>NW_020523638.1:0-1230000 GCF_003368295.1 Carassius auratus
AAAGATTAAAAGTTTGTGTGAACCAATTCAGTCATGGTCGGACAGAGCAGAAAGAGGACTTTTGGGTGAGTTAAATGTTCAGTTTACGCCTCTCAGACAATAATGAACCGTATGAGAATACTGTATTAATTTCTAAAGCCTCTAAATGATCAACAATCAGAATGTTGCTGAAAAACCTGCTGTTCCTGTTATACTGTTTAAGTTTTTTTGTAAAAACAACCTCCATTTACTTGTGGTTCATGTGTCTTTTTGCTGTGAAATCTTCACTGATTTTTTATAATGTAAGCTAAATGCAATGACTTTAATATTGTTCAAGATGAACATTTTCTGGACTAAGGCAACTCAGGTTAACTTGATTATTGATACATCATTTTTTTTATATGTCATGTAGGCTTTTGAGGAACGTTTGTTCTCACAAACATCATTGTATTGCATTGCATTATATGTTTTGCCCCCACAATTAAAACTACAGCGTCTGATCATAAGACTAAGCGAGGTGTCTTAAAGCGTACCGTTCACACTATCTCAACCTGTACTCAAATCTTCTGATCCACAATAATGTAGTGTATCATCTTGTGAACACATCATTGAGCTTTGAACACGCTCAGCATCACTGTTGTGGTCAGTCCAGCGCCCTCACGACCTCAGGGGTCAAAGAGGACGAGGAGGGAGCCCGACAGTTACTCTCTAAATCCAACCTGAAGGACCCAGTTTGGTTTAAAACCAACAACGAGCAGTGCCCGACATCTCAACTGGACTGCGAGCAAAGTAAGTTTAGTTATAGTTCTGGTATGATGTTGTATGTAAGTATCTCAAGATATTAAGTCAATATCTCTGTAACTTCCCAGAAACGACACTCAGAGTATTGTCTTTCACGTCTAAGGACGGCTATGCCCGTGTGAATGCGTCTTTCCCGCCACTTTCCGCGGTGAGCGTTTTCGGAAGAGGGTTTTGCGTTAGAAGAATAAGCCCGTGCTGGCCTAGAGGAGAGAGGACAAATATCGTCTAAGGTTGAAGTAGAACACAAAGTGGTCAGTTGCTGCACTTACACCCAGAGATAAGAAATGGGTACTGAAGGTGATGGAAGATAGGAGGATACTACGGAAGAAAGATGGGAGGGGAAAGAGAGCGCACGTTTCATCTAAAAGTAACCAGTATGGGGGGTGGGGGCACACAGTTAGCAAAATGTAGTTTAAATGTAATGAAGAAATGGTCAGAGATATGTAGGGGTTTACCAGAATGTTGTCTGCAATACAATTGCGTGTGTAAATGAAGTCAAGTTGGTTGCCTTATTTGTGCAGGGCTTGTAGTGGTAAGTCGCTTGAGATCAAATGAGGAAAGGAGTGAATGGAAGTCTGTAGCATAAGGCTTGTTCAGGTGAATGCTTGAAATCACCAAAGACTAAAAGTGCACTGCCATCCTCCCGGTTACAGTGATGACATGAGATTCAAATGAGTTATAATTGCATAGGGGAGAGTATATCCGATTTGTAAGATAATAATAATAATATTAATAATAATAATAATGTATTTATTATTATGATTATAACATTTTCAATATTTACTGTTTTCATTATATTTGTAATATTTTTTAAGTAGTTAATAATAATAATAATATAATAATAATTGTATATATATATATATATATATATATATATATATATATATAATATATATATATATATATATATATATATATATATATATTTCTGTTAACTTCTGGTGAAAATGCCTGTTTTTGCAGTGCCCCTGAAGACAGAAAAGCCACAAAAAAAGGATTGTGAGGTTTTTAATGGCTGGTCTGATGGTCAGCCTCAGTACAGCACTGCTCCCTGCACACACACGCTCCCTTCATCTGCAGAATGAGCAAAGGTGATAAAGAGATATGTAGACACTTTATTAGTGAAGTGTGAATGTATTGAAGAATGTGAGTTGTGAGTGTGTGCAGAGTGACAGTGCAGCTCTCTGATCCACAGACTATTATCTGAAGAAGAAGGACCTGAGAGAATCTCTAACGCTCAACCCAAGCCCCTTCATGCAAAGCGCCATGCAGTATGGCGTGGTACAGCCGTTTTCTAACAAGTGCTTTCTTAGCATGAATATTTTGCACACATTATTACCAGACTACAAATAAACTAAAACAATGACTGTAAAGAATTCCAGCAATAAGAGTAATATTTTTTTACCCACTAACATGTATTTGTCCCATTTCTCTCAGACTGCAGACAGTGTGCTCTCTGATACTGTAGATGTGCAGGGTTGGGCCTCTGTGTCCCGTCTGTTGAACGTGTCTGAGCAGGCTGTTTTAAAGAAGCAGGAGCAGCTGGAGGACAGGGACATGTTCTTTCTCATGCATGTTCTCTCTCGGGCCGCTGACCTGCCCAGCACCGCCAACCATAGTCAGCGTGAAGTGGAGAGCCTCGGCCAGAGCTTCATCACCATTGCAGATTCACTCATCAGCCAAGACAATGTCAGTAAATGGAACAGCATCAAAGAGGTGACTGTGGTTTTGTAATAATTAGATTAATTATTAATTATTAAAAGTGATTTTTGATGATCTCATGGACTGACACACTTATTTAAGTGAAACAATTTTCTAATATTACTTCTAATGTCAATTCTAATATGTTATCAAGAGTTCTAAACATTTAATTTAAATTACTTGGTAGTTTTATAACTCTGTAATAACTTTAATAAACATACTATTGCCTACAATTTGGGATCAGTAAGATCAGTAAGAAAAAAAACTTTTATGGTTTCCACTAAAAATAATAAGCAGCACAACTGTTTTCAATATTGAACATAATAATAAGAAATGTTTCTTGAGCAGCAAATCAGCATATGATAATGATTTATTTAGGATCATGTGACACTGAAGACTGGAGTAATGATGCTGAAAAATTCAGCTCTGCCAACAGAAATAAAATACATTTTAAAATGTTAAACAGTTATTTTAAATAAAATAATATTTCATAGTTTTTACTGTTCTTACTCTATGGTCAAATAAAAGCAACCTTTGGAGACCTTAAGATACTTCTTAAAAAAAAAAAACAATTCTAAATGGTAGTGTAAGTGATTAAATGATACTTGATAATTCAGTAATGAATGTACATTCAAAATATTAGTTTTATAAATAAGCAATATCACATGAGCAGTTCCACTGTATATCATCACTAGAGCATAATTGGTGTGTGATATTGTTTTTATACAACCGCTGAATAAGTTCAGTAATTAAGTATTTAATTTAATTTATTTTATGTATGTAAATAATTTATTTTTTAACCTCTTAAACTCTGCAGACCCGGTACCGGGTCCGAAAATAGCATGCCACATGTTTGTGTCTCATTTGCATATCCTTCCTTATATGGCATTTGCCCAAAAATGGGTTCATTTGAAAGCTTAGAGTGTTTTTCTTTACAAAGAATACCATTAATTGGGGTTTTATGATACATAAAGTAGTCAAATTAAGCTAAGAAATATATTTCCCCCCCATAAATTTCCATCTAACGATTGCGAATACGTTTTCGTAAGAATGTGTATTTAAAATATTTTTCACAAAACAGTCAAGTCATATATCACAAGAAAGCTCTCATTCTCAGGAATCTGAATGATGTAGATCATTTTATTGTGTGACAATCACAGATCGAATGATCTCAACAGAATCGCGATGTAAAATTTCTCACCTTATTATTCTTATACATTTTGCACCGCTTCAGTCAGCCGCAAAACAGCCACGCATACCTATATACTCGAATATAATCTTTTAGATTAGAATCTCTTCTTTCAAACAAGACAGCATTTTTACGTTTCTGCGTGCTTCCATTGCTGAGATATAAAGCGTTTTGTACAAGCTGCGCAAAAGCGCTCCAATGGCTGTTTTATTGAAAAGATCTTCAAGTCATATAGACGGGTCTAAATGCCTTCTTCTGGTATAGACGTCTGTTTTCTTTTGTGAAGCGCTATTTGTCATGAATAGGTGCCATTCACAAGTCGTTCTCTCCAATCGAAGCTGTGATTCAGCACCGCGGGGGTGCTGGAACTGGACAGCGACTGCCCACTCCTTTTCCGCTTGTGAGACGCAATGGTCTCTGGAAACTGAGTCTTTGGCTGCTTCTAAACAAAGGACACGCAAGGAAAAAAACTACTAATGGCCGACGCTCTTGGATTCATAATGCATAATATTCATAAAACAAGTTTACGGGGTGGCCAGACTTCGCCGTGGAGAGGTCAGGACGCGCATCTGGTAAGCCTATACGCGTGCTACTCGCTTTCATACATTTGATTCTTTATTCTGAGGCTTGGAAGCTTCGCTAGCAATAAGCTAATATGTTTATTTTCATAACTGTGCAGTGTTCGACCGCATCTCAGTGAATGTACAGTAATCCGTACAGTACTGGGGGAATAAACATAAATTAGTTTGTTGACGCTCCGAAGTTTCGCGCAAAAGCTTCGGGGAGCTTGTTTACACTGTATAGAAACCGAAACCAAAATACACGCTGGTAAAAAATCAAAATATGAAATATGAAAGAGACCGGCAAGGTCTCTCAATCTCTACACGATGCAGAATAGACATAAATGAAACGATATGAATCTGGAAATTGTGGATTCTATTTTAGATTGTGATAGACCAGATATTTTTTATAATTTTATGCATGCTGCTATCCTGTAATATGACTTTATTCTCTTTCAGAAAACCCACACACAAAAAAAGCACATTGTATTGAGATGGTTCATCATATGTGAAACAACATAAATAATACTATTTGTCACAAACAGCAGCTTTTTATGTAACTTCTGAGTGTTTTCTGTCAAATAATATACAGAGATCACATTATTCCATACTGCAAGTGTGCAAAAGATGACTTCATACTTATTTAGACAAAAATTTTATACAAAAATGGTATTATTCCTTCCTTCAGTTGGAATAGAATAACTTTTGCATAGATTAGGATAGAAAGAAATTTCTGTTTTCCTCTAATAGCAGAGAGTTGGAAGAATCACAAGCAATTGGTCTGAAGTTGCCAGCCCCTTCAATGCCTGAGTTATACCATTTCAAACTTCAGTTTACACAAATAAAATAAAAAAGCGCCTTGTTTTTTTCCCTATTTATTATAACACAGACAGCATATATTGTCATTTTTATCAATTTCAACAGTGTTTATGTAATTTCAAAGGGTTTCCTTTGAAATTATACCAACTTTCTGAGCTTACACTGTAGCATTAGTATAGGCAGGCATTCAAAATTAGGTAGGAAATGAAAACGGAAATCCCCAAAATAGCATTTGTGCTTAAGAGGTTAATAATTAATCACCTTGTATTATTTACATTTTAAAGAAACCATTCATTTCTTTACAAATCTCTGTTTTGTAGGTAGTGAAGGGCCCAATGGCAGTCATACAGAGTGTCGAACGCATGGTGAGCAACCTTAACTTTCTACTGATGGGACGACACAGAGAGTGTGCAGATACGCTCCGACAAAATCAGTAAGTTACACAGACATACAGAGGAACAAGACAGACTGACACGCACTGAAATTAAAATCAAAGTCAGAAAACTGTGGTCCTGTGTTGCAGAGCTGCAAGTCCAAAAGAAGCTGCTTTCTAAAGGTTCTCAGGTTTCTGTGTTTTGTGGACCGGATGCAGGAGATCGTGACTGCATCTCTGTCTCAGCAGAAAAACATGAAGGAACTGCAAAACAGAGGTAGGGACCAGGAGGTTTTTCACAGTGTTTCATTTTTCAGTTGTCAATGTGAAACCTGTTTATTTTTCTTCCTTCAATTTTTTATATGTTGTGCTTGTATAGGCATCAAAAATGTGACTTTACTGAATACATGGTACAGCTCTGTGAATTGTGTCTCAGAGAGAGAGGAAAACATTAGCCTTTCTCCTAAAGTCAGTGATGGATCTCATAGGTAAGTCGTGATATACACAGTATGCAGATTCACTGAATTCATTCATCAGATCAGCTGTGTCTGTGTTACATGAACACAGTCTTAAAAATAAAGGTCATCCAAAAGAGCAACCTTATTCTGTTTTCCCAAACGAACATTCAGAGGACAGTTGTTTTCTTAGTGAGAGAAACATGTAAAAAATCTAAAGAAGCTTTTCCACGATAAAGAACCTTTTGCAGAACGGATAGATTCAATTGATGCTAAAGGCTCTTCATGGAAACATAGACGCCAATAACGAGCCCGATTTATAAGAGTGTGTGGTACTTACACAGAGATTTGCTTGTCATTTCATATTTCAGTGTAATTGCAACATGAATGTGTTATCATATGGCTAATGAGAGTGCGTGTTTGCGTAAATCAGTAGTTTGCGCACAGTCTTGGTCTCATCGGTCATCTCCAGTACAGTGCTGGCAGATGGAAAGCTGATCAACATGGCCGTAAACTTCACACTCCAGCACCGGATTCAGGTACAAGAAATAACAAGTATTATTTTTATTGTGATCAAGGAATCAGTAGGAATCATGTAACCACATGTACGTTTCATTACGTATCTATATGACTTCCCTTTTTCTATGGAACAGGTGATTTTACTAAATGTCAACGCTGCTCTTTTGCATATAGTTTAGTCACAAGAGACATCCAAGCTCAAAAAGCACAAAATCTGATCACCAAGGCGGCATTTATTTATATAAAAAATACAATAAAACTGAAATTATGCGAAATATTACAATTGAAAATACAATTTATATATATATATATATATATATATATATATATATATATATATATATATATATATATATACATACATACATACATACATACATATATAAAATTTATTCCTGTGATCAAAGCTTCAGCATTTTTACACCAGTCTTCAGAGTCAAATGATCCTTCAGAAATCATTCTAAGCTGATTTGCTGCTCAAGAACATTTTTATTTTAAATTTTAAAAATGTTTTTGCGGCTTTTTTTTTTTTTTTTTTTTTTTAATCTTTTGTAATATCATAAATGTTTTAGGAGAACTGTTTAAAATGAGGATTGATCATGTGTTGTTGGACAGTCATGCCTGACTTCAGCTACAATGCTTCTTTTTCACTCTTGTTTAGAACAGTTCACAGAATTTGACACCTGTCTGTTCTTTTTGGGATTTTGACCTGATGTGAGCAAAATTCATGTACTTACATTTATTGTACTTGTAAAATCTCAAATGTTCTCATGTATGTTTTGTGATGAAATCTTGTTCTTTTGTCTTGACACCTCAGGCCAGATGGGGGAGGGTGGTCAACAAAGGGTTGCACCTTTATTTCCTCTCGAAATAACTCAACTTCCTGTTTCTGTAACCACACTACCAACTTTGCCTTGCTGTTACAGATCTACGATGTTCAGGTTAATTCTAATGAAGAAAAGGTTTGTTAAAGTTATTTTAATATTATCTCTATTTAGTAATATAGTATTTGTTCATATTTTGGATTGCATTTCATTTTTTATTGTTTTGGATTAGCTTATAATTTTTTTTCACATTTATTTCAATTGCCTGAAAATAATTTTCAGTTAAAATAGCGACCCTGGTTGCAGATAAACATAAAGAAGCAGAGTCTGTCCACTACAGAAAAGAAAGAGTTCAATTAAAAGAGCCAGAAAATTGTGCATATATTTTAAATATATAGTTAAATACAACTGAACCAATATAGATTTAGGCCTCATAAAAAAATTCTACATAAGGCATATTTATATCATATTTAATGAGTGTGTAATATTTTGTGGTAATTCATATATATATATATGTATACATATTAGTGGTGGGCCGTTATCGCCGTTAACGTGCTGCGTTAACGCGAGACTCATATCGGGCGATAAAAAAAATATCGCCGTTAATCTATTCTCAAAGTTGGGTTTGGAGCTGGGTCTATACTAAGCAAGCTATGATGACTTTCACCTTGATATGTTATATGACTGACTCGCTGAGGACAGCCTAAAAAGATGCTCAGGACAGTTGACGGGCCACTGCTGCGCATTGTCACGAAAGCTTATCTTTTTCACATGTTTTTACGCCTTACCGCTTGTCGATTTAAACATTAAAGCATCCAAACACAAGACACGGAAAAGCTGAACGGAGTAACTGGTTACTGGTGTTCGGTTCGGAGAGAGAGAGAGAGAGAGAGAGAGAGAGAGAGAGAGAGAGAGAGAGAGAGAGAGAGAGAGAGAGAGAGAGCCACGTATCACGGACAGCGACACTGAACTGAGCTTTCTTCTGCTAAGAGAAAGGCGTCTCAAAACACTTGAACATCGAATTTGTTTATTTTTGCTCTTGTGCCGACAAATACATACAAAATATGTCAAAATATCCACCTTGGAAATTATGCTCGAAAAAACTGTCAGTTATTTGTTAAGTGAAAGTAAACAGTTGAGGAAAAAATGGGATGTGTTTTATATTGGATGCGTTCAGACACCAGATATAATTATATATATATATATATATAGCAAAACTGTAATAATGTAAGAAATGTTGAAGGTGTCTGAATAAATGTAGGTTTTATTGTATATTTCATTTTTACATTAAAGACTATCCAGTGCTATTTTACATTTAATTATATATACTACAGCATTATACTTTTTAAAAAATTATTTGGACATCAAAATTCAAGTCTGGTTTGCTTCTTAAATTCTTTGTGTGTGTTTCAGAGCTATGAACAGGAGACAGGCCTGCAGATCTTCAGTTTGATTGGCTCTTTTGTGTCTCTGTGTGGTCTTGTCTTCACATTAATTCTCTTTGTGGCTGTTGGGTGAGTTTCTCTGTGTTTACAGGTATGATTATACAAAATAATAATAATAATAACTGTACAACTGTATAGTGTGGCTCATATCTAGTGTCTTACCTGGCATTGCATTATGTGTTGCTCTCTGTCTCCCTCCAGTGTTCCCAAATCAGATCGGACCACAGTTCACAAAAACCTGGTGGTGGCGCTCGCTGTAGCTCAGCTCTTGCTTATTTTCAGCGACTGGGCTGAGGGCAACCAGGTGGGACGTCACAAATATTAAATACAGCATCTTTTTGTTGTTGTTAATGCTGCTTAATACTAAAATGACTTGCTTAAATCAAGGAAATGTTCTGAAAATCCAATCGCAGACTTTTTAATTTTATTTATTTAAATGTTTTCATGTTTTTACTTTTTTTTTTTTATTATGACCCGCAAAAACCATGATGAACTAGCTTAGTGAAATATGAAAAGAGGACATTAAAGGGTTTTTTATTAATGCTTTGATAAATATCAGATGGTGTTATTTAATAAGAAATTACCATATAGTGGTGATTTCTTCTGAGGTAAATTATACACTACCATTCAAAAGTATATATATATATATATATATATATATATATATATATATATATATATATATATATATACTGATAGCAAGTATGGGCATGTTTTTTTGTCCGAATCTGAATAAAGCATATGTTCTGTATGTTGACGTGGAGCAGGAAGTCTGCTGGCTGGTGACGGTGCTGCTGCATCTGTTCTTCCTGTCGTCTTTCTGCTGGATGCTGGTGGAGGGCTTGCTGCTCTGGAGTAAAGTGGTCTCTGTGAACATCAGCGAGGACAGGAGAATGAAGCTGTACTATGTGCTGGGCTGGGGTGAGAACTGTCTGTGTGTGTAAATCATTATGATTCATCTTCTGTTTGATTAACCTTCCTCTCATGCATTGTGTCTGTGTTTGCCTTATCTTTCTCAGGGCTGCCGGTTGTTATAGTCGTAGTAACCTTGTCAGCCACTTTGGATCAGTATAAAGCACAGCAGTACTGCTGGCTGAACCTTCAGTCGCATGTTATTTGGGCTTTTGCAGGGCCTGTGCTCTTTGTTTTGGCTGTAAGTATATCACAAGTGTGCAGTTCCTTGAGTAAGTGTGTAAGAATAATTATCCCGATGGAGCTCTTATTTGCTTTTGAGTGTGTATGCAGTACTGTTCTGAAATTAAATGTATGCATTTAGCAGACGCTTTTACCCAAAGTGACTTACAGTGCATTCAGGCTATAAACTTTCACCTATCATGTGTTCCCGGGGAATCTAACCCCCAACATTGCTTGATATCGCAATGCTCTACCAATTGAGCTACAGGAACACAGGCATTTACACAAAAACACTAAAACAAATGCCTTTAAGGAGATGGAACCTGGAGATGAAAACATGCAACTCATTTCCAGGTTTTGGCCTATATAAATATGTCACCGCTGCTGTGAACGTGAAGAAGAAGCAAAAATCTTCACTAATATTATAAGTTTACCTACTGAAAAATACAAAAAATGTATTATGAGACCCTTTAAAAGTTGAAATATGGTCTTCCTTGATGGGAGATATGGTCTCTGTGCTTAGGTCAACGCTGTGGTGCTTTTTCGGGTGGTTATGGTCACAGTGGCCAGTGCACGTCGCAGAGCCAAAATGCTGACACCCAGTTCTGATTCGAAACTTCACATGCTGGATCTTACCTGGTGAGTTTTTTTTCACCTTTCAACTTCTTTTGAAATAAGAAAATAAATAAGAGATCGAAAGCAGTGTCAGCCAGTCATTACTCGCTATTGTAGACATTTCTAGTTTTTGTCTCATCTTGTTGAACAGAGGAAGCACCTAGAAAGCTATGGTCCACCAGTAACTCATTTATTCCTATCAGCCACCTGGACTTGAGAAGATATGATCCAAATAGCAACAGAAACGTGTTTGTCCTGTAATATGTATATTTCATATAAAGAAAGAGCAGAAATCAATCCAAAGTGTCTGTATACTTAGCTAGTTAAGCAGAGAACTGGAGTGTCCTTGAAGTAGATTTTCAGTCATACTGATGTGAAACTGTCCAGTGCATTCAGCTTTACTGGCTGCCAGTATTATGAAGGTGTAATACTGTGTTTGTGTGCGCACGCAGGGCAGCGACGAGGCCAGTGTTGATCTTGTTACCAGTGTTAGGTCTGACCTGGCTGTGCGGAGTGCTAGTACACTTGTCTGTCGCCGTGGCCTATCTGTTCATCACACTCAATGCTTTTCAGGTAACACACAAGACTTATACTATGACTAGGCGATTATTCACATTTTATTTTCAATTACGATTTTGGCTTCCAGTGATTATGAACACAAAATGAACTCAATTTCTCAATGCCGTTGTTTTGTCTTGCATTGCAAACTCTCCAGTCTGTCAACACATGTTGAAATGAACTTCCGCTCTCGGTTTTCAGCTTCACTTAGCTCTCTTTAACTGTATCTTTCTTCCTCCCGTGTCTTTAATGAATGAGAACTGAATTCCCTCCCAGAGCTTGTTAATGTAGATTTACTGTGTGCGTCTGGGAAAAAGATAAAAGAAGCAGGAGACAGATGGGGGAGACACACAGAGAGGAGGAGACATATGAGCAGAGTCCATCACTGCAAGGAAACTCTTCTGATATAATTAGCCAGAGCAGATCTGTCTTGAATGTTTTATGTAGCAGAGGTCTGGGAGAGCAGCAAGCATAAAGATACAGGAAGTATATGAAACATTCCTGTTAGCTGTAATATATGGCTGATTCTGTGCCATAAAGATCTAAGAATAAACCTTTTATGATTTGAGCTAAACTTCCAAAAATAATAAGGCTTCTCCTGGTTATTTTTGAAAGTTTTGTTATTTTTAAACTGTTTATTACACCCCAGACACTGAATCTTCAGACAGTAAAAATAAAAAGTAAATTAATATATATATATATATATATATATATATATATATGTGTGTGTGTGTGTGTGTGTGTGTGATACTTATGAATGGATAGAGTAAACAATATTTTAAGCGTTTTTTTTATGTTTTGACTCAGAGTGTTTATTATATTATGATTTTTATTTCAAATTGTTTATTTTCTGTTGCTTAATCTTTAAACACAATAATTGATTGAGACAAACCCATATTTTATATATTATAAAACAAAATTGAGAAATATTATAAATTATTTAGCTTATAGCACTATGAAGTTTCATGATTGCAGTGACCTTATTTTCATTAAAATGCAACATATTTCCACTTCCCCAAATTATTGTTACTGTAATGCAAAAAAAAAAAAAAACATAGTAATAATAATAACAATAATAGGCTTTATTTTCTTTATAAAGAAAATAATTTTTATTTGAAAAAATAAAAATATTTGGAGATGAAATATGACTCAGAAATGTCTGAGATCATTTTTATTTGTATATAATTGCTTTAAAATGTTTGCAAAACATACAGTAGAATTACCCATATACACCATTATAAATGAACTGTACATATAAACATCTTTTAGTGACTATAAAGTTTAAACTTTGCTCAGTGTTGTTAATATTCTAATCACTAGCTGCTTTATTAGCAGATGTGGCCTAATGGTTAGAGAGTTGGACTTGTAACCTGAAGGTCACAGGTTCGAGTCTTGGTGCTGGCAGGAGTTGTAGGTGGAGGAAGTGAATGAACAGCGCTCTCTTTCACCCTCAATACCCACAGCTGAAGTGCCCTAGAGCAAGACACTGAACCCCCAGTTGCTTCTCACTGCTGTGTGTGTGCACTTGGACGGGTTAAATGCAGAGCACCAGTTCTGAGTATGGGTTACCACACTTGGCAAATGTCACAACTTTCATTAAAAGTCTCTCATTCTAGGGCCTGTATATTTTTCTGGTGTATGGAGTTTACAACAGTGAGGTATGACTTCTACAATAACCTCAGCTATCAGTTTATATTTTTCTCATATTTCTGTAGTACAAAGAAGTTGTGTCATTTCCTTTCTAAATTGCATCATAATACTGTTTCTAAATGTTTTATACTTGTAATGTAGGTGCGAAACGCTATAAGAAGAATCCAGGACAAGCGGAAAGCTTTGTCATTTACAGTAAGACCATATTCATGTTCATTTAAATCTGTTTCTCTGTTACTGTACTCACTTTTGATGTCATTTCCTCTTGCAGAACTGCTCACAGCCGGTCAGCTGCTTGTCCTCCCAGAAGTCTCCCAGTGCATCATGGGTAAACAGCCTGTCGACTCGTTCCAGCCCGGAGAGCAGCGAGAGCTCGACTCCCATCACCACTTCCACAGCCGACTCGCTCGTCTTTGAGAACGGTGAGTCAAACTCATCCGTATCCACCATCTGCGGCTAAATTCCTCTTACTTTTAGTCAACAATGAAACTTAAAAAATTTAACATCTCTGTCCTTTCCTCTTTATATGCTAGAACGGTTTAAAGATGACCATATTGAGTTTCCCATTAAAACCAGCCAACAGAAGTCAGGTAAGCTGCAAACCACCCAAACTGATATTATACACATCAACAAATAGTAATTAGGCTTTAACCAGCTGTTATAATTTGAACAAAACCTGTTAATTTATATTTCTTGATTCTCAATACAACCAAATTACTATGGTGGCCAGGAGGTGACATGTTCAGTTCACTAAGTTTTGTCTTGGCCACGTCATAATAACTCGTGGGAACGTGATAATATGTTGCGACTATAAGATATTAATTTGTGGGAACGTCATATTAACCTGTGACATTATTACGAGATCATTTTATTGAGGGAACTATTTCTCATGGCCACGAGTTTAATACATAAACAAACCTGTGTGAATATATGTCGTTCCCCCAAAATACCATCTCGTGGCCATGAAATAATATCACGCACCCACGAGTTAATATGACATTCCCACAAATTAATATCTCGTGGCCACGACATGCAGTATTATCAGGTTGGCAAGAGTTTTTATGTAGTGCCATGACAAAACTAAGTGAACCGAACATGTCTCCTCCTGGTCACCTTAAATGATAAATTATTAACTTAAATAAATTGACAAATTACTAATTATTAATGAATTATTCAACTACTACGAAGTATATCCAACATTACCTGGACACATACAGAACACTCACATTAAGCAGTGATTTATATACCAAATTTCAAAAGCTTTATTTTAAAGTAAATTATATTATAGTCCAGCGATATATTAAAATTAGCATATATACAGTACATCCTACATACTGTTTACTCAAATAAAAAAAATGTAAAAACAAATTTTATATATACATATATCCCTTGTGCACTGTTCGATTTCTGTGTACACCCTTTACGGAGCGGGTCAAATTGACCCTAATTGGATTCAATACAATTCCTCAAAAATCACACTATAAAAAAAACAACAAAGATTCAGGTACAAACTGTAAACTTGTATTATCAACATTTGTCAAATATTCCCCCAAAAATATATCTGAAGGTATGATTTAATGAAAATGTTTTTTAACCATTTTTAAAAAGATGTTTTGTTTTGACAAAATTAGAAAATAAACAGTATGCTGACTTGTTTTGCATATACATTTTTTTTTTTTTTTGCTTTTTTTTTCTTAGAACATCATAACTGAACAATTAAATGTAGCTGTATAATGAAATTTCCAACAACTAGAAAATCTAAACAGGTCAAATTGACCCACAACATAACACAAGGGATATATATATATATATATATATATATATATATATATATATATATATATATATATATATATATATATTATATCCAACTTTAACCTCATACCTGTGCACTCAACTAAAGTGATATTTACTATAGTAAATCTCAATTTTCGTCCAATAATGTAACTGTATTATCGTGCAGCTCTTTATATAATGTTACATTATTGCATATATAAGTATATGCAACTTTATCTGCATACATACAGTAGGCTGATATTCACTAAACAGATAATCTCAGTTGCTTACTATTCAAATCGAATTGACTTGACTTGATATTTCAGCATTCTGCTTCGTTTCAGGTGATTCAGCTGACAGCCTTTAAGCCCTCAGGTAAAAACTGTTTCATATGAACCTCCTGCAAGATGTGATGTGTCCACACTGAAGCTCTAGGAGGCGCACTAGTTCTTCACTAGCATTGAACTGATGCGCTTCTCAACAAATACGTGATAAATAAAAATACATTAATATCAGAATAGACTACAATTCAATCTAATGCCAATGCTGATGGCAGAACAGTTTGAACACATTGGGAACTGAGGGAAATTGTTAAAATAGCATGACGGACTAAAGCTTTGACATGTTTAAGTAATGCCGTCTTAATACAAGAACTGCTATTTCTTTCTCTCTTTTTGCTTCACCACAGGTTGTTGAGGGGAAAACTACACTACAATTGTGCATGGACCCGTGGCTTATCCTGGGACGAGGACGTAGCTCATTCTGTGGAGGAGCACACACTGCCTCCTCCGCAATCCTGCAGGCCGTCTCATTCCCAGAGCTCAACAAGTGCATGAAATGACTTTTTCAGCAAACGTTCAATGAGACCGTGCTCAACGTTGTGTATTTAGTCATCATTTTAAAATGTATAGATGAGTACAAAGGTTCATAGTATTAAACAGGACAACAAAGAGCATCACACCGTTAATCGTGACCAGACAACAGAATGAGTTGTTAGTGATTTTTGACTTCGGTTGGGAACGAACAGCCCACATCCGTGGAGATTTACATTCAGTGTTTTGAAGAAACAGAAAACTGTGGACATTGAAACCTACCAGCTGTTTGATCTTTCTGAAGATACTGTTCAAAGTATCAATATATCATTTCAATGGCACTTTATTCATTTTTTTATTTAAAAAGTCTTTAGTTCTCAAAGAGCAAGTATGTGACGATCACCTGATCATAACATAATTTATATTTAATGGTTTATTCATGCTGTAATTCTACTACTCAATTGAAATTGTAAATAATTATCTTAATGTAATGGGTATAACCTATTTTTATTTAATGCATATAAAATGCAGTATGACTTTTTTCACTATTAAAAGTAATTTGTTTGTTTTGATGTGGAAAGTGTGTATCTCTGTAGTTATTAATGAATACTGCTTTTTTTTAAGCGATACACAGGACGTTTTATTTGATTAGAATAAAACTGAATAGAATAATAATTGGTTCAAATGGATTTCAGAAGAAGCACTCGCTCTTTATGCGCTTACAAAGGTGGCATCATGTGTGAATGTTTTCTGACCTTCATAACCTCTCTTTATTGGCCCACTGAAGAGACACATGAAGAGCAGCATGTCTGTCTTTAGAAACATGCCCATTCAAAGATTGCTTTCACACTGCCACACACACACAGTCCTCATACAACTGCCACGTGTTGTTTTATTTTATTGCAACCAGTTTTTTTCACTTAAATGGAAAGACAAATAAATGTGTAATCTATGTATAGAATAAAAGTGCTTTAAATAGTTAATTATATCATTTCAATAAATACCTTTTTTGATTCATTGTCGGAAAGGCCCCTTTGGAATGTTTTTTTTTAAATACCTCCTAAATAAATGTATTTGAAAACAAAGAAATTACAATAGTCATCATCCATTCAAAAGCAGAGGAGCATTAAGATAAAATAACATAGTCACATAAATAAGCGTTCAAATGAAACATCGCTCTTAGACTACAGAGATCACGCTTTGCAATTACCTTTATAGTCTAGAGAACACCAGGACAAATAAAATAAAAAACGCCTCCACGTCCACCAATGATTGTCATGCTTAAATGGTTTAAAAAGAACACAAATGAGAAAATTCTGTACATTCATCACGTAAGGTAAGAAAGAATTGCCTGAAAACTGTTCTCCATCCATTTTGCACAAGTGGCAGAAACTCTCCAAGCAGTGTCACTTTCACACGCCGGTGGACCTCTTGGCGTGAAGCATTTCTATAAGCAGGTTGTTGCACGGCACTTCTCCGCACAGGTGCTTGTAGCACAGGAAGTCCTCGGCCTGTGTGCTGAGCGACCGGACCTCAGGCAGCCGCAGAATGAGCTGACTGAAGCGATCCAGACACTGAGGGTAAGAGTAGAGCGTGTACTCGAGCAGAGCGCTGTTCACCTGCTCCTGAACGCTCTCCACTAACTGCTGGTTCTCCAGGAGCTTCACATCTGCAGACAAGAAACAAATCATTACAGGATACATTCACATCTATTGCTTAAAGCTGCAGTAACTTTTGTACAAATATATTTTTTACATATTTATTAAACCTGTCATTATGTCCTGACAGTAGAATATGAGACAGATAATCTGTGAACAAATCAAGCTCCTCTGGCTCCTCCCAGTGGTCCTATTGCCATTTGCAGAAACTCCATCGCTCCCGGTAAAAAACAACCAATCAGAGCTGCGGTCCGTAACTTTGTTTGTGTTCAAAATGTAGAAAAATTTATATAATAATAAGCAAGTACACCATGAATCCATTTTCCAAACCGTGTTTTTGGCTTGTCCTGAATCACTAGGGTGCACCTATAATAAGTGTTTATATTCTGACTATTTTAGATTGCTTCGGGGGCACCGCGGCGGAGTAACCCAGTACCTTTGTGATTCTTCATAGACATAAACAGAGAGAAGTAGCTCCGGCTACGATGTTCTTCCGCAAGACGCAAGCAGTTCTGTTTATTAACCGCTAGAGCGTCAAAAGTTACCAACTGCAGCTTTAAGGCTGGGACACGCCAAGCCGACTTCAAAGACTTCAGCAACGAACTGAACAGTGGTGACGAAACGAAGCCTCGTTTTTCTAAACTTCTGGTTACATACAACTGATTCGCAAACAATTCAAAGCTTTCTAAACAGTGTTTTGAAACACTACTGTCACTGTAATACTTACTCCTCACTGTCCCTCCACTGACTACCATCATGACTGTCTTCCATATTAACCGAGTGAAAAAAGTCAAATCTTTGGAGTGTCTCCAGTCAGCACAGAATTGTGACTAATGTTGATCTATAGTGGTGTTAAAGTTGCATGAATTCAGATATGACCATTCAGAATGAGCTTGCATTGCAAAACATCTGACTTGTATCTTATTTGATATCACATATGCAATTGTCCCAAACCACAAACTAAAAAACAACAACATGTGGGTTGTGTTATAAAAAAAAAAACTGAGTCATATATGAGAGAATTAATCGCATTTGGACTGTCTGAATATAGCTATAGTCTCAGCAGAGAGGTTTGTGTGTGTGTGTGTGTGTGTGTGACAACAGCCTGACCCATTAATGGAGCACTTTAAAGCATTAGCAGAGCTCATCAGAAGAGCCATTCACACAGTAATTAAAATGTTGAATAATCTTTTCAAGACATTTGAAGGACACAAATTAGTCAATAAAGCTGTTTCCATTTAGACCAAGAATGAAAAAAAAATCAATGTGAGCGTGAGAGGAGATGACAAATTCTTTCGCTTTCAAAACCAGCTTTCAGCTGTTAGTTTATTGTGCCTAATGAAACGGAAATTGGACATTTCTAGAAAAAGGTTTGTTTGCTAGGTACAAGTTAGAGTTAAAGGTGTTGTATTTATTTAATACCTTTAGTGCCCACTATATTTATTAATCTATATTTTTTTTAGACAGGGCTAGTTTTCATGTAAGGTTTCTGTAGAAGACACTTAGCTTAAATGCTTTTGAAGTATAATAACTTCTGAATGAATTCTGTCGTTCAAACTAAAATATTTTTAGCTGCTGTTGAAAACAACAACAACAACAACAACAAAAAAACAAGCATAAGTTGAAAAGAGTAACTAATTAATGTAGGCAGATATTAACTGAAAAGATACATTTTGTCCTCAAGACAAGTTTTTTTTTTTTTTCAGGAATATCAGAATGTAATATCTGAATCTGAGCAATACAAACTTTTTCACATATGTTTACAAAAGTTTTTTTTCTTTCTTTTGTGTGTGTGTGTTTAATCAAGACTTTAAGGCAGTGGTTCTCATCCTTTTTCACTCCAAGGCTCAATGTTGTCCACAAAAACCCCAAGACTTCTCCAGTTGTTTGTGTCTGAGTGGATTATGGACTAAGAATAAGAGTATTTATTATTATATATTATTATATATTATTATATTTTTATATTATACTATTTATTATATTTTATGATATTTATAGGTTTATTCTAATTTATTTGTATTAATATCTACATGATAACATTTTGAAGCATAACTAAAAATATATAATAAAATGTATAAAAATGATCATGAGGTTATAAGATTTCATTAAATTACTTGACTTTTCATTGCTTTGGTTTGTTTTAATGCTTGTTCATGACTATACAAAATTCATCATTCAAACATAAACCTACTTTATATTCAGTGGAATAAAACGTCTAACAGATTGCCTAAACATTTCAAGTGGATTTTTAAAATATGCAATCACACCTGTTTTTTGCTTCATATTTACCACATATTTACCACACTTTGTGTTTTGCATCTTTTTTTTTTTTTGCTATATTTTGTCCCTCTGTATACTGTCATTGTGTCTCTGTGTGTACTTAAAAGTATGTAGAGCAGTGTGTGAATAGGATGCAGTCGTACTCACTGGGGTTGAAGAGGATGAGGAACTTCAGACAAGCCATCTCTTTTCTGTCCACCTGCAGCAGCTGCAGTCTCCTGGCCAGCTCCTGTCCTCTCTGCACCATACTGACCAGAGGAGGTCCCGCGTCAGACACCGTCGACAGATCCACCTGCAGCACACAGAACCTTCACTACACTTTCTCTAATAACATCTTCTGCTCCTCTACAAGCATTGAAGCTTCCACACGATAATGATGAGGGCTGGAAACACTCACCTCCTGTCCTGTAATGAGTAGCAGACTGTTGTCTCTCCCATGATGCACCTGTCTGCAGATATGATCGAGAAGCAGCAGCTCACTCCAGCAGTTATGCAGCAGTCGCATCTGATCTCCTACCTACATCAGGAGAAATGAAGAGTTATTACATGCTTAGAGTATCAGGCCACAATACTGACTTAACGCATGATATTGTAATGTAAGAGGATAGTTCATTCAGTCTTTTTGTCCATAATCAGTGTTGTTAAATTCTATACTGAAAACTATGAGAATGTGTTTCTGTTAATTGAAACAAAGCTGAATAAAACCCTGTGGGTTCATCCCATAGGCGTACTGTAGAAACTGTATATTCTATCGCCCTTCACCAACCCTACCCCTAACCCTAACCCTCACAGG
Source organism: Carassius auratus (assembly GCF_003368295.1). Classification (NCBI taxonomy): domain Eukaryota; kingdom Metazoa; phylum Chordata; class Actinopteri; order Cypriniformes; family Cyprinidae; genus Carassius; species Carassius auratus. The sequence continues at coordinate 19,942 of NW_020523638.1, forward strand.
AAACTTTGTGCATTTTTACTTTATCAAAAAAACTAATTCTGTATGATTTATAAGCGTTTTGAAAAATGGGGTCATGGGTTATGTCCTCATAAGTCACCCTCTCCTTGTAATACCTGTGTCATACCCATGTCATTATACAGAGTTGTGTCCTGATATGTCACAAAAACAAGAGCACACACACACACACACACATATATATATATATATATATAGATTTAACATTAAAGGGGTCATACGATGTTGCTAAAAAGAACATTATTTGGTGTAATGAAATGTGTTTATGCAGTTTAAGGTTAAAAAAACATATTATTTTCCACATAGTTACTGTACATTATTGTTTCTCCTCTATGCCCATGTCTATACGACATGGCGATGGCGCCAACAACAATACTACCTTCTTTGTTTGCGTGAAAATCTTGTCTGTGTTATGCAAATCTTCAGATATAGTGATGTAGACATGTGGGGGCGTGTTTAAACGAGGTGTTTTGGAGGGTGTGGATGAGTCTTAACTTTTATAAAGAATATCTCTTTGGATTTAAGACTTTTGTGTTTGCAACTTAGAGCTTGTAACACTCCAAAGAGAAAGGAAAAATTGAAATCACATCATATGACCCCTTTAATAAATACTATGATAGCATATAAAAAATTAAAAAAACAATGAATTGGGTCCAATGTTGCTTTTGGACCCCATTGACTCTCATGATATTCTGTTTCCCTTTACACACACAGGGGGCGGAGCCTCTTTTCACATTCAACTCCAACATCCAATAACAGTTTGCAACACAAAAAGGAACAAAGTGCAACGTTAAACACCTTGTTATCCACAACACAACAACATTTTGTACATGCTACAGTATGGACAAAAACCGTTGAACACAAAAGTGTTTCGAAAGTCAAAAGGGGTCCAAACCATCATTGGAAACCTTTGACTTTAATCGTATGGACAAAACAGAGATACTGTATGTTTCAAAAGATCTTTTTCTGAGTTCCAAAGAAGAAAGTCTGGAATTACAGGAGGACTGTAAATAAAGTCGAGCGAATGCTTTGATTTAAGATCTGAGCTTGCCTGTAATTGAGTGTATGTGAGAAAGCAAAAAGCTTCAGAGAAAGCTGTGAATAGGAAATCGATGACTGTTCAACGAAAAGCTAAAGATATTTCACACATGATCTAAAAATATTAAATAATCATAATTTCAGAGTCTTGTTAGAATTTCTCCTCTCAATAAAAAGTCTCAAAAGGCCTAAACGACAATAAATGTGTCACATTCAGGCGATTTTACTTAACTCATAGAAAGTACACGGCACAAGCTCAAGCACGTCACCTCTGACTCTAAAACCCAACGCATGCAAAGGAACAGCTAAGCGGATAGAGACCATAAACTGAGGGAACGAGAGTCCTTGTGAGGAGCAGTCGTCGAGCACATATTGAATGCGCTGTATTTATGAGCACCGAACGATGACCTCTCAAACCTTCTCACCTGTCGTCCTTCATCGGTCTCTCCATCTCCATCCCGCTCTAATCTTCTGCTCGTATACAGTAGGCTGTATTCTGAAGGCCACGTTGTGTCAGTATTCTGACGGTAAAGCTCTAATAGAGGCGTATCGCTACATATATCAACCACAGCCCAGACACAATCACTCAAACCGTGTATCCACATCTAATCAACAGCCTCGGAAACCTGACCTCTCTCGTGCTTGCGGGCACAAAGAGTCAGACTTATTCACAAAACCTCCCTGGTACGCACACAAACAAGCACCCTTTTCAGTCCAAATGCAAGTTTTCAACATCGCACGAAACCTTTCAGCAGTTGGGAACAATGTGGCTGCGATTCCTGCACTATTGCTGTACGGAATGTAATTAAGTGTTTCTGAAAGCGTTGTGTCTGCAGGAGTCAGTCGCTGGAATGTGTTTTCAAACTCAACACAATTCATGCTCGCGATCGCAGAATGCTAGTTGCCATGGCTGCAGGATGGAATGAACTGTTTGAAAGTTTGAAATTCTGTTTCGGAATCACAGCAACAAGGACTCGTTTGTGATTTGCAACACTCCCAGATGTGAATATAGCAACTGAGTGTCCAAATTCGAGATTCCAAATTCACATCTGATGCCTTCTTGCCAAATTTCCTCTCAGGATATTAACATCCATCCGAACCCTTTTGGAAACTTGACGCATATCATCAGCGATACCGCCACTAAAATCTAAACATTAAAACGTAATCTTACTTTTAAAGCTGCTATACAAACATGCTACAACAAAACATTAACAATATCTGAATGCCTTGGCGTCCCTAAATGTTATCTTTCAGTAAGATACGTGGTTTGGCGACAAAATAGCAGACTTTCTCGTATTAGACAAAACACTCCAGAATGATCATTTGGATGATCAGAGATGTGTCCACAAGCACACACACACACAAACACACACACGCACACACACACACACTTTGTCTTATCACAGACATGTACCTTTAGTTCCTTGAAGAAGACACAGCTTCTTGCCCACTCGACTATTGAGAATAATGTCTGATCCGCCATGACACACAACATGCTGAACGGCCGCAGTTTATCCAGTTTCCCCTTCCCGCTCTGCTCCTGATGAAGATACGCACAGATCTTCCCTCTCACCTGCAAGTATAAAGGTATAGAGCAACTAAGTCAAATTGATAAAATAAATGTATAAAAATGGTGGGACCCACTTTATATTAAGTGGCCTTAACTCCTATGTACTTACATTTTAATTAATAATTTAGTACAATGTACTTATTGTGTACATACATGTTTTTACATTGTACTTATATCTAAAAAAAACTGTAATTACATCTGTATTTAATTTCTGTAATTACATTTATAATTACACTGTTGACCCATACTTTACACCTTAACCCACCCTTAAACTTACCCATACCTCCAACCCTCTCCCTAACCTTACCCCTATCCCACCTCAATAGCAGCAAAAGTGTTTTACAATGCAATATGAACACAATAAGTACATTGTACTTATTTTTTTATGTAAGTACATAGTAGTTAAGGCCACCTAATATAAAGTGGGACCAATGGTGTGTGAAATTAAATACCTTTGCACTGTTTTTAACTTAAATACTGCATCAACTGAAAAGCAGCATAAAACAGGTTTTTTATTTTAAATTTAGAGGCGAATACTGTTTAGTACCCTCAAAATACAAACTATTAAAGGAAAAGTGGTAACGTTTTACAATAAGATTCTATTAGCTCACTAATTAAAGGGTTAGTTCACCTCAGAATTAATCTCACCTGAGGCAAATCCAAGCATTTTTGTAAGATAAATATCCAGATTTCAAACTTAATAAACACTTTTTTCTCACTTCTGCCGACTGATGGACACGGAAGACAAAGAGGCGGATGTCGTAGTTCGTCAGTGCTGCGTGGTTAGTGACGAGCGCGGAGGGAACAAGACAAAACGCTGGTCACGAATTAGAACCACAAAATGAGGATTCGTAAAAAAAAAAACGTCTGAGGATTTCGAAATAAGCCAAGAGGAGACTTTGTTGAAACTTTGTTTCCTTTGCTCCTATATTTCCCAGAGGTGCACGCGACAACAAACACCCACTTACCCCCAATGAAAGACTTGGAAGAGCAAGGACAATATTTAATATAGCTTCGATTAGATTATTCTGAAAGATGAAAGTCGCATACACCTATGCTTCGAGGTTGAGTAGAAGATGGACAAATTTTATTTTGGGGGTAAACTAACCCTTTACTGTAGTAACTAACATCAACTATCGATCAATTTTGGTAATTGCTCATTGTTAGTTCATGTTAGTTCAGGCCATTAAATATTCTTAACAGATACAACTTTTGATTCTTGTATTTTTTGTTTTGTTTTTTGTTTTGTCTTTTGTACTGTATTTTGTACTGTTGTATTAGTAAATGTTGAAATTAACTGATTAATAAATGCAAAGTATTTTTATTGTTAGTTCATGTTAACTAATGAACAGTAGTTAACTAATGTTAATGAATGAATTCTTACTGTGAGGTGATAGAAAAATTTGATATTATTAAACAAAAAATAAAACATGCATTTAATTAAAACATATAAAAATAAAAATTTTACACTTGTCTTTGAAAGGTTTGAATTAAACTATGCACCCTTTTTAAATCCCAGATATCGCCTCCCTTTAAAGGGATAGTTCAGCCAAAAATAAACACTGTGGCAAACTTTGCCTAACCTCATGGTATTCCTCTTTTTTTAAATGTTTAAAATCATCTTTTGCAATCAAAAGAATGTCTTGGGTTAAATAAAGTAGATTCATTTTCCTTAACTAATTCATTTCTATCTCCAGACGATGAAACTCATACCTGCTCCTCATCTGGATCACAGCTGACCAGCTCGAGCACCAGCGGGGGCAAGCCAGGGTTCATGGGGCTGGTGTGTGGGGACGCAGGCATGCACCCGTCAGGGTACGGGTACCCTAATGAGGAGTCTGGTGAACTGGAGTATGTGTCTGGGTATTCAGCTTTAATGGATCTGCTCTGTAATGAGGGAGCAGTGTATTGGTACTGAGCCGGGAATGAACCATAGCTCTGCAGCGCAACTCCCAGGGCCGGGGGGCAGAGAGGGGGGCAGTCGTACTCCGGAGAGCACAGAGAAGGAGGGTGGAGACCTGAGAGTGATCCAGGAAGTGGGTACTCAGTCTGGGTGCTGGACAAGAGGGATGGCTTGACCTCTATTTTAAAGCCGCTAGCTCTGATTAAAGCTCTCTTCTGCTGTTTCAGGGCACGGTCCCGCTTGTACATGGGGCCAAACTTGTTTCTTCCCCCTCTCATTCGATCTGCACGGACAGCTGGGAGGAAAGAGGATGAGAGTGTTAAAGTTTGCATATCAAACGTATCAAATATTATTTACATTTTGCAGATGTGCTGTTTGTCTAATGAAATTGCCGATGTAAGTCTATTTTAGGAGCACGGTGGATAAAAAGCCAAATAAAGCAAGGAATGCCTGGCACGGTTTTGCTTGAGTAATTCAGGGCAACAGCAAATGGATATTTCTCTTCATATGGACATTTTCCGGCCTGGTTTTTGTGAACTCTCAACATGAATCCCCGAGTCTTATCAGCGCGTGAGGAATGTGTCACAGGCGCGCGCGGAAACAGGTGCTTCTCTGCACTCGGCCTGGGAATCGCGCGCACAGAGAGCAACATAAGAGACGAACAAGGATTTTCCATCCCAGAAACTTTAAAATAAGTAAGTTAATACATTATTAGTAGTTTAAACTGATTTGGAAGAAAAAAAGCTTGGGTACTTGTTCATAAATGGCTATGAAGCATTCAAATATATTTTTTACAATTTATTAACTGGTATAGATGCTGTGCGCATGTTCCCCAATGAATCAAAACACATGGTTTTCGTTACTTGTAAGTAAATCTAGGCTATAAGTCTTTTCATCTTCTGGGTATAAACTTCATAATGAGTGTTGTTAAATATGAAATAAAAATAATTGTAATTAAATCACAATAATGAAATATCCAAATAAATGTCTTTAATGACAATCAATGCTTAGTCTGAAGTGAAAATATAACTTAAATATACCTTTCCAGCTAAATGTTTCCTGTTTTCTCTACATGTATGTTTTCTACTGAGCACGGCTCACCCTCGAGTCTCATGCCGACGCTGAGGCACTTCTGGAAGCGACAGAAGGGGCATCTCTTCCTCTGGGTTTTGTCAATGCCACAGTCCTGGTTCTGTGTGCATGTGTATCTCTTGTTATTTTGAACCGTCCTCTTGAAAAAACCCTGTCATGGTAATATAAATAATAAGGACTATATTCTGATTGTTCAAAAACAACAGGAGTAAAGCCTGTAATCACACTGGACTGTTCTAATTGAACAGACCAGAGTTGGCAGCCAAATGTAGTAAATATTTGCATACATGATGAACCAAAAAGTACATCTTATTAATAGCATTAAGAAAGACTGTTATGTAGTAATACATTTCATTGCATTAGCTACATCAAAATAATTCAATCATGGACTTCACTGTTCATAAACTCTTTGGTTATGATTATTAGGCAAGTGCAGCATGCTGAGTTAATAACAAAAGAGAAACTGGATCGTACCTTACAGCTTTCGCAGGTAAGAAGGCCGTAATGATATCCGGACACCTTATCTCCACACACCGGACACAACTCCTCCAGCTCCTCATCTGCTGTGAAGTCCATCACCCTCACAGATGCGTCTGTGACTGAGGCAGCAAATCAGGTGCTTGAGATGCCATGATCAGATGATCATATATATATAACATCATTTTGTTTTCATTTTTGTAATTATTATTGAACAATAAAATAAGAGTATAATGTATAATGAGCTAAACATCACGAGACAGCTTTATCACATAAAGTAAAGCATGCACTATAAAATACCTTAGTGTATTCCCGAACAGTTGTCAAAAAATAAAACACCAACTGTGTAAAAGTGTCAAATCTCAGACAAAAATGAGAAATTAATGCTAGAGATCTAGAGCTCTCGATGCATCTGCTTTGTTGTGTATCTGGACACGCAGAGGAAAAGATCGATTTGATTATAGTGACTCTCGTCATCCTCCTATATGGATGTGACCACCCACCCACCGACCGCCTGATTCCCACGCCCACTTCACCACACACACACACACACACACACACAGCCACACACACACACACTGTGTTTGTTTACTCAGATTTCATACTAAAAGTATTAAGCAGCGAGTTATCAAAAGGTTAAGGTAAATCTATACTTTATTGCCCCTGTGGGAAATTTGTCTTAGGCTCAAAAATACAACCACCACATCTCATTAAAAAATATAACAGTAAGAAAAGAAAGGGAAAAAAATAATAATCCTGAAAAACATAACCTGACACAATTTTATTTAATATCTTAATTGCAGAAGGAATAAACAAGTTCTTAAACCGATTTAATCTACATCTTGGAATTCTTCATCTCCTACCTGATTGAAGCATTACAAACTCACAGTTCAAGAAATGTGTTGCATCATGCAGAATCTTATCTGCATGATAAAGCCATAAAGTCTGAGCCTTGTCAAAAAATACATCCTTCGTTGAAGCCTAGTGCACAAACTGTCAACATGAACACGCCATGTAAGAGAACAATCAAGATGAACAGCAAGGTATTTATATGAGGACACCTGTGTGACTGGAACATTATGAAGGGCGATGTTCACTACTCTATAAACTGACTGATTTCAGAGTGTTAAGACAAAATGTATCGATCTTTATATAATAAGCTAAGGATAGTGGTGTCCTCACTAAATTACACAATGTAATAATTATTAGTTTTGCTCACACAGTTATCTGTGTATAATGTGAAGAGAACTGGGGAGCTCACACACCCTTGAGGTACTCCTGTGTCAGAGATCATCTTATTGACCTTAACCTGTTGTTTTCTACCCATTAAGAAAAAAGAAAAAAACATCTTATAATATAAGGATTTACATCCATGTGTTTCAGTTCAATAGTTAAAAGCTGAGCTAAAATCAATAAAATGAAGAGGTGCATATGCCTTTGACTCCTCCAAATGTTTAGAAACTAAATTGATAATTCTCCCTACAGCATCTTCAGCACTCCTGGCCTGTTTATAAGCAAACTGCCATGGATCCAGTTTTGAGGATACTTCACTTTTCTTTATAGACACAATGTATTTCTCAAAGCTGAAAAAGCGTAGGCTACCCCACACCGTTCTGCCGCACAAGTTTACAAAAGTCGTGCGGAAATCCCATCAGTCCCTGTAGATTTATTTCACATAGTAATTCAATTGTAACTCAAATGACAATATTTATTATTTGATTGTCTTTATTAGTTATAATTATAAGTTGTATTAGTTATAATTTATTGATGATTTAATTAATATTTACGATGAATACTTGTCATTCTCATGTGGAAATTAAACTACGGACTAGTTAAATTGTTTAATTAGCCTAATTCAGGTGGTGGAAATAATCGTCATTTACGTTTTATTTTATTTTATTTTTTAATCCGAATTAGTTTTCTTAATGTTTTGGGGTAACTACTGATAGGCTACAGAAAAAAGACCCTGTTGCATGCATTTAAATAACTACTGCAATATATTTAAACAAGGACTATATTTAATCATCAAACTGAGGCAAAAAATTAAAAAATTATGCGCTCGATAACAGTCTTGAAAAGCTTGAAGAAATGGTACACAGATTTTAATGGAAGAGATTAATTGAAGATTGTTCCTTTTGATAATTGACAATATCAGTTTAAGATTTATTTAACCACAATTTAGCCTCTATCCACTTACCTGTAATGCATATATTTAATATCCCATGTTTAACTAGAAATACTTAAATAAACGAATAAATTGAAACACATGCATTATAGGCGGAAGTCAAGCTAATTCACCGACAGAGTTGTCTAAGGCTAATGTTTTTAAATAATGCATTCTCATTAGGGACGCGTATTTGCGCTGCTCAAATAGATAATTAGTATTAATCTATCTGTATTTCTATGTTTTGTACCGCATAAAATTGTTTGCGCTTCACAGCGTGAGAACTGAAACTTAAAGGAGGACCGATGCTCGAACAGCTTCAGAATGATTGTTTCGTAGAGACTCACCATTGATCTGCGCGTCCAGCACGTGAGCCGCTTCAAACTGCGTCTTTATCATTAAGCTCCAGTGGTCCGTCCAGTCCTTCAGAAACTTCAGAAGCGAATCTAACAGGTCTGAGGTCTTCCTCGGTGTCTGAGCGTCTTCCTCTGCGCTGGATCAGAGTATTGGAGAGGTCTTCATTGGATAGCGCGCGCTCATGTGACAGCTCTCACGAAAATGATGCGCGCCAGTCGTTACAGCCACAGCACTTTATTATAAGGGCCGCAAAAAAAAAAAAAAAAAAAAAAAAAAAAAAAAAAAACTTTCCTATAAACTAAAAAAAGGAGGCATGTCATTCACACAGTTAGGATTGGTACATTAATAAGTATCCTACAATGATGCAAAAACAAAAGAGTTTACATTTTATTATTCTATGAATAGGCTATATAAGCTATATATAAATATATATTATTTTTTTATCGCTTCGTCGTTTTAAAATAAGTATTATTATCATATTGTATTGGCTTATAAAGATTTAATATATTAGCTAATGTAGGCTAATTATAAGGGCATCTTGTATTCAAGCCAGAGTTGTCCTCTTTGAGATACACCAAGACTTAAAACGGTTAGAGCCTTCTTTGACAAAAAGTAGGGGTCAATGACATGACAAAGTCTGAATTTATGAATTATTCAAAAAATACATGAATAAAAAAAATCTAATTCACGCGATGCTGATTATTTTTCTTCAGTCCGAGTGAAGGCCTATCAAAAATAAATACAATGTAATTAATATTAAAATATTATTAATATATACATATATAAAAAAACATAAAACAGAGGTCCATTTTGTTATCGTTAGATTTATTTACGTAGGCTATTCATTGTGAAAAGGCACGCTTTTTAAGGTGAAACTGATCAAATTGTAAAAACTTAATGTGACTCAAAAGTATGATTTACCTTGAGAACTTCTTTGAAAATAACGATTGTGTAAAAAATAAAAGTAAATATTACTGTAGGTCTACATTTTTCCCCCTAGGTGGTTACACCTTTTGACATCGGAGTCATTAATTCCAGTGTTTGCACGAAATCCATTGAATGCGTTTATTAGCTGATGTAGGTTAACTATGATGACATCTCGTATTCAAGCCAAGGTTGTCCTCTTTAAGATACACCAAGACTTAAAACAGTTAGTAGCCTTTAGCCTTCTTTCTCTAAGATTCACAAAAAGCGGGGGTCAATGACCTGACCGAGTCTGAATTCATTAATTATTTAAAAATACAATAAAAGAAAAAAACAACTACTGCTACTTCAAGTGGCGCTCATTATTATTATTTTTTCGGGAGTATTAATAGAAATAAATAAAATTTTATTAAGATTAAAATATTGTTAATATATATAAGAAAACAATAAAAAAGAGGTCCATTTTGTTATCGTTCAATTTATTTATGTAGCTATTCATTGCGAAAAGGCACGCTTTTTTAAGATGAAATGGAGCAAACTTTAAAAACTTCATGTGACTCAACAGTACGATTTACCTTGAGAACTTCTTTGAAAATAACGAATGTGTAAAAAAATGAAAGGAAAATATTACAGTAGGGCCTCGTGGTAACACCACTTGACATCGGAGTCATTAATTCCAGTTTGCACGAAATCCAATGAATGCGTTTCAAAACCCAACTTGATTACAAAGACGGCATTTCTATGAACTCGCGGACGCTTTGAAAAGGATTTGTCAAATATTTCTCTACTTACCATCTCAGAAGTCCTTTATGTGTCAGAGACCCATAATATCCATGACCTATAGTGCACAAAAGTAATTGCTCTCAGAAGAATATGAGAGGAGGTCGCAAAAGCCTCTAAAGTTCTGTCTCAAATGTTCTTCTAAAAGCAGCATTTGATCAGATTCATATCTGTGCAGTTATTCAGTATTTAATGGCAATAAAAATGAACTGTTTATTGCCATTAAACTGAAATCACGGAACCTGTGAGCCTGATAAAAAAAAAAGTCTTCTGAAGTCTTCATAGGCCTAATCTTCCATGCAACTTTACAAAAGCAGGCGTATTATTTTATTACACGTGTATATTCATGATGCAAAATAAAATTAAGCTTACTTTGATTTATATTTAACATCAAGGCTGACTGAATGGAGTGGGTCAGCTGAAGAAGATAGTCAAAACTAGTCTAAATAGTGAAGTGGCCGTCGCTTCATGCATTTAAACGCATTTGACAGTGTGACAGACAGTGTATCAGTTAGCGCTGTCAAGGTTAGCGCTGTTATGTCGGGCTGCTGTGCTGCTCGCTCTGCTCTGTTCTTGATACGAAGAGCCTCACCGAGATGCTTTGACTCCCGAGAGACTATTTTTGCTTGGCGAGCATTCCTCCGTCTTCTGCTTAAACATCAATGTCTGATAGTTAAGAGCGAAGGGAAATGGTAACCCTTGTGAAAAAGAAGTGCGCTTAATTGCATGAATGTGCTACTTCAGGCTACTTCACATCTTAAAAGTATTTTTTTTTTTTTTTTAATAATTATTAGTTTTATGATTTTGATTAAATAAAAGGTCAATGACGTGTACTTAAAGAGAGCACGCTCTCATGTCTAGTTGTCTAATGTCTAATTACAAGTTATAAGTCCTACTTTATAATAAAATCAGTTTTAAATAATTGTTTAATTCATCTTTTTTTCGCGCTTTAAAGAAGTAGGCCACTTCTTATTTAACATACTAATTCACAAAAAAAAAAAAAAAAAAAAAAAAAAATACGTACACACATAAGTACTTTTAAAGAATTGTATTGATATATTATTACTCTTTTAAAAGTGCTAAAGTGTGAGTGTTAACAAGGGAACATTTTCAGACAACTTTCATTTATAACAACATATAAAGGTACAATGCATCACACGTCACACTTAATATCTGAATATAACTGCATATAAAAAATTAGTTTAATCCGCCAACGAGCCCAGTTTATTTGATTAGATTATCAGTTCTGCTCAAATTCACACAGGTATAGTTCATCACATTAGCTGTCAACAAATTCAACCAACATTTGACAAACCACAATACGTTTGTCTTCATTTAAAACAGTAGGCTACATTTATTGTTTTAGCATTTTGAGCTCTAACACAGGTCTGCTTATATTTCTTTTAGCTATATGAAACAGTTACAGTGATATTTTAATAAAATTAAATTACATTCATCCATTTTTTAGTGACTTAAGTTTCCAAATATACCTATTTGGGGCGACTATATTATTGTATATAGTTCACAGGAATTTTTCTAAACCCCTTGTCATGTAATTGCCCAATTTTCTTGAGAATACTGTATAATATCTTGTATTAATAACACTTGTATATGTTTAGTGTTCCTGTGGCTCAATAGAGCATTGTGAAGGTTGGGGGTTCGATTCCCCGGGAACACATGATAGCTAAAAATTGTAAGCCTGAATGCACTGTAAGTCGCTTTGGATAAAAGCGTCTGCTAAATGCTCAAATTTAATTTAAATTTAATTTAATTTATCAGCCCATAACAGGAGGGTACGTAGTGAATGTGCTTGAAGTTTCTTTTTTTTTTTATGTACATACCTTTTTATAAAAACAATAAGGCAAGTCTATGCAATTGTATGAATTTAGGCCTAGTCACAGTCTTTGAGCTTTGTATATACTCAAAGTGTAACACAGCCTCTCATACCTTGAAAAAAAACATTAAATAATAAACTTTTTTATATACTGAAAATGCAACATACACACATATTGCTATTATGAAGAGTGTGCGCATTTCAAACTTCCTCCATTCGACTGTCACAACTTCAATCTTAAAATGCTGCACACGTCACCCTTTGTCCAAAAATGTCCTCAACAAATAGTTCTCAACAAGCAGAGATGTTCTGGAAAGAGGTCGGGGTATTCTTGAGAAATGTCTTGCCCTTGAAGGGTTTCTAAAACTACAACATGCTTTATTTCCCCCCATTGGTGCCCATTTGAGAGATTTACTTTGTCCATAAACAACAATGCCTTGTGCACGTTTTGACAGTCATAAGGCCGATTCCATAGGCAGCCTTGGACACTTTCGGTATAAATATATTTACTGAAGCAGTAGGGCATTCTATCTTTACAGGATGTTCATTTAAGGCACACACATGTCTCAATATAGAAACGCTCCACGTCAGACGTACTGTAATGCTGCTTCAAGAGCAATATCAGATTCTGTTTACAATGTTAACACTTAAAACACCTCATCTGTTCTAATTGCCTGTAAATTGTTTAATTATTGGAGCTATCAATGTAATAATTAACATACTTAAGTCCTCAAAAGGAGCCAGACATCCATGCCTGTCAACCTTTGGATATGAAAAGTATCTTGAATAGATAAATCAAAATTTTGAGCAAAACTCAGCCCCGCTTTGGCCCTGTGCGGACAGAGTCCCTACACACGAGATATCTGGACTCCAGCAGCTGTGAGATCCACTGCCAGAAAACCCTCGACGTCCCCCACGCTGTCAAGGCCACTGTGAGCCTGTAGGTACAGTACACACACACTCACACTCAGTCTTCTCATTCATCTCAATGAGTGACCTGACATGACACATACTGTAAGAGGAGCCCTTTAGAAATTTAGTCATGGCCAAATTAGTGCAGTCTGACAATAAACATCTTTCTCGGCATTGTTGGTTGCGTTAAATAGTTTTAAATGCTGCTTCTGTATGATTTCTGCTCTTCTGTTCAGTCCAAAACCTACGTCTGTGTATGTTTTTTTTTTTTGCCTTTTTTTTTTTGTATTATCAAATGCACAAACATATGCATCACACAACTCTCCACATCCCCAAATTAGACTTACATGCATAAAACGATGCCAAATGCTTTTCTATAAATATATATACCATTCAAAACATTGTGGTGTTTATTTGATGAGAAATATGGATAAAACTGTAACATTGTCAAATATTATTGCAATTTAGATTTTTTTTTTCTATTTTAAAATATTGTAAAATGTTAATTATTCCTGTGATGCAAAGCTGGATTTTCAGCATTCAGTCTTCACGCTTAATTCAGTGCTGTATTTGATGTTTCTTTGTACTTATTTGTGAAATTTAACCGGGGAAAACAGTGTGAAAATTGTTTATACACAATTTATTCCCCTGTTTTTGCTGATTTGGTGCTCAAAAACATTTCTAATTATTATCAGTTTTGAAAATAGTTGTGCATTTTTTTCAGGAATTTCTTTTTATTTATTTATTTATTTTTTTACATATTGCCTACATCTTTTGTAACAGTATAAATGTCTTTATAAACATAGTGCATCCTTGCTAAATAAAAGTATTAATAAAAAAAATACTGACCTCAAACATTTAAACAGTATAAAAAAGTATGAGTAATAATAACCATGAGTAAAAATTATGAGCTAAGTAATATTATTATTTTTACTAATGATTCAGAGGAGGACACTGACATTTCTTTTTATACAATTTCTAAAATGAACAGAGCAACTTAAAAAAAATAATAATAAAAAATAATAATAATATATATGTGCATACTGACCCCAAACATATGACCAGATGGACATAAATATTATTATTACTCATGATTTTTATAAAATTTCTGAAATCAGAACACTTCAGTTTGAAATAATATACAGAATAACCCTACAGTTTTTCACCAGGGATGAGTTGTTCTGTCAAAAACAAAAAGATGAATAGTTTTTGGCCTGTTTTTTGGCATCTAACAGGCCTATCACAGTCATCTGCTACAGACATGCTCCTGGAGTACACCAGCTACAGGTGTGGTCCTCCTCTGTATCTCTTTCTTATTTCTCCCCTCTCATTTAATTCCCTTCAACCCTGACACATGCTGAACGCCTGCAATCTAACGCGCCACACACACCGTTCACACACAGGCACGCACAGCCACACACATGCATGTCCTTACCCCTCAACCCTGACACACGCCAAACTACAGTACCTCTACCAGCCTCACCATTCCCCACCTAAATCCAGCAGACGAACACACACACACACACACACACACTTCATCAAACTGACATGCATTCCGACAGATGCAACCTTGTACATTCCTCTAACATCTCCTTCCATTGCTCCTCACATTGCAGAAATGACACAAAAACTCATTTACCTAACTTTCCATGCAAAAAGTATTTAAAATGGTTTGAATGTCATTGCATTAAATGCAGAAATATCAAACAAATGATGCCAGAACTTTTCTCAGATCAAGCTACATTCTTCTAGGTCATTTTGTTGCAGTGATTTGATTGGATGCATGAAGTCAGATGACATTAACATGAGACACTAATGTCTGACAGATCTAAATACATCTTATTTAATACTACTTTTATGACCTTTTTTTTCTTGAAAAGTCACTTTCTTTTAAATAAAGGTCACTTGGTTTGATACGTTCAGCTGACGTTCCTTTTCTTTCTCCAGATCTAAGTTATATATAAAATTGTTTTTAATACAATGGTTCAAATAACTACTTTGACAGAAGTAGTTTGACTCAATCTTTTATTGTATTTTAATTTTAATTTTTGACAAATCACCAAAAAAAAAAAAAAAAAAAAAAAACATTTATCCTCCAGAAGTCAGTGTGTAACCAACATGCATGAGTTAATTGAAAATTATAAATAAAAAATGAGATAAGGACCAGTGGAGGAACAGCTGTGGATGAAACCCTTGCGACCACAAGCTGAACACATGAAACCTGCACAAAGTCAGTTTCAAGAACGTTGCATCTGCTTTAGGGAGCATTTGGCTTTCATGCTGATGTTACCTGAAGCTGATGACACATTATTCAGCAATGAATGTTGAATATATCACAAATGAACAGGTAATGGTACTTCAAGCTTTGCGTAGATTGACCTTGAGTGTGAAAACAGGACAAAAGCACTAAATGAGTCGATTCTCAGCCACTCCCTTCCACGCAGTTTACACACTACATGCTTATGATTGCATGTGCACCACTACACACACACACACACACTTGAGAGTGAATGAATATATTATATCTGTGCTGGAAGTGGGAGCTGAGAGTGGGCCGCACATCCTCAGCCTTGAGGAAGGGTGCAGTTGTGAAGGCCAGATATGAGAGGGGCTCATCAACAAACAGAGGAGGAGGGAGATGAGGAAGAGGGATGACGTTTGGCCGTAGCTTGTCCATTGGCCTTGAGAAGCAAGGTACGTGCCCTGCACCCCCGACCACAAATACAACCGTGATGCAAATGCTGACAACCAAGAATTAGTCACATGATAACCCAAACAGGACATGGTCAGAGAGTTCAGAAGTGAAATAAACTCTCTTTTACTCTTGCTCTTGCCATAACTGTCCTTGTCGAGGTCAGAAGATGCAGAGACTGATACTCTTAACCCTGTAATAGACGGACATAAGAAATAACAGTCAGAAAAGTCAGTTCATTGAACCTTTCTACACAATAAAAAAGGCGTTTATGGTCCATGTAGTATGAAGAGGAAAATCAGTTTTATTCAGAGGCCCAAACTGAGCAAAAATATGTTTACTGATATTTTAACCTCTACGTAAAAGTTTCAGAATTATACTAAAAGGCCTTGTACTTGCTAAAAACAACACAAAGTATCAGTCAGGTGCCAGAATGCATGTAAAGGATTGTGTGCAACAGGTTTTCCAGCAAAGTTTTGATCATTTAGAGGGCTTAGAATTTTGCATATCAGATATGATAAACAAGTGAGGCTTTATAGGGTTAAAAATGTCTGCCAAAGCAGCAATGCTGCATATGTGTCTTTACAGGCGTATATAAATGAGAAAAATTAGAAGATTTATTTATTTAAAATCTGACCAATTTCCAAATAATTCATTTTTTTTCTTTTTTCTTTCTTTTAATAAATACTTTTTCTAAACATTAAAAGGAAAAGGTTACAACACTTGAGACCTGACAAGAAAATAAACCTTTTATTAATATAAAGCAATATTATGTCCATAACCTTCCTTAGAGATAACAAATGATTAAATAAGCCAGTATTTAATTCTGACTCAGGTTTCTCTCTGTGCTGTGTTGTGAAAGGATGTTTGAACACTGTGGGATCTCAAACACCTGCTCTCTGCACATTAGACCCGACACATGCCATATGTCTTCTATTCAGCTTCTTGGGAAGAACCTTCTGCTTTGTTAGAGACTTCTCAGAAATCAGCTAACAAATCTGTACTAATTGCTCTCTACTATTGCAACAAAAACTGTCCTTCAGAGCTGAAAACCATTCTGCAATGGATGAACCATCTCACTGAATATTCAGCATCTCACAAATCCTGATTCACCCACACCAGCACTGGAAATTAAAGGCACTTTCAGCAAAAATGTCACCAAACTGAACCAAAATGCTGCCCGAATTCAAGATAAGAAGGGAAAAATGTCCCTGCAATTAAATTAGACCTATTATTACTGCAGTGATTGAAAATCCAAAGCATAAAAATAGATTAATTCATAAATGTCTCTTAGCCTGTTTTGCATTTGTAACCAGATTCTGACAAACACAAAAACACTTTTTAATTTACTGTATTCTATTAATCGACATCAATAATCAATATTACAATATCAAAACCTGTAAACCTGTAAATAATCAACAATAATGCTTCAGGATTTTTATATAATGAAATATTTGCGGGAATACATATATTTATAATTAATTAAACATTCAATATTAAATGAAGCTTCTTTTCCACTTTTGCAATGTAGAAACGATTATATTTGTTTAATTATAATTTTTATTATTTTAAAATTTATGAAAAAAAATGACATGATATGATATTTTTACAGACAAACCCACCTGACATTAATTATTTACTTGAAGTATCCCAAAAATTTCACGTTGATTCAATAATTGAACAACACAATTGCATGTTCACAGTTCTCTAATGTAGTTTAATGATCATCAACATGACATGTTGGTAAAAAAAAAATATATATATATATATATATATATATTTTTTTTTTTTTTTGATGTATTTTTTTTTATCTTTTTATGGTTGAATTTTACCATTTCTTCAAATCACATACCACCTGCAGCTCCCTCACGAACCCCATTTTGGCAACCCCTGCAGAATATCAACTTAACCAATATACGTCTGTGAGATGGGTATTATGTGCAACCTTAAAAATCAGCTGAGTCAGAGGGGCAGTGAGGCCCGTTAGTCGTCTCTCTCTGTCAAATGTGTGTTTACACGACCTGCACAAGTCTGAGCTCAGTGAGGCGGCACTATCAGTGCATAAATATTGTTCATTCTGCAATGACGGAGTCTCAGTGCAACACATGAACACACACAGTTTAGTTTGGGGTGGATTGATGAGAACCCTTCATGGAGGTGCCATTGGTCTGTTTGTGTTTAAATGATAAAACTACAGCGTCTTTAGCACAAGCAAACTGGGCAAGCCACTGACTGGATGGGGTCAAGCTCATCTCTATTAGCGAGGAACAGAATTTGCTGACTTGTAAGGACAGGTCAAAATGATATCAATTTAACCTTTAAGGGAGGAGATTAGAAAAGTACAGAAAAATCACATTATTCATGAAAAATAAATATTTGTTTTTATAATGGGCATAGTACATTAATAGTATGGAACAGGGCGTAAAAATCTTTATTTTTATTTTTTATTCAATCTTATGAAAGACCCTCGTCCTCCACTTCAATAAGACCAATCTATAAGTAGTTTTGTCATCCTTTCATGTCTTTTGAAGTCTACGTTCTGCAGATGTAAACAGTATAAAACCCTCATTAACGTGATTTTATTTTTCAGCAATTTATATTAACATTTTTTCTTATCATGACTTGGTAACAGGGTTGAATCATCACAATGGAATGAAATGGTTTACCTGCCTTATCAGTCTGAATAAAAGGACCAATTATTAATTGAATTAAATAAAATAATGAAGATTGTCAGTCTTTATTTTATTTTATTCTTTTTATTTGCAATGGGGAAGATTATTCGGTAACAGGGTTGAGCTCAATATTTGTATACAGCCATTAGTTATATAGTTATTATTAATTAAAAAAAAATCTAAATAACTTATTACAATTAGTTATCTGTATACATTTTCTTCATGTATTATATTCAATTTCACACTTGTTTATAGATTATACATTTTATCATTATATTTGTATGTAAAAAAATAATTCCTCATTTGTTTCTGTCATCACTACATGATTGATTGATCGAACCATAATGACTTAAATACTAGCTCAACAGATAATGTATTTATTAGAAACAGTTAAGTTCAATCCCTGTGAGATAACACAGTCCGAGACATCACCATTTGATGAGCTATTTTTTATACCCAAGTGATTTTATTTTAGATTCTAGTTTATCAAACATAATTAACAAATATTTCTCACATTTTTTTTTTTTTGCAGTTTGTTTATGAAAGTGGCCAGCATGCTTATTTTTGATACATATAGTCCATGATGCTGCAGAACTACTGTGTAGAGATGACAAGACATGGTTTCACAGTTGCATAAGATTCACATTTATTTGGTTTCAAGTCCTAAAACATTCTAAACATGCTTTTATAACACATATGGGTCACATTCTTCACAGGTAGTAAAAGTCAGAGAAGCAGAAGAAGAGGTTTGTGACACGGGATAGGAAAAGCACCTCAGACAACACTCCCAAAAATGCCTAATGCAAAGACAAACAGACAGGAGTTCATTTAGCATGTACTAGTGTTGTTTGGGGGATTTCAGAAGTGTGTCTATTCCCTGAGATATCACCCATGTTTCAAAACCTCTCGTCTGGCTCTGTATGGTTAGCCCCAACATTCACCAATGTTTCTTCTAATAAGATTGCCACTGGACCAAGAAGAATCCCAAAGAGAACTGGTAAAAGACTAAAATAAGTTCCCTAGCTATGTAAAACTGACAGCACTTTGATAGTCTTTCAATAACCAATCAGCATACCCGTAACAATCAAGAAAGAAATCCGATTGGCTGAAAAGTGTCAAAGCATTAACATGATTACAATCGACTGACAAAAAAACTTGTAAACAGTTGAGAAATAATAATAAAGTCATATAGACCAAAAAAATACATTCTTCATGAAAACGATTCACAAACAGTGTTTACAACTAGGAATATAATACTGTTCATTTCACACGTTATAATTGCACTGAGAAATGGTCTTCGTTGAAGAGTGAGGTAAATATGCACCATCTCATGTCTATCAGGCATTATTTTAGAAATCATTTTAAGACAATGATGGAATTTGATTGATGAAAACTTTTATCTTAATCTCTGAGGTTTCCAGAATGGCATATGGTCAAAGGGTCAAAGAAACTGGGTGCTTTGAAACCAATAAATAACGATCAATACTTTTCCTAAATGAAAGCACGCTACATGATGATGACACACAAAAGAGGTAGTTTCAATGAAAAATGAATAAAAAGAAACAAAAGAGGACACTTTGTTGAATATGAAGGAACGACAGAAATCAAAGACCTAGATGGAGAGTGTGGCTCTTTTACAGGTCTGCTACGAGATTCAAAAGCTTCCCTCAAAAGCCAGATTAACAAAACGGTAAAAAAAAGGGATATTCCTGAGAGACCAAGCTGGAAACAAGAATGCAGGTCTGGGAAACTCAATTCAGGAAGGCTGGTGTTTAAAGTAGCTTCATTTGCGATAAATCTCCACCTTCGAGTCTATTCTGACGTGGGTGATGGATTACAAATGCATTCTTTCGTAGACCAAGTCGGTGTGTTTGGACCTTTTACCTGTAACAAACACTTCCACCGTATCAAGAGTTTAGTCTGACATTTAGCTGGTTCACACTCCAAAACAAGCCCTCGCGAAAAAAGAAAAACAGTCATGATATCTACCAAAGTAAACGACGTACAAAATGAATCGACAACAAATGAAGGGACAAACGAATGCGGTGTGGGATGGATGAAACGTTTAAGATAAAGGACACACCATACGGACAGATGTGTAGCATCCACCAAAACAACACAACGCCACCAAGGTTTAGCTGCACTTGAGATGGGCGTTAGCAGCCTGAACGTGCGTCTTCGGTATGTGCCCCTTTGTCATTGTCTGGTGCAAATATGTAAACATTACGACACATATCGAATGTGTTTGGAATGTCTGAAATGATGAGAGTTACAGCGAGCACATCCACTGACGTCTAGCTAAAAAACAACAAGGCATCAGATGGCTTGTCATAACCTGACTAGCTAGCATCTCAGTCATGTTTTTTTCCTCTAATCAGGTTTACAGTAATACTCAAAACCAAAACAAAATACTCTTCAAAACAATACTTCCCCCTCCCCAGTCTCATAAAAACAAACAAAACAAAAAAAACATCTAAAAGGACCTACAATGTCCAAAATACTACAAACTACAAAACCTACAAGTACATCAGCATTGCGGTATTTGAGAGAGATGCGAGTGAATTATAAAAACAGTAACTTTTTACCCTGTTTAAAATGTGAGGGAAGGAACCAGCAGCAGACCAGAGGAAACTAAATCATGAGGAAATCCATTTTTCTCCACATCTTTACTCAAATAAATGCCCTTTATTTTAGTTTGGAAGATATATTTTAGAACTTTGCAATCAAATCTGATGCTAATGCTAATGCTAATGATTCATGGTGATTGAATCTCTCCAATGCTCAATTTCTACTGATAAATACTTCAAGGTCAAACTCTACATCCTTCAACGAGTACTCCAAATTAAGGAATCAATAGTTTTCTGAATTAAGAACGCCCATACACCACATTTCACTGCCAGAATGAGTGCAAACCGTCTGGAGTGTGCAGTTTGATGACCGAAATGGCTATTCTCCCCAGAAGTCTCTTGTGTTTTTAACAAGGGTGAGCAGAGCAGGGATAACTTCCCTCCAAATTTGCATAACACTTTGGTCAAAAAAGAAAAAAAAAAGAAAGAAATCAACAAAAACAATATTAACAGACACATTCTGTTGTCGTTTCGTCCCCAGCCTATGATTGTGAAACATACCCGTACACCTCTATTTTGTGTAAACAATCACGCTCTCCATCCCGGCCTTGTATGGTAAGATAAAAACCCATGTGTTAAGAGGTTACGTGACTACCAAGCGTGTGTTTGAGAAATGCACCTCACCGCAAATGCGTAAGAAATGACAAGACGTTCTCAAACTCAAGACACAGTGTCGACGTTAGCGGCCACAAAACAGAGAGGGAGCACGTGAAATGCTTTCTTCCTGAGGTAGTCTTTCAATAAAACAATTCCTTTCATACATATCTGTCCCTATCAGCAGAAAGTGAACAGAAGTATAAAATAAAACCAAGCAGTAGATCTAATCCGATCAGTGGTTCCACGTCACATATCGCAGTTGGACTGAAGCGTGTGAAATCCACTGCGCTTTTTGTGCACTTTCATTTGAAAAGGAGCATGTGCACAGTGTGGATCAACATACATTCAGCTCTGTCTGGTAATAAATAGAGAGAAAAAACAACACTAATCTAAACAAAATGCGTAAAATAGTTTCTTGTCACATTCATGAGAGGAGAAAGAAGAGGGTACCGGGAGTCCCACCCCCGAATAACACCCTGCCCCCGTGCAATAGATGGGGAGGGTGTTTTCAAGGGAGGCGGAGCTAGTTGGCAGGGGCGGTACCCTTTGTCACACAGGGGGAGGAGCCTGTCCTGTAGTTGTTCAGACTTGACTTACAGGAGTGCAACACTGCCTTAAACAGCAGGGGGAGCTGCTCCAAAGGGATGTTGACCAACTTCCCTGAATAACGAGGGGAGAATGGTGAGATCTGACCGTTAAATGGATGCAGTTCTTATTAAAATACACAAAATGTGTTGTTTTTGGACTTACCTGCAATGCAGCGGATTTCTGGCAGACACATCATGATCTCGGGAAAGCGTTTGGGCTGGTGAGGGTACTTGTACTCAGTGAAATCCTGACAAACGTACCAATAACGTTTGTTCAACTGCTCCAACTGGGTCACATTGGTCAGCCCGCGGATATCTAGACACATACAGAGAAATATATGAACACGTGCTTTCGGTTTCGTGTCATAATGATGTTATGGCTCTTATTGTTGATTCTGCAGATCTGTATTATCTGGTTTAAGTGCTCATGCAGAGAGCAGTGATTATCGTAAGAAAAGTCAGAAGAGCATCAGCATACTGTATAATGTTATATTGTATTATAATGGAAATACTTCCTGTTTTACCCTGGTTAAGGAAATTGATGGCCTTCATGCAGGCATATTCCTCATTGCTGACCTTCATCTGATGGAACTTACGGAACAGATAGATCAGCTTCTCCATCACCTCCATCCCATCCTCACTGAAACTACACAAACAACGCATCAGTCAACTATAGATCCAACATCTGACCTCACAGCTACGTCAACAAGGTCCAATTGGTGTTGAAAAATGCCACAATGCATCTGAAGTTAATTACAAAGTTTATTACAAGCATAAAAGGCACAAACAGTTTTGAGGAGAATACAGGGAGAGCACAGACATAACATGTCTGTATCATTCTGCCTTTCTCCCACTTACACACACAGCGGCCTCCACCTCCATACAGAGATGCCTGAGAGTACCTGAAGCATGGAGAACAGTCTAACTATCGTGATTAAGCACTAGTAGGGATCACAACAAGTCCTGTATGCACAGAAGAGCAGGAAGAAGATATTTCTCAGGCCCAGATTCTTATTAGCAGTATCTGATCAATCACTGTATTGAATCGGTTCTTAGTAATGATACAAACCGATCAGCAACATGCTTGAAAATCATAGAAAAGGAAATAAAAGGTGTGTGACATAAGCTCTGTATTCCTCACCTCTGCAGCTCGTCATCTGACGGGGTGTATTTGTCAGTGACGCTGGCGAGGTCGCCCAGCACCTGGGCGCTGTAGACCGTCAGGCAGGCCAGCAGGATGAGCTCCTGCCAGGTGGCGCTCAGGAGCCGCGTGTAGTCCTCGATGGACAGCTCGCAGAAGAAAGGAAGCTTCTTGATCCAGGAGATCTGTCTGAAGAGAAGTTCATCCGCCAGCCGACACAATAGTGCAAACAGCTCCACCTGAGTGACCCGATACCTGCAAAAGAGCATTATGTGAGCATTAGTACATTTTATGAATGTTATACTGATAATGCGTAGAATATCAAAATAAACTGCGGGTGGCAGATCCTTTTTCTATTTAGCGCCCAAACTCTGGAATACATAAAGTTCCTAACATTGTTCGGGAGGCAGACACAATCTGTCATTTTAAATCTAGAAATCTTAAAGACCCATCTCTTTTACCTGGCTTAAGCATAACACACTAATACATGTCTAATACTTAAATCCGTCAAAAGGATTGTTATTCTGCATTAATTAGATAAACCAGGAACACTTCCCATAACACCTGATGTACTTGCTACATCATTAGAAGAATGGCATCTATGCTAATATTAGTCTGTTTCTTTCTTATTCCGAGGTCACCGTGGCCACCAGATCCAGTCTGTATCCAGATCAGAGGGTCAATGCAGTCACCCGGATCCAGTACGTATCCAGACCAGATGGTGGATCAGTACCTAGAAAGGACCTCTACAGCCCTGAAAGACAGCGGAGACCAGGACAACTACATGAGCCCCAGAGACAGATCCCCTGTAAAGACCTTGTCTCAGAGGGGCACCAGGACAAGACCACAGGAAACAGATGATTCTTCTGCACAATCTGACTTTGCTGCAGCCTGGAATTGAACTGCTGGTTTCGTCTGGTCAGAGGAGAACTGACCCCCCAACTGAGCCTGGTTTCTCATGAAATATTTAAGTTTTTTTCTCCATTCTGTCACCAACAGAGTAGTGGTTCCTTGCCGCTGTCACCTCTGGCTTGCTTAGTTAAGGACACTTTATATTCAATAAAATCATTGACTTGATTGCACAGATACTATCTAAACTGAGCTGGATGATGACACCACTGAATGAAATGATGAACTGCCTTTAACTGAAAATTTTGTGTTTATTATTGTTATTTTGCATTATTAACACATTAATCTCCTATTTAATACTGTAAAGTTGCTTTGACACAATCTGTATTGCTAAAGCGCTATATTAATAAAGGTGAATTGACTTGACTTAAAAATGAATGATGGCCCGCATGGGTGTTGGGTGAGTGAGCTGTTGTTTACCCTTCCTCAATGAGCATGGGTGTGCCCAGCGGGGCCAGTTCCTCTGCTGCCACCAGCTGGCTGATGAGGGTATGACTCTGGGGGTACAGACTCCGTGGCTGGGTGGCATATCCAAACAAGTGAGGCAGGAACTGGTAGTGCTGGGCCATTGCGTTGCCAATGTACTGTTCCCTCAAAGCAGCGGTGTAGCCATTCAGCTCCACAGAACGACTGTGTAGGAAAGAAATGGAAAGGAAGAAGAAAAGAAATATAAGTTGCAATACTTTTTTACGCTTTTTTATTAAATGCATTTGAGGCAAATACAGAGGAATCCAGTCTTTTGATTCACGTTCATTGTAGCTAAAACCTGTAATCTAAATTTGTAATCTAACATGTAATCTAAAAATTTGTCCTTTTGCATTTTTTGAATTATTCCCACAAACTGCTGTTGTTGCAGCGGAGAAGGGAATACTCACTTGGACGAAAGTGTTGATACAGGAGATGGCTGATTCCCATCGGAGACGCCATTGCCAGGGGAACTGTGGTCACTGTCGCCGTTGTTTCCCCAAGTGTGTTCCGGCATGTTGGCATCATCCTTAAACTCCTGTCCGGACATAATCCGTTCAATCTCCTCATCTGAAATCTGCGCAGAGAGATTTTTGATCAAAACTGTGCAAAATCTAGTATTGAAACTGAATGAGTCATTCATTAGGACTAAAGGAGCAATCACATTTACAATTGTTTCGTTTTGCCGATGAAATCATTTAAATATAAATTAAATTAAATTAAATTAAATTAATGCATTTAGCAGACGCTTTTATCCAAAGCGACTTACATTGCATTCAGGCTAACAATTTTTACCTATCATGTGTTCCCGGGGAATCAAACCCCCAAAGCTTGATAACGCAATGCTCTACCAATTGAGCTACAGGAACACTATGAATAAAAATATATTTCCTCATGCAGATTTCGCAAAAGATTTAGGGTGGTCCCATGGTTTTGCAAATTTAAGATCAAAATTCTACTGCAAAATGCAAAATGTTTAGTACGATGAGTGCTCACATTTATCAGAATATTGCATAGATTCAATAAGATTATATGCAATGGGAACATTTGGGAGAGATTTCTCTACATCAGTTTTGCCAATTTGTCAAGTTGACCAACAGAAAGCTGCTTGGTATGAATGTGACTTCTGTGAGAGCTGTACTCTATACACAAAGTCCCTTTAAGGCAAGTCATTTCACTCGCCGGCCATCTTTGAAACACCTCTCTTGCATGCAAGTTCAGCTTCTATCTCTTTGAATGGGGAAACATCAAATTCTCCAAAACTGTTTGCCAAGCTAATGATTATTAGCCTAAGTGCACATCTCAGAATGCTGACTGTTTCTATAGCAACAGGGACTTGAAGTGATGTTACAGATTAGCGATTGGCTCTTTTACTCAGAAGGCGGGGCTTCTTTCAATAGAGCGGCCATGATAAGTGTTGAATTTCCCCCCATTCAAAACTGAATGAGTGACATGTCTTGGGTATTCTATAGTCTTTGTTCATACATCACTACACTATTTAAAATAGACGATGGACCTTTTTGCCTGCAAAAGTTTTGCAAAAATTCATAATAAATGTAATCACACCTTAAAGTTACATTTCAACCCAAAATATAAATTGTGTCATCATTTAAGTTGTCCCAAACCTGTACGAGTTTCTTTTTTCTGTTGAACACAATTTTGAAGAATGCTGGTAACCAAACAGTTGACGTATCCCTTTAAGAATTTAAAAGAGTTTGTCAATTCCATCCTGTAGTGAATTTAGACCACAGGAGTTATTTACTGACAAAGCATGATACCATGAGCCTTATTTTCGCTTTTCATTCAAATATGACAGAAAGAGACAAACTAGCATTTAAGTCAAGGCCGTGCACTAAAAAAAATCCCTTTTCAATACAGTTGATGGGCTCAAGCCATCTTTAACAGTGCATTATTCTGTGTAAGATGAATCAAGCATCTATTGTGTGTTCCAGAGGCAATTAGGCCGAGTCAATAAGATGGCAGTCTCTAGTGCTGGGATCAGGTGCAAACAAGAGCGCTATATGGACCAACAAAGCTAAACCATTATACCCACTTTGTCCTGTCAAACACAACACAATAAATACGGCTCACCAGGGTAAACACTTCCATACACTAATATTGCACACCCAATGTATATAATAACAGAGCCTCAAGTCTTATATTCAGGGAGAAATACGAAGCAACGTTTCATTCTGCATCTACAATAACATAAACCTTCATATCAAAGGCCATGATTTGGATTATTAGGCATGTCGAGGGTCACAATCAACATATTCCCTCACATGAGAATTAAATACATTCACCAAATCCTGCAATTCACACAAATGCAGAAAAGCAGTTAAACACAATGATTTTATGAGGTCAGCTGACAATGAATGTGAAGATTGACAAGGCACTCCATTCACCGGTGCTCTGGCCTTGAGAACAGCGACTCCTCTGACGAAATTAACATCTTTAAATTACGCTGAGGTCACAAGGCCATTTATCGGCACGTAGGGCTATTTAACCCAAAACTCTATTCGGCTCGTATTCATATGCACTGAAACTAATCAGCTCTATTTCCTCCATTCATGACAGGAGAGGGCATGAACGCAATCAGCACGGCTGCTTTAATACACGGTGGACACGAGAGACATTAAAAACCAATGAGAAACTCGAGATGAATGGCAGGGCAGGGATGCAGTAATTAAATAGTGACTTTTAAAAAATCCTGATGAAGAGAAATAGAAGTATAGAAGAGCGGTAAAGAACTGAGAGATCAGAGCACAGCATCTCATCAGACAGGAATAGTCGATTTTGTTTGGAAAGAAAAGTGTTGGTGTGATGAAAGCGAATGAGAGGTTATGTGCACCTGTACAGGACCGATGCTTTTGTTCCTGCCTCCCGGCATGCCATCTTCTCTGATCGCTGAAAAACACAAGACCAAATAATGAGCTGAATGTCCATTTAAAAAGAATGTTACCTTCGAGATGAGGAATTCTGCGTGCCTCTGAAATGCTTCGCCTCTTTTCAGCATTCAGATGGAAATGACTAAATTGCTTTTTATATGCCTCATGATTTAGATGTTAACTGCTGAAAAAAACTAAATGAAATAAATTCAGCAGGGTTTCAAAAACACAAAACTTTGGAGAAGAAAACCAAACATTATAAAAGTGTGTCTAGAATCTAAGCTCAATACAGCTGAAGGTGGATTGGAAATGTTGCTCATAAATGGCAAATACTTTGACACCGTTCCTTGCCCTGAACGTTAACTCTCTGCTATGTATTGATGAGTAACCTATTATAGGAGTTTTCTACCATCAATGTTTTGAGTCTAACATCCTTCAGATAACGTAGTAAAGCAATAAGCCACTGAAAGCTGTGCGTCGCAGTGATTTGTCCACAAATAAGGCTTGTTGCTGAGTGCATAAACCCCCTTTAATGTGGTAAAATCACATATGGCTTTTGCTTTCATAAACTGACAACAATATATTTAAAATATGTCATATTTAATTAACAATAATTACAGTTCATACGTTTATGTTTTAACATTTTATGGCTTGTCTAACTAGATTAAATAGCTTAAATATGTTAGAATTGTGTTTAAAACAAACCGTACTTATCTTTTTCGGAAAAAAGTTTGCTTAATTGTATTGAATGTGTACTTGTAGTTGCAGGAAATATCATATTAATTAAATAAAAGGCCACTTAAGTGTACTTATAGAGAGAATTTTATGACTATGTTTCTTAACACGCTTAAAAAAATTTTTTACTTCAAAATAAATGTCATAATTAAACATTCTACTTCAAAGTACCTTTTAAATTATTTAGTTATACAAATTTGTCATGCTTTAAAATTGCATGCTTATTTTGATACGTTGACTAACAAAGTATAGCACATGTAAAGCACTTAAATTTAAAGTTAATATATTTTAATGTACTAAAATGTAACTTTATCATTACAAATAAGTATTTGAAAATATATTTAAATACATGACATATACATTTCAATGCAAATTAAATTAATATCATTTAAAGAATGAAGTATCCGGCAGTACTTTAACCATATTTCAAGGACATTTATTAACTATTAATTAGTTAATTAACTAAGGTAATATGAAATTACAGATATACTTAAGCCCTAATAAATAAATAAAATAAATAATAAAAAAAGTTTAGCTAGTTGTGTTTCTCTTTTAATTGCAATTATAACATGCACTTGTCGAAAAACATTACATTCAGTTCACATATTATATAGTATATTTTAATCTGAAATAAGTACTGTTTAAATATATGTTAAAGTTTACTTCTTTTTCACATGGGTTTCTCATCTCTTTTGGAAGTTTTGAGAGGAGTATACTGTATGGTTCTCAGGGGAGCTGAAGCTTGTATATAAATAGTAGCTTGTATGCAGTGTGAATGCATCTACAACCAATATAACAATATAACAATCATCTCCTGAACACTTCTCAATCTTAACCCAAACATAATATGACAGTAAAGGATGAAATGATCTGTGACTGTTGTTAAAGTCTTGTTTTTTTCCGAGATGTATCTAAAGCTCAGCCCTTGTGTATTATTGTCACTAGAGGGCAGTGGTGATTGTTTTTATGGGTTTTAAAACCAATTTGTTTTGGGGGTTTTTTTCAGGGCAGGGCTTGATTGGGCTTTAGCCCCATCAGAAACTTGCTTACATTTTTATTTAGTAGTGGAAATGGGCTTCCATACAATTCACTTTAGAGAAAGTTAAAGTAATAAAAAAAAAAACTGATGGAGCTTTCTAACACTGCATTAAATGGCGCATATTTTCTGAGACAACAAGAGACGAAACTACTCCAGCATATGCTGATAACAGCTGATAACGGTCTTAAATGATTCCCTTAATATTTCTCTTGTGACCCATACACCCAACTAGGACAGCGCATCATGCGGTGATTATTGGAGGGAAATAATTTAATGTAATTTAATAATAAATGTAACCTAATATTAATAGGCCTAATTATATCAGCTCTTGTTATAATATACACTAATTGAAAATGCTAAATCCTCTTAATATTAAAATTTTTGACACATCTCAGCACTCAGCACTGTGTGGAAATAGCTGTAAGACTTTTACGTCCCTTTATCTATTGTAAAAAAAATGTTTTCCTGCCAGTTGGCATCGAGAGTGACTAACATTATTAATAAAAGTTGGATATGAGAATTTTTATAGCATAGAAAAAAATTAAAAATTAAATGTGACTTTATGGAAGGTGCTGTATGTAAAAAACACAAGGTGGCTA
Source organism: Carassius auratus (assembly GCF_003368295.1). Taxonomy (NCBI): domain Eukaryota; kingdom Metazoa; phylum Chordata; class Actinopteri; order Cypriniformes; family Cyprinidae; genus Carassius; species Carassius auratus. The sequence goes on from NW_020523638.1 coordinate 49,959, forward strand.
AATTTTCATAATTTTTGGATAGCTGCAGCTTATAGACGTTCATTACTTTCACTCAGTTTAGTTTTTTTGAACCCCCCTCTGAACTGTCTGTTACCAAACTCCCTTTAAAATATGATTGTAAAACAGCTTTCCTAAACAGCACTAAAATGACTAATTAATGTCCCTGTTGAACAGACCAAATTAGACAAGCTCGAATTTCCATGCAGGTTCAGACTGGTCAGAGCTGGTTTGGCTAGTAAATGCTGATCAGCCAGTCATGCTAAACTCTATTGTGGAAGACAAGAAAATAAAAACAGGTCATACTAGTTTAAGATGAATTTTGGTTAACCAGCTCAAGTCGCCTAGGTCAGCTTTGTTTCCCACCATCTGGTAATCCAGCTGATCAACCAGACTGAAGCAGCTAGAAAACATGCAAGAGTTTTAGTTGTGTGTTTAAGCAAGGTGACAGATATCTCTCACCTTTGCGGTTCATTCCCATCTGCAGGCACTTGAGCAGCCTGCAGTACTGGCAGCGGTTGCGCTGTTTGCGGGACATCTCGCAGTTCTTGTCGCGGCTGCAGCGGTAGACGCGCTTGTTGCAGATGCTGCGCTTGAAGAAGCCCTTGCAGCCCTCGCAGGAAATAATGCCATAGTGCAGTCCTGTGGCGCGGTCTCCGCAGATAAGACAAGAGCGCTGCTCAGCCTGCTCATCTGAGAGAAACACACAAACAGACAGAGATAAGGACCACAGCATGTAGAGTACACATGTGCACCCAAATCTATTTTGTATATTTTAGATCAATTATTTACATGACAATCTACTGTACATTTATTCATACCCTAAAAATCTTACAGACCCCAAACTTTTGAATGGTAATGTTTTCGAAAGAAGACACGGTTGCATTTATTTGATTTGAGAAAAGTTATATTGTGAAATAATTTTAAAATAACTGTTTTATATTGGAATATATTTTAAACTGTTGATGCAAAGCTGAATTTTCAGCATCATCACGCCAGTCTCCAGTGTCACATGATCCTTCACAAATCAGATAATTAAAGTTAAATGCATTTCGAAAGACATGTAACATTACTTTCAAGAAACGTCCAACAAAATCATCAGGATTCATTTGTAGAGAGAAAAAAAGAAGACTTCTTTAATTGAGACTGAAGGATCCTATTCCCACAACACCAGGACACACACACACACACACACACACACACACACACGCACCCTCCCCCGGCTCCAAAACAGGATCCTTGTCCAGATGAGAGAGTGCCATGGTAACAGTGAATGGCATGGCCACGAGAGGAATGTGCTTGCTCACCGCGGCTGTGGCGTCACGGCTGACTTAGCGAAGAAAGAGTTCAAACCAAGAGCAGAGGAAACACTAACCCTCGATTCCTCCTCCCCTACATCCCTCTGTCCCGCTCGTCCGCTGTCAGAACTATGAGATCAGCTAACACCGAAGCCAGGCCCCCGTCTGCCGCCTAATGAAGCTGTACAATCAACACCTGACTAAATCCACATACAGTGGAGAGAAAGAGCTGAGAATGAGCTCACAGTGAGCCGCACTGCTTTTAAGAGGCAGATCCCTCAACAAATCATTCCGTTTTTACAGATTTTTCTAAAGAAAACTTAAGATTCACTTGAGAAAAACAACTACATCGTTAGAAGTATTTTCAGATTTAAAATTACTGGACTGAAAAATAATGTGTAAATCCGACAAGCTATCAGAATTTCATCTACATATTTACTACATAGCCATACATATTTATAAATATAAATAAATCAATAAAATAAATATTTTTATCAGTTTGGGCCTTTTTTTTAAGATGTTACAATACTATACGAGCCATAAAAGCCTCATGTTTCAAATATACTTTATTAAAAGATAAGCTAAAAATGTAAAACTATTCAAGCTTCTTAGCATTATAATGATGCCATCTTTCCATTTGTGTAAAGGTGATAGTTTACTCTGGTGAAGATCTACAGGTTAGTGAAGTGGAGATGTCACGATAAAGCATTGCAGAAAGTCAAATATGGATAAATACAAACAAGGATAGTTTCTGCGTGAAAGAGCGAGAAAAAAAAAAAAAGGAGAAGCACTGCTGTTGACAGAGAATGTGGCAGGACCGGGGCTGTGGACCATTGATGGAGAGTTCAAGTCATAAAAACAGGGTCATAGCCCTTTGCCTTTTCTTTCTCAATATGAGAAGGAGTTTCACAGGCCCGTCGTTACAGCAGAGTCAAGAACAGGCCATTCATACCATCTGACATGCCTTTTACTCCTCTATAGGACAGTATGATTACAGTGCAAATGCTGCCTTTTCTTTCGGCTGCCTTTCTGTGGGCTTTCAAAGCAGCGATGCTCCAGTGTTTTCTGAGGAGCACGGGGAACTGAGAAGGGGTCAGCAGTGCAGCGAAACAGTCGAGGGTTATACAAGTGTTAAGTGTGGGATTTTCAGTCTTATTTTACACAGTGTTTAGTCTCTCAGGGGGGTTAAAGGTTCATATTTTGACTTGAAGCATGAGAATTTGCTTACAAAAAATGTAAAAATGATTTACAAATGAACTGATAGATGACTGCTGGGGAAAAAAAAAATATCTGCGTAAATATTTTCCTTTCATTTTGCTTTATCAGTAAAGGCGGTATTTTAGAAAAGGGTCAAAAGAAAAACAATCAGTCTGGTATAATATAATAGTGACAGTACAGGCATTTTGACGCTACAAATGATTTTCTATTTCAAATAAATATTTTTCTTTTGAACTGAGAATCCAGAAAAACTGAAAAATAAAATGTTTCCACAAAAGGTTAAGCAGCATAACTGTTTTCAACAATGATAACAATAAGAAATGTTTCTTCAGACCAGCATATTACACTGATTTATAATGAATAAATGACAATCCACAATTTTTTCAAATAGAAAAGTTATTAGAAATTGTATCACTATTTCATGTTTTAGAAAACTTTTTTATTGTTTAAACTAAATGCTTCAAATGTATGGTTCCTCTCACTGAGAAACTTGCATAAATGTCAAGACACATGCCGAATATCATCAAAAGGCTGAAAAATATTGCGCCAATATATGTTTAGTCCTATATGGTGGGTCTCTTGTGTCTTTTTTTTGTCTGTCTGTCTCCCATTGAGAGATACTGGGTGGGAATATGCGAACAGACTCTCGCTGATCTGTTAAATGGAGATTAGGAGACTTCTAAAAGCTTTGCACTATTACCATCTGAATGACATTGGCATTGAGATACCTGCGGTGAACTTTAACATACTGAGAGCTTTACTATACTGGACCGCAGGAGTCACACATAAAAGAGCTTACTGTCAGATAAGGCTTATATGAGCCTTCCAAAGATACACAATAGTCCTCCTTTACCGTTTCTCAGTGCTAAAACTTATGCATCTGCTACCAAATCATAGACTGCTTGTGTTTAACAGACAAAAGCAAGTCAACCCCCAGCAAGACGACATTTATTGGGTTAGTAAATGAATCTGTATTTAGCACAAAAGTCAAATGCATTTGCATTCTCAATAAACTTTGGCTGTGACTTCATACCTTGGTGGCATTTTTCTCAAATGGAGAGGACGCCGTATGCAGTACAGTAACACTGACCCTTCCTTGTGACCCCGAACCATTTGCCTGGAATTCCTAGCAGATGTTACGTTATGCAGGAGGCATTTGAAACCATAAATTATTGACCAGTGTATGTGAAATGACTGACTTCCTTTAATGAGAAAACATTGCTTCCAAAGTTGGCTTCCTTTATTCACACCCTGGCCTGCGTTGATTGGTTAAATTTGTCACCCTGTCTTTCAAGTGCATGGCCACCCTATAAACCTGGAGTCCTCTCACACCTTCACACACTTGATCCCACAGCGTCACTTCACACCCCTCCGCCCCGTCACTCACACACACGCTCCAGAAAAGCTGCCGGGACCAACTGCCACGCTTGGTTGTGGAAAATGAAAGCGGCTTCTGGAATTCTTTAAAAATCAGCAAACCAGGATTTTAGGCTATATTAAAAAAATAAAAACAAACAATAATGGTCTTTAAAAATTATGTTTAAAAATGAATTTGATAAAATATTTTTCTTATTTATTGCTTTTGATTTTGATCTGGCAAAATATGATCTGGACATGTTCTTGACCAGTCTGGACATAATTATTCCCTTATGTGGTTATGTCCTCGTCTATTTCGAGTGACTGAGAGGCGTGTTTAATGTGTGGCAGAATGAAAAAATCAGGTTTATCAATTGATCTGAATCTTTCCTGTTGCTTCGGGCTGTGTGTACCCCACCCTCTGCACTCACAGGGCTCATACCCCCCACTGCATGCACCTATTAAAACCTGCATTGTTACCCTGAGGTCAGGCCGGGTTTCAGTCCATACTTTACCACAAGCAGCAAATGCAGATCCTGCCTTTTAAACATTGACACTGATCCCAGTATAAGTGACTAAACATACAGCTCAACAGAAGTATAGTATTAAAAAAAAATTAAAATCTTACATTAAATGCTCAAGTTATTTAGACTTTAGATTACTTACACAGAAATGCATATGTTAAGATATTTTTGTTTACATACAAGTTGTACAAGTTGTTTTTGTCAACAAAATTAATTTCAAGCATTTAGGCAGAAAAGAATAGAGAAATGAGAAACATCATTAGAAATATTTCTATTCAAGTGAAAATATGACAGAAAATACACTATCATATCATTTTTTTTAATAACAAAATATATATGTATATTCATCAAGAATACATTAAATTAATCAAAAGTGACATTATTACATTTCTATTTTAAATAAATGTTTTTCTTTTGAACTGTATATTTATCAAAAAAAAAAAAAAAAAAAAAAAAACGAGTTTAAAAAAAATATTAATATTAATCAAACAGTGATAATTGATTGCTAATCAACATATTAAAATGATTTCTGATGGATCGTCTGACACAAAAATTCGGCTTTACATAACATGAATAAATGACATTTTAAAATATATTTCACAATATTAATGTTTTTACTATATGTTTGGTCAAATAATGCAGCCTGATTATGAAAAATTTACCATGAAATTATCAAAATATCACATTAACCCTACTACAGTTACTTTTTACAAAAAGGGTTGCACTTTATTTTACAGTACGTGTACTTACATGTACTAATAGTGTACTTACAGTGTATTTAACTAAGAAAGTTCTGGTAATACAAGGTAACTACATGGGGTAGGGTTAGGTTTAGGGGTAGGTTCAGGGTTAGTACCTAGTTATTACATAGTTATTGTAATTACTAGAATAAGTACATTGTATGTACATAAGGAACAGGACTGTAAAATAAAGTGCTACCAAAAAAAGTATTGTTGAAAAATGTAGAAAGCTTCTTACACAAGGCACTATTAACTGTCGATACTATCTCTATTTATGCCTATTTATTTTACACTAGTAACAGTTACAGAAACTCTGATTACAGTGGTGAATGTTGGTAAGGATGTGTGTGTTTTCTGTAAAGCAGTGGCCATGTGTCCGGGCAGGTGTGTGTCTCAGCAGCGGAGGATGGGAGGACAGAAGAGATGATGGCGATCAGAGAGCGGAGGATGGGGGGAGAGAGAGAGAGAGAGAGAGAGACAGAGGTCTACCTCTCTACAAGGGCTTTGTCTTTCGTTTCCATTACAATCAATCCCAGCTGAGCGAGCATGAGGTTTGGGAGGGTGGGTGAGCTGTCCTGTACTTTTTCCCGCTCTTACTCAACTCTTCCTCTTACGTATGATCTATATGCACATGCCTTTCACTTTGTGCAGATGCCTAACCCCGTCAAGTCTGTCTATACATAAATCAAATGATTTCATAAATCAATTGAGATCTCATTCGTATTGGACAATTCAAAGCCAAACTGCGATCTGGGGTGGATCACGGAAATGCTGGTTAAATAAGAGCATGTTCTCTATCCCGAATGATTTCAGGTACCCACCGATCCCGTTCGGATCTCCTCACCGCCTCCACCGCCTGGACAGTGTTATGTTAATCATCTGAGCTCCACACTTTCACAGTCATGACAAGCTCAGTCTTTCTCAAACCCAAAGCATGAAAGAAAGAATGAGGAGACTCTCTGCTCCCCTTCCCCCTTTGACCTGCACACTGTAGTAATCTCATAACCATCACAAGAGGCCTGGAATTAGCATGTGCTAATTACACTGAGGCTCGGTCTTAATGTAAAGCAAACAGTTCTGCTTACATAGACCAGATGAATCCTGGAGCTCTAAGAAAAGCTTTGTGCTTCACTTACATCTGTTTCTGACAGTTAGGTTGGATTTAAACCAGATTTTACAATTTTTTCCCCCATTTTGAACCTTGTGAAATCATTGTAAATTTTGAGATGTTCAAGATGCATTCATTATACATTACAGTTCACAAGTTTGGGGGAAATAAGAATAATACTTAATACTTAATTGATACTTGCATTAAGTAAAGATTAAATGTTTCACAAATCTTCATAATCGAATGATTTCTGAAGGATCATGTGACACTGAAGACAACTAATGATGCTAAAAACTGATCACAGGCATAAATTGCATTTTAAAATATATTCGCATAGGAAAGAGTTGAATTAAATTGCTTTTTACTGTGTTTTTGATCAAATAAACAAAAGAGACTTCTTTCAAAAATGTTAATATTAATTTAATCATCATTTATATTATATCACCAGCTATATGAAACCATCTGAAGGCCAATTAACTGAAACCTTGATGAAACAAAAGTGAAAATTGAAACCTCGTAGCCAAACGGCATTAAGGACACACAGAGTAATGAAGTTACGTCAGAATATTGACGCGTTCATCCAGATCTCTGCGTTTCTACATCATGGGCATTGTTTGGCCTCTCAGTAGCATCTATAGTTAGCTTGACAAAATCAATAAAGGCCATCAGCAGATAAAACACATCAAAACCTGAAATATTTGCAAACATTACACAAGACAGAGCCGTATTGATCCCTCATTGCAAGGGCAGATGTTTTTCGTAGCTCACCATGATCAGAGATCTGCTATCTGGGTTTATGGGTCAACATGAATACGGTCGAGGCCTCTGAAAACTTTTCCTTCTTAGTTTCATCTGACGTGATTGACTTAAAAACCATGAGAGTTTTTGTGCAGCTCTTCAAATTATGAATGATTCTAGTCTATAATGGGGAAAGTTGTTTTGTGTAATTTTTGTGTGGTGAAAATCTCGTACCAGAAGGGTTTCAGCTACAGATCAGACCTTATTATGAATAGATGCAACGATAAATCAATGAAAAGGGATGAACACAAACAACACTGATACCAAACATAACACCATTGTTTATCATACTTTATGTGAGAATCGGCTTTATGTCTCCTAATGATAGGACAGTTGGGTTAGCTGTACACTGTAAAAAAGATTTTTACATTAGATATATGTATATATATATATATATATATATATATATATATATATATATATATATATATATATATATATATATATATATATATATATATATATATATATATATATATATATATATTATTGATTATTGGAGATTATTGGAGAAACTAGTATTCTGTTCTTCTACATCAAAATTTCACATTGAATTCAATTTGCTACTTGCTGTTTCTTTGTAATTATTTGTGAATTTACTGGAAAAATCTGAGTGAAAATCTTTCAGAGCATTTCCTACAACAAATTTTTTATTTTTTTATATATATATATATATATATATATATATATATATATATATATAATTTTTCACACTTAAAATTAAAGGTTCTTTATCGGCATTGTTGGTTCCATGAAGAACCTTTAACATCCAATGAATCTTTTAATTCCATAAAATTAACTTTATAGCGTAAAAAGAATCTTTGGCTTTTTAAAATGTTCTTAACACTAAAATATGTCTGTTTCATGAAAGGTTCTTCAAGAAACCAAAATGGTTCTTCTAGGCCATCTCTGCAAAATCTCTTTATTTTTGAGAGTGTAGATGTTGACACAGGCTCATTTGTTGGATAGCAGAAAGGCCACTTCCTGAACAGGTTTTAGTTACTAAATTTAGCCCAGAATGGCTGAACCTGTACACCCTGATGTCCTCTGCTGCTATTGATCTTCACTTGAATCTCCCTCCCCCGTGTGTATGAGCGCACACAAACGCCCCTCCACCACAGAGGTGACTTCCTACATGGAAGAGTGACGAATGGAGCTGATGGAAACATGCATGGAGAAACAGAGCAGGAGAGATGAGAGAAAGGAATAAGAGGAAGAGGGGACAGAGGGATGAGTGAGAGATCACTGAGAGATCCCCCACTTCTGTCAGAAACAATAACAGGGGAGATGGGCGGCAGGAGAATAGGATTAGGAGGAGACAGAGGAGTCGTGTACAGTGTCCTTTCAGCTCCCCCAGACACACTCACACACACACACAATAGTGCTCTCACATACCACCCTTGAACATATTCACCCTCCAGAACAATACTGTGGCATTTTCCAATCAAGGTGCATTCAAATTCAATCACAAAGCCACAAAGTGCTCTCAAAGTGCCGCCCAGGTTCCTTTCGCAAACCTCTTGTTATCATAATCGCTTGTTAAGAATGCACAACAACAGCTTATGCTTGGCCAATATGGGTTTAAACAGCCGACATCATTAAAATCAGTGACTAATGGCTGATATAATGGCAACAAATTAATGTAATAAAATTAAATTAAAATATTTGTAGGTATTTTTTTTATTTATATTTAATTTATTAGATTTAATTTAATTCTAATAGCATTATTTATTTATTAACTGTTCACAAGGCTGCTGTTAGAACAAACACACTGACTATCGGCTGATGCGTTTGCTCAAACTGGCCTAAACTGGCTCGGCTGATATAATGGTCAGTCTATCACTAATAACCTCTACATATAAAAGTGTGTGTTTATTTAGATTACATATTTAAACTCTTATCTAACTAAGCTGTTTAAATCAATGTCTTATAAAAGCAACAACATGAAAAGCAGTCGAGGTGTTCAATTTATTCTGAATCATGCCATTGAATCCGATTTAAAATCTATGAAACGGCTTCATGATCACCTTTTAGATGCATTGCTTTTTTCGACAATTATAGAAATGTGTGCATTTAGACTAGGAAAATGTGTGAAAGATTTTCTGTAAGCCGTTTCGATAAGCCTGAAAGCAAACTATTTCAAACATGCAAGGTGTTACGACTGATTTCTTCCTGAACGAGCCTCCGGGGGCTTTAACTGTAGGACGAAATAGTCCGAGAATTTGAAGGCGAGATCACGCCTTTTCTAAATGGCATTAACTTATCAAAAGGTGTTTTTGTTATGAAAGCACCTGGAATAAGTAAATCAGACGCACACAGAAAGAGCTGTTTGCACCTTTGTTCATTATGTGAACGCTTTTTCACACCAGCCTTTGAGGAAGGTCATTGGTGGGCTTAAAACTGGACTTAAAACTAACACAGGGCAGACAGAAAGCTAATATCACATTTATTCAGAAGTCAGCACGTGTGCGTTTAACATGGGCTTCACACTTCTCAACCCTTGTTTTTGTTACGGGCAGGAGGAACAATGGATAAAGCAAACTATTCTTGCATGTTGCCATTTTAAAGAGGATGAATGCTTGGAGATATTGACTTTTATAATAGTAGATTTTTTTAAGGAGTTGCTAAAGGGTTGCTTTTGGTGTCAAGGTTCAAGGCCACCGCTTTAAGATGCGATGTTTTTGATCTTTAATGTAGTGTGGGATATCACAGCGCCAGAACAGAGCAAACTGAGATATGATTGTGTGGCCAAACTGATAACATCTCGAGCACTGAGGGGTGAAGTTTGGGCTACAGTGATAAACCCACGCGGGGGATGTGTGGATGTATCGGGGGTTTAACCAGATGATCGTGGAGCCTCGCTGACCCCCGCTCGAATCGCACGAGGACAGCTGCCTGCTCAGCACAGAAAACCTTTTCCAGATGGGTCACATACCACAGAGCACACACACTATCACCGTAAACCCACTAAATACACAAGCACGAGCCACCGAACTCCTGAGCCAGAGGGAAAAAAATGTTGCAACATGGCCGAACGATGCTAGACAGAAAATAAAACAACATATTGTGCAAACTAGAAATTGCTTAAAACATGCAGTCCATAAACAATATGTGATTATAGTTGCAAAGCTAAACAACGTCTCGTTCCAAAAAATCAACTGTTTCTCTAAACCAAACCTGATTTACTAAGAGCTCAAGTGAATAAACATACCTAGAAATTGGTTACTAAGCTTCAATCAGCATTTACAGCAAATAGATGTAGATATGATTTAAAATAGACTGGTCAAAGAATGACACATAAACAATTACTGTGCCTTTTTTGTGAATATGCACGACATATGATTGATCATCATAAGTAAAATAATAACAAAGTGTTGTAAAGCTAAAGACAATAAATGAAATTAATATGATAGCAAATAACAGTATGCAACATTTAGCAGCATAACAGACCAACAAAATCTGGCTTATCAGCTATTATGATACAAAAAAGGCAGAAAGCTGAATGAAATATTCATGATATTGGCTTTACCAACATCTAGTGAACAGGATTTTGAGGTTTCACAAGGAAAATTTTATCTCAGACTGCAAAAAAAAAAAAAGAAAACGTAGAGTCCAATTCTTCCTACAGCTGTTAGCTTTAGCAGGTTTACCTTTCAGGAACACTAAGAGTACCAGGATGGGCCTTATTTGCTTGTACATTAGATACACTATTAATCTGATATCAGCACATACAGTCTTTAACAGCCTTGCTAACAAACCCCCGTCTCTATGAAATGGGCTCTCTGGTCCCTTCTTGCTGTTTTTCTTACCTTCCCACGAATCCATTTCATGTCTCTCCTGGGCTCGCTGTCATCCATTCATACATGTATCCTCCTCAGAAACAGCGTAGGCCTCATGACTCTTTCCTTGTCCTCCTCTTCTTTCTCTTGGCTCCCTCCTCTCCTCTGCTCTGACTCTCACTGATCCGCCTCTCAGCCTCAGCCCTGCTGGTCAGTTTCAGCCCGGTCACATGACCGCTGAGTTCAGGCCCCAGGGGTCACGGTGTGGCCGGAGGGCCAATGGCAATGCGGGGGTTATCTGAGTGGAACTGATAGCCCTATTTTACCCTACTGCTGAACAATGCAAGCCACCTCCCTCCCTCTCTGACTCGCTCTACCTTTCTCTCCTTCGCTTCTTTCAAAGTCAGCAGAAGTGCACGGACGGTCGAAGGCTGCAAACCTCAACTCAGGGACAGATTCAATTGAGCCGTTTTGTTGTCAAAGTGTATGAAGCTTGAACTGTAAGCCATGCTAATAAAAATACATCACGTAATCCTATGTTGCCATTCTTTATATTTACTACTTCTACTAATAATAATGTCATTATTGAGACATTTTTGGTCAAAAGTTTCTAAAATCTCCCATAGCTGCAACCTGTTGAATATTATAATTATCCAGAACCATTCTGAATTAATATTAAAGCATACATCATGGGTGCTTCTAGGAGGCCAATGAAAGAGAAGATCACCCCAATCCAGTTCAAGCCTGTGTGATAGCATTAGCCTCTGCTAAGACTAATGACGCCCCCTCCCTGAGCCACACAGAAGAGGCTTTCACATTCAAATGCAACAGGAGAGTCAGGAAGGGGGTGACTTTGTCATGTAGAGGTGAGGAGGGGCGCGTATAGTTGAGTATGAAGTCGGAGGAGGTTCAAGTTTCTGCTGCAGCTGTCACTGCACGGCTGGGTTTGACCCTAAGGCTACCGCTGACACATAAGCTAAATGCATTTAATTATCTTCATGCATGCTGGAGAGCTGCAGACATTCAGCAATCACAATGACACAGTCATGCCTTTTGTTTTTAAATGCCTTCTCATCTCCGAACATCACTCAGTAATATAAGATGCACCCAAACATTAAATATTGACTTGGGGTCTGACCTCAAACAAGCAAACACCTGATTCAGAAGAGGCTGATGATAGACGGGGCAACTTTTTCAGGCAATGTTGCTTGGTTGCATTGAGGATGGATAACAAATTTCTATCTGGGTGTTTTAGATCTGTCATGGGCCCTGTGTCTCATCTGGCTGCCTGTTGACGGCAACATTTCCCAAAGTTGCATGGCAACATTGCTCAAAAAGTTGCCCCATGTATCATCAGACAGAAACCTTGACTGTTGCACATGCTTTGTATGAGAGGACAACAGTGAAGGTACTGGATCTGGAAAGACTGCTTATAGACCTTTTACCTGACTGAATGAGTGATATATATATATAAAAAATACTATGAAAAACACAGTATTCACATATTAAAGACAGATACTAAAGTTGAAAAAAGGGGGAAACACCCAAAACTAAACTCAACAAAACACAAACAATTTGAAATTCAACAAAACAAAATACATAAAACTTAAAACATAAAACTAAACTATTAACAGCACCCATACATCAAATAAAACAAAACGAAACAAAACTCAAAATGAAACAAAAAATCGTTCAACAAAAAAATAAACAAATCAAAACAAAATTCAACAAGACATAAAGCAAGACACGCAAAACCTAAAGCATAAAACACAAAAGTAAACTATTAACAATCAGCACACATCAATAAAATAAAAATAAAAAAATGTAACAAAACAATAAAAAAAAAAAAAAAATTAAAACACAAAACTAAACTATTAACAATCAGCAGCCACGCATCAATAAAACAACAAAGCAAAAACACACAAAAATCAACAAAACAAAAGAACACAAAATAAAAAAACAAACAACAAAAAAACATATAAAACCTAAAACACAAAAGTTAACTATTAACAATCAGCACACGTCAATAAAAAAATAAAAAATATTACACTAAACCAAATAAAAACAAAAAGGTGAAAAAATTAAACCGTAAACAAAACAAACAAATATAAACACTCAAAACAAAAAGATCCTGACATGGTTTGAAGAAGATCTGACATGATGATTTATTATGATCTAAAGCAACAGTAACTGTAGTAACTATGGCATTTTTGTGGAAACTGTTATTTCCATTATAAATTAGTGTAAAGGAAGGAACAGTCTGGCAAAGAGAAGCATTCTGTTGTTGGCCTTGATAACATAAATAACGTAACGTGTGAAGGAAAGAATAAAGGAAGTGATATTACAGCACAACAAATGTTCCCAGTCATTTCCCAGATTACCACGCAGTAATGCCTCTCTAAAGAGGGTCTTCACCATATGCTCTCAGTCAGAACCTGACCTAAAAAAGTCCTGTCAAGGAATTTCTCAGAAACATCAACAGGCTTTTCCCCTCTGCTTTGGCAGCACTGATTCCATCATCTAAAGAGGATAAATCTGCTACTAAAACTTAAGTGGCCCAATGTACATGTTCAAAGCGTGATTGGTTGCTCGAGTTCTGGTGACATAACTATATAAAATGTCCACTAAAACATTTAAAAGCAACAGAACTGGTATATTCAGCCAGACCAAAACCTTTTTCAGATGTAATTAAAAATATATAACAGCATTAGGGAAACCACACTGAGTTTTTGCCAGTTTTGCCCGTGCAGCATGAGGCCAGATTAACTGGGCTTTTGAAATGTAATGGTGTTTATAACAGAACCAATCAAAGCAAAGTTTCCTGTTTGAATATTATGACCTTGATCCATCTTCTCAAGCTCCCTGGTGTATAAAGTGCAAATGAAAAAGTAATATTCCCCTTATGAACCGAACTGCAACAACAAAAGCATTTTCCGCCTCAAACGCTGCAAAACTCATTCATGTGTTTAAATAGAGACGGTTCACTTTCTCTCCTGAGTTTAAATCTAATTATACTGGCTGGAGTAATTAATCTTATTAAACTATTAACCTTGTGAGACTGTGCTCCAAGTTAACAAGGGAACGAGGTATAAAAATGCATTTTTGTCTGCATGGATTGAGCCTTCATTAAAGAGAAGATTAATACAACACACAAGCTTCAGTCGAAAGGATCTGCTGTGTGGGTTTGACCTTGGCTTGTCATTTTTAATAGGTGATCAAACTTTCTGAACAGGAGATTAGCCAATGGGAAGAGACCATATGTCACCCTTGACCTTGCCATATCCTTCCTGACCCTTCTACTTAGCACGTGCAGGATGAATGGCATAATCAGCTGGTTTGACCCCGGGGTCAAAGTTGACCGAAGTATGTTGCATTTCCTGTGAGCTTGTGAGCGGACGGAAGCACTAGCATTAGCTATTGTTATTTATTTATTTTTTATTTATGCCTTTACTGTCAGTTTTGATCAATTTAATACATCTTTGCCAAATAAAAGTATTATTTATTGCAAAGAATAAATAAATAAATAAAGGCCCATAAAACTGAACGTATGTATATACTCCAGAAAGAAATATATGTATATATTGTTTTACATTATTTATTTATATATTAAATTGCTATAAATTGTTTTACCTTTTAAACAAATAATTATTCTTTTCAGCTTATTCTATATGATTTTAAGATCTTAAAATAATTCCTACAATTTTAGTACAATCTCAGACAGTTGGCTGATGTTACCCTGGTGACAAATTTAAATAATGAGAATGTGCAACAACAATGTTCATTACATCAGAGAAAACCAAACATTAGAGAAAATGCACAAATGGCCCATTATTTTTTTAAATAGCTGTTGCCAATATGCACAGAGCAGAGATGCAAATGGAAAATGAAATGAACTCAAAATTTTTAAAACATGACTTTTTTTTATTATTGTTTATTATCCCTTGACATGGCTGTTGTTAAATATTGAAATAAATGCAAAGGAGAATTACCACTAAAGTTATTTTAGTCAAGTGAGATATTGGCCATCAATCTCAAAATGACCAAATATTGATAGATTAATCGATAAATAGTTGATACATTAATCTATCTCAACTCGCTGATTCACTGTGGTTCGAGTTTGGCTTGTCATTTCCTGATCCTGTTTCTCCCCTTGCCCTTATTTCCTGTCCTCTCTTGAATATTGCTGTCAAATGGCCTAAAAATAAAGAAATACATTTGGTAACAACAAGGCGCACATACACACAGTTAAACCACCACTCAAACTATCCACCTCAACACATTCAACAGAAACAAAACAATAAATGCACCAGCCCAGGATCAAAAAAAAGAGAGAAAATTTATCTTTTAAAAAACTGCTAATTATTCCATAAGCTGTGATGTGAATGATGAATGAGTGACTTGAGATATGTGGGGTCACAGCCACTCCAGACTAGATTGGATTAGGACGCAGCAGATTTCATTACAACCGAGCTTTTCTTTTCTCTTTTCAAGGCTTTGGTTATTGATCGATCTCTGAAGCTCATCACATTGTAACGGTCACTTCTGACACTATTGTTCCCTGAAGAGGAGCGATATGATATGCTAAGAACACAAATACAATGAAGACATGAATGGTTACTGGATACAATCTATTCCACAAAGCATTGTATGAATGGATATGGCTTATAGTTTATGACAAATAACATGTCCATAAACTTCTCACATGAAGATTTTTGGTTCAAAGGTATGCAGGAGACATTTTTTTTAATATCTCCCTCAATTGGGGCGTAGTGCCAATTTGCCTCAAAAGTGCCATTCTGTTCCAAAGATGTTGAGTCCAGTCTTCTTAAATGATTTTCGCCCAGTGGCCCTTACACCAATCATAATTAAAGGTTTGGAGCAGCTGGGTATGCAGCACGTTACGGGGCTGTTTACACAACAAGGTTTTCAGCCAAAAACGGGAAACTTTTATGCATTTACTGAAAACGGGTTTCAAAGTGCACGTTTTTTAAAACGCCACCGTTGTCGTCTCCATGCAAACTCCCAAAGCGGGAATCATTGAATACATTGACGTCATGACTATGCATAGTATGTGTTAGGTATGTAGACATGTACAGTACGTGTCGATTTTAAAGGCAAGTGCGAACAAACATACACAACAATGGCGGAGTACATGGTACTGTTGTTGCTGCTCAAGAGTTTGCTAACGCTTCTTCAGCAAAGTGTGGATTTACTTCACCAATATTACAACCAACAGCGGTGACGCATCATATCATACATATAATCGGTAGTACCCTACAGGGACTGTTTACTAACAAGGTGACAGTGCCAACTACTGGCCTGGCGTACGTAATACAGTGTTTCTGGCTGTTTTCGCAGATATTAGTAAACTCTAATCGTTTTGAAAATGTTGTACACGTGAAACAAAAAAAAAATGCAAGGGAAAAAATAGCAATTTTGGACTACAACTGATAAAGCGATCATTGAAAATCATTTGAAATTTGTGTCGATACGCAATAAATAGAACGCAGCAGCAGTTTTCTGTCAAGGATTTGTTGTGTCACGCTGCATCCAGTGTAGACAGTTCACTTACAAAACCAACCAATCTACAGAGGATGCCGTTTCTACTATACTCCGTGTCATGCTCACGCACTAAGAGAAGAAGAACATTAATGCCCGGATCCTTTTCACTGATTTCAGTTTGGCTTTTAATATGATTATTGAACAACAGTTGGTGGAGAAGCTGAGGATGCTAGGAGTAGACACAAGCACATGCAACTGGCTTCTTAACTTCTTGACACTGCAGCTGCTGAAAGTCAAGGTGGACAGTGATGTTTCAAGAACCATCACAGTGAGTTCGGGCTCTCCGCAAGGCTGCGTCTTGAGACCCCTGTGGTTCTGCCTGCTAACCCATGACTGTACTGCAAGAGTAAGCACCAACCATATTATCAAGTATGCTGATGATACAACAGTAGTGGGTCTCATAAGTGACAATGATGAGGCTGCATACAGGAGCAGTTTACATCATGGTGCACTCTCAGACAAAAAAAAAAAAAAAGATAGAAAAGTTGTCACTGGAGTGTTACCTTTTCAGAAGGCACACCTTTGTACCAAAAGAGTCCATGATTGTACCTTAAAGGTACATATTAGGAAAAGTGACAGCTGTTGTACCTTTTTTCTGAGAGTGTGTAGACTTCATAAACTTGCCCTCAATGTGGACAAAACAAAGGAGATGGTAGTAGATTTTAGGAGAGGCAACCACCTACTCTTACTACTAACCATTGATGGTGCTGTCGAATTGTTGTGAAGCTCTGATTGTTCTTTAAAATGTGCCATATTTCCAGCTCCTACTCATATTCTTGAAGAAATATATTCATCAATTAAAAAAGTAGACCAATGTCCTTGTTTTTTCTGAATTTGAAGGCAAAGTTCATTCAAGTTCAGTACCTGATATACTTCCAAAAGTTCCACTATTCCAAAGTTTAAAAACACTTGCTTTTTGCTTGTGCATCTCAATCACAGGTAGCTGTGCTATATATAATGGTTTTATATATAGTGAAATAACAAAAATTGGGCAGTTTCCTAGATCAAGGGGCAAAAGAGCATACCTGACACATTTCACCCCAAATATCTGATAAATTCGGGAGATTCTGGTAATGTGAAACTTCTTCAGTTATGTTTTTAATGCAACAATAATTATTAATATGTCCTGAAATAAAGATCTGATCAAAAAGGTAAAGTGGATTTGTGTATAAGGTGTGCAGAATACCCTGTGTGATAAGTTATTTATTTCAAAATGTTTTTAAAATACATTTTACCAACTTGTAGAATATTAATACTTTTAAAATTTTCAACTTAACATTAAACTTAAAAAAAATAATGGAAGAGACACAACAAAAATATTATAAATTGTGTCCAAACATCTGTTTTTCTGTTGTGAATGTTAATTAAAAAAAAAAAAAAAAACAGAAAGAAAGTCAGCACTTGGTGCGTTGAGTCAGCAGAGGGCAGCAGTAAACTGCACAGAGATGTGTGCCACTCCCAGAGCTGCCCCAGTCCCACCCAGTCATTGTTCATTCTAGCTTTGATTTGGCTTCTGACTCGGAAGAAAGTGTTACCGTTAATACTGTTAAATCAGGTGTTAGGAAATCAGGTGATTTGCCTCAAGGAACTCTGTAAAAGAAACCTAAATGTATTCACCGAAACCGTGACTCACCAAAAGCCCGATGCATTAGAGAGCAAGACTAAACTTAATGACCGAAACCAGCACGTGTATGACTTATTGTAGTGTTCTAAAGAGCTCATTTGTATCAGTTCTATAGAGCAGTTCTGGGAATTTCCTGACAATGGTTTGCAGAGATGCAGATGACTGAGGCAGTTTCCTAAAGCAAAGGTCCATTCAGAAACTTACAAACACCTGCAATGAGTGTGTGATTCTGTTCATTAAATACTGAATACTTTCAGAAAGTTGACGTGTCCGGCAGTGTGACATGCTATAATGCATCAAAACCAGATAAAAGCGTTTTTAAGCATTTTGCTCTTTCTTTTATAAAGATATATACATGCTGCTTTATGAGCACATACTGATTTAGAGATTACTTGGCTTAATTTATACAAATATATACACTAAGGGATTAGTATTTATGAAGTGATTATGAGTGATCTGAAAATATACTGTGGTGTATCCAAGAAAAAAAAAACAAAGACAAATATTTTCCTTACTTCAGTTCAAAATAAAAAATAAAAAAAGGTTTTAAATATATTTTTTACTTTAAAAATATAATTAATTATAAAAAATATTTTGTAAATTATTATGAATTAATTAATAAATTATTCATTATTAATTCATAAATATTGTAAAGTTTTTAGGGAGTTGAACCAAATGACATTTTGTAGCCTTAACTATTTTGTCCTTGTCATAAAAGGGTCAAATTATTTTTTTGATTTTTAGAGACTTCTTTACATTGACATACCGGCATGAGGATTCTTCTTATTATTTCCTGTTTTACATATTTACTTCTTGGATGTTGGTTGCACCGCGTGACGTTGTTGGTTGTACCATATGACATTTGGTAGACGAACAATAGTTTCAGATATAAATTCCTAATTTTGGTAGTAAAATTAGTAGTTAAGTTTTGTTAGAATATTCCTTTTACATTTATTAAGAATGCCGAACAAATTAAGATTTTCTTTCCAAGAATTGTATTCTTTTAATGAGACTTTTTTTTTTCTTTAATACAACATCTAAATTGCAATTTTTTTTTATAGATTAAAAGATACCAAAATAATAAGCATGTT
Source organism: Carassius auratus (assembly GCF_003368295.1). Classification (NCBI taxonomy): domain Eukaryota; kingdom Metazoa; phylum Chordata; class Actinopteri; order Cypriniformes; family Cyprinidae; genus Carassius; species Carassius auratus. The sequence goes on from NW_020523638.1 coordinate 69,054, forward strand.
ATTTTCTTTTGATCTAAATTCCCCCAAAGTTTTTTAAACGTCTCACTGGTTCCTTAAACCTATCTGAGTGAGGCAGTTGACACTATAACTATCTTTTTCATTACATAAATGCACAGTAATGGGAGTTTCAATTCTGCAGGTGTTGTGTTTTCTTGGAAGGGGGCAGCAGAAGGGTTGAGAAGCTGCCAAGACTGCAGGATGTTGGGATGCGTCTCAACTTCTCAGATTCACACCAACAGCCAACATCTGACTCAACAGAGTCAACCACTACTTTTACATAACATGATAAATGTGCTTATGACAAGTCTGATGAATAATTAAAACAGCAAATCAAATATTTAATAACCTCTTCTGTCACTAATAGTAGTTAGAAGAAGCATCTTCACCCTATTAAGTGTTGAAAAACAGATACTGGCATGATTACCACAGGAAAATCTGCACTTGGCACTGGATATTAGAGCATGTTAAATTCAACTAACTCTATAACTCAGATATATTTTCTTGCGGTTATGGTATGCATGTATTATGTATATTCCACAGCATAAAATTTAAGATGATGTAGTTCAATTTAAAGGAAAAGCTCACCCCTAAAAATTGCATTTACTCTTTCAAAACCAGTATCACCTTTTTTTCTTTTAGTCCCAGACTAACTTGTAAGTCTGAGCTGTTTCACCTGAAAGATACTTACACTGATTGATCTTAAAACATGCCACTGCCCTTGTTTGGTCTCAAGATGCACACCAGTAATGTTTTTTTTCTTTCTATGATTTGTTCCTAAAAATTATTTAAATGTCCTAATTAAACTATGACCTAATCCTGGCTTAGTCTAAGCCCTGTCTGTGAAACCAGGCCTTAATCACTTAAAAAAAAAAAAAAAAAAAAATTCACTCATACGTTCAACTAATTCAACTAAAACAATCTCTTTTAATTGCACTTAACATGCATCTAAGTGTCTAAAAACACGACATTAATTTTGCACTTATTATTTCGAAGTATTTTAGTTTTGTAACTTCAAACTAGTAACTTATTTTTAAATTTTTAAATTAAGATTTTCAGTGTTGCATGCATAAACGTACCGTATGACTTCAGAACACTTAAATATTACAAGACGTCTGGACTGCATTTATATTGTAACAGTTTTTTTTTTTTGTCTTTTTGGAGCTTGACGGCCCCTGGTCCTCATCTACTTTCATATTAAGGAAAAGAGCAGCATGAACATTCTACTAAACTTCTTATTTAGTGCTCGACAGAAGTCAGTCAGTCAACGGGTTTGGAAATGACATGAGGGTGAAGACGTGACATTTCAATTCTGGCTAAACTCTTGGAATGATTCATCGCGGGGATTTACAGTGCAGAAAACTGAATGATGTGCGATACTTATTGAATGAATCTGACATTTTTTTTGATTTGCTGTACAAATTAGTTAACTGGAGACAACGAGGGTTTCTTCTGTCGGATGAGCGTTTCCATCACTATGTCAAATGATGTTAAAAATGTCAGATCATGTTGAACCTTTCTTTCACGGTTCGATGCCGCCATTGACATTTCAACAAAGAACAAAGAGCCCTTAACGAATGAGCGAATATATCGCAAAAAAAAGCATATCGCACTACAATGATGTTAGGAAACACTCGTTTTCACCACAAGACCTCGTCACTCCATAAACAAAGGGTTAATAACTTGAAGCAAAAGAGAGGGACTCCAGAGGTCACAAAAGATCAAGCCTTCTGCATTCATGACCTCAATACATAACACTCATCCTCATCATCCCCCATCTCTCCTGGACTCTTGCCGTCTTCCCTCCCCCGCTCTTTTCTCCTCATTGCCCCTCTTTTTCTCTCCTCCTTTTTCTGTCCAGCCCTCCTCTTCTTGCTCCAGAACTGTCAGATCACATTAGCGCATTTCATGCTCCACGCCTGCGGAAAAAACAGCCGTGAACCTCGCCGCAATTCTCTTGCTCCAGTTCCCTCCCTGCACTCATCGCAGCTAAAATACCAACATTATTTTATTCATGATGAGGCCCACACGAAGCTCACGTCGCCCCACTAAAGGCCACAGTGTTGCACAGACTAATGCAGAGGAGAAGAGAGATGCTGATGATGCAGGCGTGTATTTGTATCTCTGCGAACACTCTATGATCTTTAACTCCCAAACACGGCATCAGTGTTTGCCGTTTCACTCGTGGAATTGCACTCAGAAAATTGATTATTGCTGCTCGATCAGTTTAACTATTGTAATGATCTAATGCTGCACAATTGCTGAACATTTTGTTACGAATCGATTTTTCTGTCTATTTCAATGTGTTAACCGAACTTTATTTACTTAATTCATTTGTTTTATTTTGTAAAAATGTTTGCTCTGAACATAAAACATGACCTGTTGTCATGAGGTTGTATTTAGCAGACATAAATAATAAAATGTGTAGGTTTTCCTCAATTTCACTACATTCACTGAAAACTTATTTTAAAAAAGTCATCAGTTATGTTTTAAAAACCAAATGTTTATATTCACATACAGTACTGTTCAAAATATATTTTTAAGAAATATAACCTTTTATTCATCAAAGATGCATTAAATTGTTCAAAATTGGCAGTAAGGACATAATGTTAAGAAAGATTTATATTTTAAATAAATGCTCTTCTTTTGAACTTTCTACTTATCAATGAATCCTAAAAAAAAAAAAAAAAAAACTATTTCCTCAGAAATATTAAGCAGCATGTTTTCAACATTGATAATAAGAAGTGTTTCTTGAGCGGCAAATCAGCGTATTAGAGTGATTCTGAAGGACCATGAAGAGAGACACTGAAGAGTAATGATGCTGGAAATTCAGCTTTGCATCACAGAAATAAATTATATTTAACATTATATTAAAATAGAAAACAGTTGCTTTAAATTGTAATATTATTTCATAATATTTTACTGTATAATAAATGCAGCCTTGGTGAACATAAAATACTTTGTTAAAAAAAAAAAGTAAAATCTTATGAACGGTAGTGTTTACTTGTTCACTCAAGCATGTGGGGAAAAAAATGAATAAATGTTATTGTGTCAGGTCAGAATGTGATTATATTGTAAATCTGTGTTAAATTTGAAGTATAGAAAATGCAGACTAGATTTTTACATTCATGAAGAAAATAAATGTGTATGCAGTTGTTAGGGTGTTCTGAGTGGTTATTTACCAAACCCCATGAAATTATAATCAATAGATACAGTATGACACTAGTCCCACTTTCAATGAAAGCCAATGGGACTTTTTTATCATCTGCCAGACAAAAATCATAAATCTGAATGAAATCCCGGCTGGAATGAGGCATCACTCTTAATGAGTTATCTTTAGCCACATTCGTTTCTAGCGAGTCATTTGTCATATCAGTTTCCTATTTTGTCTTATCTTGGGGTCATCATAGATTCTTGACACCAGCCGATTGTCACTGCTTGCATTGGTTTGAGAGAGGAGAAGTAGGGGTCACGGTACAGACCCCCGCTCCCCTGCCTGTGATCTGCCTTCTGAAATGACAGGCTGGGCGCCTCTGTACGCTCCGGGTGGAGCATAATGACACTGTGTGCGTGTCTAACGTTAACATTACAGCTCCCTGGCCACAGGAACTGAGGGGAGGCCAAGGCTGTTATTAGCTCTGGGACGTCCTGTAATCATAACAGGGCGGGACACCGAGCTGTCTGTTAGGTGTGTGTTACTTTACAGCAGATCCCAGATCAGATGATGTCACCATAAACAACATAGAATCAAGGAGTTCATGCCACAGGTTAAATTCAACCAAAAATGAAAAGTTTATTATATCACTTACTCATCCTCGCGTCACTCTAAATCCACACCACTTTCTTTTCTTTGTGAAATAAAAAAGGAGAGAATTTTTTTTTCTAAAAAAGGTTTGTCAGACGGCTCGTTTCCATTCAGTGAAAATGAATCTCTCAAGCTCTAAAAAAAAAAAAAAAAAAATACGATAATACAAAAATTAAATAAATGTTTTTCTGCTTTCATGTAAATTTTGCAGTTTTAGTAATTTTGTCATTCATTTTTTACATTTTTACTAGTTTTTGTTGTTTCTAAATATGTCTACATAGTTTTTATTAATTTTATTTTTAGGTATAGTTTTAGTTATTAAAGTACACTAAATGAACCTGAGAATGTTTTTTTTTTTAAATATAAGAATATATTTTTTTATTTAAAGGAATGATTTATTATTATTTTTTTATAAAATTTTTCATGTTTGTAGCTTTAGTTTAATGGGGCATTTACGCTACACTGTTTTCAACTAAAAACAATTTATACATTTTTGCCGTTCATTTACGCAACAACAACATTTTGGGGGCCTGAAAATGTAAACTTTAATAAATGGGTTTCAAAGTGCAAGTATTTGAAAAATGTACTATTATTGCCTCCATGTAAACTACTAAAATGCAAAATTTGTGAAAACGGTGACATTGTGAGCATTAAGTGTTCAGTCTATATATCAGTCTAATTTAATCATCTATGCAGAAAACTGTTTGCTTTCTTGTCTTCTTACATTCAATTGTGAATTACATGAATCATCTAAAATTCTAATAGCAGAGTATTTAGAGTAGAGCTGTTTTGCTATAGCATATATCTTACCTTGAACTTTTTCACCATAATTTTTCATCTTTTTCACCTGGTCATCAAAGTTTTTTTTCACTTCTTCTTTGCTTTGTTAACGCCATGCACGCTGTGTTTTGAAGTATTTGGAGATTGAGTTCACTATCACTTACAGGTTTCTATAATTTACAGCTGTTAATGTTATTGTGTGTGATTTGGTCACCATTCACTTTCATTGTACAGGAAGGAGCTGCGTGAACATTTGAAGAAAACGGAAATCTGATGTGAAATGACATAAGGGTGAGTATGTGATGACAGAATTGTACATTTTGAGTAAATGATCTAAATTAACTAAAAAAAAACATAGGTTTCAGGTGTCTACAACATTATAGCACTTAGTTAAGAAAAAGAAACCTTTGGCTCAGTCCCACTGACAGTCCTGCCTCACGTGATGAAGAATGAGGCAGATCAGATTTGTGTTCGAGGGATTGTGCAGAGTTTGTTGTTGAGTGCTAGTCACTGGGGCGTTGAATGGAAGGGGTGCTGACGCACTCGCTGGAAGTCTGGCACGCTTAATCTCTCATTCCTCACCGTAACACGCAGACTGTGAGGAATGCAGGCCAACCTTCATTCTCAACGACTAGAACATGAAACTATAGCTTATCATGCAGCTTGAATGGATCTTTTCCAGGTAGACATCCTGTCGGTCTGGACCGAGGAGTGTGTGTCACTGGAAGTGGAGAGGCACACCTGCTGGTGAATCTAGAGCTGTTCTTCACTACAGATGACTCAGATCCATTCTTCATCTCTTATGTCTTAAGTGAGCTTTTCACTGTCAGGTAATACTTGTTCAGCAAAAGGCAGGGCAATTAGGATGGTTGCCAGGTCATTGTTACTTGGTTGCTAAGGAGTTTTTAGTGGTTTTACCACATAGCTAAATGGTTGCAAGAGTGTTTATTGAAAGAGGAACTTGAATATCACAGTCTAAGCTGGTGGTTCTCAGTCAGGGGCCCCAAGAAGACTTCAAATGATCTAAATGAATACAAAATAATACGTTTTATTATTATTGTAATGTATCCTTTACCAAATGTTTGTTTCATCTGAAGAACCCTTAAAGGGACCACAATATAAGAGGCAGTCTAATTTGAAAAGTGTTTAAAAAAAAATTTATATAGACACTGAGAAGTCATGTAAAATAATAGATGCTTAAAACATCACGGGAATTTTTATAAAGAATATTATTTTATTTTACTAGTTATGGCAAGTGCAGAAATATTCAATAAGAAATTGTGATATATATATATTGAGATGGGAATTTTGGGTTTTCATGAGCTGTATGCCAAAATCATCAGTATTAAAACAATAAAAGACCTGAAATATTTCAGTTGGTGAATGAATCTATAATATATGAAAGTTTAATTTTTATCATTACATTATGGAAAATAATGAACTTTTATCACAATATGCTAATATTTTGAGAAGGACCTGTATATATATATATATATATATATATATATATATATATATATATATATATATATATATATATATATATATATATATATATATATATTTTTTTTTTTTTTTTTTTTTAAAGAAAGAAAAAAAAATTATTGTAATACATGTGAACTATTTGCTAATAATAGTAATTTTATATAATAATTTTATTAAAAAAAGAATATACAATAATAATATAATATAATAATACATAATAAAAAAAAATCTAAAATTCACATTCAATTGTGAATTACAGGAATTACGTTAATTCCGTATTTTTAATTCCCATTTGAATAAAATTACTAATTTACACAAATATTGGAGAGGCTACAGATTAAAATAAGAAACTAGGCTAATATTGTTGTGGATTATGGGGGGCCTCAGAGTCAGAAATGTTAGATACAACATATTTTCTTCTGTTTTATCATCAGATGACAATCGTTAGTTAGTCGCTTAGAAAAGATATAACACAACTCTCCTCAACAAGCCATCATCACTTATGTGTGTAGCAGTATAACACTTATCAATAATAATAGTGATGCTTGCGATATAAGCATTATGACACAATTCTTTAAAAGGACTCATATGCAACTCTATTTTATGCTCTGTTTGTTTTTTCATTATATTTGTGACATGCGCAATAAAGTTGCACCATGAATGCAACCGAAACACAGTCCTATAAATAAAGGATACATTTTCACGCTAGTTTAGCATTTTCAGTTTGTCGTGCACGAGGGTATCATCACACGTATCTTTCAGGCGGCTCTACACAGCGTCTGCTCGATCTGTATGCTGCTGACGTGCTCCGCTGTCCTCGGCGTGTTTCACCAGACGTGTAGTAGCCTGTTGAATGTGATAGCGCTGGTATGCACTCTTCCACACAGGTATTTGTTCTGAAAAGGTATGTGTGATCACCCGAGACAAGAGGAGACCGCTGTCTGAATAAATGTTAAGCATATCAATTAGGGAGCATCAACAGAGACACTCTCTGAAACTGGTGGATAGAGAGAAATTTTAAGTAAAGTGTAGTTTTAAATTCTATGCTAAATTCTAATTTCTTTATATATGTGAATATATGTTGGGAGACAACAATAGCTTCAGAAAGGTAACAGCATCGACAGTTACATTTTACAAGCCTTGTGCTCAAGGTTGTGAAACAACAAATATCCACTTTTCAATAATCCACTTTTCAAGTTTTAACTTTTTTTGTACCATACAAAATTACTGTCCAATAAAAATTATAACAGAATAAATGTCACTTCCTAAAAAGATTATTATTATTTTATATATATATATATATATGGGAGAGTTCATTAATTTAACTAATGGGCTGATGCCCAAGCTGGGAAAATAACTATCTTTTTAAAAATATGTAAACAAAAATAAACAAACAAACAAAAATCATTCAACGGTTTAGCATCAGTATGTTTTTTTTTTTTTTTTTTTTTTTTAGAAATTAACACTTATTCGATAATGATGTATTAAATTGATCAAAAGTTCAGATTTTTTTTTTTACTGTAGTTTTCATTAAATTAACACCGCCTTAACAAACATACAGTAAGAGACTTCTGATAGAAAAGATAAAAAAGCTGTATGTTAATAATGCTATAATATTATGCTGGTTATGAGCAAATTCTTTAACATATCAAATAGTGATACGTAGTGCGGAAATGAAAAATCAAACAAATATAACGAGCGCTTAATCGGAAGACAAACGTCAACAACTATAAACATGACTCACTAAACTGCTATAACAGTCATCAGTTGCACATAACATGTTTGCTTTTTGACCCTGGCACTGACCCCATTATTTGTTCCCCAGAGAAATATGAATATACACACAGATTTCATGAACGAATGCTCATTTAACTTGGCAGGGTGATTAGCACGCCAGGCGGCACGGGAGAGAGGGGATATGTAAACACAGTTGGATCACCACACCCACTTCCCATCACAGTCATCACAGCCCAGCCTCTGGGCCCGGCCTGACCCCCTTCCATATATTAATCCCAAGGCTACTGTCCTGTCCACTGGGTGGTCATAGCGTATGACAACGCAGCGCACTGTCGAACCTCATATGCCAGGAATAACTCAGCCTTACAAGGCAGAATGTGGAGTGAAGGGGGGGGGGGGGGGGATAAAACAGAATTAGGCCACAGCTGTTTAGGTCTGTAGGCAAAAAATTAGTCTCAATATGTCAAAGAATATTACATCAAATAAAGGGCCTGCCGCATGCTGCCCTGCTTTGCTGTATATATGTACGCAGAACACAGCAGTGCTGTTCTCACACCACTTTGCACATTTGTTTGCACAGCCATGTTCTTCTTTAATAAGTGAACCTCTGTTTTTATGCTAATTGGAGGAAAGGAAATGTTGCGAGTACGGTTTACGGATAGATAAGAAAAGGAGGAGTTAAAGCTACAGTAGGTAACTTTTGTAAAAAATATATTTTTTACATATTTGTTAAACCTGTCATTATGTCCTGACAGTAGAATATGAGACAGATAATCTGTGAAAAAAATCAAGCTCCTCTGGCTCCTCCCAGTGGTACTATTGCCATTTGCAGAAACTTCATCGCTCCCGGTAAAAAATAACCAATCAGAGCTGCGGTCCGTAACTTTGTTTGTGTTCAAATGTAGAAAAATGTATATAATAAGCGAGTACACCATGAATCCATTTTCCGAACCGTGTTTTTAGCTTGTCCTGAATCACTAGGGTGCACCTATAATAAGTGTTTATATTCGGACTATTTTAGATTGCTTCGGGGATACCGCGGCGGAGTAACCCAGTACCTTTGTGATTCTTCGTAGACATAAACAGAGAGAAGTATTTCCGGCTACGATGTTCTTCCGCAAGACGCAAGCAGTTCTGTTTATTAACCGCTAGAGCGTCAAAAGTTACCAACTGCAGCTTTAAATTGTATGCTAATGTATTGTGGTACATTACATACTTAGCGATGTTTGCTAAGGCAAAGATATTGGAATAATGCCTTAAATTAATAAACCTCAATTTCAAACATTTTCGTGTTACAGACATATATGGTACAGCACATCAAATCACTGGATGTATTTAAGAAACAAAGCACTGCTTTGCATAAGAAAAATCATTCAATTTAAGATTTGAAGAGCAAAGAATAAATTGTGAAACAGAGCTAGCTAATATAAAATTAGCACCTAATGGAATACATTAGACCCCTTTTTTCACTTTAGCTGGTAGTGGTAAAAAGTTAGCGATGATTGCTAAGGCAAACATATGGGAACTTCCCGTTATAGTACTAAATGGGAGGAGAGGTGTGCTATTACTTTTCTAAACAATCAAATTTACCGTTTTTCCTGGCAGACAATAACCAGGCAAAAATGTATATTAGAAGGAGAGAACTCTGCAACATCAGTCCATAAATCATATTAACTTCACAGTAGATTCCTTTCACGTGGGCCTGCAATTAACCACCCTCGTGGCAACACTTTAACCCTTAAACATCCAATCAGCATGCTAGACCACTTAAAACCACTCCAACCATCATACATCTCTAGTATACTTCAGTTTTGACACACAATCACTAATTCCTTGTTGCTGCGTCTCCAGAAGTTTTTTTGTTGTTCCGTTTTTTAGTTTTTAGTTTTTTTTTTCGGGTTGTGACAGTGTTGCCACCTTGTGGACAAACTAATTAATGCAAAAAGTACACACAGATAAATATAGCTATGCACGTACTGGTATGAAGGTATACTTTGAGCTTTAGCAAACTAAACACAAAGCAATGCCTTATCACAATCTCATTTACATGAAAAACAATGTGCTAAAAACAGAAAAGTTATGCGTATACAGCCTTTATACTTTAATTTCGTTGTGAACGTTATGTGAACATCATGTGAACGTTAGCGCATTCATAAAAAAAAAAAAAACTTTAAACTTAAGGACTAAAGAGTAAAGAACATATTGTGAAACTGCTTGTTTTTAGCCTTATTCTTTTCACGTTTGAGTGGTACAAAGTTACATCTGTTACAGCTACATGATTTCTGTTGTACAATATGTTTTCTATGTCAGTCAGTGCTCATGTATAATGTCAACATCAGTTAGAATGACTAAGAGGAACTATCATGATATATAACCTTTAGAGGCTTATCACACGAACTGACATGACTGCGGCAAAACAAGTTTTTGTTGTCTGAACAAGAAAAGGCTGCAGGACTTATGGGGCCTTTTAGAAGGAACAGGTCACCTTAAAAAAAAAAAAAAAAAAAAAAAAAAAAAACTTTTGTCACTATTTATTCACCCTCATGTTGTTCTGAACCCCATTTCTGTGGAATGTTTTTAAGAATGTAAACACTGCTTTGTACTTTTGATTACTTTGTTGTAGGAACAAGCAAAAATATCAGTTCATTCACTGATAATATTTCCATGACGCCAAAACGAACAAATGTCATTCATGCTCATGTTCAATTCAATATGGAAGAGGGGGATATTTTGGGCTTTCTTCACTCAAATACAGTTTTAAAAGACATTTTACAGCTGAAATGAACACTAAAAGGAGGAGTAAAACCTTAACCATTTTTAGTTTTTTTTCACAAACATTATAATTACAGGACAGATTATCCATTAATAAAGACTTATTTTTGCATGATTCCTTGCACAATACAATGCTATGAACTCAAAACACTTTTTCATGATTTGTAAATGAATACATTTTGAAGTTTGTATCACATAACTAGCTCCAGGTACGGGTTTGTGGAGTCACAAGCATCCAGAGAAGAGCTCAAAAAGGCATTTCAGGTTTTGCAGAAATGTAGCCAAAGTCATGTATATCCAGTGAGCATGGGTTTTAAAATGTACTTAACACTTCACAAAAAAAAAAAAAAGTTCTTTAAAGGGGACATCGTATGCCCATTTTCCACAAGTTGGTAGGATTCAGAGTGGCTCTGATGTCAGGAGAAAATGAAGACTCTTTATGTTCACTTTTCCATCCAACTAGTATTTATTTTGTCAGCCATTGTTAATTTAGTCTTCGCCTTAGTCATGAAAACTGGCAAAAACAAACAAAAATATTTAAACAGTAAATTTCCTAATAGTAATTCCAATTTGAACTCTTGGTATCTGGCAACCTCACACATGAAACCTTGTGTAGTAGAAGTGTGTAGAAAAGTCTGCAATAATATTTTGCCTCATTTTTTTTTTTTATTAAAATGTAAAAAATAGTAGTTTTTATTTTTAAAATTACATTTTAGTCTTGTCTTTTCTTGTCAACAATACTGCATTTTGATAAAGTCACAGGGACAATATTAGTCAACAAACAATTTTCATCATCCTTTTTGTTAACGAAATTATCATTACATTCAACTAACAGTCCAAACAGTTCACGGTAGCCACTAACGTCCATAGAATTGGAAGCCAACTGTTTGGTGACCAACATTCTTCAAAATATTTTCTTTTGTGTTAAACAGAAGAAAAAAAAATGTATACTGTACAGGTTTGGAACAACTTTAGGGTGAGTAAGTGACAAATTTCTCATTTTTGGGTGAACTATCCCTTTAAGTCAATTTTATCATCGCTTTAAGAAGAAATACTAAACATTTTTTAGCCAAACAGGAATTTATGAAAAACTGTCAGTGGGAGGTTGTGTACAGGCCTCACAACTTTGGGTTAAAATGTGAGCACGAGATGAGGTCATGTTAGCAGTAAAAGGATGATAAATCCAATGGTAAACTGAAAATACTTATCTCTTCATGACACACCATTTTAGAAGTTCTCAAGGCAGGAGCATCCCGCGCTCACTGACAGAACTGGGTAACCCAGTAACACAGTCTCTCATCCTTACTCAGATCTTTCTCACGCAAGAAAGTGAGAGAGGAAAGGACACGAGAGAGAATAATGAAGAGAGAATAAGGACGCGAGACCCCAGACTTCAACTCTTCATACTCTCTTCCTGTTTAGTGAGTTGGGCTTTCCCAAACCAGATAAATAATTTAGGCACTGCAAGATGTGGGAAAGAAAGAGCCAGTGTCTCTCGTCTAACATTGGGGCCGTGCTATCATGCTTTGGCGCAGAAGACGAGGCGATGTACGCCGGTTCAGATAGCCATCTCGACTTAATCACGCAGCCGCTGCTTCATTAACACTTCAAAGAGATGCAGAAAAAAGGAAACGGAGGCCTTTATTCATTGGCCTCATTTTCTGGAGTCAGTAATGAATCACTAAGGAATTGGATTGAAGGAGAAAGCAGTGAGAATGCATCAATAAGGGAACGTGTGCTAAATCCATATGTTTACAGGATCACCAGCACACCACTGCAATGCTCTGACACGCAATGTCTGACTGTATAAAGTATATGCAACACACTTCAATGTAATGCACTGAGTTTATGGTAAATTAATTCGACAGAAGCTCATTTGTAAGGTTGGATCAGATGAAACTGACATATCAAAAGCAGTTATAATCTGGGATCAAGACATTATATATTTGACCAGTTGAGCTGTTTTTCAGCATCATTACTCCAGTCTTCAGTATCACAAGATCTTTCTTAAATGATTCTAATATGCTGATTTGATGCTCAAGAAACATTTCTTATTATTATTATTATTATTATGTATGTTGAAACAGTTCGTGTTTACTATCTTTGAGGAAACCATGATTGAAATAGAATTAGAAATAGCAATTATTTAAGATAGCATTTTCTGGAAACAATGTAAAAGCTTTGCTCCTTGCTAAATAAAATTATCAATTTATTTAAAACAATATCTTTGTATTATAAATAATAATAATATAAATAAAATAAATAAATAAATAAAATCAAGGTTCCAATGAGGCAGTTACAAATGAACATAAACATGACTAACTCTTGGATAATTTAGAAAGCAGGAACAGTGAGTATTTTAACATTTATGGATTAGCCAATGAATATGAGGCAATTTCAAGTGTTCCTTTCTCTTCGGAGTGTTACAAGCTGTTCGTGAATAGACAAGATCCCTAAAGTTGCAAAGACTAAAGTCTTAAACCCAAAGAGATATTCTTTATAAAAGTTAAGAATCCACACCCCCCTAAAACGTCTATTTTAAACACGCCCACATGTCTACATCACAATGTGAGAAGATTTGCAAAACACGGCCCAAATGTTCACGCAAAGAAAGAAGGCGTAACCTTATTGTCGCTGCCACCGCCGCCACCATGTCGTGGAGACGCCGTGTGTTTCGTTGCTAAAGCGAAAATACTTTGTTCGGTCTTCCAAAAGAGGACACAACTAGAAATCAGTGGTTAAGTTGTATTTGCAACACTGTTCCAGAACAGTTCAACCCAAATATTCAGATGTGTGCAGCACATTTTATAGAGGTCTTCCACTTCAGAATGATGAGCTTTATAAGAATCAACACGTTTCAGGAAGACGGGGCATAGAGGAGAAACAATAATGTCATTATGTGGAAAATAATGTGTGTTTTTTTTTTTTATCTTAAACCTCATAAACACATTGCATTACACCAAATACACCAAATAATGTTCTTTTTAGCAACATCATATGAACCCCTTTAAATTTTATTTTAAATAAAGTGAGAGAGAAAAGGGGTAAGGGGAAATGTGCCACAAATGCTGCTGAGTGAGCGAAGCTCGTACTGAACCCATGCGGAATATTCCATCATAAGATCAAGTATCTCTTCTGAATGACCATAATAATGTTTTTTGGGATAGATCCGAACACAGATAAGTGAAAATAAAGTGAGACAGTGAGTCAAACCAAGAAAAGGAAAGAGAATGCATGTCTCAAAGGTGGACAAGCCCAGACAGACACTCTGTGTTTTTGTTTTGTCTAACACTAACCCCTCATACACACAAAACAAAAGGCACTGAAGATCATGTCTGTGTTGTCACTCTACGACCCGACCCAACGGAGGGGCGTCTGGGATTTCCTTGCCCTCGTTCACCTCTCATGAGGGTCCATTTCACAGGAAACCCTATTAAGACGCCCAACACCCACATGCTTGACCCCAAGCACTTAGTTCAAAGAACTCCGACACAAGACGACAGGGTGGAAGATCAAAGCTCTGCGTTACGCCGGGGCGGCTCTGCAATCTGTTCCTCTCAGCTCCTCTTTTCAACACTCCACAGTTTGTTTGTAGGTTTGAAAATGGCAAAACATTCATTAACTCCCTTACTCTATCTCCATTCTCTCAGGTTTAGGACTTTACCTAGCCCTGTAACGAAACGCAGCGGCAGATAACGATGTCGCAAGAAAAGGATGCAGATGTTCACATGCTTTCCTGCACAGGAAACAAGGGGGTCAAACATCTGCACAGTATGGAATGCCTTGAGACTGCGTTTGTTCCACAACCATGATTGTAAATGTAATTCAGGACACTATAAAGCAGTCGTTTTGCTTGAAAAATGACATGACACTCAATATATATGTATATACAGTGGGGCTCGAAAGTTTGGGCACCCTTTGCAGAATCTGTGAAAATATGAGTAATTTTCAAAAAATAAGAGAGATCATACTAAATGCATGTTATTTTTTATTTAGTACTGTCCTGAGTAAGATAAGTACATAAAAGATATTAGCATTTAGTCCACAAGACAAAATAAATGCTGAAATTATTAAAATAACCCCACTCAAAAGTTTGGGAACCCTTGGTTCTTAATACTGTGTTCTGTTACCTGATGATCCTCGACTGTCTTTCTGTTTTGTGATGGTTGTGCATGAGTCCCTTGTTTGTTCTGAACAGTTAAACTGAGCAGCGTTCTTCAGAAAAATCTTTAAGGTCCTGCAGATTCTTCAGTTTTCCAGCATCTTTGCATATTTGAACCCTTTCAAGCAGTGACTTTATGATTTTGAGATGCATCTTATCACACTGAGGACATTTGAGGGACTCAAACACAACTATTTAAAAAGATTCATAAAGTCAAGTAAAAATAATAAAATAATTTGGTTAACTGAAATAAACAAAGTAATATAAAATATGCCAATATTTTAGAATTTTAGATGACAAATGATAAAAAAAAAACTAGATTAGATTAGATATGTTGCCTTTGCAACTTTTGTAACTTTGAAAAGTTTAAGTTAAGTTCTAAAAATCACAATAAACAATAACTAATAAAAATGGCATATTAAATACATTTAAAATGAAAACTGAAAGAAATGTGTTTGGTTTTTAAAATAGTATTTAATTACAGTCATGACATTTTTGCGTTCCTAAATCAAAACATTTGGCGAAAACGTGGTAACATGAAATCAAAATTAATACAGAGATGACATTTTTCAAAACAGTACATAAAGCGTAAAAATTATATGGGTGTAAAAAAAAAAATTACATGGGTGTAAAAAAAAAAAAAAAAAAAAAGAACCTATACAAAATACACAAAATAAATAAAAATCACTTGCATACTAAGTTTTTAGCATTAAAAGCATTCTGAATCCTAGCAATCTATTTCACACATGCGCAGCTATGGTTACTGAGTGTGCAAAGCAAGAAAAATCTACTTCAAAGGATATGCTACAGAATTGTTTGATAAAAGAAGCCCATTTTTTTCCAGGAACTAAAAAAAAAAACTAAAAAGGAAGAGAAGTTTATAGTAATTCCTCAGACTATTTCCCTTCCAAAGCTGCTGGGAGATTCACATCCATATAGCGTCTACACGCTCATGTATCCCCCACCCCCATGTTACATAAAAGGCCTATTTAAGCTTCAAAAAAGAGAGAGAGAGACACAGAACACTGCCACTACTGACAGCCTGGCTCCATGACCTAGTTTCCCACTTATTCAAAGGAAGAGAGAGAGAGAGAGAGAGAGAGAGAGAGAGGAGAGCGGGGGGGGTTCACTGGATAAGTAGGAGGGGGTCATGGTTCACTGTGGGCTGCCTCCGAAACGACAGACAATAAGCACTCACGAGTCATTTCACTGGAACAGGTGATGAGCTCAAGTCAGCAGGTTAAAAACACTCCCAGGGCCTGAATATGTTTTCTAACATTATCATGAGTGTGTTTGGTGTAACACAATTTGATGTGTTCCAAAACCTAGTGTGCTGCACTATAGGCAGCTGATTCATTGAGAATAAACAAATAAATTAGAAATCTGTAGGATAATGTCTACATTTCACTGCTTTTTATTCATATTTAAAAATGAAACCAACTAATACCAACATTTAAAATGTTAGAAAAATAGCTAAACTTAAGGTTGACTTTTTCCCATCACTGAATAACAATGACTACATTTGACTATTAAGTTAAAGTGCAAAATAGAAACTTCACTCATGATGTAATGAGGTTACAGTGATCATTTGCTGAGTAATGAGTGACTGATATTTCAGCACTTCAGCACACACTTGCGCTTTTGTGTAAAGTGCATCTTTGAGAAGTGCACGTATAAAAGGAACAAACATTTGTAACCTTGCACAAAGAAATCCATCTTATATAAAAGCCATCAGGAAAAAAAATATATTCATTTTTATTGAGCGATTGCATTTATTTTTGCAATCGACTGATTGAAAGCCGAACAAATAACTTGTATCCATTAAGCAGGCAATAATGTAAAGTAATAATAAATAAGTGAATGAAAGTAATGGAGCAGCGGCCAAATCAGTCAGCAGGACACCGGGATTTTTCCTGACATTCCCACAGCACTCAACATGAAAAACAATGGCATTAGAACTACGGGATTAATTTTCTAAACAACATTTAGAAAATGTAGAATTCACAACAAGGTCAGTCTGCTATTTAAGTTATTGCTTCAGACGGGATTGGGATCTCTGTAGTGTTTTACTATGTGGGTGTGTCCATTGTCAGAAGATCATGTGCTCTGGATACGTGCAGCATGAAAAGCATAGAAAAAGACATCACATATGTGGTTAATTGTCTCATTAAAATAATTATAGATTTCATACTACATGTATGTAATTAAAGGAAGGACTACAAAAATCTATCATTATTGAGGGTCACATCTGAGCAGCCTTTGGTCTGCCGCTCTTTATTACTGATTGAAATGTACTTTTATATGCCAGTATATGCAGAACTAGGACCATCAACTCTTATTTTACCTAGAGAGTAAGCAAAAAAACAAAAAAACAACAACTTTTAAATATATAATGAATGCATACTAAGGAGCAAAACACTGTACAAAATACATTCCTAACTGGATGAGATTAAAGCCGGCAAGGAATAAAATATAAACTTTTTTCATTAATCATATTTATGTATTTTTCTTTTTCTTTTTTGAGTGTGCCAACTTTCTCTAATCATATAGTATGTCACATTCATTTTTTAGTATAATGCATACGTCTCAAAATGTAATCATGATTACATTATTTTTCTTTTTTTGATAATTGGTTACACCTGGATGTATTTCACAATACAGAAGAACTACTTCAGTTTCATTGTGACTTTAAATTACTTTGGCCCTGTTTCCAAATGGTATTAAGATGCACTTTCAGTGATCCAGTCACAAGTGGTCAGCTGAGACGCATTACCGTTGACACCTGGTCTTAACATATCTTAAATACATTTCCTGTGTGCCTCTTGTGATGAATGAATACGTTTAAATTAAACCATTACACTGTGTACGTTCAAGCAGGAAAGGAAGGGAATGGAAATGATGCAAATGGTAAAGGTGATGCACACCATAACAAAGATTGACTCGATTGTTTTGGTGCACTTTTTAAAAACACATCCCATAATGCTCACATTTAGGGTCAGTGGGTGGCAAACATAGGTTTTTTTGTGCCAGTTCAAACTCATTCGGCTATATGATTGTCTTCACTAAGAAAGCAATTGTTTGAATTTGTGTCATTTCTCAAGTGGACAAGCTTAAAATGTTTTAGACCCCATCTGAACCTGTATTTAGACAGCCATCGGTACAGATCGCGAAGACCGCTGAAACCAGACGAGTCCTCTGCACAGACCCTTATAGCCAACTTTAACTCCCCCCACCAAATTTAATGTATCCCGATCTTCAAGCAGAATGAACTGGATGAAATATTCTGAAAGATCTGACTTGTGTGATGGAGCCTGGAATTAAACCACACCATAAGAAGAACTCTCCATTTCTGTCACCAATGGAGTTTAGCTTCTTTGCCACGTGCAAACAAGAACAAAAAGATCGCTCAGTATCCACTGGAGTCAGAGCAAACATTATATTTAGTTTCTAGACACTGCCCCCAAAAATGTGATTGATTTCCATTTTAGACTTTTAGATTTGTGTGTGTGCTCTTTTTGAAAATTGCACAATTTAGACCTTATTGCAGCATGTGCTGGTTTGGGCTGGTATGGCCTCATTGAGCTAAAAGTAATAGTTTAAAACTGTTTGAAACAAGTCTGTCACTCGGGAGACAGCTGCAGGATGCGGTTAGGGGGCCCCAAGTTCCTTGTGTGTGTGTGTGTGTGTGTGTGTGTGTGTGTGTTGGGGGTGGGGAACATGTCAGGGATCATGAAGTTTCAGAGCTGAACACACAAGTACTGAAGGATCTAAACATACTGATGACAAATGCATGTTTACCAGTGCAAAGACTTGACCAACAAGTTTTTCAAAGAACTGTTCAAAATCACACAGTTAGGCATAATCATATGATTGCTTTACAAATAATTTGTTAGTTACACCAGTTACAGGCTATGAGTATGTGAGTGGAATGTGAAGTGATTTTTCCGTCAAAAAAAAAAAAAAAAACCTTCCCCAGTCTTTTGAAACTTTATATTGCAGTTTACATACCGGAGGCTATCTGTGAATCCACTCAATCAACAGCCAAATATCTTTCAAAGAGTGACTAAAGTGGGCCGCAAATTAAGCCTAACACAATTTTAATGTCATTAAAATATTATAAACTAAGCAGAGAGTAAGTGTGTGAAATGTGATGGGCTGTAGTTACTTTGTGTAGTTGTGTTAGGCCACGAAAACTGGTAAAGAAAATAAAAGAGATATTTTGTATTTCCTTGTTAAAGTACGATTCAGAAATGTGATTTAGTAGGCAACTAATAAGGCTCTTACATTGCATCTCAACCTATAACCACAGAATAAAGAAACCAAGGTTGGTCAATAAAGAAACAATTGAGTTTTTCACTCTAGAATATTACGACACCGAGTGAGTGTCAAGTAGGACCGCACACAATCTCAGCCTGCTGGATGTCTGCAGATCACCAGTGCCTGCTCGACTGTAAGCTTTATTTATCATTATTGCATTGTGACCTAGATTAAATGTCTTTCAGATACCTCTCACTGCCAAAGAATTTCTCAGACTTTCCATTGCCACTGAATGCATAGCAACTTAACTAAGAAATGTATACTTCTCATCAGGTATATATATATATATTAAATTGATCAAAAGTGACAGTAAAGAATTTTTTTATATCAGATTTCTATTTTATAAGCTCTTTATTTTATTCAAATAATCCTGGAAAATGTATCATGGTTTACACAAAAATATTAACTATTTTCAACACCGATTAGAAGAAATGTTTCTTGAGCAGCAAACCAGCATATTAGAATGATTTCTGAAGATCATGTGACACTGAAGACTGGAGTAACGATGCTGAAAATACAGTTTGCATCACAGGAATAAATTATGTTTTTATATTTATTTAAATAGAAAACTGTTATTTTAAATTATAATAATATTTCACAATTTTACTGTGTTTTTAATCAAATAAGCGATAAGAGATATTTGATATTTTCCTTTGTATAATGTTTGTTTGCAAAACAATCTGACTCCCATTCCTATGACTTCTCAAACATTTTCTCCAGTCCGTTGCCAGGACCTGGAAACCTTCCTGGAGCAATCATCTTGACAAAGTGGAGTTCAGCTGCCAGTAATAATGGAAGATGAGAATTTTGGCCGTCTGATTTATGACACTTCACTACTGCAACAAAAAGAGTCTTAAAATCAATATTTAGACAAGGTTTATGTGATCTTGTCAGGTTTACAACTACAACCACAAGACCAAATCTGTCTAACTTTACAAGATCTAGATGATCAGTGAATGAAGTCACTAGTGGCAAAATAGGATGGAATAGTCCATCTGTCATCAGTGGTTCAAGTGTAATGTTGTGAAGCGACCAGAATACTTTTTGTACACGGATAAATCAAAAATAACAACTTTATTCAACAATGTGTCTCCTATGTGTCTCTACGAATCATCATAGCGTCATTTTGTAGAATATGAAGTAGCAAGGTACAGTCTTCTGTGTCAGCCGTGACACAAGGATACGTTTTCTACGTGTATTTATACTTTGATTTGAACTAAAACAGTGCATCCGACTGTTGGGCTGACACAGAGGAGCGCACACTGCTTGTGTTCAGTGGATATTCTCCAAAATGGCACTACGGTGATGCGGAAAGACACAGAGGAGACAAATTGTTGAATAAAGTCATTATTTTTGTTTTATTCGCATACAAAAAGTATTCTCGTCGCTTCATAACGTTACAGTTGAACCACTGTTGGCAGATGGACTATTCTTACAATGTCTTTAATACTTTACTGGACCTTGACACTGTTATTTATTTGCCAGTCTATGGGACAGTCACAAGTCTCCAGCTTTTCATCCAAAATATCTTAAATTGTGTTCCGAAGACAAACTAAGCTTTAAAAAAACAAAATCATTTTGGGTGGAGTATCCCTTTAAGGTGTCTTTCTTCAAAAAGTCACATAACATTTTGTTTTTCATGACTATTTTTGATGTCATTTTTTATTTATCAAAAGATGAAGAAAATGTGATTTAGTTTTTTCATAAGATTCCTTTAAAAGTAGATAATTCTTACAGATAGAGACAAACACGCTCTGTGTTAAATTTGGAGTAATTGTTAGGATATATGTTTCTTTGTGTTGATGGGAACAACAGAGAACAATCTGTGTTTGCGTTACGTGCCTCTCTGCTCACATCACATTCCACTGAAACCGTCCCATTGTCTACCCATGTAATAACAAACAAAACGCCAAAGATTCGCAGATGTGTATGACTCTATAACACTATCAACTACTCAAGATCATAACATTTCAACAAATGTTTTATTCTTTCCCTGAAATCACTCTAGTTTGCAAGTTTTATGTCTACTTTCAGCATTCCAACAAATCACGGTTGTTGCTTTTGTTTTTTTCTTTCTCCCTCAAACTTTAATAGAAACCTTACTTTACCAAAAAGTTCAGGAATCTCAATTTACAATCTCATTTTAAACCAGCTTTATCTCGCCTGAATTTTTAGCACATTATTTCGCAAATTATTTCAAATACTGCAATCCAGTTTAAAATTATCCAATATGCAACAAATCAATAAATACATTTATGAATTCAGAGCTATTTAGTCTACTGTTTGAAATGCCTTGTCTGGTTTCATAATCAATATGATCCTCAAAAATGCCGTGTTTGAAAGTAAAAAACAAACTCTTTAAATACATTTCAAAATTAATCTCAGACATTTAAACGCTAACAGAATATATTGTGTAACATAATTTTTTTCAAGTGAATGCACAACTGTTATGTGCCATAGTATATTGTCAAAGCCGAACAAATTGTAATAACTGCTTTTTAATATTTAATTGAATGCTTTTTTTTTCAACAAGTAAGCATTCAAATTGATCAAAAGTGACAAAGGCATTGAGAATGTTACAAAAGATTTCTATTTCAAATAAGCTTTTGAATAAAATAATGTTTTGATATAAATCTACATGTTTGTTTTTTAATTTTGTGCATTTCCAGAGTTGCAAACACTACTAATAAATCACTGGACATACGGCAAAACATACAGCCAAAGCAGCTGATCTTACCGCATGAATCTCATCCAATAATGCCATAATAAAATTTCAATCATATACACCCCTTTAGTTATAACATGACACGTGGCTTGCCAAGTCTCCAGTCGAATGTGCTGACACCGTAATAATAAGCAGGCCGGTGAATCTCTGCTTGGTGACAGAGTCGAGTAAAAATGCTCTCTAAGCAGAGGGTTTTCCCTGAAATAATCCAGCTCACTGCAGGCAGGGTTCAGCACTCGACATGTGGCTCTCATTCCCGCCCAAGCCGCCACCACCACTGCTGCCAGAATCTAAAACCCAAGCCATAAGTGAGCAGAAAGAGCCGGCTAAAGCACATCTAGGCCGGCTGGGGGAGACAAGTTCTGTAGTATGATTTTCACAGATGAAATTGTCTGAAATGAGCAAGAACAAGGTCAAACAACAAGAGTCCAAACACTCCAGACATGATAACCTTTCAAAGCTTCAAAAGCCACAGGCCCACATATTCACACATACATAGCTCTTCCCCATCCAAATATGAAAGCTTGGAATGACTTTGTGTTTTGCATAGAGCCTCTTAAACATTAGCCCTTACTGAGTTGGGCGGCACAGGAAGAGGTCAATCACTTTTAGAGCGTATGTTAGGTTCAATGGGATCATTTGGGGGGAATACGAGTCCTGGCCCCCTCCCCACATTTTAACTCTTGACTAAATCAGAGTTAACTTAAAATATAGAAATATACTAACACTAAAACTAAAAATGCTTTGTTAGTGTATGTAAAAGATAGTAGATTTGGGATTTGTTCGGTTGAGCAGCGCTCTAATTAAGAGGAATGGAATGGGAATTTGACTGACGGGAATTCTGCAAAGATTTAACCAGAGAAAGTGGTCAGTGTTATTGTTTTTCCACCTTGGGTTTCAGATGAAGAGATGTTAACCAACCCACTTTACTTTTAATTTGCTACCTTTGCTTTTAGCAAGGATTTAATCTGAGATGAGCCTTAAAACGTTGGTTCCAGTTAGCTTTGTTCGGTTTTTGCTTAAAAAAAGAAGAAAGAAATCATATTGCTTGTTTAATGTTTTTTTTTTCTATGATTTTTACTATCTCTTTTTTTCACTCAAATCAGAAAATACCATCAACAGCCAGAATAGCTATGTTAAATCCAAAATTGGTAATTTAATCTATGAACAAAATTGTTATATCACATGAAACATTTGTGAGTTGAAGAGTGTGCGTTGACTTTGCTTATTGCACACAGGGACAAAAGGATTACAGTGTTAAAGAATATTATTGTGTAGGCTACATAAATATAATAATGTAATGATGGAGAGTGATTGCGTGTATAAGAATTAGGCTACCTATTTGCAATTCAGCCTATTACTACTTATAATGATGAATGAAATTGGCAAATTAATTGAACAATCGTGCCAATACACAAACATATATTAACTGACTCATCGCACGGAGCTATTTGAAAGCCTGCATCCAATGCAGATGACTGAAAGACTGACTGGCCACTTAACAGGCAATTTCAGCAAAATATAACTCATTGAACTCCTCAGTTTAATCACTGTGTTTATTAAGTCAGTTTATTCCTGCTTGTCCCATAGATGATCTTCTCGTGCGCTTTAACTTCGCGCATGAGCAGATAGGTTTCTTTGCTTGAGAAGCATTCAGCTTTTCCTCCAACAGATTCCACCATATAAATAGCGATCCGCCATGGCGCAAGCGCATCTCGTTCTTAAAGGGAATGAGAGATGACACTCTGATTGGTTTATTGAACGTTACGCCCATTACTTATTAAGAGAACAGGGAATACCCATTACAAAAATGCGCAGCAGCGCATGGACCGTTTGTCCATCGTTAAAATAGCAAAAGTGGATTTGGAGACGCCTTGAGTGCACCTGTGCCGTGCGCTTTAAACTTTGCGTTTAGATCGTTAAAATAGGGCCCCATGTGTTGAATCACATTTGCTTTTTAGTTGCACATCAAGGAATTTATTTGATTAACAGGTTTCCAATGTATTTTATGTGCAATTCTTCTTATTGGATAAAAATTATCCAACTCAATTGAATGGGTTTTTTTATTGTGCATTTTAAGAATTAATATGCATCTTGGCATTTCCTTCCAATTCCCTTTTTTCTGATTGAAAGAGCCAATCGCTAATCGGTAAAGTCGGTTGCTACAGAAACAGTCAGTGCTCGGAGATGTGCTCTTAGGACTGTGCATGAGTACTGGGTGATCTATCCTGAGAAATAAACTTTTTATAACGTTATTTGAGCAAAAGTAACAACATCTATGACACAGTTGGTTATCAGATTTCTTTCATGATTTCAAACATGAAATGTTATCCTAAGCTTAGTGAACAGTTTTGGAGAATTTGATGTTTCCCCATTCAAAGAGATAAGAGCTGCACTTGGATGCCCAAGAGGCCTTTTAAAGATGGCCGCCGAGTGACAAGACTTGTCTTAAAGAGACTATGGATATATTCTTTATAAAGTTAAGAGTCAACCACTCCTGCCTAAAATGGCTAATTCAAACACCCCCACATGTCTATTCACTGTGTGGGAATAACACCGTCCAAATGTTTATGCAGAGAAAGAAGGTGTAACTTTTATTTTGGCTGTAGTACTGTTGTTACCGCGCCACCATGTTGTGGAGATGTGGTGTGTTTTATTGTGAAAGCGAAACTACTTTGTTTGGCCTTCCAAATGAGGATGATATTCGTTTCGTCATCCCTAGAGCTGATCTGTGCTGGTCGCTGAGGAAATACATCAACTTCGCATTGTGGATCGCCAGATCGGCTTTCACCGTGGATGAAGCGGAGTCCAGCCCTGGGTCGTCACATGTGGTTGCCGCAAGTTCCTTCGAATTCGCCAGCTGCGCCGTTCTCAAGCCGGCCTCCACTCACTCAGCCCACCGTGTGTGATTGTGTGTTTCTTTGATTAAGCTAAACTACTTTGTTTGGTCTTCCAAAAGAGGTCACTACTAAAAATCAGTGGTTAAGTTGTATTTACAACACTGTTCCAGAATAGTTAGACCCAAATATTCAGCTGTATGCAGCACATTTTATGGAGGACTGTTTCCTGATCTGCCGGCCGTTCTGAATCACAGGCTGTATGTAAATTTTTATATTTAAAGAATTTTCCACTGATGATCAAAACACGAGTTGAAGACGGGATGAGACAAAAATCAGATGAAACGTTAAACCAAGGTCCTGACTCTCTGTGGTCAGTAAAAATCCCAGGATGTCTTTCGAAAAGAGTATAGTTGTGACCTCGGCATCCTGGCTAAATTCGCACATTGGCCTCTGACCATCATGGCCTCCCAATCATCCCCAAATCTGCTGATTGGCTTCATCACTCCGTCTCCTCTCCAACAGTAAGCTGGTGTGTGGTGGGCGTTCTGGGGCAATATGGCTGCCATTACATCATCCAGGTGGATGCTGCACACTGCTGGAGGATGAGGAGATATCCCCTGTCTATGTAAAGCGCTTTGAGTGCCTAGAAAAGTGCTATATAAATGTAATTAATTATTATTATTATTAAAAAGATAGTATAAGTCATCATAATCAGTAATTTTGTGCCCAGTGGATGCAAAAAAAAATTCTTTGTTTGTAATGGGTTTCATTGATTTTGTCTGGTCATGCCAGGAGACAGCAAGGTATAGTGAGGGGCGTAACATTTACGTCACAAGCTTGAGGTATTCGGCCAATCACAATGCACTGGATATCTGGCCAATCAGTGCACAGCTCACTTTTCAGATCGTTGAGCTTTGTAACAAAAAGGTTTTTGTTTCAGAAAGGCGGGGCATAGAGGAGAAACAATTATGTACATTATGTGGAAAATAAGTGTTTTTTTTTTTTTTACCTTAAACTTCATGAACAAATTGCATTACACCAAATACACAAAATAATGTTTTTTTTTTGTTGTTGTTTGTTTTTTTAGCAACATCATATGACCCCTTTAAAGAACTCTGTCTAAAACTATAGATAGGAAAACAACTGGTGAAAGTTTAGTGTATGTAAGTGCTACTGAAGCAAAGATTTCTGGCTCAGTGCATGTGAAAATACATTTTGAGAAAACAACCTCTATATTTTTGCATCTGTAGATTTTATTTGAAGTATCTTTAAAGAGTAAAAAATAAACATTTATTTCATTCCACAAACTATAAAATACAATTTCACAAATGTTTTTGTAATAAAAAGCATGCAACAGTTCATTTCAGCCTGTGGATATTTCTGATCTGAAACAAAGGCCGAGCAGAGATTACATACTTTATTGCCAGGCTTACTTCACTTGGGCTGCACATGT
This sequence comes from Carassius auratus, assembly GCF_003368295.1. Classification (NCBI taxonomy): domain Eukaryota; kingdom Metazoa; phylum Chordata; class Actinopteri; order Cypriniformes; family Cyprinidae; genus Carassius; species Carassius auratus. The sequence goes on from NW_020523638.1 coordinate 95,127, forward strand.
GGCCAGCATTGCACCAGACGGGCCAGATGTTGTTTTTAATGTGTTTGTGGAGAGAGAGCTCTAAGCTTTGCATGGCAGATCCAAACGCCTTTGTTCCCACCAAAGCTGAATTTCATTTCTAAACTACAGTACCCCTAATGCAGTGCAGAGCTGGTGGCCTTAAAAAACAACAATGTCTGTCATGTAGGGCTGGGTGATTTTTCTAATTTTATTGATTAATGCGAATGTAATGATTTGCCATCTTTTTTTAATTGAGGAATCCTGGATTTGAATAAAAATACTAGCAAAGGTTATGAGATGCGAGTTGAAATCATTTACTGTAACTACAAATTTTTACAGTATAATGCAGTTTAATGCACGAGGCGCTGAAAAAAAGACAATGTAAACCGTGCAAACCTGTAAAGAAATGCTACTGTATGTTTGATATTTTATGTTTGAATGATGGTGACAGGCTGAGAGCTGCTGTTATTTTCTTTTACGGTTAATAATAGCCTACTACTGGTGTTATAATTTTAGTCATTTTGAATTGAATTGTCCTGTCTTTTTGAGCTGACCTCTAAAACTGAATGTACACTTGGCCAAGAAAAAATGATCAACTTCCTTATATATATTATTTTGAACATACAGAAAATGTTTTAGACAAGATTATACTATATTTGCCATCAAATTTCACACATCTCGGAATCACACAAGTCATTTGTTTTACATTTATACCATGTTGACCACTTCATGTGTAATTGGAATAGAATTTTAACCAGATAATGTCACTCAATCATGTTGTTATTACATACAACCTAGCTAACATTACCAGAAAAGTTGCATATTCCAATTTAAACGCAAACCAAGTAATGATGATATGCCATACTGTCCTCATGGGTCAATAGCATTGTTTACATACACCCAAATAATCCATTAGCAATCAGATTGATGGCTCAGTTGAACTGAAAATCCTCTATGTAAACCCCTTAAATGGATCTGCCTGAGCTCGATCTGAATCAATTGTGGGGTGGTGTAGACCTGAAATAATCCTATCAACAGGAAAAAAAAACTGAAGCACGTAAATGCTTGATTCTGATTATTTCCTTAACCAGATTCAAAAATACTGTGCGCATAGTGCAGTGCCATTATGCACGTTTACATATGTAACATTACACAAACATGCAGACATCTAATGTCTTAAGAACTGCTCAGCAGATGAGATGAATATTTGCTTAATATTTTCTAAAATAAAAAAAAGTTTTTCCTGACATAAATCTTTCTTTTTAGATATGTCAGCAATGCAAAAATGCCAATTATGGTTCCTAACGTGGCAGATGCATGTAATGCACAAATAAACACAAATCAGACTGCAACATTTAGGGCTCATATAAACACAACTTTCAGAACTTGAAATCAGATTACATACATTCTGATTTATAATTTTTGTCATTTTGATGTCAATTTTGACAGGACTGAAAATAAGACGTGTGGATTGTATTTCAATGGACTGTAGTTTTAACATGCCAATTCTGTTCTAAACATTACATGTGATCTGTATCCCTCTCAGCTTTATCACAAAGTGCATAAAAATCAATATGGCATTTACTCCAACTAAAAGTGTTCACTTCAAGATGAATGTTCTTGGTTGTATCTTGTACTTCAGTGATGCCTTTTTTTGTATCTTTCTGAAGCTTGACAGCCACTGTTGCATTCACAGAATGGAAAAAAGCAGTGTGTACATTCTTCAAAATGTCTCCTTTTGTGTCACTCACAAATGTAACAACATGAGGGTGAGTAAATAAATACAGAAATTTCCATTTTAGGTGATATATCTCTTTAAGGAAAAGGAAATCACGCTAAATAGCGTGACTTTTTTTATAAATTCCCACATCCGCCCTCATAGAACGGAAATTGGGCTTTTCAGCATGCTAGAAAATTCCACATTTCATCACCCACATCAGCAGCCGATTCCAACCCTGCATTACATACACAACTATGGCTAGGTTTACATTCAATTAACATGTCTGCATTGCAACTCCCTGTGCGAGGAAGCACGGGGGAGGAAGAATATCAGAGCGAAGATCTAATGCTCTGCTAAGTGAAGCTGAAGCAGGATAAGGCCAATGCTCAGAGAGCCGAGCGGCAGAAATGGGCCTAACAATCTCCTCACATCAGCCTCAGAAGGATGTGACAATCAGAGGATACTAACGAGATGATTTTACGGTTCGGCTGCCCCCACCCCTCGGCCCTGCTCATCCACACTCATGCTCTGTTTACGCTGGGGGCAATGGGGTGCCATGTTGGGCACAACTCACATCTATTCCATCTGACTGCTCGCTGTGCCACACAATCATGCATTTGGACACGCATTTGGATGTAAAGGCATGGCGACAATGCTCCCATCTCGACAGAGGCCTGCTTTTTCAAGGACTCCGCACTCGGACCAGAAAGGAGAGAAGCCACGAGAATAGGAACAAGAGGAAAAGGAGGAAAAGGAGTTATATGACCATGGGCGAGACGTTATCAGATAAGAATGAAAGCATTTGGTTCTGGTCTCAGCGTGGCTTTGACGTCATCGTCGAGCAGGATGGATGGAACAGAATAAAGCGTGATGGCGCTTTGCATCACCTCGGAGATACGACTGCAGCCTTATCTGAAACATCTGAGCAACAGCAGGAAACAATAGCCGACTATAAAACCAGGCTGAGGGAGAAAGACCAACTACACATATAGGGAGGGGGACATTTCAAAGTCTTGAAGTAGCAAAGTACCTATTTGTGGCAAATATTATAGCTGATATTTTACCGCAGACAAGTGCAGTGTTAATGATGACAGAGTGCTTTATCATAGCAACAGTTTTTGTCTTTTGATAGCAACTTCAATCAATGTTACTAAATTCACAATTTTAGTTAGCAACTAACCAACCACATTTTTACATTTTTAATTATTAAGATTTACAAAAAAACTGGCATTATATGCTATTATATAAAAAAAATTAGGACATACTGTATATGAAAACAGTATGTGAAATTCAGTAATTATTAGTTGGTAATCATCCCTAATGCGATTCCTTGGAAATCTTAGTTGCACATTGAAAGCACATATTCAAACTCCAACCAGGTATATACCAATGATGTAATGCATGGTTGTTGAGGAACTAGCAAATTATTATCATATGTATTATTTTTAAATAGGATGTTTTTATGTGAGCTAATTAACCCGGTAGCAAAGTGTTCTTATTTTTTTATAAACAGCACGTTTAAAAAACTATTGTAATGTTCCTTTTCATCATATTCATTACTATCGACAAAAAGCCAGTCATCCAAGAACATTATACTGACAAAATGATGCTTCAGGTAAAATCAGAATCTGAACAACAGAAAAGTCAGAAAAATAAATAAAAGACTAAAGAAAATGTTGTCTGTCGCTAATTGTATACTACGTTTGTTGTTATTGTTGTTGTTGTTGAAATGAGAAACACAGCACTGAAAGGAGCTGGCAACCAACATCCCTGCTTCCTAAACTAAACTACTTGACACTTTTATTGAAATAGCCACATAAGATTTGCAACTCTGACTATTCTTGTCCGCAGCAGCTAAATCGTCCCCCCCCCCCCCCTCTCCATTTCTCTCTCTCCTACTCTCTCTCCCTCACAATGATTAGTGTTAGGACTGACAGAGTGCAGCAGTCCTGCCCTGCCCCGGCCAGAACAGTAGTCTGGAATACTGAGAGTTTCTCTTTTCAGCAACCTCAAAGACAGCCAATCACAGTAGTCTAGCCCCGGGGCCTGGCTTCAGCCAGCCAATAGGAGGAGCTTCTTTCTGTCACCTGACAGAATGTGCCTCTGTCCATCAACTGAGTCATATATAGCCATTCCAGCAGCCTGAGACAAGGCTGTGACTGTGTGTGGGACCGGCTGAGGACTCTGTGTACCTACAGTTTGCTTTGTAAACGACAGCGTGTGCTTACGTGTGGGTTCGGGAGCAAATGAAGGGGGCGAACGAGTGAGAGAGAGAGAGAGAGAGAGAGAGAGGGAGAGAAAATTAGAGAGGAAAGAATGTATGGAAAAAAAGTCTGATTATTCTGGAAGTTAACTCATATTGCACTCAAGAAGGACTCAAGATTTCGGAGGCTACTTTTTGATAGAAAAAAAAAACATTTTTTGATTGCATTTTGCCAAAATCACTGGTCTCAAAACAGCAAATGGGCTCTGATGACCTTACAGTGATGGGTAAGTATTTTAATCTTACTTTCAATTCCTTACCCCTTATTTTTCCTCATTTCTGTCCTTTTGTTGTGGCTCAACAGTCGCTTCAAGTGTGACGCCGCGGCGTGCCTTGTGCTTTCACTCTGCCAGAGTTCATAAAGTGCATTCCGCCGTTATGTGCTTGTTTGCTTTTCTGTTATCTGAGTTCTGAATGAGGGCTTACGCTTTTCACACGCAAAGCTCCCGGGCCAGACCGTGACCAGACAGCCGTCTGAGAGACTAACCGTGATGATCCCTATTAGTTCCACTATCATCGCTACTCATACCAGTGGGAAAGACACGAGATAGAGTTGTCAATGACTTGAGCGGCAGGTTTCGTGGCCTTGTCCTAGTTGGAGAGTTTCTCCATCTGGTTCATGCGGGATGGTACGATGTGGCCAAGAGCGCTCAGAAGTGAGGAGATGTGTGGTGGTGGGGGTTAAAGGCAGACAGACAGACAAAAGCGGCAGACCCCCTCCAGACAGACTAGGTCAAGCTTCATCTAGGCCCTGAGCTGTACGGGGTCAGCCGGTTGCTGGGAGAGCGAGAAAGATGGGGTGAGCGATGGGGCCCCTGAGGGTTAGAGGTTGCCAGACTCTTGCTCTCGAAATACGAATAGGAGCAAAGAGTTTTGATGCGCCATAAAGCTGGATTCTCACCGTTTTGGTTTGTGCTGGGGTTTAAGATCGGGCAGATTTATACAAGAAAAAAAAAGAGTGCAGTGAGTTCACTTTAACTGCTAAAACAAGAGGGAGGGAAAGGGTCTGTAATTATGACAAGGAGTCTGTGTTTTTCTTTTCTTTGTGCATGTGAGTGTGTGTATGTGTGTGGGTGGGGGTCACAAGGGTTGTAATGTATTGAGTGACAGCAAACGCGGTCTACTTATTTTTTTTTCTCTTTACGCAAAGCTTATGTCCAAAGGTCTTAATCTACAGAGGCAAGAAGGCACATTATTGAGACTTCAAAACATCACTAAATAGTTAAACGAGCCAATGGTTGAAAATATTTATTCCAGGATATTCAAACAAACCAGCAGCACCGGCGTGATTCTAATCTTCTGAGGAACAAGTCTGATGCAATAAAGTGTGTTTATGTCCAAGAATGTCCTGCTCAGGATACAGACAGTGTTTATGGCAGATGCTTTGAATTACCCAACATGTAGAGTCTTGTTCAATCGTACCAATAGAGGCAGGAACACAAACACACTCGCACAACCTTTCCCCCCACCTTCACTCAAGAGTATTTGACTGATCTGCCACAAAAAATCCCGTCAAAGATCATATCACCACTTCACATTCCCCCATTCTGCCTTTGAATTAAGAAGAGACGAGTCCTACGCTTGGAAAAAACAAAGATTCACAGTCTCCAGCCAGCCAATACAAAGCTCGCACATGCCCTCTGTGTGCAAGATTATCAGACAGTTCTGAGTCTGGGGGGATGGGGCGTCAGGGGCGGGAGAGTGTGGGACAGGATATGGAAGTCTTTGATGCGACTGCAAGGCGGAGAGGAAGAGTGCCCTAATCAGACCCTCCGACCAAGGGCTCACACGGAAGACCACAAGCAACATGCTGTAAAACCTGTCTGAGTAACATGTAGGCCTACACACACACACATAAATGCCATCTCCCATCATCCATTTAATTCCCTGCTTCTCAATCTAATACGGCGGCCTAATCCATCGGCAGGAATCCTGTTCAGCCCCCAAACCCCTGCTCTGATTACACACCAGACAGGAGAGAATAGGTCAGCCTATTGTGATTTAGCCGGACCTGCAGATTACGGCGCCCCTCTTTAGCCTAACGGTTGCTTTGCACATCTGTTCGGTGTTCCTCTGTTGTCTCCCGACAGGTCAAACTGAGAAAAGCACGTGTTTAGAGAAACGACACGTTGTAAATGTTGCAGAGATTGCATCAGTCTTTTAAGCGCTGCGTTGTTGTAACACTGTGAAGGCGAAATTAGGAGTTCACCATCATCTACGCACTGTTTCAGTGGCCGTTTGAGGTGTAAGTTGTACAATCCTTCAGTAGTTTATGGTCTTTTCACAGCCTGAGCCTACATGAGCGTGTGAAGTCATAAAGAACTACCTTTTCGCCCTGTCTGAAGTTAAGCAGGAATAGTGGTTAGGCTTCCTTTCAGAAGATAAGAATGACTTTTATTCAATGCAACGTGAAGTTGCTGCTGAATATTGGAGCGAGTGATCTTGTGATCATGTGGGGAAAAATTTATTTCAGCCAAAGTGGGTTAGCCATCACATGGTATGAAAAATCTAAACACAAATTTTATCACATCAAGACAGATAGGGTTGCAAACCTGTATGACTTTGCTTCTTCTGTGGAACACAAAAGTTGACGTTAAAGGCAAAAACTTTGTTTTAAAACCCTTCTTTAAAACACCTCACAGACGACACAACTATAATTTTAACAGGGTTAAGTGTGTAATGCATCTTCGGTGATAAAGAAAAGCCATTTTTAACCGGGTATCGTTCAAATTCTTTGTCAGTGCCACTACAGCTTTCCTGGAACGTGCAAACGGAATGGTCCGAATTGCCCATTTTTGTCAGAACAGTCGCTCTCATATGGGAAATTAAGGTTTGAATTCGGCCTGCAACGTGCACCTATCCCATTCACTCCACCACTGCTTCTAAAATCAATAAAAGCTGTCAGAAATTGCACCTAGTTTGTTTACAGTGTTTGTTTGTGTCGATCAAATCCATTTAGTAATGTGGAGAAAGACACAGGAAGGGACTGAGCTGTGGAAGATTGCAGCCTCAGCAATAGATAAGGACAGCCGGGTCTGAAGTTTCTCCGTAACGCATTACCAAAGCCCCTAACACTCACTTAAGGAATGAAAGGTGTGTGGTTGAGTGTGTGTGTGTGTGTGTGTGCATGTGAGACAAGCGGAGACGGGAGTGAGAGAAAGATTAAACAGCGGAGCTGGGATTGAAGACCGCAGCATGAGAAGAGGAACGTGTATGATAATGCTCTTAACCCGCACAAAGGGAAGAGAGCCGGAGCTGTGGCAATGCCAGCGCTGTGGTTAATGCTTTCCGAGGGCCTGTCAACCCGCTCACTCACTCTAATCCACTGAGCTTTAGTCTGAGATGTGAACGGAGAAGCCTCCTGATTTCTTTAAGATCAAGCCGCAGTCATCGTCAGGGTTTCAGCATCGTTCTCGAAATGCAGAGAAACGCTTAAGTTAAGTACTTTACGAGTGCCTCATTAGCAAAGTCGAGCAAAGTGTCGCAGATGTGCAGCATTTATCGAGTGTATTGGATGGTAATGTATGCAAACCTCTTAAGACGGGTGACCCCGAGGCCTTTCACAGGAATGCAAGTGTTGTCGCAATAAATCCTGATAGTATGTGCTTGTTTTTCCATGTTTGATTGACATTATTTGATAACCTGCCACTAGCCGGGTGATCATAACTAACATTAACAGTGATGTGAATACGGACAGAGTAGACACAGTCACTCACATGGACAAAGGGATACATCAACATTTAGTAATCGTTATTGCCCCACAGCTTGAGCGTATCAATGTTACTCTTTTCCACAGCCGCATTAGTGAGACGCGCGTGTGTGTGGCGATAAAAAGCAATGGGATGTGAGCAGTGGAGATTAGCTTCAGTTTGAAGCAAACACTGTGGCAGCGTGGCGTCTACGGAACAGATTAAACCCGGATTAAACGTCCAAATCAAGTATGTGTGTTTGTGTGTATGTGTGTGTTAAGCTTTTATTTGGTTACACACATCTTTAGGCAAACACTAATTTAGTGGTGTATCACCTCTTCAAGGTGATTTACGCTTTATTAAACTTCAAATAACAGCTATGCGTCAAAGGGAATTTGCATTTCCTGGAAGAAAATTTATGCCACGTACTCTTAGGTTTTCGGTATGATTACAAGACCAATTACCATTCAGTTCGCAAGAAAGAAGGCCAATTCAGCATGCAAAAGCTATAAGATGATGACTCACATTTTTATATTATGATCACGCCTTTCATTTCGAATGTTCAATCAATGTAGAATTTTCCACCAGAATGTTAGATTTTTTTTTATCTTACATTTCTTATACATACACTTAGAGGTTCAGAAAAATCCTGAATGTTTGTGGAATATCAATACAGTCTTGTTTGGTGCATTCCTCATTTCAGAGGTGTCTGTTTTTTAGACACTTGCAGTAAATAGGTCAGTGTCTATCAGTGACTGTCTCTCTCTCTCTCTCTCTCTCTCTCCCGCAGAATGCCTCGTGAGTGACGGAGAATCACGCTGATGGAGAAGTGAAAGTCTTTCGGCTCTGACCCCGAACAATGAGCTCCGACGTGACGGGAGCAGACAGCCGCCATCATGGAAATGTCACGGCCAACATCAGAGACCCGGCAGCCTACTCTTTCATTCCCTTAATCCACAATCCCTCCTTTCCTCTCCTGAGCGGCATACATATTCAGCAGCTCAAGTCCTCACCATTCTAATGAGGGCTAGACCAGCGGGCTATGAAAAAGAGGAGAGATACGGGGAGGTGGGTGAGTGGCGGGTTAAAAGAAAGGAGAGACCGTCTTTGAACTCCTAAAGAAAGAGAGAGACGAGTGAGAGATGAGGATGAATAGATGGATGGCTGAAGTGATAAGAGACAGATCAAATGCTCCTGATTCTTTCCTGTGGTCTTTACACAGCAGGGTTAGTTGTGTCGATTTAAATGCTGCTTTAAGAGAGCGTCCTGTTATATTTCATCATTTAATTCACTCTGAGACACCTAACGCTGAAGTGTGTCTTTTTTATGTTTGATCTATTTCAGTGTAAAGGGATGCTTCACCCAAAATGACGATTCTATTATAATTCATGTTGGTTTAACTTCATTTGTTCTAAATGTTTAGCAGAACAGTCACGTCACACTGTTCCGTAAAACTTATGTGACCACAGGTTTGGAATGACGTATGAGTGATTTTATTTTTCAACAAACTCTTCATTGTATATGCAGAGACACTTATAAGTTTGAGGCAGGTCTGTTGGTTTGTCTGACCAATGGCAGGAAAGATTATTTTTTGCAGTTTCTTTTGGCACAAGAAAAACGAGACAGACCAATGAAAGAGAGAAAGCAATGACTCCATAAGTTAAATAATATTCTGAGGTAGTAAAGAAGTCTAAAATGTACATTAATGGATTTAACAGAAGCTATTATCCAAATCGACTTACAAAAGAGAAGCAAAAGCAAATTATTGTCCTTTCTCTGATTAGGTCAATTTTGTGTGGATTTTAGAAACAGAAAAATATCTATGCATTATGTTTTTTTTTTTTTACTAATTTAATCTTTACACACTTGTATGCCAAATTTCAAATGTACTACACAGTTATACAAATCTTCTATTGTATATTATGATACTTTATAGAGATACACTTTTTTTTAAGTAGTTCCACAATTCCAGTTCCACATTTTCAAATATTATAGTGAACAGTGAACTTTAAGGAAATACCTTGTAAAATTAATGGTCCTTTAAATGAATTACATTTAAATCAATAATACATTATTTTAACATATCTCTATATATTTACGAATATAATATTTATTCATATCATAAATTTTATATATATATATATTATATTATATTATATTATATTATATTATATATATATATATATATAATATATATTCAATTATATGCAGTAATTTAATTATATATGAATACATTTAAATTAAAAAATATCATAATTGCACTTAAAACATTTACATTTACAACATTTACATTTACAGTCACACTGGCTATAAAATAAATGTTTTAAAATATGTTTTCAGCAATAAGTATCATCTCTAAAAGTAAAATCTCTGTATCAGTGCATTCCTAGTTCAAAGCCTCAAAAAGGAGACATTTTTAGCTGCAACTAAAGCAGTCTCTGGGCATATATGCTCAAATGAATGCTGCAGTGGTGTGAAATTGGTCATTTTCAGCACTCCTAGACTCTTGTAAAAGTAGAAGAGGGTGCCTGAGGTCTGTTTTCCCCTCCTCACACACAGCTAGCAGTGGGAGGCAGGAAGTGCGGCCTGAAAGACTCGCTGGACGCACTATCATAAGGGGAAGTTCCCGTTCCCATTCGCCGCTTTACAAACCAGATGTCTCATGGCCTGGATCTGTTTTTTGGTACAGAGCGATAGTGCCAAATGTGCAGTGAGTGCACTTCAAACTGACGCTGTAAGCAAGCGTGCTTCAGATAAATGAGGGAAATCAGGATCGCGTGCTAATGTTTTTGCATTTTTAATAGAGGATAGAGAGATTATGAAGCTTTCGCTTGCTCTTGAGGCAGGCTTTACACACAGCGTCTGCTAGTCGTCCATTGTTGCTGTGAGCAGGTGTGTGAAAGGTGATAACATAGTCTGCTTTGGGGTTCACTAAAGCTGGGGGTTTCACCTGCCCACAAACACACACATGCAGGCCACCAGCCGTTAAACCGTTCCACGTAGCAGAAACCAGGTGCAATAACCCAACGCTAGAGCTCTCAGTTTCAGTAAAGATCCAGCTGAAGTCAGTATCTGAATGGTATTCATTAATATAGATAGCATCGCATGATTATCAAGGGGAAAATTCACATTTATGATTTCTGTCATAATGTAATCAGTCATAAATTTTGTATTTGTGTTAATTAGCCGTTTTCTGAATTAGTATAGAATAGAATTATACACAGAATGCAAGAAACACTCCCATCACATTATATTCAACAAAACTGCAGGTTTACGTTTCTGTGATGGTGACAGTAGACTCATATACTTGGAAGTTAGTTTAGCATTAGAGGGACAATGAATTAACTTTAGCTTCTTAACTTTAATTTAGTATTGCATTTTTGGTACCCTTGTGAAAAGAAGTAGAATTTAACATATGAAAAGAGCACTTTTGGAAACAGTATACTTAAGAGCAACTAAACGTATTGATTTGGACACTTAAATGCATGTTAATTAAAGATAAATAAAAATGCATGTTTTTGTTAAACCACTTAAGCAGGACTTAGGTACATATTTATCTGTAATTTCACAATTACTCCCAAAACGTTAATACAAAGTGCACTTTTTAAAAGTTTACTTGCGTGTTAATAAATATAGTCATGAAAGCATGCTTTCTTCCAAGTACACTCAAGTGGCTTTTCGTTTCATTAATATTATCTGTACGTGCACACTTTAAAGATCTGAAGTACACTACAAGGGCACAGTCAATAGAATTAAGCACACTTCTTTTCCCCAATGTTAGAATTCTGGTCAATACTGAAAAGCCAGTAATTATTTTCATGTTATAGCTGATAACAATAAATGTCTAAAGTATTTTGTCTGAATAAATCAACAATAAACCACCGAAAAATGGAAAAAATTAATCATTGCATTTGCTAAAAGTGAATTGCTAAAAATTAATTTGAAACAGTATATTTATTTTGAAAAAGTATATTTAACGTGTAATTAAATTATTAGTTTTTTTGAAGAGTAACTTTAAATGAGTGTTATGAAGGCAAAGGTAAAAATGGAGGGAATCCAAATGTAAAATTAAGGCAATGCACAATTAAATATACAATATTGGATTTTTTACAAAAATATGTTTGAGATCCAACAATAATAGGCTCCAGCAGTATCACCACAGACCCCAACAGACATGCCTGTGGCTGCTAGAAGTCTAAAAACGCTTAATTACAGCCGTAATCATAACCTTGACTATTTGATTAGTTCTGCAGCCTTAAATATTTCCTTCCTTTAAAAGAGTTCTTTCTTTCTTCCTTTGTGCCATAAAATGATGGCGAATGGCCATCCATACGAAACTGCATCCGAAAGAACTGCGCAAACTTACGTTCTTTTTTCATTGTCATACCTCGAATGATATTCTAATCAGGGATTTTTTAAATCCCCCAACATACTCAGCCCTCTTGATTTCTGTGCCAGAGAAGTGAGTGGGGGGGGCTCGGGGGTGGAGAAAAAAAGACAGCATATAGTGTGTTTAAAAGTCGCTGGGATTGGTTGTGTAGTTTGAAGGAGCAGTCGAATGGGAGCGTGCATTAATAATGCATGCCTGGCTCAAAGAGCTCTCACACAGGAAACACAGACTGGGGTTCAGATCAGGGTAAAGAGAGAGAGAGAGAGAGAGAGAGAGAGAGAGAGAGAGAGAGAGAGAGAGAGATTAAAGAACAGTAACAGGCAGGAATCACTGAGGTTTATTGGATTTTAACCTCACAATTGTATTTTGTCTCATGTTGTGATGTGTTTTTCTTATTCTAGTCTTCAGCTTTTCTTGAAGAATCCATTAAATTGTTTGGTTAATGCCCTTTTTAGTCGTGTGTTTAGACATATTTCCAGTTTTAAAAAGGAAGTTTGGGTTAGACATTAAATATTTCACTTCCTAGTCATTTGCTGGTGGTATTGAGGGCGGGGCATTCACATTCTAAAGAGCATCTGATTGGTCAAAAATCTGTGTAGTGCAGGACGAGTCATCGTCATTCAACCTCCAAGCAAATAGACATGATTAAAAGTCATGGAGTCTTTAAAAGTTATTTTTTTAGTTTCACAATCATTGCAATCCAACAATTTTGTTGTTGTTGTTGAATATCTTGTTAATTTTCTTTCACTATTTCATGTTGACTTTAATTCCTTTCCAACTTCAAGTAAAACTTGCTCTATACCATCAGAATTATACCAAATCGCACCTGGTTCTTCTACAGTAGGTCTTCACTAAAAGGCCCATTGTCCTACAAGATTTGCTGGTCCCTTGGTGAACATTCAACGCTGTCGGTGAGTTTTGAGCTTCTGAAACAAACCATCGACCGTTGACTGTACCCTGAGGGTCGCCAAAAAAAGCTACGTAAGCGAAGCAATCTAGAAACGGATCTGGAAAGAGCTGTATGGGTGTATTAGCCCACTAATGACTGCAATAAACATTCATTGCTGTCGGTGGGTTTCCAATGGACACAACTCACTGATCAATGAATGCAAACTGCGGTACAAGAACCTCAGTTAAAAACAGCAGGAGTCATTTGCACAGTGTTAAAAAGACAGCAGGACACGTTCAAAGACTAAAAGGTTAAGGTAAGTCCACCATCTACTTTGTATATCATAATAACAAGATGTTTTTTACACTTTTCATTCAACTGACAATATTCATCACAGATTAATTAAACAGTAGAAATTACCGTATTAGCAATATTAGACAAACAATAGTGCTATTTTATTGAATACCAGCACGGCTGAGTTTCACCTGTAGACAAGAAGCCGCATGACGTGCTTCAGGATTGCTCCAAGAAAACACAAATGCACCAGTTTCCCAAAAACTGTCCTACCAATGCACTCCCTGTTCCACTTCAGCTCCACATCACACGCAGATCTGGCCTGGATCGTTGTGAATATGGATAAATGGAGTTGTGCAAACACTATCAAACCCCCGGATATACATATTCCATGTGCTTAAAATCATTTCAGGCACCTTAGTAATCACACAGCAAAACCCTTGCAACCACCCACAATGCCCTAGCAAGCAAACATCACTCATATCGGCTTTGGAAAACGGTGCTCACTCAAGCAAAACATGTTTGAACCTGGCTCCCAACATTTCCTGTACTGATTCTCCTCATCACTAGGGTTATTATTGTTAACTAAAACAATTAGATATAGATATATCATAGATAGATAAGGGAACCCCAACTGTGTTTATTTTTTATTTATTTTAGAAATATGTATTGTAGGCTTTTATACCTATGTGTCATACTCTTTTACCTTTTGTTCTTTAATATTTTTAGTTTTTCATTTAAATGTTAATTTTGTTGTATGCATTTGTCATTTTTAATAATTGTATTTTTAAAATGTGTTTAGTATTTATACAGTTTCAGCTTTTAGTTTTATGATAGTAGTTGCTTTAATACTAAAATTGATTGTTTCTGCTGTCGCTCTGGATAAAAGTGTCTGATAAATGAGTAAATATATTAAAACCATTTGTGTCAATTGAAATTAAAATAAATATTATATAAAAATATGATTTTACAGAGAATTTCTTGTCTTTTACTTGTTTTACAAATAACCTAAATAAAAATTGGAAAGGTTGAAATGTGTGTGTGTGTGTGTGTGTGTGCATATATGTATGTGTGTGTGTGTGTGTGTGTGTGTGTGCATAATAAAAAAACTTTAAATAAAAATACATTAAAATTAAATAATAAAAATGGGAAAAATACAAAAAATTATAATACAAATATTAATAAAAACTATAACAGTACATAAATAATACAAAAATGACACTGCTCATCACCCCGTTATTTCTATTCCTAACAAATATGGTTAGCATATCAAACTCTAGCAAAAAAATGCTCCCCAGACACTTCAGCAATCACATAGTTCTTCTAGAACCTTCCCAAGATCTTCAGGAAAAAAATATTTCGAACCCAATTTGAATTTATATTTCCTCAATGATCACCACAGGAGAACATGTCACAACATGTGCACAATCTTGCAATTTTTGTTTTAGACTTCTTCAAACACACTGACATTTCCTATGCAACCAAACACAGGACCGATTCAAAATTCATATAATAGTTCTCAGTGTATTCGGTGCACTCTACAGTAACTAAACAGTACTATTGTCTGGTCGGTGGATGGCTGGGTGGTGCTTTGGCTGACCTCTAAACCTGGTCCAGACTTCTCAGCATCATCATGCTAAAATAAATCTGGCCTGAAATAGATCACAGCTCAGCACAAAACCTCAAATTGCATGAATAAATGAATGTATAAAAATACAACAGTTACCACTGAGGAGCTAAGCAACACCTTTTTCACGCTCATGTATGCTGACCTTCCTGCACAAGAGTACAGAGAAACACCCAACACAGTTTATGAAAAGATTGTTTCCCCTTTTTTCAGCAGGAAGAGATAGAATCATCTGGAAACAATCCCAGCGTAATTGCCCTGTTTAGTTTGCTTTACGTGCTGGGAAATTTCTAACACATTGACATTTTCCAGTCAGCCTAAACCAAGCTTTCGTCTTCTTATTTTTTTCCTGCTCTTTCTTTTCTCTATTTGTCTTTTACAGTGGAAAGTGTCTGAAGTGAAGGAGGAATATGGCTGGGTTCGTGTCTCTGCTGCCTATATGGAGATTTTACTATGGTGACCAGACCAAACTGGCACTCTGCTGTGACTCTGAGAGAGAACTGACTCACAGGACTATAATAGCATTAAAACCCACAGCATGCAAACAAGCGAAGTCTGGAGAGAGTGCACTGACCACAGTCTTGGCCTGTGTCTTGGACTTGCTTTTTTCAACCATAAATTGGTCTTTTGCTGCAAAAAAAACATACTTAAAGTGAGAGTTCATCCAGAAATTAACATTTTGTCATCATTGGTTTCATGTCTTTACAACCTGTATGACTTTCTTTATTCAGAAGACCATGCTAGTCACTCTTTTCCATGCAATTACATCAAATTGGCAAAGCAGGATACAAAAAAAGGTTAAAAAAAAAATGGACATTAATTAGATGTCCATAGGATTTGTGATTCTTCTGAACTGGAATCATTAGAAAAATTAACAGATCATGTTTTACGTTGTTATTCAATAAGATTAATTAAATGATTCAGACTGGTCTTAAAAATGAATTCAAGATTTAAAAAAAGAACTATTCATTTACAAATCAGCCCTTTGTGGGAAAAAAAAAGAGTATCTCTTATGGAAATAATATAATTTAAAAGAATATACTTAGGTGTGAACTGAATGTAATGTTTACAGACTGCATATTATTTCTATTAAATTGTATAAAATGTATTATAGTTTAAACTTATATTACATGCAATTACTTGAGCTTTTTTGAAAGACATAGCAGTCTTATATATATATATATATATGTTTGTGCATATATGTAAAATATATGTTCATGTGCATTTGCTGCATTTTCAGTCCAGATCACTAAATATGGATGTGAACAGCACAATAAACAACACAATTGTCAAATTTATTTAGCATTTTATGTAAGCAGAATATTCAACTTATACAATGTGGGGCAGCATGAAGCATGAAAATCTGTTTTGTTTAATTTCATATCGGGCTTCTGTTTCAGATAGATCGACTAAGGGTTAATTAGATAATCACACGGCAGGCTACGTAACACAGAGAGGAAATGCGAGTGTGTGGGTCTGTCACAAAAATCAGTGACTCATGCTAGTGACATTCCCTTCTCCCTCACTGAACGCGCTGATGCTACAGGAAGTGACAGGAGAACAGTCTGACCCATTTCTGGATGACCGGGGAGCACTCCGGCAGCCTGACCCCCAGTCAAACACGACAAGCAGAAGATGCATCAAGCATAAAAAAAAAGTAACATTGTTTGCAACAAACAGTGAACTAGCTCTTCCTATATTCTGAAAGGAAACACACAATGGGGTCTGAGGTCACTAGTGAGGATGCTTCTGTTTTGTATTTCTCAAGTTTAAAACCACTTCTAGAACCATTACAAATCATATTGCAAGCACTTAAAACTGAGTTTTGAATTCCAAGAGGTGTTAATATTTCAGACATATTTCTAATAAAAATTCAGTAACAATATACATTGTTATTTAATTTGTATTAATATTTTGGTCATATGGATGGCCTTTTTTGCCACTCTTGCTGTCTTGGTAAATATGTACATTTTAATTAATTAAATTTAATTTAATTTCAAGTTTTGGTTGAAAATACATTATTAGAGGTACTTTTAATTTCTCTCTATATTTACCGTAATTAAATAAAAATACAAATAAATCATTCTTACTGACATCATCCTTCCTTTAAGCAAAATCTCCTCTTTTAATCACTTTATATAATGTTTTGTTGCAATTTTACTGCAAAATACTCATATTTCTACAAAATCCACTTACTGTGTTTGTAAATCACTTATGACGGATAAGTGGATATATAGAGAAATATCAGAATTACATTCTCTCTTTGTGGCACTCAGTAGTTTCACAAGCTTACAATTGAAACAAGGCCTGTAATGAAACGGTCAACCTTGTTACCTTACTGAAGGCATATCTATATCCCAACGCATATGACATGTATATTTTAAGCTAGTTCATATAGCTTGAGCAAAATGCTAATTATTAATGCGTAAACATTAAATGTTTGTTAGAATGTTTACAGTTCTACAAAATAATAATTAAAAAAATCTTTGAACTTAAGTTTAGCAATGTTTGCTTATTTGTCCATTTGTTTATCTAACTTTATAAACTGAATCAGTTTCAGAAAGGTGCTATAAAGGATAAAACATTATTACGATAAAAAAATAAAAATAAAATAAAATCACCTTAATCGAACTAAAAAACACAAATTTCAAGAAACAACCCAAAGTGTTGTACGGAAACTTTGAATTAAAAAAGCACCTCCAGCCAACTTTTTGAAAATAGATAAAGTTAAGTGGGGAAAGCAAGAAATAATGTTTGAGAGAGAAGAAGAGAGAGGGAAGGTATGTGTTTGGCCCTGTTATGTGAGGACAGCAGAGAAGCATGTGTTGGAACAGAGCCTACTGTCTGCATCTGGGTGCTGGGTTCATCGAGGGCACATGAGGTGCAAAAGCCCTATATATTCAGCCCGCTGCTCTCTACTGACCCCTTGTGCTTGCCTCAACAACAGCATAACGATTTGGGCATCTGCACAAATAAAACACTGACTTTGTGTCTAGAGTACAGGGAGAAAGTGAGGGAAGATGTGTCAGTGGGTAACATATGTCCCCCCTTAATCTAGCAAACTGCTCATAATTACTGTCAGGTGCCCTTAGAATAAGTCCATTATATACAGCTGCATGTGATTGAGGGACGCAAAGGTACATACGTAAGTTGTTAGCATTTGTAAAAAAATATGTAGTCTTTTTCTTATTAGCATATATTTTTACACATTTTAAATCAAAGTGAATTAGTTTATCTAGGCCACATGGTTGGATCAATTCGTGGCCCTTGAGATGAGGTGACTGAGGTGCCCTTGAGCAAGGCATCGAACCCCCAACTGCTCCCTGGGCCCCGCAGCACATGGCTGCCCACTGCTCCGGGTGTGTGTTCACGGTGTGTGTGTGTGTGTTCACTACTGTGTGTGTGTGCACTTGGATGGGTTAAATGCAGAGCACAGATTCTGAGTATGGGACAACATACTTGGCAACATGTCACGTCACACTTCACTTTATAGAATTTATATAAATGTCACTGTAGTTAATAACAAACAAAAGTTAATAAAAACATTTGAGCTGATAATTTAAGCTACTGTAGTTGCCAAGGAAACATTTCTATTAAGTCTATTAAAATAACTAAAACTAAAAAATATATTCGAACATATTAAAAAAACATAAAACAAAAAAATAAAAACAAAAACAAATAACACTACTAAAACATTAAAATTAAATAAAAACTATAAAATTAAAATTAAACCAGAAAATATAAATATAAAACCTAATTCAAAATATTACTAAAAACGTTATCAATTTTAATAATATAACTCTAAACATGGGTTATTATAGTTACTTCCTCACCTGAAATAAAGTAAAAATTTTTACTATTTCAGGTTTTCTACTTCAAGATTTCAGAATGTGATTTCAATAATAATTGTTTGTGAAATTGATTATCAATTTCTGACTGAAAAAAAAGAAGAAAAATGTGTGCACTGGTATATATGGTTTATATGAGGACACTTCCTGTGTCCCCTTAAAAAAAAAGCATTAAAAAAAAAAAATACATACCAAACGGTGTTCTAAAATTGTCAGTAGTTTTCTGTAAGGGGTAGGTTTAAGTGTAGGATTGGTGTAGCACGAAAGAAAATAGTTTGTACAGTATACCATTACACCTATGGAGACTCCCAGTAAACCACAAATGCAAGTGTGTGTGTGTGTGTGTGTGTGTTCCTTTGCATGCATGGGTCAAACAACAAGCCTTGTGCCAGACACAACATCCCACCGGCGAGTGTGGCGACCCTCTCCACAAATCCAAACAAAAACATTTGCTGCCTCCCCGGCTTTAACACAGCACCCAGCGTGCTGACTGGCCCCCTTTCCCCCTAATCCCATTGGTCACGCCAGCCACACACACTGGGGATTGGACGGGGAGATGGAGTATCCATGGAAACCAGAAGGATGGATCAGAAAGTTGACAGGTTGCTCAGATTAAGGGCAGTGCTTTTCTTTTATTTGGGGTTTAGGCCCTACACAACTCTATTAACACTGAAACTAATGCCGAACATAGCCTGCAAAACACACATGCCCCCCCACACACACACACACACACAGAGAGAGAGAGAGAGAGAGAGAGAGAGAGAGTGTGTTTACTTTGCAACTGGATTTGGATTTCAGACTTGCCGGAATGAAGGGGGATGTGCAATGAATAAAAACATTTAAAAAAACATAATTTAACACCTCAAGTACTACCAAATCAACATGGCTAATGTAATATATAGTATACTGCAATTAAAATGAATGACTGTGCAGTTGCCTTTCTATTTAGTTTTTATATTGTTGAGTGGTGCTAGGTTTAGAGTACGGAGTGGTTTTAGGTGATAAAACACATTTTAGTGTCAATTTAATTTATACCTTGAAAAGGGTATTAAAAAAAATGGTTTTCGAAACAACATACTGTTAAAATGTTACAGAAACAAGACTGTAAAATGCTACAGTAAAAAACAGGTTAATAAGGTAACTGAATTATTACTGTACATTGATTTATTTGTAATTTACTATAAAAATGCATAATGCTTTTTGCAAATAAAACTATGACTTATACAATTTATGGTAGAAATCAACAGAACATTCCCATAAGCCACTATATGACACCACATATATTTATAAGGTTTAGCATTCAGAATATGTCTTTTAACACAGAATTTCCAAGACGTTGTTTTCCACTGAAGCATTTATTGTAAAAGCTATAACCATGAGTTTGTTTTCCAGTGTTAAATGCATGAGTCAGTCTTGTGCATTACCTTTGTGGCTTTGAGTAATCAGTATTACTAGTGATCAGCAAGATTGGCATCTTTATGGTTAATGACGATATAAATTTGATACAGAAAAGAAAAATGCAGACATAAAAAAAAAAGGTAACCAGAGTGCAGTGCTAACGTACCCATTTCACCCTTACGTTTCCAGCCCATCATAATTCAATCACAATCTCAGTAACAATAGCCCTTTCTCTGGTGTGGTGCTTCAACAGGTCCCTCATGCCTCTTTTCCCTCATCACAGCTTCCCAGAGGTTTACGTGAAGCAGTCACACAGAGGTCAGCAATGGCTGAACTGAAAATGACCCTTTCCTCTTACAGCCAACACCTGGCACCACAGCGTACACACAGAGAAAAGCAGAAGGAGGGGGAAAGACAAAAAGCAATAGAGTCTATAGAGAATGGAAAACACTAAAAGAGGAAGAAATGTACTTGAGATGAACCTGGACATCAAGAGATCTGTGAAAACAATCAATTCAGCCACTTTAAGGCAACTCAACCAAAGTTAGTGGGCCTAAAATTCAAATATTTAACTCTGCTGGTTCACATTAAAAAGATAATTCTGATATTGGATACAATTTTCTATAGTTTAGTTTCTGAAACTATTACAAACACATAAAAAATTTATAATTGGCGATTAAAAATATATATATATATTTTAAAAACTGGCATCTAACATTCAAAACCAAACTATACATTTGAGTTTGCACTGATATCTTGTTCATCGTGTTCCAGTCACAGTGATTTCTGGAGGCAAATTTACTTATAGAAATAACCAATCAATACACTATGAAGAATGTTATCCAAGAAATCTCACTGGATAGTCAGTACGAGTGTATTATTATTCATGGAGCCAGCCAAATGATCACAACAAAGGTCAGAGGTCAAAACTAGAATACACAATCATAAAATTCCAAGCTCAAATTCTAAAGCAGAGAAATGCTGCCTTCCTAAAGTGATATACAGAAGCAGAAGGCATCAAGGCACATTCATATCAAATCTTTGCTTGCATTCAGTCCTGTAAGATGCTGGTCAGATGTACTCTTCACTGGTAATAATATCTCACAGTCCTTTTTTTTGTATGCTTTTTTTTTTGTTTTTATAAATTTATGTTATGTTGCAGCTTGAAACCAAATAGCTTCTTTTGATTTCAAAAACAGCACCTGTTTACAGACTGAATTGGATTGGAGGATGTGTCATTGTATTTTGGTCAGCAAATTGAGTAATTACAAGTATGGTAAACACAAAACACAACACAACATTTATATATGCACAAATACATGCTAAGCAACATTTAGTTTGTTGAACCACAGTGCAAAGCAATGGACTATAGGATAATGGTGGATAATAGGAAGCCCCCTGGTGGACATTTACAGTTGACACACTATAACCTGTGTTAGCTTTCAAATAATTATATTTCTTAACTTAGAAATCTACCAAATGTAATGCTTTTTATAAAAATAAAAAAACGAGCATAGAAAAAAGTAAATTAATTAAAAATTAATTTATATTTATTTTACCCACACTTCCTTGTTTAAAAAAAAAAAGAAAAAAAAAATTGTTTAAAAATAAATTGACCTTACCTTGCTCCTCTGCATCCAATAGATCACCACAGAAACCTGCATTGAGAAAATAGTAAAATTGTATATAGTTTGCATAAATGCAGACACAGAATGAATGTGTCTCATACACACAACAAAACATATGAAACATAAATAACATATGAAACACACTTTGTTATATATATATAAACCACATCTGACTGCCAGCAACATGAGAGTTTAGCCTTCACCCTTCAATATAAGCCAAAGGTGGAAGAGTGGACCTTGGTCTGTGTGGCATTAAAAGGGTCCATTAGCAGTGGCTCTGCATTTCACCTCAGCTTCCTGTTAGCAGTATAAACAACATGACCCAGTAATGATGCTCTTGCATTCTGCCTTTGGTCAAAAGTTCATCAGACAGCCCTTTGAGATCAAACAACTGAATTTTACGGCTCTAATTTCTCCTATCTATGCCAATTATCGCAAGGTGTCAATAAGAAACCCGTCCAATCTCTAACTCTCACCGCAGTTGCTGGGTTGTGGAGTAAAACACTGATTTCATTTAGATTAGAAAAAAAGAAAAGGTTATGGTGGCAAGGACATTTTAACGCATGGCAACCTGTTACATCATGTGCAATTATGAGCCACCTGGAACTAAATTCCAAGCAAATTGACACATTTTCAAACAAAAACAGTGGAGATACTATATAATAGCTATATTGTGATAGAGCCCTTAATTTGTAAAGACTGGTTTGAATGCCTATATTGATTGGCTGTTTACAAACCTTAGAGAATAAGAATGAGTGACCCGACTGATGCCACTGTATTTGACATCTGGGTTCTCCTGGGACATTTAATGCAGTTACAAGGAAGAATGGCTTTATGGTTGGGGGTTTGAAGGACAGAGAGAAACAGCTCGTTCAATTCTCACCGGCTAATTTTCTCTCTCCAACACCTTCACCTTCTCTCCAAAAAAAAAAAAAAAAAAAATCACAGACACACTTGTAACTATTTGACAATCCTGATGTCATTTGGTGTAACATATGCAAATGGATTATTTGAAATTGTTTATTATCTAGAACTGCATTGATAAGACTATAATTCAACAAAAAATTAACTCTCAATATATGAACTCTGTCATCATTTATTCACCCTCAAGTCACCTATATGATTTCATTTGCTGAACACAAAAGAACTTTAGCAGAAAAGCTGCTCTTTTCCATAGTTTAAACGCGAATGGGAACTGACAATGTTGAGCTCCAAAAATGATGAAAACACCATAAAAGTCCACAATGTGATAGGTGTGATCCCGAGAACAAATTGACATTTAAGAGAAATAAATAAATAAATAAATTTCTATGATTTGCTGTAGTACATCAGTAGGAAATATCAGTTTACATTTCCAAACATAATTTTTGCCATTAAATGTAATAATCCAGAGAGATTTTTGTTTGCACAAAAAGTCTGACAACAGCCAGTGGAATAACATGAAGAAGCAGAACAAACTGAGACAGACTCAGTCCAGAAGAACTGTGGCAATGTCTCCAAGACACTTCAAGAAACCTGCAAAGCTACAGTACTGTGCAAAGTTTTAGGCACTTGTGTAAAAATGCTGTAAAGTGAGGATGCAGTCAAAAATAATGCCATAAATAGATTTTATTAATTAACTTCTATTTACTTAACTAAATTAAATCAACATTTGGTGTGACCACACTGTGCGTTTAAATAAGCTTTTGTCCTATAGGTGCACTTGCACATTGTTTTTCAGGTAGCTTTGCAGGTAGGTTTCTTGAAGTGTCTTGGAGACATTGCCATAGTACTTCTGGATTTAGTCTGTCTTCGTTTGTTCTTGAGCAAATGATAGAAATAACTGACATAAAACCAGGTTTGGTAGGTGAACATACTAGTGGCATAAGACTTCTGCACAGTAATGTATATATATATATATATATATATATATATATATATATACACACACACACACACACACACACACACAAATAAATAAAATAAATAATAAATAAAAATTTGTTTAAGGCTTCTTTAGAATTTTCTGGGTTGTGGTACAAGATAAGGAGGCTGTTTAGATAAAGCTGTAATGACTAGGTTGTGGCCTCAAATTCCTAAATGAGTGCAGGTTTCCCCAAGTTCAAAAGTTCACATTTTACAAGCATTTAAAGACCAGTGACCCATGGCATGTCCAAATAAAAACGTTCCTGTTGTTGACTCCTCTCCTTCTGTATTTATTTCTCACCAAAAACGAAAGAAAAAAGAAACATAAGACTTCATCTTCCCTACTGTAAATACTGTAAGTGGTAGGCTACACTGAATTGCCTATACAAAATGATTTTTATGAATTATTAATTTAAAATTAGTGGCAAGGGAAATTATTATTATTATTATTATTTATTTTTCCGTTTATTTAAGCAATTATGGTTTTAAATTCAGTGAATCAAATTACATAACAATCACCATTATAATTAAATTGAACTGAATTAAAAGAAAAACATCATACCACTTGCTGTCGTCCCAAAATGTTTCTTGGAAAAGTCAACCCTGCGTATTTTGTCCACCATATCTCTTGCTTATTTTCCTTAAAGTTGCACTTTCTCCGTTTTGCCGATCATGCTACGTTTTAAATGAACAAGTTCACTGCTTACAGGATCAAACTTCCATCATTTCTGCTGCTGCCTCCAAGCGTGCCGCGAGGGTGGGCGTGGTTATCTGCGCTCCGCAGCCAATCACTGTCGCCTGTCGATTACGTAACAGGAATACACGCTGTTAGGACGTTAGCGCTTAAAACCTATTAAAACTGGGGTGTATAATAGAAACGTATGTATTTCATGTGGTTTTCAGAATTACATATTGTAGTGTATAAAAACAATACATTATGCAATTTTATTTTTATTAGAAAATGTAAGAAGAGGTTGGGCTCTTTGAAAACCAAATCATTTTATAAATAACTTAAAACCATTAAGAGCAAAGTAAAAACAAAAACTCGCTTTAATGCATTAAAAACACCAAAATTAATTTAACTTTTTGTATAAAAGTTAATGTTGTTAATAATGTAATATTTATTGCTCCTGTGGGGAAAAAAATGACGTCACAGCTGTAATGCAATAAGCATATTAACACAACCAAGTGAACGTTGACAAAACTTTAAGAGAAAATGAAGACGTCTTCCGAAAACTGGATTGTTATCTCTGTACAAGTCATGCAATATGCGAAAACACATTTTCTCTGTGTGTCTATAGCACCCTCTCCTGGTGTTTTTGCGGTGTACAATTAACTTCTGGGCTGGTCTGATGTGGAATGGGCTAATAATAATTGTTTTCAAAAACTCTGTTTGTGACTCTTCAGAGAAAGAAAGATTGAATGAAATGTGGTGTGTGATATTGTGTTTGTTCAATAAGTGATTGTGAGTTGAAAAAAAATAACTGATTGTTGAGATCAAGCCTCTTATTAAGAAACCAAAACTAGATCCTAGTGTACTGGCAAATTATAGGCCTATTTCAAATCTTCCATTTATGTCTAAAATTTTGGAAAAAAGTTGTGTCTGCTCAATTGAGCACCTTCCTGCATAAAAATGAATTTCAGTCAGGTTTCAGGCCCCACCATAGCACAGAAACTGCACTTGTTAAAATTACAAATGACCTGCTTCTTGCGTCAGATCAAGGCTGCATCTCATTGCTAGTTTTACTTGATCTTAGTGCTGTGTTCGACACCATAGATCATGACATACTCATAGACAGATTACAAAACTATACAGGTATTCAAGGGCAGGCTCTAAATTGGTTTAGATCCTACCTGTCCGATCGCTACGATTTGTTTACTTAAATGGGGTGTCATCTCATTTATCATCAGTAAAATATGGAGTGCCACAAGGATTCGTCCTAGGTCCCCTTCTATTTTCAATATACATGTTGCCCCTTGGTAATATTATAAGAAAATATGGAATTAGCTTCCACTGTTATGCTGATGATCTCTCAACGAGACTAGATTCAACTTCGAAATTATCTAAGCTAACAGAGTGTGTAAAAATGTAAAAGATTGGATGACCAATAATTTTCACCTATTAAATTTGGATAAGACAGAGATATCAATTATTGATACATGCTGATGATACTCAGCTATATATCTCAACGAGACCAGATGAAACTTCTCAATTATCTAAGCTAACAGAGTGTGTTAAAAATGTAAAAGTATATAATAATAGTAGAATAGTAATAATTTTCTCCAATTAAATTCGGATAAGACAGAGATATTAATTATTGGACCAAAAAACACTACACAGAATCGTAGATTACAATCTGCAACTAGACGGATGTACTGTTACTTCCTCTACAGTCAGAAATCTGGGTGTTATATTAGACAGCAATTTGCCTTTTGAAAATCATATTTCCACTGTTACAAAAACTGCATTCTTCCATCTTAGAAACATTGCCAAGCTACGGAACATGTTATCTGTCTCTGATGCAGAAAAGCTAGTTCATGCATTCATGACCTCTAGACTGGACTATTGTAATGCACTTCTAGGTGGTTGTCCTGCTTCTTCAATAAACAAGCTACAGGTAGTCCAAAATGCAGCAGCTAGAGTCCTTACCAGGTCAAGAAAATATGATCATATTACCCCAATTTTACGGTCTCTGCAGTGACTACCGATTAAGTTCTTTATCAGTTACAAATTATCATTACTTCCCTCTAAGGCCCTAAATGGTTTAGCTCCTGCGTACCTAACTAGCCTTCTACCACGCTACAACCCATCACGCACCCTAAGGTCACAAAACGCTGGACTTTTGGTAGTTCTTAGGATAGCAAAGTCCACTAAAGGAGGTAGAGCTTTTTCACATTTGGCTCCCAAACTCTGGAATAGCCTTCCTGATAATGTTCGGGGTTCAGACACACTCTCTCGGTTTAAATCTAGATTAAAAACGCATCTCTTTCGCCAAGCATTTGAATAAAGGTATCTCTTAAATTGTGAATGTAGTTGCTTATTCTTAAGCTTGGGTTAAACTAATTAATTTTACTTTGTTGGAATAGCAGCTATGCTAATGATGTCTCTATTTGTTTCTATTTTCTGCCACGGGAACTAGGATTTACACAAGCTCCAGTCTGGATACAGAACACCTGAAAAGAGAATATGCTGACCCCTCAGAGGACCGCAGATGATGCGAACCCTGAATCAACAAACAGAACTAACAAATATTGCTACAAGTGTGACTGCATCATATAATTATTAATAGTTCATTGTCTGGCTGACTACATCTTGTATTATTTTTTTTTTAAATCCTGTCATGCATGCACAAACTGACAGTCACCACTTATAAGCGACTACTAAATATTGTAGAAACGTAATTTTCTGTAAAGTTGCTTTGTAATGATTTGTATTGTAAAAAGCACTAGACAAACTTGAATTGAAGTTTTGCTACGGAGTAGTATGTGAAACACCCCAAGCCCACCAGGATGCCATAAACAAAATCCAAGCAAATGGAAGGATGCTAAATGGACAAAAAAAAAAAAAAAAAAAAACTGGAAAATACAAAGCAAGAGTTGTGGTTAAGGGTTAGTCAGAAACAAGTGACTGACTATGAGGAGACAGACATTCTCACCCACAGGTGACATGACAAGTGAGAAAGTGGTTTTGCAGAAAGCAGCACAAGAAAACCTGATCTTGCACCAGATGGACATCGAGACCACTTACTTGACAGGGTGCAGGCATGAGGAGATAAAATGCCTAATTTATTGAAATATATTTAATTTGTTTCTTGTCAGAAGGATAGGCTCCACAAGGATTTGCTCTCAGCTAAACATGCTAAAAGGAACCTTTTTACTTGCCGCCGCCGCCACCTCTTGTGTGTGAAGTGGGAAATAAATTATACAAATGAGATTCTAGAAACCAAACACATTTTGACCTGACAGCGAAGGCAAAGTATGGCAACCCATACTTGAAAATTGTCCTCCAATTTGAATCCTTCCATGTTACTGCACACACATTAGAAGCAGTGAACCCACCCAGTGCAGGTTGCAACCAGTCCCTGGTGCCCAGGGATCAACTGGGTGTATTGAAAGGGGAGCACGGTTCATTCAATCCCTAACCTACAGGCCTTACTGGTATTGAATATTAA
The DNA here is from genome assembly GCF_003368295.1 of Carassius auratus. Classification (NCBI taxonomy): domain Eukaryota; kingdom Metazoa; phylum Chordata; class Actinopteri; order Cypriniformes; family Cyprinidae; genus Carassius; species Carassius auratus. Next base: position 122,950 of record NW_020523638.1, read on the forward strand.
AAAGGGAAGAGGCATGTAATAACGGATTCTGCAGAACAATACCAATAGACACAGATACCTCAGGGTTCTGCAAAGTTTATTTAAAAGAAAACCACTAGATTTACATGACCAGAGTAACTTCTCCACTAGAAACCACAGTCTGCTCCCCAGAGACGGCCTTGATATGGGGGATCTCGTCCTGAAAGGGAATGTTAGACGTGAGGACACGTTTACAAAATGCTCAGTTCCTCTAGTCAAGAGGAAGCAAGAACTCACGTTTCCTGGTGCAGCTTTGCTCACAAGAGCCGGATGATGGATGGCACACCTCTGTACTGCAGTGGATGAAGATCTGACAGGGAAGAAAGAGGCTCAAGTCATAGAATCCACAAGCAGTAGATATACAAAATGTTCAAGTAAAGGGGGCATACGGTTTCCTTCAGAGCAGCCAGTGAGGCTGGATCTACAAATGTGAACATCTTCACAACAAAGCGCTTGTAATGGGTTGGGAACTGAAGACCAGACGATCCGGTCACTGGCACCAGTGTGGTCAGATAACTGTCGTCCTGGTAAGGGCATCTGAAGACAAAAGAGAAGGTTCGAAAGGGTCTACCAGCAGACTAACGGGATAAAGATTGGCTGAACACTCACCCATCGATCCGAAGGTCCCACTGGGGGAGACTGAGTGGACTGGGGGTTGAAGTAGTCCAACAACGTCCCAGCATGAGGACAATGTTGGGGTCAGTCCTCTCCATAATGTGCACCTCAACATACACGGGCTCCCGCAGGACTTTTGTGATGGGATAATCAGCGTCACTGTAGTAGGATGTGTAGGCCTCATCCCCTGAGGAACAACACTGGGGTTTAACCAGACTCGAGTTTGAAAAGCTTTAGATAGACACCGGACAAGACCTTACCGTCAGCACAGCCTTTGGTGACACATTGGCCATTGGCCAGCCTGAGCTCCACCCTGAGAGGTCCAGGAGCAGCTACTGGTGGAGGTGGAGGAACAGAGTTGACCTCCACAACCAGAGCTTCCACAGAAGTTCCAGAGTATCTACACTGGAAGAGAAACCTGAACACACAGAGAGCTTGTAGCATTTATCAAGGATTAAGGTTCACACCAAGTCATAGATGACCTACTCAAAATGACTGTCCCTTGTGATGGAACCATATGGTCCAATCCCCACTTCATAGGATGAGGTCATTCGGTTTTCATACACCACAGATCTGCTGTCCTCCTGTGAATAGGAACAGTGTCAGCATCCAGTCCATCAGAAATAAAGTGCAGAACAAAACCAGTAACAGCTGCTCACCATCACGCTTGTGCCACATGCGGTCACAGGGAACTGGTATATAGCAAAGGAAGATGTGGACCCCACAGGAGCACAAGGTGGGTCGTTTCCACCCAGTAGATGAACTGAATCCAGACTCAGTCGAGGCAGAGTAACGTCTCTAGACACCACTACCACAAACTGACCATCTCTAATACACTGGACAGTCACTAGAACAAGGTACAAGAGCAGGTTAAAGCAGAGAATCAATTTAACACTAACGGAATAAGATTGAAAACACTTACCCGCCCTCCCATAGAAACACTGTTGTCCCTTAAAGCAGCAGTTGATAGCGTCACACGCAGCACCACTGATCCCAGGTAGCCCACATTGAATCTGCTCAGAATCAGCTACAGCACATTTATCAAGGGGCTCTGCCTTCACTACTGGCTTCTGAAGTGTTTAGGTAGTTGTTGAACTGGCTTCTGAAGTGGAATCGGCTGTTTAGGTAGTTGTTGAACTGGCTTCTGAGGCGGAAACTGCTGACTCTTCAGAGCTTGAGCATCCTGAAGCGATTTACTCCACTGTGGAACAGCATGACAGAAAGCACAAACCAGCAAAATCTGAACCAAATCCCAACTTCCAGGCATTGTTCAAAAGCTAAACACAAAGTGGAGATACTGCCCTTTTGGTCTTCTTGTAGTCTGCAGATTTCAGCTAATTAACGATAGTCCCTCCCTCTTCATTAACACACTCATGACTTGCAGAAATGGGAGCTCATGCAGCTGGGTGATTCTCTTTGGATCTCAAGAGAGAATTCTTATTTTTCCCATTTTGAGCATAAATGCACAAACGTAATTCGAAAAATCTTACTAATCTGATTATTATTGGTTCTCAAATTCTGTTAACATGGTGTTTCATGATTCATATTGACAACAAAAAAGAATGGTTCAAGTCCAAGTTATGCTGGGCACACACCAAAAGATTTTTTTTACATCTTATAAGATTTTCAAAATGTGATAGACCACAAACATGAGGATAAAATATCCCAGATTTAACTGTTTTGCTCCTATAGAGTGTGGTGTGCCATGATGTGTCAAAGACAGCACACCACACACGAGCAGATTTTCAACCAGAGTCTCGACTGTGAACACAGGAAATCCCACAAAATCTCGTGAGGCTTCAGAATAATATGCAGGATGAAATTTTAATGATAGTGTTTTGAATGATTTTATACCCGACACAAGTGGTGGAAAGAGTACTGAAAATTTTACTTAAGTAAAAGTTCTGTTACACTGATGATAAACTACTCAATTACAAGTAAAAGTACTGCTGTCAAAAGAGTACGTAAGTAAAAGTAAAAAAGTACTCCTCTCAAAAAGTAATCAGAGTACAAGTTACTAGTTACTTTTTAGCAGGTGATATTTAGTTACTAAAAAATATTCATATCAAAGATCTATGTGGATGGATAATATCAACTTTGAACAAAACCCACTCTTATCTTATTGACAAAGTGGGTTAATTAGTGGTCATGATACAGGGATTTCTAACTTCAATATCCTAGTTGGATTGGAGTTGGAGTGGTTAAAAGGGTCCTATTATGCTCTTTTACAATGTCTTGAATGTTTTCGGGGTGTACTAGTACATGCTCTCTTGCTTGGTGGTTCGAAAAACACATTATTTTTCACATCATTTACATTATTACAATACCTTTCTCCCCAGCTTGGCACAAATGTCTCGATTAGTTCTGGGTTTGATGAAGACCTGCCTTCCGAAAAACAAAATGTGTTGTGATTGGTTAGCTGTCCCAGTGTGTTTTGATTGGTAGCTAAGACGGTGTTTCAGTACTGCCCACCTCTTGCCAAAGCAGCAAGTTCCCTCTGATGAGGATGGCATCAATATTGCTATATCAATTTGATGTTGTTTTGGAAAACAACGCTGTATTCCAACAAGCTGTTTACTGTAGTTCTTGAAAAGGGCAAGACAAAAATTAAAATATCTCCCTTTGGAGTGGACTTTGAGATTTGTAACTTTGTAGAAGCCCAAACATACACACTACACACTGAGTATAATTCAAAAACTGAAAAAAAAAAACATAATAGGACCCCATTAAGAATATCTGATTGTTACGTCTGACAAAAAAGCCCCCAAAAAACAACAAACTGATTCAGCTAAAATATTAGTGTCTGAGACACTGTGAGCACAGAGACTGTAGTGTGCACAGAAAATTACTCTTAGCTTAAATACATAATATTAATGAAATAGTGTTAATAAATGTCTGCTGAGATAGTATTCTCAAGTGAAATAAGTAGAGGCATGGACCTGGCAACAGCATTCCTAACATCTTGACTTAAGAAGAGAATTCTCCCAAGCCATCAAACTGACTTCATCAAAGCAAGGACGCCATTCCAGAGCCGGATGCGATGGCAGACCATTTTTTCCCCCAGTGTATTGACTTGCATGTACTAGTACTGTGCACTAAAAAAAGCAAGGAGGGTTATTTTTTATTTCATGATGTACAATCATTTTCAATACCATTGGCAAAACTACCACATACTGTATACTGCCATATACCTGTAGATTTTTTTTATTTTTTTTTGTCCATAATTTTTTTCAAGGCACTCATTATTTAAAGCTTTGAAAATGGTTTAATCCAAGTCTTCTAAAAAGATATATTCACCTTATATGATGATTAGATTTTAAATAGGCTTTTATTTACACATATAAATATTATGCCCCCAATTACCATTAAACATTTGCTCATTCTGTGAATTTGTGTCGTTAAAGTAACTTACAGCACAAGGAAACTTGATTTCAAAGTTGATTTCAAACTGAATTGAATTTACAAAAAAAAAAAAAAAAAAAAAGTACACCGTCAGTAATAAAATTATAAAACAAATGACCTCAGTTCAGTTTGAGGTATTCGAAATATGACCACACTGAATTTTTACAAGCAAAGAGCCATATACAGTATGTTAGGACTATTTATGTAGATAAATGGAACATCAGATGGCTTTGACCTGCAATGACTGTAAAATTTAGTGATGCGGTAGACAGGATATTTATATGTACAAATCAGACAAATATCCCATTCCAAAACATTCATAGCATAAATTTACATGGTAAGAAATTAAAGTTCCATCTTTGTTTAAAGACTTTCTGGTGCATTTCACTTACAACCAATCAAATTTCTAGAAGGATTTTCTTCGGTCAGGTATGGATCTATTCTGAATGGTTGATAACTTTTGACAAAATTTAATCCAGGAGCAAAGAGAAATAATTTCTACTTTAAAAGCACGGAGAGATCGCGACTGCACACAGTCTGCAACCAAGCAGTTCATTTGTATAAGTTAGGCCTATTTGAGAGCTCACATCCAGTTTTCTGCGATTACATGACAGTATTCTCATGTTAGAATAAAGTGCTCGCCACATTTGCACGGGAATGATTATAATAATGTGAATTACCTGCAATCCAGCGCAGACATTCAGACTGTAATTGACAGCAGGCTGATGCGTGTCAAACTCACTGTCGGAGAGGAATGCGAGACGCAGATTGTATCTGTGTATATTCAGATATGGTGGAAAATGAGTAATGGAACCGTGTCAGATATTTCAGTATCTGTAACGGAAACAGGTCAATTTAGCACAAAGGGAATCATTTAATAATTTAAAGGGAATTTGAACAGAATCACTGTTTCACGGCTGATCACTGAGACGCCCTGCGATTCACTGAACGAGCCGTTTAACATCAAATCTGCGCTGGATATTCATATCCAAATTATAGTGAAAACACTATCAATTAGCACAGTAACAAGATCGGCAGTTTAAGACATTAACTTGTAAGCACAAAACACAAGATACTTCTCTTTTCAATATAAATAAGGCTTTATTAGATAAATCTAAGACATATAAACTAATCTAACACATAAACGCACGCACTCACACATTCACACAAGTTGCAGGAAGATCAAAAGTTAGGGAAAGATGAGTTTAAGAGAATGGAAATATGGAATCCCAAGTTTACATCAATATGTTAAATTGCATAGACATGAACAACCATCAATCACGTAATTAGCCCTCGCATTGAGTTCCTCAGTGAGGTTAAAATTATATTAGATACACCAGTAAAGGTCACAGTCTGGAAGTAAAGTTACTTGCGTCTCCTGTGAAAAAGGAGTCCCGGTGAAAGGGCTATCCCGAGGTCGTTGATTGGCTGGAAGTTCAGTCGCTGAAGTGACGTCTTGGGAAGCCCGTGGTTGTTGGGCGTTGGCTGAAGATGGAGTTGTGTGGCTGGTTGGAGTTGAAACGCGCAGACGAGGTCGACGTTACAAAACTTAACTCAGAACATGAAACTCTCAAACGGAAAAGAAAATAAATAAAGTTTGATGAGACAAGGTTGTGTTCCTTCTCATCGTGGCTAAGTAGCAGCAGGCATGCAGGCTGAAGCACGCTGAAACCGCGCTCAAAGAATAGTGATGACAAACAACATGGCTAATAGCAGAAACACAGCTAGAGACTAAAAGCAACAATTTTATGGTGTCCTAAGTATTTAAACTGGCCTGTTGGCCACACCTCAAATGTTGTCTTGACCAATCAGATATTGTCTTGGCTCGGGGGTATCATAAATCATATGCCCGCCCTTAGTCATGACGCGAAGGCTGAGGTTCTTTAACTGATGTTTAATGTGTTCTGGACTTAGACTCCAACACCAACACCGTAGAACTGAGTAAAAAAGGGTGAATATACAACAAACATGTCATACATTCAGTTACATGTAAAACACACATGACTTTAAACTCGTACATAAACAGAAAATACATCCACATACCACTTTTGCCTGCTTATGAGCTAAGAGAGGGGGTTATCTTGAAGCTTCTTTATCGGATGACTTCTAAATAGAAATACTTTAAACTTTGCAATGATTACATCATTCCATATGATCAGCAGAATTGCTCTGTGAAACTCGGACCGCAGTTCCATCTAGTGGAAATAAACATTATAGATTCCGAAAGCTTGTAACAGCAAACACACTCCCACCATCACGCAATGTGTGATTCTTAAAAGAATTTACTTTATAAATACTCAGTAACTCAACATGAACTAATAAACATTTAGTGGATAAGTATTTGTACACGTTTAACATACACAGTTAAACACTTTTCAAACTTAACCCTTTTAATCAGCTTCAAGTAGTAACACTGTTTTGTGTATGGGTCTTTCTAAGTAGACTGACTTATTTGTGCGTGCACCCTTGCTATCTAGTGTTGCATCACTAACAAGAAGTTTAAGTCTTCTCACCATTCCATCAGATCCTGGGAAAACTTCTACCACTTTAGCTAGCTTCCACTGATTTCGTGATGCCAAATCATCTTGAAGCAGAACGATATCATTTATTTTGGTGTTTCTCCTGCTCTTATTCCACTTACTTCTCTGCTGCAGATTCAACAGATATTCCTTCCTCCACCTGGTCCAAAACTCATTTGCCAGAAACTGAACTCTTTTCCATCTTTTCTGAAGATAAAGATCTTCCCTCACAAACTCTCCAGGAGGTGGTGCAATGATGGTGGACTTCATTGTTAGTATATGATTCGGCGTCAATGGTTCTGGTCCCACAGGATCATTGAGGTGCTCTGAGGTCAATGGTCGACTATTTACGATCGCCATTACTTCATACATGAATGTTCTTAAGGAAGAACTGTCCAGTCTTGCTGCAGACTTGTCTAGGATGGACGTTAGTACACTCCTTACAGTCCGGATCTGTCTCTCCCAGACACCACCCATGTGACTGGAAGCAGGCGGGTTCATGATAAAGGTACAGCCTAACTCTTTCACACGTTCTTGATCCATTCCCTTCATCAACTTCAGGAACTCTCCCTTTGCACCCACGAAGTTGGTACCTTGATCACTATAAAGCTGACTTACATTGCCACGTATAGCAATAAGACAACGCAGTGCATTAAGAAAGGCATCAGTACTAAGATCATCCAGCACCTCAAGATGAACAGCTCGCGAACACATGCAGGTGAAAAGTAGTCCGTATCTCTTCAACTCTTTCCTTCCCTCTTTAACATAGAACGGACCGAAGCAGTCCATGCCACTATAGGTGAACGGAGGGGTAGCTTCCATCCTTTCTGGTGGCAGGTCAGCCATCCTTTGCTCCTGATTGCATTTCCTCAGCTTCCTACACTTAATGCATTTGTAGATGAGAGATGAAACTTCGCTACTGCATCCCAGAATCCAAATACCATTGGAGCAGATTTCATTGATGGTCATGCCACGACCTTGATGTTGCACCTTTTCATGGAAGTGTTTTATGAGTAAACGAGATATATGATGTCCTTTAGGAAGAATGGCTGGATGCTTGACATGAGAGTGAAGCTCTGCCTGTGTCAATCGTCCTCCCACTCGTAAGACATCATGGTCATCGATAAACGGACTTAACTTGTACAGCTTGTTGAAAAGACTTGAATTAACTTCCTTGCCTTGTCTTAGATGCTTGATCTCGTCACTGAACACTTCTTCTTGAACGATGTGAATTATGAATTGTTCAGCATCCTTCCTTTCTTCAAGTGTTGTGGAATTGTTGGATCTTTCTACCAAACCTTTCGCACTCCTTGCACAACGTTTGAGCCTTGCTATGGCTTTCACTGCCCTCTTCCAATCTGAAAACCTTTGCAAGCGATCTGACAGACACCACTCTTCCCTTGCCTTGGTCATTAGAACCTGTGCCCTTTTGAGTTCCGGGTCTCCATCATTAACTTCTCCCACCTTAATGTCATCCTTAGGGAGTTCTCTTTGCCATAGGAAACTTGGACCAGTAAACCAGTTCGATCCCATGAGTTCCTTTACGGTGAGCCCACGAGAGGCATGGTCAGCTGGATTTTGTTCTGAAGCCACATATCTCCATTGACTAGTCTCAGTGCTTGTTCTGATCTGCTGAACTCGGTTGGCTACAAATACATGGAAACGTCGTGCATCGTTGTTAATATAGCCAAGGACAACTTTGGAGTCGGTCCAGTAGTATTCACGAATGCCATCCAATTCTAGTTCTCTTTTGAGCAGATCACCAGTTCTTGTGGCAACCACTGCAGCTGAGAGCTCCAGTCTGGGAATTGTTGTTACCTTTGTTGGAGCAACCCTAGCTTTACTCATAACAAGAGTGCAGTAGACTTCTCCAGACTTGGTTACAGCTCTGAGGTATGAACATACTCCATAGCCTGACACACTGGCGTCTGAGAAATGGTGTAGCTCATATTGTTGAACATCCTTGAATGTTGATGGCACATAACAACGTGGTATCTTCACCAAAGACAGGTTATGGAGGTCTCGCAACCAAGCTTCCCAATGCGGCTTGAGGTCATCAGGAAGTGGTTCGTCCCAGCCTAACTTGTCTTGACACATCTTTTGTAGAGTCCTTTTCCCAACTAAAATGAAGGGAGCAACGAATCCAAGAGGATCAAAAATGGAAGCAACTGTAGACAGCACACCTCTTCTAGTAAAAGGATTTTCCTTTACTAACACTCTGAAATGGAACTTGTCTGAAGCCACGCACCATTGGATGCCGAGCGCCCTCTCTACTTTAGGTTCTCCTAGGGTCAAGTCAAAGTCAGTTGCCCCTTCAGTACATTCCTCCTTTGGAATTGTGGCAATCACCGTCTTGCTGTTGGTGATGAATTTCTGCAAGCGAAGCTTTCCGATATTGCAGAGACCCCTGGCTTCCTTTACAAGCTGGATTGCCTCTGCTTCAGTGTCCACACTTGCTAAGCCATCGTCAACATAAAAATTACGTTGTATGAACTTCAATGTGGCTTGATTAAACTTGCCTTGACCTTGTACGGCAAGGTATTTGAGTCCGAAGTTTGCACATCCAGGCGAGGAGGCCGCTCCGAACAAATGGACCTTCATTCGAAAAACTGAAGGTGAGGCTTCCATGTTTCCATCTTCCCACCATAGGAACCTGAGGTAGTCCCGATCCTTTGGAGCAACGTGGAACTGGTGGAACATACGCTCCACATCACACATGATGGCTACTTGCCCTTTCCGGAAACGACACAAGACTCCAACAAGGGTATTTGTGAGGTCAGGCCCAGTCAGTAGATGCTCATTCAGAGAAGTATTCTGAAATCTTGCAGAGCAATCAAAGACGATACGAATCTTGCCTGGCTTCTGTGGGTTATATACTCCATGGTGAGGTATATACCATGCTGGTTGACTACTTAACTCCATCTCTGGGACCCTTTCAGCATCGCCTCTTGCTATTATGTCCTTCATGAAAGCCATGTAGTCCTTTTGGTACTGTTCATCTCTCTTTAAACGCTTCTCTAGGGATTTGAGTCGATGCTCTGCACACGCTTTGTTGTTTGGCAAATCTGGCCTCTCACCCTTAAAAGGCAATGGCATCTCATAGTGTCCATCTTGCACTTGCTTAATGCCTTCATTCAATTTTGCCAAAAACCTTAAGTCTTCTTGCGACGTTGAGACTTCCTCATTATCCCGTTCTACAAAGTCTGACTCAAAAACCTTCAATATCTCTGCCGGAGTGATCATCTCTTTAACCTTGTTCCTCTGTACAAAGCAGACTTCAGACTTGAGTTTGTGAGATGGATCACGAGCTGGTAGAACTTGCTTCATGATAATCCTGTGACTCACACCGATTTCATCTTCATAATAACTGTCGTCATGGTTGTATCCAACGATACTCCAACCCAACACGGATCTTTGTGCAAATGGCTGATCTTCATTGCCACTGAGAACATCCCTGGGAAGTAAGGCTTGAGGGCAGTTGTAGCCTATTAACAAACCTACTTCACAGTCAAGTGCAGGAGCCATTTCATCTGCCAGATGTTCTAGATGAGGCCAATTCTTTGCGGTTTCACATGTGGGTATATGAGATCTATTTGCAGGTATGTAGTCTCTAGTATAAGTTGTTGGAAGTTTGATTTTAACTTCAGACTGAATGCCTCTTACTTGTAGACCATTCAATTTGTGACTGGACACAACCTTCGTTTTGGATGTTATGGTGGAAATCTTGAGTTTGACAGGCTCTTTCTTGATATCAAGTGTCTCAGCTGTGTCCTTTAAAATGAAAGTAGTGTCGCTCTGAGTATCAAGCAAGGCATACACTAAAATCTCCTTCCTTGGTTCATCTGTTGTTGAGACATATACTGGAATGATTGATGACGTATGAGTGCCGTTCCTTTCTACTCTGTTTGAAGTCACAGGCTTAGACTCTTGTACCTTCTGTGCTTCGGCTGTTCTATCTGCAGATCCGTGATTGACCTTGAACTGATCTTGACTGGTTCTAGAGCTTTGTCCTGGGTATTTATTTACACGGTCCTGGTGTAGGCTTGTTGGGTGACACTTCTCACATTTTTCACACACACTCCTAGAGGTGCAGCTTCTGGAGTTATGACCAGTCTTAAGACAGCCAAAGCACAACTTCTCAGACTGTACAAACTTCAATCTTTCCTCAATTGGTCTTTCCATAATTTTGCGACACTTATGAAGAGTGTGGCCTAATCTCTTACAAAAGACACACATAAGGCTAGTCCTTTCACTGGAACTAGTGGTGAATGTCTTTGCACTTGAGTTGCGATTCCTCTGAAACTTATAATGATCTTGATCTGATTGCTTGAACCTTTCTTGCTCTGCTGGCTTTATCGCTTGCAGTGAGGTGATAGGATTGCATGCGATTCTAGCTTCCTTGTTAAGAAATTCAACAAAGTATTTGAAATCTGGGAATCCTTTGTATTCGTCTTGAAACTTGGTGACTGCTCTATTCCAACGTGAACTCAACCAGTCTGGCAATTTGGCTAATATTCTTTGATTTTCAACACAGTCATTCAGAGCTTGTAAACCTTGTACATAAGGCATTGCTGATTCAACACTGCTTAGGAAATCTACAAATTCCTGGAGGTCTTTGCTGTCTTTGGTAGCAATCTTGTGCCAAGACTGTATTTTGTCACGGTAAGATTTGCCAACTACGAACGGATTGCCGAACCGGTCATCAAGGATGTTCCAGGCTGCCGTGTAAGCCATTTCTGTTCCAGCCACAAAATGTCCTTCAATCGCTCTCTTGGCCGGACCACCTACATACTTGCGTAGAAAGAATAGCTTTTCTTGTGATGGCAAGTTCTTGCGATCAATTAACGTCTGGAAGGACAGCTTCCAGTCATTATACTTCAGGGGATCTCCAGAAAAAACAACAGGTTCTGTAATTGGAATCCTATTGGCTGTAATCGCTTCAGCCAGTGCCTTCACAAGATCATTAGAAGCTTCGTTGGGAGCAGGCCATGTAGGTGACTGAGAGATATGAGCTTGGGGTAACCTTTGAGAAGAACAAGAGGGTTGGTTGAAAGGAGCAGTGTCTTGAGCGAGCGTAAATGGCTGAGAGAGAGAAAAAGGAACGCTTGGTTGAAAAACATAATGTTCTTGCCTTTGTTGAAGAAGAGGAGCAGAACGCTGTTCTCCCTCATCACCTTTGATGCTTTCAGCATAAACTTGCAGCCTTGCTTGTGCTGCGTTATGTCTTTTTAGTTCCTCCAACCGTTCCACTTCTTTTTTCTTTTCTTCCAGCTTTATTTTTCTAACAGTGCTTTCTGAAATAAATTGAGCCCTTTTCCTTGCATTCTCCGCTTCAGTTTCCCTTTCTTGAGCTTCTCTTTCTGCTGCTAACCTTTCATCCTCTGCCTCCAGTTTCCTAATTTCCTCTTCATGCTGATGTTGTGTCTTCATTATTTTAATCACTTCTTGTGTAGCCGCTACTTCAGCCGCTGCTTCTTGTCTTTTCTGCAGAGAATCACTGTAAGATTGACTGGACATCTTGGAAACAGACTTTGACTTACTGGAGGTTGCTGAGATGATGCTGGACACAGTGGCTTCAAACACTGAATCTGAATCAGGCCAGGGAATGTCCTTAGGATCACCGTTGAGGAATCTTTGAGACTTCTCATTTGCAGTGCTAGTAATGGCAAGGCAAGTGTCATTTTTCCTCCGAATTTCAGGTTCAGGGCTTGTGATGCTTCTTATATCACCATAAATATGGTCGACCTCAGACTGAGTGGCATTAATGGTGCTCACAACTTCACAAATCAATTCTGCATCATCATTGTTCTTAATGGCTCTTTTCAAACCATTGATGTGATACTTCCACCTTCTATACTTCTGCTCAAAGCTTCTTTTCAGATCATTTAGTCTAGCGTCTTGCAGCGTTTTACCCTTCTCGGTAAGCGTGCGTGCTCGCTGGCTTCTTCTAATATCTGAGAGCTGTGTATTATCTATGTCCACCTGAGGTTGTTGTACTTGTGCAGCCACTTCAACTTGTTCAGTTATATCAGCCTGCTCTGATGGAATGACCTGCTCTGCATTGTCTACGTCTTGTGCAGTAGGGGTTGTATAGCTAACTTCTTTAGTAGCCAGCAATGTATTTTCACTTGTGTTTGACATGCTAAACCTGTGTTGCACTATAATGTGAATATTCAAAGAGCAATCTAAAGTTTAGTGTAAAGCGGTTATCTCAGCTACACTTATGTGATCCAATCATGTAAATGATAACAAGCTACAGAACTGTCAAGAAGTAGTCTATGAATTCAACTTGTAAAAAAAAAAAAAAAATGTGAATATCAACACGCTTAAATGATGAAGTATACACAAATACTTGAATACAACAGAAAATTCAAACTTTAGTCTTATTTAATAGTAGCAAAATTGTTTATCTGTTTAGTCCCTTTTATTTTCTTAATAAGTCAAACGATAATAGAAAAATGTCCAACTTTATCTTAGAATGGGAATGATGGAAATACCAGAGCAATTGAAACTTCAGTGACAGTTCACAAGACCTTGCGCTGCTTCCAAGTCACTAACTTCAAAAGTGCTTGCTTGTTCAGCCTTTGCTTGCTTCAGTCAAGTCAATTGCAATCTTTTCATGTTGTACTTCCCTCATTCAACATGTGGCGCCTCTTGATGGCCGATTTCCTCGTGCAGCTTTACGATCTGATGCAGTTGGCCTTCACCGACGCAGAAAGTGTTCTACTATGCCCGCCCTTAGTCATGACGCGAAGGCTGAGGTTCTTTAACTGATGTTTAATGTGTTCTGGACTTAGACTCCAACACCAACACTGTAGAACTGAGTAAAAAAGGGTGAATATACAACAAACATGTCATACATTCAGTTACATGTAAAACACACATGACTTTAAACTCGTACATAAACAGAAAATACATCCACATACCACTTTTGCCTGCTTATGAGCTAAGAGAGGGGGTTATCTTGAAGCTTCTTTATCGGATGACTTCTAAATAGAAATACTTTAAACTTTGCAATGATTACATCATTCCATATGATCAGCAGAATTGCTCTGTGAAACTCGGACCGCAGTTCCATCTAGTGGAAATAAACATTATAGATTCCGAAAGCTTGTAACAGCAAACACAAATCATATGTTTATCTTACCAAGTATGTGGTCCGAATTTTCCTGCTCTGGCAGGGTCTAATTTTGGACATGATTCCTATAACACGAATATGATACATGGGACAAATAAATTATTGTCTGTGCTAATTCAAGCAAGCAAATTCGATCACACACATACCAAACATAATTATGAATCGTTAAGCTATGCCATCGTTATAAAAAAAAACATACACAATAAGTGATTATAACATGATAGTCAAATGTGTTGGTTACACATAAATGAATATGGAGTGAAGCGATGGACTGATTCATTTATAAGTCTTTTTGAGTTCATTCTGGTCCATATATATGTACAAAAAGCAGTTTCTTTGTCATTTTCTGACATAGGGATGTTCTGTGAAGAGGTTCAAAGCCCTTCCCCCTTAGGAATTTCAGTCTGGTTCTGCTAGGTGGGGGGAAGTCAATGGAAGTGTTTAACTCGATCTCATGGGTTTACATGTGATGTCCAGCATTGCATTTCCATTATGAACAACACATTTGACACCAAATTTCTCTTTTTCGAATTGAAACTGTAAATAATTGTTCTAGTGGTGTTGTAAGGTTTAGAAGTGGAGGTCATATTTCATGTTGGAAAGTTGTAATGTTTAGAATTTAATATGATTTATATTTGAGTTAATATACTAGAAGTATATTTACAATGTTTAGTCAGTTAATTATTTACACCTTTATGTGTTTACATATTTAATGCAGTAAGGATATTCTGCTGAATCTGCCTATCTGATTCACTCACGTTTATCTCAGTCTAAGTCCTTGCTTCTGATTGGTTAGTGATGTCACGTGAAAGGCGGTGTGGAAGGAAGTGTTGTTGGTGTGACGGTGTTCAGTAAAAAGTGCCGCTTGACTGAAGTCTTCTGTCTCCATTCTGCTGTTCATTATTATAAGGAGTGATCTACCACCACATAACGAACCCTCACGTTACATTTGGTGGCAGTGTGGTGTTATTTTGGTGGTTTTATTCCTACGAACTGTGGATGCGGTCATTTTTTTTTTTTTTTTTTTGCGCTATCTGGATTTTACACTCTTTGTGAACAGTGGATTTACTAACAACTACTGTGGAGATATTAAGGGACTATTGCGGTATTTGTTTACTTATTTATTTTTCCACTTTACGTGCTTTTTGTGGGTTTTGGGACTGGATATTTTGTCACCATGTCGGCTGATGAAAGTGAAACTGGGCTGCAGTCTTCCCCCACGCGACGACGGCGCGATGCTAACGTTACATCAACAGGTGCTGTTTCTCTAGCCACATGTGCTGTCTCCAGTGCCCTAAAAATTGATTATAGAACTGCTTTTAAAGGAGATGGGACTGAATCATTCACAAGTTGGTCTCGACGTTTTGAAGTGTCAGTGCAGGCTATGAGTTCAACTGATACAGATCTGTATACGGTGATGGCTTCTGTCCTCCCTACTCGCCTAGCAGATGCTGCATTTCTGTATTGGGACAGCCTTCCTTCTTCTATCCAGAAGGACTATGATTCAGTAAAGGAGAAACTCAGGGACGTTTTTGGACCAATATACTCCCTGCCATTCTTCCAGACACATGTGAATGCTCGACCTCGTCGACCAGGTGAAAGTTTGGATGTGTACAGTGCTGACATCACTCGTCTTGTATTAGAAGCCTTTCCAAACTATGACCACAATGCACTGGAAGGTGAAAAGTGCTGAGGATCTTGAGGATGCCCTGCGTATCGCCAGCCGGTGTGAGAGGGCGCGTGCAGCACTCCAACTGACAACTGTAGGGTCTCCACACTCTCACGCTTCAGAGCAGGTAGCTATGGTTCGTCCTAAATCTACTGATGATAAGCTTCTGCATGCAGTTGAGCAGCTGACTCTTACTGTCAACAGTTTACAAAGTGAAGTACACCTATTAAGAGAGAAACACAGCCACCTAGCACAGCGTCTGGACTCCCAAACTGAAAGGTTTTCCTCTGATGATGCTCGATACAGTGCACGCAGTGTCTCTCCACAACCCTATTATAACAGACAACACCGCAGAGACAATTACTCACCTGAGCAGTATCATGGTCGTGATCCAGGGTCCTGCTATGACCGTTGTCCTCCTTCCCCTGTTACTCAGAGAAACCGTCAATGGCATGACAATGACAGACGTGACCGTCATCGCTCTCCCTCACGCCAGTCCTATCAGTACTCCAGGTATGGTCGCCATGACAAGGATGATACGAACAGATACAGACGCAGCCCTAGTCCTGCTCCACAGGGAAACAGGGATGCCAGTCCACATGCTAGAGGTAGTGTTCGCTTCAAGTCTCCTGAACGATATTCGCACTCTGATTCCAACCGTCAGGGAAACTTCCATTAGCTGCTGTTGAGGGGCAAACATCAGCTACTGTCTCACTGCCCCAAAAGGATTTTCCCAAGTTAATGCCTGACAAAAATGACTCACACTCTGATGATTCTGTCTCTTCTACAATCTTGGCTATTGTTGAGGGCATTGAAGTGTGCACTTTAATTGACTCTGGTTCTACTGTTTCCATTGTGAGCGAAGATTTTCGTAACTCTCACCCAGCATTGAAAAAACGCCCCATGACACCCTCCTCTCTGCCAGCTCACTCAGTCGATGGACAGTGCCTGGACATTTTAGGCAAGTTAACGATTGGTATCAGACTTGGACATCAGGTATGGCAACAGGATTTTGAAATTCTCAGAGGTGCTTGCCAGCCAGTCATTCTTGGGTTTGATTTTCTACGGAAACACCATGCCCTCCTTGACATAAACAACAAAATGCTGCAACTTTGGGACATGAAAATTCCTCTCCTGCCCAAAGGACATGAAGTGGCCGCCTGCTGTAATGTATCTGTGCTAGCGCCCACTAAGATTCCAGCTATGAGTGAAACTCTCATCACAGCCTGTGTGTCAGCAGCTACACCTGCTTCTCCCATGCCAACTGACTATTATGGTGTTCTCATGCCCAACCCATTGTGTGACATCATTGTGGCACATTCTCTCAGTGAGGTTCAGAATGGTACTACTGTGGTTCGAATCTTAAATCCCTCCCGAGATGACGTTGAGCTGCATTCAGGTCAACACCTGGGTGAGTTTCATTCAGTTTCATCTGTTGACGTCGTATCAGGGAAAGGGACAGGGTGTGCAACCTCCCCTGTGCATGATATAGCTCCACCTGTCCAGATAAATGACAGCGACCTGTCCCCTTCCCAAGTTCAGTCTCTGAAATCATTGCTTCGGAAATACTCAGCAGTATTCAGTAAACACTCAGAGGACAGAGGTCGCACGAGCATCATCAAGCATCAAATCCGCACTGGTGTGGCCACACCAATTAAACAGAGAGCTTACAGAGTGACACCAGAACAGAGAGCTGAAATACAGACTCAAGTTGACAACCTGTTAAAGGCAGATGTCATTGAAGAAAGCTACAGTCCCTGGGCTGCGCCAGTTGTTTTGGTGCGCAAGAAAAATGGCACATGGCGTTTCTGCCTGGACTATAGAAAACTTAATACAGTGACAATCAAAGATTCCCACCCTCTTCCGAGAGTCGATGACGCACTGGATGCTTTGTCGGGCTCTGCCTGGTTCTCCACAATGGACCTACAACATGGCTATTGGCAAGTCGAGCTGCAGGAGGAAGACCGTGAAAAAACAGCATTCACAACAGGTAGTGGCCTTTATCACTTTAAAGTTATGCCAATGGGTCTCACCAACGCTCCAGCCACATGCCAGCGTTTGATGGAAATGGTACTTCGTGGCCTCCCATGGAGAACATGTCTAGTGTATTTGGATGATGTCCTCATCTACAGCCGCTCTTTCAGTGAACATCTCCAGCACCTGGAAGAAATTCTCTCCAGATTCCAGTCAAGTGGCCTGAAGCTGAATCCCTCAAAATGCTGTTTTGCCAGGGATCAAGTACAGTTTCTGGGTCATGTTGTATCCAAAGACAGCATTCAGCCAGACCCGCGGAATGTGAAAAGTGTCCAAGACTGGCCTACTCCTCGGTCAGCTACAGAAGTAAGAGCATTTCTGGGACTTTGTTCATATTACCGCAAATTCATCCGAAGCTTTGCACATCACAGTGTTCCTCTACATGCTCTCACAGAGAAGAATGCAACTTTCCAATGGACTTCTCAATGTCAGGATGCATTCACTTATCTGAAACATGCACTCACAAACCCTCCAGTGGTTTCTTTCCCTGACTTTACTGTGCCATTCTCCCTCTACACAGATGCTTCAGGCTCTGCAATTGGTGCTGTGCTTGCTCAGAGGCAAGGGGATCAAGAAAAAGTGGTTGCTTATGCTAGTCATGTTCTCACAAAAGCAGAAAGAAAATGGTCAAAATATGACAGAGAACTTTGGGCCATTGTCTGGGCCGTGCGACATTTTCGCCACTACCTTTACAAACAGCCCTTTGTTATTGTAACTGATCACAAACCTCTCCTGGGTCTCAGGAAAATACCCATTGACAATGACAGAACTGGTCGCCGTGCACGCTGGGCCCTTGAACTTGATCCTTTTGAATGGACTGTAATTTACAAGGATGGCCACAGTCACCTCAATGCAGATGCAATGTCACGTCGCCCTGCTGACATCAGACCAACTGAGCAGAGCACCTCCTCCAGTGCTTTTGGTAATCCGCACTCTGACAAGAGACATTCTAATCTGAGTCCTGTGAGTCTGTCTAGTCCAGTCAGTTTTGTACATCACAGCCTCTGCAGTACTGATACAAAGCCAGTTTGCTGTAACCTGACTGGACCACAATCTCCTCCGACCTCCTCACAGTGTGTTCAACAGTCTGTCTCCTCCACATTTGTGCTGCAGTTCCCTGAAGAGGATTTTAAAAAGGAACAACAGCGAGACCCCGTACTGTTAGAGGTTATTAGCTGGACAGTTAAGGGACAGAAACCCCCATACTGGCGCATGAAAAAACGCACACTTGTTGAGAAAGCATTTTGGCAAGAATTCCACAGACTTACTTTTCATAATGGTGTGCTCTGCCGTAAAGTTTTCAACCCATCCACAGCATCAGTGCTCCATCAACTGATTGTCCCTCATGCTTTGAAAGACACTGTTCTTCAGATGCTGAATGGAAATCCTGTAACTGGTCATTCATCTGCTGATAAGGTCCTGAAACGTGCTCAACAGCTGTGCTACTGGCCCTTTATGTCACGTGACATCAAGATGTGGTGCAAGCAATGTACTCCATGTGACGCCAGACGGAGTCCCACACCTTATCAGAGAGCTCCAATGAAAACAATTGTTGCTACTGAGCCATTCCAAAAGGTCGCAGCTGACATACTTGAGCTCCCCATCACGAGTCGTGGCAACAGGTATGTGCTTGTTGTCCAAGATTATTTCTCCAAGTATGTCAACCTCTATGCCATTCCAGACCAGCGCGCCATAACAGTAGCGAAATGTCTGTTTGAAAACTTAATCTGTGAGCATGGTATTCCGGAAATGCTTCACACTGATCAGGGACGTCAGTTTGAATCTGACCTGATGAAACATCTGTGTGACCTGCTGTGCGTGCAGAAAACACGAACCAGCCCATATCATCCTCAGTGTGACGGCATGATTGAGAGGTTCAACAGGACACTTATTGATCAGTTAGCCAAGACACTTCTTCAGCAGTCTGGGGAATGGGATGACTGCCTCAACCAAGTTGCTTTGGCTTACAATACCAACCCACACTCTACAACAGGATTCACACCATTCTTCCTCACACATGGTCATGAAGCCAGGATGCCTGTCAACATGCTGTTACCTAACAACACACCATCTTTGTTTATTACGGGTTCTCCTGCTGACTATGTTGCACAATTGACACAGAAACTTCAGTCCGCTTTCAGTTCTGCTGCGTGGAACAGAGATTATGCCCACAATCAGCAGAAACGACAGTATGACAAGAGTGTTAAGCACACTCCCTATGTTCCGGGAGACCTTGTCTGGTTAAATGACCCCACTACAGCAAAACAAAAACTTGCTCCTCACTGGAAAGGCCCCTTTGAAATATTAGAGTGCCTAGGATCTGATGTGGATTTTCCTGGAGTGACATACAGGATTCACTATCTCCTGGATCAGTCTGATAAATCCCAGATTGTCCACTACAACCGTCTCAGACCCTACTATGCTCCTGTGCCAGATTGTGGACATGAGACACCTACACGTGACTTTTTGCAGTCTCAACTCCCTCATTTGACTGCATTATCAGGTGCTTTGCCCTTTAAGCCTTTAAAGTTTGCAGCCACGAGGAGTTACACCTTATCTGGCCAGGGCAATACTCCCTCATTAGTCCCTCCCACTGGCCATCCACAACCCCGACCACAGCCCCAATCCAGCTCTCCCCTGACTCAGTCTTGCTCAGCTCCCTCCTTTGGCCCAGTAAGCCAGTTTGACACTGTCCCCTCCACTCCTCAGGTGTCTGGTTCGTTGCTACGCCCTGGGAAACGTTCAGTTAGACCTCCAAGATTCCTTAAGGATTATGTTCTGAACTGATACAGTTGGTTTATTGCTGTGGTGAATGTTACTTGTTTATTTGATGGGAAACGGGGACGTTTCTTTTGTGGGTGGGGGAGGAAATGTAAGGTTTAGAAGTGGAGGTCATATTTCATGTTGGAAAGTTGTAATGTTTAGAATTTAATATGATTTATATTTGAGTTAATATACTAGAAGTATATTTACAATGTTTAGTCAGTTAATTATTTACACCTTTATGTGTTTACATATTTAATGCAGTTAGGATATTCTGCTGAATCTGCCTATCTGATTCACTCACGTTTATCTCAGTCTAAGTCCTTGCTTCTGATTGGTTAGTGATGTCACGTGAAAGGCGGTGTGGAAGGAAGTGTTGTTGTTGTGACGGTGTTCAGTAAAAAGTGCTGCTTGACTGAAGTCTTCTGTCTCCATTCTGCTGTTCATTATTATAAGGAGTGATCTACCACCACAAAACGAACCCTCACGTTACAGTGTTAATGTTGAAAGCTGTTGTGTTAACAAGTTGGTTGCTCATCTTGCTTGGGACTTGTGGCACAGAATGTTTTATGACTTCCTGAGGAATTCGGCTCCATGTTTCAACACAGCTTTGATAGACTCTTTAATTTGTCTGGTTCGACTCATTTCTGTTACAATCTGTATCAAAATATAGATATTTATGATAACACTACCATGTAGTTTGTTTTTTTCAAGCTCTGAGTACATAAATGATGCTGAGCTCCATCTCTGTTTGATCAGCTCTTCACACACTGCAGAGGTTCAGATATCAGCACTTTTATTGGTCCCTTCACGATCTGATATTTTTATTGGCTACTGGAGTGCTGTCAAAAATTTCAATATATCAATTCAAATTGTATGCGTACTCAGTAACAAACAATGATTTAAAAGTAGGGCCGGGACTCGATTAAAAAAATTAATCTAATTAATTAGAGGCTTTGTAATTAATTAATCGAAATTAATCGCATTTTAATCGCATATAAATATTTGACCTGAGAACAGTGAGAAGTAATTTTTTTTCACATGGATTTATAGTATACCATTGAATAATGACTGAATACATAAGCTTAAGCAACAAAATATTGTTTATTTTTGTTCAACCAAGTCTAGCAGACCAGTGCAATTTTTGCCATTAAGTGTAGCAATAGCATATTTAGAAACAATTTGGAACTAGTACATTTCAGAAATTCAGGTAGCTTATAGGTGCTGGAACCTTCTGTAAAGTGTTTTTTAAGTAAAACACAATACTGTCAATTACATTCAGAACATTGGAAAACCTGACTATTAGAAAACATCTCTCTGTTGCTTCAGAGGCCATAACATACTAAGTCCAACTCTCAATAACCTTGGCCAAAACAATAAAGAGTTCAACATAAACTGCCAGTTGCACCAACAAAATAATACATAGTTCAACATAAAGTGTAAAGTCCACGCTAGCTGCTATATGTTTTGCGTTGAGGTGATACTTGAGGCTCGATGTGCTGCAAGTGATATGCGAACGCTAGTTGGTGCTCCAGTATAATCGGTCCGCCGAAACTCATCCAGAGAGAAACGTTCCGCGGTGCAAAAATAAGTTATAAAAAATGCTGGATTTTTTTTTCTGTAACTAATTAATCTTAATTAACGCGTTATTTTTGTGTAATTAATTAATCTCAATTAACGCGTTAAAGTCCCGGCCCTATTTAAAAGTAAAGTAATTTGTACTTAAGTACAAGTACAGCTTTAAAAAATATACTCAAAAAAGTACAAGTACCTGAAAAACGACTTAACGTGAGTAGTTGTAATTCGTTACTTCCCACCACTGCACGACACGGTGTATAAACATTTGTGCTGTTGCCACAAATTAACAAACTGATCCTCCATCTCTGTTGTCCTCATCAATTTCACTTTGTGCTGTGCCATGACTGCTTCCGTCTTCCATCATCTCGCTTTCTGATTGGATATTGTTTAGTTTCCCCCTACACATCAGGATTTCTGATCGTAAATATTAAACATGTTGAATATTAACGTTTCGCGATCGGGGCGGCTCCAACATTCTTCCATTCAGGTTTGGACACTCTTAACACAAATCACACCAAGTAATTTATTCAGGTTTTAACAATTTATTCATGACTAACATAGGCAATAGGTCACTTGGAAGTTGGAATAAAGAAATAAAATAAGTCCTCTGTAACATCATAACATCTCTGCACTCTAAATAGGCCTAGGCTCAATAAAACGCACCAGTAAAAACAAGTCTTTCTTAAATTAAATTAAGATAAATTCTAAATTAAGATATA
Source organism: Carassius auratus (assembly GCF_003368295.1). Taxonomy (NCBI): domain Eukaryota; kingdom Metazoa; phylum Chordata; class Actinopteri; order Cypriniformes; family Cyprinidae; genus Carassius; species Carassius auratus. The sequence continues at coordinate 145,405 of NW_020523638.1, forward strand.
TAGCAATAACGAAATTAAGATAAAGGCTCCCACCAGATTTGCTTTGCCACTAGCGGCTGAAATTTAATAAAAGAATAATGCCAACATAAGCCTATATGCTCTGTCTACAATATGCATTTACAGTACATTACATTGCATGCATTACCCATCGGGTCCCGTCAGGTTCGGGCAAAGATCTTCAGCTCTAGATACAGGCTCAAACATATCTGGTTGGATGCCTAATCTCTCCTTCGTTCACGCTGGACAGAAGAGAGCTGTGCCGTGAAACAGCCAATCAGAGCAGAACTCAACATTATTATTCATGACCCTTCCAAATAATTCTAGGGACAAATCCTAGCTTTGTAAATGTACATGTCCGTTAAAGGATTTTTAGGCTGCATTAATTAGGTAAACCGGAACCGGGAGCACTTCCCATACCACCAGATGTACTTGCTACATCATTAGAAGAATGGAATCTACACTAATTTTAGTCTGTTTCTCTCTTATTCGGAGGTCACCGTAGCCACCAGATCCAGTCTGTATCCAGATCAGAGTGTCACTGCAGTCACCCGGATCCAGTACGTATCCAGACCAGATGGTGGATCAGCACCTAGAAATGACCTCTACATCCATGAAAGACAGCGGAGACCAGGACAACTACAGCCCCAGATACAGATCCCCTGTAAAGACCTTGTCTCAGACGACCACCAGGACAAGACCACAAGAAACAGATGATTCTTCTACACAATCTGACTTTGCTGCAGCCTGGAATTGAACTGCTGAATTCATCTGGTCAGAGGAGAACTGCCCCCCCCCCCCACCCCCACTGAGCCTGGTTCCTCCCAAGGTTTTTTTCTCCATTCTGTCACCAATGGAGTTTCGGTTCCTTGCCACCGTCGCCTCTGGCTTGCTTAGTTGGGGTCACTTCATCTACAGCTAGGGTGGCCAATCATGCCATTTTCGCAGCACATGTCCTGGCCGGGAATTTTATGTTGCCAAAAATATACACGTTTTGGCTTTGTTTGCACTGCACGGATCAATGGCTTCTCGTGCTTTTGAATTCACATTACTTTGATGTCATACACCGATCAGTCTGCTCAGTGCTGCTTTCAAGTCCAACAATAAAATGTACACGTATTTGCATAGCTTTGACCGTTCTCTGCAGATCCCACCTTCTCACACACAACGATTGGTCGATTTACGCACAATGTCTGCAGGTTAATGGTCAAGTAAAACCAAAAGCCAAAACCTGGATGTTTTAGGCAATTTAGAAATCTTGGCCAGGACGTGTCCTGTGAAAATGGCACGAATGGCCACCCTATCTACAGCGATATCATTGACTTGATTGCAAATAAATGCACAGACACTATTTAAACTGAACAGAGATGACATCACTCAATTCAATGATGAACTGCCTTTAACTGTCATTTTGCATTATTGACACACTGTTTTCCTAATGAATGTTGTTCAGTTGCTTTGACGCAATATATTTTGTTTAAAGCGCTATATTGACTTGACATGTAAAACCATTTCTGGAGAATTCTTGCCCTTACCCAAGCCACATAACTTTCATGTAGGTATCATTTAAAATATTGTATCAATGCATTCTTGTCACAAGTGTCTGGTCTGTGTATCCCTGGGTGTCCACTAGTGGTCTCACTTCCCCATATAGTCACCCCACTGCAGGTACTGCATTTCCCACAAGCCTTTGTCTGGCTTCATTACTGTTAATTGCACACAGCTTTTTACACTTTCATTGTTTTCACCTGTCCATATATACCCTGTTTGTTTCTATCATTTTCATGGAATCATTGGTTTGTCACCCTACTTTTTCTTGTTCCTTAGTGCTTGTTGTGCTTCTTGTTTTGGACTGCCTGACTGGACTATGACTTTTGGATTCCCCTAATAAAACACTGCAACTGGATCACTCCGTTTGTGTGTGCGATTCATGAAAATTCCATGGCACCTTTAACTGGGATTATGAACTCCTATTTTAGCCGTAAGCAATAGTTTGAAGTTAAAACGCCTTAACACTTCAGGTTTTGTCTTCTCCAGATGTGAACTGCTGGGCTGGAGTGTTGTGGATTGTGATGTTTTTATCAGCTGTTTGGACTCATTCTGTCGGCACCCATTCACGCAGGGCATCCATCGCCAAGACACTGATGCAACTGTAACCCACTCGAAAATAGCTAGAAAAGGCAGCACTTCACTCTACATTATAAAAAGTGCCCCTTACACAACGTTACATTTCTACAAACCTGAAGAAACAAACTCATCTTAGAGGGAGCACATTTTCAGCAAATTTTTATTTTCACAACTGCTTTATAAAACTCTTCTCGTCCCATGCAGAGGAAAGGAATCTCAAAGCCTCAGCCATGCCTTTCTTTGCTCACCTCCTAACCAGGTGGTGCAGTTGGGTTTAGCAGGAGGGCTAAGGATTCTGAAGCTCTCGGTAGCCAGAGTGTCACGGTACTAGGGTTTCTCCACAAGCGAGCTGATCTCAGACAGGGGTTGGTGCAGGAACACAGGCAGCATGGACATATGGCCAATTAAATCACCACGTTCTCTGACAAAACTTTACGAGTGTTGATGGGGCAAACACAGAAAGAACAAAGGTGAATGCTGGGAAAACTGTTGCTTATCACAGGGTGTCAATATTTTTGATAAAATTCTACACCGTGATGCAAGCCATATCAACTAGCATTACAATTGGGGTTTATGGTCTTCCACGTTTCAAAGCGTCTCTATGTGCATGTTATTCAGCTGTAGTGATACCAGATGCATTGGTCCATAAGGGACTTCCCAGGTCTCCCTTGTGAAACAGACATTACAGTACATGAGTGTTTGGATTAGGGTTAACCCTGCTCCATAATGCTCACATCATCTCATTTTGGGTACAAATAAAATGAAGTTCTTTGCAGTAACTTTCACGTGATATTTTCTACCACTGCCTTCGGTATAGCCCAAAATATTATGCGCCAGGGTGCAAGCATGGAGCAATTAAAACCCCCTCAAATTTATTGAAACACATGCATTGTAACTGGCTTCTTGTCAGAAGGATTGGCTCCACCAGGATTTCTCTCAGCTAAACAGGTTTACAACACGTTTTGACCTGACAGCGAAGGCAAAGTATGGCAACCCATACTTGAAAAATTGTCCTCCAATTTTAACCCTTCCAAGTTACTGCAGGCACATTAGAAGCAGTCAACACACCCAGTGCAGGTTGCAACCAGTCCCTGGTGTCCAGGTAGCAACTGGGTGTATTGAAAGGGGAGCACGGTTCATTCAATTCCTAACCTACAGTCCTTACTGGTATTGAGTATTAAAAGGGAAGAGGCATGTAATACCGGATTCTGCAAAGTTTATTTAAAAGAAAACCACTAGATTTACATGACCATAGTAACTTCTCCACTAGAAACCACAGTCTGCTCCCCAGAGACGGCCTTTATATGGGTGTCTCTTCCTGAAAGGGAATGTTAGAAGTGAGAACACGCTTACAAAAATGCTCAGTTCCTCTAGTCAAGAGGAAGCAAGAACTCACGTTTCCTGGTGCAGCTTTGCTCACAAGAGCCGGATGATGGATGGCACACCTCCGTACTGCAGTGGATGAAGATCTGACAGGGAAGAAAGAGGCTCAAGTCATAGAATCCACAAGTAGTAGATATACAAAATGTTCAAGTAAAGGGGGGCATACGGTTTCCTGCAGAGCAGCCAGTGAGGCTGGATCTACAAATGTGAACATCTTCACAACAAAGCGCTTGTAATGGGTTGGGAACTGAAGACCAGACGATCCGGTCACTGGCACCAGTGTGGTCAGATAACGGTCGTCCTGGTAAGGGCATCTGAAGACAAAAGAGAAGGTTAGAAAGGGTCTACTAGCAGACTAACGGGATAAAGATTGGCTGAACATTCACCCGTCGATCAGAAGGTCCCACTGGGGGAGACTGAGTGGACTGGGGGTTGAAGTAGTCCAACAACGTCCCAGCATGAGGACAATGTTGGGGTCAGTCCTCTCCATAATGTGCACCTCAACATACACGGGCTCCCGCAGGACTTTTGTGATGGGATAATCAGCGTCACTGTAGTAGGATGTGTAGGCCTCATCCCCTGAGGAACAACACTGGGGATTAACTAGACTCGAGTTTGAAAAGCTTTAGGCAGACACAGGACAAGACCTTACCATCAGCACAGCCTTTGGTGACACATTGGCCATTGGCCAGCCTGAGCTCCACCCTGAGAGGTCCAGGAGCAGCTACTGGTGGAGGTGGAGGAACAGAGTTGACCTCCACAACCAGAGCTTCCACAGAAGTTCCAGAGTATCTACACTGGAAGAGAAACCTGAACACACAGAGAGCTTGTAGCATTTATCAGGGATTAAGGTTCACACCAAGTCATAGATGACCTACTCAAAATGACTGTCCCTTGTGATGGAACCATATGGTCCAATCCCCACTTCATAGGATGAGGTCATTCGGTTTTCATACACCACAGATCTGCTGTCCTCCTGTGAATAGGAACAGTGTCAGCATCCAGTCCATCAGAAATAAAGTGCAGAATAAAACCAGTAACAGCTGCTCACCATCACGCTTGTGCCACATGCGGTCACAGGGAACTGGTATATAGCAAAGGAAGATGTGGACCCCACAGGAGCACAAGGTGGGTCGTTTCCACCCAGTAGATGAACCGAATCCAGACTCAGTCGAGGCAGAGTAACGTCTCTAGACACCACTACCACAAACTGACCATCTCTAATACACTGGACAGTCACTAGAACAAGGTACAAGAGCAGGTTAAAGCAGAGAATCAATTAGGGGTGCTCCGATCACGATCGTTAATGCGCATCTCGTCAGTAAAGCCGGTTCTCTAATCAGTGGTTAATTCCATCAGGTGCCTGATATTCACAGAGCAGCGGTTACTACACAGAGCCGTTGTTAACTGAGAAGATGCGCCAAAAAATGCTGAAAATGAAGTGGATTTGCGCATCTTCTCTATTAACAATGGCTCTGTGTAGTAACAGCTGCTCTATGTGAAATCACGCAGCTGATGGAATTAACCGCTGCTTAGAGAACCGGCTTTACTGACGAGATGCGCATTAACGATCAGCCGAAGCACCCCTAGAATCAATGTAACACTAACAGAATAAGATTGAAAACACTTACCCGCCCTCCCATAGAAACACTGTTTTCCGTTAAAGCAGCAGTTGATAGCTTCACACGCAGCACCACTGATCCCAGGTAGCCCACATTGAATCTGCTCAGAATCAGCTACAGCACATTTATCAAGGGGCTCTGCCTTCACTACTGGCTTCTGAAGTGGAAATTGTTGTTTAGGTAGTTGTTGAACTGGCTTCTGAAGTGGAATCTGCTGTTTAGGTAGTTGATGAACTGGCTTCTGAAGCGGAAACTGCTGGTAAGTTGGTTGTTGAACTAGCTTCTGAATCGGAAACTGCTGTTTAGTTGGTTGACGAACTGGCTTCTGAGGCGGAAACTGCTGGTAAGTTGGTTGTTGAACTGGCTTCTGAAACAGAAACTGCTGAGTCTTCAGAGCTTGAGCATCCTGAAGCGATTTACTCCACTGTGGAACAGCATGACAGAAAGCACAAACCAGCAAAATCTGAACCAACTTCCAGCCATTGTTCAACAGCTAAACACAAAGTGGAGATACTGCCCTTTGGTCTTCTTGTATTCTGCAGATTTCAGCTAATTAACGATAGTCCCTCCCTCTTCATTAACACTCTCATGACTTGCAGAAATGGGAGCTTATGCAGCTGGGTGATTCTCTTTGGATCTCAAGATAGAATTCTTATTTTTCCCATTTTGAGCATAAATGCACAAACTTAATTCAAAAAATCTTACTAATCTGGTTATTATTGGTTCTCAAATTCTGTTAACATGATGTTTCATGATTCCAATGTCATATTGACAACAAATAAGAATGGTTCAAGTCCAAGTTATGCTGGGCACACACCAAAAGATTTTTTTACATCTTATAAGATTTTCTAAATGTGATAGACCACAAACATGAGGATAAAATATCCCAGATTTAACTGTTTTGCTCCTATAGTGTGGTGTGCCATGATGTGTCAAAGACAGCACACCACACATGAACAGATTTTCAACCTCGACTGTGAACACAGGAAATCCCACAAAATCTCGTGAGGCTTCAGAATAATATGCAGGATGAAATTTAATGATAGTGTTTTGAATGATTTTATACCCGACACAAGTGGTGGAAAGAGTACTGAAAATTTTACTTAAGTAAAATTTCTGTTACACTGATGAAAAACTACTCAATTACAAGTAAAAGTACTGCTGTCAAAAGAGTACGTAAGTAAGAGTAAAAAAGTACTCCTCTCAAAAAGTAATCAGAGTGCAAGTTACTAGTTACTTTTTAGCAGGTGATATTTAGTTACTAAAAAATATTCATATCAAAGATCTATGTGGATGGATAATATCAACTTTGAACAAAACCCACTCTTATCTTATTGACAAAGTGGGTTAATTAGTGGTCATGATACAGGGATTTCTAACTTCAATACCTTAGTTGGATTGGAGTTGGAGTGGTTAAAAGGGTCCTATTATGCTCTTTTACAATGTCTTGAATGTTTTCGGGGTGTACTAGAACATGCTCTCTTGCTTGGTGGTTCGAAAAACACATTATTTTTCACATCATTTACATTATTACAATACCTTTCTCCCCAGCTTGGCACAAATGTCTCGATTAGTTCTGGGTTTGATGAAGACCTGCCTTCCGAAAAACAAAATGTGTTGTGATTGGTTAGCTGTCCCAGTGTGTTTTGATTGGTAGCTAAGACGGTGTTTCAGTACTGCCCACCTCTTGCCAAAGCAGCAAGTTCCCTCTGATGAGGATGGCATCAATATTGCTATATCAATTTGATGTTGTTTTGGAAAACAACGCTGTATTCCAACAAGCTGTTTACTGTAGTTCTTGAAAAGGGATTAAAAAAAAATGAAATATCTCCCTTTGGAATGGACTTTGAGATTTGAGAAGTTGCTACATGTCAGAGAATTTGTACTTTTTTTTTTTTTTTTTAAAGTTTTTACAAGTCAGTTGAAATGAGTAGAACAGACAGGTACATAACTTTCAATATTTATTGCAACAGACAGCAAGAGTTTTATCCTGCACTTCAAGTATTATCTTTGTAAGAAAAGTGTTTTTGGCCACTAGCTTTGTAGATGCGTGTCACACATTACATGTACAAATTACATGCACGTTCTTGCCTTCGACCACAATGAATTTGAAGTAGTGCTTATATCTTCACCTTGAAAATGCCAACTTTTCATCGGATTGCTCCTGACTCGCCATCTCTGCTGCGAATCTCTGTGTAGCTGTTGCTTGTGTGTGTGTGTGTGTGTGTGTGTGTGTTTGGCGCCGCTGGCGCAGCCGCATGTGCCGGCATGTGTGTAAAAACACTGGCTCTGATTGGCTACCATGAAACACATGACTCTACCTTAGCCAATCATAATTCTCATAATGCTTAACTCGTCATTAACCCACCTGCTCACTCACTGTGTGAGCCAGGGGTGCGTTCGGATTGCATATTATTAAATCAATGGATAGTAACGCACCGCATTTAACGTTCAGTAACGTTAACGGCGTTGTAACGACGGGAAAAGTAATTAGTTAGATTACCCCGTTACTGAAAAAATAACGTCGTTACCTAACGCCGTTCTTTTAAACGCCGTTATTCCAAACACTGCACACTACACACTGACTAAAATTCAAAAACGGAAAAAACATAATAGGACCCCATTATTATCTGATTGTTACGTCTGACAACCCCCCCCCCTCCCCCCCAAAAAAAAACAACAACAACAAACTGATTCAGATAAAATATTAGTGTCTGAGACACTGTGAGCACAAATACTTTTACGGTACACAGAAAATTAAGCTTAGCTTAAATACATAATATTAATGAAATAGTGTTAATAAATGTCTGCTGAGATAGTATTCTCAAGTGAAATAAGTAGAGGCATGGCCTGGCAACAGCAGTCCTAACATCTTGACTTAAGAAGAGAATTCTCCCAAGCCATCAAACTGACTTCATCAAAGCAAGGACGCCATTCCAGAGCCGGAAGTGACGGCAGACATTTTTTTTTCCAAGTGTATTGACTTGCATGGTTCAATTGTTTGCTATAAGACTAGTACTGTGCACTAAAAAAGCAAGGAGGGTTATTTTTGATTTCATGATATACAATCATTTTCAATACCATTGGCAAAACTACCACATACTGTATACTGCCATATACCTGTAGATATTTTTTTTTTGTCCATCCATTTTTTCAAGGCACTCATTATTTTAAGCTTTGAAATTGGTTTAATCCAAGTCTTCTAAAAAGATACATTCACCTTATATGATGAATAGATTTTAAATTTTTACACATATAAATATTATACCCCCAATTACCATTACAAAAATCTAAATCTTTAACATTTGCTCATTCTATGCATTTGTGTCTTTAAAATAGGGTAACTTACAGCACAAAAAAGTTTGATTTCAAAGTTGACTTCAAACTGAATTGAAAAACATAATGAAAAAAAAGTCACAGTCAGTAATAAAATTATAAAACAAATGACCTCAGTTCAGTTTGAGGTATTCGAAATATGACCACACTGAATTTTTACAAGCAAAGAGCCATGTACAGTATGTTAGGACTATTTATGTAGATAAATGGAACATCAGATGGCTTTGACCTGCAATGACTGTAAAATTTAGTGATGCGGTAGACAGGATATTTATATGTACAAATCAGACAAATATCCCTGTAATGATAAAAACTCCATAATCATCGGGAAGAAGGAGGCGGGAACCGGCGGACAATCAAAATGAAACTTTAATTACAAAATAAACACAAAACAGCGCCTCAGCCCCTCACGGATGACTGATGCGCACAAATAAAAACCAAAACATAAAATAAAGCCCAGGCCTGGTCCTCTCTCGTCCTTCACTGTCATCGCTCCAGTTTTATATCCCTCCATCTCCTCCGTGGGACTCGAGACCGGTGGGTCGAGCAGGTGTCGCTCATTTCCCAATCACTCCACCGGCCTCATTCCGGTTCCCACGTCCCTTGGCCCCGCCCCACTCATCACAATCCTATACCAAAACATTTCTAGCATAAATTTACATGGTCAAGAAATTAAAGTTCCATCTTTGTTTAAAGACTTTCTGGTGCATTTCTCTTACAACCAATCAAATTTCTAGAAGGATTTTCTTCGGTCAGGTATGGATCTATTCTGAATGGTTGATTACTTTTGACAAAATTTAATCCAGGAGCAAAGAGAAATAATTTCTACTTTAAAAGCACGGAGAGATCGCGACTGCACACAGTCTGCAACCAAGCAGTTCATTTGTATAAGTTAGGCCTATTTGAGAGCTCACATCCAGTTTTCTGCGATTACATGACAGTATTCTCATGTTAGAATAAAGTACTCGCCACATTTGCACGGGAATTATTATAATAATGTGAATTACCTGCAATCCAGCGCAGACATTCTGACTGTAATTGACAGGAGGCTGATGCGTGTCAAACTCACTGTCGGAGAGGAGTGAGAGACGCAGATTGTATCTGTGTATGTTCAGATATGGTGTAAAATGAGTAATGGAACTGTGTCAGACATTTCATTATCTGTATCAACATATAGATATTTATGATAACACTACCATGTAGTTTGTTTTTTTCAAGCTCTGAGTACATAAATGACGCTGAGCTCCATCTCTGTCTGATCAGCTCTTCACCCGCTGCAGCGGTTCAGATATCAGGTTCACGATCTGATATTTTTATTGGCTACTGGAGTCCTGTGAAAAATTTGAATATCAATTCAAATTTCATGCGTACTCAGTATCGAAATATGATTTAATAGTACAGTAATTTGTACTTAAGTACAATAAAGATTGGCTGAACACTCACCCATCGATCAGAAAGGTCCCACTGGGGGAGACTGAGTGGACTGGGTGTCTGAGGGGAGACTGAGTTTTTTGGTGTCCGGGTACAGAAACTGAATAATTAAATATAAAATAGCACTACATAGTCTTCACTGTAAAATAAAATACACAGTCAAACCAAAATTTATTCAGACACCTTCAACATTTCTCACATTATCAAAGTTAATTTGCTATAGTTTAGAAAATGGTGATAAAATATGACAAGGGTAAAACTGTGTCAGAATAAATTAATCTTCATAATGTCAGATCATTTTGATAATGGATTACAATCAATCAAAACTTCAGACAACTGTATGACAATATTTGCACAACTATCAATACTTTGTTGACCAATTACCAAGCAATGCTTAATTTTGTTCAGTCTCTTGTGTAAAAAGGTTGCATTAGCAATTCAGGTAAAAACACTAAAGCAAAAGATGGTCAGGTCAAAGTGTCTGAATAATTTTTGGTGCCATTTTTCTAAAATCAATTTCACTGGTAGGCCACTGTATGAAGACTTTTTTGGGTATAATATGCCACAGTTCACTCACTATCTTCATACTCACTCACATAAATGCAGTATAGTGTTCTGCACCAAGTAAAAAAATAACTAAAAAATTAAAAATATATATCTGGTGTGTCACACACCACTGAAGCACAGGAGACAAGACGAGAGTTCACTGAATTTTAATTAAGAGGAAAAACTCAGGGAAAATCCTGCAGGGGTGAAATTACGGGAATGGCCAGCGTTCGAGAGACTTCACTTCCAAAACATCCCTGGCGTACTTCAGGGAGGAAGAGGATCGTTAGCCCCTGACCAACGGCCAATGAGGACGAAGATGACGATGAAGGTGATCTGCGGACTGGAGATCGGGAGTCGGGTAAGTCTTACACACACATGCGATAGACGAGACCAGACGGTAAGATGTCTGTGAGTGCAGGTTTATATGCCAGTCTTGATTGGTCAGCGGCAGGTGCAATGATTTAATACTCAGGTGAGCAGGAACGGGGAGGTTGAGCTGTAGGGTCTGACGCTGCTTGGTTGGCTGGATTCGTGACATGCTGTCTGAATAATTGTTGATTTGACTGTGCATTATTTCTTGTTAAAACTACAAAATAATTCAGATAAGAGCAGTGTGTGATTTTCTTTCTTTCATTTTATTGGATTAACATTACAGCAGTTAGTACCTAAATTAAGCGCGGTCTCTTTAATAGACAATGAATGCATCCAATATAATACACAACCGATTTTATGACTCAACTGTTTTCTAAATCAGCTGTTTACTTTCACTTATAACCGAGAGTTTTTTCGAACATACTTTCCAAGACAAGTAGTTTTTTACATATGTTGTGTGTATTTGTCGGCACAAGAGCAAAAAGAGGCAAATTCGGTGTTCAAGTGTTTTGAATGCGTCTCTTCTGCGTCTTGTGTTTGAATGCTTTAAACTCTTTTGAATGTTTAAATTGGCATGTGGAAAGGCTGAAAAACTTGAAAATTATAAGCGTTTGTGATGACACGCAGCAGTGGCCTGTCAACTGTCCTAATCGTCTTTTTAGGCTGGCCTCCGCCATACGGTTGAGATTTACATTTACATTTAATCATTTAGCAGACACTTTTATCCAAAACGACTTACAAATGAGAAGACAGCAGACAGGTCCAGTAAGATGAGTACTGAAGATTTTGAAGCTGCTCTTGCTAGTCGCAGGGCTTCAGTAACCGAGAGCAGAGCAGTCTCAGTTGAGTGGCCACTTTTGAAGCCAGATTGGTTGCTGTCCAGGAGGTTGTTCTGTACAAGGAACATAGAAAGCTGGTTGAACACAGCTCGCTCAAGTGTCTTTGCAGTGAATGGAAGAAGGGAAGGTCTGTAGTTTTCAAAAAGCACTGGATTTAGAGATGGTTTCTTGAGCAGTGGGCTTACCCGAGCCTGCTTGAATGCTGAGGGAAATGTTCCAGAGTGAAGAGAGGAGCTGATAATGTGAGTAAGTGAAGGTATGACTGAAGAAGAGATCGCTTGAAGGAGGTGAGTGGAGATCGGATCAAGTGGACAAGTAGTAGGATGATTGGACAGAAGTTTGGAAGCATCCATCTCTGAGAGTGGGGAGAAGGAGGATAAAGAGTGTGCGTCGGTCATTGTGAAGTTGTCCTCAGTGTGCGGTGTGGAGAATTGGTCACTGATGGTTCTTGTCTTGTTTGTGAAGAAAACTGCAAAGTCGTCTGCGGTAAAAGTCAATGGAGGAGGTGGTGGCGGCAGATTAAGAAGAGAAGATAAAGTCTTGAAGAGTGTCCGAGCATCACAACAGCTGTTAATTTTGTTGTGGTAGTAGGATGTTTTAGCCGTGAAGACATTTGCAGAGAAGGAAGAGAGGAGAGACTGATACACACTGAGGTCGGTAGAGTTTCTTGATTTCTGCCACTTCCTCTCTACCGCTTTTGTATTTGCCTGATCGCCGAGGGCACCCACATCAGCCGTGGGCCCCTATAATTATCATCACCTTTCACCCCACCTTTGCTCACATTAGTGCAAGTTTGAGTCCCATTTTGGGGGACCTTTCGTGATCCATAAATATTAAAATATCGTCTAATTAAAACAGTAAAGGTTCCTATGCAGTTTAGAAATATGAAAATCGATTTAAGTAATTTCCAGGAAATGCATGGAAAAAGCTATTTCATTTGCACTTATTTCATTTATAAAATTTACACTCATTTACTTTACACACTTGCAAATTAATATGATTTCCTTTTGCTTACAGATTCCTACACAGTTAAAAAAAAGTAGATATTTCCCAAGCAGTGCCGTAGCTGGGGTTAGCGGGGCCCCGGTGAAGGTTGTATCAAGTTTGTAAGTGTCCAGGTACAGAAACCGAATAATTAAATGTAAAATAGCACTGTAAAAATTAAATACACAGTCAAACCAAAATTTATTCAGATACCTTCAACATTTCTCACATTATTAGTTTATTTGCTATAGTTTAGAAAATGGTAATAAAATATTACAAGAACTCAAGAGTTAAACTGTCAGAACAAATTAATCTTGATAATATCAGATAGAAAGATATGTAATGGATTGCAGTGGTGGACAGTAACGGAGTAGCTTTACTTCGTTACTGTACTTAAGTAAATTTTTCAACTTTACTTTACTGGAGTAGTTTTATTTTTAGTAACATTTACTTTTACTTCACTACATTCCAAAGCATAAGATCGTACTTTTAACTTCACTACATTTCATAAAACATATCATTACTCCCTGTAATATATCACGTGCTCCGACACGCAGAAGGGGTGTCTGATTCATCATGAACGAACTGACTCTTTTCAAAATAAACTTTTAAATCGGTTCGCAAATCACACCAAACGATTCGTTTACGAATTAGAATTATCCGATTGCAGCTGTTCTGGAGGTGACCACTCACTGATTCAAATGAACCGTTTAGTGCGAGTCTCCACCGGGAGATCTTGTGAGTGCGCGTGCATCTGATGTTGCTAAAAGTAAGTTATTAATGTCGAAATTTAGGATTAATTATTGTAACTGAAAATCATATTTAGGTCAAAATTGTCAGTTGTTTTGGAACTAAATCTGCTGTAAAGAGTGATCTATTTAAGCCCGCTGAAATGCTCGAGTGCAGAGTTGCAGACACATCAATCAGCGTTTGTGTGTTTTGGGTTAAAAATAAATAAATTAACCGTTAAACTAACACAGATTAAATAAAATAAACCATGCATGTTCAAATTCCCAGCTGCAGTAATATTAACAGTTTTATTAAAATGCTACCATGTCCTATGTGACGTCTGTTTTTATATTGTTTATCAACAGTAACGTTATTTTATTTTATTTTATATTTTATATTAACGTTGTTTGGATTAACTAGAAAAGTAGACAGACATAAATGTTTATTCATAACCGTACTGAAAATAAGTAAATATTGTTAGCTGATGCTAACTGTCTAGGTAACAAGCTTGCTTGTGCTAATTTGAGGTAACTTTTATAAATAATGTCCAAATATTTTTATTCAACCACCTATATATATATAAATATATATATATATATATATATATATATATATATATATATTACATCTGGGGAGAAAAGAAAGGATGTGATGTTCAGAACATGGTAACTACAGTAATTATCAAAGTGGGAAGAGATGCACCCCGTTTGGCCAGGGGTGTTTTTACACCACAGACAAGGTTTGAGAAGGAAACAATCATTATGAAAATATAATAATATTTTCCTTAAAATGTTCTTCCTTACTTCAGGCTTTATTATCATGTCATATATAACTGTGATGTTCTGTAAAACAACACACTTTAGAATACTTTGTTCTTACTGGTGAAGATCAGATGGTCATCTCTGTTTTCTCTCATGTACATCACAGTGTAAACTTCACAGTTAACATCACTCTCATCAGTGTAGTCCATATCAACAAAAAAATATATCTTGATATACAGGTCCTTCTCAAAAAATTAGCATATTGTGATAAAAGTTCATTATTTTCCATAATGTAATGATAAAAATAAAATTTCATATATTTTAGATTCATTGCACACCAACTGAAATATTTCAGGTCTTTTATTGTTTTAATACTGATGATTTTGGCATACAGCTCATGAAAACCCAAAATTCCTATCTCAAAAAATTAGCATATCATGAAAAGGTTCTCTAAACGAGCTATTAACCTAATCATCTGAATCAACTAATTAACTCTAAATGCCTGCAAAAGATTCCTGAGGCTTTTAAAAACTCCCAGCCTGGTTCATTACTCAAAACCGCAATCATGGGTAAGACTGCCGACCTGACTGCTGTCCAGAAGGCCATCATTGACACCCTCAAGCGAGAGGGTAAGACACAGAAATAAATTTCTGAACGAATTGGCTGTTCCCAGAGTGCTGTATCAAGGCAACTCAGTGGGAAGTCTGTGGGAAGGAAAAAGTGTGGCAAAAAATGCTGCACAACGAGAAGAGGTGACCGGACCCTGAGGAAGATTGTGGAGAAGGACCGATTCCAGACCTTGGGGGACCTGCGAAGCAGTGGACTGAGTCTGGAGTAGAAACATCCAGATCCACCATGCACAGGCGTGTGCAGGAAATGGGTTACAGAGAAGCAGCACTGGTATGTTGCTCAGTGGGCCAAAGTACTTTTTTCGGATGAAAGCAAATTTTGCATGTCATTCGGAAATCAAGGTGCCAGAGTCTGGAGGAAGACTGGGGAGAAGGAAATGTCAAAATGCCCAGTGTCAAGTACCCACAGTCAGTGACGGTCTGGGGTGCCATGTCTGCTGCTGGTGTTGGTCCACTGTGTTTTATCAAGGGCAGGGTCAATGCAGCTAGCTATCAGGAGATTTTGGAGCACTTCATGCTTCCAAAGCTGAAAAGCTTTATGGAGATGAAGATTTCGTTTTTCAGCACGACCTGGCACCTGCTCACAGTGCCAAAACCTGTTGTGTAAAACGTTGTGGGGTAGCCTATAGAGGCAAAGGCTAAGGGAACAAACCCTGAAAAAAAAGAAAAAGACCTCAACGACGGAACAGGCGGAGTATTATGGCTGACTTAAGTGGAGCATCACAACGGCTGGGAAGGCGGATGAAGGCTTTAGCAGTGATGGGTCCCCAGTCATCTTGGACTCCGTGCCACTGGATCCTGACCCAGACCTGCCAAGGACCGTGTGGTGGATGTAAAACAATTACTGTGCTCAATTGGCCTGCCAACTCTCTTGACCTGAACCCCATAGAGAATCTGTGGGATATTGTGAAGAAAAAGTTGAGAGACGCAAGACCCAACACTCTGGATGAGCTTAAGGCCGCTATCGAAGCATCCTGGGCCTCCATAACACCTCAGCAGTGCCACAGGCTGATTGCCTCCATGCCACGCCGCATTGAAGCACTCATTTCTGCAAAAGGATTCCAGACCAAGTATTGAGTGCATAACTGAACATAATTATTTGAAGGTTGACTTTTTTTGTATTAAAAACACTTTTCTTTTATTGGTCGGATGAAATATGCTAATTTTTTGAGATAGGAATTTTGGGTTTTCATGAGCTGTATGCCAAAATCATCAGTATTAAAACAATAAAAAACATTGGTGTGCAATGAATCTAAAATATATGAAAGTTGAATTTTTATCATTACATTATGGAAAATAATGAACTTTTATCACAATATGCTAATTTTTTCTAGAAGGACCTATATAACCATATAGTGGTTATTTTGGGAAAAATCCCAGGTATTTTGAGCAGTAGGATTATAAAAAAAAATGTGCTAATATAAAATTAAATTAAGTAGCCTATATAAAATTGCAAACATCTATCTTTCAGTACTTTTTTACTTAAGTACATAAAAAAATGAGTACTTTTGTACTTTCACTTGAGTAAAATTGAAAAAGGAGTACTTTTACTTTTACTGGAGTAATATTTTACTATACGTATCTGTACTTTTACTCAAGTACTTGATTTGTGTTCTTCGTCCACCACTGATGGATTGCAATCAAACAAAACTTCAGACACCTGTCAATACTTTGTTGACCAATTACCAAGCAATTATTAATTTTGTTCAATCTATTATGTGAAAGGGTTGCATTAGCAATTCTGGGGGGGAAAAAAACGTAAGCAAAACATGGTCAAAATGTCTGAATAATTTTGGTCCCAAATATATATATAATTTTCCTAGTAGTAAACTCTATGAACATTTTTTGGGTATAATATGTCACAGTTCGCCTTATGTTGTGACATTTGCCAAGTATGGTAACCCATACTCAGAATTGGTGCTCTGCATTTAACCCATCCAAGTGCACACACACAGGGAGCAACAGGTGGTTCAGTGCCTTGCTCAAGGGCACTTCATCCATGGGTACTGAGGGTGGAAGAGAGTTCATTCACTCCCCTCCACCTACAACTCTTGCCAGCACCGAGACTCAAACCTGCGACCTCTGGGTTACAAGTCCAACAGCTGCCCCTCTTATTTTGCTATACTCACTTACATACATTAATTAATAGTGTCCTGCACTTACTAGTAAAAAAAAAAAAAAAAAAATTCTTTTTTTCTTTGTAATTTTTTCATTTTTTTTCATTGGATTAACATTACAGCAGCAGTAATGTTTAGTCACTTTAAGAGACAATGAATGCATCCAATATAATACACATACAATTTTTTTTCCTCAACTGTTTACTTTCTGACATAACCAAAAAATTTTTTCAAACATACTATCCAAGATGGGTATTTTCACATATTTTTTATGTATTTGTCGGTACAAGAGCAAAAACAGACAAATTCGGTGCTCAAGTGTTTTGAGACGCCTCTCTCTGCGTGAGCCCTGAACACCAGAACACCACGGTGCTGAATTGGGCTCTTATACATCCTTTTCTCTTGCTTTTGTTTTTGTTCGTTCAGGTGTAGGAGTAACTTAAAGGAGAACTTCGCAAAGGAGAGCTCAGTTCAGTGTTGTGGTCTGTAAGGCACGGCTCTCTGCATGCGCACTGAGCACAGCGCGCGAGTAACCAGCTACTCAGTTCAGCTTTTCCGTGTCTTGTGTTTGAATGCTTTAAAGTCTTTTGAATGGTTAAATTGGCAAAGCTTAATAACACGTGAAAATGATTCGCTTTTGTGACGACATGCAGCAGCGTTCTGTCAACTCTCCTGAGCGTCTTTTTTAGACTGGCCGCAGCCAGACGGTCCAGATAGCCGGGGCCCCCCCTCAGCCGTGGGCCCCTATAATTATCACCACCTTTCACCCCACTAGCAATGGCCCTGCACAGGGGGGCCAACAAAGAAGATTGGCCAAGGATGCAGGACAATATTCTTGATTTCTTTAAGATTTTGCTGCTTCACGTGCTAAGAACAAAATAATCCCATTGTTTAACTAAAGCCGGGCTCACACTAGGATTGAATTTGCCAAATTGGTATGAGGTGATGTCAAAAGGTCAAAGAGAGACACAGCAATTTGCTTTCCAAACAAAAATAATGTTTCTTTCCAGAAACAAGTATATAGGATAAAATGGATGCCAAGACAACATTTTCAAGTGAAAGCATGTACTCTCAGTGAAAGTAGCACTTTTCTCATTCCCTGCATTTCTGTTCCAAACAGGCTTTTGAAAGAACAACCCTAGAACATTCAGAGAGAGATATAATAATCTGAATGTGAAACAAAATGTAGCCTCATCCCAGCAGGCACCGGACGTCTAACGTTGGACATGACTTAAGATAGAATTTGTATTTTGGTTGAAAATGAAAATCGGGTTAACGTCAATACAGTATTTGATGTTGACTTAACATTGAATTTTGGTTACACAACCTAAAAACAACAAAATATCAATGTCAGCTGACATCGGTATTGGACATCAATTTAACATTGATATTAGGCGCTGAATTTACATTGAATTTTGGTCACCTGACGTCGCAACTGAAATTTAACGAAGTGTCAACGTCTTCTGATGTTGTGTGCCTGCTGCGATGCTTTTTACAACTAGAAGAAAACAACCATTATTTAGTGCAATCATATAATTGTAATGAACCTTATTGAAATGTATGTCCGTCAAAATAGAACTCTACACAACCAGTCGTTGTAACAAAGAAAAGAACACTTCCTTTATAATAATTTGAATAAATAAAGCTTTTTAAAAAAAGGCACAGGTGTATAAGGACAGAAGAAAAAGGCATGGGACAACACACAACCCCCAACTCAACTCATCTACACACACACACACACACACACACACACACACACACACAGAGAGAGAGAGAGAGAGAGTCTTCAGTACATTAATACAGTGGTGCCCCCTGTTGAAAATATCACATCAACCTACACTGCACACATAATAATGTTTAACTGTCTATCTTCATCCGGAGGTTATATTGCCCCTGAGAGACAGCAAAACGTAACCCCACAAGTCACAAACCTCTTTTTAACGAGTCCTTTGATGTGTCCACAGGTGAATACAATCAGAGCAATCACATGATCACCGGATAACAACATTTTACATAATGTTTAGAAGAAAGGGCGCATGCAGAGACTTTGTAAAGTAGAGCAATGCATTAGTTTTCCACCTGTCCCCCTTTCACTAACTTTAAGTTAATCGAGAACGAATTGTGACTCCTGGAAAAACAGGAAGTCTGGTTACCTTAACCAGGGTGCTGAGGCCATTGTTTCAGATCACTAGTTCACATTTTATTAGTCTATACATCCACTGCCGCTGCTATACTGACTAGATATATCCAAACGGCTCTTATCCGATTGCAATCCAATGACAGGGATGCACATTTGAAGGACAATAGCCTATAGGATGCATTTTTAATGTCCGGTAGTTGAAGACGCGGCATAAATTTCATCATAATTTCGTCGTCAGATATTATTTTTAGCTCGTCAACATCTTGTCTTAGTCACAGAAAAAATGTTCGTTAACTAATATTTTTCGTCGTCGTCTGCGTTAACAAATTTAACAATGCTGGATAAAAATATTTTTTGACGCATTGATTGTCCTGACAACCATTTTTACATAAAATTGAATTAAGACTGCAAAAACGACCATTTGTGTTATCAAAATGTGTTACTGTCACCTTTATAAACATAAGAAAAAATGGGAAAATACTTTATATCATTTCTCCATTAGAAGAGCAAAATTCATTTTTATTGTAATTTTGTTATTATTTCTACAAAAATTTAAATAAGGAAAAGCTTGTATGATAATATGATAGTTACTATTGTTACTAATTTAAGTTACAACAGTTATTTTATGTAGTTTTTAATTGAATTTAATTTATTAATTTTTGCCCTACAAGTGCATGGGTGTCAGAGTCCATGATCATCTCAGCCACACAGACAGCTGACTTAAGTGGAGCACACAGTCCCCACCAAAGCTGAGACCAAACCTACGCCCATGGAGTGGTTCAGGTCTGAGGTTTGTGCAGGCCAGTCAAGTTCCTGCCTCAGTAAATCATTTCAATTTGGATGTTTGTATTTTTTGTATTTTGTTAAAAGATTAAGCAGATTGCATGCTTGATTTCATGCACTTGCTTGTTAGTGAAAATTAAACAAATCAGAAGGTTCAGTCCTCATGCATTAGATTTTTTTATCATTCACTTGGTAACATTACTTTAATTGTAACATTAGTTGTGAGACTATCTATTTATTGGTTAAAATAACTAGGTTCAGTGATAAATGCATTTATATCAGGGGAAGGTTAATCATTTCTGAATTAAAGGTGTCAAATCCATACATGATAAAAAACACATACAATCACTGGACGTTTAACCTTATTCCCAGTTTTATTGTTTACAAAAAAAAAATCACAATATTACTGTTTTAGGCTCTATTTTTGCTTGAACAAATGTAGCCTTGATCAACATAAAAGACTAGCACAAAAGGTCATCTGATTACTCTTCATTATGTCATTTTCTTGCCCGCATCAGAAAGATGTTTTCCTGATCGGCTTGGAGGGTGTTCATTTTTGCAGAAACTCACTGAGGTGACAGTGACGGATTTCCTAAAGAAATAAAAAATCAACAAAAGAGTTTAGAAAAGAACAACATTCATGGACCTTGTGAAAAGAGTTATATATGTGTTCATGTCCTCTTATGAAAATAATAAAATAATGTGTAAAGTTGTAAATTTTTAATACCATGTTCCCAAACTGGCAAGGGCAGAGACAGGGGATGGTACCGGGATTTTGTTCAAGGTAATGAGCTTGTTTATCAGCTATCAAACCTTGGAATGTTTCTTTATTAAAGTCAGCCTGTGAATATAAATTCAAATACACACATTTGTCATGTCTGCTTTGTGACTGTTATTAGACCAGATTATTAAACTATTAATGCCATATGCAGTTAAAAGTTGTTTACCTCATTAATGAACTTTAACCAAGCAGATGAGAATTTATCAGAGCGGTAGATTTTTCTGGTTTCATCGTAATCACTGGGAGTGCTCTGGATATTTTTGTCACATGCAGTCAATGCATAAGATTCAGAGCACATCAGAAACTTTTTATTTATTTATTTAATTATTGGAAAATGGATTATGGGCACAATTCTTTCAAATAAAATCTAGTGTGAGCTCAACTCTGATTATAATAAGGCATGGCTGTTAGTTTTTTTCCCCTTACCATCTACATTACAGCCAAGATCTTTGAACATTGTTGAAGAGTAACTGCTGGTCATGAATATCACCATCTGCAGCGCATATGTGCATTGAGGAAACAGTAAGAGATATTTAAAATTACTGTCAAGAAGACTCATACGGTTTGAATTTCCTTTCAGATGAAAGACTGGGATTTGTTAAGCGATGCGAATGATGTTTAAGTTCAAAATATTAGTAAACAAAATCCATCTCTCTCTCTCTCTGTATGGAATATACGTTAATTGTATACGTACCTTTGAGAATTTTTTTTCATGATGCATGTTGTTGATTGCGCTAATGAGTTCACCGTGATTAAGCTGTAAAAAAATGCTGAATTGATTCATCAGGTCCTGTGTCTTAATTCATGTATTTACATGCGCAATCTTGAATTAATAATTTTATGTGTTTATATTTTAAGTGTTTTCTAAAATGTATAACTACATGGTAAATAGTGTTTTTTAAAGATGATCACTTATAAACAAAAATTTTAGTTGCATTAATTGTGTATCCATAGCTACACTGCAAAATGTAACTTTTTTACTACTACTAGCCTACTATAATGCTAAAATTAATAATAATATATTAATATATTAGTGTTTCATTTATTTATTTATATATTGCAAGTTCAGCTAAATAGTGCCTTAATATGCACACCTATCTCTTCAGCCTTTGTTTTTTATACTTACTGACTCCTCAGGAAATTCAAATGTGCCTTCATTTCCCAGACCGGACATGTAGATGTATATGTTGTCATTTTCTCCACTGCATTAAATGAAAATAACAATGGTTCTTAACTTTAGCTGCAAATTCATACAGTATATATGACCCTGCACCAAACCAGTTTTAAGTCGCTGGGGTATATTTGTAGTAATAGCCAAAATCACATTGTATGGGTCAAAATTATAGATTTTTATTTTATGCCAAAATCTTTAGGATATTAAACATCATGTTTCATGATGATATTGTGTAAATTCCCTTCCATAAATATATTAAACCTTAATTTTAGTAATATGCTTTGCTAAGGATTTCGTTTGGATTTTCTCAATTTTAAATTTTTTTTGCACCCTCAGATTCCAGATTTTCAAATAGTTGTAGATGATAAATCTCAGTTTAAAAAAAAAAAAAGACACTTGTGTGCTCGGAGATCACATATTAGCTGCAAGCAGTGATTACGAGGCCAAGAACAAGCATCAGATACGTTGCAATTATTTAGCTGTATGTAATATCATCAGTGATATTTTTTGTAGGTTGTGCAGTCATCTAATTCATAGAAAATCGTTGTGTATTTTGACAACAACACAAAAGTTACAATCTGCACCTGTGCTGCTTCCTTACATTCAGTGCTTGGCCCTTACACAAAAGTGAAATACTATTTCAGGTAAAATAAAATAAAATAAAAAGGTATTATATAGCATATTGATAGTAGTAAAAGATTTCTTATCAAACAAACCTGTTTATGACTTTTTTGTTTGTACTCGCATCCCCTTGAAGAGCAGCCAGGAAGTTTTTTGGGGTCACATCCTTTAAGATCATCATTTTGATCATTAATGTTATAAGCTATAATTGTGCTCATAAATGGAATAAAAACATCAAAACAATAACATTCTAAATGTTACCTTTCCAGTGTAGTCCTTCAGAACTCCTGAGTACACGTCTGTGTCATCAACTACACTGACAATGGTTCCATTAGTTGGGTTTCTGCAGGCAGAGAAGAAAAGGAACAAGTTAAAGGCAATCAGCTCCACACAGTCTATTGCTGCTTTTCTGTGATGATGTGTTTCCAGAATTATTACGATAGTTTTTTTTTTTTTTTTAATGATTACATTATTATACTATACTTCTGTACTTTACACTTACATTGTATAAATGTAGCCTAAATTTTAACACTATAGTTTGTATTATATGACTTTGATATGAAATTACAAAAAAAAACTAATTAGCATATATGGCTGAGGGAGTGATTACAAATTTGAACCATTTCTCTCTTCTGACTTCTGTAATCAGTCTCACAATTTTTTCTCTTTTGGATATTTGTGGAAATGGTACTGTATATCGAGCGGCAAACTGGAATGCAAAAATCGTATTTACTGTATAGTCTTTCACTCTGTGACAGTCTTCTTATCCTTTTGAGGAGCCAGGAAATATGACAAAGGGTCCATTACACTGTTGTTCTAGCTCCACTAAATATCAGTGTGTGTAGCCCTGAAGATTGAGATCAGCCATGAAACACATGATGCTCAAAAACTTCAGGAAATTACTCACTCTGGATTGTTAGCAATGTCATCATACATCATCACCACAATCTGCTCATCAGGAATCCCATGTTTCCTAATTATCTGATATAAACTGCAAACATTGGCCTAAAACACAAACAGATTATTTCCATGTTAGTGTCATCATACACAAACTGTGGTACAGCACACCTTGAAGAATTTATGAGAAATATGTCTTGAAAATAAAGAATATTATAAAAAGAAGGACAAACCTGGTGTCTGTAATTTTCCCAGTTCTTTGAGCCGGCGACAAGGAGAACCCATTTTTTTCCAGACATTTTTTTTAGCCTTTTCAAAGCAAAGTCTGTTGGAATTAATAATAATAATAATAATAGTAATAATAACATTTTAAAACTAAATTGTGATATTGTTCTTTTAGTCATCTAACATTATTTTGTGATGGCTCATACAATTGTAATGCCAAAAAGAACACATAATAGTAGGTGATTTATAATTTATGAAAAATATCAAGAGCTCAATTAAGCTCTACTTTAGAATTGCTTTCAGTTTATGAAGTGCTGACATGTCAATCAGTTATCATGATGTTACAAATACTGTAGCAAATACAGTAATTTAACTGATCAATTTTCTATTTAACTGGATGATATACATATTTAAATAGAAAGTGTTAGTGATTAAGATTATTGGTGTAGTCGAGTGGATCATGTCATCATACCTGTGATGAGTATCAGGTGTTCCTCTGTAGTTGTCCAGATGATTTCTTGTGCTTTTAGTCAGATGATCTCTGTCTTTATATAGGCATTTTCTTCCATTCATTTCAGACTCATGGTTGGAGAATCTATGTTGGTGGGAGCCGTCTATTTATTATTGTGCAATATTTCCCATAATTGAATTGATGTCAGTTTAATTGGAAAAAGTAGCTGCTCCCCTTTATTTGCACGTATCATCTGGTATTGTAAAAAAAAATTAATAATAATAATAATATACATTTTGAATTTTGCAATTATAAATGTATGTTCTTCATTATTTATGAATTATATGTATATATATATATATATATATATATATATATATATATATATATATATATATATATATATATATATATATTCTGTAATGGCTCTGCACATTCACTTGCTTATATGTAATAAGCATATTTCAGTATTTGTGCACATTTAGGCTATGTGTAATTTTACCTTCTCTTCTGTGTCTTGTTAAGAGTGAATTGTTTGATGGATTAGGTGTAGAGAAATTATACAGAAAAAATATTTTGAGAAGAGTTTAGTTTTGGCTGTAATGCATGCTGGTGTGTTTATAGAAAAGGAGCCAGCATAACAGAAATCCTGTGTAAGCAATTGTCAAAAACTTTTATCTGTAAACATGCTTATGAATTACAAGCCAATGGTTTCATTAGGTGTGCCTCAAACACTACTTTTAGTGTGTAAGTGATTATAAAAAAATTAATATTAACATATATAGCCGCAGCCACCTACACACAAGGGAGTGATTACTTTTGCACTCCTCGCTGTCGTGTGATTTTTCACCCCGTTACAATGGTGGAGAATGCGGGCAGAAGCATGAAGAATCACCGACAGCCGCCCTTAACCTTAAAAAAAATATGTAGATATATTTTGATTTGTTTTTTTTCTCCCCCTCTCTTTGTGCAGGTGGAAACTCCTCCCCCTCATCATGGAAGAACACCTCAAGCATCTAACAGAGGTCAGCATCCGCCAGCAACACACAGGGTGACACGTTCCACCGCCTGATCCCCGTGTCCAGGCCGCACAGCTGATACAAAAAAATAGGGTGGTCCAGGAGCGACGCATGCCAGAGAGGATGATCCCATGGCTACCGAACCACCCCGCCCTTCCATGCGGATGTGGCTGGCAGGCTGCACCGTCCACCATACCCCACCAAGGGGGGCTCCATGTGCAGAGGTGAAAGTGAATGGCCACCCGTTTGAAGCTGTCTTGGACTCCTGGAGTATGGTCAGCCACGTCCACCCTACCTCCTCCTCGCCGCTACTCAGCCTGCCAGCCCCAGTGGGAGCCGCCGAAGACCCCTACGGATGAAGGGGGCCCAACATCATCCTGTGCTGCTGGCCTCGGACAGCGCCAGAGAGGGTTAGTCCCCAAGTTGTCATAAGTTCTACTTTGATGTCTTCCAGCAGGTGTCTGGAGGGGGCGACTTCAGCAAGGCTCAGCACAAGGACGACCGGCTGAAGCACTGTTGGGCCCAAGTACGGGTCATCACTTCATTGTACGGAAAGGCCTGCTCTACTGTGTCGCATCGTGGAGGGGGAAGGAAAAAACCTTGCTAGTGGTAGCACAGATGAAGGCCAAGACGGTGATGGAACTTGCCCATTCCCATCCCATGGCCAGCCACCTCGGAGCCCAGAACACCATCCAAAGAATCCATGATCTGCCAAGCGTGCCCGACCTTTCAATGCCACGGACACCTCCCCATTCCGCAAATTCCGCTGCCCATCACTGACATGCCCTTCGAGCAGATCGGGATGGATCTACTGGGGCCACTGCCAAAGTCCGCCCGGGGACACAAGCACATCCTGGTGATTGTCGATTATACCACCCAGTACCCTGAGGCAATTCCTCTGCGTAAGGTCACTGCCAAAGCCATCACCCAAGAGCTGTTTCTCCTCTGCAGCCGAGTCGGCATCCCCGCTGAGTTTCTGACCGAACAGGGAACCCCCTTCGTGTCCTGGCTAATGGCGGACCTCTGCCGATTCCTCAAGGTGAAACAGTTCCGGCCATGGTCTACCACTCACAGATGGACATCTTGGTCGAATGTTTTAACCAGACCCTTATACAAATGTTTCACCCCCTTTCAGCTCCTGTTCAGGCAGCAGCCCTGTGGCCTTCTGGATGTCGCAAGAGAGGCGTGGGAGCAGCAGCCAGCTGGCCACCAGTCATCAATCGAGCATGTCCATCTGATGTGGGAGAGTGTCGACAGAAATGATGCCCTTGGTCCGGGAACACCTCAGTCAAGCTCAGCAGGCCCAACAACGCCACAACAACTGGGCGGCCAAGCCATGGGAGTTTCAGCCAGGAGATAATGTCCTGGTCCTGGTCCCCAATGCGGCCTGCAAATTCCTGTCCACCTGGCAGGGGCCATACACTGTGACCGAGAAGGTGGTCCCAGTCACCTACAGGGTGCGTCAACCCTGCCCAAGACGGGAAAGCCGACTATACCAACTTGTTAAAAAAGTGAATTGGGTCCAGGACCCAACTCTCCACCCTCACCACCTCCTCATCCCATGGTTTTTGACATGGAACCCCAACTGTTGGCCGCCCAGAAGAGGGAGCTGTTCGGTCAGTTCTCTGATATATTCTCTCCCATTCCCAGGCAGACCTACGTCGTGCAACATGACATCCGAAACACCACCAGGGCTCATCATATGGCAGCAGCCCTATCGTGTCCCAGAGGCTCGGCGACACGCCATTGAGGAGGAAGTCAAGGAAGTTAGGGCTAATCGAACCATCCCGGAGCCCCTGGTCCAGCCCCATCGTCTTGGTTCCCGAAACCAGATGGCACCTGCAATGACTACCGCCACCTAAATTAAATCTCGGACCTGACCAAGGAGTACTGGCAAGTCAGACTCACGTAGGAGGCTAAGCCAAAGACAGTCTTCTACAACCCAAGAGGCCACTGGCAATACCGGACCCTCCCATTCCGCTTGCATGGGGCTCCTGCTACCTTCCAACACATGATGGACATCCTCCTGCGGCCCCAAGCTTATCAAGCTTACGACGCTGCCTACCTGTATGACATCGTCATCCACTCTGAGCAGTGGGAGGACCATCTGGAACATCTCTGGAGGGTGCTGGGAGAGCTTTGTAAGGCTGGACTTACTGCCAACCCCTGGAAGTGTCATCTCACCTGTAGCGAGGCCCAGTATCTGGGGTTTCAGGTGGGGAAGGTGACGGTGATCCTCCCCGTGCCACGTCCCACCTCCAAGACACAGGTATGGGCTTTTCTGGGGTTGGCGGGGTATTACCGTTGTTTTATCCCTAACTTCTCCTCCTTAGCAGCCCCCCTGACAGACTTGACCAGAAAGGGGCAGGCGGAGAAGCCACCATGGGGCCCCACCGAAGAGGAGGTGTTTCGACAGATCAAGGCCGCACTCATGTTGGAGCCAGTCCTATGGGCCCCAGACTTGAACTGCCCCTTTGTGTTGCAGACGGATGCCTCAGACACTGGATTGGGAGCCGTCAAGTGGGCAGTCCTGGAGCTAAGGTATCATCTGCTGGGAAGAAATTTCACCCTAATTACAGATCATGCCCCCCTACAGTGGATGGCCCGGGGCGAAAGAAACCATTGCCCGGGTAACTCGGTGGTTCCTAGCACTACAGGACTTCCACTTCAGCGTACAACATCGAGCCGGGACAGCCAACGCCGACGGACTCTCCAGGAATTGGTCAGCTTTCGTAAGTCTGTCAGGGCACACTCTCCCCCCACCCCCAATCTCGGGTGACCCGTGTCTTGAAGCCTCATCAGCGTTGCCCTGGAAATGCACGGGGAACACCTGGAGACCTCGTCACGGCCACCGGCAATCAAGCGGCGGCTACATAAGCCACAACCAACTACAAACAAGGGAGTAATCACTCCAGAAGACTGAATGCTAACGCTGATTTCATTGTTCCTGTTCCAAGCATCGACATGCCGCACTTGGAACACATCACAGTTAGCGCACCAGCCAGCGAGCACTCCTGCACTTCCTACTTCCTGTTTCACCTACCTCACAAATAAAACCACCCTCCGGGGCCTTTATTTTTGCACTCCACGCTGTTGTGTGATTCTTCACCCCGTTACAATGCGCACACACTTTTCAAATGTTATTCTCCCATTCTCCCCTTGCCCAACTAATCTTAAAAGCTTAAGGGACGTAACAGTTATACAGTATGTTTTAGAAAAACTGAGAAAAAATTGCAGTGTAACGTCATTCATCCAATCTGAAATATTAACACTTGTTAAAATTACCAAAGTAGATAAGGAAAACTAAGAATTTTTGAGAATTCATTGTCAGTTTCATTTCTATTGTATCTGTAGAAATTTTAAGATGTACTAAATGATTAATTGACTAACAATGAAGTCTGTATTTATTTAATGACAAATATAACTTACCTATAGTAATGAGCTTGAAAGGCAGTTAAATTAAAAGTTTATATAGATGAAACAGTCATAGAATATAGTGAAAAAGATGCTTTGTGATTTAGTATGCTGTAACATACTTGAAAATATACTCAAATGTACATATATTGGGCATACTTTTAAAAATGTGGAAAAGTTACCACGGTTTGAATATGAATAGCCATTACTATGCAGAATATTACTTCAAAACTAAAAAATAAATTTTTCAATGTTTTATGTATTGTACAAAGTAAAAATAAAAATGTTATGATGTTAATGCACAAGTTTTGATTTTGACATAGATTTCACAATCTTTGCAATCTGTGTAGGCTGCTTCAGTTTCATCAGAAAGGGTGAGAAATCCACAGCATGACTCTGCAAGTTAACTGGAAATTGCAACGGTCAAAAAAAAAATGATGAAATTTCATGAGCAGGTCGAAATTCCAGGTTTTTTAATCCAGATCCTTAATACAGTTTAAACAATAATCAGATTATTACATTGATTCTAGTTTTACTTGATCTTGGTGCTGCATTCAACACCATAGATCATGACATACTCATAGATCGATTACAAAACTATACAGTTATTCAAAGGCAAAGGCTAGCAAAGGCTCTAAGATGGTATAGATCCTACCTGTCCGATCACTGCCATTTTGTTTATTTAAATGGGGAGTCATCTCATTTATCACTATTAAAATATGGAGTGCCACAAGGATCTGTCCTAGGTCCTTTTCTATTTTCAATATACATATTGCCCCTTAGTAATATTATTAGACAACTCAGGTAGTCCAAAATGCTGCTCCTAGAATCCTTACCAGGTCAAGAAAATATGATCATTTTAGTCCAAATTTAAAATTTCTGTACTGGCTACCTATTAAATCTTGTATCAGTTACAAATTATTATTACTTACCTATAAGGCCCTAAATTGTTTAGCACCTGCATTCCTAACTAGCCTTATACCACGATACAATCCATCATGCTCCCTGGGGTCACAAATTGCTGGACTTTTTTAGCAAAGTTGACTAAAGGAGGTAGAGCTTTTTCACATTTGGCTCCCAAATTCTGAAATAGCCTTCCTGATAATGTTCGGAGTTCAGACACACTCTCTCTCTGTTTAAATCTAGATTAAAAACACATCTCTTTCGACAAGCATTTTAATAATGCTTCTCATAACTTGTGACTGTAGTTGTATCTGATCAAATGTGCATTATTATTCTTTAGCTTGGGTTGAACAAATGAATATTACTTGGTTGGAACAGCAGTTAATTATGTCTCTATTTGTTTCTCTGTTTTGCCACGGGATTTACATCCCGTGTTAACTAGGATTTAGCACACAAGCTACATTCTGGATCCAGAACACCTGAGAAAAGATGATGCAAACCCCTCAGAAGACCACAGATGATGCTAACCCTGAAACAACATACAGAACTAACAAATATTGCTACTTACTAGGCAATCACATTGTATTTGCTGTTAATAGTGTTCATTGTCTGATTTGACTACATCTTGTATTCATTTTTCTGAAAATTCCTGTCATATGCAAATAAACTGACAGTCACCACTTAAGCTACTACTAAATATTGTAGAAACTTAATTTTCTGTAAAGTTGCTTTGCAATGATATATATCGTAAAAAGCGTTATACAAATAAACTTAAATTGAATTGAACTGAACTGAAAACCGGGTGCAAGAGTGGATGAATCTGAAATCGATACCCTTGCATTTTCATGTGTACAGTATAGATTGTATAAAAACATGGACAAGTGCTGCAAACCAATGCGCCTACTTATACTATGCCCTTAAAGTATGTACTTTTTGGTGAAGAAAAGTACACACTTTTGAGTGTGTAGTAGAAGATTAGGCAAGATTTAGGACATACAATTGCATCTTTACCAAACCGCTCTGACGCATAATTACACACACCCTGTCGCTGTAAACTGGCCTGTCAATAATCTTGTTACAGGTAACATCCTGCACATCTAATTTCATTTAACTTAATACCAAATCAGCTGGGGCACTGCCTCCTAATGGGGTGGCCGCCTGTGCCCAAAAAAAAAAAAAAAAAAAAAGCGAAATTCTAAAGTGTATTACGTATATCCTATTGATTTTATTATTATTTTTAACTTGAATAAGTTACTTGTAAACAAATGCAGTAATAAAGCACAGTTTTGATTAATTTAGTTTTTGTCATCCCTGTATATATCCATTAAGTTAAATTTGAGAATACATTTTTTTTTTTCATTGAAAGAAACTCCCTATATCTTTACTTCTTTTCATGGCTTGCCACTGCTCTCTTCCCTGCCTTCAAAAGAAACACTTATGTGTGTCTGTTTTTCTCAATCTCAAAAATAATTTCAAATTGTAAATGAAATGCACAGAATGCATCCACAACATTTCATGTGTAAATGGCTAAGTTAGGCCTGACAATTTAACTGACTCTCTAACTGACTTACTCTCATGCATTAACAAGTAACGTGTCACCAGACAATTATTATTATGGAACATTCTGTGCATATTGTCATTTGGTGCAATCTTGCTATATGTGGTCACTGTCACAAAATAAACTGATACAAAATATGCAAATCAACATGACTGTTTATTGTTTGATAGCCCCCCAGCGTATTTTAATTTTATTGTGTTTTATTAAACGTTGACTGAACGTTCGATTGAAATCAACCACGACCAACGCGAGCAGAGCCTGACGGGGTAAAAACATTGATCTGAGAAAACCATACCAACATTTTAAACCATACATAAAGGTTACCTACCAGCTCTTTGTTTGGTGTCTTGTGATGTGTCGTTCTTGAACGACGAATCTTTAATGTGACTAGGGAAGAACGAGTCGTCTCTATGACGGCGACATCACTTTGATTGTTTTTTTTTTTTTTTTTTTGTTTGTTTTTTTACAGTGGATTCTAATCTTCAAAAATGACCGTGTTGTATGATTTATGTCTTTTGAGTTCACCCTTCAGATTAGACTATAGAACTGTAGTGTTACTTGTTTAGGATTCAAAATGTTGTTTGCTTTTAATTTATGTCATTATGTCCTTTTTGAGCAAGCATCTTATACATATATTATTAAAAATGGATTAAAAATTAAACTAGGCTATAAATACTTTATTAGATTATTATATTATTATATAGCCTAGTGTTTATTTACTGATAGACAGTCAAAAAGACAAATTAATCAATATTTTATTTATAAAAAGGTTTTATTTATTTATAAAATAATAACACCACAGATCCTCAAGAAACAGTAACAAAAACACAGTGACAGAAATGTCAGAAATAGCGCATGGGTCTGTCACGTGATTAAGGAATGATTTGAACCCGAAGACTTGTCAGACACGAGGTGAGTTAATCACAGACTGAAGACCCAGGTCAAGAATTAATTAATTAAGTCCAAGATCGCGACGAGCGTTGTTTCTCTGAAGACGCTGCACTTCTTTGAATCCCGAACTTCAGTAGAGTCTATAGACTGATTTGCCATAAAATGAACCAATCACAAGACATCTTATAGGGGGGGCACCTGGGGTGGCCAATCGAATTTCAGGGGGGGCCGGTGCCCCCCCCTGGCCACCACGTAGACCCGCCCCTGCAAACAGATGTTTATAAAATTTTACATTACATACAGCTGAAATATAACATAGATAAAATCAAATAAAATAAAAATTATATTTTTATTATTTTTACGAAATATTTGTACCTAGTTAAATCTTGTTATTATTAACTTAAATCCCTTTATCTAAAACTCTCTACTTAACCCCTCGGTTGTGCGCATCCACCATGTTTGTAGTTTTTAAAAGTTTTTTATTCGTATTTGTTGTTCTGAACCAAATCATTTGCCAAATCGCAATGGGTTGCGGGTAATATTAGCTATTAGAGTGTGCACAGATCCACATTTCAAAAATTATTATTTATTAATCATTAAATTAATTGGATTTTTTTGACAAATAACTTACCTACAGAGATGAAAATGAAAAGTTTGATAATATGAAAGCCAGTGAAATTGAAAGTTTATATAGATTAAACATTCATAGTATATAGTGGAAGAGATCCTTTGTGATTTAGTGTGCTGTAACTTACTTGAAAATATACTAAAATGTATACGTATATTGGGCATAGTTCTAAAACTTTGGAAAAGTTACCACGGTATGAATATGAATAGCCATTACTGTGCAGGATAATACTTCAAAAATACAAAATAAATGTTTTAGGTATTGTACAAAGTAAAAAAAAAATAAATAAATAAAAAAATAAAATAAGATATTTATCCATCAGTCTTGATTTTGACATAGATTTCACAATCTATGTAATTTGTGTGGGCATGACTCTGTAAGTTAACTGGAAATTGCAACAGTCAAAAAAAAAAAAAAAAAAAAAAGATGAAATCTCATGAGCAGGTTGAAATTCCAGGTTTTTTAATCACATGTAGTAGTCATAGGTTTTACAGTAAAAATCTTCAAAAATATCCTTAATACAGTTTAAACAATAATCAGTGTATTACATCAATTCTAGTTTTACTTGATCTTAGTACTGCGCTCGACAGCATAGATCATGACATACTCATAGATCGATTACAAAACTATACAGGTATTCAAAGGCAGGCTCTAAGATGGTATAGATCTTTGTTGAGATTCCAGGTTTTTTTAATAACAGTTATAATAATCACAGCTTTTACAGCAAAAATCTTCCAAAAGATCCTTAATACAGTTTAAACAATAATCAATGTATTACTTTACTGAGAACATAGATAGAGTAAATAACATTCACAATGCAAAGTGCAAAAAAAATATAAATAGTACATTTGATCTTAAGCTCACATAAATATTTTTTTTTTTTTTTTTTACCATTTGGAAAGATATTGTATCCTATAATATAAATGAATTGACAACATTGAAACATAAACATTTTATATATTTACAGCTAAGGAAAGTAATATATTTATTTATCGTTATATACCACAGTTTATATAGATACTATGTAATGAAATTTATCCACAGGGTTTCTAAAAAATAAAAATTCCAGGGGAGAAAAACTACTTTTGACATATTTCACAATATATGCAATTTGAGTGGACTTCTTCATTGAAATGTGTCCAGAAACAATTAGAAATCCATCAAACAAAAACAAGACACTGAGTGACTGTAAACACCAACCATGAAGTCTCCTGAGCAGTGTTGCCAGATTGGAAATGTCCAAGTATTGTACAAGAAGTTCAAAATTATCGTATTTGGAAGAAAATTATTGTACACGAGTCAAAAGAGTTATTTATTTATTCTAAACCAACAACATTTTGACACGACCTGCAAATTACCTCAATAGATGATAAGGCGTAGGCTATTGTTGGACGGAAGCAGTGATACAAAACATCCCATTATTTTCAGTGATTGTCTGCGTCGAGGCGCATATTAAAACATATTAAAATTATTTTTTAACACTTGCTTTGTCGCGTCCAGTGAAGAAGGAATTTAGCTGTTGCTGCGTGGTGCAGTTAACATCTGAGCCGCTGTCACCGGAAGACTGCGTGTTGCCAGATTTTGAAGGGGTTCTTGCTATCATGGACCGCAACTAGTGCTCATTGGCTTTAAAGCAGGGCACTCTCCTGCATTCTTAACACACCCTCAGGTGCACACGAACTCATGAGCCGATTTCGTGTATAAGTAAAGAAGCCCTATGACTGCAACTACCATCATTTAAATTTTCATAAAATTCTGAAATCATCGTATATTACAGGATTTTTTTCATTATTGATCGTACATCATACAGAGGTAAAAATTATCGTACAAATACGATAATTATTGTACGTCTGGCAACACTGGCTATGAGCGATCCAGTCATATAGAGTAGTTGTGACGTTCGCGAACGAACCGATTCTTTTGAACGGCTCATAAACATGAACGATGGGAGCCGAGTCGCGCTGGAGGGGAGCCGTTCTTTCTGTCATTCATTTTCCCTATGCGTGTTTCACACAGATGCACTCAAATAAGCTCCTCCGCGAGACAGAACAGTTATAGGGGGAGGGGCGCACCCAGCGTGATGATATTAAATTTGCCCAAGGACAAAAAAAGAGAGGCAGAAAAAGCCATAAAGTAAGGAACTGCTATGTATTTATTTACATTGAATTTTGTGTTCATTTAAAACTTGTTCTTTTAAAAACATTAAAATGTTCTTTTGTGATACTGTTCTTGTATAGAAATGTTTCACTAAAAGCTGTTTTGCACAGACATTCATTGCAGCCCACTTATTGTTCATTGACTTGAAGGGGCTGATGTCCTATTTGCAAAGTTTACAGTAGTAATAGTATGTAGTATGTAGACATTTCCATTTTATTTATTCTAATTTTATCTACTTTAAATATTTTTTTGTTTTCTATCAAAATGTTCTTGTGTGATGTGATAACAATGTTCTTGTGTGGAAGTGTTTGTAGTAAAAGCTGTTTTGCACAGAAATTAATTGCAGCCAGCTTTGTTTTTGATGTTTATTTGTGAGTAGGTATTGTATGAATCACATAAGTATTGGTGTGTCATATCTGAGTTTTAATTATTTGACTACAAATCTCACCTCATCATTCCTCCCAGTGATTATTTCCAGGATAAACTGAGATGCCCCCAAGCTGGCTTCTTAAAACTGACTAAATATTTAAAAAGAGCCAAAAGAGCCGTTCTTTTGAACGGCTCTTTGAAAGGAACGGATCGTGAAGATCCGGATCCCCTCAAAGAGCCATAAATCCCATCACTAATATAGAGCATCACAGTCCCGCCCACAGCCGGTGCCGGGAGTAAAAATTCAATACAATTTCTGCATTGACAGTTGGGGTATAAGCCATAAAAACGTATACATGGAAGACTTAAAACCAGCTACGGCTGTACTAAGCGATAGTATATGCTCATATAAACGTCAAAGGGTTCATGGGGCACTAACCTTGTTTTGAGATAAATGCCTTTTATTCGCAATGTCTTGGATAAGTACTTCATTACCCAGAATCCTGAACAATCCCACAATCCCACAGTGATGTATCTGATTGGTGGAACTCGTGTAACCGTCGGGTTAAACCCCGGGAAGTTTCTTGAAGATCATCAATAAAAATAAAATGCCACTGTCAAAACAAAATTTAGCCTAGGCATACCTTTTTGTGCATTTACTGAACTTTTGTGTAACGGCAATGACATGTGTTGACGACTGAGCAGTGATTGCAAGTCAGGTACAAAGTACTGCACCGTGTTGCTGACGTTATCGTTGACCACTTTCACACACGCAGACAATATAAAATACACAATACCTATATAAAACACTATTTATTTACAAGATTAATACTGAAAGAACTGCTATTACTGCACATTCACTATATAAAATAAAATCCACTGGAGAAAAAGTTCGCGCGAGCGCCCATCATCAGATTTGGAAGTTGCTCAAAAGGATCAAATTAAAATATGTACACAGTCTTGTACCTTTGACTTTTTTTGGATTTTCTCTTAATTTTTTCACTCAAAATTATATGTTATATGCTTATGAGTTCAGCCGTAGCTGGTTATCCTCACACATGCTCTAAAACTCTTTAGATACGGATTTTTCAGAAAGTCAATGGGAGAAATGAATGGGAAATTTATTTCCGGCACCAAAGATCTCTCGGGCTGTGGGCGGGACTGTGATGCTCTATATAGGCCCCTTAATTGCCTGTGTCACTGTGACGTCACCGCTCTAGCTGGAGGCAAAACATAAGGCAGAACTCACAGCAGGTGCACTAAAAGTTTGAGGTTTTGACTTTAAAATGTCTTCTCATTGTGTTTTTGGCTGCAAAAATAGAAGGAACAGCACTTTTGTTTCAAAACTAAAGTTTTACTGGATCTTTATTATCTTTTATTAGTATAGACCCCTTAAAAATTAGTAAACATTGCAACGTCTCTGGGTGGGCGGGGCTTAGCTGGAGGCAAAAAGAGGCGCAGGCACAATGTTGACAAGCGTAAGCTATATTAGTATAGACCCCTTAAAAATTAGTAAACATTGCAACGTCTCTGGGTGGGCGGGGCTTAGCTGGAGGCAAAAAGAGGCGCAGGCGCAATGTTGACAAGCATAAGCTAGCACGTTTTAGGAGGGATTTAGTAAACATGGATGCAGAAGAAGGTTAGGAACTGTCCGAATATGTACAGTCACTGACTCTGCGGGACCGTGAATATATATATATATATATATATATATATATATATATATATATATATATATATTTATTTATCTATATATTTATTTATCTATATACATATATATATATATATATTTATTTATCTATATATATATATATATATATATATATATTGTGGCGAGGTGAAGAAGGACACGACGAGTAAGTACAGGTGAGCACCCCGCACCGGACCACCTCACCTCACTGCCCTCTGCCACCCTATTTATTAATAAAATCCACCCTTC
This sequence comes from Carassius auratus, assembly GCF_003368295.1. Taxonomy (NCBI): domain Eukaryota; kingdom Metazoa; phylum Chordata; class Actinopteri; order Cypriniformes; family Cyprinidae; genus Carassius; species Carassius auratus. The sequence goes on from NW_020523638.1 coordinate 182,231, forward strand.
GGGGAACTCACCTGTACTTACTCGTCGTGTCCTTCTTCACCTCGCCACCATATATATATTGTCGTCCTAGTCTTGTGGAGAAGCGGGGAAACTGTGGGAGGGCGGGGAGTGGACCCTGACAGACCTGCGAAAGTTGCCCAAATCCGAGAGAGTCCGTCGGCGTTGGCCATCCCCGCTCGATGTTGCACGGTGAAGTTGAAGTCCTGGAGCGCCAGGAACCACCGCATCACCCTCGTGTTCGTCTCCTTGGCCTGGGCCATCCACTGCAGGGGGGCGTGATCTGTAATGAGAGTGAGGGGGCAGCCGAGAAGGTAATACCTGAGCTCCAGGACTGCCCACTTGATGGCCAGCGCCTCCCTCTCCACCATAGCGTACCATTGTTCCGTGGGGGTCACCTTTCGGCTTATGTAGATCACCGGGTGTTCCTCGCCGTCGTGGACCTGGGAGAGGACGGCTCCCAAACCGGTGTCGGATGCGTCCGTCTGGACCAGGAAGGGACAGTTAAAGTCGGGTGCTTGGTGTACCGGCTCCGTTGTGAGGGCGGCCTTTATCCTGTGGAACACCGCCTCCGTCTCGGGAGTCCACGGGACCTTCTCCAGTTGCCCCTTCCTGGTCAGATCTGTCAGGGGAGAGGCTAAGGAGGAGAAGTTAGGGATAAAGCAGCGGTAATATCCTGCCAACCCCAAAAAGGCCCGTACCTGCGTCTTGGAGGTGGGCCGCGGCGCGGAGAGGATTGCTGCCACCTTCTTCTCCTGAGGTCTGATCAGGCCGCGACCCACCTGGTACCCCAGATACTTTGCTTCTGAGAGGGCCAGGTGGCACTTCCGGGGGTTGGCAGTCAGGCCAGCCCGGCGCAGTTCCAGTAGCACCCTCCGCAGCCGCTCCAGGTGGTCCTCCCAAGTCTCAGAGTGTATTACCACATCGTCGATGTAGGCCGCCACGTAGGCCTGATGCGGCCGGAGGAGGATGTCCATCAGCCTCTGGAAGGTGGCCGGTGCTCCGTGGAGGCCAAAGGGAAGGACCCGGTATTGCCAGTGTCCATTTGGGGTCGAGAAGGCCGTCTCCGGCTTGGCCTGTTCCGAGAGGGGGACTTGCCAGTATCCCTTCGTGAGGTCGAGGGTTGATATAAACCGGGCCCTTCCCAGACGATCCAACAGCTCATCGACGCAGGGCATGGGGTAGCAGTCAAACTCGGAGACTTCGTTGAGGCAGCGGAAGTCATTACAGAAGCAGAGGGTGCCGTCAAGCTTCGGAACCATGACGATGGGGCTGGACCATGAACTGTGAGATGGTTCAATTACCCCTAACCTCAGCATCTCCTGTACTTCCTCTTCGATGGCATGTCTCCGAGCCTCCGGGACACGGTAGGGCCGCTGCCGGACGATGGTTCCGGGTGGCGTGCGGATGTCGTGTTCCAAGACGTGGGTCCGCCCAGGCTGGCAGGTGCTCCAGCTCGGTCTTCTGGGCAGCTGAGAGTTGAGGGTCCATGTCAACAACCACAGGAGTCGCTTTGGTGTAGGCCGAGAGCTGAGGCCCAGTTCCGACCTAGCGCTTCAGGAGGTTAATGTGATAAAGCTGGTCCCTCCTCCATCTTCCGGGCTGCCGCACTCGATATGTAACGGGCCGATGTTTTCGGTGACGGTGTACGGCCCCTGCCAGGTGGCCAAGAACTTGCAGGCGACCGTAGGGACTAGAACCAGGACATGGTCTCCTCGCTGGAACTCCTGTGGTTGGGCCGCCCGATTATAGTGTCGCTGCTGGGCCTGTTGCGCCTTGACGAGGTGCTCCCGGACGATGGGCATCACTCAGTCGATCTGCTCCCGCATCTCCCGCACGTGTTCCACGGTGGTACGGCTGGTTGTTGTTCCCAGGCCTCTCGGGCAACGTCGAGCAGACCACGGGGCTGGCGGCCGAAGAGCAACTCAAATGGTGTGAAGCCGGTGGAGGCCTGAGGGACCTCCCGAACACCGAAGAGGACGTATGGCAGCATCTTGTCCCAGTCCCTTTTATCTTCGGCTGTCACTCGGTGCAGCATTTGTTTCAGGGTCTGGTTGAACCGCTCAACAAGCCCGTCGGTCTGGGGGTGGTACACTGTGGTACGGAGCTGCTGGACCTTCAGGAGTTTGCAGACATCCACCATCATCCGGGACATGAACGGGGTGCCCTGGTCAGTCAGTATCTGGGATGGGTTGCCGACCCGACTACACAACAGGAAGAGTTCCTGGTCAATGGCTTTAGTAGTAGCCTTTCGGAGGGGGGTGGCCTCAGGGTAGCGGGTGGCATAATCCACGATGACCAGGATGTATTCGTGCCCCCGGGCGGACTTCGGCAGCGGCCCCACTAAGTCCATCCCGATCTGCTCGAAGGGCACCTCAATGATGGGCAGCGGTATCAGCGGGCTGGGGGGAGGGGTCTGTGGTGAAGTCCACAGGCAGGTTGGGCAGGTTTGGCAGAACCGCCGGACTTCGGACTCTAGGCCCGGCCAGTGGAACCGGTCACGGAGGCGCTGGACGTTGTTCTGGACTCCTAGGTGTCCTGCCATGGGGTGTGGGTGGGCTATCTCCATTACCGTTCCTGTCTTGCTGCACGGGACAACCAGCAGCGTCTTTTCCTTCCACCTCCGCTGTGCGACACAGTACAGCAGGCCATTTTTCACTATAAAGTGAAGAGTGGGGTGGGGTGTCGGCTGGATTTCTTTTCCGTCCACCACTCTCACTTGACCCCAGCAGTGTTTAACTGGTCGTCCACATGCTGCTCTTTGGAGAACCCTCCAGCCCCCATCACCTGTTGGTACAGATCATAATAGAGGTTAGGAGTTGGAGGGGGTGGGCGGTACCCGGCTGGGCCGGCAGGCTGACTGATGGAGGCGAGCAACTGGTCGAATCCTGGCCAGTCTCGCCCGAGGAGGACCGGTACCTGCAGATCCTTGACCAGTCCGACGTCTATGGCCCAGGCGCCGGATGACGCAGCGATGGTAACCCGTTGTGCTGGCACGTCCCTGGTGTCGCCGTGCACACAGGTGATGGAGAGCTTCGTTTTGGCTTCAGGCCGCAGGGGCAACAACGCCGTCTTCACGAGGCTGACCGCGCTACCGGAGTCCAGAAGTACGTGCGCCGGCAGCCTTAAGGAGCGCGGCGAGCTCCTGTTCGGTTTCCCCTTGCCGGGAGGCCATGTGCTCTATAATTTGTTGCTGGAGGATGCTCACCTCGGTGAGGTGCTTCAAGAGTTCTTCCATCGCCGGGGGAGGAGCGCCACCTGGGGAATCCAGAGAAGACACGTGTGGCAAAAGAAAAACCAAAAAAACAATCAAACCAGTCCAGCTGGGGAAACACCGTGTGGGAAGGGGTCGTCGGTGTCTTCTTCACTGTCCTGCCCGCATTCTCCACCAGTGTGGCGGGGTGAAGAAGGACACGACGAGTACGTACAGGTGAGTTCCCCCGAAGGGTGGATTTTCTTAATAAATAGGGTGGCAGAAGGCGGTGAGGTGAGGTGGTCCAGTGCGGGGTGCTCGGCTTCCTTTGTGGTCTGTGTGCTGTGGTAGTGTGGGTCCGTTGTGCCCTCCCTTGTGCGGTGGGGCTGGCACACACTGCTCTCTGAAAGCAAGACAGACAGTAGGATTAGCTGGCTCTCCTGGAGACATCTCTCACCTCTGTGTTCGTTTGCTGTGCTTAAATAGGCAGCTCTTGATGATCCGCAGGTGTGGCCGCTCAGCCCGTGATGAGCAGGAGCAGGTGTGACTGCTTGGTTTCCAGGGCGACGCTGATGAGAGCTCGGGACACGTGTCACACTATATATATATATATATATATATATATATATATATATATATATATATATATACATATATATATATGTTTATTTATAAATCTTCTCTATATTTATACCGTGACAGCTATTTTTGTAAATTAACTCTCGCAGATGGAAGCACCTGACCTGTATGCCATACGGCCATATTAATTACTTTTGGGTGGTTTTGGGGAATTTTGTCAAGGCTTATTTTGTGATGTAACCTATCGCTGGGTTAACTATGATTAGCAATGTGTATTATTTTAAGAGACCATTCAGAGGATGGCACACAAACTTCTCAACCAATCAGTGGCTTCTATCCCACGTGTGGACTCTGCATCGTCATCAGCAAGTGATCCAATAAAACGAATGACATTGGCCACCTACAATAAAATTCCTGGCCCCGCTAGTGGCGTCACATGCTATATTTATAAATATGTAGAGAAATAATATAAAAACAAAAGTTATGTCAAGGTCATGTATTAACTATTCCAAGGTCAGCAGTTTGTACAAGGTTGAAAATGGTTGAAATGTCAACTGTCACATGTCAACTGTGTTACCAATCAACTTGACGATGTTGGTAATTCATTGTCAATTTATGCTCCGACTGAGTGTTGTTGATAAAAATAAATAATTCACGAACTATTGTCATTACACAAATTACATAGGAATTGCCCAAAACCATGGAAAACAATGGATAAACTTAATTGATCTAATCATGGCCACACTTTCTGTGGACTCCATATCCATAATATTCCCAGCCGGCATTTCAACGTTGAAACAACGTCAGGTACCATGGTTGAATCAACGTTGAAAAACCTTTCGATTTTGCAAATTGGATCAACGTTGAAATCACGACGTTGATTCACCGTTGAAATCGTGACGTTGATGTACGGTTGAAATCACAACGCTGATTCACTGTTGAAATCCTGACGTTGAATCAACGTTGAATAACCTTTCGATTTTGCCAATTGGATCACCGTTGAAATCGCGACGCTGTTTCACCGTTTTACCTGCATTATGGGTGAATTAGGGTCGTGCTGCAGCCCTGGGATGAAAGCTGAATGAGGTGTTGATTTTGAAAAGTTAATCAGCGTTGATAACACGACGTTGTTTCCCCGTCGTACCTTGCACCGTGTGTAAATACACCTAGATCCTAGTTGGCATTTAGATCAACAATGTACATGCAAGGCTAAAAATCTAATGACTGGCAGCAATGGCTTTACAAACAACTTTAATAAACGACCACATGCTCAAAATTGTCAAACAGCAGTTAAATTTTGGAAACATACTGAATAAAACAGATGAAAATAATCCCACACTTTATTATGTAGAGAATGCATGGAGGTAATGCTAAAAACATGTAGTAGAACAATCCAAATACAATAATATTTAAAGGTTTTTGTAAAATAATTCGGCACAAAAATGCATATTTTTTTCAGCACTTACAAGACAAACCCTTGTACCTTTATGACTGAAACCAGTGGATCTTTTATTTTGGTGGAAAACTACAGTTTCTGTCAAAAACATGTTTTAGTAATGTGTCTCATTTCAAGTTGTGCACATTTGTGCAGTGAAAATGTGTTGCACAGTACGAGCAGGGAACCTTCAACCAGTTGATTTCTAATGGGAACCCCCCCGGACTGTGTCTTCTTTACCGTGGGGAATGCAGAATGAGATTTCTACCGCAGGGCACTCTAAAATGTTAGAACCAGCAGCCTCGTGTATACAGTGTGGTTGTGCTTCGGGTGATCCTTGAAAGTGTCCCAGCGCTAGGTCCTTTCTGACGCCGTCCCCTCCACTCTCTCCCACTTGTGCACTTTCTGTACCGTCCTGTATAAACATTTACATTTAATCATTTAACAGACGCTTTTATCCAAAGCAACTTACAAATGAGAAGAACAGAAGCAGTCAGGTGTACAAGCGAACAACAACAGTATACAAGTGCCATGATAAGTCTCAGTTAGTCTAGGACAGAACGCATAGCCAGGTTTTTTTTTTTTTTTTATAATATGAAAGACAAGAAAAGAAGGAAAAGTGCTAGCATTAGTTGGTTAAGTTCCGGTGAAAAAGATGAGTCTTAAAATGTTTCTTGAAAATGAGTAAAGACTAAGCAGTTCGGATTGAGATTGGGAGGTCATTCCACCAGCTGGGCACAGTCCAGGAAAAGGTCCGTGAGAGTGATTTTGAACTTCTTTGGGATGGCACCACAAGGCGTCGTTCACTTGCAGAGGGCAAACTTCTGGAGGGAACATAAGATTTAACCAGTTTGTTTAGGTATGTCCACAATGTTTCACAATAACTTTGATATTGTGAAATATATTTAACTGAAAACTGAATGCAAAATAAATCACACAATATTTTCACTTTACAGTTCAGTAACAGTGAGGTTGGAAACAAAGTGGACAACACTATTCATTAAACACTTATTTAATGTATTCAGATGAAAATTTACAATATTAACAAATTATTCACAAGCAGTGTTTTCAGAGCCCCCAGTTACACTGTTTTAATCAAAACACTAGTAATACAGTGTAGTAAAACAAATAAAATCTAATTCAGTAAATTTTTTATAAACTAAGTACAATCAAAACCTATCACAAAAGGTCAAAGCATCTCTAGCAGAAGTGACAGTGCAATGTAGCAGATGAACAATTTCTTACCAATGTTTCAAGAACAAGCTGGATCCTCGATGACTCTACAAGGGGAAAGAAGAAATGGTTTACTGAAAAGTTCTTAAAAAGCAGGATTTCATATTATACCATTTCTTTAAACCACTGGTTCTCAAACTTTTTATACCAAGTACCACTTCAGAAAATATTGTTATTAAATATTAAGTTCCACCATAATGACCAACATTACATTTCAGCAGCGTAGTAGACCAAACTATTCAGCTACAGGTCTACAGTTAAAAAATGAGGCAGTTTTATTCTAATAAGAATATTTATTGTTGTCAGACACTTTACCATGTTTGAACATTAACACTACAACTGTGCTTACATACACAGGTAAATAAAAAAAAGTTTAAATTAAAATGTAATTTTAAATGTAATTATGTAACAAAAGTTACAAAACTGTACTGTACTTTAACTGTAACATACTTAAATGTGCAAAAAAAAAAACTTACTCAAAGATTAAGTTAAAATATATTAACATTAATTAGTTTAATTTAGTGATTCACCTGCATAACAACTAGAGGGGGCCTGACACTTTGAGAACCATGGCTTTAAACAATCCTTTTATTTATTTATTCATTTTCATTAATTCATTAAAATTATATTTAAATACAGACATTTGCACTTATATGTTTCAGAAAACACTTTGAAACTATTATAAGCATACAAACATATATAACACACCTAATGCATGGGATACATATCAGGAAAATATGGGAAAATCTCTAAACCATCTCTAAATCTCTCTTACCAGCAACACATTAGGTGAGCACCTAACTTGATCAGCTGTGATAAAGCAATGCAAAAATAGACACACGGGTATTTATTCATCTGCAGATTACATGTCCTTTAAACTACCCATTTGTAAACTCTGGTAATACTTTACTATTTTCAAAAGATAATAAAGATAACGTTAGCGATTTTCTTACCTCATTTTGCCAGGATGTTTTCAGGACCTCGCAGAACACCTGACCCTTCTTGTGTTCACAGTTTTTGTTCTCCATTGACATGTCACGACTCAAATTCGCTCAAAATAAATAAAAAATGTACAGGCAAATATGAAATAATTCGGGACCGATAGAGCAGTCAGTTATAACGAGCAGCAGCTCACAGTTAGCCGCCTCACTCACAGAAAGACGACAATAACGGTCATATTTTTAAATGTAGAAAGGCGCGAACCGATTCATTGTCCAGTTTCCTGAATGACAGACAGATTTACCAATCATGATAGAAGTAATAAAATACAACTACCAATGGGAGTTGTTTCAGTGTGATAAAGCAGCGAAATGTATATAGTTTTATTGTTGTTAATGATGATAATATTTAACATATACCTTTAGATTTTAGAATAGGTATCATGACTAAAATATTTTAAAATGCTATTAAAATAATTAATTAATTTAAATAATTTAATATAAATAATTTAAAAGCTTGTTAACCTTTAACTACCATTTAGCATTAAACATTTTTAACGTTGTTTCATTAAAACAACTGACCTTATTTCAGCCATATTTCAATGTTGAAAGTTGGTCATGTGCTGGAAGTTTTTCAACAGTTCATCTTTAAACGTTGAATCAACGTTGTTTCAACGTTGAAACCACAACTGACCTTATTTCAACCATATTTCAACATTGAAAGTTGGTCATGTGCTGGATGTTTTTCAACCATTCAGCTTTAAACGTTGAATCAACGTTGTTTCAACGTTGAAACCACAACTGACCTTATTTCAACCATATTTCAACATTGAAAGTTGGTCATGTGCTGGATGTTTTTCAACCATTCAGCTTTAAACGTTGAATCAACGTTGTTTCAACGTTGAAACCACAACTGACCTTATTTCAACCATATTTCAACGTTGAAGGTCGGTCATGTGCCGGCTGGGTTATATTCACATTTGTCAAGGGTTAAAAAGCATTCAGAATTCCTCATAATTGATTTAAACCTATATAATATCCCCTGGTCTGGTTCTCTGTAAATTTGAAGGTTGAGCTCCAGGGGCTTTTTCGAGTGACCCAGGCCCAGCGTGGCCTCACCCTCTCGGGCATGAGGGTGAGATGGCGCCCCCTACTCCGGTTCTCATTAACCGTGGGAGTAACCCCAGGCGGAGCGACACGTGTTAAATTAAGTTCACATTGTTAAACATTTTATTTAACCAATCCTAGCTTGGAAACTGTTGCCATACGCAATTTTGCCTAAGAGTTGTATAATAAAGGTCCCGCGTCTTTGGGTGATTTTAAACTGTTTTATACAGAAGTAATTCAAAAGTATGGAAATAAAAATGTAACTGGAGCATGTGTAAAAGTGGTAGGTTAGACAGAGAGGACTTAAATAGGCTTTTGTCCTGTTTTTTTTATCGTAATGTTGAGACGTGTGTGCTGTGGATAAAATTGTGTTAGTCTTTATTTACAAACGAACACATGCATAAGCATGTCAGCTGTTGCAACATTTGATATGATGTTAAAAGAATCAGAGTGTTTATTTACACTAAGTTCAAGGCTACCATCGCCCATCAACATGTTAGTATCGGTTGTAGTGGATTAGTGGTTAACTTGTGTGCTTTTTGACACAATCGACCCGAGTTCGCGTCCGCCTTTTCCCAAACATGTTTTTCTCCTTTTTCAAATCTCATATCTTATAGGGAAGGCATTTATTTTCTATAAAAATTAAGGAAATAATTCAAAAGTTGAAAATAAATATTGGGTAGGGTTAGGGTAGGTGTAGGGAGGGCTTTAATTGTCCCAGTAAGGTGGCATTCATTTAAAAATTTGAATTAAAATTCAAATAAAAAAGTTATTAATGCGTACTGTTTTATAATGTACTACAATACTGAGGTGCAGATAATTGCCACCATTTCAAATAAGTAGTATAAATTGCATCAAATCTAGCTATTTTAACACAGTGTAAATATAATCCATTGCTATATCTATTGCCAAGAAAATATGCTATTACGCCTAAACAAATAGCCCCTGCCTAAAAGAATACATTGGTGCTCATCACTGAACACAGCAGAATATAATCATCATGGATCTCTTGCTATAATACAATACAATACTCCCACCTTGTGGGCTATTTATGGAATCTCGTTTCCGCCACTAAATTAAGAAATTATTTAAAAAATAAATTAATAAAGAAATAGCAACTTTATATCTCACTGTTATAAAATGTATATCTCGCATTGTCTATATCGCAATTCTGAGAAAAATTCAGAATGAATGGTAAGATAAAAGCTGCAAATTAGGCCTTCCTTTATTTTTTTTAAAGGTAGGCCTACCTTTCTTTAATAAATAAATAAACATTTTTTTCATTGTCTAAATATATAATAAATAAATTCAGACGAGCAGTTTGTGATTTTCTGCCTTTATTGAACATTACACTGCATTTGGTCTATTTTGCAACATGATTCAATTAAAACACATGCACGCGGGAGACATTTTACCACACAATGCTACATTCAAATTTATTTAATAACCCATGAAGCACTTCATCCAGTATCTTTTCACTCCGTGACAACAAAAGCAGACTTTTATTATGTTCCCAGACAGCACACATACGTTGTGCCGATGTCGAGCCGACCTACAAAATTCCATCGGGACGATATCGCTCAGGGAGCGTTTGCTAATAGGCAAGATGTCTCGGCGACGTCGGCCTCTGATCGGAAATGCTCTCCGGCCGATGCTGAGACGATACATCCCGGCCGCTCTGCGTGGACGCGGTTCACCGGCGTTTTGCTCATCGTTACGGATCACCCGCGGCTACCGCCGCTGGTTTATAATAAAACAATACACACCACTCTCAAGAACAGACGCAACTTTATTAATATTTTCATTTATTTCATATTACATGTACAAATACAATAACATTTACCAGATGCTTTGATCAAAAGTGGATAATTCGGGATTATTTGTAGTCTTTTGAACATTAACCATGATTATACTACAGCTTTTGCAGTAAAACCATAGAAAAAACAAAATCAACCATAGTTTTACTACAATCGATTTTACTACAGCTTTTGCAGTAAACCCATAGTAAAAACAAAAATAACCATTACTACAGTACTTGCATGGTTACATGTTGTATGAGTATAGCACCTTTTGACAATACTTATTTCAAAGTAGGTTTACAGGAAATGCATGTTTCAAGGTTACAGTTTAAAAAGCCAGAGATGACTGAGACTCACTGGGAAGACCATCTACTAGTTCATAATAAAAGTCATGTGTTCAGTGCTGTCAGCATTGCATGCAAACTTTATGCCAAGAACTTTTTAAAAAGAGTTAAATAAACACAAAATAAAACCAGGCAAACAATACTAATTAAGCAATTAAAATGTTTTAAATTGCATGATAAAAGTTCAAAAATATTTTCTGATAAAATCTTACTAAACAAGTCTCTAGTTTTGTATTCAGTTAACATTAACATTATCTTTCAACATTTTTAAAGTGATGCTTACAAATAAAAGGGGACATGTAGGTCCACATAACTCAGAGAGTAAATATTGTTCATTTACAGATATAAGAGACGTTACAATAAAGCAGTTTGAAAATCATCAAATTTACCCTTATAGGCAAAATAAGGTTAATATTTGTTTTGTGTGTCCAATGTTTTGTGTGTTCATGTACAGTTGTCGTCTGTAGTCTTTCTGAGCGTTGGTGTCATCTGAAGTCTTCAAAAGTGAGTTTGGATTCAGTCTGGAGCTGGTGTAATCTCTAGAAACCTTGGGATTGACATCCTGAGATAGAAACAGGAAATAAAAAGGAGAAAGTTTAGAATAGCTGCTGCTGTTCATATTATTTCAGACAAAATATTATTTATTTAATCACATATAACTGGAGTGCATGGTTATTAGATGTGTTGTGTGAATACTAAACTATGTATTTTAATTTAATTTAAACAACAACAAAAAAGTGTGTCCGAGCCCCAAATATTATTAGGAAGGCTATTTCAAAGTAAAATACCAATAGGTTTTGCTTCCTTTAGTGGACTTTGATAAATTCTTGGTGTTAGAATTAAGTTACCTCACTACAGGCCATGCACCATAGATGCTGCTGCCTCAATTTGAGCTTATTTTGCTATATATATATATATATATATCTGATTTAATCACAAGTAGGTTTAATAAACGCACATCCACTTCCAATTCACCAATCAATAAACAAAAATCGACACACTGCCACTAATGCTCTCAAAAATCAGTTTATTGATGAAGTGTTTCATGTGATCCCTGTAAATGTAATATTTGTGGAACAGGCATCTCTTTAGAATGGAATATACATTTCAGTGGGTGGAACATTATATTTGTAATTATACTACCGTTAAAAGTTTGGGGTCAGTACGATTTTCTTTTTACGTCTTTGAGAAAAGTCTCTTCTGCTCAACAAGGCTGCCTTTATTTGATCAAAAGCAAGTAAAAAAACTGTAATATTGTGAAATATTACAATTTAACAACAGTTTTCTACGTGAATATATTGTGAAATGTAATTTATTTCTGTGATCTAAGCTAATTTTTATTACTCCAGTCTTCAGTGTCACATGATCCTTCAGAAATCATTCTGATTTGCTGCTCAATAAACATTTTCAATTATTATCACTGTCTTATCAATTATCAAAAGTTAAAACAGACATTTCTGTTTCAAACACTGTACTGTTTTAAAACTTTATTATTCATCAAAGAATCCTGAAAAAAATGAAGGAACACAGCGGTTTTCAACACTGATAATAGTCAGAAATGTTTCTTCAGAAGCAAATCAGAATATAAGAATGATTTCTGAAGATCACGTGACACTGAAGACTGGAGTAATGATGCTGAAAATCCAGCTTTACCATCACAGGAATAAATGACTTCTCTAAATATATTCAAATAGAAAACTATTATTTTAAATTGTAGTGAACTGTTTTCATTTCATATATTAAACTGTGGTTGCCATAAAAGACTTTCAAAAACACAAAAAACCATACCTTCCCAAACTTATGATACAGTTGTGTATGTTCAAGATTGTAAATACTGGTCCTGCAGTTTATAGCATCTTGGAGATGTTGTCTGACAGCAGCGGTGGGCCGTCAGCAGCTCTGCTGGCCCTATAAAAAACAAAATTGTGTGAAAAAAGCTTTTAAAGACTATTTAGTTATCATTTACATTTGTGTAATGTTCACAAATTGCTTGTGATTAGTTTAGTTGAGGTTGACCTGGAATATCCTACACATATGCCACATAGTTCATTCCTGAAGCAAACTTATGTCCGTTTGGTGATTAAATAAACAGTTTCAGACCGCTGCTTGAATTGAATGTGACGCATCCTGTGTGTGTGATAACTGTGACTTCTCAAAGACGCTGCATATGATTAGATAATCATGCACTGTTCTAAAATAGCAGCAAATAAAATGAGACGCATCCGGTGTGTAGGCTTGGGTATCGTTTGAATTTTATTGATTCCAATTCCGATTCTGCTTATCGATTCCTAGTTTCGATTCCAATAAGGTAAAAAATCCAATATAAAAAAATTAGAATGGAAATGTATAGTCAAACATTTAGATGTCAAACATGTTTCTGTCTTTTTACAAAGCATTCTGTTACAGCTGAATAACATGAGCAAAAATCAGCAGCTTACAAAACACTGCAAGAGGAATTTTGCCTGTGCTAAAAAAAAAAAATGCCATAGCAAAAACAATTAATTAATAAAAATATTAAAGTGTTAAAGACAAGTAACCAGTCAGTAGTAAGATATGAACAAACAAATCAATTAGCAATATCCTAAATACAACTAAACAAAATTTCAGGTACAGAAACTGTAATTAAAAGTTTAAAAACACTGCATAGTTTTCTTTTTATAAATAAAATAAAGATTAATCAATTAAAGTTATTAAATATATTCAGTCGAGATCAGTGAATGATTTTCTTTTGTTTCTTTTGTTCTTTGATTAACATTAATGACAGGCAGCGCGTTTATTAGGCTGTTGTCTCTTTAAACAAAAATACTGTACGTGTGTGTTTTCTTTCTCATCTGTTTAGATTCATGTAAGACAAAAACGTTTGTGTTTATGATGATATACTGATTTAGTTTTCTGTATATTGGTCGACAAATATGAAAGAAGTCAGTTTCGGCTCGGAACAACCTTTTCTACAGTTGAAATACATGGAATGGTCCGAGAATGGACACAAACCCTGGAACCCACAGCACGACCGCAGACCGCTGCTCTCATTCAGTATCCATTTTGTTCAGTATTCATTTTAAAAACTATTGGTTTATAAATCGGTATCGGCCAGTGTGGTCCAAACTAGCTATCAGTATTGGAAAAATCCACTATCGGTTGATCTCTAGTTGATAATACTGTGGTGCTGTGTGGATGTCCAGAAAAAAAAAAGACCAAATCAATACCGGTGGCTACTGGTGATACATTGAGGTCTAATGAAGCGAAATGATCGGTATTTAGGAGAAAATGAACACTACTTACAACATTATTACCTTTAATCCATAGCCTGGGCAACCAGCTGTCAGCACGTTCACAACTGTCTATAGAAACTGTCTATAGAACGTGACTTCTCTGTCGCATGACAACAGATGCACGGGCGAGATACTGGAGCTGATGACGCTGTTTGCCGGCGCAGCATCGTGATGTCTATCAGCCATCGGCGATGAACGATGGCATCGTCAATCAGGCCAACCCTAACCAGGATGAGATAATTAAACAATTGTACACAACTGTTGTACACAGTTTTTATAATTTATTAGCTAAACAAATGCACAGCTTCCACCAATAAAAAAAAAATAGTTAAAGCAAGAGTACAGCACCAACTACTGTTACCCGGATGAGCCTGTGTTATTACATTTTACAGGTTTTTATCCAGGGATAACATGCATCGGAATGTCGCAACTGACCAATCAGAATCAAGTACCCACAGAGCCATGTAATAAAAGTAATTAGCTAATGGTAAACTAATCATTTACAAAACATGACTATGTGTTCATAGATGATTAATAAGTGATGTTAATATTTTTATCTATGTTCTGTAGATTAAGTTATAAATAACTTACAAAGCTTTCTGCACCCACAATCTAAAGTGTAAACTACTCATCAGTTGTAAATGTAAATTTTCCGGTTACAGGTTGGTTGATTTTGTGTTTGTGTGTGTTGGTGTGTGTGTGTGTATATATATATATATATATATATATATATATATGTGTGTGTGTGTGTGTGTGTGTGTGTGTGTATATGTATGTATATATACATACGCACACACAACTGAAAACCACAAAGTTTGTAAAACATTTACAACTGATGAGTAGTTTACATCTTAGATTGGGGGGTGCAGAAAGCTTTGTAAATGATTTATACTGTTTATTGAGATAATAGTACAATGTTGACATTTCAATGATTTATAAGTGATTCATAATATTTTAACTAGTAACTATTAAAAATTAAGGATCTGTTTGATTTTTTTCGTGATTTTATTTTTTTTAAGATTGCTTATGAAAGATGTGTAAATCATAGCATATTACTTAATCATTAGTGAATGTATATTCATGTCACTTGTAAATTATTTATAACTTAATCTACAGAACATAGATAAAAATATTAACATCATTTATTTCTATGAACAGTCATGTTTTGTAAATAATTAGTTAATCATAATCTAATTACTTGTAAATGACTTTTAAAATGAATTTACAAAAAGTACACAAATTATTAGTATATCACTTATTAGGCACTTGTGAATGTTTTGTAAATGATTAGTTCATCATTAACTACTCACTTAAAAGTGACTTACAACTGAACTTTATTATAAATTGTTACCAAAAAGTCACCCACACCTTGGAAGACCTGAGGGAAAGTAAATTAACAGCAAATTTTCATTTTGGGGTGAACTATCCCTTTAACCCACACTAATCTAGCCTACTGCTGAAGTTGTTGATCAGCCCCGTCATTGTTGTTGAGAGCCTGTGTGGGGCATAATATGTGCATTAAGGGGCGGTCACACTGCACTTTTCGTTCCACTGACTTCCATTCATACTCTTGCGAATGCGTCAGACCGGAAACCCAGGCTCATGCAAAAATTTTCGCATTTCGCTGCATTCGAAAGTTCAAGTTTGGTGAACTTTGACCTGCGAATTCGCATCACGTGAAGTCGTGGGACCAGTAGATGAATGATACGTCACTGCGTGACCTCTCTGTACAGAAATTAAAAAATGAAGTGCTAATTTTAGCCGTAGCGCAGCATCCTATTTTATATAATACATATTTAAAAGATAATTAAAAAAGAAGCTGCATGGTTCGCAGTGTCAATGGAAACAGGAACAGATGGCACATTTGAATGAGGACACGTTCTATATTTTTTTATTGTTTAGTGTGTATATTTATAGAGAGAGAGAGAGACAGAGTGCAATATAATAAGACGCTTTCGACGCCATCGCCAAAGACACAGTAAAAGCACAGATTAACCCATGTTGTGATAAGGGGAAACCGTTATATCTTGCTCCCGCCCATATTCGCAGCAGCGTCCGAAATAATTTTGCATGTTCAAAGGCTAGTGTGACCGCACCTTTACACATACGGCTGCGTTAGCTGTAACAGATGTGTAAGATGTGTACAGGTATCTAACAGTTGTTTACTGAAGGCCCTGACTGAAACCCCACGGTACTTACTGTCTGACAGCAGGTTCACTCAGACTCTGCTCATCATCACTGAAGAATCCAGGAACAAAACAAGCAATCTGACACAGAGTCAACAATATTTACTCTGCAGTTCCAGGTTCATTAGAAGGAAACAAGCTAGAGTAGAGGTGAAATGGAGATAAAAGACAGAATAATATATTACAATTATAATAACATGTAATATACATATTCTACTACTAAAATATAATCTTAAAATAACACAATCTATATTTTTAGTTTTAGGTTGAGTGTGACTTACGTTATGATGTCAGGGACTTCTTAAAATTGGTGAAATGTATTCTGAAAAAGGCATATTAATGTATTTCATGAGCTTCTTCAGTTCACCTGTATTTCTAAGTCAGAATCTCCCTTCAGAAATGTTGAAATCTTGGAGCTTCACTTCTGTTCTGTAGAGTTTCTTTCTGTCCTCCTGAAATCACAGAACAATTTGTATTAATATCTGTTTATCATGAAATATCGAAACTAATGTGAACTTGATTTCAGCCGATTACACTCTCACTGTAAGTGACGTCATCGATTCAGTAAATCAGCCTTTTCCAATAACATACTGACAAATCACCAGCAAAACATTCAAAGTGCCATCAAAATATCTCATACACACACGAAGATTTGATTGAAAGCCCAGAGTTTCATCAACAAGAGCTCAATCTATATAGTTAGCCTACCTGAAAACTGCTAAGATGCTAACGGACTTTTTCGAAGAAACTAAACCGTTTCTATAAAATAAATTTAATTGAAACATGTCAATAACAAGCAAGAAACGTGTCAGGAACATTTGTATGTAATATTTGTGTGATTTTAGCGACTAAACGTACCCAAAACGGTGTAAACTGCATCGAGAGAGGAGATTACTGCTTGCCAGTAACGGTTTTTGTGTTGACGCCCCGTTTCCATGGCAACTCTGCTACCCGCTCGCGCAGGACTCAACGCGCACACAGCATTTACACAAACAAACATCTAGAGTTAAAGCATTACATTTATAATGTACAGTCTCGTTCAATAATCATTCAATATTAAAATTAAAATCATTTTGTTTTAATCAAATCGAAGATTTGATTAAAAGCCCAGAGTTTCATCAACAAGAGCTCAATCTATAGAGTTAGCCTACCTGAAAACTGCTAAAATGATAACGGACTTTTCCGAAGACACTAAACCGTTTCTATAAAATAAATTTAATTGAAACATGTAAATAACAAGCAAGAAACGTGTCAGGAACATTTGTATGTAATATTTGTGTGGTTTTAGCGACTAAACTTACCCAAAACAGTGTAAACTGCATCGAGAGAGGAGATTACTGCTTGCCAGTAACGGTTTTTGTGTTGATGCCCCGTTTCCATGGCAACTCTGCTCCCCGCTCGCGCAGGACTCAACGCACACACAGCATTTACACAAACAAACATCTAGAGTTAAAGCATTACATTTATAATGTACAGTCTCATTCAATAATAAATTTAAAAATCATTTTGTAGTTCAGAAGCAACAGCAACAATAGCTCACCATATTATTTCACCAGATTATTTCTGGAAGCCTGTAAAAGAGTGAAAAACACGGTGAAAAAGCAGTCAGGACTTCTCTTTAATAACCCGCTTTTACATTTTCCCTCCGAGAAACTTCTGAAAACGCATTAAGGCGTTAACATTAATGTTAAAAAAATCGCTACCGTGACCGTTGGCTCAAAAAGTTAACGGTAACATTTGAAAATGAGCCAGACTCTTCAGCTGCCCATAGACTGTATAAAACACACCGTGTGCCTTACTAGTACTTTTTCAGTGTCACAGAATTAACAAAGTAGTATTTTTGTCTAATTGAGCTGAAGTGAAATCGTAACGTTACCTCAGAGCCACAGATGTCGCTGGGATTATCCTCTTCTCTCTCTCTGGGTGGCTAAAAGAGACGAATACTGGGCACGCGCACACAGATAAGCGCGGCATCGGCCCGCGGTCGTGAACCAACTCAGGGCCGACGATTGATGAGCTGGAGAACAGAGCACTGACCAAATTATATCGGCCTCCGCCAGGCCGATGTGTTATAGATGTTTTAGGTATAGAGGCCGACGTTTCGATATTGGGCCGACGTCGGCCAGACGTACATGTGCTGTCTGGGTTGTTAGCTGTTAGCAGAGTAGGCGGGGAGGAGCTGAGTAAATTTATTCTGACGTCAAACAGGAGCATTTCGACTAGGAGCAATTGCAATTCAGATATCTTAAACTATAATTGTGACTAGTCGAAATTGAATTAGAGATATCTCTAATTACATTTGCGGATGTATGACGCGTCTATTGAAGATATCTATAAAATAATTACAGATATCTTAAATGTAGTTTTGACTAGTCATAAAGTTTTTAGAGATATCTCTAATCTGATTTCTTACTAGTGCAATTATAATTGCAGATATCTCTAATTGTCATTGTGACTAGTCGAATTATAATTATGACTATCCGGATTAAAATTGTGACTATCCGAAATTATATTTATGGACAGTCAAAACGCTAAAACGGCTTGCGATACTAAATGACATTGTGACGTAATTGCGCCATGACGTCATTACGTAATCGCAACGCAAAACTACATAAATATTATTTGAAATGCTAATTTACATTTGTTTGTAAAATAAATACACACACACTCAGCATTTTTAAAATGAATACAAACAACACTTTTTCATGACTAGATTTATTTTTATTTTTAAATACAACATTGATATTGAACAGTTAAACACTTTTGAACAATTAAATTTTATGTAGACTATTTTCCTTTTAACCAGTGAAACTACACATGAATTGAACAATTAAAGCCCTGTGGTAGTTAATATGCTACCTAAATGACAAGCTAATAACAAGGTGTATCAGTAAATTAACAATTAGGCTATATTGAACAATTGAACAATTGCAGCTAGCATCTTAATTTAAATGTGTTTGTCTATTGTTAGGCACCTATTTACAACTCTCTCCATAGAATGGTGTGGTGTGCTGCTGGGTTGGTTAGCTGTTCAGGTTTCCTCGATTACTTTACTCATTCACAGTGCAGTGTACACTGCCACCATCAGCCTGGATTCCCTCGGTTCTGGAAAATCCATTCCTTGATGAATCATAGATTTACAAGCAAATCATCTTAAGCTTCACTGTCCAATGAGCTGGTATCAGCAGAAAAGGATGGCATGGCTTTAAAGCTGTATGCTGCTGTGGTGCCAAAGTGTTGCAGAACTTCACTGGGTAGTTTATGCTGGTTACAAGTATCACCAGCCAGCTTCAGTCCATACCGCACAAGGAGTATGGAGTTGAGAGTGTGCAGTGACAGTCTATTTCTTAGCTTTGACTTGACCACACTCATCCGTTCAACCTCTGCATTTGAGTGTGGCAAGGAGAGGGCAGCCAGAGCAGCTTTGCACAGTTCTTCAAATGGTTTTAACCCTGAAGTGTCCGTGTAGTTATACACTTTAGTCCAAAACTCAGTGGTATTTCCAGTTGATTCCCACCTCAGAAAGTAGAGCAGAAAATACATCAGTGTATGTGTGTGTGTTTGTGGTTAGAAAATTTTCACTTCCCTGACTTGTGACCGTTGGTTGCTCGCCCTGGACCCCTCCTCTCTGTTCTCCGTCTCCCTCGCTTCAGTCTGCTTGTTGATTTCGCTGGTTCTCCGGGTCTGAATCTGGTACACTTGAATGTCGCATGTTCATCACTCTCGCAGATCCAAAACCCCATCTTTCAGAGTTTCTTTCAGTTTTGTTCGGATATGTTCCTCCTCTCTTCCATCTTCCCCCTTTTGATTGCTGGTTTCGCTGTGCAGAATAGCCCCCCCGGCTTCGACACGGCTTGCACAAAGGCCAGCTGCCACTCTCTGTTGGTCTTGGCTTTAACTCTTTCCTTCTTCGCCGTCTGCATCTCCTCTGCATGCAAAGCGTGTGCTAAAACAGCAGATAGTCATCCACTTTTCCATTCACAGTGTCCTCTCAGACAGTCCTCTTTCTGCAGCTCTCCACTCACTTTATGTCAGCTCGTAGCCCCCAGTTTCACTGCCAGCGGCCTCCTCAGTTCGTACACAGTAGGGCTGAATTCTTGGCAGAAGGTGACTAATTCGGTAGAAAATTTATCACCTGCTTTGTCAGGGCTCGGCAAGTGAGCCATCACTTCCTTCATGTCCGTTATAGTCCATGGTCTAAAAACCATAACAGGGCCGTCAGGACCTGAAACTTCAATCAATGGAGCTGTTATACTCACATTTTCTTCTTTCGCTGTTTGTCTTGTTTGTCTTTTCTTTGTCGGGGGTGCTCTACAAACTATTTCCTCTTCAATTTCTTCGTTGGGGGTTTCAGGAATGATTTCTGGGTCTTCCGCTGTTTCTTGTCTCCATTCTGGATCTGGCCACGGTGCTGTTGGTCTTCTCGGCGGAAACCAGTCGAGGTCAGGGTCCAGTTTCACGGCTTTCAGATCGATCAAGGGAAAGTGTGTATAGGGCGGAGGTACATGTTTAGAAACACAAACATAAAAGCGGTTAGTAGGTCTATGGGAGGCATTTACACTTTCTTCACATTCTTCAACTTTCTTTTCCTCTTTTCTACTTGCTAGTTCTTTCTGCATTGTTATCCTTTCTCTAACTCCGCTATCCAACAATTCACAGTTCGTTCACATTTCTCACACATGTGTCTCACACAACAACCTTTCTGTCCCTCGCTTCCCTCTTCTACTGATTCCTTCACAGCTTTTAATTTCTTAACACTCAACGTTCCCTCTTTTGGAAAACCATGGTATTTAATTAATTTCCCTATATCTTGCATTCATTTTTGGCCATACACTTTTTTTCATTTGCCTAAACACCGGTGTATCATATTCAGCAAGCTTTCTCTGAGACTTTCCCATATCTGCTGGTTTCTTTCTCTGTGGATACCTTTTTCCTTCGGCGCGCCTTTAATCTGTCAGACATCTCCAACAGAACTGACTTCCTCTGCCCAAGTCGGAGAGCCAATACTCGCACACTCTCACTTCCCCTCTTAGAAATATGTTAACCGCTCGAGCGTGATCTCAGCTTATCGCTTCGAAATATCTGGATCGCTTTGATCTCAATTTCTAACTCAATTTATGATCACGCCAGTTGCAGCAGTTTTAACTCCCCTTAGAAATTTATTAACTGTGCCGCAGTATTCTCACAATCCAATTCCTCTCTGGAACCATCCAGATTGTGCTTCCCACAGAGAAGGAAACCAATATGGTTCGTCTTTTCTAATTTAAATTCCAATCCTTAAAAAAAAAAAAAAATTTGAATACCATGAACTGTCTCTTACCCGAGAGCTCTGTTGCCACTCCGGTTCTTTTCTGATTCCAGTGGTGTCCCCTCCGGGCCTCAGCGGTCGGTCCCTTTCTCCCTCAAACCTAATTGGGGTTAAGGCTGAACTTCTATTGTTCAGGATGATCAGTCACCGTCCGCTCACAGGTCCAGAAGACACATCCAAGGAATCCCACGTTCTGACACCAAATTGTTGTGGCAAAATTTAAATCAACTCTCATCAGCATAAGAGACAGACTCATTCTCAGGTATAATTAAAAAGAAAGCTTTTATTCTTTGCAAAGAAGGTCAGACAGTCATACAGCAACACTGAGTTCCTGCAGAGTGAAACCGACCCAGGAAGAGGGCAGTCCTCCACCTTATATACCTTTGCTGCTTCAAGGTTACAAAGGAACACTCTCTATGGGCTGTTTCTCACACGTTTAGGACTTAGGTGACCCCCTCAGGTCATCCTCAGGCATTGTCCCCCCACTATATGGCCCAATTACCCTCTCAGGTCATTCTCAGACCCCTTTTTTCCACCCAGGTGTCACCCTTCTGAACCCACACAGCAATTCTAAGAAAACACATGCATATATAGGCATACAGAAGCAATGTTAAATGAATTTTTCCACCACACGTGCTATCGGAAACTTCCTATTTTCCGCTTATGAAGTCTTTATTAGGAGCTTGTTTTATTTTATTCAAGTAATATCGGAAAGAACATTGTTAACTAAAGCAATCACACAAGGATTGATATTGCCCCATTGGTATGAGGTGATGTCAAAATGTCAAAGAAAGACAGCAATTTGCTTTCCACACAAAATAATAATGTTTCTTTCCAGAAACAAGTATATAGGGTATTAAACTGGACACCAGGACAACATTTTAAAGTGAAAGCAGGCACCCTGAATGAAATCAGCACTTTTCTCAGTCACTGACTTTCTGTTGCATGCGGGCTTTTGAAAGAACAAACCTAGAACATTCAGAAAGATATAATAATCTGAATGTGAAACAAATTATAGCCTCATCCCAGCCGGACGTCTATGTAACGTCACGTTGGACATGAAGTCAGATAGAATTAGCATTTTGGTTGAAAATAAAAATCGGGTTGACGCAGGCAAGGAGCTGTGTTATAAAAAATTAAATAAAATACTACTCTGTATAGTTAAACATGGATGTGGTGTATTTTATCTATAACATGTTATGTTAAAAACAGTAAAATTATAAGTAAGCCTGATAACTATATTTTCCAACATTGTCCAGTCTGTTGGACAATAATACTGCCATCTACAAAGTTTTAGTTTCTGTGACTTTCTGACAAAGCCTTATAGCCGTGACCAGGGAAAATCATCACGAATGCTTATTTTCTCTTCCTGCTTTAAACCCCCGGTCACACTTTTATTTTATTGTTGTGTTATTCAATAATGAAAAAAAATATATATTTAAAAAAAAATTACAGAGAAAATAATTGTGTACATTGAAAATGTTTTTTCATGATTCCTACAATGGCAAAAAATGGGTTTAAGTAAAAAAAAAAATTAAAAAAATAATTGTATACAGACTATTTTTGTAGTAACAACACATAAAATCAAAGTTATCTAAATTTATTTATTTTGGATTGATTACACAAAGAGACCAAATGAAAGAGACAAAGACAAAACTGAACAGAAGAATCTTCATTGAAGCAGTCAGTCAGAGAATTGTGGGTAACATGAAGTGACAGATAGAGACCATATTCACAAAATCATCCTTGATTGGTATTTTACTGTATTTCTGCAGAGTGCAGCAAGTATAACGGCATGAAGATGTTCAGTACATGCTCTGAATATTTGTTTGACGTAGTACATTGTTCAGAATATACAGTACAGTCTAAACCAGAACCACTGTTGGCTTTCTTGTTCTTATTCATTTTTAGCATGAGCTGGATAAAAAAATCAGCTGATATTTTTAGCATTTTTTTGACACATTGATTGACCTGACAACCATTTTTACATAAAATGTAATTAAGACTGCAAAAACGACCATTTGTATCATCAAAATGTGTTACTGTCACCTTTATAAACATAAGACAAATGGGAAAATACTTTATATAATTTCTCTGTTAGACGAGCAAAATTAGTTTTTATTGTAATTTTGTTATTATGTCTACAAAATGTCAAATAAAGAAAAGCTTGTATGATTATATGGCAGTTACTATTGTTAGTTACAACAGTAATTATATTTAGTTTTTTGTTTTATTTTATTTATTTATTTTTGCCCTACAAGTGCATTGGTGTCAGAGTCCATAATATTCTCGGCCACACAGACAAATATCTGTCCAACATAGCCCTGTGATAAGGTGATTTTGTCATTTGGATCATAACCCTTGAATCCTTGAGTCAAGCCCTTCAAAATAGTTTGGTGCCATTGGTGTTTGGATGTTGATGACTGCTGCTTGTGCTTTCATACCTCTCCATCAAATACTTTCCTTCAAACCACACTTACAGTGATGTACATTTCTGGACTGGACAGCTTGGCCAAATGTGAGCTTTTAAAAACCACAAATTTCAAATCCATGCGCATAAATATCCATCATGAATGTGTTCAGAGTGGTTCAGATCTGAGGTTTGGGCAGACCAGTCAAGTTCCTGCCTCAGTAAATCATTTCTGTTTGGATGTTAGTGTTCTGTTAAAAGATTAAGGAGATTGCATGCTTGATTTCATGCACTTGCTTGTTTGTGAAAATTAAGCAAATCAGAAGGTGCAGTCCTCATATATCTGATTTTTTTATCATTCACTTGGTAGCATTACTTTAATTGTAACATTAGTTGTGAGACTATCTATTCATTGGTTAAAATAACTAGGTTCAGTGATAAATGTATTTATATTGGGGAAAGGTTTTCTGCAGAATAAAAGAAGGTGTCAAATCTATGCATGATAAAAAAAAACACATACAATCATTGGACGTTTAACCTTATTCCCAGTTTTATTGTTTACAAAAAATTTCACAATATTACTGTGTTAAGCTCTATTTTTGCTTCAATCAACATAAAAGACTAGCACAAAAAGGTCCTCAGATTACTCTTATTTACTCATTTTCTTGCCCGCATCAGAAAGATGTGGTCTGGAATGCTGTTTGATCGGCTTGGAGGGTGTTCATTTTTGCAGAAAGTCACTGAGGAGACATTGACTGATTTCCTAAAAAAAAAAAAAAAAAAATCAACAAATGATTTTAGAAAAAGAACAACATTTATGGACCTTGTGAATAGATCTATATATGTGATCATATCCTATTTTATATTAATATAATGAAATAATGTCTAAAGTTGTAAATGTTTAATACCAGTTTCCCAAACTGACAGGGGCAGGGACCTTGGTAATGAGCTTGTTTATCAGCTATCTTCCCTTGGAATGTTTCTTTATTAAAGTCAGCCTGTGAATATAAAGTCAAATACACACATTTGTCATGTCTGCTTTGTGACTATTATTAGATCAGAATATTAAACTATTAATGCCATATGCAGTTCAAAGTTGTTTACCTCATTAATGTCCTTCAACCAAGCAGATGAGAATTTATCAGAGCGGTAGATGTTTCTGGTTTCATCGTAATCAGTGGGAGTGCTCTGGATATTTGTATCACATGCAGTCAATGCATAGGCTGCGTGATAGATTCAGATCACATCAGAAACGTTTTATTTATTTATTTTTGGAAAATGGATTATGGGCACAATCCTTTCAAATAAAATCTAGCGTAAGCCCAAATCTGATTACAATAAGGCATGGCTGTTAGATTTTTTCCCTTACCATCTACATTACAGCCAAGATCTTTGAACATTGTTGAAGAGTAACTGCTGGTCATGAATATCACCATCTGCAGCGCATAGGTGCATTGAGGAAACAGTAAGAGATATTTAAAATTACTGTCAAGAAGACTCATACGGTTTGAATTTCCTTTCAGATGAAAGATTGGGATTTAAGTGATGCAAATGATGTTTAAGTTCAAAATATTAGTAAACAAAATCCATCTCTCTCTCTTTGTCTCTCTCTCTCTCTCTCTCTCTCTCTGTATATATGGAATATACATAAAAAACATTAATTGTATACGTACCTTTGAGAATTTCCTTTCATGATGCATTTTGTTTATTACACGAACGAGATCATTCTTACAAAGCTGTAATAAAAGTACTGAATTAATGTTCTATAATTCAGCAGGATGTCAGGTTAAACACAACAAGTCCTGTGTCTTAATTCATCTATTTACATGCGCAATATTGAATTAATAATTTTATCCTCTGAAATGTTTTCTAAAATTCACAGCATGGGAAATAGTGTTTTTAAAAGATTATCACTTATAGACAAAGTTTTTAGTTGCATTAATTGTGTATCCATAGCTACACTGCAAAATGTTACCTTTTTACCACTTCTAGCCTACTACTATTATTATTAAAAATATTGAAAATAATACATATATTTTTATTCAATTTATTTATTTATTTATTTATTGCAAGTTCAGTTAAATAGTACTCCAATATGCACAAATATCTATTTTTATACTTACTGACTCCTCAGGAAATTCAAATGTGCCTTCATTTCCCAGACCGGACATGTAGATGAATATGTTGTCATTTTCTCCACTGCATTAAAGGAAAATAATAATGGTTCTTCATTTTAGCTGCAAATTCATACAGTATATGTGACCCTGGACCACAAAACCAGTCTTAAGTTGCTGGGGTATATTTGTAGCAATAGCCAAAAAAAAAACATGTATGGGTATGAGTCAAAATTTTTAATTTTCTTTTATGCCAAAATCTTTAGGATCTTCCATGATGATATTTTGTAAATTTCATACCATAAATACATTAAAACCTAATTTTTGACCAGTAATATGCTTTGCTAAGGATTTAGTTTGGACCACTTTAAAGTGATTTTCTCAATATCTAGATTTGCACCATCAGATTCCAGATTTTAAAGTTGTATCTCGACCAAATATTGTCCAATCCTAACAAACCGTACATCAATAGAAAACGTATTTGTTCAGCTTGTAGATGATGTATAAATCTCAGTTTAGGTCACATATTAGCTGCAAGCATTGATTACGAGGCCAAGCATAGAAGCAGCAGATGCATTGCAATTATTTAGCTGTACATCATATTATCAGTGATATTTGTAAGCAAAGCAATTTCCAACATCCTCATGTAAAATTATTTATAATGTGTTTGCATTATGTAGGTGTTGCAGTCATCTAATTCATAGAAAATCTTTCTGTATTTTGACAGTCACACAATAACACAAAAGTTACAAAATGTGCTGTTTCCTTATAAATAAAATACAATAAAATAAAAATGATTTATATAGCATATCATAGTAGTAAAAGATTTCTTATCAAACAAACCTGTTTATGACTTTTCTGTTTGTACTCTCATCCCCTTGAAGAGCAGCCAGGAAGTTTTGTGGGGTCACATCCTTTAAGATCATCATTGCCATAATTAATCATTAATATTATAAGCTATAATTGTGCTCAGAAATGGAATAAAAACATCAAAACAATAACTTTCTAAATGTTACCTTTCCAGTGTAGTCTTTCTGAACTCCTGAGTACACGTCTTTGTCATCAACTACACTGGCAATGATTCCTTTAGTTGGGTTTCTGCAGGCAGAGAAGAAAAGGAACAAGTTAAACACAATCAGCTCCACACAATCTATTGCTGCTTTTCTGTGATGACGTGTTTCCGGATTTCTGAAAGTTTTTTCTTTTATTACATTATTATTATTATACTATACTTCTGTACTTTACACTTACAGTGTATAAATATAGCCTACATTTTAACACTATAGTTTGTATTATATGGCTTTGACATTATTTGACATACACTGTTGTTCTAGCTCCACTAAATATCAGTGTGTGTAGCTCTGAAGATTGAGATCAGCCATGAAACACATGATGCTAAAAAACTTCAGAAAATGACTCACTCTTTATTGTAAGCAATGTCATCATACATCATCACCACAATCTGCTCATCAGGAATCCCATGTTTCCTAATTATCTGATATAAACCGCACACATTGGCCTAAAACACAAATGAAAGAGATTGTTTCCATGTTCACCAGTTACTGTCATCATATACAAACTGTGGTACAGCACACCTTGAGGAATGTCTTGAAAATAAAGAATATAATAAAAAGAAGGACAAACCTGGTGTTGGTAATTTTCCCAGTTCTTTGAGCTGGCGACAAGGAGAACCCATTTTTTTCCAGACATTTTTTTTCAGCCTTTTTAAAGCAAAGTCTGTTGGAATTTAAAATAATAATAATAATAACATTTTAAAACTAAATCGATATTGTTACAGTGCTTTTAATCAGCTAGCATAAGTTATGTGATGGCTCATACAACTGTAATGTCGAAAAGAACACAAAAAAGTTGGTGATATATCATTTATGACAAAATGCCAAGAGCTCAATTAGTCTCTAAGAGATGTTTTCAGTTCATGAAGTGCTGAAAAGTCAATCAAAATGAACTGTCATTTAACTGATCAAGAAATATTTGAAGTTTCTGTTTAACTGGATGATCTACATAATTAAATAGAAAATGTTTAGTGATTAAGATTATTGATGTAGTCGAGTGGATCATATGCCATCATACCTGTGATGAGTATCAGGTGTTCCTCTGTGGATGTCCAGATGATTTCTTGTGCTTTTAATCGGATGATCTCTGTCTTTATATAGGCATTTTCTTCCATTCTTTTCAGACTCATGGGCGGAGAATCTGTGTTGGTGGGAGGGTATATTTATTATTGTGCAATATTTCCCATAATTTAATTGATGGCAGATGAACTGGAAAAAGTAGCTGCTCCCCCTTATTTGCTTGTGTCATCTGGTATTGTAAAAAGAATTCAATTTTGAATCTTGCAATTATGAATTTGTGACTTTTTTTGTATGTTGCCTGTTGCATGATATATATATATATATATATATATATATATATATATATATATATATATATATATATATATATATATATATATATATATTGTGTGTAATGGTTCTACACATTCACTTGCTTATATATAATAAGCATATTTAACATGTAAGTGCTGTGCACTGAACATGCTGAAGACACAAGATAGTAGTGTTTTACCTTTATCACATCTGTGTTTTGTTAAAGAGTGTATTGTTTGATGGATTGTGTGTAGAGAAATGAGTCAAAAACAGTATTTTGAGAAAAGTTTTGTTTTGACTGTAAAGTTTGCTGGTGCAAGAGATGTGTAATCATATTTTGCATGTTGTGTTTGGGATTTTGTGTCAGAGTTTAGAGAAAAGGAGCCATTATAACAGAAATCCTGTGTAAGCAATTGTAAAAAAAAAAAAAAATGTATCTGTAAACAGGCTTATGAATTATAAGCCAATGGTTTCATTAGGTGTGCCTAAAACACTACTTGTAGTGTGTTAGCGATTTAAAAAAAATAATAATAATAATAACTGAAAGGGAAAAAAAGCATACTGATTTTGTAGCCTTTACACAAACCATTTTGTAAACATTTTTCAAATTTCTTTAAGATTAATATGTTTAAGTCTTTAAGAAATATGTATAGATACATATAGAGGTTGTATTTCAAAATGTATAGCGGTTACAAAAAAAAAAAAAAAAAAAAACCCTGATTGAAGCAGGAGCACTGTACTCCTTGGAATAATAAATATTTTAAGTGGCGTTTGATTAACCATTAAGTCAGCTGTATTTATGAAACAGTCATTACATTGGAAAAGATGCTTTGCAATTAACATACTTGAAAATATACTAAAATGTTGAATATGAATAACCATAACTGTGCAGAATAATACTTAAAAAATACAAAATGATTTTTTTAATTGTTGTTCAAAGTAAAAAAAAAAAAAAAAAAAAAAAAAAAATGTAATGATGTTTATCCATAAGTTTTGATTTTGACATAGATTTCACAATGTAATTTGTGTGGGTTGCTTCAGTTTCTTCGGAAAGGGTTAAAAATCCACAGCACGACATTGTAAGTTAACTGGAATGTGTAACTGTCAAAAAAAAAGTGATGAAATCTCATGAGCAGGTTTAGATTACAGGTTTTTTAATCACAGGTTTTACAGTACAAATCTTCAAAAAGATCCTTAATACAGTTTAAACAATAATCAATGTATTACTTTACTGAGAATATAGATATTCCTTAGAGTAAATAACATTCACAATGCAAAGTGCAAAAATATCTAAATTGTTAATTTGATGTTAAGCTCACACAAAGAAAACAAACTTTTTTTTTAAACCATTTGGATAAATATGGGATCCTGTTATATAGATGAATTGACAACATTCAAACATAAACATTTTATATATTTACAGCCAAGGAACGTAAAATATTTATCAATCTTTATATATCACAGTTTGTATAGATACTTTGTAATGAAGTTCATCCACAGGTTTTCTCTCTTTTTTTTTTTAGGGGGGAAAAACAACTTTTGACATATTTCACAATGTAGGTAATTTGTGTGGACTGCTTCAGTGAATGTCTTCAGAAACAGTTAGAAATCCATCAAACTGGTGGTGGGTTTTTATTTATTTATTTATTTTTTATTTTTTATTATTTTCTAGGTATGTTTTGTCCCAATCTTCAAAGAGATTTTTAAAACAGTAAAAAAATTTTTTAAATCTAAATAAATCTATTAATTTACTAACAATATGGAAAAACATTATAGTGTAAATAACATTCATAATGCAATGCTCAAAATACGGTATTCTCTTTTTTTAAAACAATATGTTTCATTAACTTTATCATTTTGCAAAAATACAACAAACATGACACATATTAAAAAGGGAAAAATGAATAACTAGATAAAAAGTTCAAGACAAACTTTAGGTTGGCTTCAGAAAAGCCTAGCCTGTAAGTTTGAAACAGTTGTAAAACCTTGAAGTTTGAAGATGTACATAGATGGATTAGATAGATGTTTATAGCATATTGTAAGCATAATGTAGCACTTTGATAACCTAATGTAACAAGTTGCTAGTATGTTTTTAACGTGATTAACATGTTGCTAGCAAGTTTATAGCATGATTAGGATGTAGTTAGCATTATGCTAGCATGTTTCTAACATGATTAGCATGTTGCTAGCATTTTTTAGCATTATGAACATGTTGTCCGCATGTTGCTAGCACGATTAACATGTAGTTAGCCTGTTGCTAGCATGCTCAGTATCATCAGTTAATCGGTTCTCAGAATGTCGAATGTGTCTGAAAGAAACGGTTCTTGGTTTAGAGCCCGTCAGCGTGTAGACCTGTTAATGTATACGTACAAATTTTGTATTGTATCGGTGTTTAGTCTTGATGGATCCCATGTTTTGGGAGCCTAAAACTGCTATTTTTTTAAAAAAGGGTGCTAGATTGGATGAATCTGAAATCAATACCCTTGCGTTTTCGTGTGTACAGTATAGATTGTATAAAAACATGAACAAGTGCTGCGTCCCAATGTGCCTACTATGCCCTTAAAGTATGTACTCTTTTGGTGAACAAAAGTACACAATTTTGAGTGTGTATAGAAGAGTAGGCAAGCTTTGGGACACAATATCATCACATACAATTATAACAAACCGCTCTGTCACATAATTTACACACACTGTCACTGTAAACTGGCCTGTCAATCATCTTGTCATGGTTAACATTATCCATATTTAATTTAACTTACCATATTGGAGAGAAACTGAAAGAAATGACAGATAATTTTGGATTAACACAAATGATCAGTGATCCCACTAGAATAACAAATCGTTCTAAAACTTTGATAGACCTGGTGTTTTCTAACAAACCAGATAGAATAATAAAAACGTACAATTTCCTAACTGGCTTGTCTGACCACAATGCTATATTCTTTTCTAGAAAGCTGACTAAAAAACGATTGAGAAGTGTCAGTAAAAACATTAATATAAAACAAACGTTTGTTCCAAAGAGCCAAGAACAATGCTTAATTGCAGCTCTAAATACTTTTGATTGGTCTAGTATAGTATTATGTGATGACACTAATCAATGTTGTGATTTAATATACTCTACTATTAAAATGATTCTGTCTCAATTTCAGAAAGTGGGTCATTTAAAGAAACGAGTTTATTCCTTGCCTTGGATCAATAATGAGTGTAAACAGCTTATGATACTCAGAGATAAATTACTAAAAAAATCATTACAATCTGGATTAACTACTGATCGATTACATTTTGTATCCGCAAGAAATAAAGTCACACAAACCTTGAGAATAGCAAAAGCAAATTTCTTCATGTCTGTAATTAATGGTGCCAGAGGAAATTATAAGTTGATTTGGGAAAATATTAACAAACTCCTGGGTACAAGTAAGCATATTGCTGATAAAGACCTTGAACTCAAATTTGCTAATGAATTGGTATCAGAGCCTTTCAACCTAGCAACTAAATTAAATCATTATTTTCAAAATACCATTGATGAGATCGCTCAATTGTTTTCTAGCTCTTATGACTCTCAACAAAATATGGCCCACATTGACATTTATATGGATGTCTTAACTCCAAATTCTAAGTTTAATATTCAAGCAATTACAGAAAATGAAGTAGATAACATAATCTCTAAATTAAAAAATTCTAAAGCAAGGGATGTGTTTGGATTTGATACCAATCTTCTGAAGCTTTTTAAATCTTGTATTTTGGTGCCTGTGACCCATCTTATTAATTTGTCAATTACGCAGGCAGTCGTTCCCTTGAGTTGGAAGGTTGCAAATGTCATACCAATATACAAATCGGGTGATAAACTAGACCCTGCTAATTATCGACCTATCAGCATACTTCCTATCTTTTCTAAAATAGCAGAGAAGTGGGTCGCCAACTCTATCATTGCACATCTTAATGATTCCAATCCGGGTCTGCACCCTATGCAATTTGGATTTCGATCTCTTCACTCAACTGAAACGGCTATTTGTGTTTTTGTCGAGAAGGTGAAGTTCTATTTAGATAAAAACAGTTATGTTGCTGCTGTTTTTGTTGATCTTAAGCGTGCGTTTGATACTGTGAATCACTTAAAGCTTTTGTTTAGACTGTTAACATTTGGCTTTAGTAATCAAACAGTTAAATGGATACAGTCTTATTTATCGGATAGAAAACAATGTGTGCAAATAAAGAATTGTAAGTCACCCTATCTTCAATATACACAGGGTGTTCCTCAGGGATCAATTTTAGGACCTCTGCTATTTTCATTGTATGTGAATAGTTTGCCCAATGTATGCAAAAATGTTGACACGATTATGTATGCTGATGATACGGTGATTTTTACACATGCCAAAAGTGCTGAGGATGCAGCCCATCAGCTTTCATTCGCTTTAGATGATTTGCAAAAATGGCTGAATGATTCATGCTTGTGTCTTAATGTTAAAAAGACTGTATCAATGTTTTTTGGGAAACCTAAAACAACTGTGGCCACAGTAAAAGTTTGCTTGGGTGGACAAGAATTAACTAATGTTGAGGAATTTAGGTATCTGGGAGTTCTGATAGACTCGAAATTATCTTTTAAAAAACATATCAAAAAAGTTGTGAATACTGTAAATTTTAATTTACGGAACTTTAAACAAATTCGTACCTCATTATCGGATACAGCAGCGATTACGTTCTTGCACTCTATGATACTGGCTCATATTGAGTACTGTATCACAAGTTGGTCTTATACGAGTTATGCTGCTATCGGGCCAATTGAGGTATGCTACAAAAGAGCATTGAAAATATTAGATAAGAAACCTTCATCATATCATCATTGTAATATTTTAGATAAATATAAGTTTTTAAATTTTGCGAAATTCAAATTATTTAAATCGGCCTGTTTAATCTATAAAGTTATACATGGTCTGGCGGATCTACCATTGAGTGATTTTATTAAACAAAAGTCTATCATTGCTGTCGGGTCTCGAGTGACTAGAGCCAATATGAGAGGTGACTGTGTCTTGGCGTTTAGGCGGACATCCTTTTCACAGAACGCTCTATCATATCAGGGGGTGAACCTTTGGAATAGTATCCCTCAGTCAGTGAGGGAAAGCACAAGTTTGCCTATTTTTAGGAATCGTTTAAAAGTATGGTTGAGGAACACACAAATATGTGAGCATGTTTAGTAATCATTAATATATATACTAGATGTAAAATAGAGTTAGTGTTTTGTAAAAATAAAGGGGATAGAACTATCAGTGTGATATGGGTTGTGTAATTGTGTATGGGTTGAGTTAGTGTAGCATGGATATAGTGTATTATGGACATGTATGTTGTGATCACTGTTATTGTACTTGCTTCTCTGTATATAGCCTGTGCATAGTGTGTCTGTATGTAGTTATGTGTATTTATGTGTAACATCTACCTGTTTGGGGGTCTGCAGATGGAAATTAGCCTTTGGCTATAATCTGGCATATTTACATTTGTGAAAAATGTTCATTAATATGTATTGTCCCTTTTGTCTTTTTTTCTAAAAAAAAAAAAAGAAGTAGCATGTTGATCTGCCTGCCGTGGGTCTTCATGCAGAGAACTCTACTCATATTTTCTGCATAATGATGCATTTAAAATCTAACGAACAAACAGATGTTTATAAAATTTTACATTACATACAGACGAAATATAACATAGATAACATTATTATTCATTATTATGTTTTTTTCATTTATCATTTTTTATTATTTTTAATAAATATTTTTACCTTAAATCTTGGTTATTATTAACTTAAACCCTTTATCTAAACCTCTCTACTTAACCCTTGGTTGTGCTCATCCACCATGTTTGAAGTTTTTTTAATTTGTTGTTCTGAACCAAACCCTTTAGCAAAGCACAATGGATTGTGGGTAATATTAATGTCACAGTGTCTGGGTTGTGTTCCCTGGGTATCCACTAGATGTCCTCCTTTCCCACGGTGTCTGTCACTTCATTAACCACATTCCTCACGTCCCTGCCTAAATCATTGCACCCAGCTGTCACTGGTTATCTATCATTACACTCTTTCAATTTCCCATTAGCGTTTGTCTCTCACTGTGTATTTAACCCGATCTGTCTTAGTATGTGTCACGGAGTCCATGTTAATTTATATCCGTCATCTTGTCGTGCTCTTGCCCTGTGTCCTTGTTTGTTAATGTTTGGTTTGGTTTTGTCTGGTATCGACCCCTGCCTGGACTGTTTATTCTCTTTAGATTTCCCCTTAAATAAAGACGTACCTGAAATTGGATCTCTCACCGTGTATCCTTGTATCACCAGTCATGACAATTAGCTATTAGGGTGTGCACGCATCCACACTTAAAACATGATTAATTGATTAACCATTAAATCAGCTTGATTTTTTTATGAAATATAATTTACCTACAGAGATGCAAATGAAAAGTTTGATATGAATATGAAAGGCAGTTAAATTGAAAGTTTATATAGATTAAATAGTCATAGTATATAGTGAAAAAGATGCTTTGCGATTTAGTGTGCTGTAACATATTTAAAAATATACTAAAATGTATGTATATTGGGCATAGTTCAAAAAATATATATAGCCATTACTTTGCAGAATAATACTTCAAAAATACAAAATAAATGTTTTAGGTATTGTACAAAGTAAAAAAATTTAATGATGTTTATCCATAAGTTTTGATTTTGACATAGATTTCTCAATGTATATAATTTGTGTGGGCTGCTTCAGTTTCTTCAGAAAGGTGTAGAAATCCATAGCATGCCACTGTAAGTTAACTGGAAAGTGTAACTGTCAAAAAAAAAAGTGATGAAATCTCATGAACAGGTTTAGATTCCAGGTTTTATTTATATAACAACAGGTATAATAATTACAGGTTTAACAGTTAAAATAAAAAAAATAAAAATAAAAAAAAAATCCTTGATACCGTTTACACAATAATCAATGTGTTACTTTACTCAAAATATAGATATACCTTAGAGTAAATAACATTCACAATGCAAAGTGCAAAAATATGTAAACATTACATTTGATGTTAAGCTCACAAAAAAAATTTTTTTTTAACTGTTTGAATAGATATTTTATCCTATAATATAGATGAATTGACAACATTCAAACAAACTTTTTATATATTTACAACTAAGGAATGTAAAATAATTATAAATGGGGTGTTGAATTGTACATTTTGCCTCTTAAAATAGCATGTTAACAATACTTCTAGGCTAATTGACAAATAAAGATGGGTTTAACAGCCAGTTTCACCTACATTTGATTACATAATATTCTCTAAAATCTTGTGCTTGGATTCTTATGTTGGTTTAGTAATCAACTTCATATTTTAACCAGTGCTGAATATGCACAGCTGAAAAATGACATCAAATGAATAATTCTTGGGGTTTGGAATACAGAAATAACCAATAAACCAACAATTGTTACCATGAATTAAAGTTTTATAAAATAATAATATTTTAGACTGGTTAAAACGAACCTTCTTTGTTATTCCTTCAGCCTTTTAACTGCGACTAGGACACTACACCTGCACAAATGCACAGAAACTGTGAAACCGGGAACAGAAAAAGCTTTTTAGTAGCCGACTGAAACTGCATACAACGATATTTTATGCCACTGAGAGCAACAACTTGCGTCTGAAAAAAATAGTTGACAGCTAATGGGCGGAGCGGTTTGGTCAAGACACAGTGAAACTATTCGGCCAATCTGAGCATGTGAAACAATTTGTAACAATTCATTCAATGATTTGTTTCATCTTTTAATTGGTTGAGAGGAATTATACTGTTTTCATACAGTCTATGGATATATCGCATTCTGCAAAAAAAAGAGACTGGTGTTTGTCGTGGTTTGAAAAAAAGGGAGAAAACAGGACCTAATAACACTGATTTTAATTGAATTTTGCATAAAATTTAGAATTGACTTTTCAATACCGACCAGATACAATACTGATTTTGGCGTTTGTTGCATTAAAGGGGGGGGGGGGGGGGGGGGGGGGGGTGAAATGCTCTTTTTCATTCAATATCCTGTTAATCTTAATTACCTAGAGAGTATTACTGCATCCTTCATAACTCCAAAAAGTCTTTAGTTTTATTATATTCATAAGAGAAAGATAGTCTGTACCGATTTTTCCCAGAAAAACACGACCGGCTGGAGGCGTGACGTGTGGGCGGAGCTAAAGAATCACGAGCGCGAGTAGGCTTTTGCGTTGAGAGCGTTTGGAAGCTGTGACATTACCGTGAGGAAAAAAACATCCAAAACAAACCATGGCTAACAGTCAGATTCAGCGTATATTTATGATCCAGAATCAGATCCAGAGGCTGACAAGAGCAGCATCAGCAACGACGTCTCTATGTGGTATGTACTGAAACTTTATGTAAGGACGCGGAGGCGGCGTTAGAATCCATATGCAGTTTAATAACTTCCACAGCAGACAAATCCAAACAGTAGGCAGAGAATCGTAATCGTAGGAGGCAGAGAATTATACACAGATAGGCAGTCCAATCCAATCAACAAGACAGTGGGCAAATCCAAAGACAGAGACAGGGAAACCAGGCAAAGATCATACACAAGAAGGCAAACTATGGCAATGGGAAAAATGCTCGGTAAGGCAGACAGGCTGGCAATACTTCGCAACGTGACAGTGGTGGCGGCCATGCTTATATATAGCACAAACAGGAAGTAAGGTGAAGCAGAGGGAGCGGAACACAGTCAGTACTCGGGAGAGGGCTCCCTCTGCTGGTGTGGCGTTACAGAATCCCCCCCCCACGAGCGCCTCCTGGCGCTCTACGAGGACGTCCCCTTGGTCGTGGTGCTGGACGATTGGGTCTGGCTCGATGAAATTCCTGAATTAACGAGGGATCCAGTATGTCGTGGGTGGCTACCCAAGATCTCTCCTCTGGACCGTATCCCTCCCAGTCCACCAAGTATTGAAGCTGACCCCCTCTTCGTCTGGAGTCCAACAACTCCTTTACCGCGTAAGCCGGAGTTACATCAATGTCCAGCGGTGGAGGTGGCTCCCGGTTCTCGACGTTGGGGTCAGTATTCGGGTGGAACGGTTTCAGGAGGGAAACATGGAAGGAGGGAGAGATGCGGTAGTTAACAGGCAGCTCCAGTTCATAAGTGACCGCATTAATCTGTCGCAAGATTTTGAATGGGCCTACGTACCGTGGGCTGAGTTTCTTGCTGGGCAACCGCAGCTTGAGGTCCCGAGTGGAAAGCCAGACCCTTTGTCCCGGTTGATAGGGGGGATGTGGACGGCGTCTTCTATTGGCCTGAATTTCCTGATTCCTGATGGCCCTTTGTAGACGCACATGAGCACTGTCCCACACTCTCTCGCTCCGACGAATCCAATCGTCAACTGCAGGTACAAGCGACGGTTCTCCAGACCACGGGAACATGGGGGGTTGGTATCCTAGCACACACTGGAACGGAGTAAAGCCTGTGGATGAATGTCTTAAAGAGTTTTGAGCGTACTCTGATAAACTACACCCTGCTAATTATCGACCTATCAGCATACTTCCTATCTTTTCTAAAATAGCAGAGAAGTGGGTCGCCAACTCTATCATTGCACATCTTAATGATTCCAATCCGGGTCTGCACCCTATGCAATTTGGATTTCGATCTCTTCACTCAACTGAAACGGCTATTTGTGTTTTTGTCGAGAAGGTGAAGTTCTATTTAGATAAAAACAGTTATGTTGCTGCTGTTTTTGTTGATCTTAAGCGTGCGTTTGATACTGTGAATCACTTAAAGCTTTTGTCTAGACTGTTAACATTTGGCTTTAGTAATCAAACAGTTAAATAGATACAGTCTTATTTATCGGATAGAAAACAATGTGTGCAAATAAAGAATTGTAAGTCACCCTATCTTCAATATACACAGGGTGTTCCTCAGGGATCAATTTTAGGACCTCTGCTATTTTCATTGTATGTGAATAGTTTGCCCAATGTATGCAAAAAT
Source organism: Carassius auratus (assembly GCF_003368295.1). NCBI lineage: Eukaryota > Metazoa > Chordata > Actinopteri > Cypriniformes > Cyprinidae > Carassius > Carassius auratus. The sequence goes on from NW_020523638.1 coordinate 220,509, forward strand.
GTTGACACGATTATGTATGCTGATGATACGGTGATTTTTACACATGCCAAAAGTGCTGAGGATGCAGCCCATCAGCTTTCATTCGCTTTAGATGATTTGCAAAAATGGCTGAATGATTCATGCTTGTGTCTTAATGTTAAAAAGACTGTATCAATGTTTTTTGGGAAACCTAAAACAACTGTGGCCACAGTAAAAGTTTGCTTGGGTGGACAAGAATTAACTAATGTTGAGGAATTTAGGTATCTGGGAGTTCTGATAGACTCAAAATTATCTTTTAAAAAACATATCAAAAAAGTTGTGAATACTGTAAATTTTAATTTACGGAACTTTAAACAAATTCGTACCTCATTATCGGATACAGCAGCGATTACGTTCTTGCACTCTATGATACTGGCTCATATTGAGTACTGTATCACAAGTTGGTCTTATACGAGTTATGCTGCTATCGGGCCAGTTGAGGTATGCTACAAAAGAGCATTGAAAATATTAGATAAGAAACCTTCATCATATCATCATTGTAATATTTTAGATAAATATAAGTTTTTAAATTTTGCGAATTTCAAATTATTTAAATCGGCCTGTTTAATCTATAAAGTTATACATGGTCTGGCGCCTCTACCATTGAGTGATTTTATTAAACAAAAGTCTATCATTGCTGTCGGGTCTCGAGTGACTAGAGCCAATATGAGAGGTGACTGTGTCTTGGCGTTTAGGCGGACATCCTTTTCACAGAACGCTCTATCATATCAGGGGGTGAGCTTTTGGAATAGTATCCCTCAGTCAGTGAGGGAAAGCACAAGTTTGCCTATTTTTAGGAATCATTTAAAAGTATGGTTGAGGAACACACAAATATGTGAGCATGTTTAGTAATCATTAATATATCAGATCATAATATAGATGTGCTCTGTTTGACAGAAACTTGGCTAAAACCTGATGATTACATTATTTTAAATGAGTCCACCCCCCAAGATTACTGTTATAAACACGAGCCGCGTCTAAAAGGCAAAGGGGGAGGAGTTGCTTCAATTTATAACAACGTTTTCAGGATTTCTCAGAGGGCAGGCTTCAAGTATAACTCGTTTGAAGTAATGGTGCTTCATATAACATTATCCAAAGAAACCAATGTTAATGATAAACCACCTGTTATGTTTGTACTGGCTACTGTATACAGGCCACCAGGGCACCATACAGACTTTATTAAAGAGTTTGGTGATTTTACATCCGAGTTAGTTCTGGCTGCAGATAAAGTTTTAATAGTTGGTGATTTTAATATCCATGTTGATAATGAAAAAGATGCATTGGGATCAGCATTTATAGACATTCTGAACTCTATTGGTGTTAGACAATATGTTTCAGGACCTACTCATTGTCGAAATCATACTCTAGATTTAATACTGTCACATGGAATTGATGTTGATAGTGTTGAAATTATTCAGCCAAGTGATGATATCTCAGATCATTATTTAGTTCTGTGTAAACTTCATATAGCCAAAATTGTAAATTCTACTTCTTGTTACAAGTATCGAAGAACCATCACTTCTACCACAAAAGACTGTTTTTTAAGTTATCTTCCTGATGTATCCAAATTCCTTAGCATATCCAAAACCTCAGAACAACTTGATGATGTAACAGAAACTATGGACTCTCTCTTTTCTAGCACTTTAAATACAGTTGCTCCTTTACGCTTAAGGAAGGTTAAGGAAAACAGTTTGACACCATGGTATAATGAGCATACTCGCACCCTAAAGAGAGCAGCCCGAAAAATGGAGCGCAGCTGGAGGAAAACAAAACTAGAGGTATTTCGTATTGCTTGGCGGGAAAGTAGCATATCCTATAGAAAAGCATTAAAAACTGCTAGATCTGATTACTTTTCTTCTCTTTTAGAAGAAAACAAACATAACCCCAGGTATTTATTCAACACAGTGGCTAAATTAACGAAAAATAAAGCCTCAACAAGTGTTGACATTTCCCAACACCACAACAGTAATGATTTTATGAACTACTTTACTTCTAAAATCGATACTATTAGAGATACAATTACAACCATTCAGCCGTCAGCTACAGTATCACATCAGACAGTGCACTATAGACCCCCTGAGGAACAGTTCCACTCATTCTCTACTATAGGAGAGGAAGAATTGTATAAACTTGTTAAATCATCTAAACCAACAACATGTATGTTAGACCCTATACCATCTAAGCTCCTAAAAGAGGTGCTTCCAGAAGTCATAGGTCCTCTTCTGACTATTATTAATTCCTCATTGTCATTAGGATATGTCCCCAAAACCTTCAAACTGGCTGTTATTAAGCCTCTCATAAAAAAACCACAACTTGACCCCAGAGAACTTGTTAATTATAGACCAATCTCGAATCTCCCTTTTCTGTCCAAGATACTAGAAAAGGTGGTATCCTCACAATTATATTCCTTCTTAGAGAAAAATGGTATATGTGAGGATTTCCAATCAGGATTTAGACCGTATCATAGTACTGAGACTGCTCTCCTTAGAGTTACAAATGATCTGCTCTTATCATCTGATCGTGGGTGTATCTCTCTATTAGTTTTATTGGATCTTAGTGCTGCGTTTGACACAATTGACCACAACATTCTTTTGCATAGACTTGAACACTTTGTTGGCATCAGTGGAATTGCATTAGCATGGTTTAAATCGTACTTATATGACCGCCATCAGTTCGTAGCAGTGAATGAAGATGTATCACATCGATCACAAGTGCAGTATGGAGTACCTCAAGGCTCAGTACTAGGGCCGCTACTCTTCACGCTTTATATGTTACCCTTGGGAGATATCATCAGGAAACATGGTGTTAGCTTTCACTGTTATGCTGATGATACTCAGCTCTATATTTCCTCGCAGCCCGGTGAAACACACCAATTTGAAAAACTAATGGAATGCATAGTCGATATAAAAAATTGGATGACGAGTAATTTCTTACTGCTAAATTCAGAAAAAACAGAGGTGTTAATCGTAGGGCCTAAAAACTCTGCTTGTAATAACCTAGAACACGGTCTAAGACTTGATGGTTGCTCTGTCAATTCTTCGTCATCAGTTAGGAACCTAGGTGTGCTATTTGATCGCAATCTTTCCTTAGAAAGCCACGTTTCTAGCATTTGTAAAACTGCATTTTTCCATCTCAAAAATATATCTAAATTACGGCCTATGCTCTCAATGTCAAATGCAGAAATGTTAATCCATGCATTTATGACTTCAAGGTTAGACTATTGTAATGCGTTATTGGGTGGTTGTTCTGCACGCTTGGTAAACAAACTACAGCTAGTCCAAAATGCAGCAGCAAGAGTTCTTACTAGAACCAGGAAGTATGACCATATTAGCCCGGTCCTGTCCACACTGCACTGGCTCCCTATCAAACATCGTATAGATTTTAAAATATTGCTTATTACTTATAAAGCCCTGAATGGTTTAGCACCTCAGTATTTGAATGAGCTCCTTTTACATTAAACTCCTCTACGTCCGCTACGTTCTCAAAACTCAGGCAATTTGATAATACCTAGAATATCAAAATCAACTGCGGGCGGCAGGTCCTTTTCCTATTTGGCGCCTAAACTCTGGAATAACCTACCTAACATTGTTCGGGAGGCAGACACACTCTTGCAGTTTAAATCTAGATTAAAGACCCATCTCTTTAACCTGGCTTACACATAACATACTAATATGCTTTTAATATCCAAATCCGTTAAAGGATTTTTAGGCTGCATTAATTAGGTAAACCGGAACCGGAAACACTTCACATAACACCTGATGTACTTGCTACATCATTAGAAGAATGGCATCTACGCTAATATTTGTCTGTTTCTCTCTTGTTCCGAGGTCACCGTGGCCACCAGATCCAGTCTGTATCCAGATCAGAGGGTCACTGCAGTCACCCGGATCCAGTACGTATCCAGACCAGATGGTGGATCAGCACCTAGAAAGGACCTCTACTGCCCTGAAAGACAGCGGAGACCAGGACAACTAGAGCCCCAGATACAGATCCCCTGTAAAGACCTTGTCTCAGAGGACCACCAGGACAAGACCACAGGAAACAGATGATTCTTCTGCACAATCTGACTTTGCTGCAGCCTGGAATTGAACTACTGGTTTCGTCTGGTCAGAGGAGAACTGGCCCCCCAACTGAGCCTGGTTTCTCCCAAGGTTTTTTTCTCCATTCTGTCACCGATGGAGTTTCGGTTCCTTGCCGCTGTCGCCTCTGGCTTGCTTAGTTGGGGTCACTTCATCTACAGCGATATCATTGACTTGATTGCAAATAAATGCACAGACACTATTTAAACTGAACAGAGATGACATAACTGAATTCAATGATGAACTGCCATTAACTATCATTTTGCATTATTGAGACACTGTTTTCCAAATTAATGTTGTTCAGTGCTTTGACGCAATGTATTTTGTTTAAAGCACTATATAAATAAAGGTGATTGATTGATTGATTGAATATATATACTAGATGTAAAATAGAGTTAGTGTTTTGTAAAAATAAAGGGGATAGAACTATCAGTGTGATATGGGTTGTGTAATTGTGTATGGGTTGAGTTAGTGTAGCATGGATATAGTGTATTATGGACATGTATGTTGTGATCACTGTTATTGTACTTGCTTCTCTGTATATAGCCTGTGCATAGTGTGTCTGTATGTAGTTATGTGTATTTATGTGTAACATCTACCTGTTTGGGGGTCTGCAGATGGAAATTAGCCTTTGGCTATAATCTGGCATATTTACATTTGTGAAAAATGTTCATTAATATGTATTGTCCCTTTTGTCTTTTTTTCTAAAAAAAAAAAAAGAAGTAGCATGTTGATCTGCCTGCCGTGGGTCTTCATGCAGAGAACTCTACTCATATTTTCTGCATAATGATGCATTTAAAATCTAACGAACAAACAGATGTTTATAAAATTTTACATTACATACAGACGAAATATAACATAGATAACATTATTATTCATTATTATGTTTTTTTCATTTATCATTTTTTATTATTTTTTATAAATATTTTTACCTTAAATCTTGGTTATTATTAACTTAAACCCTTTATCTAAACCTCTCTACTTAACCCTTGGTTGTGCTCATCCACCATGTTTGAAGTTTTTTTAATTTGTTGTTCTGAACCAAACCCTTTAGCAAAGCACAATGGATTGTGGGTAATATTAGTGTCACAGTGTCGAGATAGGTATAAACGGAGGTCGGAGCCAGCTCCAAATGGGCGGGTCAGCTCCAAATGGGTGGGACTTAAGCTCCAAGTGGGCTGTACAAACCTCCAGAGCCTTTTGATTGGTTTATTTAATGTCACGGGGTTATAATGCACGCTGCGAATCCCCCCCCCCCCCCCCCCCCAAAAAAAAAAAAACGACGTCAACTTCCCAGGGCTTTTCAGCGTCAAGAAAGAGGTGTTTGAAGGGGTAAGTTTAGACTTGTACAACGTATTACAAGTTGCGAAAAAGTGCAGTATCTTGACGTAGTTAAATCATGATTACAAGCTCATTGCATTCAAGTTTGAAAATGGGAGGACATTCATGTGCAATTTTTACCTTCAAAACTCATATTTACGATTATTCCGAGAGCACGTTAAGACAGCATTAGCAGCACAGATAAATTACATCTTTATTGTGTCTGTTACCCTTTTCTGCTAAATATTTCTGCAATACATATAGGATTTACGCTGCTACGGACACTGAAGACCATAAGCAGGTATTGTTACTAACGTTACGTAAAATATGCAGGCCTTTGTATTATAACTGCACTGATATTTAAGCGTTCAATAACTATTAATAGATTTAGTACAGTGTTCCATAAGAATGAGTCTTCGTTACAACTCCTAAATGATAATGCTTGACTTTAACAAAGCTGGTCATTGTTTCAAAACCTGCTGTTATATTTTTAAAATGTTATCTATTTTTACGTGTAACGTTAATCCAAATAATGTAATGCAATTGAAACATTTGGTTTAATTACCAAATTCATTTTTCAATTTAATAATCATAACAGTGGATATATGAGGATAACTGCAGTGTCCACTACCATGCATTACATATCAACAGGTGTAGAATAAATTTTGTCATTGTAGGAAACACAAACAAACAAAAACATTATGTGTAAACTTTGTGTTACAGAAAGTTCAAGTCTGGGTGGCCAAAAGTTACATTTCAGTGATCTGGTTACCGCCTCTCTCTGCAAACCCAAAGGATCACTTTCCTGTAAACTTTTTTTTTGTTCTTTCTATGCATCAAGATGTGTAATTTATTTTTTCTGAAGATTTTTGACTAATGTGTGTGTGTGTGTGTGTGTGTATGTATGTGGGTCTTTGTGTGGATAAATTATGTTCATACTTTAAAGGTGGACATTTGCAACAGCACTTGTCCCTAAAATTGCTCCAGGGGTATGGTCAGAGACTGTCCTAAATGACAAATGATGGAATGTAAATGACATTACATTCTGTAGACGTCTCTGTAGACGACATAAATGTGCATTGTACTTTAGTTAATGTTAACTTGTCAACAGTGAATTATTGTAGGATGTCATTGGACTGAATGTTTAGTGACTAATGACACTTCATTCCAGTAAAAATATAATCCATAGACTTGGAGTGAAAGCAGCTGCAAAGTGTTCCAATGCTGATAAAAATCAAGCAGGTTAAAACCTCAGGTTCCTTAAATATCTGTTCTACAGGACTGTTTGGGGTTGGACAGATTTTGTAATGGTTTTGAAGTCTGATGCTCACCAGGCCTTCATTTATTTGTTCAGAAATGCAGTAGAAACAGTCATATTGTAAATTGTAATAATACTTTACAATAACTATTTTCTATTTGAGGCAGCAGCGGATCTACCCCAATCATCATTAACGGGACCCCAGTGGAGAGAGTGAGCAGCTTCAATACCTTCAAATGCCCTGCAAAGAGTAGCTGAGCACATGTCCAGAACATCTCACCCCTCTTTGCAAGACATCCACACCAGAAGATGTAAATCTAGGGCTGTTAAGATCCTTAAAGACCCCACCCACCCTGGAAATCCACTGTTTCATCTGCTACAGTCAGGCAGGTGCTTCTGCAGTCTGATGGCAAAGACGGAGAGGCTCAGGAGGAGTTTCTTCCCTCATGTTATCAGACTACTAAACATGGACATTAAACACACTGCACTTTATAGACTGGTTGTTTAGGGCTACCCAATAACTCTCTGCACACTGCGCTTTTTTGACAACCTAACTATGCAACTCATCCTCACTGCACATTGTTTACATCTCTGCACATCATCTGTGTAGCAGTTTCTATGTAGCATCTCTGCAAATCATCTGTGTAGTAGTTTAATACAGTATATTGTGTATATTTCATTATTTGTATTTAATTATCTCCAAAAAAAAAAAACTTTGTATTTTTTTCCTGTTGTTTCATTATTTGTATTTAATTTTCTCTTCTTTTTTTTTTGCACAGTCTAAAAAGAGTATGCCAGACCTACATTTCACTGCTTTTTGCATGTCATATAACAAATAAAACTTGAATTTTTAATGGTGTGGAGCGTTACCTGTGATTGAGTTAAAGGAGATGGGGAAAAGAGTGTCTTAAATTGGGCTTTGGTACCAATAATATTTTCCTCTTAAGTCTTGGAATGTTTTTTTTATTATTATTAATTCTTGTATTACTATTTAGATTTTTTTTCCTTTTTTTAAATTAAATGTTTATTTGTTAAATTTAATTCCACGTGTGGCCTTTTGTAATGTTGTTTCACCTAGAGCCGAGGGGGTTGTAATAATCTAAACAATATAATTCTCCCTCAGATTTCAAACTTGCATTAAAGAAAAACATTAACATACAGTAAACAATTTATTGCTCTAAATTACTCATTCATTTTCTTGATACTGATATAATTATAAAATTAATATAATTTAATATACTTGAATGTTTGCAGTTGTCACAAAATTATATAACCTCTTGTTAATAAAATTTAAACTACAGTGAAAAACAATAAATCTGTTTTTCATTAGTATCGCTACTTTATGCCATCCTCATTCGCGCGCACCCCTGCAATGACGCAATGTGAAATTTCCGCTTAAACCCCGCCCATTTATAAAGTCCCGCCCACTAGCGGCAAAAGTTACTCCCACTTGGAGCTCTCCGTGAAGTCCAGCCCACTTGCGGCAAAAGCTCCTCCCACTTGGAGGTCTCCGGGCTGCAGCGATACCTACTTGGAGCGACACGTGTTAAATTAAGTTCACATTGTTAAACATTTTATTTAACCAATCCTAGCTTGGAAACTGTTGCCATACGCAATTTTGCCTAAGAGTTGTATAATAAAGGTCCCGCGTCTTTGGGTGATTTTAAACTGTTTTATACAGTAGTAATTCAAAAGTATGGAAATAAAAATGTAACTGGAGCATGTGTAAAAGTGGTAGGTTAGACAGAGAGGACTTAAACAGGCTTTTGTCCTGGATAAAATTGTGTTAGTCTTTATTTAAAAACGAACACATGCATAAGCCTCATGTCAGCTGTTGCAACATTTGATATGATGTTAAAAGAATCAGAGTGTTTATTTACACTAAGTTCAAGGCGACCATCACCCATCAACATGTCAGTATCAATTGTAGTGGACTAGTGGTAAACTGGTGTGCTTTTTGACACAATCGACCCGAGTTCGCGTCCGCCTTTTTCTCCTTTTTCAAATCTCATATCGTATAGGGAAGGCATTTATTTTCTATAAAAATTAAGGAAATAATTCAAAAGTTGAAAATAAATATCGGGTAGGGTTAGGGTAGGTGTAGGGAGGGCTTTAATTGTCCCAGTAAGGTGGCAATCGTTTAAAAATTTGAATTAAAATTCAAATAAAAAAGTTATTAATGCGTACTGTTTTATAATGTACTACAATACTGAGGTGCAGATAATTGCCACTATTTCAAATAAGTAGTATAAATTGCATCAAATCTAGCTATTTTAACACAGTGTAAACATAATCCATTGCTATATCTATTGCCAAGAAAATATGCTATTTACGCCTAAACAAATAGCCCCTGCCTAAAAGAATACATTGGTGCTCATCACTGAACACAGCAGAATATAATCATCATGGATCTCTTGCTATAATACAATACAATACTCCCACCTTGTGGGCTATTTATGGAATCTCGTTTCCGCCACTAAATTAAGAAATTATTTAAAAAATAAATTAATAAAGAAATAGCAACTTTATATCTCACGGTTATAAAATGTATATCTCGCATTGTCTATATATCGCAATTCTGAGAAAAATTCAGAATGAATGGTAAGATAAAAGCTGCAAATTAGGCCTTCCTTTATTTTTTTTAAAGGTAGGCCTACCTTTCTTTAATAAATAAATAAACATTTTTTATATATATAATAAATAAATTCAGACGAGCAGTTTGTGATTTTCTGCCTTTATTGAACATTACACTGCATTTGGTCTATGTTGCAACATGATTCAATTAAAACACATGCACGCGGGAGACCTTTTACCACACAATGCTACATTCAAATTTATTTAATAACCCATGAAGCACTTCATCCAGTATCTTTTCTCTCCGTGACAACAAAAGCAGACTTTTATTATGTTGTTAGCTGTTAGCAGAATAGGCGGGGAGGAGCTGAGTAAATTTATTCTGACGTTAAACAGGAGCATTTCGACTAGGAGCAATTGCAATTCAGATATCTTAAACTATAATTGTGACTAGTCGAAATTGAATTAGAGATATCTCTAATTACATTTGCGGATGTATGACGCGTCTATTGAAGATATCTATAAAATAATTACAGATATCTTAAATGTAGTTTTGACTAGTCATAAAGTTTTTAGAGATATCTCTAATCTGATTTCTTACTAGTGCAATTATAATTGCAGATATCTCTAATTGTCATTGTGACTAGTCGAATTATAATTATGACTATCCGGATTAAAATTCCGACTTTTAAATGCTAAAACGGCTTGCGATAATAAATGACATTGTGACGTAATTGCGCCATGACGTCATTACGTAATCGCAACGCAAAACTGACCAGACGGTACGAGGCTCCCAAGATGGCAGCGTTGTAGGAGGACGTGTGCTTGTCGCTCTGCGAGCAATTTCGAAGGGTTTATGATATTACTGCCATTTTTTTAAATAATTTGATGGCAGAACCTTAAAAAGGAGAGGAGGGGAAGAAAAAAACGAAAAAAAAAAAACGATCATATAGCAAGACGTAGTAATTGTAGGCTACCACGAATGCCCAAGTCTAAAAAGAAAAAGAGGAACACTGAAAGTTCAACGATTTCTCTACACGTGCCGCTAACCATGGAAGATAACCAGTCTCAAGAGTCGGTAGCCCAGAATCCTTTGAGTGGAGACGAAATGTGCTGGTATGAAACCACCCCAGAGCCATTGTCAGACACCGGTTTATTTCCCATTTTGGCGGTGGAGACACCAGAGAAGCCTGCCAAGAAAAGGAATCGTGAATCTCAGTCAGGTGGGCGAAACTGGGAGACGGCTAATGCTGAACTCATGGAGGCGATACGAGCCATGACCAGCAAGCAGGATGAAACACTCCGGAGAGTCTCTGCTATAGGTTTAACTACTGAAGCTACTTCCAAACGTGTTGAGGAGCTGACAACAACTGTCAAACAGCTTTCACTGGATGTTCAACAACACAAGCAAACACTGGAGAAAATGAAAGTTGCCAATACAAAGCTCCAAGAAGAAAATAAGCACCTGAGAGAAGCTGTTGCTGAGTGTCAACGCTACAGTAGAAGGTGGTCGCTTAAGATGCACGGCGTAAGGGAGTCAAGAGATGAAGACATCAGAGGCAAGATAATCGACATCCTTGGGAAAATGGCACCAAAGCTTCGTGAAGACTTGAAACAAGGTATTGACATCGTCCATCGCGTGGGGAAACTGAGAGATGACGGCGCTGCGAGATCAACTATAGTTTTGTTTGCCTTGCGTCGCCTTCGTGATGCCGTCTGGAAAGAAGCTAAAAACTCTCAGTATCTGCAAGAAAATCGTCTCAGGATTACCGAAGCTCTTTCTCCAGAGGACAGAACGGCTCGGGAGAAGCTCTGGCCTTTGATCAAGAATGCGCGTGAAGAAGGGAAAAAGGCTTCATTCCGAGGTGCTTCGGCCGTCATCAATGGAAAAGTTATTAACTGTCCGGAATAGCCTCGTTGGCTGAGCATCTTCTTTTACCAAGCCATAGGTAGGCATGAACACTCTGCCAGCGCCCGTTACAGACTGAGATGGTTGAGCACCTAATACTAGTGCTACCTTAACAGATTTTTCTTTGGTTTTTTTTTTTTTTTTTTTTTTTTTCTTTCTCTCTTCATACAACTATATATTATCTCCTTGTCGGGCTCTAAATGAGATCATGTCGGTTTAATTTACTATGAGTGCAGCCGTCTTGAACGTTCTTGTTTCTAAGTTGACGGCTATTTGTACAACAGGGTTCTTCCTATTTTTAAGGCAGGTTATCATCACCTTCTTGTAAGGTCTTTGCATACTTTTTGCGTTCAATAGCACTTTCAGGTAATTTCTGTTCTATATCTCTGTTCCTTTATGGACTTTTTGTTTAAACGTTTTAATGTCTTGTCTTTAAATGTGAGAGGTATTCGGGACTTAACAAAAAGGAAAGCATTATTTTTATTCTGTAAAAGGTCTGAAGCTGACTTAATTTTATTACAGGAAACACACTCTTGTGACTCTGATACAAGGTTCTGGAAAGCTCAATGGGGTAATGTTGTTCACTTTAGTCATGGTTCTAATCATTCTGCGGGTGTCTCAATCCTTGTGCATGGTTTCAAGGGGGATATTTTGGAAGTTGTGCCATCTAGTGACGGAAGATGGATAATAATAATAGTTAAGCAGGACAATACAGTTTTCATCGTTTGTAATGTATATGGATTTAATTCACACTTTGACAACAAAAACTTATTCAATAACATTACTGGCAAGCTAAGGGATCTGAGGGGAAAATACATAAATGCCTTTATAATTCTTTCTGGGGACTTCAATGAATGCCCTGATGAAATAGAGGATAGATACCCACCTAGAGCGGCTCGCTCCTCCCAAGGAAGCGATTTAATCTCTTCTCTGTGCTCAGAACTATCCTTGACTGATGCTTGGCGTTTTTTTAACCCAGGCATCCAAGATTTCACCTGGAGTAATAGAGGTCTAACTTTGAAGTCGAGAATTGATTTATTTTTAGTTTCTTCTTCTGCTCTTCAATTTGTTAATGAGGTTAAACATGTTTATGCACCCCTTTCGGACCACAAATTAATTATTTTGAAACTAGGCTCCATTGACCCGCAATCTGGCATTAGAGGTTATTGGAAATTTAACAACACTCTTTTGAGTGACAATTCCTTTAATGAATCTGTTAAGCTTCTAGCGAAAGAGATCTTCGAGATTGACATTAATAATGGACATAAGAAAAAGTGGGAGTACTTCAAGTATAAAATTAGACAATTGGCTATAAAAAGATCTAAGGAAATAAAGAAAGAAAAATATAAGTCAGAACATGTCTTGATGAATAAGTTAACTCAATTAATGTCAAAAGGAAACATTAACCCAGAAGAAGAAATTGAACTAAACGCCATCCAAATTCAGATAGACCAAATATATACAGAAATGGCAAAGGGGGCATTTATTAGATCAAGGGCTAAGTGGCTGGAAGAGGGCGAAAAGAACTCCAATTATTTTTTTGCTTTAGAAAAAAGGAATGCTAAAAGAAATTCTGTAACTGAGATCTACATTGATGGCACCCTTTCTAAGGATCTTACTCACATTTCTAAATTTGTTAGCTCATTTTATGGTAATTTATATCAGTCTAATTTTAACAGAGAAGAAAGTGTAAGTTTTTTTGAAAAAATTCAGCACAGTATCCCTATTATTAGTGAAGATTATAAAGCATGTTGTGACTCAGATATCTCTTTAAATGAGGTTAAAAATGCTTTGTTTGCTATGAAGAAAGGAAAATCTCCCGGGATAGATGGGCTGGGAGCGGAGTTCTATATTCATTTCTGGGAGCTTATTCAACTCCCTTTAATGCACATGTTTAGGGAGTGTATTGATCAAGGGGAAATGACCACAACAATGAAGCAAGGCATCATCTCCTTGATCCCGAAACCTGGTAAAGACCCTCACTTAATTGATAATTGGCGTCCTATCACATTATTAACTATAGATTATAAAATTCTGGCCTCTGTATATGCAAATAGATTAAAATCGGATTTAAATTCAATAATTGCAGAAACTCAAACGGGTTTCATGAAAAACTGCCACATTAGCAATAACATAAGGCTCGTTTTAGACTTGCTTGACTATGCTGAGAATGTTGATTCTGACGCCTTCATTTTGTTTCTTGATTTTTACAAAGCGTTCGACACAATCGAACACCCCTTTTTAATACAAGCCATCAAGGCATTTGGTTTTGGAGGCTCTTTCATCAACATTGTCAGCATGTTCTACAAAGATATAAATAGTTCTGTTATAATTAATCAAAATACTTCTCCACGATTTCAGATTAATAGGGGGGTCAGGCAGGGGTGCAACATTTCTCCCTTTTTATTTATCTTAGTAACCGAACTACTAGCTATACACTTAGTAAAGGAAGCACATTTTGAAGGAATAAAGATTTTTGGAAAAGAAATTAAGATCTCACAGCTGGCGGACGACACCACCATTTTTTTGAACAACAAGGACCAGTTGAGTGTTGTCTTTGAATTGGTGGAGAAATTCTCTTATGCATCTGGTTTAAGGCTTAATCGATCCAAGTGTGAGCTGTTGCCACTTCATTGTTGTAGTGACTCAGCTATTGATAACATTCCGGTTAAACAGATTGTAAAATATTTAGGTATACATGTATGCAAAAATATTATAGTTAGACAGAACTTAAATTTTATGAATAGGATACAGAAAACCAAATTAATATTCAACTGCTGGCTACAAAGAGACTTGTCCGTCTTAGGTAGAGTATTACTCTCCAAGGCAGAAGGCCTTTCTCGCTTTGTTTACCCTTCCTTGTCTCTATTTGTAAAGGACTCAACTGCTAATCAAGTCAACAAGACCTTTTTAGATTTCATTTGGAAGAACAAGTCTCATAGGCTTAAAAAGAATGTTCTCTCTAACCCTAAAGAAAAGGGAGGTCTAGAGATTTTGGATTTTATAGATGTGGTCAACACATTCAAAATTAATTGGTTAAAAAGGTGCATTCGAAATCCTGATTCTATTTTTTTCTTTATTCCGAACTTTATTTTTAATAAACTAGGTGGGCTCTCGTTTCTTCTAAAGTGTAATTTTCTACCAAATAAACTACCAATCAAACTGTCCAACTTCCATCAACAGTCCCTCTTGGCCTGGAAATTATCCTTCAATCACAACTTCTCACCACACAAATCTCTCCTTTGGAACAACAGCGACATTCTTATTAGGAATAAATCAGTATTCTTCACTAAGTGGTTCGATAGAGGAATTAACCATGTACTCTGCTTATTTGATGACTCTGGTACCATGCTCTCTTATGAACAGTTTATGGAAGCTCATGATTTCCCAATACCTTTTAAAGACTTTAAATCTATCACTGATGCCATCCCTATCGGAATTAGACAATTAATTAAAAATCATCTGAGCTATGGAAACAAAGATATCAGACAGCCTTCACTTATGTTGGATGGTGTAGAACTGTCTGATAAAAAATGTAACAATAAGCATATTCGCCGACATTTGCAAAAGATTAACTCCATTGCTCCAAGGGGTATGTTTTATTGGAATTCCTTAATAAGTGAAATAAATTGGAAAAAAACATGGTTGATTCCTCACAAATACTGTATCTCTAATAAAGCTAAAGAGGTCCACTTTAAACTTTTACATAACATTTACCCTACAAATTGTTTTGTTGCTAAGTTTCGAGATATTGACACATGCTGCAGCTTTTGTAAACAGGACACTGAAACCATTCCTCATTTATTTTTTAATTGTCCAGTTACCAAAAGGTTTTGGGAAGATTTGGGTACTCACTTTCTCCAATCTCAAAATATAACTCACTCATTCACCCTGAAAGATATTATTTGTTACTTTTGTTGCCCTCAAGATGGCACCCTGGAGTTTGTATTAAATTTTATAATCTTATATGCTAAGTTCTTTATACACAAGCAGAAATTTAATAAGTCTTCCTTATGTTTTAAACATTATATTTTGGAACTTAATATGCTTCTTAAATCACACAAGCTTGTAAAGAACAAGAAGAATAGAAAACTTTTGTATAAATATTATGACCTATTTCCCGAATCCTCTTAATATTCTCTTTTTCCACCTCTATGTATGTATGTTTATATTTTATTGTATTTTATTTATTTTTTAGTTTTTTTTACTATTTATTTTTTATTTTGTTGTTGTTGTTCTTTGTTTCTGTTATGGTATGTCTGCATAAATATGTGTTTGTATATTGATGGTTTTACACGTTTGTACCCAATGTTACCTTCAATAAAAAAAAAAAAAAAAAAAATCGCAACGCAAAACTACATAAATATTATTTGAAATGCTAATTTACATTTGTTTGTAAAATAAGTACACACACACAGCATTTTTAAAATGAATACAAACAACACTTTTTCATGACTAGATTTATTTTTATTTTTAAATACAACATTGATATTGAACAGTTAAACACTTTTGAACAATTAAATTGTATGTAGACTTTTTTCCTTTTAACCAGTGAAACTACACATGAATTGAAAAATTAAAGCCCTGTGGTAGTTAATATGCTACCTAAATGACAAGCTAATAACAAGGTGTATCAGTAAATTAACAATTAGGCTATATTGAACAATTGAACAATTGCAGCTAGCGTCTTAATTTAAATGTGTTTGTCTATTGTTAGGCACCTATTTACAACTCTCTCCATAGAATGGTGTGGTGTGCTGCTGGGTTGGTTAGCTGTTCAGGTTTCCTCGATTACTTTACTCATTCACAGTGCAGTGTACACTGCCACCATCAGCCTGGATTCCCTCGGTTCTGGAAAATCCATTCCTTGATGAATCATAGATTTACAAGCAAATCATCTTAAGCTTCACTGTCCAATGAGCTGGTATCAGCAGAAAAGGATGGCATGGCTTTAAAGCTGTATGCTGCTGTGGTGCCAAAGTGTTGCAGAACTTCACTGGGTAGTTTATGCTGGTTACAAGTATCACCAGCCAGCTTCAGTCCATACCGCACAAGGAGTATGGAGTTGAGAGTGTGCAGTGACAGTCTATTTCTTAGCTTTGACTTGACCACACTCATCCGTTCAACCTCTGCATTTGAGTGTGGCAAGGAGAGGGCAGCCAGAGCAGCTTTGCACAGTTCTTCAAATGGTTTTAACCCTGAAGTGTCCGTGTAGTTATACACTTTAGTCCAAAACTCAGTGGTATTTTCAGTTGATTCCCACCTCAGAAAGTAGAGCAGAAAGTACATCAGTGTATGTGTGTGTGTTTGTGGTTAGAAAATTTTCACTTCCCTGACTTGTGACCGTTGGTTGCTCGCCCTGGACCCCTCCTCTCTGTTCTCCGTCTCCCTCGCTTCAGTCTGCTTGTTGATTTCGCTGGTTCTCCGGGTCTGAATCTGGTACACTTGAATGTCGCATGTTCATCACTCTCGCAGATCCAAAACCCCATCTTTCAGAGTTTCTTTCAGTTTTGTTCGGATATGTTCCTCCTCTCTTCCATCTTCCCCCTTTTGATTGCTGGTTTCCCTGTGCAGAATAGCCCCCCCGGCTTCCACACGGCTTGCACAAAGGCCAGCTGCCACTCTCTGTTGGTCTTGGCTTTAACTCTTTCCTTCTTCGCCGTCTGCATCTCCTCTGCATGCAAAGCGTGTGCTAAAACAGCAGATAGTCATCCACTTTTCCATTCACAGTGTCCTCTCAGACAGTCCTCTTTCTGCAGCTCTCCACTCACTTTATGCCAGCTCGTAGCCCCCAGTTTCACTGCCAGCGGCCTCCTCAGTTCGTACACGGTAGGGCTGAATTCTTGGCAGAAGGTGACTAATTCGGTAGAAAATTTATCACCTGCTTTGTCAGGGCTCGGCAAGTGAGCCATCACTTCCTTCATGTCCGTTATAGTCCATGGTCTAAAAACCATAACAGGGCCGTCAGGACCTGAAACTTCAATCAATGGAGCTGTTATACTCACATTTTCTTCTTTCGCTGTTTGTCTTGTTTGTCTTTTCTTTGTCGGGGGTGCTCTACAAACTATTTCCTCTTCAATTTCTTCGTTGGGGGTTTCAGGAATGATTTCTGGGTCTTCCGCTGTTTCTTGTCTCCATTCTGGATCTGGCCACGGTGCTGTTGGTCTTCTCGGCGGAAACCAGTCGAGGTCAGGGTCCAGTTTCACGGCTTTCAGATCGATCAAGGGAAAGTGTGTATAGGGCGGAGGTACATGTTTAGAAACACAAACATAAAAGCGGTTAGTAGGTCTATGGGAGGCATTTACACTTTCTTCACATTCTTCAACTTTCTTTTCCTCTTTTCTACTTGCTAGTTCTTTCTGCATTGTTATCCTTTCTCTAACTCCGCTATCCAACAATTCACAGTTCGTTCACATTTCTCACACGTGTCTCACACAACAACCTTTCTGTCCCTCGCTTCCCTCTTCTACTGATTCCTTCACAGCTTTTAATTTCTTAACACTCAACGTTCCCTCTTTTGGAAAACCATGGTATTTAATTAATTTCCCTATATCTTGCATTCATTTTTGGCCATACACTTTTTTTCATTTGCCTAAACACCGGTGTATCATATTCAGCGAGCTTTCTCTGAGACTTTCCCATATCTGCTGGTTTCTTTCTCTGTGGATACCTTTTTCCTTCGGCGCGCCTTTAATCTGTCAGACATCTCCAACAGAACTGACTTCCTCTGCCCAAGTCGGAGAGCCAATACTCGCACACTCTCACTTCCCCTCTTAGAAATATGTTAACCGCTCGAGCGTGATCTCAGCTTATCGCTTCGAAATATCTGGATCGCTTTGATCTCAATTTCTAACTCAATTTATGATCACGCCAGTTGCAGCAGTTTTAACTCCCCTTAGAAATTTATTAACTGTGCCACAGTATTCTCACAATCCAATTCCTCTCTGGAACCATCCAGATTGTGCTTCCCACAGAGAAGGAAACCAATATGGTTCGTCTTTTCTAATTTAAATTCCAATCCTTAAAAAAAAAAAAAAAATTGAATACCATGAACTGTCTCTTACCCGAGAGCTCTGTTGCCACTCCGGTTCTTTTCTGATTCCAGTGGTGTCCCCTCCGGGCCTCAGCGGTCGGTCCCTTTCTCCCTCAAACCTAATTGGGGTTAAGGCTGAACTTCTATTGTTCAGGATGATCAGTCACCGTCCGCTCACAGGTCCAGAAGACACATCCAAGGAATCCCACGTTCTGACACCAAATTGTTGTGGCAAAATTTAAATCAACTCTCATCAGCATAAGAGACAGACTCATTCTCAGGTATAATTAAAAAGAAAGCTTTTATTCTTTGCAAAGAAGGTCAGACAGTCATACAGCAACACTGAGTTCCTGCAGAGTGAAACCGACCCAGGAAGAGGGCAGTCCTCCACCTTATATACCTTTGCTGCTTCAAGGTTACAAAGGAACACTCTCTATGGGCTGTTTCTCACACGTTTAGGACTTAGGTGACCCCCTCAGGTCATCCTCAGGCATTGTCCCCCCACTATATGGCCCAATTACCCTCTCAGGTCATTCTCAGACCCCTTTTTTCCACCCAGGTGTCACCCTTCTGAACCCACACAGCAATTCTAAGAAAACACATGCATATATAGGCATACAGAAGCAATGTTAAATGAATTTTTCCACCACACGTGCTATCGGAAACTTCCTATTTTCCGCTTATGAAGTCTTTATTAGGAGCTTGTTTTATTTTATTCAAGTAATATCGGAGAGAACATTGTTAACTAAAGCAATCACACAAGGATTGATATTGCCCCATTGGTATGAGGTGATGTCAAAATGTCAAAGAAAGACAGCAATTTGCTTTCCACACAAAATAATAATGTTTCTTTCCAGAAACAAGTATATAGGGTATTAAACTGGACACCAGGACAACATTTTAAAGTGAAAGCAGGCACCCTGAATGAAATCAGCACTTTTCTCAGTCACTGACTTTCTGTTGCATGCGGGCTTTTGAAAGAACAAACCTAGAACATTCAGAAAGATATAATAATCTGAATGTGAAACAAATTATAGCCTCATCCCAGCCGGACGTCTATGTAACGTCACGTTGGACATGAAGTCAGATAGAATTAGCATTTTGGTTGAAAATAAAAATCGGGTTGACGCAGGCAAGGAGCTGTGTTATAAAAAATTAAATAAAATACTACTCTGTATAGTTAAACATGGATGTGGTGTATTTTATCTATAACATGTTATGTTAAAAACAGTAAAATTATAAGTAAGCCTGATAACTATATTTTCCAACATTGTCCAGTCTGTTGGACAATAATACTGCCATCTACAAAGTTTTAGTTTCTGTGACTTTCTGACAAAGCCTTATAGCCGTGACCAGGGAAAATCATCACGAATGCTTATTTTCTCTTCCTGCTTTAAACCCCCGGTCACACTTTTATTTTATTGTTGTGTTATTCAATAATGAAAAAAAATATATATTTAAAAAAAAATTACAGAGAAAATAATTGTGTACATTGAAAATGTTTTTTCATGATTCCTACAATGGCAAAAAATGTGTTTAAGTAAAAAAAAACAAAAAAAACAATTGTATACAGACTATTTTTGTAGTAACAACACATAAAATCAAAGTTATCTAAATGTATTTATTTTGGATTGATTACACAAAGAGACCAAATGAAAGAGACAAAGACAAAACTGAACAGAAGAATCTTCATTGAAGCAGTCAGTCAGAGAATTGTGGGTAACATGAAGTGACAGATAGAGACCATATTCACAAAATCATCCTTGATTGGTATTTTACTGTATTTCTGCAGAGTGCAGCAAGTATAACGGCATGAAGATGTTCAGTACATGCTCTGAATATTTGTTTGACGTAGTACATTGTTCAGAATATACAGTACAGTCTAAACCAGAACCACTGTAAATATTGTCACTGTAAAAAGTGATTCTCTATATTTACTCAATAAAATTGTGACAACAGATTACAAGCAATATTATTAATTAAATTTAACACATTAGAATTAATTAGAATTAACCATTCAAAATGAGTATAATAACATGAAAAATTTACACAAAAATATTGATTTCATAGGACAAAAAACAAACAAACAAAAAACATTATGCCGAAGAATACTATGTTATGCATGCAAGGCCCGTAGTTGGCGATCATGAAATACCCTGTGAAAACATTATATGCATGCAAATGATGTCAACCTTTTTACAAATTCGCATTTTTGTTGCTTACATAGATATGATACAGGCATCATGTTCAAAAGGTTGTGTCTTAAGGCCCCCAAAACAGAGTTATTGAAGACACCTAATGTTCACGAACAGAATCACTGAAGGAGAAAAGGGTAAATTATTGGTTACCATTACAGTGGTCAGTGTTTGCTTTAGTTGTGCTCTTGACCTTTAATACTTTATACAGATTTTGGTTAGTGTAGTTGTGATACAGCAGCTAGACAAGCCAAGAAAAAAATGAGATCAGATGGTGTTATTTGATTTGACATCATCCTTTGATCTGGTTTTCTGACTTGGGTGTGTCTTTTCAATAACAGGCTTCCTGTGGTTGTGCAGTATATGTTCTGGTATTTCAGGATAATCAGAGAAATTCTTAGAAGCATTTCTGTTCAAAATATTGTTAAAAAAGGAAGATAATTTTTCATTTAGGCACACGGACATCAAGAATCAGCCTGAGAACCTCAACAATGGTGAACATCAAAAAGCATGTTGCACTGCATTCTGGGTGCCACCGATCAAAACTCATTAATGGCTCCCATCATGCTTTGCAGCATGAATAAATTATGAGCAACAATTTTTTAGTAGCTTGTTTTGTGATGCTTACAGATCATCTGTTTATCTGAATACGCTGTTTGTCACCATTCTTGAGATTCATACGCTGGTTCTTGATGTCACTGTGCGCCAAAAGAAGACCTCCCCCTACATTGGTTTTTAAAATCAGAATTCTTAAACTCTAGATCATACTGAAAATTCCAGATCTTTTATTGTTGAATCACAGGGCGGCTATAAACAAATGTTAATTTAACTCAGAGATCAGGCTCTAAATAAGTTCAGATATTCAGGTAAAACAAAGATTATGTCAAAGCATAACCAACACCACCTGATCATATTTTCTCTTAACTTGTCTAGGTGTTATAACTGAGATACAACAGCCATACAAAATGTGACGTTAAAACGTCAAGGGTCAAGAGCACAACTAAAGCAAACACTGACCACTGTAATGGTAACCAATAATTTACCCTTTTCTCCTTCAGTGATTCTGTTCGTGAACATTAGGTGTCTTCAATAACTCTGTTTTGGGGGCCTTAAGACACAACCTTTTGAACATGATGCCTGTATCATATCTATGTAAGCAACAAAAATGCGAATTTGTAAAAAGGTTGACATCATTTGCATGCATATAATGTTTTCACAGGGTGTTTCATGATCGCCAACTACTGGCCTTGCATGCATAACATAGTATTCTTTGGCATAATGTTTTTTGTTTGTTTGTTTTTTGTCCAATGAAATCAATATTTTTGTGTAAATTTTACTTTATTTTTTCATTTTATTCTACTCATTTTGAATGGTTAATTCTAATTAATTCTAATGTGTTAAATTTAATTAATAATATTGCTTGTAATCTGTTGTCACAATTTTATTGAGTAAATATAGAGAATCACTTTTTACAGTGTGTTTGGCTTTCTTGTTCTTATTCATTTTTAGCATGAGCTGGATAAAAAAAATCAGCTGATATTTTTAGCATTTTTTTGACACATTGATTGACCTGACAACCATTTTTACATAAAATGTAATTAAGACTGCAAAAACGACCATTTGTATTATCAAAATGTGTTACTCACCTTTATAAACATAAGACAAATGGGAAAATACTTTATATAATTTCTCTGTTAGACGAGCAAAATTAGTTTTTATTGTAATTTTGTTATTATGTCTACAAAATGTCAAATAAAGAAAAGCTTGTATGATTATATGGCAGTTACTATTGTTAGTTACAACAGTAATTGTATTTAGTTTTTTGTTTTATTTTATTTATTTATTTTTGCCCTACAAGTGCATTGGTGTCAGAGTCCATAATATTCTCGGCCACACAGACAAATATCTGTCCAACATAGCCCTGTGATAAGGTGATTTTGTCATTTGGATCATAACCCTTGAATCCTTGAGTCAAGCCCTTCAAAATAGTTTGGTGCCATTGGTGTTTGGATGTTGATGACTGCTGCTTGTGCTTTCATACCTCTCCATCAAATACTTTCCTTCAAACCACACTTACAGTGATGTACATTTCTGGACTGGACAGCTTGGCCAAATGTGAGCTTTTAAAAAACACAAATTTCAAATCCATGCGCATAAATATCCATCATGAATGTGTTCAGAGTGGTTCAGATCTGAGGTTTGGGCAGACCAGTCAAGTTCCTGCCTCAGTAAATCATTTCTGTTTGGATGTTAGTGTTCTGTTAAAAGATTAAGGAGATTGCATGCTTGATTTCATGCACTTGCTTGTTTGTGAAAATTAAGCAAATCAGAAGGTGCAGTCCTCATATATCTGATTTTTTTATCATTCACTTGGTAGCATTACTTTAATTGTAACATTAGTTGTGAGACTATCTATTCATTGGTTAAAATAACTACACTGAAAAAAAAGATTTGTTGGATTTACTCAATTGAATTATGGACATTGGTTCCACACATTCAGTTTAAGTTCAAAGTATCCTATGCATTTATGTGGTTTCATTATAATATGTTTGTGTTAATCCTATGCAATTTCAAAAAGTAATGTGTACATAGTCTTTTCAAGTTATACTAACATAATTCAGTTATGCTAGTTTAACATTATTTTTTTATTTCAGATATCTGCTTTAATCATGTTAATTCTGTGCAATTAAATCAAGTTATCTTAACATAATTTTGATAAATTCACTCAAATTAAATTTTAATACATTTCAATGGTTTGTTGTTGCATGTTTCATTTCACGTAACACAAAAACCTTTTGTAAATCCTTTATTTAATAATTTGAACAATGTGTAATTTAAATGGCATGTCTAAATAACATTGTGCTTTCAAAAGCATAGCATAAATAACTTCTGATGATTAAATTTAATAAAAATACATATCAGTTTTAATTAGACTAGTATAAAAACAAAGACAGTTCATTTTGTATGCATAACATGTAGATCAACAATATATTTAAACCTTCATAAGTTTTACAAGATTTTTTTTTAAAAACAATATCATAAACATAAGTAACATTATACTGCATGTAACCGTGTGTTTAAAAACGAATACAACATTGTAACACTAATTTATTTCATTTCTCTCAGAAACCTTAAAACTGTACACAAGAACACCAGTACCTGGAACTAGGGCTGCACGATGTGTCGTTTAAGCATCGATATCGCGATGTACGAATCCACGATAGTCACATCGCAGGATGTGTGATGTAGGCTGTCGTAGTTGATTCGTTATTCATTAACTGTACGGGCCAGCTGCTCCCCGGCTCTTGATGAATGTGATTCGCCGATTAATTGTACAGCTAAACCATCATAGAGCAAAAGTTTATCATTTACATGTGTTTTTAAGTCCTGTCAGTTTAACAGGGCAGAGAGAGAGAGAGAGAGAGGGAGAGAGAGCACGAGAGAGAGCATGCGAGAGAGAGAGAGAGAGAGGAGAGAGAGGGTGAGAGAGGGAGAGAGAGAGAGAGAGAGAGAGAGAGAGAGAGAGGGAGAGAGAGCATGCATGAGAGAGAGAGAGAGCGAGCCCCGGCCGCACGCTCATCGTCTTCAAACACCACGGGCACTGTCTTGCTCTCTGACTCCCTCGCACATATTAATCAATTGACACGATGGTGTCGATGTTTAAATCATTTAAAATGAGAACGTAAGTGTGCTCACCCAATTTTTGTTTGTAAGAAAAAATTATATTAGATTTCATATTGCAATATATATCGCAGAAAAATAAAATATCGCAATGTTATTTTTTCCCAATATCGTGCAGCCCTACCTGGAACTGTTATTTCAAGAAAAACGCTTTCGTCTCAAAGATAATTATATATAGACATTACAAAATAATGTGAAAATACAGTATCTGACCCTTACCTAAACTATAAACAATGTATCTTATTTATGCTAGTTCATCCATGTGTCATAGATTCAGCTCTCTAATCAATCAACTTCTGAGCCAGTCCAAAGAAGGGCCAAATTCAGACAAAAAAAAAAAAGATAAAGAAACGAGAGCAGGCAAAGGGGAACAGTCTAAACAACAAGATCACGGTTTACCCTCTGCGGTGGTCTTGCATGAAGGCTGCTGAAATTTTCAGAGGTTGATTGTTTGTAGTCTCAGTAGTCATTCAAAAATCAGTCCATCTCACTGGTGGAGTTCAGATTTGAAATTGGGCCTTGATAGAGAGTTCACCTGCATCCAAGTCCATGATGAGTTTTTGCTAAATTTCATATGTAAAACGCAACTTTGTGGGGTACTGCAGTTTAAGAGCATAAATTAGACCAAACAACATTGAAGTTGCAAAATCCACACTGTCGAGGTCCTGAAGCACTGCTACACCATCTAGCACAATGCCTACATCATGGGCTTCATTGTCTGCAGTGTGCTTTATCAGGAAGATGCCCATGGTAGTCTTCTCAATCGCACACTGTAAAATAAACTGGATCTTCTTCCATGTCCTAAAGACAGAAAAAAAGATGAATATGTATTACAATTAATGCTACATGTCTAGTGGATAAAATTATTATTTTTTTTAATTTATGTTGCAGTGTGCATATTTGATGAAACCATGTTTTTTAGATGTATTAATATTTTGCTTGTTGAACATAGTGCAGATTCCATCAGTTAAGCTATAACTACTCACCACATACTCCTGAATGAGCTCTTTAGGGTCCTCATTAAGATAGATAACCAGTCCTCTGATGGCAAGTTCACAAGCTGCATCAATGTCATCCTTAAAAATAAGACAAAGCAGAAAAATAAAGGTTAGTTTAAGACATTACTCAAATCACAATTAAATAAAAGAGCACAATGGGTCTCATTCACTAAAAGTTCCTAAAAAATGTATGTGTATGTTGTAGTCTAGAAAAATATAATAAAAATAATAGCTTGATTTTATTATGTGAAATGTAATGCAACTTACCTAATGCTAATAACATCAATTACAAAAAATAGTGTGAATACATGCACACAAACAAAAAAAAATTAGTGTGCTAACCTGACATCCAAACAATGCATTTTTAAAAATCAGTTCAATAAAGCAAAAATAACTGTTCGTGCCTTTTTGATCACTAATTTCCCAATTCATGTTTATAGTAAAACTTGATAATATTTTAACACGAAGAGAGGGTTTGTGCTAATTCAGCATCATCATATGCAATTAGCCAACTATATACAGAAGTAAACCTTTAAAATATATCGAGCATTTCAGTGGGCTTAAACAGATCACTCTTTACAGTGGATTTAGTTCCCAAACAACGGACAATTTTTACCTAAATATGATTTTCAGTTACAATTATTTATCCTAAATTTCGACATTAATAACTTACTTTTATCAACATCAGACGCACGCGCGCTCACAAGATCTCCCGGTTCTTACTTCTGGTGACTCGCACTAAACGGTTCATTTGAATCAGTGAGTGGTCGACTCCAGAACAGCTGCAATCGGATCATTCTAATTCGTAAACGAATCGTTTGGTGCGATTCGCGATCCGATTTAAAAGTTTATTTTGAAAAGACTCGGTTCGTTCATGATGAATCAGACACCGCTTCTCCGTGTCGGAGCACGTGATATATTATAGGGAGTAACGATATGTTTTATGAAATGTAGTGAAGTTAAAAGTACAACTGTGTGCTTTGAAATGTAGTGAAGTAAAAGTAAAAGTTACTCAAAATAAAACTATTCCGGTAAAGTACAGATACTTGAAAAATGTACTTAAGTAAATGTAAAGCTACTCCGTTCCTGTCCACCACTGTGTTTAAGTCAATTATTCGTTGGTAAATCAAACAAGACATGCACTGACAGAGCATTGAGCGAGCGCTTTTGCCCATTGCAGTGATGACAACGGCTACGAACCCCTCCCCCACACAAATCCTAAAGTCCATGTTATTATTATTCACCTGATGAAAACTTGATTTCCATCTGTAAATTGTTTAATCGGATTGTAGAAGTTTGATAAACTAATGTTACAAGTAATATTTATGGTTTACTTAACGTTAACGTTAAAAAAATCTGCGAGGACACTCGACGAAATATACCATCGACATGATTTAAAAGCGTGTGGGGTTATTTTAAAACATTATTATTGCATTTAATCTGACAATGAATGTATTTTTATAACATATCATATGATTGATACTGAAATTCTTACCTTTTAACGAGCTTTGAAAACAAGACAGTCAGTCCCCTCATGTGTCCTTTCCAAACCAACGGTCCTGGTGTGGTCTGGATTTCAAAGCCCATGCGCAGACGCTCTCGCGCACGTTGCTCCCGCGCAAACGACTATTTCAACCTGAATTAGATTAATTATAGCCTACACAATGGAATTAAGTTGAGAAGAAAATACAAAGTAATTGTGTGACATGGGCTTATTTTAATTAAATAAATCAAACAGCAGAAAAAAATCATTTTACATGAACACCATTTGTTTGAAATCTGAAACAATTTGAACATTTTCTTGCAAAGTGATTATATCATGTTTTGATGATTATGTTGAATTTCATTTAGAATTTAAACAATAAAATTATGTTTCCATCTTAAACATAAATGTATTAAGTAGACTGTAAGTGTATTGTTTTAGTAAATTCAGTAAAACTGCTTTTCCTTTTTTTCAGTGTAGGTTCAGTGATAAATGTATTTATATTGGGGAAAGGTTAATGTTTTCTGCAGAATAAAAGAAGGTGTCAAATCTATGCATGATAAAAAAAAACACATACAATCATTGGACGTTTAACCTTATTCCCAGTTTTATTGTTTACAAAAAATTTCACAATATTACTGTGTTAAGCTCTATTTTTGCTTCAATCAACATAAAAGACTAGCACAAAAAGGTCCTCAGATTACTCTTATTTACTCATTTTCTTGCCCGCATCAGAAAGATGTGGTCTGGAATGCTGTTTGATCGGCTTGGAGGGTGTTCATTTTTGCAGAAAATCACTGAGGAGACATTGACTGATTTCCTAAAAAAAAAAAAAAAAAAATCAACAAATGATTTTAGAAAAAGAACAACATTTATGGACCTTGTGAATAGAGCTATATATGTGATCATATCCTATTTTATATTAATATAATGAAATAATGTCTAAAGTTGTAAATGTTTAATACCAGTTTCCCAAACTGACAGGGGCAGGGACCTTGGTAATGAGCTTGTTTATCAGCTATCTTCCCTTGGAATGTTTCTTTATTAAAGTCAGCCTGTGAATATAAAGTCAAATACACACATTTGTCATGTCTGCTTTGTGACTATTATTAGATCAGAATATTAAACTATTAATGCCATATGCAGTTCAAAGTTGTTTACCTCATTAATGTCCTTCAACCAAGCAGATGAGAATTTATCAGAGCGGTAGATGTTTCTGGTTTCATCGTAATCAGTGGGAGTGCTCTGGATATTTGTATCACATGCAGTCAATGCATAGGCTGCGTGATAGATTCAGATCACATCAGAAACGTTTTATTTATTTATTTTTGGAAAATGGATTATGGGCACAATCCTTTCAAATAAAATCTAGCGTAAGCCCAAATCTGATTACAATAAGGCATGGCTGTTAGATTTTTTCCCTTACCATCTACATTACAGCCAAGATCTTTGAACATTGTTGAAGAGTAACTGCTGGTCATGAATATCACCATCTGCAGCGCATAGGTGCATTGAGGAAACAGTAAGAGATATTTAAAATTACTGTCAAGAAGACTCATACGGTTTGAATTTCCTTTCAGATGAAAGATTTGGATTTAAGTGATGCAAATGATGTTTAAGTTCAAAATATTAGTAAACAAAATCCATCTCTCTCTCTTTGTCTCTCTCTCTCTCTCTCTCTCTCTGTATATATGGAATATACATAAAAAACATTAATTGTATACGTACCTTTGAGAATTTCCTTTCATGATGCATTTTGTTTATTACACGAACGAGATCATTCTTACAAAGCTGTAATAAAAGTACTGAATTAATGTTCTATAATTCAGCAGGATGTCAGGTTAAACACAACAAGTCCTGTGTCTTAATTCATCTATTTACATGCGCAATATTGAATTAATAATTTTATCCTCTGAAATGTTTTCTAAAATTCACAGCATGGGAAATAGTGTTTTTAAAAGATTATCACTTATAGACAAAGTTTTTAGTTGCATTAATTGTGTATCCATAGCTACACTGCAAAATGTTACCTTTTTACCACTTCTAGCCTACTACTATTATTATTAAAAATATTGAAAATAATACATATATTTTTATTCAATTTATTTATTTATTTATTTATTGCAAGTTCAGTTAAATAGTACTCCAATATGCACAAATATCTATTTTTATACTTACTGACTCCTCAGGAAATTCAAATGTGCCTTCATTTCCCAGACCGGACATGTAGATGAATATGTTGTCATTTTCTCCACTGCATTAAAGGAAAATAATAATGGTTCTTCATTTTAGCTGCAAATTCATACAGTATATGTGACCCTGGACCACAAAACCAGTCTTAAGTTGCTGGGGTATATTTGTAGCAATAGCCAAAAAAAAAACATGTATGGGTATGAGTCAAAATTTTTAATTTTCTTTTATGCCAAAATCTTTAGGATCTTCCATGATGATATTTTGTAAATTTCATACCATAAATACATTAAAACCTAATTTTTGACCAGTAATATGCTTTGCTAAGGATTTAGTTTGGACCACTTTAAAGTGATTTTCTCAATATCTAGATTTGCACCATCAGATTCCAGATTTTAAAGTTGTATCTCGACCAAATATTGTCCAATCCTAACAAACCGTACATCAATAGAAAACGTATTTGTTCAGCTTGTAGATGATGTATAAATCTCAGTTTAGGTCACATATTAGCTGCAAGCATTGATTACGAGGCCAAGCATAGAAGCAGCAGATGCATTGCAATTATTTAGCTGTACATCATATTATCAGTGATATTTGTAAGCAAAGCAATTTCCAACATCCTCATGTAAAATTATTTATAATGTGTTTGCATTATGTAGGTGTTGCAGTCATCTAATTCATAGAAAATCTTTCTGTATTTTGACAGTCACACAATAACACAAAAGTTACAAAATGTGCTGTTTCCTTATAAATAAAATACAATAAAATAAAAATGATTTATATAGCATATCATAGTAGTAAAAGATTTCTTATCAAACAAACCTGTTTATGACTTTTCTGTTTGTACTCTCATCCCCTTGAAGAGCAGCCAGGAAGTTTTGTGGGGTCACATCCTTTAAGATCATCATTGCCATAATTAATCATTAATATTATAAGCTATAATTGTGCTCAGAAATGGAATAAAAACATCAAAACAATAACTTTCTAAATGTTACCTTTCCAGTGTAGTCTTTCTGAACTCCTGAGTACACGTCTTTGTCATCAACTACACTGGCAATGATTCCTTTAGTTGGGTTTCTGCAGGCAGAGAAGAAAAGGAACAAGTTAAACACAATCAGCTCCACACAATCTATTGCTGCTTTTCTGTGATGACGTGTTTCCAGATTTCTGAAAGTTTTTTCTTTTATTACATTATTATTATTATACTATACTTCTGTACTTTACACTTACAGTGTATAAATATAGCCTACATTTTAACACTATAGTTTGTATTATATGGCTTTGACATTATTTGACATACACTGTTGTTCTAGCTCCACTAAATATCAGTGTGTGTAGCTCTGAAGATTGAGATCAGCCATGAAACACATGATGCTAAAAAACTTCAGGAAATGACTCACACTTTATTGTAAGCAATGTCATCATACATCATCACCACAATCTGCTCATCAGGAATCCCATGTTTCCTAATTATCTGATATAAACCGCACACATTGGCCTAAAACACAAATGAAAGAGATTGTTTCCATGTTCACCAGTTACTGTCATCATATACAAACTGTGGTACAGCACACCTTGAGGAATGTCTTGAAAATAAAGAATATAATAAAAAGAAGGACAAACCTGGTGTTGGTAATTTTCCCAGTTCTTTGAGCTGGCGACAAGGAGAACCCATTTTTTTCCAGACATTTTTTTTCAGCCTTTTTAAAGCAAAGTCTGTTGGAATTTAAAATAATAATAATAATAACATTTTAAAACTAAATCGATATTGTTACAGTGCTTTTAATCAGCTAGCATAAGTTATGTGATGGCTCATACAACTGTAATGTCGAAAAGAACACAAAAAAGTTGGTGATATATCATTTATGACAAAATGCCAAGAGCTCAATTAGTCTCTAAGAGATGTTTTCAGTTCATGAAGTGCTGAAAAGTCAATCAAAATGAACTGTCATTAAACTGATTAAGAAATATTTGAAGTTTCTGTTTAACTGGATGATCTACATAATTAAACAGAAAGTGTTTAGTGATTAAGATTATTGATGTAGTCGAGTGGATCATATGCCATCATACCAGTGATGAGTATCAGGTGTTCCTCTGTGGATGTCCAGATGATTTCTTGTGCTTTTAATCGGATGATCTCTGTCTTTATATAGGCATTTTCTTCCATTCTTTTCAGACTCATGGGCGGAGAATCTGTGTTGGTGGGAGGGTATATTTATTATTGTGCAATATTTCCCATAATTTAATTGATGGCAGATGAAGTGGAAAAAGTAGCTGCTCCCCTTTATTTGCTTGTGTCATCTGGTATTGTAAAAAGAATTCAATTTTGAATCTTGCAATTATGAATTTGTGACTTTTTTTGTATGTTGCCTGTTGCATGATATATATATATATATATATATATATATATATATATATATATATATATATATATATATTGTGTGTAATGGTTCTACACATTCACTTGCTTATATATAATAAGCATATTTAACATGTAAGTGCTGTGCACTGAACATGCTGAAGACACAAGATTTTGTTTTACCTTTATCACATCTGTGTTTTGTTAAAGAGTGTATTGTTTGATGGATTGTGTGTAGAGAAATGAGTCAAAAACAGTATTTTGAGAAAAGTTTTGTTTTGACTGTAAAGTTTGCTGGTGCAAGAGATGTGTAATCATATTTCGCATGTTGTGTTTGGGATTTTGTGTCAGAGTTTAGAGAAAAGGAGCCATTATAACAGAAATCCTGTGTAAGCAATTGTAAAAAAAAAAAAAATGTATCTGTAAACAGGCTTATGAATTATAAGCCAATGGTTTCATTAGGTGTGCCTAAAACACTACTTGTAGTGTGTTAGCGATTTAAAAAAAAAAATAATAATAATAACTGAAAGGGAAAAAAAGCATACTGATTTTGTAGCCTTTACACAAACCATTTTGTAAACATTTTTCAAATTTCTTTAAGATTAATATGTTTAAGTCTTTAAGAAATATGTATAGATACATATAGAGGTTGTATTTCAAAATGTATAGCGGTTACAAAAAAAAAAAAAACCCTGATTGAAGCAGGAGCACTGTACTCCTTGGAATAATAAATATTTTAAGTGGCGTTTGATTAACCATTAAGTCAGCTGTATTTATGAAACAGTCATTACATTGGAAAAGATGCTTTGCAATTAACATACTTGAAAATATACTAAAATGTTGAATATGAATAACCATAACTGTGCAGAATAATACTTAAAAAATACAAAATGATTTTTTTAATTGTTGTTCAAAGTAAAAAAAATAAAAATAAAAAAAATGTAATGATGTTTATCCATAAGTTTTGATTTTGACATAGATTTCACAATGTAATTTGTGTGGGTTGCTTCAGTTTCTTCGGAAAGGGTTAAAAATCCACAGCACGACATTGTAAGTTAACTGGAATGTGTAACTGTCAAAAAAAAAGTGATGAAATCTCATGAGCAGGTTTAGATTACAGGTTTTTTAATCACAGGTTTTACAGTACAAATCTTCAAAAAGATCCTTAATACAGTTTAAACAATAATCAATGTATTACTTTACTGAGAATATAGATATTCCTTAGAGTAAATAACATTCACAATGCAAAGTGCAAAAATATCTAAATTGTTAATTTGATGTTAAGCTCACACAAAGAAAACAAACTTTTTTTTTAAACCATTTGGATAAATATGGGATCCTGTTATATAGATGAATTGACAACATTCAAACATAAACATTTTATATATTTACAGCCAAGGAACGTAAAATATTTATCAATCTTTATATATCACAGTTTGTATAGATACTTTGTAATGAAGTTCATCCACAGGTTTTCTCTCTTTTTTTTTTTAGGGGGGAAAAACAACTTTTGACATATTTCACAATGTAGGTAATTTGTGTGGACTGCTTCAGTGAATGTCTTCAGAAACAGTTAGAAATCCATCAAACTGGTGGTGGGTTTTTATTTATTTATTTATTTTTTATTTTTTATTATTTTCTAGGTATGTTTTGTCCCAATCTTCAAAGAGATTTTTAAAACAGTAAAAAAAATTTTTTAAATCTAAATAAATCTATTAATTTACTAACAATATGGAAAAACATTATAGTGTAAATAACATTCATAATGCAATGCTCAAAATACGGTATTCTCTTTTTTTTAAACAATATGTTTCATTAACTTTATCATTTTGCAAAAATACAACAAACATGACACATATTAAAAAGGGAAAAATGAATAACTAGATAAAAAGTTCAAGACAAACTTTAGGTTGGCTTCAGAAAAGCCTAGCCTGTAAGTTTGAAACAGTTGTAAAACCTTGAAGTTTGAAGATGTACATAGATGGATTAGATAGATGTTTATAGCATGTTGTAAGCATAATGTAGCACTTTGATAACCTAATGTAACAAGTTGCTAGTATGTTTTTAACGCGATTAACATGTTGCTAGCAAGTTTATAGCATGATTAGGATGTAGTTAGCATTATGCTAGCATGTTTCTAACATGATTAGCATGTTGCTAGCATTTTTTAGCATTATGAACATGTTGTTCGCATGTTGCTAGCACGATTAACATGTAGTTAGCCTGTTGCTAGCATGCTCAGTATCATCAGTTAATCGGTTCTCAGAATGTCGAATGTGTCTGAAAGAAACGGTTCTTGGTTTAGAGCCCGTCAGCGTGTAGACCTGTTAATGTATACGTACAAATTTTGTATTGTATCGGTGTTTAGTCTTGATGGATCCCATGTTTTGGGAGCCTAAAACTGCTATTTTTTAAAAAAAGGGTGCTAGATTGGATGAATCTGAAATCAATACCCTTGCGTTTTCGTGTGTACAGTATAGATTGTATAAAAACATGAACAAGTGCTGCGTCCCAATGTGCCTACTATGCCCTTAAAGTATGTACTCTTTTGGTAAACAAAAGTACACAATTTTGAGTGTGTATAGAAGAGTAGGCAAGCTTTGGGACACAATATCATCACATACAATTATAACAAACCGCTCTGTCACATAATTTACACACACTGTCACTGTAAACTGGCCTGTCAATCATCTTGTCATGGTTAACATTATCCATATTTAATTTAACTTACCATATTGGAGAGAAACTGAAAGAAATGACAGATAATTTTGGATTAACACAAATGATCAGTGATCCCACTAGAATAACAAATCGTTCTAAAACTTTGATAGACCTGGTGTTTTCTAACAAACCAGATAGAATAATAAAAACGTACAATTTCCTAACTGGCTTGTCTGACCACAATGCTATATTCTTTTCTAGAAAGCTGACTAAAAAACGATTGAGAAGTGTCAGTAAAAACATTAATATAAAACAAACGTTTATTCCAAAGAGCCAAGAACAATGCTTAATTGCAGCTCTAAATACTTTTGATTGGTCTAGTATAGTATTATGTGATGACACTAATCAATGTTGTGATTTAATATACTCTACTATTAAAATGATTCTGTCTCAATTTCAGAAAGTGGGTCATTTAAAGAAACGAGTTTATTCCTTGCCTTGGATCAATAATGAGTGTAAACAGCTTATGATACTCAGAGATAAATTACTAAAAAAATCATTACAATCTGGATTAACTACTGATCGATTACATTTTGTATCCGCAAGAAATAAAGTCACACAAACCTTGAGAATAGCAAAAGCAAATTTCTTCATGTCTGTAATTAATGGTGCCAGAGGAAATTGTAAGTTGATTTGGGAAAATATTAACAAACTCCTGGGTACAAGTAAGCATATTGCTGATAAAGACCTTGAACTCAAATTTGCTAATGAATTGGTATCAGAGCCTTTCAACCTAGCAACTAAATTAAATCATTATTTTCAAAATACCATTGATGAGATCGCTCAATTGTTTTCTAGCTCTTATGACTCTCAACAAAATATGGCCCACATTGACATTTATATGGATGCCTTAACTCCAAATTCTAAGTTTAATATTCAAGCAATTACAGAAAATGAAGTAGATAACATAATCTCTAAATTAAAAAATTCTAAAGCAAGGGATGTGTTTGGATTTGATACCAATCTTCTGAAGCTTTTTAAATCTTGTATTTTGGTGCCTGTGACCCATCTTATTAATTTGTCAATTACGCAGGCAGTCGTTCCCTTGAGTTGGAAGGTTGCAAATGTCATTCCAATATACAAATCGGGTGATAAACTAGACCCTGCTAATTATCGACCTATCAGCATACTTCCTATCTTTTCTAAAATAGCAGAGAAGTGGGTCGCCAACTCTATCATTGCACATCTTAATGATTCCAATCCGGGTCTGCACCCTATGCAATTTGGATTTCGATCTCTTCACTCAACTGAAACGGCTATTTGTGTTTTTGTCGAGAAGGTGAAGTTCTATTTAGATAAAAACAGTTATGTTGCTGCTGTTTTTGTTGATCTTAAGCGTGCGTTTGATACTGTGAATCACTTAAAGCTTTTGTCTAGACTGTTAACATTTGGCTTTAGTAATCAAACAGTTAAATGGATACAGTCTTATCATTTAAATTGTGTAAAGGAAGGATTTCACATTTGGATAAATTTAGAATTAGGCCAGAAGCCTTAGAGAAAATGTTGATGAAAGAGATAGCAGTAGGAATAAGAGATGAGCTCTTTAAAAATAAGGTTGTGTCATCCGCCAATTGTGAAATTTTAATTTCTTTACCAAAAATTTGGAGAGCTTTAATTTGTTCATTATTAGCAATACCAATGGATAATAACTCGACAACCAACAAAAATAAAAAGGGGGAAATTGGACAACCTTGACGTACTCCTCGGTTAATGTTAAATCTTTTAGAGGTGGAAGTATTAAGTATTACAGAACTATTAATATCATTGTAAAACATTTTAACTACATTCATAAATGTATTTCCGAATCCAAAAAGTGTTATAGTTTTAAATAAAAATTCATGTTCAATTGTATCGAATGCTTTATAAAAGTCTAAAAAGAAAATAACGGCTCCTTCATCAACATTCTCAGCATAATCCAAAAGGTCAAGCACAAGTCTAATATTGTTAGTTATGTGTCGACCTTGCAAAAAACCTGATTGACATTCACTAATAATTTTATTTACATTTACATTTAATCATTTAGCAGACGCTTTTATCCAAAGCGACTTACATTTAATTTACATTATTTAAACCTTCTCGTAAACTGTTAGCAAATACTAAAGTAATTCATTTATAATCAATTGTTAGAAAATTGGAGACCAATCTCTCTTCTATTAATGAATAGTATCTTTAATAGCAATTAATGAAATTATACCTTGTTTCATAGTATTAGTCATTTCACCACTGTTAATACATTCATTATACATATTATAAAGAGGTATTTCAATCAGTTCCTAAAAATGTAAGTAAAATTTTACTGTCAAACCGTCTATACCTGGTGCTTTCCCTTTTTTCATTCTTAACAGGGCATCTTTGATCTCAGAAGAAGTTATATTGGATTCACAAAAATCATGAAAATCTTTATAAATAATAGGAGTATATTGATGGACTATTTTAATGAATTCTTCACAATTATATAAATCTAATTTGGAATCATATAGTTCTTTATAAAAACAGTAAACAAAGTCAGAAATTGTTTTCTGATCCATACAATGATTCCCGTTAATATTTAAAACAGTTAAAGCATTTCTTTTAACATTTCTTTTTTCAAGTGCGAAAAAATAACTTGTGTTTTTTTCTCCCTCTTCAAGCCATTTCGCCCTAGAACGAATAAAAGCACCTTTAGCCAGGTCTAAATAGATCAAGTCTAGCTGGGATTGAATTGCGACCAATTCAGCTTCTTCCTCCATAGTAAGATTGTGCTTATGTTCCAGTATCCCTAATTTATTAATTAACTAACTCATTTTGTTTATAAATTTTTTTTTAATTCTTTACTACGTTTAACTGCAATCTTCCTGACATTATATTTAAAAAATTCCCATTTACATTTAAATCCTTCCTTTACACCTCCCAAAATGTAATTTGCTAATTTTTTAACACTATTATTAAAGTATTCATCCTTAAGAAGATTATTATTAAATTTCCAGTACCCTCTAAGACTAGAATTCTCTTTTGTGCCTATAAGGGTTAAAGAAATAAGCTTATGGTCAGTTAAAGGGGCATACTTTTGAACGATTTCCTTGACATATTGCAAGGCAGATGTAGAAATAAAAAACATATCAATTCTAGATTGCAAAGATTTGTCTTTGTTAGACCAAGTATATTCGGATATTCCAGGGTTGTAGAATCGCCAAGCATCAGTAAGAGATAAATTGGCACATAGAGAAGGTAAATTTGATTGTCCATCACGTTGAGAAGAACGAGGTGGATATCTATCACACAGATTATCCACGCATTCATTAAAGTCGCCTGAAAATATAACATATGAAGCTTGGAATGCATCAAGTTTGCATTGAATAATATCAGAAACCTTTGCAAATAATGACTTATTCAACGTCTTGGAATTGTGACCATAAATATTACAAAGTATAAATATAGTATTGTCTAATTTCACAGTCAAAATAACCCATCTTCCGTTTTCACACGTCACAGAGTTCAGAACGTCTCCTTTAAATCTGTTCAACAAAACCAAAACTCCCGCTGAATGCGAAGTGCCGTGACTGAAAAAAATAGATTTTCCCCATTGAGATTTCCAAAATTTTTCATCCAAGTCTGTAGAATGTGTTTCTTGACAAAAAATAAAGTCAGCATCTGTCCGTTTTAAAAAAAGAAATAAAGCCTTTCGCTTCGTAATTTCTCGAACGCCCCTTACATTCAGTGAAACTATGCTCAGAGAATTAAACTTAAAGTCCATTCCGAAAGAACTAGAACAAGAAAAAGAAAAAAGAAAGAAAAAAATCACAAATTACCAAGCTTCAAGACCTAATGTCTTGAAGCTGAAATTTACTATTCTAAATTAGAAGCCCCGGAGATGCAACAGGCAGTAAACAATTATTGGAAAAAAAATTATAATTCTCCCGGCAAGTAAGAAAATTTGAAGATGCCTTTAATGGTTTTTCAATCAGAAATCCATCAGTCATTAGTGTCAATCCTTTTCCCCTCGATGTATGCATGTGGACCACGAAATATAGCCCTTTTGCCTTCCTCTCTAGCCTTCTTCACCCTCGGCCACAGTTTTTCTCTTGCCGCTTTGTCTTCAGGCGATAGCAACTCAGAGATGCGTAGCGCGTTGTCCAGTAAAAATCTGGAGTTTTTGGCTGCCCTCCAAATCGTGTCCCGGTAACGGCGCATCGAGAAGAGAACGATAATGGGCCGCTTATTTGGTGGCGTTGAATTGGCTCAAACTTTGATCAATGGAATGCTGAAGTCTTTATTCTTGCCTTCCACAAATGATAAGCTTGAGAATGAACAAAATATATGCTATATATACATAGGAGTCATTCTATAATTGGGGTACATGTCATGTCCATGACTCTATTATCAATTTTACACATTTTTAAATAACTTTTCACTTTAAACAATCATCACTTTTATATCGGGAACATTTCTAATTCATTTAATACAAAAATCCAACAGATATCCATCTTTTATCTTGGATATAATGGCATATTATACATTGGAATTTTCTGTTTTTGTGCTGTCCGATTTGGTAAATGTGTTTGGTAAAAGTTTTGCTCTTCAGATCAGCTTTAAAAATACATATTTCTGTATATATTTATTATAATTTTTTGTCCAATACGATCATTAAATTATGAGAAATGTGTTTCAAAAATTTTTTCTCATGCATCTACATTAAATAATCCATATTGTGTATGTCTGTGAAATCAGTGTCAACTGTGATAAAACACACTATAAATCAGTAATGGTTTGTTCCAAAGTCACATGTCCAACATCAACTGATTTATTTTCCTTTTTTGGAGTGAAATTTGAAGACAGTGTGGAGAGTCATAACTTCTCTTCAATATTTTATCTTTATTATTGTCTGCACATAGTAGATTAATTGACAGTCAACTGTGTTATCAACATGTTCTGGTGAACTTGTATATAATATAAAAACACAAGTTAATCAAGGTCATGTATTAACTATTCCAAGTTCAGCAATTTGTACAAGGCACCAAAAAAGGCAGAAATGTCAACTATGTAACCTGTCAGCTGTGTTACCCATCAACTGTAACACAGCTGACAAGGAATAACACGGTTGACAATGTTGGCAAATTAGTGTCAATTTATGCTCCCACTGAGTGTTGTTGATAAAAATAAATATTCACAAACTATCAGGGGCGAATCTAGAAAAATATTGATGGGGTAGCAAGAAGGGGGCAGGAATTTTTGAGGGGTGGCAACATATGGCAGATGTATATATTCTGAATTTAGTCACAGTTTTCACAGTTTCCTGATAAATAGTATATGTACTTTTGTAGCTTACTTTACACAGAACAAACGTCAGACCTAACTAACTAACATTATAGGCTATACAGTTGTGTAGTCTTTTTTGTAGTGTGTATACTGTGACCCCCCCCCCCCCCCACCTCATTCTCACCTGTCCCAGACAATTACCCCATAATCACCACCACACTCACAAATGCATACAGTATGCATCGACATGTAATTGAGAGCATTATGAAAGATTAAGTGTAATCAACATGTCAATTTATTATAAGAAACACAACACAACTTTAACAGCCAATAACATTTACAGCTCGGGAGACTCAACTGATTTTCTACAGTTTATTGTTAATCACCATCTAACTCAACCAGTCAAGAGCTACATTTAGCCTTAGATGTAATATGAATATGGTCCCTGAAACATAGGTTTTATTAGCTGACAATAATAATAAACAAATAAACATTATAGGCACAAATACAAATGTACTTTTAGAAATTGTTTTTGAAAAAAAAAATGGTGTTTTTGTTTTGGAAAGTTTAAATTTAAACATCTATGAAAACTTCTGTGATATTCCCTTAAAATAACGTTTTAGTAGATCTTTTTTAAGAATATTTTCCTGTGCAATTTCTTACATAATTTCTTTGAGTTAGACCAATCTTTTATTTTGGTGGATTGTAGACAGAGTTTCTGTGTTTTTCAATCAGGACTACTTCCGTCAAATATATTTAATGACAATTATAATTGCACACAGTTAGTGTTGGCGGTATGGTTATGTTCTGGGCAACACTCCACATGCCTGTCCATGCAGCCATGCTTGGACAGAGCGGGGAAAGCAGCAAGACAAACCCCCCTGGGGTACAGAACAGAACCATTATAAGCATACATAATTACAATTCACAATTACATGAGTTGTAAACAAAATGTCATACTGCTTCCAATGAAGACACTGTAAAGAAAGAACAAGTTAGATCAGATTACAGGTTCAGTTGGTGGAGTTGGGTTTGGAGGAGGGAGTTAATTGCAAACAGCAATGCGATGGAGAGACACTGAATAATGGGAATTTAAATAGACCGCAGGTGATAGGTGTCGAGACTGGATTGGTACATGTCAGCTGTCAGCTGATGCAAGCATGACTAACATGACCTGACTGAACTAACGCGATGCTCAATTTCAATCAGGACCACTTCCGTCAAGTATATTTAATGACAATTATAATTGCATACAGTTAGTGTTGGCGGTATGGTTATGTTCTGGGCAACACTCCACACGCCTGTCCATGCAGCCATGCTTGGACAGAGTGGGGAAAGCAGCAAGACAAACCCCCAAAACAACCATATGCCAAAACTCCCCAACACAACTGATGCAATTTGAATGGCCAGCAATGAGAAATGTTGCTTGATACTATATTTATGGGGGAAGCATCACCCAAACTCGGAGAGAAGCATACAACAAGCATGTTGCTTAGCTGCTTATGCAAAATATTTGAGAGAACAGTATGGGGGAAGCGTACACCCCTAGCAGCAGCAGCAGCCTAATACAGTGGAAGTTTGTATAACATTCAATTTAAGTATTACATGCTGAAAAAGCACATTAAGGGGGAAGCATGCACCCCTAGCAGCAGCAGCCTAATACGATGGCAGTTTGTATATCATTCAATTTAAGTCTAACATGCTGAAAAATCACATTAAGGTGGGGGGTGGGAGCGTCACCCAAAGTTAAGCAATTGAGGATGTGCAACAAGTACGTTCTTAAAATGCTTAAGCAGCTCGTCCCCTTGGAATTATAAGGTTCTATCTGCGTTCTGAGCAGTTTTGAGATATTGAGCTTCAAAGTTTTTGCATTACATATAGGGAAATGTATATGGGGAACAAGTTTCTTTCAAACATGAAAATAACAGGGACCCTAAATGTATTCTAAATATACAATATCAAAATCCTCCCAAATTTGTAAATGGGGATTTTTGGAAGGGGTCAAATGCAGATAGAACCTTCTAATTCTAAAAAAACACTTTTCACTTAGAATTATAAGGTTCTATCTGCCAAAACATTATTTGAACATTAAATATAAACTTAATGTTGTAACAATGTCTCAACATGTGTTAGAAAGTAAAATTGTATCCTTTCTATGACATTTATTTTATATTTTTAGCACTTCCATGTATTTACTACATTTCAAATTAAGCAAGGTAGGTCTAAATATTTTGTTGAATGCAGATGTAAATTTTTAGTAACAATTTGGTGGATAATTAAACACATTGCAGAAGTGGTTACTTTAATCTTTCTTTTGTTTAGACAGAAAGAAACTACAGTAATGCATCTGAGCAGGACTTTATTCCTCCTAGAGTGGGCCAGGTAAAATGGCTTTCTCTCTAGACATCAGTATGGCTGAAATAACATGTTTATTGTTGTAATTAAGACACAATCAAATAAATTGTTGACTATTTGACCTTTAAGGCTTGATATTGACATTTAAAGACTTTAAAAACTGCAAAAAAAAAAAAAAAAAAAAAACAGACATGTTTTAGCAATTTAATTCATAAAGTTTAATAATCATTGAAAAATGATTCACTGACTATATATAAATCACAAAAAAAATGTCAGACTCATTTTTTAAAA
The DNA here is from genome assembly GCF_003368295.1 of Carassius auratus. Taxonomy (NCBI): domain Eukaryota; kingdom Metazoa; phylum Chordata; class Actinopteri; order Cypriniformes; family Cyprinidae; genus Carassius; species Carassius auratus. The sequence continues at coordinate 262,208 of NW_020523638.1, forward strand.
CACAGAACTATTATACTCTCTGTGACTCATTTTTTAAAACAAACTTATAATACTCTCTGTCTGAGACACTTCTCCCGTTTCTTCTTTTCTAAGTAGCCCCCAGGTCTTTAATTTGTAAGCTGTTAGGTACAGTCACTGGCTCCCCACTGGTTTTTCTGGTAAGACCCTAGGCCCTGCTGCATCTACCTTGTCACCTGCCTGGAGAAAAAAAAATACATGTGAAAAAATACATATTTAAACACAATATTTAAATACATTATATATATTTAGCATGGCATACCATTGAGTAGCTACACAGTCTACAATCATTCTTAAATCGTTTTAATACTGAGGTAACTGCTTTAACGATCTTTCACATGTTCACATAACGATCATAACTTACTGTAAGCGCACTATTTTGAGTAGGATAGGTTCGTTAGTTTTTTCGGTTATTTTTATATTTTTATATTTTTTTTTATCTTAGTGCTTGCCTCTATGAAACTATAAAGCTAGCGCTGCTGGCTAGTGTGGTGTCTAACTATGAAAACAATCTTCTCAGCAAGACCTAAAAAAAATAAAAAAAATAAAGAGTGAACTTGCCTGGAATTCGAGCTGCGGTCCTTGACAAGATCGTCAATAAAATTGTAGATCTTTAGGTTTCTTAAAAACGTTGTTGCGTGCCATAATCCTCACACGGCGATCTATAGCCGGCGACACAACATATAAAGTTGATCCTGATTGGTCCTCTTCTGTGCATTCGAAGTGCTGATTGGCTCACGCAGATAGAACCTTATAGAGCCAAGTTAGAGTTCATCTTTGTAGATAGAACCTTTTGGTTTTTTCAATAAAAAGTCCCAAAATGTACACAACTTCAAAAAAACCATCACATAATGTAAATAAGTAGTCACAGAATAAGAATATGTGAATAACTCAATTTTGACAAAAATGTCAGATAGAACCTTATAATTCCAAGGGGACGAGCTGTGATTGTAAAGGGGGAAGCATACGCCCCTAGCAGCAGCAGTCTGAGATGATGGCAGTATTATCCAATTTTATGCATCTACCATGCTGTAAAAAAAAAAAAAAATCACAAAGGGGGAAGCGTCACCCCAAGTTAAGCAACTGAGGATGTGCAACAAGCATGTTTCTTAAAAATGCTTAAATCTCATGCCAATCCCGAGTACCCACAGAGCAGTACGAATCCCCATCTCCAAAAGTTCCCATCCTGGTAATATCTGCAAAACAAAAATACAGCTTCTGATTCTCTCTGGAAAAACCAAGCTCCTGTAGGCATGTTGTGGGCAGAGCTATAATAATGATTTGTGTTGTTTCCATAACATTCACTTATGTGCTGATTTCCAACAAAAGACAGAATCTGAGGCAGTTGTACTTACCTGACTGGGGTCTTCCACCATGTTTTAATAGCAAACGATGTGCAAATCCAGCGTCAACCTGGTCTTGTTTATAAAACATTCATCACTGAAATGACGAAAACAATACTTGCTACACTCCATTGCTGCCCCATACAAGGAACTGCATCCACGGTCCATGTAACGCTAGGTTTTTTTGAGAAGCTGAACGTGGTAAACTTTCCCCTCACATCCAAAACACACTTATTTGGAGACATTCTCAAACAATCCTATGCAGCGCTGCCAACGATTTCCTGATGAAGCCTCGCTCTCCTCTGGTCGAGATGTGCATGGGCGTGCTTTCCCAAGAGAAATGCTCATAAGGAGTTCCACCATCGTCTACATCATAGACCCATAATCGAAAACTACCGAAACTTGTACCACCCAGAAATAAGATTTCTCCACTCATCCGAATTGGCCATGTTTAGCATGAAAATCCATCTCTTTAACACTGAACAACTCTGAATCCATGAAACATCATTGTAGCCCCCCTTTAAGCAAACGTGTGATAGATACTTGCTGCGTCATGAGGAACATGTAATATGCATTAAATTAAATCCTGCCATGTAAACATGTTAAACTGATTACTTGTACCCAAGTAATCGCATCAATAGTCGGTCATCAGAATGGGAACGTGATGTCGGCAACGCTGTGCATTGAGTGATTAGTAGACACTGACATTACAGTAGAGACTGGGAAATCGTGGACAAAGATGATAAAACTCCATCCCATTACGCCCAATAGTAGACAGTATCGGCTCGGTCACTTACAACCTATCAAAAGCATTAGTGGAAATTATAAAACCCCTCCTCGGCCTAACAGAGCATCACTGTCAAAACTCAAAACAACTAGTGAAAGAACTCAACAACATGAAAATAGAATCAGATGAAATTTTAATTTCACACGATGTCATATCACTTTTCACAAAGACCCCCGTGGATGTAACACTTCACATCGTACAAGAACGACTCCGGAAAGACAGGACACTTAAAAGACGCACAAACCTCACAGTCGATGATATAACTGAACTACCGAGCTTCGTCACAAAATCCACATATTTCCAATATAGAGGGAAAATATTCAGACAAAAAGAGGGATTCGCCATGGGGGACCCACTATCAGCCATAATGAGTAGTTTTTTCATGGAGGACTTGGAAACTACTGCCATAGCCACAGCACCATCGCACTGCAGACCAACCCTCTGGAAACGTTATGTAGACGACATACTGGAAAAAATAAAAAACGGACATACACAGGAACTCACTGACCACCTAAACAGTATTGACCCCACCGGAAACATAAAATTCACACATGAGGAAGAATGCAACAGAACCATAGCTTTTTTAGATTTAAAGATCCACCACAGAGATGATGACAGCATCAAAATAACAGTTTACAGGAAACCAACACACACTGACCAATATCTACTCTGGACATCTGAACATCCCACGGCGCAAAAATTATCAGTTGTGAGAACACTTTATTAACGGACTAGTTTCATCACGGAGGAAAAAGACAGACAGAAAGAGGAAAAACATATCAGACATGCACTTGCACGATGCAAACATCCGCAAACCAAATCAAAAACAAAACCCAAATCGAAACCAGAAACTGGAAACAAGGACATAGTAACCCTACCATATATCAGAGGCATAACAGAACCACTACAGCGGGCAATGAGAAAATACAACATAAACACAGTAGTAAAACCATACACAAAGTTAAGGCAGTTACTGGTACACCCCAAGGACAAAATAGAGCAAGACAAAAAATTTAATGTCATATACGAGATACCATGCAAATCATGCAATAAAACATACGTAGGAGAAACAGGCAGGTCATTCAACACAAGAAAGAAAGAACATCAGAAAGAATGTGAAAAAGAAACAACAGGACGACTAACTAGATCTCAAAAGGAAAAAGCACAACAGGAACAACTAAAATCAGCTATATCACATCATTGCAAATGAAATAACCACATTATGGACTGGGACAACGGACACATTATCAGATCAGAACCAAATAGATGCAGAAGATGGATAAAGGAGGCAATTGAAATCAGGAAGCGGGCCAAGGATACCATCAACCGGGATGAGGGAGCCTACATGCTCTCACACACATGGAACACCATCCTCCAGAGACCATCGAGCGACGGGGGGGCAGGGCGTGGCCACACCCAGAAAATAACAGCTGATAAACGACACGTCACAGCTGTCAGATGACGCTTCTGAGGAAGACTGCAGGTTGCAGTCGAAACATGTCAAGGTAAAGAAAAAGCTTTTTTTTTTTTTTTCACCTGAACGTTTTTGTCTTTCTAGAAGAAAACTGTCTGGATTTTAATCATTGAGAAGACAAAATGAAAATCTTTGAACTGATAAAACTCCAGTTATACAATAACACACATTAGAATGGAATCTGGAATCTCATGACTAGAGCAGAAAGCTGATGTAATAAGTGAAGCTGCTTTTCAGCTTAGAAACAACACTATGGCTGCATCTGAAAAACTTAGGCAGATGACTTGCTGGCTTGTGGTCTAATCATTCAATGACTTTGCAGGCAGCGTTTTATTTTTTTTATTTTTTATTTTTTTTAAAGGCACCTCATGCAATGGATTTCGAACAGGCTTCTGAGGCAGAGTAATGGTTTAATGATCTACTTCAAAATATAGAGAGCTTTGGTTATAACTAAGTGGATATTTCAATACTGCAATATTAATTTCTCGCTAGAAATTACATAAGTGGAAAACGTTGTTCAGAAACTTACATTTACAAACAAACTGACCACCGACCGCAACTTTCAGACGCCATCTTTATTTTTTGGCTTAACGGTCACAGAATGGAATGCACTCTGCATTCATAAGCTGCCCCCTCGTGTTTCATGTTTCAACAAAACTTGGAGAGTATCATGTATTTTACCATTTAAATTTACCTTCTTTTTTTCTTTTTTTTTTATTAAATAAATATCATAATACAATTCATTTCAGAGCTGCATTAAAGAAGGTCTTAGGCTCCAGTTATTTCCCCTTGCTGAATTGACATGCCTTGGTGTTTCCCAGTTTTCCTCTTCATGCCATTAACATTACTGTGGATGTTTTCAGCCAGCAACATTACAGAACCTTTAATGTTCTCATGCGTCACACGACAGTATCAACAATTCTGTGTAACATCTGAATGGCTGAAGCGGTTTATCACTTTACATTGTTGCGCAAACGCAGCGCTGCGCAGAAGACTCTGCTCTTGCATTCAGCTGGCGGATGCAGTGCGTAGCGCAGCCTCACACTTTTTTTTTCTCTCTCTCTTCAGTTTGGTGTAATTTTGATTGAAACGGTGCCTAAAGTGAGGGAGAACTCCCTCGCTTCGGCGATCAGCGCTCACTCAACCGGACCAGAAATGTCCGGGTGCACCTGATGGCATTTGAGTTGTCTCGCTGTAGCGGACTCAGATGATGGGCGGGGAAATGTGAGATGACAGAACTGATTATGCACCAATTACAACAAAGAATCACTTGTTTCTCAACTGTATGGTACACCATTAAAGGGAACGATTCCTGATAGTAAATTACAGATTTTTCGAAGCAAAAAAACAAGTGGGTAGGCTATACACTTAATGGCCCCGACCACACCAGTGGTACGACAGAAGACGGCCTTGGTCATGTGGCCTGAACACGATCACATACACACTGAGCACACAAATGAACTAGAGGTTCAATATTAGTCTGTCAATTCCAAGTAAGTGCGGGCAGCTATTAAAAATATGAATGCAACCCCGTTTTTTTTTCTTTTTTTCTTTTTTCTCTCTCTCTCTGATAATTTGCATGTTATCGTAGCCACTTATGTCCCAAAATCGAAGCACGAGCACATGTAAACACCACATCCGATTAGATAACGTCTCATGTGGTCCACCGAATCTGATAATTTGCATGTTATCGTAGCCACTTATGTCCCAAAATCGAAGCACGAGCACATGTAAACACCACATCGGATTAGATAACGTCTCATGTGGTCCACCGAATCTTTAAATCTGGATGAAGAAATAAAATACATATAAACGTGGCTATTTTGTCACGTTCTTATAACCCTATGTATAGAAGCCATAGAGCGATAAAGGCCTGCTTTTTAAGCTGCATGCATCTGAAATATTCACACAGTTAATGTGACGTCAACCTTAGAAATAAACACCAGTGACATTGATATTTCGCTGCTAAATACAGCGAACCCCCGTTGAAACGCTTACATGAGAATGCTGGTCTCGTTTAACCCTGTTCTCATGGCTTAATCGGCGTGTCCTTAGAGCGATTGCATGCTCTAGCTGCGTATTACTCCAGGTGTACGAACACAGATGTATAAATGCTGCTGCAAATATGCTTAATATTCGTTCCTGCAACCAATGCAAAACCATGTTAACCACCAGGCAACATACACAGCGATATGGATTAAAAAGCATTCACTTATCTTAGATGTGGATTTCAGATGTTCTGAAACAAACTGCAACAGTTTGATTTGCAAGCAGCAATGCGATCAGTTAATTGCAAGCAGCAATGCGATGGAGATACACTGAATAATGGGAATTTAAATAGACCGCAGGTGATAGGTGTCGAGACTGGATTGGTACACGTCAGGAACAGCTGACTGTCAGCTGATGCAAGCATGACTAACATGACCTGACTGAACTAACGCGATGCTCGATTTAATAAACTATTATTATTATTAGCTATTAGGCCTGCCTACTTGAAGTATAGCATATTCTACTGTTTAAATTTCTTCAAGTTATACCGAGATTTTATTCTGACAGGTTGTCGTAAAGACATTGCAGTTTCTGTCTGTGTATATGATACGAATGAATGACGATAGTTTTATCAAATGTAATGGTGAAATCCTCTCCTAGCGTGCTGGCGTGCACATGTGTAGCCTACATCATGTGTCAGTATAATGAAAAGCTGAAAACACCACGCGTGCTTCAGTGTGTGTGTGTGTAGTAGAGTACACATTGAGCACTCATTCCCAGAGACGTGTATAACTACACCTTTAATATTCACAGACACTAGTCCATATCGAGATTTGATTAAATGTACAGCCCTACTTTTGATTTATTCATTCAAAAATGGCAGAATTTCATGACGTTCTGCTCTATGAAGCAACTTCAATTTGTGACTGAATTCCGCGATTCAATCCTTGTCGCTTTTCAAACACAGACGAGTGAATTTATGAACGAAAGTGTGAAAGTTCAGACACAAAACGTGTGGAATAATGTAGTAAACTACACCACTAACGTTAGTTAGTGAAATAACGTTCTTCAACCTGATATTTATCATTTCAAAGTCAACATTACAACTATGCTAGCACGGTGCTTTCATTATAGCTTAATTTCTTTATAGATAGATAATACATTTTTTACCTCTTTCCCCCTGTGCTCCCTCGCTTCGCGCACTCAGAAACTTTTCCAAACTAATCAGTCTCTTGCCGCTCTGGCGTCCTCTCGTGCTGCTGCATTCACTGCAGTCGGACATTGGAGATTTGCGCTCGTAAATTTTCTAATCGACCATAACTTTTAACTCGTTGCTGCCAACTGGGGTGTCAGCTGGGGTGGCAAGGCTTTCTTTTAGGGTGGCATTTGCCACCCCATGCCACCCGGTAGATCCGCCCCTGCAAACTATTGTAATTACACAGAAATTACATAAGAATTGCCCAAAACCATGGAAAACAGGTGTAACCCAGGTTACAAAAAAAAAATTTAAAAAAAAATAACAGATTAATGAGCAGAATATATTTTTTTTCATTTTATTAGTTATTTTTATGCGTTTTAGAAAAGCCAATTAAAATAATTTTTGTTTGGGAGAACCGACCAATGAGAGTTGGGAATGTTGTGTAGCGCATTTTTTTTTTTTTTTTTTTTTGCTTTCCAGATTTCGCACGCGATTATTTTTTGGTCGGAAGAGAGTTTTTCTTTAGTTTCAAATTTTTATCTTCAAAAACTGTCCAGAGACGATGTAGCGAAAGAGAAGTGAAAATCTATGTGAAAGAGACTATTAAATCGATGTGTGACGCAGTTGCAGAGAAGCAGCCATGTTAATGCATAGCGCGTTCACATACCAAAGAGATTATTAATTTGAATTAATTTTTGCCAGAAGGATGAGCAAAAGATCGAGTGGTAACAGAGTTCCTCAGACCTAAAACAGATTATATGTTCAAGTTCATCTGGTCTTGTGCTCGCTGTGAATCGATGCTTTCTGGATAGAATTTCCTGGATTCCTGGTTTTTGTTCTAACTCTCGTGTTCGCAGAGGGAGTCAGGACTGGCGAGCCGCACGGACCTAACGAGAAGGGTATAACTGCAGCCTGGAGATCTCCAAATAGGGGCGGGAACTCCAAAACGGGGTGGGAGCTCCAAAATAGGGCGTGGCTTCCTCCCATTGAGAGACAGGCACATGACACGCATGCAAAAATTTTCCTCCAATCCACTTCAGTGCAAACTCCGCCATACAGCTTATTCTGAAGTTTTTATTGGTTGTGTCAGTTAAAGTGTTTTCTACACTATGCAACAAAAAATGCTAACCCCTAAACCTACCCCACACCTCACCTTAACCATTGAAATTGACTGAATGGCGGGATTGGTGCTGAATAGTGTGGTAAAGAAAGTTGCAGTTTAGGAGATAAACAGTTAATAAGATTATACGATATGAGACTCACCGGACAATGGCACCTTTTTAGCTACACCCAGCATCACTATCACCTCCCAGCCTGCGAATTTCATGCCCCAGGACGACCCCGCAAAATCTTTCCCCTCCGCTGAGATGGCTCCTGAGTGATTCCTGTTTACATTATGAAGCAGAGGTTCAAACTTGGGTCCAAACACCACTGGCTACAAGCTTTGGGCTCTGCTCTCATGGAGAACATTTATTTATATAGCATATTTTATTTTAGATGAACTAGAAAAAAATATAAAGTTTTATTTTGAAATGTAAGTCAGTAACAATTAGCTGAAGCCACAGCCAATGGTGAAAGTCTCTGCGAAAGGATACCCCACCCCATTTTGGAGGTTCTGCCCAATTTTGGAGTTCACGCCCCATTTTGGAGATCTCCAGTCTGCAGTTATACCCACTTGGACCTAACAGCGAGTCGTGATTGCGTGGAACTGAGTAGTGTTGCCGATTTGGATGGTAGGAAATTGAACTAACGGCACTAAGTCTTTTCACTGTTCATTCACAAGGATTTCAGTCAAGAGGAGAGACTGAGTAATCTGTTTAACGTTTTCAGCCATATTCACAAGGTTGTGAATATAACTTGAGAGACTGTGAGACCGAACTCGTTTTGAAAACATATAGGTTAGATCCCTGTGAAGGGAATTTAAAGGGTCAGTTCACCGAAAAATGAAAATTATGTAATTAATGACTCACCCTCATGTCGTTCCAAACCCGTATACTCAAACAGTACACTGACTGAACTGCTGTGAAGAGAGAACTGTAGATGAACGAAAGATTGACTCTTTCTTGAGTCAACAACCGTTTCTATCGGATGCATGTGATTTGGTGTGAAGCAGGCTGACACACAAAGCATCTGAACTGAACTTTCTTTTGATGATTGATTCTGAACTGATTCTGTGCTAATGTTATGAACACAGGTAAACTGAAGGCTTGAATGAAGGCCAATCATTGTAATTACGTTGAGCGCAAAAGAACAGGTGAACCATTTTCTTCAACCGGTTTATTGAATCGAACTGTCCGAAAGAACCTGTTTGCGGAAAAGAACCAAACTTCCCATCACTACTTTTTAACCCGAAAACCAATGGAACCGGTTTTTGACGATCTTTCGTTCGTCATCTGGCTCTTCTCTGTGTTCATCTTCAGTTCTCTCTTCACAGCAGTTCAGTCAGTGTACTGTTTGAGTAAATGAATTACTCCGGGATATTGGTTTGTTTTAACTCAGAGAGAGTCTCAGCCACGTTAAAAAAGTTAACAGCTTAAGTCATTTGTTGATTAATCCTTATTGGAGACGCGAATCATTACAAACGATTCAGTTAGATTTGGTGAACTTGTTCAAGAAGATCCGTTTACATCGAGTGATTCATTCGTGAACCAGATATCACTACACTGCAGTGAACTCTCTCACAACAGACACAGAAGAGAAGACAATGCTGAATAAAGTCATAGTGTTTGCTATTTTTGGACCAAAATTTATTTTCGATGCTTCAAAAAATTCTAACTGACCCTCTGATGTCACATGGACTACTTTGATGATGTTTTTCTTACCTTTCTGGCCATGGACAGTATACCGTACACACAGTTTCAATGGAGGGACTGAAAGCTCTTGGATTAAATCTAAAATATCTTAAACTGCATGTGTTCCAAAGATTAACGGAGGTCTTACGGGTTTGGAACGACATGAGGGTCATTAATGACATTTCATTTTTCGGTGAACTAACCCTTTAAATGAATTTTTGGGGTATTTGCTTTGTTTTTCTTCTTTTTTTTATTAACTGTTTTGCTTTATCAAATGTGATTGCTTTTGTTTATTTATTTTCTATATTTTGATTAATTTTTTTTCCAAAGAAACAATCAAATTTCGAGCGACACCTAGAAGGGAACAAACAAAAGGTTAATGCATTAATTTGTATAAACAGTGTTTAAAAGACATGTGATTATACATACCTTTTGAGTCAGTTTTTGTTTGAAGTATAAATTATTCTTTTTTTCTTTCTCTCCTGTATTTTCTTATTTATTTATTTTTGTTTTATACATTTCAGTTATTGAGTTTTTTTTTATTTAACACAAACATAATACAATCAGTTAAATATCATACCTTGTGTGTGTGACTCATTGTTGTGACATCCTTATTCTCTACAGGGGAATTCGAGTCGTCTGATCGAACTGGTCCATACTCAGACATTGTGTCTGTACCAAATTGAGTGTAGGGTTACACAATGGATAAACTTAACTGATCTAATCATGGCCACACTTTCTGTGAACTCCGTATCCATAATATTATATAAATATTATATTCACATTTGTCAAGGGTTAAAAAGAATTCATAGTTCCTCATGATTGACATTAACCAATATATTATTATAGATTTGACATATGTCTATTTCTGCTTAGTCATGTCTGATAAATTGTTATGCAGTTATTGTATAGATCCTTACAACTTGAACTATCATGATTCATTGTAAAACTTAATTTACCTTTGTAATAATAATAATAATAATAATAATAATGATATATATATATATATATATATATATATATATATATATATATATATATATATGTACTTATTATGTGTGTGTGTGTGTGTGTGTGTGTGTGTGTGTTTAAAATGCTTCATGGACACTAAGTTCATTCTGTCAACTGTGTTACTTTATCAACTTCGTTATGTGTGGTTTTTATGTTATGAATATTTTAAATGTGAACTAATCCGTCACAAAAAAGATGGGGATATCTCTGGAGATGGATGACTTTGGTAAAGATGGTGAATAATACTAACTTCAGTATACTCCGCGGCCCACAGGTTGAAAACCACTGGATTAGATAGATGTTGATAGCATGTTGTAAGCATAATTTAGCACATTGATAACATGATTTAACAAGTAACTAGTATGTTTTTAACATGATTAGCATGTTGCTAGAGAGTTTTTAACATGATTAGCAAGTTTTCAGCATGATCAACATGTTGTTAGCATTTTTAGCATTATGAACGTGTGGTTAGCATGTTGCTAGCAAAATTAGCCTTTAGTTAGCCTGTTGCTAGCATGCTCAGTATCATTAGTTCATCGGTTCTCAGAATGTTGAACGTGTCTGAAGAAATGGTTCTTTTAAAATGGACCCTTTGTCTTATTTCCTGGCTTCTCAAAATGAAAAGAGCACTGTCATAGAGTGAAAGACTATACAGTAAATACGATTTTTGCATTCCAGTTTGCCGCTCGATATACAGTACCATTTCCACAAATTTCCAAAACATAAAAAATAGAGAGATTGATTTACAAGAAAAAAATGGAATTTAAAATAATAATAATAATAATAACATTTTAAAACTAAATTGATATTGTTACAGTGCTTTTAATCAGCTAGCATAAGTTATGTGATGGCTCATACAATTGTAATGTCGAAAAGAACACAAAAAAAATGGTGATATATAATTTATGACAAAATGCCAAGAGCTCAATTAATCTCTAAGAGTTGCTTTCATTTCATGAAGTGCTGAAAAGTCGATCAAAATTAACTGTCATTAAACTGATTAAGAAATATTTGAAGTTTCTGTTTAACTGGATGATCTACATAATTAAATAGAAAGTGTTTAGTGATTAAGATTATTGATGTAGTCGAGTGGAAATTGTGTAATGGTTCTTCTACACACTCACTTCACTTCATTTTCAGTATAATGCACATGTAAATGCTCTGCATTTAACATGCTGAAGACACAAGATAGTAGTGTGTACCTTTATCACATCTGTGTTTTGTTAAAGAGTGTATTGTTTGATGGATTGTGTGTAGAGAAATGAGGCAAAAACAGTATTTTGAGAAAAGTTTTGATTTGACTGTAAAGTTTGCTGGTGCAAGAGATGTGTAATCATATTTCGCATGTTGTGTTTGGGATTTTGTGTGAGAGTTTAGAGAAATGGAGCCGTCATAACAGAAATCCTGTGTAAGCAATTGTAAAAAAATTATCTGTAAACAGGCTTATGAATTATAAGCCAATGGTTTCATTGTAGTGTGTTAGCGATTTAAAAAAAATATATAATAATAATAATAATAATAATAATAATAATAATAACTGAAAGGCGAAAAAGCATACTGATTTTGTACCCTTTACACAAACCATTTTGTAAACATTTTTCAAATTTCTTCAAGATTAATATGTTTTTAAGTCTTTAAGAAATATGTATAGATACATATGTATTTCAAAATGTATAGCGGTTACTCAAAAAAAAAAGCACCGTACTCCTTGGAATAATAAAAATTTTAAGTGGCGTTTGCACATCCTTCTCTTAATTTGCCTGCCATCATTTTTGTATATATGCACACATACTTTTCAAATGTTATTCTCCCATTCTCCCCTAGCCCAGATAATCTTAAAAGCTTAAGGGACATAACAGTTATACAGTAAGTTTTAGGAAAGGTGTCCTAATTGAGAAAAAAACTGCAGTGTAACCTCATTCAGCCAATCTGAAATATTAACACTTGAGAAAATTACCAAAGTAGGAAGCTCAAATTTTTGATAATTCATTGTCAGTTTCAGTTCTATAGTATGTGGAAATTGAGATGTACCAAATTATTAACTGATTAACCATTAAGTCAGCTGTATTTTATTTTTAATGACAAATATAACTTACTAGTGATGCAAATGAAAAGTTGGATAGTAATGAGCATGAAAGGCAGTTAAATTAAAAGTTTATATAGATGAAACAGTCATTACAGTGGGAAAGATGCTTTGCAATTAACATACTTGAAAATATACTAAAATGTATGTATATTGGGCATAGATCAAAACATTTATTAAACTTACCACATCTTGAATATGAATAGCCACAACTGTGCATAATAATACTTCAAAAATACAACATTAATTTGTTCAAGTGTTGTTCAAGGTTAAAAAAAAAAGAAAAGAAAAATATTTAATGATGTTTATACATAGGTTTTGATTTTGACAGATTTCACAATGTAATTTGTGTGGGTTGCTTCAGTTTCTTCAGAAAGGGTTAAAAATCCAAGTAAGTTAACTGGAATGTGTAACTGTCAAAAAAAAGTGATGAAATCTCATGAGTTCATGCCGTCTGGGCAGAACTATTGTTCCAGCCACTAAAGAAAGATTCGCAAATAACCTGCCTGATCTATCTCAACTGCTATTTGTACCCAAAAATACACATGAATTCGACGAAATTACTGACAACATGGGCACTATTTTTTCTAATACATTAGAAGCTGTTGCCCCCATCAAATTGAAAAAGGTTAGAGAAAAACGTACTGTACCATGGTATAACAGTAATACTCACTCTCTCAAGAAAGTAACTCGTAGTCTTGAACGCAAATTAGAACTTAGAAGTTTTTAGAATTGCATGGAAAAACAGTACGTCCAGCTATAGACAGGCTCTAAAAACTGCTAGGGCAGAGCATATACACAAACTCATTGAAAATAACCAAAACAAGTTAACAAATTACCAGACGCCACCTGATTCAAATATTCCACCAACGGTAAAGAGTAATGACTTTATGAATTTCTTCACTGATAAAATAGATAACATTAGAAATACAATAGCGAATGTAGATTCTACAGCGTCTAACACTTCAGTTTCATCCATCGCACCCAAAGATAAACTGCAGTGCTTTACAACCATAGGACAGGAAGAACTAAATAAACTTATCACTGTATCTAAACCAACAACATGTTTATTAGATCCTGTACCCAGTAAATTACTGAAAGAGCTGTTACCTGTAGCCGAAGAACCGCTTCTCAATATCATTAACTCGTCGTTATCTTTAGGTCACGTTCCAAAACCATTCAAGCTGGCGGTTATCAAGCCTCTTATTAAGAAACCAAAACTAGATCCTAGTGTACTGGCAAATTATAGGCCTATTTCAAATCTTCCATTTATGTCTAAAATTTTAGAAAAAGTTGTGTCTGCTCAATTGAGCACCTTCCTGCATAAAAATGATCTGTATGAAGAATTTCAGTCAGGTTTTAGGCCCCACCATAGCACAGAAACTGCACTTGTTAAAATTACAAATGACCTGCTCCTTGCGTCAGACCAAGGCTGCATCTCATTTCTAGTCTTACTTGATCTTAGTGCTGCGTTCGACACCATAGATCATGACATACTCATAGATCGATTACAAAACTATACAGGTATTCAAGGGCAGGCTCTAAGATGGTTTAGATCCTATCTGTCCGATCGCTACCATTTTGTTTACTTAAATGGGGAGTCATCTCATTTATCATCAGTAAAATATGGAGTGCCACAAGGATCCGTCCTAGGTCCCCTTCTATTTTCAATATACATGTTGCCCCTTGGTAATATTATTAGAAAATACGGAATTAGCTTCCACTGTTATGCTGATGATACTCAGCTATATATCTCAACGAGACCAGATGAAACTTCCCAATTATCTAAGCTAACAGAGTGTGTTAAAAATGTAAAAGACTGGATGACAAATAATTTTCTCCAATTAAATTCAGGTAAGACAGAGATACTAATTATTGGACCAAAAAACACTAAACAGAATCTTGTAGATTACAATCTGCAACTAGACGGATGTACTGTTACTTCCTCTACAGTCAGAAATCTGGGTGTTATATTAGACAGCAATTTGTCTTTTGAAAATCATATTTCCAATGTTACAAAAACTGCATTCTTCCATCTTAGAAACATTGCCAAGCTACGAAACAGGTTAGTCCAAAATGCAGTAGCTAGAGTCCTTACCAGGTCAAGAAAATATGATCATATTACCCCAATTTTACAGTCTCTGCACTGGCTACCTATTAAGTTCCGTATCAGTTACAAATTATCATTACTTACCTATAAGGCCCTAAATGGTTTAGCTCCTGCGTACCTAACTAGCCTTCTACCACGTTACAACCCATCACGCACCCTAAGTTCACAAAACGCTGGACTTTTGGTCGTTCCTAGGATAGCAAAGTCCACTAAAGGAGGTAGAGCTTTCTCACATTTGGCTCCCGAACTCTGGAATAGCCTTCCTGATAATGTTCGGGGTTCAGACACACTCTCTCGGTTTAAATCTAGATTAAAAACACATCTCTTTCGCAAAGCATTCGAATAATGTATCTTTTTAATTGTGAGTGTAGTTGCATCTGATCAAAGGTGCATTTTTATTCATTAGCTTGGGTTAAACTAATCTTACTTTGATGGATCAGCAGCTATGCTAATGATGTCTGTATTTTGTTTCTATGTTTCGCCAACTAGGATTTACAGTCTGGATCCAGAACACCTGAGAAGAGATGATGCTGACCCTCAGAGGACCTCAGATGATGCTAACCCTGAATCAACAAACAGAACTAACAATTATTGCTAAATGTGTGACTGAATCATATAATAACTTAATTAATAATATTGATAGTTCATCGTCTAGCTGACTACGTCTTGTATTATTATTATTATTTTTATTTTTTCTAAAATCCTGTCAAATGTGCACAAACTACTAGCTACTACTAAATATTGTAGAAACATAATTTTCTGTAAAGTTGCTTTGTAACGATTTGTTTTGTAAAAAGCGCTATACAAATAAACTTGAATTGAATTGAAAATTGAATTGAGCAGGTTTAGATTACAGGTTTTTTAATCACAGGTTTTACAGTACAAATCTTCAAAAAGATCCTTAATACAGTTTAAACAATATTCAATGTATTACTTTACTGAGAATATAGATATACCTTAGAGTAAATAACATTCACAATGCAAAGTGCAAAAATATCTAAATTGGTCATTTGATGTTAAGCTCACACAAAGAAAGCAAACTTTTTTTTTAAACCATTTGGATAAATATTGGATCCTATAATATAGATGAATTGACAACATTCAAACATAAACATTTTATATATTTACAGCCAGGGAACATAAAATATTTATCAATCTTTATATATCACAGTTCGTATAGATACTATGTAATGAAGTTCATCAACAGGTTTTCTCTCTTTTTTTTTTTTTAGGGGGGAAAAACTACTTTTGTACGGAAGTTCTAAGCGGCCATGCATTATAATTATTTTTCTTCTTGTTTTCTCGTTATAACGACTTAATTTTCTCGTTATCTCGACATAACGAAGTTCGTTTTCTCATTATAACGACTTAATTTTTCCGTTATCTCAACATAACGAAGTTCGTTTTCTCGTTATAACGACTTCATTTTCTCTTAGAAGTTACAAAACTACGCCAGCAGGTGGCACTATAGACCTGAATATAACTGATGGGGTGTTGTATACTATCCATTTTACTGTACGCGGACCATCCTCGTAATCGCTATAATTTGTGCAGTCTTGTTCATTACTGACATTTAATTAATTCATAAATGTTAAATATTTGAATCAATATGATTATTTTGTGTATTAAGTTCCTGCTAGATGCATGAGTTTCACCAACGTGTTCTGTGTCATAAAATAACTGCTTATCAAAACCAAGGTTGACGTCACTGTATTCTGTTTGCACCTATAACTTTATTTGTGCTTCTTTTAGGCACATGAGTAGGTAGTTAATAAGCGGAGATGTTCTGTTTAGTAGGACGGGATTTAACGATGTAGGCTGATGTGCTTCTTTTCCTTATTACTAATTTTTATTGTTAACCATATTGATGAGAAATGTGATGTATATGTAAAATCCATAGGCTAATTTAATTCAGTTTTGTTCTATAATGTTGTAATCGTTTTTTTCTACACACACACACACACATACACTACACATAAACATGAACGCTCTTTTCAAACAGAAGCTTGTAACACACATGATATCTGCCACATCATATAATGACTACTACAAATTCTAAATTATATATAATTTTATTTCAAATAAAGGGAAAATTAAAAGCAAGTTTAATCCAAGCAGCTCTAATGGCGCGGTGTTGCCATTTAAACATTTTAATAACAATGTTGTACTGTCTATGGAAAAATCAACAGTGATTGATCAGCCTTTATTTATGTACAGTATTGTAGACGTTATTACCTAGGCGAAGCAAAATTTTCTGAAAAATAGGCTAGTAAGAGCGTCTGCATGGCTGTCCATCAGATGCCTGTCAAAGTTGAGTTCGTTACTATAGCAACAGTAAAACTGTCATGTCGTTATAACGAGAAAACAAACTTTCGTTATGTCGAGATAACGAGAAAAATAAGTCATTATAACGAGAAAACAACTTTCGTTATGTCGAGATAACGAGAAAATTAAGTCGTTATAACGAGAAAACTGAAGATACTGAGAGACTGAAAACACCAACCATGAAGTCTCCTGAGCAGCTCTGAATCAAGATAATCGGGTTTTAGAGTTGCTGGTGGGTTTTTATTTATTTATTTTTTATTTATTTATTTTTTATTTTCTAGGTATGTTTTGTCCCAATCTTCAAGGAGATTTTTAAAACAGTTAAAAACATAATAATAATTTAAATCTATTAATTTACTAACAATATGGAAAAACATTATAGTGTAAATAACATTCATAATGCAATGCTCAAAATACGGTATTCTCTATTTTAAAACAATATGTTTCATTAACTTTATCACTTTGCAAAAATAAAACAAACATGACACATATTAAAAAGGGAAAAATGTATAACTAGATAGAAAAGTTCAAGACAAACTTTAGGTTGGCTTCAGAAAGTGAAACAGTTGTAAAACCTTGAAGTTTGAAGATGTACATAGATGGATTAGATTAATGTTTATAGCATGTTGTAAGCATAATGTAGCACATTGATAACCTAATGTAACAAGTTGCTAGTATGTTTTTAACGCGATTAGCATGTTGCTAGCAAGATTATAGCATGATTAGGATGTAGTTAGCATTATGCTAGCATGTTTAACAGTCAACATGCTGCTAGCATGTTTCTAACATGATTAGCGTGTTGCTAGCATCTTTTAGCATTATGAACATGTTGTTACCCTGTTGCTAGCAAGATTAGCATGTAGTTAGCCTGTTGCTAGCATGCAGAGTATCATCAGTTAATCAGTTCTCAGAATGTCAACCATGTCTGAAAGAAACGGTTCTTGGTTTAGAGCCTGTCAGCGTGTAGACCTGTTAATGTATACGTACAAATTTTGTATTGTATCGGTGTTCAGTCTTGATGGATCCCATGTTTTGGGAGCCTAAAATTGCTATTTTAAAAAAAAAGGGTGCCAGATTGGATGAATCTGAAATCGATACCCTTGCGTTTTCATGTGTACAGTATAGATTGTATAAAAACATGAACAAGTGCTGCGTCCCAATGTGCCTACTATGCCCTTAAAGTATGTACTCTTTTGGTGAACAAAAGTACACAATTTTTAATGTGTAGTAGAAGAGTAGGCAAGCTTTGGGACACAATATCATCACATACAATTGCATCTTTAACAAACCGCTCTGTCACATATTTTACCCACACTGTCACTGTAAACTGGCCTGTCAATCATCTTGTCACAGTTAACATTATCCATATTTAATTTAACTTAATACCATATTGGAGAGAAAAGAAGTAGCATGTTGATCTGCCAGCCGTGGGTCTTCATGCTGAGAACTACTCATATTTTCTGCATAATGATGCATTTAAATCTAACGACCAAATGTTGATAAAATTTTACATTACATACAGACAAAAAATAACATAGATATGTTTTTATCTATATGTTTTTTTCATTTATAATTTTTTCTTATTTTTAATAAATATTTTTACCTTAAATCTTGGTTATTATTAACTTAAACCCTTTATCTAAACCTCTCTACTCAACCCTTGGTTGTGCTCATCCACCATGTTTGTAGTTTTTTTAATTTGTTGTTCTGAACCAAATCCTTTACCAAAGCACAATGAATTGTGGCATCTGGACTTTGACTAGGCCCGGCCCAAAGCAATCGGCACACGTAAACTCGACAACAACAACAATAACGCCTGGCATGAGTGTCACAAGACTTTAATTGTGGCTCATACTATACCATCCAAATTATAGCAATAGCACTGATGTTGACTAGATGTTGAGCTGGAGTGGGGGTCTTTCTCTGCTCTTGGTCTAAGCTCAACCAGAATAAACAAACGATGGAATGGATTTTTTAAAAAAAGAAGAAAAAAAAAGGTTTTATTCCATGCTTTCTTAAAATGAATGTATTACTTAATAATCTTAATTTATGCAGTAATTAATCTTACTGCACAGATAATAATACCACATCTAAATGAAAATACACCAGAAACCAGCTATATGAAAAAGTTTGTAAGCATTAACTGTAATGTTACCAACATTTTTAAAAGTAAAAGCACAACATAATTTTTAATATTAGCTACTACATATGTCATTTTACAGCTAAAATGTTGAAGTTTAGCTGTTTTAACTACTGTAATCATTAAAAATTTAGCAACCTGAATATCACTTCCTAACATCATCCCTAGCAAGTAACTCTTTTTCTCCTCTCATGTTCCATACTTGGATCTGGATCTGCCTTTGGAACCCGCTCATCTTTCTGTCCCTCATCATCATCACTGGTGGCATGTTGCTGCATAGCTGTCCAAGTAGGTATCGCAGCAGCCCGGAGACCACCAAGTGGGAGGAGCTTTTGCCGCAAGTGGGCTGGACTTCATGGAGACCTCCAAGTGGGAGGAACTTTTGCCGCTTGTGGGCGGGACTTTGCAAATGGGCGGGGTTTAAGCGGAAATTTCACATTGCGTCATTGCCGGGGTGAACGCGAATGAGGATGGGATGAAGTATAGCGATACTAATGAAAAACAGATTTATTGTTTTTAATTTTATCATCAAGAGGTTGTTATATAATTTTGTGACAACTGCAAACATTCAAGTATATTAAATTATATTAATTTTATAATTATATCAGTATCAAGAAAATTTATGCGTAATTTAGAGCAATGAAATGTTTACTGTATGTTGTTTGTCTTTAATGTTTTTCTTTAATGTATGTTTGAAATCTGACGGTGAATTATATTGTTTAGATTGTTACAATAACCTGGCTCTAGTTGAAGCAACATTACAAAAGGCCACACATGGAAGTGCATTTTACAAATAATCATTTAATAAAAAGAAAAAAAAAAGAAAAAAAGTGATACAAGAATTAATAATAAAAAAAAAAAACATTCCAAGACTTAAGAGGAAAATATTAATGGTACCAAAATCCAATTTAAGACACTCCTTTGCCCATCTCCTTTTTATCACCAACTCAATCACAGGTAACGCTCCACACCATTCAAGATTCAAGTTTTATTTGTAGGGCTGTAGTACTCGAGTCCGGTCTTGGACTCGAGTCCAGACTCGAGACATTTTTCTGTCGTCTTGGACTTCTTTGCATTTGCACTCGGACTTGTCTCGGACTTGGCCATTGGACTCGCCAAGTCTTCTAGTTGGTCTCGATCGAGTCCAGAAAAAAAATACAATAAAAAAATTATCCTTCAAAACAAAACCACATTTGCATGATGTCGCGACTGAAAACGTGTGGAAAACACTAGGCGCGCTGCTCTCCTTATTTCCAAAGCACTCTACGCTCGCACTCCAGTGGCGTCTGCTGTTGCTGGGCAACCATGACCCGCTCTCCTTGAAGACGCAGAAGTTTCAGCAAAGAATAAATGGATTTCCAGTACTAAACATCCCTTGTAGTAGTTCTGCTAATAGATTCATTTAAAAAATGGCTATCCTTGTACAGCTATGACCATCTGTTTCTCCATTTTATCTTTCAGTATTGTTCCTAGAAAGGATGTGCATGACCAGCGGTGCACTTACTGCGACCTGAAAAGTTTAATTGTTTCTAATTTAATTCTACCTGTTCGATTGTGTTTTATTTACATATACACCTAGATAGCCTTAAAGGTACCCTTTACAATAATTAAATAATCATTATTGTTGTACAGTATAGGGGTTGCAAGACTACTGATTTCTACTAGTCGATTTTTTTTATAAAAAAATGCTCGAGTTACTCGGCTACACATGGTTCATGCTATTGTAAATGAAAACACATTAAATAGTTTTAATCAATAAACGCGTATTAATGTATAGCCTTATGCAACAATTACATATGCAAATTTGTAAAACTTTATAATTATGACATTACATATTTAAATTTTCATGTAACAGCCAGTTATCTGTTATTTGTATCTGTAACAGTCACAACATTTTTCCTATCTGCATTCAGATACAACATCGTTACTTGATAAGACTGTTAAGACTTTTATATATTTTTTCGTAGTTATCACTCAACAAGTATGTCGTGTTAAACTAAAATAATTATTAATTTCTAAAATAATATTTATCATGCAAGCAGAGAGATGTCATGACAAATGTTTAGTGATCATTTGAACACGACTGGATCCATTTAATGCGCACATTTTGCAGAACACTTTGAGCGAGTCATGTTAATGAACTTCACTAAACAAATGTGCGTGTGCCGCGCAAACCAGCAAAACATAAAGATGCAAACATGTAGGACAAGTAGACAATGTATCCGTATCTAAGCTGATTATTAGCCTACTCTTGAGACTTTGTTATATGACATACAAAAAGCAGTGATATGTAGGTCTGGCATATTTTTTTGCACAGTCTAAAAAGAGTAAGAGATAATTAAATACAAATAATGAAATATACACAATATATTAAACTACTACACAGATGATGTGCAGAGATGTAAACAATGTGCAGTGAGGATGAGTTGCATAGTTAGGTTGTGTCAAAAAAGTGCAGTGTGCAGAGAGTTATTGGGTAGCACTAAACAACATGCAGAAGCACCTGCCTGACTGTAGCAGATGAAACAGTGGATTTCCAGGGTGGGTGGGGTCTTTAAGGATCTTAACAGCCCTAGATTTACATATTCTGGTGTGGATGTCTTGCAGAGAGGGGAGAGATGTTCTGGAGATGCCCTCAGCTACTCTTTGCAGGGCATTTGAAGGTACTTGAAGCTGTTCACTCTCTCCACTGTGGTCCCGTTAATGTTGATTGGGGTAGATCCGCTGCTGCCTCAAATAGAAAAGAGTCATTGTACAATATTATTACAATTTACAATATGACTTTCTACTGCATTTCTGAACAAATAAATGAAGACCTGGTGAGCATCAGACTTCAAAACCATTACAAAATCTGTCCAACCCCAAACTGTCCTGTAGAACAGATATTTAAGGAACCTGAGGTTTTAACCTGATTGATTTTTATCAGCATTGGAACACTTTGCAGCTGCTTTCACTCCAAGGCTATGGATTATATTTTTACTGGAATGAAGTGTCACTAGTTACTAAACATTCAGTCCAAATAATTCACTGTTGACAAGTTAACAGTTACTAAATTACAATACATTCTGTGGACGTCTCACACAAATGTGCAATGTCATTTACATTCCAACATTTGTCATTTAGGACAGTCTCTGACCATACCTCTGGAGCAATTTTAGGGAGAAGCGCTGTTGCAAATGTCCACCTTTAAAGTATGAACATAATTTATCCCCCCGCCCCCCACACACACACACACACACATTAGTCAAAAATCTTCAGACACAATAAATTATATAATATTATTATATAAATTATCTTGATGCATAGAAAAAAAAAAAAGCTTACAGGAAAGCGATCCTTTGGGTTTGCAGAGAGAGGCGGTAACCAGGTCACTGAAATGTAACCCAGACATTTGGCCACCCAGACTTGAACTTTCCGTAACACAAAGTTTACACAATGTTTTTGTTAGTTGGTGTTTCCTACATTGATATGTAAAGCATGGTAATGCACACTGCAGTTATCCTCATATATCCACTGTCATGAGCATTCAATTGAAAAATGAATTTGGTAATTAAACCAAATGTTTCAATTGCATTACATTCTTTGGATTAACGTTAAACGTAAAAATAGATAATTAAAAAATAACAGCAGGTTTTGAAACAATGACCAGCTTTGTTACAGTGAGGCATAATCAGTTGGGAGCTTTAACTGAGACTAATTTTTATGGAACACTGTACCAATTATATTAAAAGTTAGAATTTATCATTAAAATATAAGTGCAGTTATAATACATACATATTTTACGTACCGTTAGTACCTGCTTATGGTCTTCGGTGTCCATAATCTGCTGCAGCGTAGGTCCTATATATATGTATTGCAGAAATATTTAGCACAAAAGGGTAAGACACAATAAATATGTAATTTATCTGCGCTGCTAATGCTGTCTTCACGTGCTCTCGGAATAATCGTAAATATCAGTTTTGAAGGTAAAAATTGCACATGAATGTCCGCCCATTTTCAAACTTGAATGCAATGAGCTTGTAATCATGATTTAACTACGTCAAGACTAAAACATCATCCGCCAAGATACTGTACTTTTCCACAACTTGTAATACGTTGTACAAGTCTAAAAACTGTTTAACAAATGTACTCCTTCAAACTCATCTTGACGCTGAAAAGCGAGAAATTGACGTCGTCTTTTTTTTTTTTTCGCAGCGTGCATTAATCCCATGACATTAAATAAACCAATCAAAAGACTCTGGAGGTTTGTATAACCCACTTGGAGCTGAAGTCCCACCCATTTGGAGCTGACCCGCCCATTTGGAGCTGGCTCCGACCTCCGTTTATACCCATCTCTAGCTGTCTGGCTCACTTCTTCACTGCTGCTAATATTTAACTGCGAGGTGCTGCTGGAAAATATTGCTATATATTTCAGTTCGTTTGGGACATTTAGCGGCTTCAGTTTTTTAACCGCGGCCGCGTTATGCATATTGTTTGTTTGTTTGTTTGTATGCTTCTTCTATCTAACGTTAACATTTTTGCTGTTCGTTTCTTCCTACTCTTCCACTTCTTCTTCTTCTTACTTGGCGGCCACGGCCAGTGCAGTTGGCATCCAACTTAAAGGTGCATTGCTGCCACCTACAGTACTGGAGTGTAAAACAGATTAGTGGGGGAAAAAAAACCGGTGATGACTGCATGCTTGGCAGGTGGTGGCTATATATAGCCATTACTGTGCAGAATAATACTTCAAAAATACAAAATAAATGTTTTAGGTATTGTACAAATTAAAAAAATGTAATGATGTTTATCCATAAGTTTTGATTTTCGACATAGATTTCGCAATGTAGTTTTGTGTGGGCTGCTTCAGTTTCTTCAGAAATGTGTGTAAGTTAACTGGAAGTGATGAAATCTCATGAGCAGGTTTAGATTACAGGTTTAATTTATATAATAACAGGTATAATAATTACAGGTTTAACAGTTAATATCTAAAAAAAGAAAAGAAAAGAAATCCTTGATATAGTTTACACAATAATCAATGTATTACTGTACTGAAAATATAAATATACTAGAGTAAATAACATACACAATGCAAAGTGCAAAAATATATAAACATTACATTTAATGTTAAGCTCACATAAAGAAAAAAATGTTTTAACCGTTTGAATAGATATTTTATCCTATAATATAGATGAATTGACAACAAACAAACTTTTATTTTAGTTTTTTATTTATTTAATTACTTTTAGCTTAAATTTATTTGGAGAGACTTGGGACCATGATGTGACTCAATATGATAAATGTGAAAAAATCATTGCATGCATGTAAAGTTTTGCAGTTTGACATGACAAATCTCTTCTAATAACACGAAAACAATTAAGATTTGGTTTGACCTTCTTACAGATGTACTCAATGTGACTGTCAAATTTTAAATTCTTATAGAATAATCCCTAGATACTTGACTTTAGTCACTGTTTTAATTACTTCATTTTTAATCTGCACTTCAAATACATCCCTTGTTGGCCTATTTCTTATGGAGAAGCACATGGAAACAGGTTTTTTTTTTGCATTAATAGTTAAATGAGACAACTCAAGCCATTTAGAGAGGTTATGTAATGCCTGATTCAGGTTCTCACCTGCAAGGCTGGGTGTTGTAGTGGACACATGGATGACAGTGTCATCAGCATACATCTGACAGCCAACGCCTAGACAGCAATTTGGTAAGTCATTAACTTGTCAACTTCATATTTTAACCATTTCTGAATATTCACAGCTGAAAAATGACATCAAATGAATAATTCTTGGGGGTTTGGAATACAGAAATAACCAAAAAAAACAACAATTGTTACCATGAATCAAAATTTTATAAAATAATAATATTTTAGATTGGTTAAAACGAACCTTCTTTGTTATTCCTTCAGCCTTTTAACTGCGACTTGTACACTACACCTGCACGAATGCACAGAAACTGTGAAACCGGGAATGGAAAAAGCTTTTTAGTAGCCGACTGAAACTGCATACAATGATATTTTTGGCCACTGAGAGCAACAACTTGCGTCTGAAAAAAATTGTTGACAGCTAATATGCGGAGAGGTTTGGTCATGAGACAGTGAAACTATTTGGCCAATCTGAGCATGCGAAACAATTTGTAACAATTCATTCAATGATTTGTTTAATCTTTTGATTGGCTGAGAGGAATTATACTGTTTTCATACAGTCTATGGATATATCGCAATCTGCAAAAAAGAGAGACTGGTGTTTGTCATGGTTTGAAAAAAAAAGGGGGAAAACAAAACCTAATAACACTGATTTGAATTGAATTTTGCATAAAATTTAAAATTGACTTTTCAATACCGACCAGATACAATACTGATTTTGGCGTTTGTTGCATTAAACTCTTCATATATATATTCATTTCACCCAAAATGTCACTTACACCCTTCTGGTTCTCAGCCCTTGCTATGTACTATAGCACGTAAAACAGGAACATGAAATTAATATTCTAAAACCAACTCATGTAAAAACTTTACATGTCCATGCAAATTTACTTAGTACAGTTCTTTGTCCTGAAAATAATATGTTAATCTTTTCTGAGAAGGAGGGATTTGCAACTTGGTGCCTTTTCAGATCCAGCATTTTGATTGCCATGGTGTGGCCCCTCTCTGGTATCGGCTCTATTTGAATCCAAGTGCAGAACAATATCTTTAAGGTTTTTCCTATGAATAATTAACCAACCTATTCTAGTGAAAATATGTAAATTCATATTATCCAATCATCATAATTACGTCGAGTGCAAAAGAAGCGGTGAACCATTTTCTTCAACCAGTTTATTGAATCGAACTGTCCGAAAGAACCGGTTTGCGGAAAAGAACCAAACTTCCCCTCACTACTTTTTAACCCGAAAACCAATGGAACCGGTTTTTGACGGTTCTGGCTCTGCTCTGTGTTCATCTTCAGTTCTCTCTTCACAGCAGTTCAGTCAGTGTACTGTTTGAGTAAATTAATTACTCCGGGATATTGGTTTGTTTTAACTCAGAGAGAGTGTCAGCCACGTTAAAAAAGTTAACAGCTTAAGTCATTTGTGGATTAATTCTTATTGGAGATGCGAACCGTTACAAATGATTCAGTTAGATTTGGTGAACTGGTTCAAGAAGATCCGGTTACATCGAGTGATTAGTTCGCGAACCAGATATCACTACACTGCAGTGAACTCTATCACAACAGACACAGAAGAGAAGACAATGCTGAATAAAGTCGTAGTTTTTGCTATTTTTGGACCCAAATTTATTTTCGATGCTTCAAAAAATCTTAACTGACCCTCTGATATCACATGGACTACTTTGATGATGTTTTTCTTACCTTTCTGGACATGGACAGTATACTGTACACACAGTTTCAATGGAGGGACAGAGAGCTTGCGGACTAAATATAAAATATCTTAAACTGTGTTCCGAAGATAAACGGAGGTCTTACGGGTTTGGGACGACATGAGGGTGAGTCATTAAAGCTGCAGTAGGTAACTTTTGTAAAAATATATTTTTTACATATTTGTTAAACCTGTCATTATGTCCTGACAGTAGAATATGAGACAGATAATCTGTGAAAAAATCAAGCTCCTCTGGCTCCTCCCAGTGGTCCTATTGCCATTTGCAGTTACCAATCCAGACCAATCAGAGCTGCGGTCCGTAACTTTGTTTGTGTTCAAAATGTAGAAAAATGTATATAATAATCGTGTACACCATGAATCCATTTTCCAAACCGTGTTTTTAGCTTGTCCTGAATCACTAGGGTGCACCTATAATATGTGTTTATATTCTGACTATTTAAGATTGCTTCGGGGGTACCGCGGCGGAGTAAACCAGTACCTTTGTGATTCTTCATAGACATAAACAGAGAGAAGTAGTTCCGGCTACAATGTTCTTCCGCAAGACGCAAGCAGTTCTGTTTATTAACCGCCAGAGCGTCAAAAGTTACCAACTGCAGCTTTAATGACATAATTTTGATTTTTTTCGGTGAACTAACCCTTTAAATGTGAATTTTTGGGGTATTTGCTTTGTTTTGCTTCTTTTTTTTCTTTCTTTTTTTTTTATTAACTATGTTGCTTGATCGAATGTGATTGCTTTTATTTATTTATTTTCTATATTTTGTTTTGAAAATTAGAAGCAAGGTATCAAATGAGGAATTTAACTTTAATTGATTATATTCTAACTTAAGATTTTCACCCATAAGGTGTATTCAGCGTTAATGATGGCGACTAATTTTTTTTTTTTAAATTTCCAAAGAAACAATGAAATTTCGAGCGACACCTAGAAGGGAACAAACAAAAGGTTAATGCATTAATTTGTATAAACAGTGTTTAAAAGACATGTGATTATACATACCTTTTGAGTCAGTTTTTGTTTGAAGCATAAATTATTATTTTTTTCTTTCTCTCCTGTATTTTCTTATTTATTTATTTTTGTTTTATACATTTCAGTTAATGAGTTTTTTTTATTTAACACAAACATAATACAATCATTTAAATATCATACCTTGTGTGAGTGACTCATTGTTGTGACATCCTTTTTCTCTACAAGGGATTTCAAGTCTTCTGATCGAACTGGTCCATACTCAGACATTGTGTCTGTACCAAATTGATGGTTACATAATGGATAAACTTAACTGATCTAATCACGGTCACACTTTCTGTGAACTCCGTATCCATAATAATATACATATTATATTCACATTTGTCAAGGGTTAAAAAGAATTCATAGTTCCTCATAATTGACATGAACCAATATATTATTATAGATTTGACATATATCTATTTCTGCTTAGTCATGTCTTATAAAGTGTTATGCAGTTATTGTATATATCCTTACAACTTGAACTATCATGATTCATTGTAAAACTTAATTTACCTTTGTAATAATAATAATAATAATTATAATTATATATATATATATATATATATACTTATTATTATGTGTGTGTGTGTGTGTGTTTAAAATGCTTCATGGACACTAAGTTAAAACTGTGCTACTTTATCAACTTTGTTATGTGTGGTTTTTATGTTATGAATATTTTAAATGTGAACTAATCCATCAGAAAAAAAAAAGATGGAGATATCTCTGGAGATGGATGACTTTGGTAAAGATGGTGAATAACACTAACTTCAATATACTCTGGATTTATGTTAAAGAAAATTATCATCCTTCCTGATAGCATCCCACAGTACGCCCATTATGGAGCCCCAAATTCATATTTTCAAATCAGATAACCTCAAAAACTCAAACAAATGTGTCAGAGTTCATTCATGTTTCATTTGACTCCGCATTTGTCCATAACACAGATAACAAATAATGATTAAATGTTAATTAAATTTTCACTAACATACTTAAAAAGAGAGACTAGAGTTAAAACTTGTTTAACTATGTTTCAAACTCAATAAGACACCGTTTAAATTACGTGTCTAACTAATTTTCGAAAACAGAACGCCAATTTTACTGTTTTATCTTTTTTTTTTTTTTTTACTTAACCCTTGTGGGTTGTTGGGGACGTTTTCGTCCACTAGGGGGTAAAGTTTAGTTTTATTTTGGCCACAACTTTCTCTGTGTTTGAGCTAATGGAATGATTTTTGGTGACAAATCTTATTTTGACCCATATTTTGGGAAAATGCTTTGTAATTTTTCAAAAACTCAATGGTACACTGTGGACAAATTCACTACCCTTTCGGGATGTTCTTGGATGAAAACATCCACTAAATTAAACTGCTTTAAAAATGTATCAGATACATTTATTTATTTATTTTTTTGCATAAATCTATTAATCAACCTCAGTCCTGATCAAAACTACTAATTTTTTTTTTTTAATTCCAAGATTTTAACTTTTTAATTACCAAGTTCATAAGTGATGTCACTGATTTGGGGAAAAAAACTGTTTTTGCCCCACTGACTTCCATTATAACGACATTTTTTGATTGCAAAGCCATGACAACATATAATCATGCATTCTTGATTGTTTGTGGTTTTCCCTTTTGGGAAGAGGTAAAAAAAAATATTTTTACAGTTGATCACTAGGTGGGACCGTTAACCCTTTAAATAGGCCTGTGCAAAAAAAGGCTTGGTTCTGGCTTGTATATGGAGTTATATGGAGTATAACAGCAAATTATAGTGTTTGTGTGTGTTTGAGATTCTTGATTGTTGGTGGTTTTCCCTGTTGGGAAGAGGTAACATTTGTTATTTTTTACAGTTGATCACTAGGTCGGACCATTATCCCTTTAGATAGGCATGTGCAAAAAAAGGCTTAGTTTCTGGCTTGTATGGAGTTATATGGAGTATAATAGCAAATTATAGTGTGTGTGTGTGTGTGTGTGTGTGTGTGTGATAGAGAGAGAGACAAAGAGAGGGTGTGAGAGAGACCTTTGTGCGCTTACCTTGATGTATAGTATCTGAAAAAATCAGACTATGCACCTCATGCTCTCAGAACTACATGGAGTAAACAATAAAAAAAGAAATGTGTTTATGCACCTGCTGCCTTTTGATGGTGGAAAAGTACAGATGTGAAATGTTCCTTTTTTCTTGATGGTAAAGCCAGTTTAAAACCTTAAAATCCTGTAAAAAAAAAAACTACTTCGCATCAAATTTATGAACATAATGTATTATGAACCAAAATGCAATACCAACTTCAAATAAGCTGCAGCTCGCTGGAGGGGTCACGCTACATAATCATTTCTAAAACTTTGGTACAAGTCAAGCCCTTTCTTGTGTTGCTTGCTGCTCTTCTCACCATTAAATATCAGGCACGATGGCATGCAAGTGTTTAGTCTATTCGCTTGTTAAGTCTGACGTCACGTAGCAGCGCTTCCGTGTCCAAATGCTCTATCAGTTACCACGAGAAAACAACAAAAGTTGCTAATATAAACTCACAATGTTATAGAGTACAAGCGGAAAAGTTATAATATTAACCTTTAACTCCATACCGAAGTACCAGATAGCCAGACAATGAAAATATTAATACAAAAAATATATATAAAAATAATTTGTGTTTGGGACGCTGTGAGCACGGAGACTGTAGTGTATATCGTAAGTTTGAAAGCGTTTAACTTAAATTATCAATATGAATAAACAGTGCTCATAAACGGCTGCTGAGGTCATATTCTCAAGTGAAGCGAGTTGAGGCCTGGACCCGGAAACAGCGCTTCTTACATCATCACTTAACAACCAAATACTTTCACCACCATTAAAAGGCAGCAGGTGCATAAATACACTTTTGTTTACTCCATGTAGTTCTAAGAGCTGAGGTGCACATTGTGATTTTCTGAAATACATTAAGGTAAGTGCACAAATGTCTCTCTCACACACACTCTCTCTCTCTTTCTTACACACACACAAATACACACTCAATATAATATGCTGTTATACTCCATATAGCTTCATATAGAAGTCAGAAACTAAGATTTTTTTGCACAGGCCTATCTAAATGGTTAATGGTCCCACCTAGTGATCAACTGTAAAATTAACAAATTTTACCTCTTCCCAAAAGGGAAAACCACAAACAATCAAGAATGCATGATTACATGGTGTCATGGCTTTGCAATCAAAAAATTTCATTATAATGGAAGTCAATGGGGCAAAAACAGCCGCCCCCAACAACAAATTAGGGAGAAAAAAAATTAAATCGAATGCTGCACAAAAACTAAAAATGCATCAAAGCCAATGTTGCTAATAATCTCTGACATGCCCAAGACTGTTATAATAAGTTTAAAAAAAATCCAGCCACAATTACTTTTATATTGAAATTAAGTCATTTTGTGTGTTTTTCCCCCCAAATCAGTGACATTATAAATGAACTTGGCAATTAAAGAGTTAAAATACTGGATTTTTTAAAAAACATTTGGTAAATTTGATCAGGATTAAGGTTGATTAACAGATGCAAGAAAATTTTTGAAATAATAACTGAATCTATAACATGTTTACATCAGTTTAACTAAGTGAATATTTTCATCCCGAACAACTCCAAAGGGTAGTAAATGTGAACAATCCTCACGGACTAACTACAATCATCATACCCATTTAATAACTAATACCCACGGTCTTCTCGAAGGTGGTGAGCGGTAAAGCCATGATTTAGTCATTTACTAAGACAGGACCAGCACAACTGAGTTATACAGAAGTATTGTATATAAGTATACACATGGATTTCTGATCCTTTAAACTATATATTTGGTGATATTTACTATTTTCTGCTAAAAAACAAAGAAGCATGCAAATTAGGCGGCCCTCTAGCCAATAGGATTGGCTCTCTGTGCTGATCATTCAGGCCATGTGATCTGCTCTCCTCCCACAGCACTGCAGTTCACAAACCCCATAAGTTAGAGGCTGCCTACAGCGCCCTCTATCTGCCACAAGAGGGATCTCATCATCTGCACAAACAAACGTTTATAACTGCTAAAAAACAAAATTGAATGATTCAGTCTAAAATACATTTAAAAAGGTCACTTAAAATTATCCTACCTACCCGGAGTATGTTTAAAATTAAAGAAAGACAGTTTTCAAAAGGAAATTGAGCTAACATGTTAGCGTTTGTTACTGTTCCCCAGCACAGCTCCACATTATCTACCTTACAGCATTTTCCCTCACTCAATACAATCACAAATCCTCTACAAATCTACAGAAATATGATTTAAGGTTCTAAGAAGCAATGCAAAACTTGAAAGCTTGTTTTTGGTTGCATTAAACATTAATGTGTCAGTTCACCGCTAAAGGAGCTCAAGTATGGTTTCTCCACAACTAGACAAGTCTAATTTATGGCTTTCTCTTCCTCTAGATGGCTCTCGAGTATAGGATATGCCTTTGTTCATTGATAGCAGCGTCAATTCGGTCTTAAGTTTCAGTATTTTACTGCACAAGCGGAATGATGGCGAAGATCCTTTCTTTTACGGTCTATGGTTGGATCCAATTCCTTAATTCAAAGTTTCCATATTCTACAGTGTAACCACTCATATTTGTGGATTCATGCATCTAATCACAGATAGAAGTCTCGCGCTACATTTTCTTCAGCAGCCAATAAAATTATAGTCTGAAACATTTTCTCCATTATTCAAATAATCAATAATTGTCTGCAAAATCTGCTAAATGTTTGCAACAACTTTTTACGAAAACGATTGCAATTAATAATTGTAATGTTTACATTTCAAGGGCACCAGTCAGCAAAAAGAGGAGATGTGCAAAATCACATTCAATTCTAATATTAATAAAATACCAATAAAAGTGTAGGCTACATATCTGCTCTAGTTACCTTAGGAGTATCTCAAGTTAATAGCAGACCAAAACACTCAAATTCATCAGATATTTTCAATGTATTATCCTGACATTTTTAAATTGTATTTATGGAAAACCATCATAAAACATTGCTATTTAGCATTCAGCTTAAACAGGAACATATATTATCCATATATTATACAATTACAAGCTTTGTATATTGGACTGTACATCTCAGGTTGTGCTTACTGTATGTTCAGCTCTACAAAACTGATAAATCTATCACACACATTTAAAAGCAAAACTGGTCCCACTTTGTATTAGGTGGCCTTAACTACTATGTACTTACATAAAAAAAATAAGTACAATGTACTTTTTG
Organism: Carassius auratus; assembly: GCF_003368295.1. NCBI lineage: Eukaryota > Metazoa > Chordata > Actinopteri > Cypriniformes > Cyprinidae > Carassius > Carassius auratus. The sequence goes on from NW_020523638.1 coordinate 295,077, forward strand.
TGTTCATATTGTATTGTAAAACACTTTTGCTGCTATTGAGGTGGGATAGGGGTAAGGTTAGGGAGAGGGTTGGAGGTATGGGTAAGTTTAAGGGTGGGTTAAGGTGTAAAGTATGGGTCAACAGTGTAATTATGAAAGTTATTACAGAAATTAAATACAGATGTAATTACATGTAGGTTTTTTTTTTTAAATATAAGTACAATGTAAAAACATGTACACAATAAGTACATTGTACTAAATTATTAATTAAAATGCAAGTACATAGTTAAGGCCACTTAATATAAAGTGGGTCCGCAAAACTTATTTTAATAAAAAGCTCTGTAAGGTGTCCTTGCAAAGGTGTCCACGCCACAAACTCAAAATCACTGTTATAAGAATAAGACACTCAAAACTCTTTTTCCATGTCCATTAAGCCAGGATCATTTTTATTGCACAAAGAAATTTCAAAAAATATTTTTTTGCATTTTTTTTTTTTTTCAATCTTCCTTTTTTTTCCCCCATTTTACTTTTTTTTTTTTTATAAACAAAATCAAAAACTTAACACTGTGGAGAGCAAAAGGACATTTGTAGGGTGCGAATCATGCATTAAATATCACATGAAGTGCGGTTTTCTTTTTCCCTGTTCTCTGGAACAGCCCTCACAGACATTCAGTGTGCATGCCTGCAAAAAATTTTTAAGTTGGTTGACATTTGTATGGGACATTCGCATGTGCTATTAATTTGCATTGTACACTATTAAGGGCACATATTAAGATAGAAGAATGCAAGCAAATTACCTGTATTGCAGTGCTCCTTTACTTTGCAGACAGTTCCTTGGCTTGATGAGCCTGAAGAACAGCTACAGCCTCTTCAACCTACACAGTACAGAAAAGCACAATGATCAAACAAAATCTGGTCTTAGACTGATTGTTGAGTAAATGTTCTGAGCAGGTAAACCTTGGAGTGCAGGGACTCTGGAGTCTCGAGCATGTGCAGTAGTTCAGAGTTGTCGATCTCCAGCAGCATGCCTGTAATCTTTCCCGCAAGAGTCGGATACAAAGCCTGGATAAGTGGATACAGCCGCTCACCTGAATGGGATGCAAAGTTTGGTGGTTTTCCTCATGTTATGATGTAGTACATATAATATGTATATATACACATAATACATATGTAGTGTGCTATATTCCAAGCCTTCTGAAATCATATGATAACCATCTTCTGCTTTACACTAAATAGATCCTGTAAAGTGTCACACTTCACCCTCTACTGAAGAGTATTATTAATTTAGGTTACAATCACTGGTGTAAGCAGCAGGAGCTATAACATGATTCAAACTTTACTAGCTCACAACTTTAACTTTGAAGTGACCGTGTGTGCGCATCCCATACCTAGAAGTTGTTTCTGCTCCTTTAATGGTGCAGCCGCCAGCATTGAGGCAGTAAGGGACTCCTCGCCTCTCACATGAACCGCCGGCTCTGTATTCTGTACTAACTAAAGAAACAGTAAGAGAATGACAGTTATATCTTTCAATTGAAATGCTCCTAATGGTGTTTTTTCACTGCACGGTACAGTTCGGTACGGTTCACTTTTACCAAAACGTGACGTGTAAACTCTACTGATCACTGATTGGCTGGAGAGAATCATCACTATCTGCATCACTGAACTTACAAACAAAAACACAACAGAACCACTAGATTTAAATCAGCACAGCCAGTGAAGGATCGAACACAACCGTTTTGAACAACCAAAAAAAATGGCTGTTTTGTGTGTTGAGGAAATACCGACGTTCCTCTTGTTGATAGCAGATGAGCAGATCCAGCGAGAGCTTAATGGGATGATCCAGAATGAAAAAATGTTTCAGGAACCGCAGCGCAACTATAATGGGCATGTGTACCCTAAAGCGCCACTAAACTGCAGTGGGAACGCAAACAGAGCCGTGCCGTGCCGCACAGTGGAAAACAGCCCTAAGTGTCATCACATTTCTATGGACTGAAACTAGTTCATGAAGTTGTCATTCGTTTTTGTCACTATTCTGTTGATATCTTAAAATGGCTTGAAAAAGCCTACTTCCTGATGTACTATTTAAACATTATTATTATGAACCAAAATTTAAACACCATCTCCTCCTAGAGCTTTTAAACTACAACCACCAAATTTGGGTCAGACCTTTAGACTTGTCTGACTCAGGTTTCTATATCTTTTCTAACTTAAGCTTATGGTTTTTGTAAACCAGACTAACCTAAAAACCACCTAAAATCCATAAAAAAAAACTTTTGTACAATGAGACCTTTCGAGCTGGTCAGACTGGTCTTAGCTGTTTTTTTGCTCAATCAACTGGTTTTACCTGGATTAACATAGAAACGTGTTAACAACATGCTAATAACTTGTTAATAGTGCTAGCAATATGCTAGTTACTTGTTAATAATGCCAGCAACATGCTAGCGAAATGCTAATCATGCTGGAAACATGCTAGAGACATTGTAGTCACTTGCAAATCACGCTGGAAACATGCTAGCAACATGCTAGTTACTTGTTAATCATGTTAGTAACTTTGTAATCATGCCAGCAACATGCTAGTCACTTGTTAATAATGCCAGCAACATGCTAGCGACATGCTAATCATGTTGGAAACACACTAGTGACATTCTAGTCACTTGCAAATCATGCTGGAAACATGCTAGTTACTTGCGGATCATATTATTCACTTGGTAATCATGCCAGAAACATGTTAATCATGCTGGAAACACGCTAGTGACATTCTAATCACTTGCAAATCATGCTGGAAACATGCTAGCTACTTGCTGATCATATCCACTTGTTAATCATGCCAGCAACATGCTAGTCACTCGTTAATAATGCCAGCAACATGCTAGCGACATGCTAATCATGCTGGAAACACACTAGTGACATTCTAGTCACTTGCAAATCATGCTGGAAACATGCTAGCAATAGGCTATTTACTTGCCGATCATATTATTCACTTGGTAATCATGGCAGCAACATGCTAGTCACTTGTTAATAATAGGGCTTGGGCGTCGTGACGTCATTACTTGGCGTGGCCGCCACGTTGAATGGCTCCTTTACTGCCACTCGGACTACTGCGCAGTGTTTAGACATACTCTCTCTCATCCGTGTGTCTTAATTTGATGAATTAAAAATCTATTTTAACCATTTTCAACCGTTGCTGTATTGTGGGGTGTAATAGCGCAACACATAATCGCCATGGGGAAAATAAAATGAGAATGGATTAACTTTACAACGCTTTCCTGCTTGGAGGCGCGACTACGGAGACCATAACATCTGAATATTAATTTATATAGCTTAAGTCAACATTGAAAATAAGGGAAATTTATCGAGTTACTCATCCAAAATACGGGAAATTTCAACATTCATCTTTTTGTTGCTATCCCTCTGCTGACAGCAAAAATTTGTACTATAAAACTGCTGCATTTACTAACGTTATTTGTGAAGCTAGGTCTAACGTGACTAGTTACAGATTGGCGTGAAATCGTGCTCTCACAACAACCACGCTATCTTAAAAAGCCCAACATCACGCTAAGGTTGCTTTCAAGTAAGCAAAACGATGCTTTGAAAACATCTGTTTCGCTGGAAGGACAAGGAGTAGCAACAGGACAACAGCACACAGACTTGACAGGTCTGATGGAGGGGCTAACGGGATATTTTACAGGAAAATACTAAAAAAGACAGCGGTGAAAGAGCTCAAATACGTGAGAACCCCGGAAAAAACAGGAGGGTTGACCGCTACTAACTACACTTTTGAAACACATTGTTAAAAGTCCATGTGTGAATGGTTGTTAGCACTAACGGTTACTAAACTAGCAGCTAGGTAAGATTAGAGCGCAGCTTACTGGATTACTGTTTGCCGCTGTTCCGGTTCTATGATTTGCAGCTCCTGAACCCATCCATTTGTGAACTGTACATGAGACTTCAATGACTTGTAGCTTCGGAACTATTCTGAAGTGTAGGCGCTCACAAAACAAACAAGGGAGCCGAAGATATCTGCAGCAACAAGTCTCCGTCGGTACTCCACTATTGGTTGGGAATTTCATGTGGATCCAAACCGTTAATAGTGCCGATTTTGTCCACATACATGGTCCCTGGTATCCCTATTTAGCGTATGCCTATAAATCCCACAACCTTTTCGCGACTTTGACATCTTTTTTTCTTTCTCCCAAGTCTGCTCTTCTCGTTCAACTCACTGTATGTTTACATTCGCGAAGCTGGCAACATGGCCGCCACGTCCCAGAATGCAACTCGGCGCCCAAGCCCTATACCAGCAACATGCTAGCGACATGCTAACCATGCTGGAAACAAGCTAGTGACATGCTAGTAACTTGATAATCATGTTAGCAACACTGCTAAAACATGCTACCATTTCTTATCTCTTTTTCTACTTGATTGTTTTGCCTTCAAAATTGTAAAACTACTTCAATTAGTTAAAACTGAAAACCCTCAAACTTTAAGCTTTTAAAACCACGTCAAACTTTCAGGCTAGGCTTTTTCAAGCCAACTTAAAGTTTGTCTACAAACTTTATTTCTAGTTTTTACAGTGTTCTTGTATTCACAGTTGGTCAGCAAAGCTCACTCTGCGAGAGAGGGTTAAACTGGGGCTCCTGGACTGTGTTGTACTGGGGTGCTGCTACATCATAAATCAAATGGTGAATAAAACACCACCACACTGTCATTTCACAAAGTTTTATATACATAAATGTTTTGGGCACTTTCTATGCATTTCAAAAGGACTTTTTTTTAATCCAACTTAATCTTAATTACGTTAATCGATTAAAATTGTCCAAAAATGAGGAACGCTTCACGAATTTGCGTGTCATCCTTGCGCAGGGGCCATGCTAATCTTCTCTGTATCGTTCCAATTTTAGTATATGTGCTGCCGAAGCAAGCACGAACAAGTAGCCTAGGCGTCTGGTATATATAGCAGTGTCTTGGGGAAGGTTTTCACGAAGGTGGTGAGCAGTTAAACCATGATTTAGTCATTTACCAAGAGAATACAAGCACATTTGGGTTGCTGCAAGATACATATGTACATATAGTCATGCCCTTCTTATCCTTTTAACTATATATTTGGTGTTATTTATGCTTTCCCACCAAGAAACAGACCAGCATGCTGATCAGGCAGCCCTCTAGCCAGTAGGATTGGCTCTCTGTGCTGACGCATTCAGGCCATGTGATCTGCTCTCCTCCCCCAGCAATGCAGTTCCCAACCCCCAACGTCAGGACTTCTCTCGTCACTCGTGTGAGACCATTACACAAGAAGCCGAAGCATCCAAATGGTCTTTACTTAAGATTTAACTTTTATAACGGTAGTCTACAATGCCTCCAACTACCACAAGCGGGATCTCCTAATGAGCAAAAGAATATGCTTATAACACCGTTATAGCACAGTTATAACACGATAATATAAAATTCTAGCACAATTCACTACAAAATTAGAGCAGAAAGTTGTGTCTGAAATGCATGTACATTAGCAAGATCATTTACTGATTCCTTTGCATGAAACCACTTTTTTAATTTAATGTTATGAAATCTACACATACATAACAGTGAAACAAAGAAAAGTTCTATCAAAAGGTAAGTGAGCTAACATGTTAGACTTATCACTGTTCAGCTCCACACAACGCTATATTATCTAGCATACATTACAGCGCCAACCCTTGCTCACTTACGTAAATTCTACCAACACATAACTTTTCACACTTGAGCAGATCAGACGTTTGATCACTGCAACACAGCACTCAAAAACAATCACAAACCCCTCCCCCGCCCTGCCTTCAGTAAAGCAGATCACTCATCCATTCTTCCTCTGCCTGCATAGCCTACAAACAAAAGCTAAAACAGGAAAAAAATTATCAGAACAATCCATCAATGGAGGAAGGATGCCATCGTCACACTTCAGGACTGCTTTCACACAACGGATTGGAAGATATTTCGGGATGCAGCTGCCACAGACATTGAGGAATATACAAACTCTGTCACTGATTACATCAGTATGTGCACTGAAAACACCATCCCAAAAATCTTGGTTAAAACCTTTCCAAACCAGAAACCCTGGATGAATGCTGATGTCAGGGCCAAACTCAAAGATCTTATTTCAGCCTACAACTCTGGTGACACTGAGGCCTACAGAAGGGCCAGATATGATCTTCAGAGAGCTATCAGTTCTGCAAAAAGAGCCTATAAAGACAAGATGATTGAAAACATTCAGGGATCTAAATCTCAAACTCTTGTGGGACTGCTTACACTCAGTCACGGACCAACCAGCTAGCGGAGGTGCTTACAGACATCTTCAATTTCTCCCTCAGACTGTCTGTCTGAAGTGCTGTCTCCCCAAGACAGCACTTCAGCAGACGGCTGACCACCCACTACAGACCAAAATATACACATGGCCAACTCCCCTCCATCTGACCATCAGCTCCATGATACTGTACACAGTGTACACAACACAAATGGACACATGCCCTCTCTTCACCAACATAGAACTGCTATATTGTCCTGAGCCTCAATGGACTCTTGGCTAACCAGCCACTGACCACAGGTCCAGCCAGTCCATCACCAAGTAATACCATCACCCAGCCACTTCAGCTAATGACTGCACACCCAGGATGATCCAACACCTTTCAACATACCGGTCACCACACAAACCCAGTATCAAGACTCCTGAGGAACCCAATCGAAAAGGGGGCAAGCAGGAAACAACATGTTGGAAAACAAGGCGAGACATGGAACTCTGGTGACACTGAAGTAAACCCAACTTTTATGTCATCTCTAACTCTTTGATCGACCCCATGATGAAGCTCAGACACAGAACTGAACTCATAAGGCCTCAATGGTGTGCACCGAACATGCAGTCATACACGCATACCACCTTCTCATTGATCGAGAGCTGCTGGATCACATTGACCCTTTGCGGAACTTGGGACAGCCTAAACTCAAGGCTGAAGTGCAAAACCCCTGCCACTTCAGCCAAACAGTTCACCCAGACAGACTGTAAGGTCACAAGTATATCTCACAGCCAGCCATGAGAATATGGCCTCGAGCCTCACACTCTTCAAAGCATGTATCAAGCATACACCAGACGTGCCTTCACAAGCAATTGCATGAGCTTCCCTATGACCGCCAAAGACACCTGCGTTTTAACCTGAAGTAAAATAACCAAAGCTCAACCTGCTACTTCCTGTTTCTCACAGACACTGCAAACCCCCGGAGAATCCCTGTGAAGTGTGTGAACTTTCTGCCAAGACCTTACCAGACATTTACACTTGTGAATATATAAGAATGCAGTCCCAGCATATACAAAAAGGGGTCACTGTTCAGCTCAACAGACAGTGTGGCCAAACCCTCAAATCACACATCTTTAAGGGAATGGAGGGAATCCAGCCCCACTTTGAGCAATACCACCTTTTCTGAAGAGACAACTGCCAATGCTAAAGCTGCTCTTCACAAGAGGCAATGTGAAGAGTTAGCTAATGCTAACTACATGGACTAACTCAAGACCACCTATCATCAAACTCCAATGGCATTTGCACTCTTTGCCATGCCTGATTAACCCTCAATCCAATCCAAGGAGTTTCACCTTACAGCCGGATTCACCAACAACATGGCCAGAACTAGAGGGTGTGCCCACTTCAGCAGAACACTGCTGCCACCAGAGCACAAACTAGTCAGATGACAAAAAGAGCCTGCTCTGCACTTCCTGAAGCATCCAGCAATTCTCCAGTTACAACAGAACCTGGAAAGTGATCACAGATGTGCCTTTAAAACTTTAATGTCCCTTGACAGCCAACGCATCTGTACAGAGGACCAACGGCCCAAAGCCACATGAACAAAGGCCCTTTAAGGATGCAATGTTGAGGCACGGTGTGCTTAGAGCAGATGTTTTGTGGGTTAACAGCAAACCTCTCCCACAGCAATACTGCAAGCTGGACTTCCAGTCTTCAAAGTACAAGTAGTAACAAGAAGTGGATCAGAAAACACCTGATTTACAGACTCAAAGACATTGTCAATGTTGAATTTTGGCAAGGAAACACTCACATCAGGATACACACACCAGTCGAGGTAGCCTACCACAATAGTAACCCACAGTTATACCTGGCCCCAAATCTGCATACGTGTACCCTAACCAAAGACATTCATTATCTCTGACCTGGCAATCCCTTCCTCAAAAGATAACACTGAAGAAGTCTGCAGGTTACAACTCTACAAAAGAGAGACACTCTGCCCAGCTGAGGCCAAGCCTCACACACAAGTCACAGAAATACAAGCAGAGATTGTGGGAAATCAGTGGCTCTTTAACACACCCATCCATACTACCACACTGACCAGCATGCTACTGCTACCCAAATCAGCCTGCCCAATCAGAGTATGTGGATTCAAGTGCCCAAAGATGCCATCCTCCACCTCGGGGATTGGGTACCAATCTGAGGTAGAAATTCCAGCTTTCTTCAAGGACCACAATCTCACTCCGGAATCTGAATGGGAATGGAGCATTGAGAAAGGGGGGTCTCAGGTGACTGACATCACCCCAATTGACACAGCCCTCCTAGCACTGTCTCGGCTGCTGGAAGAAATCAGGTACACCCTAACTCTCTGCTTTGCCTTTGCACGGTTTAACAGAGTCAACAGGGTGCAAAGGTCCATGAACAGGTGCACAGCTGCCCTTCCACGAACCATTAAATGGAGCCATCGGAAAAGAGGGACTCAGGCTGAGAAAATGCTGAACCTGACCAAAGTTAACACCCAAACTGATGGTCCAAATAATGAGGAAAATTAGAAACCACCTAGCATCTGACCATCATGATACACCGGTCATCCGATCATGATCCACCTGCTGCCTGACCATCATGACAACTGTTGTCTGATGATGTTTTACAGGTGAACTTAACACTAACCTACACCCCCTTTTCCCCCTCCAATCTTTTCTCTGTAGTATTCTCCGGTCTTCCCTCAACTACCCATTTCTCATCTCTGGATGTGAATGCAGTAACTGACACTTTATGCTCTACTTTAACCTCGTCTAAATGAGGTGTCCTCTCTCTTCCAGGAATAGCACAGGCTGCACACTCTAACCCCAGCTTATCCTATGTTCTCCGTGAGCACTTGACCACACTCAGGGCAGCAGGTAGAAAATGGTGCAAATCAAAAGATCCAGACCAGAGTATGTATCAGTCTTTGCTTTCATTTTTCTCTGCTGAACTCCATACTGCCAAATCTTCATACTTCCACAAGATCAACAGTGCTCTAGACACATGTAATCTCTTCAAAACATTCAATTCTCTCCTCTGTCCCCCTCCAACACTTCTATAACAGCTGATTATTTTTGCCACATTCTTCAAAGACAAAACCAGAACAATCAGTTGTCAATTCTCACCCCCACACCAAAGGACTTTAAACCAACCACACCCACTGCTACAACTCCTATCTTCTCCTTCTATCCCCTCACTGAGGCAGAAGTATCAAATTTTCTCCTCTCCAGCCATCCAACAACATGTCCTATAGACCCAATCCCATCATACCTTCTCCAAGCAATCTCTCCTACACTTTTAACCAGCACTCACATACATAATTAACACATCTCTCCTCACAGGCACCTTCTCCACAGCATTCAATCAGGACCAGGTAACCCCACTGCTTAGAAAAACCTACATTAAATCACGCTGGCTCTGTATTATGTACTACCTAAAGAAACAGTAAAAGAATGACAGTTATATCTTTCAGTTGAAATGCTCCTAATGGTGCTTTTTCACTGCACGGTACAGTTCGGTACGGTTCACTTTTACCAAAACGTGACGTGTAAACTCTACTGATCACTGATTGGCTGGAGAGAATTATCACTATCTGCGTCACTGAACTTACAAACAAAAACACAACAGAACCACTAGATTTAAATCAGCACAGCCAGCGAAGGATCGAACACAACCGTTTTGAACAACCCAAAAAAATGGCTGTTTTGTGTGTTGAGGAAGTACCGACGTTCCTCTTGTTGATAGCAAATGAGCAGATCCAGCGAGAGCTTAATGGGATGATCCAGAATGAAAAAATGTTTCAGGAATCGCAGCAATAGAGGCAGCGCAACTATAATGGGCATGTGTACCCTAAAGCGCAACTAAACTGCAGTGGGAACGCAAACAGAGCCTTGCCGTACAGTGGAAAACAGCCCTAAGTGTCATCACATTTCTATGGAATGAAACGGGTTCATGAAGTTGTCACTCGTTTTTGTCGCTATTCTGTTGATATCTTAAAATGGCTTGAAAAAGCCAACTTACTGATGTACTATTTAAACATTATTATTATGAACCAAAATTTAAAACACAGTCTCCTCCTAGAGCTTTTAAACTACAACCACCAAATTTGGGTCAGACCTTCAGACTTGTCTGACTCAGGTTGCTATATCTTTTCTAACTTAAGCTTATGGTTTTTGTAAACCAGACTATCAAAACCACCTTAATCCATAAAAACTTTTGTACAATGAGACCTTTCAAGCTGGTCAGACTGGTCTTAGCTGGTTTTTTGCTCAATCAACTGGTTTTACCTGGATTACCATAGAAACGTGTTAACAACATGCTAATAACTTGTTAATAATGCTAGCAATATGCTAGTTACTTGTTAATAATGCCAGCAACATGCTAGCGACATGCTATTCATGCTGGAAACACGCTAGTGACATTCTACTCACTTGCAAATCATGCTGGAAGCATGCTAGCAACATTTTAGTTACTTGCTAATCATATTAGTAACTTTGTAATCATGCCAGCAACATGCTTGTCACTTGTTAATAATGCCAGCAACATGCTAGCGACATGCTAATCATGCTGGAAACACACTAGTGACATTCTAGTCACTTGCAAATCATGCTGGAAACATGCTAGTTACTTGCTGATCATATTATTCACTTGGGAATCATGGCAGCAACATGCTAGTCACTTGTTAATTATACCAGCAACATGCTAGCGACATGCTAATCATGCTGGAAACAAGCTAGTGACATGCTAGTAACTTAATCATGTTAGTAATACTGCTAAAACATGCTAGTTTACCATTTCTCATCTCTTTTTCTACTTGATTGTTTTGCCTTCAAAATTGTAAAACTACTTCAATTAGTTAAAACTGAAAACCCTCAAACTTTAAGCTTTTAAAACCACGTCAAACTTTCAGGCTAGGCTTTTTCAAGCCAACTTAAAGTTTGTCTACAAACTTTATTTCTAGTTTTTACAGTGTTCTTGTATTCACAGTTGGTCAGCAAAGCTCACTCTCCGAGAGAGGGTTAAACTGGGGCTCCTGGACTGTGTTGTACTGGGGTGCTGCTACATCATAAATCAAATGGTGAATAAAACACCACCACACTGTCATTTCACAAAGTTTTATATACATAAATGTTTTGGGCACTTTCTATGCATTTCAAAAGGACTTTTTTTTATTCCAACTTAATCTTAATTACGTTAATCGATTAAAATTGTCCAAAAATGAGGAACGCTTCACGAATTTGCGTGTCATCCTTGCGCAGGGGCCATGCTAATCTTCTCTGTATCGTTCCAATTTTAGTATATGTGCTGCCGAAGCAAGCACGAACAAGTAGCCTAGGCGTCTGGTATATATAGCAGTGTCTTGGGGAAGGTTTTCACGAAGGTGGTGAGCAGTTAAACCATGATTTAGTCATTTACCAAGAGAATACAAGCACATTTGGGTTGCTGCAAGATACATATGTACATATAGTCATGCCCTTCTTATCCTTTTAACTATATATTTGGTGTTATTTATGCTTTCCCACCAAGAAACAGACCAGCATGCTGATCAGGCAGCCCTCTAGCCAGTAGGATTGGCTCTCTGTGCTGACGCATTCAGGCCATGTGATCTGCTCTCCTCCCCCAGCAATGCAGTTCCCAACCCCCAACGTCAGGACTTCTCTCGTCACTCGTGTGAGACCATTACACAAGAAGCCGAAGCATCCAAATGGTCTTTACTTAAGATTTAACTTTTATAACGGTAGTCTACAATGCCTCCAACTACCACAAGCGGGATCTCCTAATGAGCAAAAGAATATGCTTATAACACCGTTATAGCACAGTTATAACACGATAATATAAAATTCTAGCACAATTCACTACAAAATTAGAGCAGAAAGTTGTGTCTGAAATGCATGTACATTAGCAAGATCATTTACTGATTCCTTTGCATGAAACCACTTTTTTAATTTAATGTTATGAAATCTACACATACATAACAGTGAAACAAAGAAAAGTTCTATCAAAAGGTAAGTGAGCTAACATGTTAGACTTATCACTGTTCAGCTCCACACAACGCTATATTATCTAGCATACATTACAGCGCCAACCCTTGCTCACTTACGTAAATTCTACCAACACATAACTTTTCACACTTGAGCAGATCAGACGTTTGATCACTGCAACACAGCACTCAAAAACAATCACAAACCCCTCCCCCGCCCTGCCTTCAGTAAAGCAGATCACTCATCCATTCTTCCTCTGCCTGCATAGCATACAAACAAAAGCTAAAACAGGAAAAAAATTATCAGAACAATCCATCAATGGAGGAAGGATGCCATCTTCACACTTCAGGACTGCTTTCACACAACGGATTGGAAGATATTTCGGGATGCAGCTGCCACAGACATTGAGGAATATACAAACTCTGTCACTGATTACATCAGTATGTGCACTGAAAACACCATCCCAAAAATCTTGGTTAAAACCTTTCCAAACCAGAAACCCTGGATGAATGCTGATGTCAGGGCCAAACTCAAAGATCTTATTTCAGCCTACAACTCTGGTGACACTGAGGCCTACAGAAGGGCCAGATATGATCTTCAGAGAGCTATCAGTTCTGCAAAAAGAGCCTATAAAGACAAGATGATTGAAAACATTCAGGGATCTAAATCTCAAACTCTTGTGGGACTGCTTACACTCAGTCACGGACCAACCAGCTAGCGGAGGTGCTTACAGACATCTTCAATTTCTCCCTCAGACTGTCTGTCTGAAGTGCTGTCTCCCCAAGACAGCACTTCAGCAGACGGCTGACCACCCACTACAGACCAAAATATACACATGGCCAACTCCCCTCCATCTGACCATCAGCTCCATGATACTGTACACAGTGTACACAACACAAATGGACACATGCCCTCTCTTCACCAACATAGAACTGCTATATTGTCCTGAGCCTCAATGGACTCTTGGCTAACCAGCCACTGACCACAGGTCCAGCCAGTCCATCACCAAGTAATACCATCACCCAGCCACTTCAGCTAATGACTGCACACCCAGGATGATCCAACACCTTTCAACATACCGGTCACCACACAAACCCAGTATCAAGACTCCTGAGGAACCCAATCGAAAAGGGGGCAAGCAGGAAACAACATGTTGGAAAACAAGGCGAGACATGGAACTCTGGTGACACTGAAGTAAACCCAACTTTTATGTCATCTCTAACTCTTTGATCGACCCCATGATGAAGCTCAGACACAGAACTGAACTCATAAGGCCTCAATGGTGTGCACCGAACATGCAGTCATACACGCATACCACCTTCTCATTGATCGAGAGCTGCTGGATCACATTGACCCTTTGCGGAACTTGGGACAGCCTAAACTCAAGGCTGAAGTGCAAAACCCCTGCCACTTCAGCCAAACAGTTCACCCAGACAGACTGTAAGGTCACAAGTATATCTCACAGCCAGCCATGAGAATATGGCCTCGAGCCTCACACTCTTCAAAGCATGTATCAAGCATACACCAGACGTGCCTTCACAAGCAATTGCATGAGCTTCCCTATGACCGCCAAAGACACCTGCGTTTTAACCTGAAGTAAAATAACCAAAGCTCAACCTGCTACTTCCTGTTTCTCACAGACACTGCAAACCCCCGGAGAATCCCTGTGAAGTGTGTGAACTTTCTGCCAAGACCTTACCAGACATTTACACTTGTGAATATATAAGAATGCAGTCCCAGCATATACAAAAAGGGGTCACTGTTCAGCTCAACAGACAGTGTGGCCAAACCCTCAAATCACACATCTTTAAGGGAATGGAGGGAATCCAGCCCCACTTTGAGCAATACCACCTTTTCTGAAGAGACAACTGCCAATGCTAAAGCTGCTCTTCACAAGAGGCAATGTGAAGAGTTAGCTAATGCTAACTACATGGACTAACTCAAGACCACCTATCATCAAACTCCAATGGCATTTGCACTCTTTGCCATGCCTGATTAACCCTCAATCCAAGGAGTTTCACCTTACAGCCGGATTCACCAACAACATGGCCAGAACTAGAGGGTGTGCCCACTTCAGCAGAACACTGCTGCCACCAGAGCACAAACTAGTCAGATGACAAAAAGAGCCTGCTCTGCACTTCCTGAAGCATCCAGCAATTCTCCAGTTACAACAGAACCTGGAAAGTGATCACAGATGTGCCTTTAAAACTTTAATATCCCTTGACAGCCAACGCATCTGTACAGAGGACCAACGGCCCAAAGCCACATGAACAAAGGCCCTTTAAGGATGCAATGTTGAGGCACGGTGTGCTTAGAGCAGATGTTTTGTGGGTTAACAGCAAACCTCTCCCACAGCAATACTGCAAGCTGGACTTCCAGTCTTCAAAGTACAAGTAGTAACAAGAAGTGGATCAGAAAACACCTGATTTACAGACTCAAAGACATTGTCAATGTTGAATTTTGGCAAGGAAACACTCACATCAGGATACACACACCAGTCAAGGTAGCCTACCACAATAGTAACCCACAGTTATACCTGGCCCCAAATCTGCATACGTGTACCCTAACCAAAGACATTCATTATCTCTGACCTGGCAATCCCTTCCTCAAAAGATAACACTGAAGAAGTCTGCAGGTTACAACTCTACAAAAGAGAGACACTCTGCCCAGCTGAGGCCAAGCCTCACACACACAAGTCACAGAAATACAAGCAGAGATTGTGGGAAATCAGTGGCTCTTTAACACACCCATCCATACTACCACACTGACCAGCATGCTACTGCTACCCAAATCAGCCTGCCCAATCAGAGTATGTGGATTCAAGTGCCCAAAGATGCCATCCTCCACCTCGGGGATTGGGTACCAATCTGAGGTAGAAATTCCAGCTTTCTTCAAGGACCACAATCTCACTCCGGAATCTGAATGGGAATTGAGCATTGAGAAAGGGGGGTCTGAAGCGACTGACATCACCCCAATTTACACAGCCCTCCTAGAACCGTCTCGGCTGCCGGAAGAAATCAGGTACACCCTAACTCTCTGCTTTGCCTTTGCACGGTTTAACAGAGTCAACAGGGTGCAAAGGTCCATGAACAGGTGCACAGCTGCCCTTCCACGAACCATTAAATGGAGCCACCGGAAAAGAGGGACCCAGGCTGAGAAAATGCTGAACCTGACCAAAGTTAACACCCAAACTGATGGTCCAAATAATGAGGAAAATTAGAAACCACCTAGCATCTGACCATCATGATACACCGGTCATCCGATCATGATCCACCTGCTGCCTGACCATCATGACAACTGTTGTCTGACGATGTTTTACAGGTGAACTTAACACTAACCTACACCCCCTTTTCCCCCTCCAATCTTTTCTCTGTAGTATTCTCCGGTCTTCCCTCAACTACCCATTTCTCATCTCTGGATGTGAATGCAGTAACTGACACTTTATGCTCTACTTTAACCTCGTCTAAATGAGGTGTCCTCTCTCTTCCAGGAATAGCACAGGCTGCACACTCTAACCCTTTTCCCCCTCCAATCTTTTCTCTGTAGTATTCTCCGGTCTTCCCTCAACTACCCATTTCTCATCTCTGGATGTGAATGCAGTAACTGACACTTTATGCTCTACTTTAACCTCGTCTAAATGAGGTGTCCTCTCTCTTCCAGGAATAGCACAGGCTGCACACTCTAACCCCAGCTTATCCTATGTTCTCCGTGAGCACTTTTTCAAAGACAAAACCAGAACAATCAGTTGTCAATTCTCACCCCCACACCAAAGGACTTTAAACCAACCACACCCACTGCTACAACTCCTATCTTCTCCTTCTATCCCCTCACTGAGGCAGAAGTATCAAATCTTTTCCTCTCCAGCCATCCAACAACATGTCCTCTAGACCCAATCCCATCATACCTTCTCCAAGCAATCTCTCCTACACTTTTAACCAGCACTCACACACATAATTAACACATCTCTCCTCACAGGCACCTTCTCCACAGCATTCAATCAGGACCTGGTAACCCCACTGCTTAGAAAAACCTACATTAAATCACTTCATTTACAGAGAGATTTACAGACCTGTCTCTCTCCTTCCATTCATAGCAAAAACCAGATATCATTGTTTCTTTCACAGAACAACAACCTGGATGATAACCAGTCAGGTTTCAGAAGTGGCTTTCAGAAGTGGCTTTCAGAATTGGCAAAAGCGGATTCCAAATTATCAGTTCTCAGGGATCAGACCACTCCTCTTCTCCATATACACAACACAAACTATTGGTGTTTCCAGCTAGCCCATCGTTTCATCACAACTAATCTACACAGATGGGTTCATCAACCATAACTCCTTCCAGGACAGCCAGAAACCAAGAAGCTGTGATGGATCATCAATTAATCTTCACATACCATATTGCTACAACGACCAGTTCCTGCAGATTTGCTTTATACAACATTAGGAAGAATAGACCCTCCCTTTCAGAGCAAACCACCCAACTTCTTGTCCAAGCTCTTGTTCGCTCCAGACTGGACTATTGTAATGCTCTCCTGGCGAGCCTTCCTGCATGTACTATCAAGCCTCTAAACTGATCCAGACTGCAGCAGCGAGGGTACACTCAAAAAAATTACTCTTTAAACTTACTTAATTTAATTATGGACAGTGGTTCCACACAATTAGTTCTAGTTACTTTAAATACTTTCTATTTAAAGTTGATCCCGTTCAAAGCAAAAAAAATTGTGTGATTTGTCTTGTAATGAGTAAAAAGACATGTCACAAATGATCAAAGTGTATTTGTTAAACAAGCAATAAATAGTTACACACAGTTAAATACAGTTGAAACCACATTACAAAATTACAAGAAAAATAGCAGAAAAAAAACAACTAATTTTCTAATTGGCATTGTAACAAATCAAAGCTTATTCCAGGAATAGGAACTGGGTCCAGAAATAACTTCTTCAGTATTCCAAATGTGTACCTGAGTTCAGGAGAGTTGCTTAAGTTCAGGTCATATATCATACCCAGCAACATGGTTTTGCATACAGTAAACTGCTCCTCAAAAACTTTATCCTTTAACACTCCAACTTCTGCTGGACTGTCTTCAATGACTGCAGCTTCAAATAGATTCCCACAAGTCTTCTGGATCACCTCCTGATTGCTGGCAACGTCTGTATCCTAGAAGTATTTAAAAGGATCGAGTACTCAAATTATTGTGTATTAATTTTAACAAAGCATTTATTTACCTAGAAAAAACAAAACTCATATACGCCATACTGCTAGGGTCTTCATTTGGATACTTCAATTTCATTAGTCTGTAATGAAGAAAACAAATAAATTTAGCCTTTGTTTTTTTTTTCTAAAATTACAAGTAAAAAAAAAAAAAAAGTCAGTCATTCATTTTCTTTATGGGAAATACAGGCCAGCAGTCAAGATGGGATTCTAACAAACATTAGAGTGGAAAATAATACTGGGTCAGATCATCACAGAAAGCCACTGTCCTGCAGAGTTCAGCAATATTCTCAATTAAAGGGATAGTTTACCCAAAAATGAAAATTCTAATATTAAAGCTGCAGTTGGTAACCTTTGACGCTCTAGTGGTTAATAAACAGAACTGCTTGCGTCTTGCGGAAGAACATCGTAGCCGGAACTACTTCTCTCTGTTTATGTCTATGAAGAATCACAAAGGTACTGGGTTACTCCGCCGCGGTACCCCCGAAGCAATCTAAAATAGTCAGAATATAAAAACACTTATTATAGGTGCACCCTAGTGATTCAGGACAAGCTAAAAACACGGTTCGGAAAATGGATTCATGGTGTACTCCATCATATACATTTTTCTACATTTTGAACACAAACAAAGTTATGGACCACAGCTCTGATTGGCTGTTTTCTTACCGGGAGCGGTCCGTAACTGCAAATGGCAATAGGACCACTGGGAGGAGCCAGAGGAGCTTGATTTTTTCCACAGATTATCCGTCTCATATTCTACTGTCAGGACATAATGACAGGTTTAATAAATATGTAAAAAATATATTTTTTACAAAAGTTACCTACTGCAGCTTTAACTGCTCAACCTTCATGTCGTTGTAAACCAGCAAGATCTTCAGTCATCTTCAGAAAACAAATTAAGATATTTTTGATGAATTCCGAGAGCTTTCTGACCCTGCACGGTGAGCAACACAACTGGAATGTTCACAGACCCAGAAACATAGTAAGGACATCAGTAAAACAGTCCACGTGACATCAGTGGTTCAAAGCTACAATACTAGCTAATTTATTCAAAAATTTTTCTCCAAAATCGCATGTTCCACCATTATCAACAGCAGACATAGCTGACATAGAACACGCATGTGCTGAGCCTAGATTACATTCAGAGGAAAGCAATGTTCATGCCTCTTGTTACTCTCCATAATGCGGAATATGTGATTTGGAGAAGAATTGTTGAATAAAGAGTAAAAGTTGTTTCTTTGCACAAAAACGTTTTCTTGTAGCTTTGAAAAAGTGTGGTTGAACCATTGATGTCACATGGACTGTTTTACTGAGGTCCTTACTATGAATCCGAGTCTGGGAACATTTCAGTTCCATAGCAGCCTTTATGGAGGTTCAGAAAGCACTCACATTTTCATAAAAATATCATAATTTGTGTTCTGAAGATGAATGATGGTCTTACGGGTTTGAAACGACATGAGGGTGAGTAATTAATGACATGTTTATTTTTGGGGGACCTAGCCATTTAAACACACCTGAACCAGCTAATCAAGGTTCTCACTAGAAGTTCCAGGCAGTTGAGTTAGAGCAAAACTCCACAGAACACTGGCTCTCCAAGAGCAGTTCTGGACACCCCTGCCATTCATCAAAATAAGTTGTTATTGGGAGGCAAATGCATTCATAATCTGACAGTTTATACTAATACTACATATTTTGTATTTATTGTATCAATAAACCTAATCTTATCATAACTGCCTTTTTTTGTTAATTTCCATAACCCTAAAATTCAGTGGCCAGTAAGAGAATAATGTTTTAATACAAGGTTTTGTTGAGAGCAGTTGTTCTTACCCGTGTAGTGGGCACCAAGAGGGTTTCAGTATTTGTCCAAGGACTCTTCTTCAGTATGCAAACATCTTCATAAGTTTTGCAGTGCGGATCCATTTTGGTAAAGATTGTTGATTCTAATGGGCCTATGGTAATTCTGTATGTCTCAAATTCTGCACAAATCTGTAAACACATGAAGTGCAATTTGTTACAAAAAAAAGTTTAAGAGTAAAAACCAATTCAATGATCAAAATATTAAATGATTTATTTGTCTGAGTGATGATTAGTGTCATGTTTACCATTCCTAAAGGGTGGACCTGATTACATATCTGGAGCATATGTATAATGTGAACAGCTCAGAGTAGTGTCCGGTTTAAAGTCATTGTATGACCACACCGCCATGTTCATAAACAAAACATCAAATACTTTCACTGTGCTAAGCCAGGGGTCTCCAAACTCGGTCGACATTTCATGATTAGACATTTATTGATTATGTATATTTTAACTAATTGCAAAAGTTGAATAATCTACAAATAAAAGCTAAATACTTCCGCATTTGAAAGTCATTATGTATTACTATTATACAATTAATTTATACAAATACATATATTTGGCACACAAAATTAGATTAAGAAACTCCTGTTCGCCATTTGATTAGCTACCGTATTTTTCGGACTATAAATCGCACCGGACTACAGACCAACGCTACTTGGACATCATCGAAGGGTAACGCCCCTTTTTGGGGGAAAACAAATGGATTCCTGATACAGAACTCGCTCCAGGGACCTTTTGTTTTTCATTGTTTCTGATGTTTACAGGCCTGTCAGACACAATTACAAACAGATATTGTATAATAGTTATATTGTTTAGTCCTAGCCTGCGAATATTTGAAACTTAAAATCAGTTAACAGCCAAGGTAGCATGCCTAAGGAGAGCTAACATTAATCACGTAGCTACTAGCAGCTTCGTATTTCTAACTACAACAAAACTGTCAATAGCTTAAATCAAGTGAAATATGATCCAAGTAAACCACCAACTCCTCTTGGCATGGCTTCATCGTCTAGTTTATCATACTGCGAGTATGTTAATGACATAAGTAGGCTACTTGGTGATTCCACGAGATAATGGTAACGTTAGATGTCCATATTTGGCCACTGCGTGGGGTTATTAATAGCCATTTTTGCTATCATGAAATTAGAGCGAGTTCTGTATCAGGGGAATCCGTTTGTTTTCCCCCAAAAAGGGGCGTTAACCTTCGATGACGCAAAAGTAGCATTGGTCTATAAGTCGCATTTATTTAGAACCAAGAGAAAACATTACCATATACAGCCACGAGAGGGCGCTCTATGATATCAAGTGTAGACTACAGGAGCACTGAGCAGCATAGAGCGCCCTCTCGCGGCTATAAACAGTAATGTTTTCTCTTGGTTCATTTCTCTCAGTTCATGTCAAACTAATTTGGATAAATAAGTTGCACCTGACTATAAGTTGCAGGACCAGCCAAACTATGAAAAAAAAGTGCGTCTTATAGTCCGGAAAATACGGTATATGAGGAAGTAGATGAATGACAAATCATTCGCCTAACATCTCTTATTGTAAGCCATATGTTTTATAAAAGTAAAAGGTAAGTGATAGGACATTTTATTTTTGGATAAACATTTTATTAATAAATACAATCTCTCTTAAAATACCTTATTGGGTTATGATAATCAAAACAGTTTGGTTTGATTAGCGCAGAACTAAAACTTTAATGAAATATTTCCCCCACTTATAAAATGATTTTATCATTAGCTAGCTCCACACTGGAGAGCTGCTTTATAACACGAAATCAAATTATAATTCCAGCGACACTGACTCTGTATTTTCATGTTTAATACAGCTAAAGCTATCGATTGCATAAAAGACTGTTATATAAATAAACGTCACTGGACTTTTCTTTACTGGAGTTCCGAACCAGAGTTCATGCAAACATCCACATCGCTGTAATCAAATGTGTTCTTAAGAGCTGCTTTTACAGCGCGGTCAGTTTTTGTTGTGTTTATGCAGTTATTGAGAGGAAGGCGCGCAGTATATTTACATATTCATCCAAGGTTCGGATAAGCTCGGTTTGCACAAACTGATGTGCTATCTTCTTTTGAACTGAATCAGGAGAGTGTTTTACAGTCTTGCGCTACAGCCCCACACTGGTCAAACCGCATTATTGCATGCTCTTACATTAGGCAGATACGAGAACAAACCACTACTCAAAAACATTTGCCGACAATTTGTTTTATTGTCGATGTTGCGATAATGTCGACTAATTGTTTCAGCCCTGGTATAACGTTATATATACTGAAGTCAATACGTTACAGAGAGTCGTACGCTTTCACATCTCCCAACCACTCAAAATCATCTATTAACGGTGCATTAAACCGATTACACATCCCTAGACTGCAAAACAAAAACACCCCAAAACAGAAACTAAGAGAAATTAAAGACTTTGACTGACAAGGAAAACTTTAGATTTTCTTACCTGACTGGTTCTCCTTGCTCTCCTCCGCGCCGTCATCAAATGAGTTGCAAGTCGTCACTTCCGTTTTTTTTTTTTTTTTGATGAAATAAATTAACGTAAAGAGTTTAACGATTAAGTAAAAATGAAAATTAAACGGTTGAAGTTGGTTAAGCACAATACAATAGTGTTTTGGCGGAAAACTAAATGTGTTGTTTTAACAAAAAATCTGTGTAAAACAAACAGTGCCACAAAAACAATTTTGAGTGTAGTCTTCAATGAGCCAAAAAAAAAAAAAAAAAAAAACCTTGCCTAAGGGTTGTGCTTGACTAACTGAGACTTGTCATGGCACTTGTAAACTGTTGTTGTTCTGATTGCTTCTATTTTTCTCATTTGTAAGTCGCTCTGGATAAAAGCATCTGCTAAATGATTAAATGTACTTCATTAACATCTGCCATGTGCTGCTTTAACCATTTTTTTTTTGCATGCCCTTATTTGTGTAGTTGTATTTTATATTTAATCTGTATATACCTGTATTTTTATGCTCTACTGTTAGTGGTATCTGTATGCACCAAGGGTCTGAGAGTAACTATTTAAATTATCTGCATGTGCGTGCTGTACGTCAGACTTGACTTGATATGGTGCAGTCATGGACTAATGATTAGAAAGTCAGACTTGTAACCCAAAGGTTGGAGGTTCGAGTCACAGATTGTAGGTGGGGGAGTGAATGAACAGCACTCTCTTCCACCTTCAATAACCATGACTGAGGTGCCCTTGAACAATGCGCCGAACCCCCACTTCTTCCCTGGGTGCCACAGCAAAAAAGGCCTGCCCATTGCTCTGGGTGGGTTCAAGATGTGTGCACTTGGATGGGTTAAATGCGGAGCAGAATGGGACACCATACTTGGCCACATGTAACTTTCAATTTCATGAATTGAATGCAACAACTTTTGTGGGGGCATTTTGCGGGGCATTTTGGCTTTACTTTTCTATTTACTTTTTTTTTTTTAATACAGTATGTAGTGCCAGTCCATTACACCATCTTGCATGTCTCTTCAAACAGTCCCTAATGTAACTCCAGGTTTAAATGGCATAGCTGCAAGGGAGTTCAGCTTGAGTACAGAATGAAAAAAATACAGGTGTGCATGTACGTTACCTGGTGAATGACAGAAGATGGAGCATTGATGACCTGCTGCACATTTCGCACTCCTGCTGAGTATTTGTATTGACTGACTCCTCTGACTACAGCTCCAGCCCCTGCAGTTCTTCCACCTGCAGTCTGTGTGCCAATGTTGGCTAAGTCAAGAGAAAAACCAAGTACAACAAGATGATTCACATTCCAGCTAGAAACAGAACATTCAGGATGAAACGAACAACCCTCAACTATAACTCCTATTACTACATTTTAACATGTAGTTCAAAGAAATTGAGAGACAAGAGAAATAATGCAAAAGGCCTATACAAACATTTACAACACATTTGTTTTTTATCATTGTGGGGACTTTCTCCTGACATTGTTCATATATTTTGCTAACTTAGCATGTTTATAAATTAGTTTTCAAGACCATGATTATTGGCTGGTCCCCACGGTTTAGTGGACTTCAAGTTTTACTATGGTTGTGGGAACATTCTGACCCCACAATGTAGATTTAAAGCTCACACAGAACCTTACCCATTTGCTGGGTGTTGTTAACAACGTGAGGAACCTGGGTGGAGGCTTGGCGGACTGTGCTAATGGTGGTAGAGGGCCTGCGGGGCACCGCTTGTCTCACAAACTGAGCTGTAAATGGAGCTAGTGTAGCCAATTACAGAAATTGACAAATACAAAAAACAAAAGAATAGCACAGAGGTTAAAAAAAAGGGAAATGTGTATTTGAATGATATAATTGATATATAATAGAACTACAGTATTGCTCTTAGTAAGAGGAAACAAGCTAAATCTACAGTAAAGCACAGAAAGATGGAAAACAAAAGGGCAGAGAGAGGACCAAAAATGAAAAGAGACAAAATAGTCTTAAATTATTCCATAACAGTTATTCTTGTTTAATAAAAAAAATAAAAAGACATCTTTACACAAGTCTTCAGTGTCACATGTTAATAAATGATAAAGCATTTGTGTAATATTGATATGTGAATGTCTTTCATGTTACTTTAGTTAGTTTAATGCATAAATGCTATACCAAACTTTTGAACAACAGTGTATTATGTGATAAACTACTACTGCACATATTGATTTGTATTGTCAGATGGATTCATATTTTAAAGCATTAAATCATGAGAATAATAAGAGCATGACCCTTTTTTTCCCTTTACTTTTCACAGAGCCCAACAAGAATTGAATAGAATAGATCTTTACCTTGAGTCCTCGGTGCTTGAGCTGTCCAGCGTGGCACAGGCCGCAGGTTTGGTACGGTGTTGTAAAAAGAGCGAACCTGATGCTAGAAAAGCAGATATGCATGCAAGTTCACACAGCAGAAGTAATGTAGATAATGGAATAATCATTCAAAACCACACATGCATATAAACCCTTCAACCCACTTGTGGCACAGAGGTCATGTAGTAGCCGGAGCTCTGCTGGTAGGTGGTGGGTATGGCAGGGCTGGGAATGGCTCGAATGCTGGCTAGTCTCTGTATGTACTGATTGGTGAGGATTGCCTTTCGCTCCTCTTTTCTCTGGGCAAGAGCCACATATAGTGGTTTAGTGCTAACGATACGGCCATTCATCTCAGTCACTGCTTTCGTTGCCTCTTCAGGAGAGGAAAAA
Source organism: Carassius auratus (assembly GCF_003368295.1). Classification (NCBI taxonomy): domain Eukaryota; kingdom Metazoa; phylum Chordata; class Actinopteri; order Cypriniformes; family Cyprinidae; genus Carassius; species Carassius auratus. The sequence continues at coordinate 319,580 of NW_020523638.1, forward strand.
CACACAAAGCCAAAGCCTCTACTGTGGCCTCCATCGGTCATCACCTATCCAACATAAGAAAACCAATAGCAAGACATAGTTCAATTTCTCACTATAAAAACGCACAAATAACAATTTCCCTTTTTGTCAACAAGAACTACCATTTTAATGCATTTTTTTTTAGGCAAAACTAACATTATTTTAGTATCACTCTTTTATCAATAATTTGAATTTGTTTTAACTTTCAGTTTGGCTAAAAATAATATATAGTTTTCATTTGCCTTAAATTATTTTAGTACATAGTAAAATTAAAATAAATATTGCCTTGACAAGTGGCTGTATACAAGTTTTTTATACTGAATACTAAGGTTGGGTACCGAAACCCAGTACCAATATGGCACCGGTACCTATGGAACCGGTATGCACCGAACCGAATAAGAACACAGATTTCGGTGCCTCATTTCGGTGCCTCTTAATGCCTGAGCGATCAATTGAAATATTTGTCCTGGTTCTCCGAAATGTACACAAGCAGCATAGGTGCTGCTAGGCTTTTTTAGCGGGGCTATAGCATTTAGTGCCATAAACTGTACACAAATTTGCGATCACCTCTGAGTCAGTCCCCTTAGCCAGCGGGCATCTTGATGTCAGTTTGACATCAAATATTAGACAAGATTTGATCAAGATGCTGCAAAACATAATTTCGAAGTCAGATTATACATCAAGTCCTTCCAGTGGTTAATTATTGGTGAAAATATTAGGCTCATCCTGAAAGATTATTTGTTTTTAATTAACTTTGGTTGAATGTATTTGGAATCAACGGTAGGCAACTGTACTCTGTTCACAATAGTGTGAAACAACTGGCCCATATAATCAGCCTCTTAGGTCAACATCAGGTCAATGAATGGGCTCTCTTGGGAAAGATCCTTTCAAGTCATCAAAAGGTTACACTATCATTGTCTCTCCATGGGGTGTTATTCTATTGTTTGTAGCACATTTGTTAACAGGTATAAAAGGTCTGTTCTCACAGACAGTACTTTGGGTTAAGACTGTTTGAAGGATGACATGCTAACATCACTGCTGAAGAACTGCTACACTGCTACCTTCAATAAATTCTTCTCCCCACAAGAACTTTGGTCAAGCTTACTTATTTTATGTATTAGAGAAATCTAGTACATTGGCGAGCCACCCAAACTACTGCTCAGCCAAATACGGCAAAATCGAACAATCCCATTATGTAAGTATATGGGCCAACATGTTTGACATTGAGTTGACGTCAAATCAACGTCGTGTTATAGGCCTTCAGTTGATGTCATATTGATATCACATTGATATCAATGTAGATAGCAAGTTTTTTTTTTCTTCAAAACGCATCCATTCGGCATATGTTTTGAATCATATGTTGTTTAATTAATGCATGACAGTGGACTTCTGTAACTTCTGTGGTTAAAAAAAAAAAAAAAAAAAAACATTTATAAAATAAAGGTACCCATAAATTACTGATAACGAAAGAGGTGAATATTATATTTTACCAGAAATATACTGATTTGCTTAATTACAAATTAAAAAAGCAGCATTTTTGCTGTAACCCCACATTAAGTATATGTTCATCCTTATTTTTTTATATACTCTAAAATACATTCGCCATAATTGATAATGGAACTGGGGTGATGTTGGCGCAGTGGATAAGACACGTCTTTGGTGTGAGAGACCAGGGTTCAAACCCACTGTGACACACCAATGTGTCCCTGAGCAAGACACTTAACCCCCTAGTTGCTCCAGAGGCATGCAACCTCTGACATATACACACACACACACACACACACATATACACATATATATATACACATTATATATACACATTATATATATATACACACATTATATATACACATTATATATATATATATATATATATATTAGTGCTGTCAAAATTAGCGCGTTAACGCATTCGATTAATTTGAAATATTTAACGCGTAAAAAAAAAATAACGCAATTAACGCGGTTGCAGTTTTTTTTATTTCCAGTTGTGGCCTATGTGTGTTCAACGTGCAAAGAAAGACCAAGGAAGGACTTTTAGACGGAAAGTTTCAGTATAAAACTCTGCCGGATTACTCTTCAGTCTGCCACAAGAAACATTAGGCTACTCTTCATTTAGTCTGCCACAAGAAACAGCAACATTAAAATCATGAACTCAAATGTCATTGTTGAAAAAAAAAAAAACAATGACTGTAACAGTGCGTAAATCAGACCTTTCTGTAACGCTAACGTTAATAAGCTTAAACGAAAATAACGAAATTATTGTGTAGCGGAGTATTTTTTGTACACAGTGCCGCGAACTGTCAATCACTCCTGTGCGCGTGCATCACTGTCCTCCTCGCAGCTGCAGCAACGTGCGCTCTCTCTCTTCATCAAGCTTTAAAACAAAAAGGGGACAAAAAGATCATATTGTCTTTGTGCATAGGCTATAGATTAATTAGATAAATGAATATCTAAATTTGTGCCTTGCCGTCTACGGTATTTTTTTAGAACTTAGAAAAAAGATGCTGCAGCCAATGAACAGCCAGCGGGGGCTGCAGGACGACTCAACCTCCGCAGACAGTTTTTAATGTTTATCAGACAATAAATACTCAAGATTTTGCTTTAGTATAACTCACAACGAGTTTCACACACCTTCTCCGGCCACGTTGAGTTGTTGACACTTAACAGTGGGAAAAGCGACACATGCTCTATTCACTTGTATAACTTAAGGGTGAATGGGTAATGTAGTTTCTGCTCTGGGTGGGATGAATTAGGAAGCTTGCATTGTGAAGGGCGCTCTGAAAATCGGCAGTGCAGGTAAAAGATTTAAACCTCTATTAAAACAGATGTCCAAATGAGCGTACCGGTACGCTACAAGCACGTTCTGGGCGCATGGAGAGGTGGCGGTACGCTCAAGAGCTATATTTGGAAGTGGCGGTAGGCTACTGAGTACCCGTGCATACCGGCCCACTTAAAGCACTGGCAATGACTATACTTTGGAATTTTTTTGCAGTCCACTTAGAATTCAACATGGAAATCATTTTTGTTTTTTATTGGCATTGATTGTTTTGAAATTCAAATAGTACTTACATGCCTGTGTTTTTATTTCTGTAATAAATATGGCTTTCAAGCCAACAGTTAATTTGGAGGATATTGATAGTTTATTGCAGGTATGTTGTTTACATGAGAAAATCTGTGTTACAAGTTAAACAAAAATTCCAATAAACAATCATATTTTGAATTTAAATAGTTTCTTTGTCTTGAGTTTACATTAATTATTTACATTTTACATTTACATATACAAAAAGTTTCAGTCTTTTAATTGCGATTAATCGCGATTAATTTAAAAAAATTGTGCGATTAATTAGTTAATTTTTTTTAATCGATTGACAGCACTAATATATATATATATATATATATATATATATATATATATATATATATATATATATATATATATATATATATATATATATATATATATAGCAATTGTAAGTCGCTTTGGATAAAAGCGTCAGCAAATGAATAAATGTAAATGAAATTGTAATACAAAGTATATACATTACATGTTCATATATGGTAAATTTACAAAATTCTGATATAAACCAGTAGATTTAATAAAACACGTCTTGCATTTAATACGGTTTTGTCATTATTCTTGTGGTCTAGAATAGGACATCAATGTGTTAAAATTAAAAAAAAAAATGCAAATCAAATGAATGTCAAAACTTGATGCCAATTTAATGTCAAGTTTTGACATCGATTTGATTTGCATTTTTGACCAATTCTTTGATGACTATGTTTGACGTCAATTTAATGTCCATTTGACATCAATTGCCCGCTGGGCTTATATTTCATATATACACGGCAGCAGACCGGTCTCCTTCCGGTCTTTCAGTGAGCTCTTAAATCAAAGACTTTTGCAAAGTAGTGTATGTATAAAGTAATTAGATTAAGTCTTAGGCAGTCTGTTGTCAGACTGCTTGTGCATTCAACAATCCCACTAAATTATTATTAAAATTACTGGCAAAATGAATGTTTGGAAATGTAAACTGATATTTCTTACTGACATACTAAAGCAAAAGATAAATAACTGGCTTAAAACCCTTTTTTGGGGTGAAAATACTAATGTGCCTAAGACTGTACTTTACAAACCATGTTGTTGCTACTTTATAAAGAATAAGCATACAGTAATTCACAGAACTGATTAAAAGACAGTAACAGACAGCACTCATTTTAACTAAATATCACAGTGATGGAAAGAGATAGTCAAAACATTATGTGTGGTTTTGTATTAAACAATGACCCAGATCTTGAAATACATTTATTAGCCTAAGAGTAAGGGAAGCTAGGTAAATGAGAGCATCCAAGGAGCGTGTGAATGCTATGGACTTATTTTAAATCTTTTTATTTATTTATTTTTATAGAAGTATCGATTCAGGCACAGTTTAGGCACCGGAATGGAATAAAACCCAATCGACACCCAACTCTACAGTATACAGAATTTTATTTCAAGTAAGAAAAGTATGTTTTAGTTTAAGGTAATCGTAATAAACACAGGTGAAGCAGGTTCTCTATTGAGATGGAAAAAAGGTGGGTAGGAACTTAATTATGAATTGGTTGGATGGTGAAAAGTTTGTCACCATGGAGCCAAAACAAATGTGCATTTTCTTAAATCCTATCTAAAGTCCTTTCAAACTTTATACTGCATTTTGTATTATTTTTTTGTCCTGTTAAGTTTGCTGCTATTTATTAAGATGTGTTTGCTATTTACATTACCTTTGCACTGGTGATGGTTCCATAAGGTGCAAACTCTTTCCTTAGATTCTCATCATTAATGCTGTCATCAAGATTTTTAACATAGAGATTGACCCCCTAAAAAAAACAATGCTTGCATCAAAACATTACTGACAAATCAACACACATGGTTGAGCATATGCAAATCCTTCTCATACCATTAGGTTTTCAGTGTGTTTTCAGATTTATACAAGTTACCATGCAGTTTAGCATGTGTGTGTACCTGGTAGCGTTGTATGCGTTCCTGCTTTATTTGCTCAAACTTGCGTTTGAGTTCTCCCTGCCGCTCCAATCTTTTCTGAGCTCTGCCCACATACAGGACTCTGCCATTCAGCTCTTTGCCATTCATTTCATTTACTGCCTATCACAGAGAACAGGATTGGTTTTAGTCTCCATATCTACTGACATGTAAAGTACAATGTTTTCTTACCCTCCTGGCGTCTTCGTGGTTTTCAAAGTTGACAAATCCAAAGCCACGAGAGCATCCGCTTTCATCTGTCATTACACAGACACTAAGGGTCTTACCTGTGAACCAGAGCCAGATATAAAAGCAGAATCAATATTCCTAGGCAACAAATTGTAGATCTGAAGTCAAAGATTAAAGCCCCCGGCTGATACTTAAAGTGTATTTGCATATTTCACTTGTATATTCCAAAAAGATATCTTTACAAGAAAATCCCCATATAAAACTGCTTACCAAATTCAGAGAAGATGCTCTGGAGTTTCTCACGGTCAATATCCTCACTGAAGTTCTTAATGTACACATTGGTAAACTCCATGGCTTTTGCTCCCATCTCTGCCATACGTTCCTTACGAGACTTAAAATGCCCTACAAAACTGCAAAGTCCAATTGAAATAAACACTTAAAAAGAAAGCCAAACAAAACAAAACAACAAAATAAAAATCTAAGAATGTGTGCTCTGCAGTTGAAATTAAGGCGTAAAGTTATGTGTTTAATTTGGAAAACAAATCACTTACAAGGGCAAACCTCAAAGCACAAATTAAAAATTATCAGAAATTATCTTGCATGAAATCAGTTTCCACCTTTTTTCTTGAACTTGAAGTCCCGCCATATCCAACTAAATGTTTGATCTATATTCCACATACACCAAGATATCTGTGATATTCCTGTCATAATTATGACAAAGCTGCTTGTTTTCAAACTTTTTATTGACAGGCCTATATTACATTAACATGGTTAAGTAATTTTATATAATTAATTATGATTCACGTCATAACTTCAGAAGTTGTTCTATATTAAAGAACTGCATGTTCTTCAATAAAACAAAAGTTAGACATGATTAAGTTTACACCTTGATTTTGTGGGTGTGCGCGTTTTCTAGCATTTTGAATAAGATTTGAATTAGATTATACATCCAATTATAGTATTTGTTTAAATAATTTTTAAATAATCCTGCAGCCCCAAGGGACGTTTGCACAGATCCTACAGTGTTCCTCAGGCCCCTGGTTGAGAACCACTGGTGTCAATGCTTACACTTTGCGGTCGTTCAGAAGCATGCCGTTCATGGTCTCAATGGCTCTGTTGGCTGCTTCTTGGGTCTCAAAGTGCACAAAACCATAACCCTTTGAGCCATTCTCATCACAAACCACCTATAACGGAGAATGCAATCGTTACTTTCTATGTGAATTATTTAAATGAACTTGGATAAAGCTGTTGTTAAGATATTTTAATAATCATTTAAAGTCACAGTACTGAAAAAGGATGTACCTTACAGGACAAGATGTTACCAAAGGCAGAAAAGGTGTCATAGAGAGCCTTGTTGTCAATCGACTCATCCATGTTCTTGATGAAGATGTTTCCCACACCAGACTTTCTCAGACCTGGATCTCGCTGAGACCACATTATCCTGATCGGACGACCCTTGATGACTTCATAGTTCATCGTGTCAAGGGCACATTCCGCTTCAATGTTAAAAAAAAAAAAAAAAAAAAAAGTACAATTCACTATTCAAAAAAAAAAGTGCTATAAATCACAGCTCTTTTTTCAGATTTCAATTAAAAGGATTCTCGGTTCAATTCGCAACACCCTAGTAAGCGTGTGCTCACCATCAGCAGGCTGCTGGTAGTTAATGTAAGCATATCCGAGGGATCTGCGTGTAATGACATCACGGCACACACGGATGGACATGATCTGACCAGCAGGAGAAAACTTCTGGTACAGCAAGGCCTCCGTGACATCAGGATGAAGGTCACCGACATAGAGAGAGGCTAATGGGTATGCTGGTCCACTGCTATTCATCCTTCAGAAGCACTCTGCAAACGAGCACCTTATGATCAGAGAACCTTGACTAAGACATTTTTTTTCCCACCTTCAAGTACTACTTTACACTTTAACTGACAACTAGCAATACATTCAATGCCCCTCAAACAATTAGCAATACATTTGACTTTTTTAAAGCAAAAAAAAAAAAAAATACAACTGCTTGGCTAACTGTTAGTCCATTAAATAATATGAACAGATTCAACTTTTAATTTCAGTAAATGTAATTAACATTATGACGTTGATATTTATATTTTCCATTGTTAGTTCTTGTTGACCAAATGTAGTTCGCTAATGTTAACAAATGGAATCTTACTGTGAAGTGTTACAAAATTGTAATATTTGTAAGTGTACGAATTCCTGTAGCCGATAAAACACTGGAGGAATCCCCTCGAGCTCACTTGGATTACATTTTTTAGTTCAGTTAACGTTACTTTTTCTAATTCACTCAAACGCGAAAAAAATACAGCGTTTGATTTGATGCTCCGTGTTTAACTTCATGTGTAACGTTATATGCGTTATTTATATATTTGAACGACGCTATCTGTGAATCGCCAGCAACTGCGGCTGATGGGCAAAAACTAAAAATACCTAAAGTTTTATTATTAAAACATGAACCCCTCTGAGGAAACGTTAGTTATAGTTACCTGGTTTAATGTGGAGCACATAAGCATTTCCTTCGGTGTAGCTGCTAGCGGGCTCCACCCCGTTGGGACTTGATTTTGTGTCAGTTTAATTATGACCGAGGAACACCTGTCATTTGTACGGCACAAAGATTTAATTGATACAAATTGTACCGCACTCCTTTGCGTATCAATTAAATCTCATCTGTGAGAACTGCCTTTCCGTGTTGTTCATCGTAAGAAAATAAATCTTGTGAGCGCCCACTGTATGTCTAGTGACTATTTTATTACTAAACTAGCTAAGTACGATAAAAAATAAATAATACATAAAAAAAAAGATAAACTACGGGAAACAAGGATGTGTTTACTGATATGTAGTACATTTAATATCGATATGTATTAACCTTACCTTAGCCCCTCACTCTGAATATCCAGGGGGCGTGGTTGGATCCACATATAGGGGCGGGGTTTAGGAATCAGGGGGTGAAGGTATCTGGATCCAACCACGCCCCCTCGATCTCGGTTCTGCAGTGATCTGATTATCTCTGTGTTATCACTGCATGGGACATATGTTAACTGCAATGCCATGAAGATGCATGGATCATTTTAACAGTATATTGATTGACAGTATTCCACACATCGTTAAAACAATAATAGGTAACAAAATAAATAGTTATACATTTGTGCCGTAAAAGATTAATCACGATTAATTGCATCCAAAATAAAACTTATTTATTGACATAATAATGTGTACTGTCCATATTTATCATGTATATATAAATACACACACATGCATGTATATATTTAAGAAAAATATGTTACTTTTACATATACATGCACATACATGTAAATATTTTCTAAATATATGCGGTATGTGTGTATATTTATATATACATACAAAATATACACAGTACACGCACATGTAAACAAAACTTTTATTTTGGATTTGATTAATCGCGATTTATTAGAAATATAAACATATTAAACACAAAAAATATAATACAGACATTATAACTATATGAATGGTGAGAAAACTATTCAAAAGAAGTGCAAATGGGGTGTCAGTGAACAATGTACAGTGATGAAATGTGCAACATTATGTAAAATTTCTGTATTTCTCAATTCTTTTTTCCAGAAAGTCCAGAAAAAGGCTATTTATATTTCATCTTTCAAAAGACAATCTTTCATCTTTTCAAAAAGGCAATAAGTTAATATTTAATCTTTTTTTTTATTATAATCCAAAAATTATATTAAAAGTAACGGGGGAAAATTGAATGAAATAATGGAGTGTACAAATTTTACCAGCAGAATGGGTAGGTTACTGAAAATTAAGTTTTGCACACACTTGAGAGTGTGGCACTCTTGTAATACTAATTAGTAATAAAGTTTTTTTTTCTACATCCTGCTCTCTAAATATAAATTTGTAGGCTACCCACACAAAATGTCATGCCATAATCACTCAGGCAAAGTGGCACTGAACAAACTTATAGGTTCATGTGACACTCTCTGACAAATAACATTACAACACATACAAGTTATTAAAAAGATGTATAAAGATAATTTCAGTAGAACAAAATTCAAACATATGAGTGAATGATTATAATAAGCTAGTGCCATTTTTGTCACTTTATTAAACCTTTAAATAAAAAATAGGCATTGTCATCATTCCACTGTTAAACACATTAACAATAAAACCATGCAGGATATCATAAACACAAGAAAAATAATAAATAAATAAATAGTTTTCTAGTTAAATAATACCAAAACATGTGAAGCAAAATTATAAAACAAATTAAATTACATTTCGTTGGGGGGTCAATCCATGTGTACGTATGTAGCCAGAAGTTTAGAGCGTTTTAAGGACCTCTTTGTTTTTAATCGTTTTACAGATTGAAATAATATTCTTGCTTGCTATATTTCGATAGATGTATGTGTTTCAGTATTTAAATATTTTCTATTAATAGTTTCACTTAAACATGAATATCTTCATTCTTCATTGACTAGATCATGACCTAGATTTAGCCAAGGCCTTTTGTAAAACTAAAAGTTTATTTAAAACATCTTCTGTGGCGCTACAGAAAAAACTTACTAGGTCAGGACTTCATAAAAGGTGGCCTAAACTTTCAAACAAACAAACAAAAAATGGTTTGGTCACGAGTTGTAGTTTTACTGCTCAGCAGCTGCGCGTTGATTGGTGGCATGACCGTGACGAGTCCCATGACGTCAGCGGGCCTGAAGGAGGAAGTAAGACAATCAACAACTGAACACGGAACAGCGATAGACCTTATCAGTAGTGTCTAGAAACAGACTCGGAGTGATTTTTTTTTTTTTTTAGTTTCGCGTAATATAAAACAATATGTCCGTATTTGGCAAACTGTTTGGCGGTGGGGGGAAAGGAGGCAAAGGCCCGAGCCCACAAGAAGCCATCCAGAAACTCCGTGAGACAGAAGAGATGTTAACCAAGAAACAAGAGTACTTAGAGCAGAAGATTAATGCGGAACTGTTAACAGCAAAGAAAAACGGCACAAAAAACAAACGAGGTATGTATGCACAATTTCAATGTGATCTGGATCATATGAGTGTTCTTTAACTTTTAAAAGAAATCTTCTCTCGTGTTTCCTTCTCTCGCCCACCTGTCGTCGATTTCAGTTTCATTGATGTTGGTTGGGTAGCTACACCCATGCGACACTTGCCTTAAACTGGGCGAAAATCGAAACTATCAAGTCAGTTTATTAATAAGACTTATATCTCGTAGAATAGCATGGCTACGAACAATAAAATCCTTGCTGTCAAGGAACAAAATTCAAGAGTTGGGTTTAATAAAGGGTTGACGTTCTTATCACTTAACTTTGTTACTTCTCATTAGTGTCATGTGGTGTGTTGTGAAATAACAGCCATTGACTTAATCTAGTGCTTTGTTTACATAATAATTAAACATCCCACATGATGGGAATCTCTTGAGTATATATATATATATATATAAGTAAAGGAATTGTCTGTATGTCTGTTGTCCCATTTTCTAGCTGCTTTACAGGCCTTGAAAAGAAAGAAGCGATATGAGAAGCAACTGGCTCAGATAGATGGCACTCTCTCCACTATTGAGTTCCAGCGGGAAGCATTGGAGAATGCTAATACAAACACAGAAGTGCTTAAAAATATGGGCTTTGCAGCCAAGGCCATGAAGACAGCCCATGAAAATATGTAAGATACCGGAGTAAAATTTCCTGTTGAATCTGTATCACAGAATACAGTTAGTGATATATAGATAAGTGTCTATTTGATGTTTTTTTTTTTATTATTGTTTCAGGGATATTGACAAAGTGGATGACCTCATGCAGGACATCACAGAGCAGCAGGAGTTGGCACAGGAGATATCCGATGCCATTTCAAGGCCTGTAGGTTTTGGAGAAGACTATGATGAGGTGAGTTGGGTCGAAGGAAGTGAACTTGTGAGATGTTTGATGCACACTGAGGAGCATTTAAGAATTTTAATCCACTTTAGGGAAAAAAATCTGATATTTTCAGTATGGTATACAAAGTTCCTCAACAGAACTTGTTAGGAATCTTAAATCTTGTTGAGAACATGATTCATCAGGTTTTACACAAACACATAGTTCACATAGTGATGCTAATGTTAAATTAAAATGAAGATGAACCAACAAATAAAAGTTTTTTCTTCTCAATTGGACTTATATTTTTAGATCATAATAAATGCATTTTACTTAGACTCACATTGCTGTTTGCTGCAACATTCTCTTCTAATGCAGTTTTTTACAAATGTTGACTGAACAATGTGATTCTTGCCCTTTCTAGGATGAGCTCTTAGCTGAATTGGAGGAGTTGGAACAGGAGGAGCTGGACAAGAACCTGCTGGAGATCGGTGGCACTGAGGATGTCCCTCTGCCGAGTGTGCCTTCAAACCCATTACCCAAGAAATCTGCTGGTTTGTTTCTTGCTGTTCACATAATACCAACAAAAATACAAATCTTTTTTTTATCTGGCAAACTACTTTCTTCATACTCATATGTAAAGAGTTTACATATGAGATAATACATGTAAAATTTGACTTTGGTAGGTAAAAAAAAATGGATTATCAATGTAATGGTCTTTGACACTAGTATAAAGTTTCCCCTGTGGCTTAAACCTTATAACCATTTGTCTTTGTGTTTCCCCAGCCCAAAAAAAGAGAGTAGAGGAGGATGAGGATGACATGGAAGATCTCAAGGCATGGGCCATGTGAATGTACCCAATCTGACAGACTCCCATTGCTCGTCGTGGTTGGCCTTTGCAGGCAAACCTGGGAACCTTCAGAGGGTTTACACTACAAAACAAAATTTACCATTGCTCTTGCAGTGTGGCTAAAACAATCCCAGAACAACAAGAGTTACAAACGAAAATGGATATGAAGCAGGTTAATCGGACAATAAAATCTGATGACATAATATATGAAGTGACCCTTAAATGTTTGGCTATGGTTATTTAGGTAATGAACTGGTGTTTCTAATTTTTCCTCTTTTTATAGAAGTGTTTCTTGTTTTTTTACCTCTCTACTATTCATAAAGTTTTATTCTGTCATGGAGATTTGCATGTTTGCCAATACAGTTTTTATGTATATGGCCAACACACTCTCATCTCATCTGATATATATGAAATATATTTGGTACTGTTGTTTGCTTCTATCTTTGATCTCAATGTGTTTCATTAATGTTATTCAAGCACTTCCAATAGCATAAACTTTTTTTTAGTTTGTTGACAGTGACATAAAGTTTTGGTAAGACATTTAAATAACTGATGTTAGCTTCATTATATATATATATATATATATATATATATATATATATATATATATATATATACCTGACTGTCCATCACGTTTTACTCGGTGCATCCAAATAGTTACAGAAAATTACCTAATTTATAACACATCTTAACCTATTGTACTCTAACCTAACCCTTTATTCATTGATGTGCTGAGGTTTTATCTGACAGTAGATGTTTGTAATTATATAAAATAAACTATACCATATTTTTCCCCTCTCGTATGGGATCATATACTTTTTTGAGATGCAAAAATGCTGTATCTATTCAGGTTGAGGTGTATGTGTTGTATGTGTACATTTGTATTTAAAAAAAATGCAGATGGCTTTTATTTGAGAGATCATTAAACTTTTGGATTCCTTTTCTACCTTTTCTCTAGTCTTTCTGCAGTATCCAACTTTCAACAAGCTCTTGTTGAAGTTAAATAAAAAAAATAACTTATGTGCACTGAAAAGCATATAATGCTGTGTTATGTGCCTTAATGGATGGCATGCTGATGCAGTTTTAATGGCATGTCTTTTAAATGACTGAAATGCCTCATGGTTAGGTTTATGAGAAGAGTGAGGTATGGTGTTTGTACTGCATCCAGTTGCTCATTTCACTCTTCTTGCCCGTATATTCGTTGGCAAGTACCTTTTGTTGTTCTTTATTTTACATTCATGTTGGTAGGGGTGGAATTACTGATTTTCAATAAAGCACTTGGCCGTTTGCCTCTTGAAAAAAAAAATCTTGCTCTTGCTCTTTAATGATTCGTGTTTAGAGTCGTAGTGTTCTACGTGCATGTTTATAAGAATCAAAACAACCGCAATAATTATAACTATAAATCTATATCGGAACATAAATCTCGTATTTGATTGAAACCATAGACATTAAAGAAAATCGAAACCCAACAGCTCCACTGTCAAAAGTAAAGTCGCGTAATGATGTCGTCATTATGATGTAATCATTTGCGCGCTGAGCTGATGCAAGACTGGATGGGGCGAGAGCAGTAGTGTTTTAGCCGTGCCAACGACATTGAACAGGACGAGAAACAGCGATATTTGAGTCAATCATCATGTCAGAAGACGAGGTATTGTGATGGTCTATTTATATGTATTTTTATTATTCACAGTTGAGGGAATACATTCAGTCATGTTGTGATTTTTGGCTTAGATTGTGAGAGCAGTTTCAGTGTAGCGTGCTGTAGGCTGCATTCACAACCGTGTTTTTCATGACTTATTTCTGCTTGTATATAATTAAAAAAACAAATAAATAATACTTGCTTGAGTAACGTTGTAAAAAGAGTTAAACGTCGTATTATTTCCTTACTGCAGTGAGGCATGTTTGAGCAAATTAACCTGGTGCGATATGTGTCCTCAGATTTTATTCGACCCCTCCACAACAAAGAAAAAGAAGAAGAAGAAGAAGCCCTTTATGCTCGACGAGGATGGAGAAGGCGAGGAGGCTCAACAGACTGAACAGAAGGAAGCTGAGCCTGAAGCAGCAGAGGAGCGAGAACTGGACCCTGAAGATGATGAAGTCAAGAAAAAGGGTGAGGGGATGCAATTATGACCAACAGTGATGAGGTTTGCTCTTCTCTTTTACCTCTGGGCCTTGGGTGAAGTCAAATGTTTCTCAACAATTGTATTTAAACCACAACCTTGAAAATGTAACCGCACGTGTGGAGTTTGCTGTTTTAGGATTGTACTTCTGGTAATTTTTGACACTGTGTGACCCTCGTCTATCTTTACAGAGCCTTCGGATGATTTAGATGATCTGAACTTCTTTAACCAGAAAAAGAAGAAAAAGAAACCAAAGAAGGTGTTTGAAAATGACATTGAGGAGGGCATGAAGGTAATTGTTAATGAGGAAACTGCCACGGAATTATGCTGCTATGTTATCATTTATTGAATGATTTATCCATTCACTTCATTATTAAGTTGATGTAATCTTGAAAAACATATTTTCTTGTTCAAGAAGGCGTTTGACTTATATGTCACAACAGGGGAAAATATGATCAAAACATTAATTGTGTGCTGCATTACTAAGCATTATCAATATTTAAAGAAATTGCACCCACTTTATATTGTTTAACTACTAATAACTTTAACTACTGTGTACTAACATTTATATTATTCATGAAACATTGCACTTACCGTGTGTAGATACGTTTTTACATTATATTATTTAAAGAATTCCTGTATGCAATTACATCTGTAATTAGTTTCTGTTGTTCATTTATAATTACACTGTGATCTACACCTACCTCTCAACCCACACGTAAACCTAACCATACCGCCAAACCGGTCTCTAACTTTTAATCTTGTCTTACATCAGAAGTGTTTTGTTATGCAACATTAAGTACCTGACAGTGATCTTTTTTGACATAAGTACATAGTCACCTCATATAAAGTGGGTCCATTACATTTTCTGGTATTTTTTTTTTTTTTAACCGTCTGGTATATTGATTCCTAATGTTACATCCATTTAGCTTATATTTTTGTATTGGGTGGTTCTTCTAAAGGCTGTTGACTCTTTTCATTTTATTGGTGACCAGGAGCTGAAAATTGAGGGAGAGCAGCAGGAAATGATGGAGGAAGATGACTTGGATCTGATGCTTCCAGCTAAAAAAAAGAAACAAAAAAAAGTGGAATTCGCTGAGGAAACTGACACTGTGGAAAAGGATGATGGTATGAAGACACTTAATTTTAATAAGTATGCTGTATAATTGTATTTATTTATAGAATAATAAAAGGCAGAAGTTAAGGGAATAAGTGTGTATAACAAGCTTTCTGTTAGCAAGAGCTCCCATTCACATCAGTCTCAAAACTGGCTTTAAAAAGTTTTTTAGTTATGCAGCTCAGTTTCATCTTGCGCTTTTACAAGAAACAGTCTCCCTTCTACATGTTCTGTTCCATATGTCTGCAAAAAAAAATCAAGTCTGTGTTACTTTATCAAATCTATATATTATTTTTTCTTTTTCAAGGTATTTAATACACTACAATTGCACTGTTTTAAAGGTGACCTAATATGCCCCTTTCTACATTATGTACTATAAGTCCCTAGAATGTATTTGTGAAATTTAGCTCAAAACATCCCACAAATCATTTATTATATAATTTTTAAAACACCTATTTTGAGAGGAAGCAGAAACAAGCTGTTTTTTACATGTATCTTTAAATGCAAATGAGCTGCTGCTCCCCGCCCCCTTTTCCAGAATTGGGCTTTTCCTTCACAGCTCCTAGGTCAGATACTCTGATAAAAATAAAAAAAAAAACCTTTTTTTGTTTTGATTGTCATGTCTATCGCGCTGAAATCATGTGTTTTGAAGCAACATTCATTTAAACTTCTGATATAGGATTTTCTGAGCGCACACATCCGAAGCAGCTGTCACACAGCATGTGAGGACTAAACTAAGTTCTCTTTCATGTCTTCTTGTGCTTAAACTGTCAAATGCACAAAAGTTTGTTGAAAACAAAAACAGTCAGCTATGTCTAGAAAGTTAAACAGCTGGAAAATAAAACATGTTTATATTATATCTGTGTGGCAGCAGCTGTATACAGTAAATAAATTAATAAATCCACTTCTCCCTGGTCTCTTCTGAGGCTGGGACTCTAACGATAGGACGGTTAACAAGCTTTGCTCAAACATTTACCAAGGCACTAGAACTGGTACACCGGTGTTGCTTGTGAAGACAAGAATGGCGGCGCCGTGTGTGGAAATGTGCAGATAAAGGGGTTTTGATATTATAATAAGATCCCTTTGCCACATCTCTAAGTCACTCGCTTGTTTTTTCAGAAGCTTGCAGAAAAAGGCTTACCAAAACAAAGTTACTGGGTTAATCTTTTTCACCTGGGTTGGTAGTTGCACCGGGGATTATAGCACTTAAAACACTGAACGGAAAACGAAAAAAGTCAGATTTTCATGATATGTTACCTTTAAATTGTGAATTTTCTAATACCAGTAACTATAGAGTTAATTAAAAATATTTTATCGGCAAAGATTAAATATTTGATTGTGTGAATCTTTTACTCCAGTTGTCGAGGATGATAAAAGCACAGATGGCATCACGTTCAGTTCACAGTCGGGCCCAGCTTGGGCCGGTTCAGAGAGAGATTACACCTACGATGAGGTATGATGAGTAATCCTTCTCATTCCTCACACGCGATATACTTCTACCCCACGCTTGTGACATAGTTTTCCTTTCATTTGTCATTATTAACATGTCTGCGTCTTTACAGTTGTTGAGCCGGGTGTTTAACATCATGAGGGAGAAGAACCCTGATATGGTGGCAGGGGAGAAGAGGAAGTTTGTGATGAAGCCGCCTCAGGTGGTCCGAGTTGGGACAAAGAAAACCTCTTTTGTCAACTTCACTGACATCTGCAAACTGTGAGTATAAACATTTAGTATCCGTGTCTGCTGTATTTTCTTAAAAATAATACAACAGATGATACATGGGTCAACCTCAAGGCTTATGTTTTTGGTCCTTCCAATTTATTCAAAAATACATTAAAGCGTTGAAGTGCAAAAAATGAATACATGGACAAAATAGAAAATATCAGGGTGACAGAACTGTCCTAATATAATAAAGTAAATCCTTATTAAAATAATACAATTACCATGTCTGCTAAATCAAAATCTGGTGCAACAAAGTGCACAGAAAAAGACCCCTTCAATTGTGTGTGTCAAGACATAGAGAAGTCTCTGAAAATATTTTATATAAAATATTTAATGGCTTTTTATAGCGAGACATGGTCAGATTGTAATTTTTATTTAATAATAAATACAAAAAATATAACCGTGAATATGCATGAATTACTATACAAATATAATTCATGATATTTGTAAAATATTTGTACTTTTGAAAAATATATTTAAAATCTTCTGATTAAAGTGTATACAATCACACATAAGTGGGGAAGATATACATTTTTCCTTTTCTTTAACATGTGACCAGTGATTCTAGTTTATTGGTATAATTTTGTCTAATAATCTTTTGAAATGTTAATATTTTTCATCTTCAGGTTGCATCGACAGCCCAAACATCTTTTGGCGTTCCTATTAGCTGAGTTGGGAACATGGTGAGCTGTTAATTGCATTTCCAGTATTCCGTCTAATGTGAAAAGGTGATTTCTTCTGTAACGCAAGTATTCCCTTCATGCTTCTAGTGGATCCATAGATGGAAATAACCAGCTTGTAATCAAGGGACGCTTTCAACAGAAACAAATAGAGAACGTCTTGAGAAGATACATAAGTAAGTCATATATTTTAATGTATTATCTCACCCTCATATGCAAATGAGTCACGGCACATACGTCTTCCCATGTGATTTGTGCTTTTGTAATCTTGGTTATTGCACTAATAACTGTGCAGCCCTAGTTTCATGTAAAAAAAAAAGGTAGTGACCTCTTTTCTAATGTAGTACATGTAGAATGGAAGTGTTTAGTTCAGTTCACTCACTTTTTTTGGTTTACAGGAGAAAAACTCAGTATTTACTGTTTATATTACACATTTGACAAGCCATTTTCTCTTTGCTTTTCACAGAGGAATATGTGACTTGTCACACCTGCCGCTCACCTGATACAATTCTGCAGAAGGATACACGGCTCTACTTCCTGCAGTGTGAAACCTGTCACTCACGCTGCTCTGTAGCCAGCATCAAGACCGGCTTCCAGGCCGTCACCGGCAAAAGAGCCCAGCTTCGAGCCAAAGCCAACTAATACAAGCTCCCTGTTCTGGCCTCCCAGGCTGATGCTCTGCTCCTCTGGCTGACGACGGTCCTCTCTGCTCTCCTCTGAAGCTCAGTGACCCAAGGCTTGGATTGAACTCTGGAGGGTTTCGAGTGTAATCTCTATTAATAAATCTGACCTTGAAGCTAGAGGGCTTGTGAACAGACAGCCTTTGATTTGCTTGTCTTACTTTACCTCCTTCCTCCAGACATATTATATATTTTGTGCATTTAGCATATCTGATAACCATAGCATATTTCTGTCTATTTGGTGAATTTTTACTCTGAGCAGTATTTGTTTGGTTTTTTTTAGAGAAAAAGGTAATATTCCTGGATGGAAACCAGAAATAGGCAAACATCTTCCATGCTTTTGGAAAATGAACCACAGCTTTTTATATCAGACTTTGATTTGTCAAAGTAAAACAGAATCTCCAAATCTCAAAATATGTTTTTATGGGACAGTCGTTTCATAATGCTCAGATTGGATCCAAGCGAATGTTTGTTGATCCAGAGGTCCAGTAGAAGTGTGACTTTAAATCTCTCCTGAACACTAGAATACAAGATCACTGTTCTTATGTAATTACTCAGACAAATTCAGATTGCGTTGTTTTCTTCAGTAGAGCATTGAACAGCAGAGGTTAGAGCATGTTTGCAGTGCTTTCATTGAAGTTTTTTTTTTGGCATATTTGAATTAGAATTTTTTTTTTTTTAATAAAAATGTTTTGTGCACTTGTTACGTGTTTATTGGTGCATCCTAATGTTTGGGTCTTTAGGGGTTTTATTAGAAGTAAGGGCACATTAAATAGATAAATGTGGCAGTAAAGACATGTATAATCAATTTCTATTTAAATTAAATGTTGTTCTTTTAAACTTCCTGTTTATCCTGAAAAAAAAAAAATTGTTTCTACAAAAAAATATTAAGCATTGATAATAATTAGTCTCAAGCAGCAAATCAGCATATTGGAATGATTTTTTATAGATCATGTGACACTTAAGAATGGAGTAATTTCAGTCAAATTCAGCCTTGCATCAAAAGAGTGTATTACATTAAATAGAAAATAATTTTTAATTGTAATATATTTTTGACACCTTGATGAAAATAACATTTCTTATTTTTTTTTTATAAAAACATCTAAAATATATTTATATATATTATTGGTCTCAAATGCTGATCATTCAAAAGATCTTTCACTTTGTGAGGCTGATGTAGCTTATTCCGTAAACTTCGGTTTTTCTTTTAAAAATGATTGCTAGTATTTACTTGTTTTATTTATTTATTTTAAGACACATTTTTATTCTGTGGCCTTCCTTATGTTTTGTTTTTGTAATCTCAGTAGACTGAAATAGCATTAGGTGTATTACTCAACTGTCCCAAAGTAAAGCTGCCACACCTTACCTCACTCATGAATGTGGTTCACTGATTTTAACTGGCCTCTAACCCGCAACATTTTTAATCTATGCTGTATTTCTTCAGGAAATCACTTATACATGCAGACAGTGGCATTTACAAATAAACATAATGCTGATCAAGTTCAAAAACCTCAGCTAAGAACACAAATGTTAATATGTATTTTCTTTTTTTTAACTTTTTTTTTTTTTAAACCATTGTACTGTTTCACCTCCTCTCTGTGTGCTACAAATGTGCTTAACTAGTTCTTGTTTTAATGAGTCAGTATTTTCTAAACGGGTTATTCATGGTATCAAATATATGTTACATAAGAAAAAAAAAAACTTTGGGGCAGTGGGAACGGTTTGCAGGAAGCGGAAGTGTCACTGTAAGCGGAAGAGGTTTAGCCCAGAACAACCGAAGAGCGAGCTGGAGGACGGGGACCCAATTTGTGTCTTTTTAACGATTAAAGTCAGAGCAAACGCTGTTTATACCGTGAGTGTATATCCCTTATTCGTTGTATGACTCTCCGTGTGTCTTACGGGACATGTTTTGATTGCGAAAGCGATCTTGTGTTCGTTCCTCGCGGGCAGCGGAGGGATTTAACGTTAGCAGTTTGCTAAGCGCTGCGGGCCTCAGGGTCTGTCAGAAGAGATGAATCCTTACAATGATATATCCGAGACCCCTGACAGCATTTGGTGTTAGATATCAGTATAACGTTCAAAGGTTGAGAATCATTACATATTGTCGGATAATTTCGTCCTTTCTGTGAAAGTATGTGTGTTTAGCGCGCTAGCTCACACCAGCTAAGCCTGACACTGCAATCGAATCGATTGCTGGACTTCACGACCGAGAAAAGGACAAATTCTGAAAACCGATTATTTAAGCATAGGCCTGAATGCTCAATTTGTTTTTAGAAAAACACGTTTTCATTTACTATGTAGTCGCGGTTCCCACCATATATTCTCTTAAGACAGGCCTTGTTAAATGTGAATGAGTGTTAAACATGATGCCATGATGTTTTCTGTTGGTAGAGCATTACGTTTTAGACAGTCTAAAATAGGCTTCTCAATGAGATCATAGGGCTGTGTTTTGTTACACATTCTATTATTCGTTTCCGATTCACATCATGCGATCCGGTTTCGAATCATTTACATATTTTCAGTGTATTTCTCTGAGACTCAACATGCCACAGTTTTAATTCCAGATGTCCTGTACGGAGCACATTCAGGGCTTTTTAGAGATATCAAATGTGTGGAGGATTGTTCATAAACATGCCCTCTCCTTGGTTTTTAAAAATGACTGATACTGACAGTGTGATCAAATTTAGCACTCTTAGGTAAATATAATGTTTTACACTTAACTGTAAATTCTCACAAATTTTCCATTTAGTTTGTTGTAAAAAAAAAAAAAAAAAATCGGATTATGACTTATTGTCTTGAACAGTGCGTTATTTTCATGCATGTCTTCTGTAGAGGACACCAGGACATACATCATGTTAATCAGGCATTTTCATTATATATATATATATATATATATATATATGAATAAACATTTGAACATCTGTCATAACTTGTTTACATGACAGATTTATTCAAACATGCAAGTAAAAATATAATATCTAGAGTTCCTTTTTCTTAAAGTTTATGGACATTGAATGAATTTTCGGAGGTGTAAATGTAACCCGTTACGTGACGTTGCTTACAAGCTGCTTTATTAATGTCTTTCCGTGGTTGAAACACAGATTGAGATTGAGTACAACTTACTGACATGATGCATTTCAGTAAGTTGTACTGTTTCATTCAACACTTTCTAATATTCAATATTTTTTAATGCTTAAATTTACAAAATTTCAAAGCTGAAACGGTTTCAAATCAAAAGAAACAACAACACAAAGCTTATTAACATTATTGGATGGGAGGCACGCTACAAATACTATTTAGAGAAGATTTGCACATCAAATGAAAACGGAATAGACTAAAATGCTGATCTTGGGATTTAAGAATTGATGTAAAAAAAAAAAAAACTGTAATTAATATCCTCGAAGCAGCCCTTAAACTACTGCTGATCATACATTTTTGTCCATTAATGCCAATAGTGTGTTACATGTTTCTGTCTTGTGCTTTCAAAATGTAAAATTTAGTGGTTGTTTTCTGTGAATTATTGTGCTCACAACTACTCTTATCTGATTCTTAGTCTAAAAATGGACAAGAGTGACCTGGTGCAGAAAGCCAAGCTTGCAGAGCAGGCCGAGCGCTATGATGACATGGCAGCCGCTATGAAGTCTGTTACCGAGGGCGGTGTGGAGCTTTCCAATGAAGAGCGCAACCTGCTCTCTGTGGCATTCAAGAACGTGGTGGGCGCCCGTCGCTCCTCCTGGCGTGTGATCTCCAGCATCGAGCAGAAGACCGAGGGGAACGAGAAGAAGCAACAGATGGCACGCGAGTATCGTGAAAAGATCGAGGCTGAACTAAAGGACATCTGCAATGATGTGCTGGTACCTTCACTTCTTTCTCTTCATCTTCTGAACCTTTTATAATGATGACATCACATGAAGTTAAATACTAAATATTTAGCATTCAGGTTTCAAAAGAACCCTTATTCTGCGTATTAAAAATGGGAGAGTCAAATGTTGTTCCATATTTCAGTATGTTTGACCAAAGATCCTGATGGTTCCTATCTGTCTTGACAGGGTCTTTTGGAGAAGTACCTCATTCCCAATGCTTCTCAGGCAGAAAGCAAGGTGTTTTACCTGAAAATGAAAGGCGATTACTTTAGATACTTATCTGAGGTTGCGTCTGGAGAATCCAAGACCAGTAAGTGCACTGTATGCGTGTGTCTATCTGTCGTTCTATCGTCTGTCGCTTCAGTGTTTTCCATACATTGATTTCTTTGTGGCGGCCTGCCACAATATCAACATTGACTGCCACAAATAGAGTTACACAGATTTGTCCAAAACTCATGCAGGAATCACGATACGGCTGGATTAAACTTAAAAAAAGCTAAGATTTCATTGAATAAATATGAAGTCAAAATGCAATGTGTTTATATGAATGTATCTCTGAAGGTATTGATGGCATTTTAATTTTATTAAATAATGTCTGATAAAGTATTGTTTATAAGCGCAGTGCTGCTTTGCTGTTAACTGTGGAAATCAACTTTATTTCTGCCATTTTGAAAAGTGCCTCCTACTGGCAGAAAATTAGCATTTTCAATCAGCCCATCTGCTCTTTTTGTTAACACCAGTGCAAAAATCAGCCCACATTTTTAAAACTACAACAGGTGAAGACGTCAGCAGTGTAAATGCACTTAAGTGTGACTAAAAATGATTCTAGGGTAGTATGTAAAATTTGTTCGGCTGAAACATTGAGAAATTACTTGTTGCTGAAGAACTTTACACCATGAACAGCATAATGAGTTCAGTTACCCAAATTTAATTCAAGAAACATTTTCAGTTATTTTTTTATTTTTTTATTAAATAAGAACTTTTTTGGTTTGGGTAAAAAATTAATTTCACTGCATCACTGTTATCTATCTGTCCGACGACCAGTGAGAGACGTATATTAAATTAATTATATATTTGACTTTTTTGAATGTAATCAACACGTTATCAACTTTTTGTTCTTTCAGCCACGGTTGAGAACTCTCAGAAGGCTTACCAAGATGCTTTTGAGATAAGTAAGATGGAAATGCAGCCCACACACCCTATACGGTTGGGTCTTGCCCTCAACTTTTCAGTTTTTTACTACGAGATCCTCAACTCTCCTGAGAATGCCTGTCACCTCGCTAAGACGGTTGGTATCTTTTTAAATTCTGGCAGCATAAGGGGCCGTTCACACAGGACGAGTTCTTGAATGTAATAAAATTTGGACAGAGACCCTTCATAGAAGTTGAACTGAGTTGAGTTGAGACAGAGTACAGTTGCCAAAGATATCCATCTAGTGCATGTTTAAAAAGTAATGATAATAATAATAGAAAGTGTCCTATGTGAGCAGCCTCTTACTCTTCTTCATCATATAAATTTGTATTTTATTTCTTTGACTGCAATGAACATTGTTTGAGCCAAATCAAATGCAACCACCAGTGTATTTCATGCCCGTTCAACCCAAATGAGAAACCAGTGCCTCTGTTACAGGCTTTTGATGAAGCCATTGCTGAGCTTGACACTTTAAATGAGGACTCCTACAAAGACAGCACTTTGATCATGCAGCTTCTAAGGGACAACCTCACTGTAAGTCCTCCATTATACATTCTGCACCAGTTATGTTTCTGTTCTAAGTGCTTAATTGGCTCATATATTATATTAATTCTCATATTTGCAGCTTTGGACATCAGAAAACCAGGGTGATGAAGCAGGCGACAATGAGAATTAGAGGAGCACCACTGATCTCCAAACACCCACACACATCCACCTTAAATACACAAATGGCTTCCACCAACCCTCCCACCTCGTTCCACCCTTCAGCACCCACCCCTCTCAAAATCCAGTTCCTGTATCCGCTTCCCTGTACCTTCTGAGTGATGATCACCTACAGGAAGATGCTCGGCGAAGCCCCCGTGGCTGGGAGGGGGGTGGGGTGGCTCATTGGGTGACATTCTGACATTATAGCAGGCCCAGTCATTTTTTTGTGAGTTTAACATGTACTGATTACCAATCCCTGTCCTTCATGCGTGACTGAGTGACTGTAAGATTGTGTGTGCTGCTAACAGAGAGTAACTGTGTGTGTGTGTGTGTGTGTTTGAATGTGTGTGTGTTTGAATGTGAGAGTGAGTGTATTGGGGATCGGGGGTTGTGAACTCTAATCATCCTTCCTGATAATTCCCTTTGTTCCACTTTAGCTGGTTGTGCATTTTTCATCCTTTTTTTTTTTTTTTTTAAACAATAATTTTTTTTTTAGTGTAATTCATCTGTATTTACAGGTTTTATTGTATGGTTATTAAACTGGCAGATTGTTTTCACCAAATACAGAGTAAGTCTGACTTCTCTGCTTTCTTGTGTTCAATTCTTTAGTGCTTAAGCTGTATTTTAATTAATGCCATACTCCTAAACACAAGCATTGACATTTTTAAACATTAATTTTAAAAAGGACACTGAAGTGCCACTTGGTGCCGGCCCTAGCCTATTTGACTTATCTTTTTTCCCCTCAAAATGCAAAAAAAAAAATAAGGTTTACTTGGCCTTTAGTTTTTCAGTGAAAGATAATAATAATAATAATAATTTAATTATTATTCAATGAAAGACAAGTTGGTTTGGGCAATCATTTGGAATTCATATGTTAAAGGATATCCAACTTTGTATTGTTACGATGTTGGTAACCTGTAAATGTTACTTTATCCCAATACTTGGTAAATGAAGATAAAGCTGGTGTTTACAATCAACATGATTTAAAGGGGTGCTTTCACTTTTTCCACTTTATGCTGTAGTGTTGCTGTTTGAGCATAAAAAGATCTGCAAAGTTGCAAAACTCTCCAGTCCAGTTCAAAAGGAGATATTTTATGTAACAGAAATTACTTTTCAAAAACAACATTGATCGACTCGTTTGGACTACAATGCATATTTTCCTGGATTTGTGATATTACAAATACCGATGAATGGGACGAGACCTGGTTGAGCTGCACAAGTGAAGACATCGAGTGTTATGTTAACCATCTTAGCTGTTCATGCCAGACTGGAGAGAGAGGTGTTGTAATAATGTGTTTTCTGAACAACCTTGTATGACAGCCTGTTCTAGTACACCCCCAAATCAAAATCAAGACCTTGTAAAAGAGCATATTATGACCCCTTTAAGAAGAAGATACACATCATTCATATTTGCAAAGCATTTTTTTTGTAAGGAAAATCTCAACAAAGTGTACAAGCAAGGCCCATAGAAATGTTTATCTTACAAAACCGTATTCAGATCTGCGTAATATTCTATTATTATATTTCTGCTAGGTCTTACAAGAGGAAAGACCAAAAAAACATTCAGAAATAGATTTAGCTTCAGTGAATTTAAAATTGAAGAGATGCTGATAGAGAATAGGTAAAATCCAAGATCAGCTGTTATTCTTTGCAAACACAAATCAACAGTCGAGCCTGATGAGGGAGTTCATGAGAAAACCAAACCAAAACTAATCAACTATGCAGTATCATTGCTCAGTACAGTCACACTTACACTTAGGCTCGCAGAAGTATGAGATGCACAGGTACTTGAATGTGCCGATACATGGCACTCGACTTCCACTACAGTCAGAAATCTGGGTGTTATATTAGACAGCAATTTGTTTTTTGAAAATCATATTTCCAATGTTACAAAAACTGCATTCTTCCAACATTGCCAAGCTACGAAACATTTTATCTGTTTCTGATGCAGAAAAGCTAGTTCATGCATTTATGACCTCTAGACTGGACTATTGTAATGCACTTGTAGGTGGTTGTCCTGCTTCTTCAATAAACAAGCTACAGGTAGTCCAAAATGCAGCAGCTAGAGTCCTTACGAAGTCAAGAAAATAGGATCATATTACCCCAATTTTACAGTCTCTGGCTACCTATTAAGTTCCGTATCAGTTACAAATTATCATTACCTATAAGGCCCTAAATGGTTTAGCTCCTGCATACCTAACTAGCCTTCTACCACGCTACAACCCATCACGCACCCTAAGGTCACAAAACGCTGGACTTTTGGTGGTTCCTAGGATAGCAAAGTCCACTAAAGGAGGTACAGCTTTCTCACATTTGGCTCCCAAACTCTGGAATAGCCTTCCTGATAATGTTCGAGCTTCAGACACACTCTCTCTGTTTAAATAGTAGAGAAATTACCTTATGGACAGGAGGAGAAGCTCGCAGGAAATCTTTTACTGTCTATGAGGCTATCAGGGGGATGTGGAGGCATGAAGTCAAGGGAGATAATTAATCAGAATACTTACCAAACTTTGCTCCTGTTCACGCTCGCCTTCTCTGGAAGATACGGTGGGTGATTCAGATTTGTCTTGGTACAGCGATTAGAAGACGTTCAGGTTGCTCACGTGACATTTACGTCATCAAGCTCAGTTTGAGTCTGCGCAGTACGCCCGACCCCCAGGACGTGCTTGCTTTTAATTGACTTAATTTTTCTCCGTTGAATCCAATTGGGTCGCTGTGTCCATTTCTTTTACTGTCTATGGCTCAGACGGGCCGATCTTGAATCTTCCCCTTATGTTGTCATAACGGGAAAGGTTACCTCCCCTTTCTCTGCTTTGCCCGCCCAAACATTTACATTTAATTCAGTCGCAATGTCAGCACAGGCATTACAAACAGACTGTTATGATATGGATTCGACAGCACAGCCATAAACAATAAGTAACAGTGTTTCATTAATGCCTGATCTGTGATCAGTTATGATGTGTAACTAATTATTCAAGTTCACATAGACTTTATTTCTAAATCGTTTAATACTCTTTATGCATCATTGAATCAAGCCAGTGTCTAAATGATCAACTTCACGTTGTTTCTCTTAGTAGAATGAAATAAATCTGTTATTTAAATTGTGATTTACCTACAGGGAGCAAATTAAAGAAACTCCCTTTATATTGTTCAGAGCTGTCAATCACACATCGCGAGTGTATCTGCACATTTTCCCAAACTGCCATTATAATGAATGATGCTGTAATGCTGCACAATGAAACTCTTTACTGAATTCATGTCAATATTGTGTTTTCTGTTCCCTTTCATAGGTTCACTTCAATGCTGCGATGATGTCATCGCTTTGGGAACACTTCCGGGGTGATGAATGTCTGAAGCCCTTATACCATCACGGCAGTTTATTGGCAATACCGCCCATACGTACATATGCTATATATGCTTGCTGTGCACTATTTATTCAGATTTTAATTCCTTCAGGAAGCGAATCATCTGTTGGCCATCAGAAAGAGATTCTTGTATTCTAAGCCTTCTATTTATATTAAGCAGTTTACTCCTCTAAGGCGGACACAATGAGTTTTCTGGTATGTATGGATGCATGTTACACGGATTCAGACATGTTTCACAACAAAAGTATCAGTCCAGAAGGGCAGTGGAGCAGAGACGGAACAAGGGGGAGGGATGGAGGGCCAGGTCCCTGTGTAAGTGGAGAAACTTCGGACTGAGGCAGAGCAGGGCACACTGGGGGAACTGCCAAATCAGGAAGCCAGGGCTGGGGGAGAACCAGGGTCAAGAGGCAGTGAAGGTGGAGCTGAGGACCACCATAGCTGAGCAGACGGGTCCAAAGATACCCACACCAGAGCAGGGGATTGCCAGTCCAGAGCAGATGAAACAAAAGACCAAAACCGAGGAGCAGAAGATCACCAGGCCAGAGCACACAGAGAAGAAGACCACAATGGAGGGGCAGAAGACCAACAGACAAGAGCAGACAGAGCAGAAGACCACCATGTCGGAGCAGATGGGACAGAAGCCCACCAGTGCAGAGCAGAAGACTTCCACGATGAAGCAGGAACCCACCAGGGTGGGGCAGACGGTACAGAAGCCCACTAGGGTGCAGCAAACGGGGCCAGGACCCATGGTAGACACTGGGGCCCATGGAAAGAAGAGACAGACAACGCAGGCAGTGTATTCATGGTCTCAGGGACCGAGGCAGGGAACACAGAAAGTTCATTAGTAGTCTCCCTGGTCCACAGACTGAAGCTAGACAGTTAGACAGTTCACAAACAGACTCCTGGGTTGATATGGGATGGACCGACAATTCAAAATTAGGTGTGTTAACTGAAACTGGACTGGTAGACATATCAGTGACTGAAACTGGACAGACAGATGGTACACCAGACATATTACTTGAAATTAGGGTACAGACAGATAATTTAGGAACAAATTCATTATTTAATTTCTTGGCTGAGACGGACAAGACATATGGTTCAGAATTAGACACACTTGGGGAAATGAAATAAGTAGACAGTTCCTGAATGGTCTCTACGTCAGTTACAGGGTTAACGGGAAAGATATGGGGTCCATTTATAGTTTCAGGGCTCATGACAGGCAGGGTTTACGGTTCGAAGGCAGGTTTTTGGGCTGGAACAGACAGTTTAGAATCAACACCCATGGATGGTTCAGAACAGGACGAAAGCTCAGAGATGGCCTCCTCTGCCGGTTCAGATCTGGATAAAGATGCATAAATGGCCTCCATAGCCTTGACAGGACAGGCAGATAGTTCACAAACGGCATCCATAGCCGTGACAGGACAGGCAGAGAGTTCACAGATGGCCTCCTTGGCCAGAACAGGACAAAAGTTCACAACTGGATACTACTGACACCTCTGGAAGTTCTGCAGTGGATGCTGCCACCTCTGGAGGTTCTACAGCAACACCAGCAGGAAACAGGGAGAAGTCAGTAACTGTCTCTTTGACCACAACACGACAGGTTGAGAGTGCCTCGCTGGGCGCCACCACAACGCGAGGAGCTGATGCGAGTAACTCTACCTTGGGAGGTTCTGTGGTGGTGTATGCAGCCCAAACACACTATAAAGCGATCCCTATCAAGGGAGGCGCTTCAGAAAAGGAAATCAGTTCAGGAACATGAGGGCTAAAGTAAGTGGGTTTTTGGGATACAAGCTGTGTGTGCAGACACCAGCGAAGCAGTGGCGGTTTCTCCATTAGGGCGATTGGGCGACGCACCACCAAAGGAAAGGGAGGGATTTTTTTTTCTTTTACATTCAACCACAGTGTTATGCTAGCTTTCACTATTCTAGACTGTTTTTGCTGCCTCTAAATAGTCAAATCAACATCGAGGCGCGTTCTGTGTAGTACCGCCCCTTTTTGGGCGATTTCTGTCAAACTGTGAATCGCCCAGAGTGTTCTCATAGACTTCCATTCCAAGATCTTTTTTTTTCGAACTGCAGCCACTGCAATGCAGTCTCAATGAGTTCCGTGAGGGCTAGCCCTAACGTGCTTTCGTCATCATGCGTAACCTTAACTTGTGCAACTACTGGTGGGAACAGTGACATCCAATAATATTTAAAAACTATTTTTAAATTTAACAACAAGGAAAAAATAAAAAAATACTTTAATCTCTTTATCAAATGTGAAAAAAAAAAAAACAGAGACGGTGACAGCTATGCAAATTCAGTTGTCAGCTGAACTTGATCAACATCACGGCGAATGTTACCTCAGCGTAGATTAATTCTATCATGTCACTGAAAGAAATACCATTCATTCGTTGTAACAATAAGGATAAATTGGCAATTAAATAATTAGGACAACCTTAAACATCAAACAAGTATCTACAAAGGGCGGGAAGTCGTATAAACAAGTATTTTCGAGGAAGTGGTATGAGCAGAGAAAAAGGCTAATAGGCTGCGAAGTAGCTGACGCTTTATTCTGCTAATTTACAGCTGCATTTTGTTACATCGGGAGAGCATGACTGACATTGCATGTACAACTACAAGTGTCAATGAAATGCATCATCTCTCGGAGAAGGTGAAAAAACTCGAAAGAGCAAAGATGCATATGGATAGCAGGGAGCAGTGTAATATAAGTGAGTAATTTCAGTAAGCAGTGTAATGTAAGTGAGGAATGTGATATAAATGAGCAGTAATATAAGCGAGTTGTGTAAACAGTGATTTATGTGACTTCAATTATTTCTTATTAAACTGAAATCAAAGTAAAAAGTTTTTTTGGGGAAAACCACATCCTGGCATCAGTCTTCATTTGCTGCTGCTTTTAACATGCATATAAAAACATAAGGAGAGCAAGAGACTGATTCCTAATGTCAGTTTATTTTTAATTAATACTATAGTTCAGTTCCCTTTACATCTTTAACTAGCTGTTAATCAATTGATTGATTTCTGTGTATCAATTGAATGGGTGAACTATCCTCATTAATCATGCTAACATGTGCCCAACCTGAGAGAACTGGCAGGAGCCGCCACTGCAGCGAAGCATCCCTCACATTGGATACCAGACTGGGATAACGAAGGGCTGACCTGGGTGCAACAGACAGGATGTGACATGACTCTGGATGATCACCTGTAATGTGAGATGACTGGTTGATCAGCTGTGATGTGATGTGATTCTGGACAATCAGCTGTGACTGGACTTGACTCATGAAGATGAACTGTGACTTGATTGGACTCATGAAGATCAGCTGCGGCTTGAATTGACTCATGAAGATCAACAGTGACTTGACTTGACTCGTGAAGATCAGTGGTGACTTGGCTTGACTCAAAAAAATCAGCAGCAGGCCTTATTTAATAGCTAATAATATACATGCTGTGTCCATACATACCTGGCCAATGTTGCTCTGAAAAACTGCTGGATCCCTGTGCAGCTGAGTATTGTGTTACGGGGCTGATGAGATGTGAGATGTGTGGATCCATGTACAAAGCTTTATTCTTAAACAAGGTCAAAACAGGCAAGGGTTATACAATGGCACACAGGTATATCAAGGGCAAGACAAGGGTAATCCAAAGCAGGTGTGGTCGATCGGCAGCTAACAGTATCCAGAGGGCTTGACAAGAGGGGAAAGCTACAGATTTGAACATCCAATCAGCTGCTTCCGTTAGGACTTCCTGTGAACTAGTGTTTCATTTTGCCCTGACCAGTGCACTCTATCAAGATGGACGATTTAGTAGACGCTCAGCAGAAAAAGCAAATGAGCAGGCAAAGCAAAACTAAACAGCTCTGGGTGACCATATGCACCATTCATACAGGACACGTCCCAGCCAGGATTTTAATAATCCTTAAAACATATAGAGCAGTTTGACCAATAAAATGCAGGTATCATACATAATCGACCAATCATGGGGCTGCGTGTGAGAAGGTGAGATCTAGAGGGAACGATCAAAGCAATGCAAATATGCGCACGTGTTTGTTCGTTCGATTGACTTGAAGCGTCGCTGCGCACAAATCCCCCAAAAAAAGATTTTAAAAAAAGTGTGCCACAGGGCTTCAAGTCAAACGAACAAACAAACATGTGAAAGCGATTTGAAAGCATAAGGAGCAATCTACTCTGCTCTTCATAGCTCTCATGAATGTGACACAACGATCAACCTGTACAGTGCAAATAGCCAAAACCTGGATATTTTAGGCAATATTAAAATCCTGACTGGGACGTGTCCCGTATGAACGGCGCATATTGTCACCCTTAGTCAGGGACACACTCACAGCTCCACAAACAAACTACACCACAACAGAACCATCTGTTGCAACAAAGCCAAACCACAGCCAATAGCTGATCAAATTACCATGCACTCTTTCTTTCTGCAGAGCTTCACATTGAGTGCGTCTGAAGCATCCATGTCAACTAGTCCAATGGTGAGCGTGAGCATCAGGATTGACGTCACGACCAGGAATTGATAAAAACCCCAACCGGAGCAACCGGTGTTAGCTTCGACAGTGCCGAAGCAAGTCGATCACAGGAACGATGGAAGTATGGCAGGGAGACGCATCGTCTCGTTCCGTCTCGGGGAACCGAGGTTACAGACGTAACCGATGCGTCGATAACGCTTTGGGAACGAGAATACCCAAACCGCCATATTACAAGTGCCTGAGTGTCAGCCAGAAAAACCAACGCCTCAAGAATTAAAAACCTGAGACCCGGGAGTAGCGTCCAGGTCTAGGTTATAAAACCTGACGAATGTGAGTGGCGAGGACCAGCCTGCCGCATCACAAACATCCTGAAGAGAGGCCCCAGATAATAAGGCTCTAGAGGCCGCCATATTCCTAGTAGAATGAGCTCTGACCCCCAAAGGGCACGGTAGGTCAGAAGACTCAGAGGCAAGAAGGATAGCC
Source organism: Carassius auratus (assembly GCF_003368295.1). Lineage (NCBI taxonomy): Eukaryota > Metazoa > Chordata > Actinopteri > Cypriniformes > Cyprinidae > Carassius > Carassius auratus. Next base: position 351,926 of record NW_020523638.1, read on the forward strand.
CCAACTATCCACTAACTAAATGTCTGTTTAGTGGCAGGAAGACCTATCTTAGGTGACCCGAAACAAACAAACAGCTGATCGGATTTCCGAAAAGAAGAAGTCCGATGAACATAAGTGTCCAATGCTCACACCGGGCACAAGAGGTTAGACTTTTCCTGGTCCGATGATGCAAACGGGGGAGGACAGAAAGCATGCAGAACAATAGGTCTCGGAACAACGGTCGGTACCTTAGGGACGTATCCCTGCTTAGGGTAGAGAAATGCTTTGACCATCCCAGGTGCAAATTCAAGGCAGGTGGGAGAAACCGAGAGAGCCTGAAGGTCTCCGACTCTTTTAAGGGACGAAATAGCAAGGAGAAAAGTAGTCTTAAACGAAAGAAACTTCTCAGAGACCGAATCTAGGGGTTCAGAAGGAGCCCTAGAAAGGCCATCTAAAACTATAGCCAGGTCCCAGGCCGGCACTCTAGTACGAGTTGCAGGTCTCAGCCTCAAGGTGCCACGAAGGAAACGAGAGATAAGAGGGTCTCGACCCAGAGATGTACCACCCACTGTGGCGTGGAAAGCCGAGATGGCCGCCACGTAAATTTTAAAGGTGGATGGACATAGACCAGAAGTGAAGCGGTCTTGTAAAAACTCAAGAACTGAGCCAACAGAGCAGCGGATGGGGTCACACTGATGTTGGTAACACCAAGAAGAAAAAACATTCCATTTGAGTCTATAAAGTTTCCTCGTAGCTGGAGCTCTGGAGCTAAGAATGGTCTCCACAACCTCAGTTGAGAGACCACTCTCTATGAGTTGCGCCCCCACAGAGGCCACACCCAAAGCTTCCAAATCTCTGGCCGGGGGTGAAATATAGTGCCCCCGGCCTGAGATAGAAGGTCTTTCCTGATTGGGATCTCCAAGGGAGGACCGTCGAGGAGATGAATCAGGTCCGCAAACCAGATTCGACTCGGCCAGTGTGGAGCTACGAGAAGTAGACTTACTCCATCCTGGCGGACTCTCTCCAGAACTCCATGGAGCAGAGCAACAGGGGGAAAGGCGTACAGACGTAGCCTCGGCCACGTCTGTACCATAGTGTCCAACCCCAGGGGGGCTGGATGAGTAAGGGAGAACCATAGTGGACAGTGCGTCGTGTACTAAGACTCAAATAGATCCACTTCTGCTTGGCCATAAGATTCCCATATGAGCTCCACCACCTCGGGGTGAAGCCTCCATTCCCCTGGCCTCAGCACCTGCCTCGACAGGGTGTCTGCTCCAAATATTCTGAGTCCCTGGTATATACATTGCCCTCAGAGAGCGTAATTTCCCCAGGGACCACAGGAGGATCTGGTGCGCTAATTTGCAGAGTGGGCACGAGCGCAGACCCCCCTGACGGTTGATGTAAGAGACCACCGATGCATTGTCTGTGCGGACCAGCACATGATGGTCCCTCAGGTCTGGCAGGAAGTGCCTCAAAGCTTTGAAGACAGCCATCATCTCCAGGCAGTTGATGTGCCAAGAGTGATGATGGCTCTCCCACAGACCCTGAGCTGAGCGGCCTTCCATTACCGCTCCCCAGCCGGTAAGGGAAGCATCTGTCGAGATGGTAACCCGATGACAAAGAGCTCCCAATACCGGACCCTGGGACAGGAACCAGTGTTTTCTCCATATGACCAAGGCGCGGAGACACCGCCGCGTGATCTTGATCGTACGAAGTGGGTTTTCCCTTGGGGAGAACCCTCTGGTCCTGAGCCACCACTATAAAGGTCTCATGCCTAGCAGGCCAAAGGGGATCACATTGGACACTGCTGCCATGAGACCCAACAATCTCGAACTGTTTTACAGTGCGTGACTAGCCTAGCTTAAGCTCTGATGTGGCTGTGAGGATGTTGGCTACACGAGCGGGCGAAAGAAGAAGTACGCATCTTTTAGGTCTATTGTGACGAACCAGTCCTCGGATCTGATTTGAGTCACAATCTGTTTGAGTGTCAGCGTTTTGAATTTTAATTTCTGAAGTGTACGATTCAACAGACGAAGATCTAAAATGGGACGCAGCCCTCCATCCTTTTTTGGAACAATGAAATAACGGCTGTAAAAACCCGATGCCCTGTCGGGAGGATACACCTGCTCTATAGAATTTTTCGCTAAAAGAGATTTCACTTCTTGCTCCATGACCAGAGCCTGCTCGGGATGCACTACTGTAAGCAACACCCCGTTGTAGTGTGGGGGACGAGAACCGAACTGGATTCTGTAACCCTTCTCTACTATCTGCAGGACCCATTGAGATATATTTGGCAGACCTTTCCATTCTGTCAGACATTCTACTAAGGGAACCAGCCTCTCGAGGCTGGCCTCTGGTGTAATTTGAACAGCTAGTTCGGGGACCTGAAGCCGAAGCGCAGGAACCACCCGAGCTAACTGCTCTTGAACCCCCCACAGAGGGAGCGAGCCCGATGCAGCGTCTGGGAGACACAGCGCCAGAGACCCGCTGGAGACCGTTGCGCCCCGAGGCACCAAGGGTGGCCGGGTTGGCAGGACAGCCCCGTGAGAGCACCGAGACCGGACGGGCACCGTATACTGAGGTGTACACCGCACCGTCTCGATTGGGTTCACAGGTCTGACCCATTTGGTGTCAGGAACTTTTCTTCTGAGCCGAAGCTTTCTTAGCGAGAAGAACGGTCCTCAGATCCGGCTTCTGCTTAGATTGCTTTGGCTGTGAGTGCTGGCTCGGTCCCACCTTTTCGGTCCCTGTGATTTTTGAGGAGGAGCGCAAGATGCAACACTCTCTTTTTGAAAAACACGATATGAGGAGCATGATGGCTGGGGCTGCCTTGCACGCCCAGCAGCATCAGGATTAGATCGGTGAGGGAGAAAACTTTTAAAAGCTTCAGATTGCTTTTTATTTTCTTGAAATCTTTCAACCACTTCATTCACAGCATCACCAAACAGACCTTCATGAGAAATGGGAGTGTCTAAAAGAAAAGATCTATCTTTACCTTTAATATCTGAAAGATTAAGCCAAAGGTGTCTTTCTGTAGAAACCAAAGCAGCCATAGGTCTACCAATAGCACGTGCTGTTTCTTTAGTCGCCCTGAGAGATAAATCCGTAGCCCGAGGAAGTTCGCGAATTTCGTCACGGCTGACTCCCTCACTGTTATCTAACTCCCCCAGCAGCTCAGCCTGATGCAAAGCGATTGAGTGAAGGCAAGCTCCAGCCTGACCTGCTGCTGTGTAAGCTTTACCCACTAAATTAGATGTGATCTTTAAAGGCTTCGTGGGCAAAGTCGGGTTCTTAATAGATGATGCTGAACCAGGGGAAAGATAGCTCGCGAGCGTCTGTTCCGCCCAGGGCATCGCTTCATAGCCATTTTCTTTCAGCCCTCTAATATCAGAATAAATGCGCACTTGAGGGCTGAAAAGACGTGATGAATATGGCTTATTCCACGATCTAGACAGCTCACTGTGAAGATCAGGGAAAAAAGGGAGACCCCGTGATGTAGGCGATGTTTTAGAAGACAGAAAACGCTCATCTAATTTGCTTTTAGGATGAGCGCTCAGTTTATCAGATGGTCAAGATATATGTAACTTATCTACAGCTCATGTTAATACATCAACCAACTCCTCATATGCTGGGGAAAGAGATGGTGAATCCTCTTCCCCCCTGATTGTGTCCCCTTCACTGCCCATTACATCTAACTCCTTGGAGCTAGAGCAACGAAGCAATGGGCTCTCCCCCCGGGTGGAAGAAGCCGCGGGGCGGGCTTCCGACACCGGAGTTTGAGCTATGGATCTCCCAGGTAAGGGAGGAGAAAGGGCCCTCGGACCCGTCTCCAACCCCGCTGAGAGATCCATTTGCGAACCCCAGGAATGCATTGTCCATTCTGCCACAGCAGAAGTGGGTCCTGCACCCTGAGGAGCGCGAGGCTCGCCGCTCTTCTCATCAAAGAGTGACAAGCGGGAGCGGAGCATGCGAAGTGAAAGCTTCTCACAATGCGGGCAATCAGTCTCCTCGAAGGCTGATAACGCATGCTCCACTCCCAAACAAACTACACAAAGCTTGTGTGTATCCCCACCCGGTAAATAACGCGGGCAGGGAGAAGCACACGGTTTGAATAGTTGCTTAGCCATTGTATATAAACTTTGCACAAGACAACAGTAAATATGACAGACAGGTTTGACACAGATCGCTTGCTGAGGCACAGAAAGCTAACACCGGTTGCTCCTGTTGGGGTTTTTATCAATTCCTGGTCGTGACGTCACTCCTGACGCTCACTCTCGCCATTGGACTAGTTGACGTGGATGCTTCAGACGCACTCACGCAGAATGCGTTCCCAAAGCGTTATCGACGCTATAGATCTGCACCTTCACTATCTGTTTTTAAATCTATGTTGAAAACATACCTTTTTGATTTAGAGCATTTTCTACTGTATTGTTTTATTGTATTATTATGTTTTGTCTTATTAAAATGTTTATATTGTTGTTGTTCATCACATTGGTCAACCAGTGGTTGTTTAATAGTGCTTTATAAATAAAATTGACATTGACATTGACATATGTGTCCACCTGAGGTTTAATAAATAGCAAATCTATTCAATTTGATTTAATTAAATATATGCAATATTGTTGATCAAAACGCCTGCACTGTACTCAGTCAACTCAGCAGAGTCAATTAATGTAAGATTTATCCCATGATAATGTAGAATTTCCAGAAAAAATATTTTGGTTAATTTTGGTTAGTGTCCACTTGCAGATTATTAAATAGCAATTATTTTGAATTAGATTTTTTTTTTAATGTGTGCAATATTGTTATAGAAAGCACACCTACTGTTCTCAGCACACTCAGAAGTGGTGCATGTCACACGTGTGGGTTTTTGTTAATTTGTTAGTCTTTTAAATAGTTTTTGAAGTAGTTTTGAAGATAAATTAATTGTAGTCTGGAAACATCCCATGTTTGAAAAATGTGGACTTTTATACCGATATGCCTACTTTGCTCCATGATATGGAGAATACAATTGGTTGGCGGCGGGCCTTTCGCTGTTGAACGGAAGGGACGCGCACTTGCACCTGGGTGTCGCGTAATGAAGCCACTACGGAGCGGATCGTGGAGCCGTTCATGGTTGGTGTGGATGAAATGTCGTCTGTTGGTCACGAGGGTAACATACCTGGGCTGTGTCTGTGGGTATCAAGTGCTGAGACAACTGAAGAACGAACCAGAGATTTGGCTGTGTCGCTGAGAGGCTTTGAATTTTGCTCTTTATGGCCCGTTTGGATTGGTGATCCACCACAAAGGTTGTTTTGCCTTTTGGTCAGAGAAAATGGAAAACTGACCCATTATGCTATATCTATTTGCAGCGGCAACAGTCCGAGCTGCAGCGTGGTGGCGTAGAGAATGGTTTGTGCTTTTACTACTGCTTTCAGGTAACATTCATCCAAACCCAGGCCCAGAGTTGGCTCAGCTTCAAACACCAGAGGAACTAAAATCAAGTAATGGTATACTCTTTTTCCATCTTAATGTTTGGTAAATAAGTTGGACGCAGTTCGAATCTGGGCAGATTCGACCGATGCTGATATCATAATTCTCACAGAGACTTGGCTGAAAAAATCAATTACAGATGATATCGTGCATATTTATTGTTACAATGTTTTTAGAGCAGATCGTAGCAAAAAAGGAGGAGGGATTGCAATTTATACTGAAGTAAATATGAATTGTATTTGTACTGAGTCAGTCAGTATTTTAAAATGTTTTGAACTTTTAGCTATTAAAATGTTTTTACCTAATGGGTCTGACATGATGGTGGTCGGTTGTTACCGCCCACCTTCAGATTCAAGTGAAGCAATTTCATTGCTTACAAATATGCAGAGATGTATAAAGTACTAGAGACCCATACTTGAGTAAAAGTACAAGTGCTCTATCAAAAAAGTGACTTGAGTAGAAGTTGAAGTGCTCTTTAAGCACCACACTTAAGTAGAAGTACTAAAGTATTCAACATTTTTTGTACTTAAGTATTGCAAGTAGTCTATTTTAAAATTTACTACTCAAGTACTGAAAGTAAAAGTAAAAGTATAGTGTTATGTAGTTATTAAAGAAAGTAGTTAAAAGTTTGAACATATTGTTTTTACTATTTCAAATGATTAACCTAAAAGACAATCACAATTCCTTTGACTGTAACTTTTTGTAAAAAAAAAAAAAAACAGATTAAAGGGTTATTTCGCCCAATTTGCTAAATTATGTCATTAATAACTTACCCTCATGTTGTTTCAAACATGTAAGTTAAGACGTTTATCTTCAGAACACAGTTTAAGATATTTTAGATTCAGTCCGAGAGCTCTCAGTCCCTCCATTGAAGCTGTGTGTACGGTATACTGTCCATGTCCAGAAAGGTAAGAAAAACATCATCAAAGTAGTCCATGTGACATCAGAGGGTCAGTTAAATATAAAAAATAGCAAAAACTACGACTTTATTCAGCATTGTCTTCTCTTCCGTGTCTGTTGTTAGACAGTTCAAAACAAAGCAGTTTGTGATATCCGTTTCGTGAACGAATCATTAGATGTAACTGGATCTTTTTGAAACAGTTCACCAAATCGAACTGAATCGTTTTAAACGGTTCGCGTCTCCAATACACATTAATCCACAAATGACTTAAGCTGTTAACTTTTTTAATGTGGCTGACACTCCCTCTGAGTTAAAACAAGCCAATATCCGGAGTAATTCATTTACTCAAACAGTATACTGACTGAACTGATGTGAAGAGAGAACTGAAGATGAACACCGAGCCGAGCCAGATAATGAACAAAAGACTGACTCGTTCACGAGTCAAGAACCGTTTACGAATTTGTGTCCGATTCGAGAACCGAGGAGCTGATGATACTGCGCATGTGTGATTCAGCGTGAAGCAGACCGACACACAGAGCGCTGGACCGAACTGATTCTTTTGGTGATTGATTCTGAACTGATTATGTGCTAATGTTATGAGCGCGGGCAAACCGAAGGCTTGCAATCATCGCCAATGACGTCATTACATCGAGCGCAAAAGAACCGGTGAACTTTTTTCTTCAACCGGTTTATTGAATCTGTCAGAAAGAACTACTGGGGATCCGAACACCGATGCAACCGGTTCTTGACTCGTGAACGAGTCATTATCTGTCTCGGCTCGGTGTTCATCTCTCTCTTCACAACAGTTCAGTCAGCACGCGCAGTCTTCTTAATCGCTTGATCCGCTCAATGATGTGCCAGCTTCATCAAACCTTCATCGAAAATATGTACTGAAGTAAAAGTGGAAGTAGGGGAAAAAAATAATACTCTAGTAAAGTACAGATACCGCCTTTTAGTACTTAAGTACAGTAGTGAAGTAGTTCTACTTAGTTACTATACATCTCTGCAAATATGTTGCACAGTTGGTCTAACTTTGATTTAGTTTTAATGGGAGATTTAAACTGGGACTGGTTGTCTCAGTCATCGGATTCATTTAAGGACATATGTAACTCCTTGTGTTTGGAACAACCATATGTTCACCAACTCGGCTAAGTGGAAAGAGTATGAGCAAATCATCTATGATTGATATTATTTTAACTAATATACCTCATGTTTTTTCTGCGATAGGAGTTTTTTGTAATGACCTTAGTGATCATTGTGCAATATTTTGTGTGAGAAATTTTTAAGTTGCCTAAGAGTTCACCCAGATTTATATTTAAACGACAGTTCAAACATTTTAATGAACAAGCTTTTTTGCATGATGTGTATAATAGTGACTTACAGTTGGTTTCATCTATACCTGATGTGGTTGATGCTTGGGATTATTTTAAATCTACCTTTCTTAAAATTTGTGATAAACATGCTCCTTTACGTAGATATCGGGTGAGTGGAAAAAATTATCCTTGGTTCAGTGAATCGGTGTCTAATCTTATTAAACAAAGAAATTTAGCCTGGTCCAAAGCAAAGAAAACAAATAGTGATGAGGACTGGTCCAATTACAGATTTCTACGGAAAAAAGTGCACAAAATTGATAAAAAGCTCTAAAAGTCAATATTATCTTAATCTAATTAAAAATTACATGAACGATCCTTCTAAATTTTGGAAATTAACAAAAGCTCTTGTAGGGACAAATAAATCTACTGACTTTCCAAAAGTTTTAAAAGTGGACCGGAGATTGATTACAAACAAGGCTGATATTTTTTATAATCATTTTGTTTCAGCTAATTTTATAACAGGTATCAAAAATTTGTTGATCACTGATGAACAGGATATTGATGAGACAACAAATTATAATGAATCAAATTTATTTTCTTTTACCCCTTGAAAGATTATTTGTTTTTAATTAACTTTGGTTGAATGTATTTGGAATCAACTGTGGGCAACTGTACTCTGTTCACAATAGTGTGAAACAAATGGCCCATATAATCAGCCTCTTAGGTCAACATCAGGTCAATGAATGGGCTCTCCATGGGAGATCCTTTCAAGTCATCAAAAGGTTTCACTATCATTGTCTCACTATCATTTGTTAGCACATTTGTTAACAGGTATAAAGGTCTGTTCTCACAGACAGTACTTTAGGTTAAGACAGTTTGAAGGATGACATGCTAACATCACTGCTGAAGAACTGCTACACTGCTACCTTTAATAAATTCTTCTCCCCACAAGAACTTTGGTCAAGCTTACTTATTTTATGTATTAGAGAAATCTAGTACATTGGCGAGCCACCCAAACTACTGCTCAGTCAAATACAGCAAAATCTAACAATTTGGCAAGCCAGCCAGGAGAGACTGACAAGAAGAGAACTCATCAATTGCAAAAGAAGTGAACAAAAGAGTTTTGGAGATTCTACAGTTTTTGTGTTGAGGATCAACAGACCGTGTCTGTGGACATAAGTTATTTGAATCAACTTGATCCAGTCTCAAAATTTTAATTTGGTGAGTGAAACAGCTCTCTAAAATAACTTAAATAACACTTTTTCATAAGTAAGCAGATCATTTGATGTATGTAGTGTAATCATAATAACCAGTGTAGGACTGTTTAAGAAATGTTTGGCTTAGGCCTTTCTCTTGAGTCTGTAGGAACCTTTTAAATTATTTAGTTAATTCTCCTGAGACTGTAGGAGCTATAGAAAAAGTGTTTATAGCTTAGTCCAGTCCTCATGAGTCTATAAGAATCATTCAAGAAAGAGGTTTAGTCCATTCTCATGAGACTGTAGGAGCCATAGATGTGTAATTATAGGCTTAATCCTGTTCTCTGGAGTCTGTAGGAATTGTTTAAGAAACAATTTAGTCCGTTCATCGAGAGACTGTAGGAGCAGAGGCTTGGTCCTTTCTCTTTATGTCTGTAGGAATTGTTTAAGAAACAATTTAGTCCGTTCATAAAGAGATTGTAGAAGCATAGGCTTGGTCCGTTCTCTTTTTGTTTGTAGGAATTGTGTAAAAAAAAAACAATTTAGTCCATTTCTCCAGAGACTGTAGGAGTCATAGAGTGGGACTGATGTTGCTGCAAGAATTGGGAAATTCTTGACTGGGTGCTAATTCAGTAGCCACTAATGTAGATTGAAATTAATGTTCAAACCGAGTTAGAAGATGATGGCATAAAACCATGAAACTATAAGTTTGTTTGCCTTCCATAAAAATACAGCAAATAATATAATGTAAATTGTCTAAGGGACAAATTAGAAAAAGTAATTCAGCATTTTGAGCAAGAACTCAATTCAGACATTAAACAAGGAAAATTAGCCTGAATGTAAATGTTTTGTTTTAAATGGAAGATTGAAAACTAATCTGAGCTTTTAAACTAATGATTTGTCTGTGTAACTGAAAATGTTCAGTCTAACAGACTGCTGTGAATTTAAATCTGAATAAGTACCTTTAACAGTTCTAACACCTTTTGTTCTGTTTTCACACCTCTGAGGGCACTTTTCCTGTATTCGCCATGGCTGAGTCTGCACAAAACAATGGCAATTGTCATGCATTGAGGCCAACATCAAAAAGACATGGGACAGAACCTCCAAATGTTACCATTGATCAGATGTTGGAGAATCTGAATGCATATCTTGACAAAAGGCTGGGACTGAGGAAGTGCAATGATGACATCTGCCAGAAGTACAGCATCAAGTACTCAGACAGTGGACTATGGGCTTTGCCGGACATTAAAAGGGCTTATGGAAAGATGCAGGGCTTAAGGACGAACACCAACAGAGATGGCTTGTCTGTAATTTTGCTCAAACAAGTTCAACAGCATCTACAGAGATGTGAAACTGACAAATTACAACATAAGAACAAAGCAGAGAAAGCAAAGGTTCGAGCACTGGTTGAACAATTACAGACTGTAAAGAAGGACAAAGAAAGACTGTTACATCAGAATGACAAGTTGTTAACTTTGCTCTCCAAACGACTGGAATCAAAAGCTTCAAGCAGCTCTGATAACAGTGATGCAGATATCAACACACATACTGAAATTACAAAGGACAAACTGAAGGTTAGATTTGCTCCTGAAATTATTAAGAACAGAAGAACTGAAGTTGAAACTGAAAATGAAGAGGATTATGAGGAAGATGGTGAACGACGAACTCACACAGTAAAAAAGGTAATAAAGAAATATGTTCCATACAGAACATACCAGCCAGCTACTCCAGAGCAAGTTGACAAATGGTCAAAAGAATTGCCAGATGTGTACAAGCAACCACGGAAAGTATGGCAATTTCTTCAACGCTTGCAGAAAATCTACAATTTACATCCACTGGACAGTGTGATGATTGCTAATGTGAACTTTTTTACCCATTTTAGATTATGGTGATATTATTTATATGCATGCTTCTATATATTTATTAAAAAGTTTAGATTGCATCTATCATGCTGCGTTGTGTTTTATAACAAATGCTTGCTCACGTACACATCATTGTTTGTTATATAATCGTGTAGGCTGGACCTCCTTACATCAAAGAAGGAAATCACATATATTAGTATTTACAGTAAAGGCATTGTTGGGTATGTTACCAAATTACATTACTAGGCTTTTATGCCTGTATAAAAAGAAATATAGCACTAGATCATCGATTGGCCTTAAATTAGAAGTACCTAGGATCAGTGTTGGGAACGTTACTTTAAAAAAGTAATTAGTTATAGTTACTCACTACTTGTTCCACAAAGTAACTGAGTTAGAAACTGAATTACTTAAAAGTAACTCGTTACCAGGGAAAGTAACTGTGGCGAGTAGGGCGGGGCCGAGAGGCGTGGGAACGAGGAGTGAGGCCAGGTGTAGTGATTGGAGATGAGCTACACCTGCGTCCCACCGCCAGTATCGAGTCCCACGTAGGAGATGGAAGGATATAAAACTGGAGTGACGACCGTGAAGGACGAGAGAGGACCAGGCCTGGGACATTAGTTTATGTGTTTGCTTTTTATTTGTGCGCGTCAGTTGTTTTGTTTATTTTTGAATTATTAAAGTATTTTGATTGTGCGCCGGTTCCCGCCTCCTTCTTCCCAATGAATAGGAAGTTTGTATCGTTACAGTAACTCTTTGCGTTACTGTAAAAATGGCGCAGCCGCGTGTGCCGGCATGTACACACATACACAGTTATTATTCTATTATAATCATATAGTCTGTATGTAAAAAGAATGTGCCTGCCTAGCAGAAATATACAGACCCTCAGATGAGAAACATTAGAAAAACATACAAACGGGCCTTTTTCTTTACCATAACAAGTCTACTGGGCCCCTTCTCTCTAGGGAGGAAACGAATTGTAAGAATAAGGAAAACTATATGAAATATATGGAACACGCTTTACCCTGTATATAAGGAAATGCCGCCTAACATTCAGGAGATATTCCTTGCAAGGAACTCTCTTATTCCCTTCTGGAAATAAAGTATTTTCTTCTGGAAACAAAACCCCATACTGAGTGTGATTCTTCAGATCAGCAACAGACAACACTACACGATTCACAATCACGCTGTGTTAGGGGTGGGCGATATCTCGATATTTAAAATATATCGAGATATTTTTTAAACACGATATGGATTTTGACATATCGTATATATCGATATGTTGTTTATATTTAATTCTAATTCCGCCACTTTGCTTCTTTGCCTTCTCTGTGCTGTGCTCGCCCCCGCCTCCTTGCTTTTGTCCCCACTCCCTTCGCGTGTACAGAACTAGTCTAAAAAACAAAGTCTAAAAACAAAAGGACAACTGGCTCCATTATATGGAGATACTTCGGTTTTAAGGCGTAGGACGAACAGAAGGCAGATGTCTAAGGTAGGGCCCAATGATTTCCGCGATGCAGAAAACGCGGACGGAATCCAGTCATAAAAACGGTATTTACAGTTTAACGCGGAATGTCACGGAATTGGTTACATTTTGAATGAATTATCAAAAGTAGGTCATGCACTTAAATCAAATCGCGATATAGACTAATATCTGCAAATATTAACCCAGAAAAGTCTATTTAAATATGAATCCTGCATGTTCTGCGTGTCTGTGTTAACGAATGGCGCAGAAGCGCGTCTTCATTCATTAAACACACGGAAGCGCGTGATGCTCGCGCTGATTTCAGCGTCTTTCCTCTCACTGATAAAGATGTGAACACATGAGGAACATCTCTAGAACTGCACCGAGAGTCACTTCATGAGCATCTGACCCTTTGATTTGAGTAAAACTAGCTCATATCACATCATAGACTGTAGTATCACATACACAGAACTGTAAAGGTAAACCCGTCAAAATAAAAGTATTTGACAGAAATCTATTACTATTGTACAGTAGAATGTAGATAGCCCACTACTACTATTATTAAAATGAAATGAACATATTTTTTAAGGAATAATCACACAACATTTCTTCCATGTTTTATTTTTAATAGTAAATCCCCTTTGTTTACCAACAAATAAAGTTTGCTTAATTTTAAATAATTAAAAGATAAATTAAATAAATGTTTTATGCCTTCATTTGACAACCAGAAAAATGTAAATACACAGAATTTCTGAAGGGAAAAAATTTCACATAAGGCTATTTTAAGATTTTTTTAACTAATTAAGTTGTTTTTATGCATTTAAATAATTACACATGCTAAAACACAGAATTAGGTAACAATAAGGTGGATATGGTGAAGAAAAAAATAAAACGTTTCATAGGGCCCTAAACATGTAATATTTGGCATATGTGTTTTTGCAGTAGTTTTAGGGGGGTTATTTTTCCTGTAAAGATATCGAGATATATATCGTATATCGAGATATAGCAAAATATATCGAGATATATTTTTTGCTCCATATCGCCCAGCCCTACGCTGTGTGCAATGATTTCTGACTGAAAACTACATCGGTGATGACCTGCAGCCAATGACAGACCAAGATACAGGGGATAGGGAAGTTCAGGGAGGAGTTATAGACCAGAATATAATTATTTTGATAGAGATATGAATAAATATATAATAAAGGAACAAGCACAAAAAAATTTTCACCATCCACAACATCAGCATAAGACCACCCAATCCCGCTCTCAGTTCTTTGCAACCACAGAATAATAGTCCTCTGCAAGTTGGACGAATCCCTAAAGTGTTTATTATGAATAATTTCTCTTTCATCACACAACTGGACCAAGGACTGCTTTCAAACACACTGCACTGGGCAGGGCCTTGAAAGGGCTTTCTTCTGTATAGGCTATATTCAGCAACCACCAGAGAAATATTAGTTGATTATTTCAGAACTATTAATGTACCTTGCATTTGCAACCACATTAGGAGATGCATTTACATTGTAGTGAAGCGCAGACCATATCGGTTTGAGTAGCCAAAATACACATCAGTCATTTTTTTTTTTTTTTGGACAAGGGATAAAGTTGAAATATGATATATATATATATTATCCCAGGCCATCTATCGTTTTGCTTGCTATTAGGGCCCAAGCCACTATGTCCAGAGAGCCCTATTGTTTTTCTAAGGATTTAGAAAAAAAATTACTACCTTTAATATATAAAAAAATATATTTTCTTTGCTGTTATCATTACTGAATTGTAAATCATTCATTCATTTTAAATTAGATAGGTATTAAAACCCTGAAATAACACCTTGAACAATAAAGCCAGAGATGAAGAGTGTGTGTATTTATCACCTTCTAGCACTGTCAGAAATTAACTTTCCCATTATGGGGAAATGTTTGCCACATTAATGGCTTAATTTTCAGGGGCCTTTTATCAACCTTTATAAAGGCAATTTTTCTAACCTTTTTAAATATCTGTAATCTTTTATGTTAAGTTCTTGTCACAGTGTCTGGTCTGTGTACCCCTGGGTGTCCACTAGAGGTCTCACTTCCCCTTATCGTCACTGTTCATTGTATTCAGCTGTTCCCACTTACATCGTTTGCACCTGTCTATAAATACCTGGTTTGTTTCTGTCTTTGTTACGGAATCCTTGTTTAATGTTAAAGTTATTTCATGTCCCTCATTCTTGCCTTGCCTTGCCTTGCCTAGTGTTCGTGTCTTGTTTATGTTATGTTTTGGATCTTCTGGTTTTGACCCTGCCTGGCTTGTTTACCCGTTTGGATAACCCTTAAATAAAGATTCTTACCTGCACTTGGTTCTCTCTCCTCGTTCCTGTATCACCGTACGTGACAGAAGGACTCCGTCAACACGAGAACCAGTGGTATGTCTGCCCATGTCTCATCCCCAGCCACAGAGCGGGAGAGAGGCGGTTTTGAGGGAACTCGCCTGGTGATTTTCCGGGGGACCAGGGGAGGTCGCCGAGGAGGGAGTGGTCCAGAGGAGATTCAGCATCGCTCTCAACCATGGCCTCCCTTTGACCCGGGGCTCCTGTGGAATGGGTCAGAGCCACCGTCTCACCATGGCGGACGGAGAGGTGAGAAGAAGCGCACGCCCGCCATGGTGGCTCCACTGCCCATGATGGCCGATCAGCGCCAAGAGGCAGGATGGACGCCAGCACAGCGCCACAACCCAAGATGGCCGCCAACCCAGCGCCACAGCGCCACTGAGGTGGTGCCCGAGGTCGTTCCCGATGCGGTGCCCGATGCTGTTCCAGAGGCCGAGGCGGTGCCCGATGCTGTTCCGGAGGCCGAGGTGGTGCCCGATGCCGAGGCGGTGCCCGAGGTCGAGTCAGGTTCCGGTGGACTCTCCGGAGTCGAGTCAGGTAGCGGCGGACTGTCCGGAGTCGAGTCAGGTTCCGGCGGACCGTCCGGAGTCGAGTCAGGTGCCGGCGGACCCTCCAGAGTCGAGTCAGGTGCCGGCGGACCCTCCAGAGCCAGGGCCAGTCACCGATGACCCTCCAGAGCCAAGTCAAGTCACTGGGTGGTCTGCTGCTCCATCCTGGGGGACTCCGGCCTCAACCACGGGGGCGTGTTGGTCATCCGCTCCGCCCTGGGGGACTCCGACGTTGACCAGGAGGACGTGGTCGTCATCCGCTCCGCCCTGGGGGACTCTGGCGGCGACCACGAGGACGTGGTGGTCATCCGCTCCACCCTGGGGGACTCTGGCGGCGACCACGAGGACGTGGTGGTCATCCGTTCCACCCTGGGGGACTCTGGCGGCGACCACGAGGACGTGGTGGTCTTCTGCTCCGCCCTGGGGGGCTTCCGCCCTGACCACACAGTTGTGGTGGTCTTCTGCTCCGCCCTGGAGGGCTCTGCCTTTAACCACAAGGTTGTGGTGGTCTTCTGCTCCGCCCTGGTGGGCGCCACATGATGTTCCTTATGGACTTCTGTTTTGTGTACTTGGGTTCTGTTATGTTTCTGTCTGTTCCCCTCAGTTAGTCTGGCCCTCCATCCCTCCCCTGAACCTCCTCCGGTCTTCCTCCCTCCTGGTTTTTTGGTTTGTTTTTGTGTGTCTGAGGAGCATCTGGTAGCTGCTCCTTAGAGGGGGGGTAATGTCACAGTGTCTGGTCTGTGTATCCCTGGGTGTCCACTAGAGGTCTCACTTCGCCTTATCGTCACTGTTCATTGTATTCAGCTGTTCCCACTTACATCGTTTGCACCTGTCTATAAATACCTGGTTTGTTTCTGTCTTTGTTACGGAGTCCTTGTTTAATGTTAAAGTTATTTCATGTCCGTCATTCTTGCCTTGCCTTGCCTTGCCTAGTGTTCGTGTCTTGTTTATGTTATGTTTTGGATCTTCTGGTTTTGACCCTGCCTGGCTTGTTTACCCGTTTGGATAACCCTTAAATAAAGATTCTTACCTGCACTTGGTTCTCTCTCCTCGTTCCTGTATCACCGCACGTGACAGTTCTTACATGTAATCAACAATTTCAATCACAATAATTATGACAATAGGCTGTTACCAATTAAATTAAACCATTATCGTTCTGTATTCCGCAAGTTAGAGTCTTCTCTTATTCATTTTCTATGGCCTTTGAAAGTCTGGAAAACTGTGTCTTCAGCAAACTCTCTGTCTAATGATTAAACTGACACCTGGTCTTCATTGAGCATATTGGTCTCTCTATAGGGTTTAACTGTATTCCCCCTACATAAGCATTTCATTTTTCTTAGTTAATAGGTTGGTTTAGGCAATGATTTGCACTTCAAATGTTAAAAGATAAGGATAAACAGATCCTATCATTTAGTAAATAATAAGGTAAAGCTGGTGTTTACAATCAACATGTTTTAAAAAGAAGACGCAGACACCTCATTCTCATTTGCAAAGCATTTATTTAAAGATAAAATCCCGCAACATAAGCAAGGTCCGTAAAAATATTAATCGTATGAGAACCAAAACGTCACACAAAAGTCTCAGCCACTGATTTCATCTGCACACAAAGACTTTCAGATCAGCATACTATTATTCTACCATTACTACTTCTGCCATATCTTTACAAGAGGAAATATGGCAAATGTCATAAACTATTAGATGCAATAACAATTAGGAAACAGAAAATAGATTAAAGGCTGATAGAGAATTGAGGAGGCCAAATCCATAAGATCAGCTGTTTTTCCTCTGCAAACACAAAAATCAACAGTAATGAGATATTATCAGTCGAACCTGATGAGTGAGTTCAAGAGTAAAACCAAACCAAAACTAATCAACACATTAGAAAACTAGCACACAAATGCAGTATCATTGCTCAGAATAGTTACACTTACACTTAGGCTCGCAGAAGTATGAGATGTACAGGTACTTGAATGTGCCAACACATGGATCCGAGAAGACACTGTTGGAGGCCAATATGGAGCAGCTGTTTTTGCCTTCACATCTGAACAATGATAAAATACTAATTAATGAAAACAGTTATTTTATGATAATTATTAAAGTAATTTTTTACCCTGCTGGAATAAAACTCTTAGACTACACAAATGTTAGCTGGTCCTAGCTGGTTTGTGTTGTTGTTCTTTCAGTAGGGCAAAGATTGAATTACATGTGGAGATTTGTGCATAAACTGACCCACTAGTGACCACTGTCTGTGAATTCAGGGCGTAGCAGTCGGTTTTGGCAAGCTGAGAAGCAGGTCGTCCAGTAGAGCACGTGGTGCTGTCAGTTCGGCCGTAGTTAGCGCTGTGAATGCGTATGACAGTCCCATCATCTGAAAACATTTTACCATTCTGTCATGAACTCTATAATGCCTTTTTAATTAAAACATTCAAGTAAGAACAGAATACCCACCACAGGTCATGGCACTCGTCTCATGTTCACAGACCAAACTTGAACCTACAGTAAACAGAGAGATGTTGTAAAGCAAATAAAAAATGTAAATATAAATGTAAAATAGGCTGAGCAAGTAATGGGGTGTGCAGTATGTACCGTGATCATGACTTTTAAATATTAAGATGGGGCTGGTTTAGTTATGTGCTTTGCCTTCAGAAAAAGAAGTGCACTTAGTAATGAATGTGCACTTGTAGTGTATGTGTGTATGTATTTGCAGATAATTTAATATTAATGAAATAAAAGGCAACTTAACACTCTACAACAAGCTCTTTTAAATAATGCACTTTGTAATGTCAAATTAATAGACTGTTTTCCCTTACAGTTTTTTTTTCTATTGCTAACCATTTGTCCAGTCTGTAGTAACATTTTCAAAACTCTAAACACAATAAGCACAACATGGGTCTGTTGTGACCATACCATTAACACAATTTATGTTGTCTTCACACAATATTCAGTCAGTTAACACATTTACTAAAATCCTTACATTTTCTTTTTACACAAGCATGCCCCATACCAAAATAATGGATCTTTCTTTCTTTTGTTTTTCTCTCTCTCTTTTTTTTGTACAAAAACTTAAACAAAGCATGGCATAAATGAAGACCTAATGTTCCAAACTTTAAATAGTGTAAAGTCTCTACTTCTGCAACATACAGCAGCTTAATAAAGCAGATAAGAATTGTTTTAAATAATATTAATTGAAAAATAGCTGATTTCAATCTTAATTAATAAATCCAAGTCTTATTATTATATTATAAGTATATTATATTCATAATAAATTCTCTTTTAAAAATATGCTTAACTGTGGCATCCAGGGAAGAAATAACGCCTCACTTAAACTTGGATTAATATGCTGTACCAAATAAGGATCTTGTTATAAAAGTATCTTAAATCACAATATTCTAAACACATGATCTGGAAAAACAATTAATGAATTGAGTTGCAAAGGGCATAATAAATACTCACGAACTTCAGATGGGATGCAATAATAAGAGATTGCGAGGTACTTGTATGTGCCAACACAGGGATCAGTAAAGACTGTATGTGTCACAAACACCTCACAGCTTTTCAGACCATTGCAGCTTTACATGTAAAAAAAGTAAGCCTTACATTATTTACTCCATCTTTATCCCGGATAACAAAAATATATTCTTAAAACATTTTCCTGACGTTACCATTAAGCAAATAATTCTGAATGCTTTCTAAATGTTTTTAAATGTTTCTTTGCAATGCAAAAATTACAGAAAACATTAGGAGAACATTTAGCAGTTTATCATGGGAATGTTCATTTTAAATGTTCTTTAAACAAGTAGCCTAATAAATAGAAATGTGTAAATTAAATTTCAATCAGTCAGTTAATCAATATCTTCTATCTATCTATCTATCTATCTATCTATCTATCTATCTATCTATCTATCTATCTATCAATATCTACCTTTTGGACACAGGAGCCAGTGCATTGGGAGAATAGCAGTTGGTGTTTTGGAGCTGTTCGGATGGACGTCCTTCAGAGCAGGTGGTTTTATCTGTACGTCCATAGTTTGCAGTATTTACCTGAATCTTACCATTGTCTGTATGGAGATAGATTAAATACATAAAAAATAGCAGTCCTTAAAGTAATCCATGTGATTCCATTTCTTGAAACAAAGTGAGAGATGTGGAAGAATAGCTTACCACATTTCAAGTAACTGTATCCGCTGTGACAAGTCACACTTATTTCTGGAACAAGTACAGAAAACATTTACACAGAGAAGAAAATTATAAAGAACAGCAATTGGAGGAAGAGAAAGAAAAAGTCCAAACCTGCTGGGATGCAAATGTAGTTGGTGGTGTAGTACTTGTAGGTGCCAAAACATGGATCTTTTGGTGCCAGTCCAACAGTGTTTAACTCACACTCTCTCAGTCCATTACACCTGTTTAAGGACAAAGACATGAATAATATAATGACATACAGGGCTCGACATTAATGTCTCGCTGTCTAGTCTCTGTTTCCCTGGGTGTCCACTAGTGGGCTCACTTCCCCTTAGGCACTTCACTGTAGGCACTAGAATTCATCTAGTCTTGTCCTGTCATCACAGTAATTGCACTCCTGTTAATTGCACCAGGTGCAGTTATTTTATTGTCATTAGCCTCGCTATAAATACCAGTCTTTTCCTGTTGTTTGTATGGAGTCCTTACCCTTCATGTTGCCAGCATTCTCGTCTTCCCGAGATTATCCTTGCCTTCTTGTCCTCAGAGTTCCCGTTCCTTCACTTTCCTATTCCCTCTTTTTGTTTATTTGTTTAGACTGCTTATTTGGTTTTGACCTTGGCTTGTTCGACCACGATTTGGATTATACTAAATTAAGACATCTGCAACTGGATCTCTATCTCTCCCTGTGTCTCTCTGGTACACGATCGTCACAGAAGGACTCCATTGCTTGAGATCCAGCAGTATGTTTTTTGATACTTCCTCCCCAGCCACTGAGCGGGATAGAGGAAATGGTCTTGAGGGTACCCGCCTGGTCATGTTCCGTGGGACCAGGGGAGGTCGCTCAGGAGTGAGTGGTCGAGAGGAGGTCTGGCATCGCTCTCCACTGTGGCCCCCCTTCGACCCTGGGTTCGGATGGGAGCCGCCGTCTCACCATTGTGGATGGAGAGGGGAGAGGAGGCGCAAGTCTGCTGAGCCAGCGCCGCTGCACAAGATGGATGGCCGCCAACCCAGTGCCGCTGCACAGAATGGCCACCGACCCAGCGCCATTGCACAGGATGGTCACCAACCCAGCACCACGAGGCAAGATGGAAGCCAGACCAACACCACAGCACAAGATGGCCGCCAGCTCAGTGCCACGAGGCAAGATGGACGCCAGCCCAGCACCACAGCACAAGATGGCCGCCAGCCCAGAACCACTGCGCAGAATGGCCGCCGGCCCAGCACTACTGCCCATGATGGCCGCAGGTCCAGCGACACTGCACAAAATGGCCGTCAGCCCAGCGCCACGAGGCAAGATGGATGCCAGCACAGTGCCACAGCACAAAGTGGTCACCAGCCCAGCGCCACGGTGCAAGATGGCTGCCAGCTCAGCGCCAACGCCCAAGATGGCCGTTGAGACGTTTTTGGATTATTTCTCCATGCTGTCAAAAATCCTAGAAATTCCCAGGAGTGTTCACGTCACGTCTGCCAGCGTCACGTCAGCCAGCACCGCAGTACAAGATGGCCACCAACCCAGCGCCACTCCACAAGGTGGCCGCCAGCCCAGAGCCACTGCAGAGGATGGCAGCTACAGAGGGCTTTCCTGAGTTGAGTCAGGTTCCCGTTGACTCTCCAGAGTTGAGTCAGGTTCCGGTTGACCTTCCAGAGTTGAGTCATATTCCTGTTGAACCTCCAAAGTCGAGTCAGATGCTCGTGGACCCTCCAGAGTCAGGGTTAGTCACCGTTGACCCTCCAGAGTCAGGGTTAGTCACCTTTGACCTTCCAGAATCAGGGCTAGTCACCTTTGACCTTCCAGAGTCAGGACTAGTCACCATTGACCTTCCAGAGTCAGGGCTAGTTACCGTGGACTTTCCGGAGTCAAGGCTAGTCACCATTGACCTTTCAGAGTCAAGGCTAGTCACCGTTGACCTTTCAGAGTCAAGTCAAGTCACTGGTGATCTTCAAGGACAGAGCCAAGTCACTGGTGATCTTCAAGGACAGAGCCAAGTCACTGGTGATCTTCAAGGACAGAGTCAAGTCACCGGTGATCTTCAAGGACAGAGTCAAGTCACCAGTGATCTTCAAGGACAGAGTCAAGTCACCGGTGATCTTCAGGGACAGAGTCCAGTAACTGGTGATCTTCAAGGACCGAGTCAAGTCACCGGGGTTCCTCATGGGAGAATTCAAGTCACCAGTGATCTTCATGAACAAGGAAACACCATGGGAGTACTAGAGCCTCGTCAAATCTCCTTGTGGATCTACCAGAGCCTCTCTACATCTCTGATGATCTACCAGAGTCTCTCCTCGCTTCTGCGGAACTTCCAGAGCCTCCTCACGTCTAAGTTGAACTCTCTGAGCACCCGACTGATCCTGCTGTGGCCACAGAGGCTTCCCTTAACTTGTTCATGTTTTTTGTTTCAGACTTGCCCAATCAGACTTATCCTCCTGTTTATTCGGCCACATGGCCTTCTGCTCCGCCCTGGGGGGCTTCGTTTTCGACCACACGGATGTGGTGGTCTTCTGCTCTGCCCTGGGGGGCGTCTAGTTCGGATGTGGTGGTCTTCCACTCCGCCCTGGTGGGCGTCACGTGATGTCCTTCTTGGACTTGTGTTTTTGAGTTTGTTTGTTTTTTTGTTTTGTTTTTTCTGTCTGTCTTCCTCCTATGGACCTGGCCCTCCGTCCCTCCCCCTGATCCTCCACCCCCATCCACCACCCTCCTGGACTCCTCGTTTTGTGTTGCACTTCTCTTGTCTCTGTTTTCCTATTGTACCTGGTTCTCTTGTCTCTGTTTCCCCATTCTACTTGGTCCTCTTGTCTCTGTTTTCCCCATTTTATCTGGCCCCCCTTCCCTACTCCTGGTCCTCCACTGCTCCACCTCCCTCCTGGTCTCTTTGTGTTTTGGTCTTCCCTTGGGTTCAGGTGGAGCATCTGGCAGCTGCTCCGTGGAGGAGAGAGTAATGTCACGCTGTCTAGTCTCTGTTTCCCTCACTTCCCCTTAGGCACTTCACTGTAGGCACTAGAATTCATATAGTCTTGTCCTGTCATCACAGTAATTGCACTCCTGTTAATTGCACCAGGTGCAGTCACTTTATTGTCATTAGCCTCCCTATAAATACCAGTCTTTTCCTGTTGTTTGTATGGAGTGATTACCCTTCGTGTTGCCAGCATTCTCGTCTTGGGAGATTATCCTTGCCTTCTCGTCCTCAGAGTTCCCATTCCTTCCCTTTCCTGTTCCCTCTTTTTGTTTATTTGTTAATAATTTCTTAAAAGTGGGACCCGCGGGTTGGAAAAAACCCTGACCCACACATCACTAGTGTGCATGTAATACTATTGGAGTTGTAGTGTCGTAGTGTCACAATGCAATATGGCTTATTTCAGATGCCTTTTTAAAACACTACAATTATTCAACCCACCAAAGTGGCTAGTTGGAGTCTGTGTTACCCACCATGAGCAAAATCCACCTCCATTTGGTGGGTTGGCGGGTGTTAATGTCAAGCCCTCATGACATATATACTACGTAAGCTAGCCTCTGAGTAAGTAACAGAATCATACCTTCTACCTATTATTTTTATTCTACCTATTATTTTTTTTTTGTCTGTAGTCTGTGTTTCAAGCAAAAAAGACAATCAAAAATATCTTACCGTTTGAAGACAGCAGGGACATCTATTGAACAATGAGTATTAGATGTTTCAGATGGTGGTCGTCCAACACTGCAAATTTGGCTGCTTGTGCGGCCACAGGTTGCTGATTGTACACTGATCACCCCAGTATCTGAACAGGAGAAAAACATCATAACATAATGAATTACTGTTAAAACAACAACAATAATAAAAATAGAATACATAATAAATAACTTTAGATTATTGTGACACATCCTACCACAACTGAGGAGCTGGTCAAATCCATCACATGTAACTACAGTCTCTGAAAAATTAAAGAATTATTTTTAACAAGGTGAGATTGATAAACTATAGGGGACAGAACAATAAACTCCAGATACCACATTAGAAAAATACTAAATAATAATGATAATAATAATAACATTCTGGGGACCACTGGATTCTGGGAGTTTTTTTCTGTATTTACTAATTTATTTATTGCAATGTATGTGTTTTTCCATGATCTTACAGATTTTGGTGTAAGTTAATCAATATTTAAATATACAGTTGTCAGGCTATCTTCCCTGTTTTTTGTGTGTTTTACTTCCCATGTGCCATCCTTGTCCTTATTTGATTCTTTCCATTCCTGTCATGATTATTGTGTTTAATTAGTTCCAGGTGTGTCTCGTCATCCCCTCATCAAGTTTTTGTGTATTTATGGTGAGTCCTGTTCTGAGTTTCTCTGTCTGGTATTAAATATTTGTCTAACCCCAGTGCTATGTGTGCTTTTCTGGTGTTCAGTTCAATAAAGTTCTGTTAATTAATCTAGTACATCTCCTCGCTCCAGCACAGTACCCATGCAGACGACAGTCTGTTGTCTGATCTTTCAATTAGATAATTAGGATACTGTAAAACAGGCTTTATAAAGCACCATTGTTTTTCTCCAAATGCTTTTTTGAACTCATATGAAAGTAAAAATTTTTACAATATTGAAGAAAAAAAAACTATAGTTCACAACTCATGCGCAAAGTTCTAAGGAATGTATGCATTTTCATGTTGGTTTTGTGTATTTCATATTACAAACATCATTTATTTGCTCACATATTCATTAAGAAATATTATGTTTTTGGGGAATTGTGCCACATGACATTTTAAAAGCTGAACTAACCTAATAACGCTAATAATACAAATTTAACAAACGCATAGTGACATATTCACGCCACAACCGACTCACACATTAAATCTGGACTTCTTAGTCAAGTAAGCTTTGTTTAACTACTGATTGTTGATCAATACCTGCAGATATCAGCAATCTGGAGTTCAGAAGAACCACTGTAAGAAAACAACAGAAGAGAAATTATTCAAATCCCCATGCAATGCTTATCGTAAAGCCATTCACTCTATTCTCAACTATATACTAACAGAGCTGTTCAAATCTAAATGTGTCTAAAAAGTTTCTAAAAGTGCAACTATACATTAGTGTTCACGTGCATCTCTATTTAATTTGAAGAAAGAAACTTACAGGTAAGCAGGAGGACACTGAGAGGGATCATGGTTCTGTTGTTGCTGTCAAAAGTGTACATGTAGCTTTTGACTAGCTGATCCATATTTATACAGTCTGTTTTCTGATAATTTAATCAGATAAGAATCGGCCTGCAAATGTTTTCATAAACATAATTTAAAAGTAAAGATATCCGTGTAAACAATGTGATGCTGAGCAAACACTTCTTATTTTTATAAGAACTGCCTGGAAAATTTCTTATGTTAGTGCAAATATTTTCACATTCAAATTTGAATTTTGAAAAAAAAGTAAGTATAGTCTAGTTTAGAGTATTTTAAAGAGACTAATTATGTAGAAAATATTAACAATATTTACAGAAAATTGCATTGTTAATATTAAATTAATGATTCTGAACATGTAGTTATTGTATTTTGAATATGTATGTAAAGTTAATGTACACTACACTAAAATATTGATCACTTATTAAGTATTTATCTATAATAATTTATAAAGCATTAATTTATTCCCTTTATTAGTATTATCAGTATTCCCGATGAGAACTGCCACATTTGTCTATATTTCATTTAGCATCGTTTTTCTTTTTCTTTCTCTTTCTCTTTTTTATATCTATATTGGAATATTTTCTATAAATGTCATGTTGTTTATGTCACATATACAGAATTAATTTATTGTCACATGTTATACTCTGATGGTGGTTTTGTAACTCTGTGGACACATGGAGAGACCAAAAACATAATGATCATGTTACATTCTATTGTAGCACCTGTGTAATATCAATACATTTACTGAAACAATTTTTTTAAAGATTTTAAACAGCTCAGATTGGTATCTAACATTTAGTACAGTTATAGGGACTATAGATAAAATACTGCATATTTACAGCTCAGGTGTTTTGTATGTTTAGTATTATCTGTATGCCTTACAGTCACATGCTAGATCTGACAAATATTGAAGTTGATCAATATTTATACAGCTTTATGTTATTGTGAAGCAGTCAAGGTCCAGGAAAGTATGAAAAGCATCATCAGAATAGTCCATCTGCCATCAGTGGTTCAGCCGTAATGTTATGAAGCAACGACAATACTTTTTGTACACAAAGAAAACAAAATAACAAGATTATTCAACAATTCCTCTCCTCTGTGTCTCTCCAAATCAGCGTAGTGCCATTTTGGCAAATCTGAGCTGTACGCAAATGGCGTTCTGTATCAGCCACGCTACAAGGTACATTTTTAAATGTATTTCAATTTGGTTTGAGAGCAAATACTGCATCGGTGCAGTGCTCAGCATACGCTATCTGCATACAGTTCAGATTTGCCAAAATGAAAGTTTTGTTTTTAATTTTGAAAAAATAAGAATTGATTCACATTTGATACTCACACTCTGCTTGTCATCCATCTCTGCTGGTCCTCTAACTCTGTAGGTGATGTTGTCACTAAAAACCAAGGGTCCAAGAAATGCATTCCTAGAATTGTGGTCTTGAAAATGCAGCCTCCAGTTTTGGCAGATGCTTGGCAGAGGCAGATGCTACTCGTAAAAGGGAGCTTATAGTAGATGTCACTTATCAATAAAAATGAATTAGAATTAGAATGTACTACATAATCACATTTCCAATACACTTGTTTGAAAGCTAAAAATAAATACACCAATATTCTGAAATCCATAGGATCAGATGTCAAGATCGTGCTACACCAGAACACAACAGAAATATCACACAATTCACAAAAAAAAAAAAAAGAAATTCATTAAAACTAAAATAAGAGAAAGAGAAATGGTTACACAGATCAGTTCCTATTCAAGCTACAGTTTCCACATGGTGGCTGACTTTCATTTTAACATTCAATGCATATTTTCATATAAGAGATATAAGTTAGTTTCTCAACATGAAATTAAAAAATATGTATGATCCTGGACCACAAAACCAGTATTAAGTCACTGGGGTATATTATTAGAAAAAACATTTTATGCGTCAAAATTATTGATTTTTCTTTAATGCCAAAAATCATTAGGATATTAGTAAAGATCATGTTCCATTAAGATATTTAGTAAATTCCCTGCTGTGAATATTTTTTTTTTTTTTTTACTTATATTTTGATTAGTAATATGTGAAAAATTAAATTGGACAACTTTAAAGGCAATTTTCTCAGTATTTCAATTTTTTTGACCAAAAGTTTGGACACACCTTCTCATTCAAAGAGTTTTCTTTATTTTCATGACTATGAAAATTGTAGAGTCACACTGAAGGCATCAAGGGCTATTTGACCAAGAAGGAGAGTGATGGGGTGCTGCTCCAGATGACCTGGCCTCCACAGTCACCGGACCTGAACCCAATCCAGATGGTTTAGGGGTCAGCTGGACCGCAGACAGGAGGCAAAAGGGACAACAAGTGCTAAGCATCTCTCGGGGAACTCCTTCAAGACTGTTGGAAGACCATTTCAGGTGACTACCTCTTGAAGCTCAAGAGAAAGCCAAGAGTGTGCAAAGCAGTAATCAAAGCAAAAAGTGGCTACTTTGAAGAACCTAGAATATGACATATTTTCAGTTGTTTCACACTTTTTTGTTATGTATATAATTCCATATATAATTCCACACGTGTTCATTCATAGTTTTGATGCCTTCAGTGTGAATCTACAATTTTCATAGTCATGAAAATAAAGAACCCACTTTATATTAGGTGGCCTTAACTACTATGTACTTACATAAAAATAAGTACAATGTTCTTACTGTGTTCATATTGTATTGTAAAACACTTTTGCTGCTATTGAGGTGGGATAGGGGTAAGGTTAGGGAGAGGGTTGGAGGTATGGGTAAGTTTAAGGGTGGGTTAAGGTGTAAAGTATGGGTGAACAGTGTAATTATAAATGTAATTACAGAAATTAAATACAGATGTAATTACATGTATTTTTTTTTTCAATATAAGTACAATGTAAAAACATGTATGTACACAATAAGTACATTGTACTACATTATTAATTAAAATGTAAGTACATAGTAGTTAAGGCCACTTAATATAAAGTGGGTCCGAAAACTCTTTGAATCAGAAGGTGTGTCCAAACTTTTGGTCTGTACTGTATAAATCTCAGTTTCGAAATGTTTACTCAGCTTTCATGCGATGTATAAATCTCAGTGTCGAAGCCTGAAAAAAGTAGCTCACTGCAGATAGACAGTCTTTAGCATGCAGAAACAAATAAAATAAAAATAATTCTGTTCATTTACTCATCTGACCAGACTACCAAAAGTAATCATTTTTGTGCAACTGGAAAAAGTAAACTTGCCTTTTTTATACATAATGAAAGATGATAAAAGTCTAAATGGAGTGACCTGGAATCCTCAAAATTGATTGTATACATGTGAAATCGTGCAGCTCTTCCACTGCAGTTACAGTAGTTCACATTTCCAGAAATAACAGCAATAAGTTTCAACATATATTGGCAAGTTTATGAAGTTCAAAAAGAGCCAAAACTGGATGTATCAAAAAGACATGTTGGAAAACAGGTAGTGAAAGAAACAGGTAAACAGATACATGCAACACTTCATGTAAATGTATTCGTCTAAATAAAGTAGATGATATGTCAAATGTCATGGGTACTACATCAGTTTCCCCATCGAACTATCACACCACAGCTGTTTCCGCCAGCGAAAATGTTGCCCTTCACACAAATGAACGTATACTTTATTAAACGATCATGTTGCTACTTTCATTTGTAAACATATAACAGCGTAGTGTTCATTTCATTAATGAAGACTGTTTATTTCTTAGTTCTCTATGGTGCCACACATGTCTGCTTCAGTGCTTGGCTCTACAATGTTTGTACTGTTTTTGTTCAGTTTTCCTGTTTTTTGTTTTACAAACATGAACATTCAGCAAAACACACCACAAGATCTTTTACCAGATTTCAATTATTCAGACGTTTTACTGAACGTTGTTGTCGGAGGAGCAGCGGCACTGATCAAATGCTACAGGATGTGCAGACGGGGAAAGCGAGCGGGAGCACTTATCAGACTCGGGAAGTGCAGATTTCAAACGTCATTGCCTAGCATCCATCTGGCAAATCTCCACACTCTACCTAATAAAACGGACAAACTCTTTCTGCTCTCTCAGACAAATAAGGATTTCTCACTCTCTGCTCTGTGTTTCACTGAAACCTGGCTGAATTACGCCATACCGGACAGCGCGCTCCATCTGCTGGACTTCCAGCTGTTTAGAGCAGATCGCGACACAGAATCAACAAGTTTCACTTGTTCATTCTGGTGAGTGTTTACATCCCTCCACAAGCACACGTGAGCTCAGCTTAACAGAAACTCGCTGATCAGATCACAGAGACAGAACAACATCACCCAGACTCTGTTTTAATCATTCTTGGGGACATTAATAAAGCCAATCTCTCCCGTGAACTGCCAAAATACAGACAGCATGTTACATGCCCCACCAGAGACAGTAACATATTGGATCACTGTTACACCACGGTAAAGGATGCATATCACTCTGTTGCACAAGCAGCTTTGGGGCTGTCTGATCACTGTCTGGTTCATCTTATACCGACCTACAAGCAGAAACTTCTAAACAATCTGCTAAACCTGTAGTAAAGACTGTGAAGGGACGGACCAGCAAAACAGATTTACAAGTTAGTTTTGACCTCACTGATTGGAGTGTTTTTGAAGCTGCTACCACTGATCTGGACGAACTCACAGAGACTGTGACATCCTATATTAGATTTTGTGAGGATATATGCATTCCAAACATGGCTTATTTAACATTCAACAATGATAAGCCATGGTTTACAGCACAACTCAGACATCTTCGTCAGGCCAAAGAGGATGCCTACATAAATGGATGCCTACAGAAGTCTTGTACAATCAGGCCAGGAACACACTGAACAAAGAGATAAGAGCGTCTAAAAATACCTTTTTAGTAAACTTGTTTTTTTTAGATGTCCTATTATATTTGACTGCTGGGTCCCTGACAAGTGGTGGCGGCGGTGGCATAAAATCCAGTAGGGGGCATAGTTTCCCAAAAATATTTTTTTCTCTACTTCCACCTTTCTTTGCCATTGGATCTTCAAGCTCTATGCTCCCATGCAGCCCCAAAGACTGCCAGTAGAGCAACCAGAAGAAGGGTTTTGTCTTCAGGGAAATCTCCTTATCTTTTATTGAAGCTAAGGGCTCGAGTGGTGGTAGAGATAGAGCCCTCAAAACTAAGGCTAGATCCCACAGTGGCACGGAGGGTGACCATGAAGGACAAAATCTCAGATGTCAGAGTATCTCCCGTCAGCGGAGAGTGAGATAGCAATAAAAACATCTGACAGGTGTGCAGTAACAGTTTCCTCGACGGGGGGCATGCACACATACCCGTGGGCTTCCGCCCCGTCCATGTACGTGAACATGGCCTGTGTGGCAGAGTTGGGTGCGATTGGGGTGCAGCCAACGACTTCACTACGTGCTCGTGTACATCTGGGAAGAATGGGGTTCTTCTCCTCAATGCAGCCTGGCGGCGACTCGACTGGAGGGGCCACGAGTCCAGCTTACTTTTCACAGGCTCGTCAGGTGCGTTCCAAGCGGGGTCCGGCTCTGTTACGGCCTTGCCAAGGACCCCAACGAGCTCCTTCTGGAGGTGTGTAGGGCCCTCTTGGTTGGGGCATTCCGGCTGAGATGCCGAATTCTTTTTGGATGCAGAGAGCGACATGGAGTCGTCTTCCTTGCCAGCTCCGAAGGTGACGAAGTTCACAGCGGAGTTGCCCGAGCCACTCTCCTGGCTCTGAGGGTGCACACTGGCAGCTGGGCGCAGTGGGCACACGTGTCATCCGTGACTGCCACCTCAGCATGGCCGAGGCCCAGGCAGGTGACACAGAACTGGTGAAGGTCAGGCAGGTCAATAGGGCCTGTGCAAATCTGGCATAAGATTTCAGCGAAAGTGGAAAAGGGAGGAGTTCCCATATACTTCAATAGCTGACGTAATGTTGAGTTACTGCCTTGAGAGGGAACCAGTCTTGGTGTTGGAAAACCAGAAGGGATAGTTGCTGTCCAAACTTCCCCCAACAACCTCAGAGAAATGTTCCTGGTACTGGTAAGCCTCCTGGAGAAGGGCCAACCTTTGTGACTGATGCTAATAGTCATAGGAAAGTGCCAATCTGTTATCTGTGTGGTCAAGAGGACCATACAAAACCAATGTGCCCTAAATATACAGCCAAGACAATTCAACTGTTATGCTCCGAGTCCAGAAGGAGAAGCTAAATGGTCACCGCAGATGGCCACTGTGGAGGTGAATGAAAAGGAGCTGCAAGCACTTGTAGATAATGGAAGTGATCAGAACCTGGTGCATTGCAACTATATTCCACCACCACAGCTCAACCTCACAGAGAAGAAGTCCACTTGTTGTGTTCATGGTGATGAAAAACTGTTTCCTATTGCAAGTGTACATTAAAGTGAAGGGGCAAACTTACCTACTTGATGTGGGCGTAGCAGACAATCTACCATTACCTGTGGTTTTGGGCCTCTACCAGGGCTCTTGGACTTGTTGCAGTCAGTACCATCATGTAATATGGTTGTTACCATGCTCAGGCAAGCAAAGGAGAAGGAAGTCAACAGCAGCTTAGTACCCTACCTTTCTTTGAGGAAGATTGAGATTTGAGGAAGTCCCGTCGACAGAAAAGGTTGGAAAATTCAATATAATGCTTCTAAAATACTGGCTGAATCACTTTTTGACTTCTCCCCTGAATTTAAATTGCCTACCAACATTGCTCAGCTTCAGCAGGAGGATGCCAGTCTTGTCCATTACCTGAAAAGAGCAGAAAAAGAGGATTTAGAGACTGCTGATGATGACATAAAGGAAAGGTACTGCTTCCAGCAGGGAATACTCTATCATCAGATTGGGTCGGTGACACAACTGGTGGTACCACTGTGTGTCCGTGAGGTTATTCTCACTCTTGGCCATTCTATTCCTTGGGCTAGCCACCTGGGGAGATGTAAAACCATAGCTAGGATTAGAAAATGCTTCCATTGGCCTGACTTGAACAGAGAAGTTTCCCAATTTTGTATAAGTTGCCCAGACTGTCAAAAAGTCTCTATCCGAGGTCCAGGTTGAGTTTCTCTCCAACCTCTGCCGATTATAGACACTCCGTTTGAACGATTGGGAATTAATCTTTTCGGGCCTGTTGAAAGGAGTTGTTCAGGTAACAGATTTATGCTTGTTCTAACAGACTACACTAAAAGGTATCCTGAAGTGTTCCCAGTAACGTCTATTAAAGCAAAGTATGTGGCGAATTGCTTAGTGCAACTGTTCTCCAGAGATGGGTTTCCTTGTGAAATCTTGACTGATCAAGGAACAAACTTTATGTCTGCCCTTCTGAAACAGATATACAAACTGTGACACATGGGAACAACATTTGCAGCATGTTCAGGAGGTTTTGTAACAGCTCCAGAGGGCTGGTTTGACTGTTAATCCCAGAAAGTGTGCCATTGCAAAGACTGAGACAGAGTACCTGGGGTTTGTTATTGGCAATGGGGTAATACGACCTCAGGTGGAGAAGGTTTGGGCTATTGAAGGGTGTCCCCAGCCACGGACTCGCAAGGAGCTGCGATCATTCCTGGGCATGGCTGGATTCTATAAAAATGAATTCCCAATTTCTCCAGCAGGGTGGCAGCATTCACGGTTATGGTGGGCTCAAAGAATCCCAATCAGCTTAGATAGATCGAAGAAGCGAAAGCCGCAATCCACAATATTAGAACTGCCTGGAGCATGAATCTGTGCTGCATAATCCTGATTCATTCTCCAAATAGATGCTTCGGACAGAGACCTTGGAGCAGTTTTATTGCAGGGTGGCCCTGATGCTCTGCGTCCCATTGCTTTCCTCAGTCACAAGCTTTTACCCAGAGAAGTCCGGTATTCCATCGTGGAAAAGGAATGCCTTGCTGTGAAGTGGGCTTTGGACTCCCTAAAATACTATCTCTTGGGAAGGGAATTTATACTGGAGACTGATCATAAGACTCTACAGTGGCTCCAAAGAATGAAGGACAATAAAAGCTGAATCACTCACTGGTAGGCATGGTAGGCATTCCATGCAACCCTTTCGCTTTACCATACAACATGTGCCTGGCAAAACAAACCTTACAGCGAATTACCTTTCCCGTTGTGCAATTGACATTCCTGAAGGGAGGGAGTATGTGATGGCCCACGATGTGGCCACACATCAGTAAGTGGTAACATATGTGTGCACACACACATACACACACACGCACACACGGGCAAGCATTAATTATTTAAATATTTTCTTTCAATCATTTGATTAATTTATTTTATGAATTTTAACTTTTTTCCATATTTTTAGTAATAAGATACAGACTTGGTTTGCTTTTCATTTATAATACTTTATTAAATATCAGCAGGGCTGTCGCTATTGGGTGAAAGGTGGTGATGATTATAGATAGGGGCCCAAAGCTGAGGGTGGGCCCCTGGCGATCACAACCGCCTGGCTGAGGCCAGCCTAAAAAGACGGTCAGGACAGTTGACAGACCACTGCTGCATGTTGTCACGAAGGCTTATAATTTTCACGTGTTTTTAAGCCTTACCACTTACCAAAGAGCTTAAAGCATTCAAACACAAGACAAGGAAAAGTTGAACTGAGTAGCTGGTTACTCGCGCGCTGTGTTCGGTGCGCATGCAGATAGCCGCGTCTTACAGACCTCACAACACTGAACGGAGCTCTCCTTTGCGAAGTTCTCCATGAAGTTCTTCCTGCACCTGAACAAATGAAGACAAATCACAGTATAAACAAACAGAAATGCCCAATTAAGCATCCGTGGTGTTCTGGTTTTCAAGGCTCACGCAGAGAAAGGCATCTCAAAACACCTGAACACCGAATTTGACAAAATTGGTTATGTCTTAAGTGAAAGTAAACAGTTGAGAAAAAATTTTGATGTGTATTATATTGGATGCGTTCCTTGTCTTAAAGTGACCACGACTATTTTAGCTAATAGCTGCTGTAATGTTAATCCAAGAAAATGAAAGAAAGAAAATCACTCACTGCTCTTGACCAAATTACTTTGTAGTTTTAATAAGAATTAATGCACAGTCAAACCAACAATTAATCATATACCAGGTATAATTTTTGATATATATTTTTTAATAGTAGGTGCAGGACACTATAATTAGTTTATGTGAGTATAGCAAAATAAAGACAACTGTAACATATTATATGCAAAATTTCTTCATACATTGGACTACTAGTGAAATTGCAAAAAAAAAAAAATATAATAAAAAAAATAAACAATTGGGCCCAAAATTGATTCAGACCCTTTGACCTCACCATGTTTTGGTTAAAAATGTTTTCCTGAATTACTAATGCAACCTTTTCACACCACAGACTGAACCAAAATTAAGCATTTCTTGGTAATTGGTCAACAAAGTATTAATAGTTGTGTAAATATTGTCATACTAACAGTTGTCTGAAGTTTTGGTTGATTGTTATTAATTACATACCTTTCTATCAAAGTTATCTGACATTATCAAGATGAATTTGCTCTGACAGTTCAACTCTGAGTTATTGTCATATTTTACCATTTTCTAAACTGTAGCTTTAATGGGGTGACATGGGGAAGTCCAATGCTTATAAAGCGTGTCTGATGATTGTGCCGTGTGTGTGTGTGTGTGTGTGTGTGTGTGTGATTGGTCTCAGGTGCATGGTGTGATTGTTATCAGGTGAATGTGATTGGTGCAACGGAGCATGGGAAATGTAGTCCAGGGTGTACTGTGTAGTGTGAGATTCTATGTTGTGGATGATGACCTCTGGTGGTGAATAGACGGAAGTTCAATGATCGGATCATGACAATAGCATATAAAATAATGTGAGAAATTGTGAAGGTGTCTGAAAATTTTTTGGTTTGAATGTATATTACATTTCTACAGTGAAGACTATGCAGTGCTATTTTAAATTTTTATTATTCGGTTTCTGTCTCTAGACATCTACAAATTAGAAAAAATTTAAACATTGTGTAAATAGCACAAATAAATAAATAGAACGAACACACAATTTAAACACTTTCAAACAGGGCCCACTGTTACAACCTGCACCGGGGCTCCCGCAAACCTCAGCTCTAATAAATGTGTTAGACTGCGTTAAGAACTGCGTTTGCCTGGCTATCAGTGGCTCAAGCCTCTGTTATTAGCGCTAAAATTACGTTTTGGAATTTGCAACGGAAGGTTTGGGATGAGTTGCATGAAAATTAGTTAGTTCAATACCCATGAGATTTCTGGATGGAAACATGTCAAATGTCTTAAAAAATCCTATGAACAACTGATGTGTGATTGAAAATGTGTTTACCTTTTGAAGTAGTTGTGTATGAGTCCCTCAGTTGTCCTCAGTGTAAAAAAAATACATCTGAAATCATACATTCATTGCTTGAAAGGGTTCAGATATGCAAAAGATGCTGGAAAACCTGAGAAAGTAAAGGATCTGGAGGATCATTTAAAAAATAAGATATCAGCACAATAACAGTCAGCAAAATAGTCTAATTATCGTTATCGATAAAATCCTAGAACTCACAGAGATATAACTTTTTGTTAACATTTTCTGGGGGCGCCACTGTTCCTCTGATGCTAATTGGTTGGATTATCTGAACATGTTTCTCCTACACTTTGTTAAAATAAACTTCATTAATAATTGGAAAAAAAACAAACAAAAACAAGCTAGTCAAAGTGATTTAGTAACTGGATAAAAGATAACTTTAGTAATAAGATGGTATTCAAAAACTGTGTTCAAGTTACCTGATTTATGACTGTTCTTTAAATATTAAAAGTCAGGAAAAGTCATGTCAATAATATGTTTATTCTATTCAGATTTCTTGCATCTCTATTATTTTTTTCCCAGTTCAGATGGACTTTATTGACAGGAATTTTTCAAGAACAATTGTTCCCACAACAAAAAAATATATATTTTTCCACATCTTTGAGCAGTATGCAATAACTTATAAACATTTATTTATAATAAATTATAAACATGAATTGGTATGAAGATTTATATAATTATTTTTGTATTGTATGTGTGTGTGCTCTGTGGTCACTAAGATCTTTTGAATAAGAAATGTAAAATTAGAGAGTAGAACATATTCAACTAAATGTTCCTTATTTCATTCATTTTTCTCTCTTAGGAGTCGGAGAAGACATTGTCCATCAAGTTCTTTCTATGTGGTTCACATCATATAAGTTTTTGTGTGTGTTAAAGTTCAACTGTTGTAATATATTATTTTATAAAATATACACAATCTTAAATCTACCCCAGAGTCATCCTTGTGTCTTCCCTCTGTACTTGAAAATGTGGTTAATCTAGTGACTGAAAGACTGTACCATGATTCCTTGTTTATTTTACTTCAGTTATTACATAATGATAGACCCAATGTTTACTCAACATTCCTAGGAACCAGGTTTAATTGTAATAAAGAAAGTAGTATTTGGGTGAAATAAACCTCTAAAACTCTTGAGTAGTTAAAAATGGTTGAAAATAGTGCCGTGGTGGCAGTTTTTTTAGTTCTTCCAAATCTAGGGTCCTGGAAATGCGGTCCTGGGACTGCGGTTTTCTGACTCGGTAGGTGGCGCTGTCACACAAAAAATAGGGTCCTAGAAATATGGTCCTATAACTGCGGTCCTGAAATTGCGGCCTCGGGTATGCAGATGGATAATATTGCCTTTTACAGGCCTCCAGTAAAGGCTTAAAGAGCAACCAATGAAAAGTTCCCAGCATGCCCCTCTCATGAATATTATTAAATACTCACTAACTTTGCGTTATATCATACATATTTATATACATACTCTTTTCATCACATTTAGAAAAACTAACTTAAATGACTTAATATAGGCCAATGACAATATGAAATAAATGTTAAAAAGAAAAGAAAAAAATCGAGTTAGTCACCATCACAAGGACAGCTGTAGCGTGAACATGAACAGATCTCTGTGAACAAGTTGAACTCTAAATGATTCTTCTGAGGAACATTCCTAAATGATGATCGGTTTATCACGAATTTTCGTGAAATGTGCTGCCGCACTGTTACGACATGAGCACATTGACCGTCTGATTTCACTCAGTTAAAAAAAGAAATGTACTCTAAGTAGATATGAGTTGTAAGGTCTAACGTTCAGTGGATAATTATATTTTCAGATTTCTTGTAGGGTGTTATTATATAATCGATATAACATTGTAAGTAATATTTCATGACATCATAAATCGATGGTAAATCCAGCACATATTTGTATCATATCCGTCATTTCCATAGACTGTAAAAGAAAGGTAATTTCCCCGTTACGTCATTACATAGAGACGTTTCCACGTGGCATTTAACATCACGGAGTGGAGTGGTGTTAATGTACATATAGCTGTTCATTGGGTTTTATTCGATGAAGCTTATTAATACGTTTATTGTAATTTCCGAGTCTCAATTTGTTCTGCATTCGGCTCAGAGACAGTCATTAAGAATATAAGAACATCTTCTTTAACAATATATATAGGCTTGAACATGTCTTTGCACAAGTTTCACTGACTTATCGTTTTTCAGCTCAGTACAAATCCGATCCACTCTGGTCTACTGTGAAAAGATCCTATATAAAAAAAAAATCGCAGGTATCGCGAGATCACTGCTCTCGCGAGAGAGACACAGTAGCGTAGCTCATGGTGTTAACATGGCTGCTCCCTGAAAATTCCATGCGGTATTTATTTGATCACAAAAACTTAACTGGGCTATCGTAAACACTCTGTAGTTAATTCTATTGTATAGTTTTAGACCTGGAAGTTAAGTGATAAGTGACGACCCTCCGAAGAAGCCTGCAGAATGCAACACGACGACGTGAGTAAAGCGTGTTAAGAAAAACTCACGAAAACAGCATAACTCTGTATTTACTGACAAACAAACAATACAGATGAATGAAATGTGATTTAGAATAAACAGGACGTGGTTGGATCAATAACAACTGAGAAGTAGTCTTAAAACAATATTCCATAGGTTCTAATGTTTCTGTTTTAGCAATAAAACACTGTCCGCTGTCAGCGTTTAGATTATATTACACTGGTCAACAACAAATGTGATGTTTTGCATATTTTCAACATCTTTGACACTGAATCATCGGTCTTCTACAGGTTATATGGGACCTGATCGGCAATAAAAGTTTTTGTTCC
This sequence comes from Carassius auratus, assembly GCF_003368295.1. Lineage (NCBI taxonomy): Eukaryota > Metazoa > Chordata > Actinopteri > Cypriniformes > Cyprinidae > Carassius > Carassius auratus. Next base: position 389,466 of record NW_020523638.1, read on the forward strand.
TACAAAGTAAAGTAAGTATATAATACTATAACATTAAACACCACGTTGTTCAGAGTTGTATTTTCTTCTTAAGTGTATGTGGACGAACATGACAACTAACTGTTTGATTTCTTGTCGTCTTGAAGAACAAAAACTCAGCAGTTCTGTAGAAATGAATACAACATCACAGGCCTGTGCAATCGCAGTTCATGTCCTCTCGCCAACAGCCAGTATGCCACTGTGAGAGAGGAGAAGGGTAAGGGTTTACAGCAAACATATTCTCTGCACTCAAGTTTTCCAACAAAACGTCTCCGTATATTAATTTCTTGATCACCTGTCATGTTTCTTCAGGCCTGTGTTATCTCTACATGAAAGTTATTGAGAGAGCAGCCTTCCCTGCTCGCATGTGGGAGAAGGTATGAGAAACCTAATCATTTGTTGTGATTCGCATTGAAATGTTTAATAACTCTCGCTTTAACTCTTTTTCAGGTGAAACTGGATAGAAACTATGCAAAGGCTTTGGAGCAGATCGATGAGAACCTGATCTACTGGCCGAGGTTCATCAGACACAAGTGTAAACAGCGTCTGACGAAGATCACACAGTATCTCATTCGGATCCGCAAACTCACCCTCAAACGACAGTCAGTCTCTTTCTTGTTTGCTGTGATTCGGATTATTTTCTGCATTCTGTGCACTAGTGCTGTGGTAGTTGTATTCAGTAGTTGATTCCATTATGGTTTACTTTTCACATCAATTTAATAAAAAATAAAATTGAAAGTAGCCTTGCTATCACTAAGGGGTTCATTTATTTGACAAGTACAATTAAATTGTAAAATAAATTTACATTTAATATGACCGTTTTCTATTTTAATTTATTTTGAAATGTAATTTATTCCTTTGGTAAAGCTCGTTTTTCAGCACAATTACTCCAGTCTTCAGTGCCACGCGGTCTTTCAGAAATAATTCAGATACGATGATCTGTTGCTCAAGAATATGTATTTTTATTGATGTTAAAACTGTTGTGCTGCTGCTTAATATTTTTGTGGAAACAGACATTTTTTGTGGAAACAGACATATTGTTATGGTTAGGATTGTTTAATGAATAGAAAGTTCAAAAGAACAGCATTTATTTGATATATTTTAATAATACCCAGCTGTCAGTATATAATCTCATGCGTGGTGTTTTTGTTTTGTTTTTTTCTAGGAGGAAGTTGGTTCCACTCAGTAGAAAAGTAGAGAGACGAGAAAAGAGGAGAGAGGTGGGTGATGAACTGCTCATACATGCGTTTCTGAATATAACACTGCCTTTGTGTTTTTTTTGTTTAAGCCTTTATGTAGACCTACTTCTTTTTCTTTTTTGTCTTTTTTTTTTTTTTTTCTTTAAATAACTTATCACTTTGGATCAAATGTAAAGGGGAATTTTTGTGGTATTCACTTTTTTTCTCTCCCTCTCTTACCAACAGGAAAAAGCCCTTATTGCTGCTCAGCTGGAAAATGCCATAGAAAAAGAGCTGCTCGACCGTCTAAAACAAGGAACAGTAAGTGCCTCTTTGGCACATCTCTTTCCTGCTTTTGTATCAGATAAGTGATTTTACATTTTAAAGTTTACATTTTCCTTTGTTTAGTATGGAGACATATACAACTTCCCCATCCACGCCTTTGATAAAGCTATGGAAAAACAGGAAGAGGAGACCGAATCAGAGGAAGAGGAAGATGAAGAAGAGGTATTAACTTTATTTTCATTTCAACTTACGGTTTCCTAAAATATGTCTGTTACAGGGAAAAAAAATGGGGTGAGTATGGTAGGTGGGGTGAGTAAGGTTTTTTTAAAAAATGTATTTGAAAGAAGTCTCGAATGTTCGTCAAAGCTGCATTTATTTGATAAAAATGCAGTTATATGATTTTAGCACAATGTGAATAAAATAACTTGTCTGTTTTTATGTTTTAAGATGCCAAAGCTGAATATTCAGCAGCTATTAATCTTCAGTGTCAAACAATCCTGTAGAATCCCTGAAACTTTAAAATTATTATTTGAATATAATTTTCAGAATAAAAGCGTTTATTTGAAATATAAAATATTTTGTAACATTGTCTTTACTGTCAATTTATGTAATGTTCCTTTGTTGAATATAAAAGTACTAAAGGATCCCAAACTGTTGAACTGTATTGTTTGGTTATTGGATAGATTTTGTGGTAAACTTCTGCAGGGTTAGATTGACCAGGAGAACTTGTTCACACTCTTAGATGGGTTTAATATTAATAATTATTATTATTATTCAAATATTTATTTAGTTTGGTTTGTCTTTCAGGAATCTGGGACTAGAGAATTTGTTGCTGAGGATGAGTTCGAAGAGAGTGATCTCAGTGATTTTGAGGTAATATTTTACAACATGGTTAAAATCTAAATGACCTAGTTTTCTGTCTCGGAGTGAAATTATTTAAATCCTGACCATGCTTTACAGGATATGAACAACCTTAAGGTCAGCAGTGATGAAGAAGAGGACGATGAAGAGGAATCCAGTGAGGAAGAGGAGTCTGAGGAAGAGTTAGAGGAAGAAAAGACCAAGGCCAAATCAAAAGGAAAGGCTCCACTCAAAGGCCCAATCAGGAAAAAACGGGCCTTTGTGGAGATTGAATATGAACAAGAGACTGAACCAGCTCAGAAAAGTAAGGCCACATAGAGACTGAACTGTTGATCACACCAGAGAAACTCTGCTGTGTGTGGAACATTTCCTAATCATGGAACCTGATCTTATAACAACTCACTTCAATAACAAGTGTACACTGGTGTGTGTGTGTGTCTAACACTCCTGTCCAAATCTCTAATGTGGGATTGTTTGTACATCGACTGGTCTCATCTGTACTTATGCTGTTGCAAGCATAAGTGTTTTTTTTTTTTTATTTCCATTGTGTACTTTTGGCTCAACTTTGACCCGTGTTCATATAATAAACTTGATCTGAAATGACATGCATGCATATTAAGTAATGTTTGTTAGTTTGACTGTCTGGTGTTCTGAAGGAAAAAAATATTTTATAGTATTGATGTATTTGAATGCATCTTTAACTTCGTCTTTTAAATCTCACGCACCCACCATCATACACGCCAGACACATAGAAAACATTTCTATTGTTTATAGAGTTCAACTGCCCTCAGTGATGATGCTGTTAGTCACGCAAATACATCCTTTCAAAGCACTCCAAAGAAAATCTATGGGAAAAATCCTAACCAAATATTACTTTTTTTGTGACAAATGCCTCAAATATATCAGATATACACATCAGAAATGTTCTTTTAACTCAATTAATACTAAATAATATCCAGTGTGAATAAATCACTTAACTATTGTGGGTAAAAAGCACACTAGCACGTCACCAAACATTTTCTGCTACAAGCATCATCTGATATTCTTAAAACTTTCTAAAGAAGCATTTCAATTTTTTTCTAATGTTTGATAGCACTGGTATGTGTTACTGTGGTGAAATCAAATTGTGAGCAGACATTTTCTGATGGAGTAACATGTTGAAACCTTTGTTCAACTCTGAGCACACCTGGAGATGAAGAAACCAAAAGAAAGAAAGAAAACCTTCATCAACACATTTGTATGCTGTAAGCCATCTAACGTGATCCAAGCATTAATGAACTCCTTAAAGTAGCTATACAGCATGTTCGAATCAGACTCTTTGGGGTTGTATAATTTTTATTTTTGTAAAAATAAATGTCAGTTTGCCTGGATAGCCCACATACACCGTGTACAATGTTCACAGTGAACTGATCGGATTCACTGAGCCAACTTCACCTCCGAAAGTGATAAATACTCTGACAGTGGTGCTGCAGTGACTTTCTGGACACACTTCAACACCGGTTCAGAAACACAACTGCTGTCAAGCTCTCTCAGAAGACTCTAGAAAAAAGTTAAATGAAACAAAAGGAACAAATAGTAATGAGATGCTTTTACCATTTCATAAAAGCTTTGGAAGCATGATGAAATTCCCAATCAAGTCACTCATAAGGAGGCTTATATATCTGCCATTTTTATAACTTTAACTTTTACTTGTAAACTTTCAACTGAATGATAAAAGATTTGTATAAGATAATAGTATCTACCCCTTTGGCTGAAATTCTTTCTTCTATAACCATAGTACGGTTCATGCTCACCTGTAGTTTTCCCTGTGAGCAGTGGTCGAGCAGCAGTAAACAGTGGGATGCTTGGGTCATGAGCTGCTCTTTCAGCTGAGTGTTTAATGACTCCGATGAGACGTCAACCAGAAACCTCAGAAGACTCTGAGCTAGTGAACTCATCCTCCTCTCCATGCTAGAAATATTCATGAAAACACACAGAGTATTAGCATGAAAACGTCTGATATAAGCAAGCAAGAGAGGGGATGCATGTAAAAACTGATATAAAAAGTCATTTTCGTGCTATGAATGGTCACCGTGGCCAAGCAATCTGTAGAGTTTTTTGCAGAGCATCCAGGATACTGCGTCTGGTTTCCTCCTCTGGAGCATCTGAGACCTCCAAGTATCCCACAATCACCCTCTCCAGCCTCTTCAGGTGACGAACGATTACTATACCCATCCTGTGAGAGAACGACATGACAAATTGGAACATCAAAGGTGCTAATATTACAACAATTATGCTAATCAAGGTGGTTAAGACAATTCAAAATGAACAGCATGGCAATTAATATATTAACATGAAAAGAATTTGTAAATGTTTATTTTTTTCTGATACTCACTAAAAATAGATCCGGGCTATTGGTAAGATATTAGTTTTAAGAAAGGCTTTGCTAACCAATAAGAGTAGCCCAATACAATGACATAATGGCTGTTTGAATATTAATTAACATTAAAGGAGTATTTAAATCAAAAATACTCAAACAGCACCCTCTCAAAAAGAACAAAAAAGAAAATATGGTAAGAAGACTTGGGTTACTTTTACAATGTCTTTATAAACATTTTGAAGCCTGCAATATTGTTTATGTGGACTTTTCAAATGGTCAAAAAATGATGAGGAAATATTAAAAATACTGTGTATCGAAAGATGAACAAAAGATTTATGGGTTTGGATCGACATGAGATTATAATCTTTCATTTCTGGTATGCCATCAGCTGAAAATGAAAGCTATCATGAGTTGTATGTCTGATAACAAATATAAGCTAGAGTCACTGAAATGAAATCACTAATACTGAGAAGGCTACTTAAGTTACTTACGCCTCACCTCTCAATAAATAAGACAAGATTTTTGGCATATACACGACGAAGGTCAAGCTTGTGCTCCATTTCCATGTAAGTTAAGATGTGCCGCAGCACTTCGTCGAAGCGAGCTGGTTTGCGCGGGGAACCTGAGTGGACTGCAGGTTTCTCCAGGACTGACAGCAAGTCTAGGAGGCAGGGCAGCACAACCTGAAAATGACAGACAATAAGGTGAGATACATAATGAACACTAAACATCTGCGTCTAGGTACACACATGGACTGTGTGAGTGAAAGCCTCACCTGTATGAGTGCAGCTTCAGATGTGTGCAAGTGATTGAAGAGAGCATGATAGAGCACCTGAGCGCGGTTGAACTGCCTCAGATCAGCAGCTGGCTAAGAAAGAGAAGATCAAATGAACACACACTTCAAATACAAAAAACACGGGCTTATAACGTCCTCCAGGATTTGATGTCTTTCTTATGTCAGGAGCACAATAAAAGTGACTCAGAGACACTGAATTCAGAGACACACTGATCTTTGAGGGAAAATGGACAGTTAAAGACACAATGTTCAGGATTTAAGTACAATATATATCAACTGCCATCAACTCATTTCATTGCACTTCAATGCATTCTGGGATTGCCCTTTGCAGTCATATTAGCAGTGCATTTACGAGGTCTCATTATGTTGGTATGTAGGCAGATTTAGAGTCTGTGATTTTTTGAAGTTGTAGGAGCAAGTCTTTTGTAGACAGCTGTGGCGGACAACTTAATAATAAGAAAAAATGACTTACCACATTGAGAACAATGTGATGCAGGCAGTGCACTCCCAATACTTTGTTTTCTGTTTGATAATCATCAGATATCAGCAGAGATGGAGGAAACACCTTCTCCAAATACTCAGTTAAGCAGGGTCGCCCAACCTGCACCAGCACCCAGGAGAAGACATGCTTCACCGCCTGGTTACGCTTCCAGCTCTCCCTGAACAAAGGACAAGCTTCAGTGCATTCAATACCAGATTTAATATCATCTTAAAGAGTGGCTTATGACCAATCAGTTGTGTAAACACTTATGTAGAAATGTTCTATTTCTGTAGTTTTTTTTTTTTTTTTTTTTTTTTACACAGAATCATTTTTATTTTATTTCATATATATATAGTCTTACATGATATTATGTCAATATATGATGTCTTAAATGTACTCCATAATAGGAGCTGACTTAGATAACTTATAAAATAGCTTTGCAGAGCCAACTTGCTTTAAAATTTATATATATTTTTTGCTAAGCTAAACAGCCAATGCTATGGCTTTTTGTTAACTTACTTGGTTAATTCTGGCTGCAGCGTGTCAAGAACTGGGCCCAGAAGTCCCTTCTGCCCCTCCTCAGGTCCCCCGGAGAGTAGCTCCTGCACCGAGCTGCAGTCTGTCAGAGACACCGCTGATGAGAGCAGCTCCCGGGCGCTTCTTCTGGAGGCGGCACTGGTCCACGGCTGCTCCTGCAGGTGCGTGAAGGAGAAAACACAGAAGGTGGGGACAAGTGTGCGAACCAGAGACCTGACAGCTGAAGTGTTTTGACCCTCCTGCGCTTTCTGAATCTTCACAGACAACGCGAGTAGCACGGCACTAACAGCCCGAGCTCTGGCCGGTATGTCCGTGTAACTCTTGGCACATAAAGTGCCGCTGTCTGTGTCGCATGGTGGCAGGGCAGCGTGGCGGATGAATGAGTTCACCAAGTCCAAATACTGTTGTCGTGAGTCAGCGTTGAGTTCGGGAAAGAGGCTGTCGAGCGGTGCGTTTGCGAGCAGATCTGCGGTCTCCTCCAGGATGCGCTCGCGTCTCTCCGGCGCGTCTTCCGCCTCGAAGCGCTGCTGAACGCGTCTGAGAGCAGCGAGCACGGAGCAAGGACCAGCAGCATCTCCGATTCTCAAATCCTGAAGAGCGTGCGCCACGTCCATCGCGCTGCTTTAAAACATTCACAGACACATAAAGATCACGAGACAGAAGTGATAACAGCGGCTCCAGAGTCAGACCGCTGATCTCTACAACACGGCGTTGACAGCTCTAGTCTGTTTTAGGAATCATTTAAATTATCCCGTTTTACTTTGTGAACTAAAACCATAATATTTCTTCAAAAACCTGAATTCTTCTTCTTCTTTTTTTAGTTTGCCGGCGGTTTGCATCCAGGTGCACTACCGCCCCCTTCTGCTCCGGTTGATAAAAAGGTTGAAATAAAGTTTAATCTGTTTCCTCTTTTTCCTACTAACTTTTATACTGTATAGGCAATGCTACCACCCACACACATCAGGCTCTAATTATCCACCAAATCCTGTTTTAAACTCCTGCTTCTCTTAAAAATGTCATCTATATACTACTCTTTGTCCTCTTTACTGTGCTCAGTAACCCTTTTAACATGATCTCCTTCGCCCTGATCTCCCTATTCTTCATTGTTTGCCTCTGTGCTTCGAATCTCTTACAGGTCAAGAATTAGATGCTTTTCACAACAAGGCCACAGATGTGAGGTTAAATAAAACTGTTTGTGATGAGGCATGATTACATCATTATAGGTTCTGATTGAAATTAAAGCAAAATTGTCAAGTTAAATGAAATGCTGCATTGTATGTTTGCAATTCAATTTTTATATTTTAAAAAAGTTTATAAAAGGTTATGAAAATTCTGTGAAAGTTTAATAAAATATGGTTTAATTTTTTTTATTAAATGTATTGTTTATTGAAATCTTTACAACATAAGGTATTTGTGTCATTAGGAGCAACCTTTCATCATGTGGTGGCAATAATAGCAATAACTATATTATATTAAAAATAAAATATCTCATGTGGCTGAAATATGAATCACTGATATGCTTAAGTGAATGTTTTTGTATTATTTTTTTATTTTTATTTATGTGTATATTATCATGCTTGAACACTTGCTATCTATCTATCTATCTATCTATCTATCTATCTATCTATCTATCTATCTATATATATAGTATTTTAAAATTGGCCTGCCGAAAATCCGAAAAAGTCATTGACCCATTCATTGTAAAGGACATTTCCAAAGTTCACAAAGTCCAAAGTATTTGTAAAAAAAAACCTTTATAATATTAATGAAATAAAAAGCCACATAAGTGTACTTATAGAGAATACACTTTCATGACTCTTTCTCACACTTAACACACAAACATGTGCTTTACAATAATTGCAAATTAAAAGTTTTACTTTTTTATACATTTTAAATAATTACTTTTTTATATAATCTTTTGTCTTGCTTTAAAAGTACTCACCATCCTACTGAAGCACATGTAAAGTACTTGGTTATTATTTGAACTGTAATGTATCATTTGACATTATATTATAAATAAACTTAAACAGATGGCATACAGGTTTCAATAAAAACGGTTATTAAGTTAAATTAGGTTTCGAGTTATTGAAATAGAAGCTATATCAATTAAATCATCCATCACATGCCTTTCCCTTTGTCTGTAGAAACTAATCTTCTGCCCTGGAAATCAAAATCATTATATTGAATAATATTTGATGCATATCAAAAGGAAATTAATGGTGTGTCACAGGAGGCACAAAGGAAGTGGGCATACACTCACAATGGATTATTTCTTCAACACTGATGCACAGTTCTTCCTTCACATGCACAAGTCTTACAGCGTTTCACACATCACGATGAAAACAGTCAAATCAAGTTGACCAATTAGGCCTGTTTATTTCATTCAAACTCACTAACATGATAAGAGACAGGATAAACAACACTTTACAAGCATACAAGTACAAAGAAAATTACGTCACACTAACCACTTCTACAGAAAAAACTGTGATCATAAGGATAGGGAAAGTAGCCATCTTGTTAAAACTTTTGAATCAAGGCTTCTCGTAGGTCCCGATGATCCGTTGGCACGTTCCTTTATAAGTGTGTTTGCATCACTCTTCAGTGTCCTCCTCACTTTCATCACTCAGAGGGAATTCTCTGTACTCGCGCTGAGTATTGTAGCTCTTCACATGCATTGGACACTCCTGATTTATTATAGCCTTGAGAAACAAGTCACGTGCCATTACAAAGCATTTATCAAACTACTGATGAAGACATCCATTTAGTCACACTTGTGTTTCTTACCATCTTCTCCTCCCGAACAGCAGGGTTTTTGAGGAAGAAGCAAAGGGGTGCATACAGGATGTTTATAATGCCGATGATCACCATCAGATTGGGGAAGCCTATGGCTCTTACTATGGCCCCTCCAAGTGATGGACCTGCAGCAGGAACGCACCAAGAAGAAAAAGAGTCCGTTTGTCAAGTTTTGACCAGAAAATATATTTAAATTGTGACATTTTAAGACTAAATTGTACAAAACATGTCTAATAGTAAAAATGTATTCCAATACAAATGCAGTAAGAGCAGTTACCAACAGCAAATCCAATGCAGAGTGCCACATCAGCAATAGCATACACGGTTCCATAGACAGACATGTGCCGTATATCCACTAGGTATCCCATTATAGCCATCATAGATGAATCAACCATTCCTAAAAGCACAAACAATTAAAGCAGAGTTGCATATATCATACAGTGTAGAGTTATGCATCCGAAAGACAAAGTCCATTCCAAGAGGAAAAATCTGTCTTTTTACTCTTCTGTGGAACACAACAGAAGGTCATACAAGTTTGGAAACAGCATGAGGGTGAATACATTTTGAATACATTTTGAGGGGATCTGTCCTTTTAATATTGCATGATAAATAATTGAATAATATTCACCAATAGCAAATCCCAGTCCTCCATTGGGACCAATAAGCCCATAGATGTCAGTGGCAAAGGGAACCTACAACAAATTCACATAATGTTATAATCACCACAGTCCTTCTCTATATACTTGACTGATTTAAAGTTTGGGTCACTTTTGATCAATCTAATGCATCCATGAAAAAATAAAAGATTAATTTCTCTCTAAAAAAAACGTACATTTTGAACCGTATTGTATTTGTTTTGTACATAGTTCAAGCAAGCATAAGCCAAGCTGTAATTTGCAATGCAACATGATTTTAAGAGAGTTTGTGATACTCACACAGAGCAGACTGATGCCGACTATAAGCATGCCAATCATGGAACACAACCACCTAAATCAGAGAAGCATTTCTAAATCATGTAGCCTTTTGTCTCTGTAGACACAGCTTTTGTACATATGCTTTTCAATGCATTTATTTTGGGACATGCTAGAAAATGTATTACCTTCCCATTTTATTGGCAAGTATACCAAACAGATTGGTCCCAATGAGGTAAGAAACACTGGCTGGTAGGAAAGCCATACCTGCAATACCAGTGGCCATGATCAGCTCAGTCAACAGAACCACAGAAAAGATAAGCAAATAAAACACAGTCATATTGTTTAAGAGGGTCAGAAGAACCATCAAAGAACCTCTAACTGGCTTCTTCAGACTCAATATAATTTGAGCAAAAAATACAAGAAGCTTGTTTTAGGCCTCCCTGAGGAGGTATCTATCTAATGACAAAATGCTTCTGAATACTTTTAAGTGAACTACTTTAACACTACACTTCTGTGACAGAGGAAACAAACAGGAATTAGATAAAATTACTTAAATAAGCAGGAAGCAAATTAGTTTCAATCACATTTTAATGACTTGGAATAATCTAGTCTCTTACCAAGCTGCCATTTTGGCGAGCACATGGTTTGCATCATCCAGATGGGAAGAGTGGGCTCTAAAATAGCCACCCCCATGTTTGCAAAGCACAACGACCCTGTAATTATAGACAGGAACCATAATCTTCCTCATCATTCACTCAACACAGCTGCTCACCCGTTTCATTTACAAATCGTTTTAGCTGTTCACATCAAAACATTCGGCCGTGATTATATGGAGGCATTTGTGTAATTACAGAAATAGTTACTACACCTCCACTACAAATTTTCGAACTGGTTTAACTGTGGGCAGGATTTGAGGATGTATTTGATTGTATTTGATTTCCACACACACCTGCACTAATGAGTATGTAGGGATCCTTCAGCAGGGTGAGTAATGGTGTGCCCTCCACGCTCTGAACAGAAGACACACCACAATCACTCGGGCTCCTCAGAGTGACACTAACGCACGCTTTTCTTATCCTTTATTAACTTTCAGAACTCACATTTTGTTAAATGAACACTACTCACCCCTGGAGATATTTTTGAGGGCTGAAGGATGCAGAGCTGGAGTGCTGGTGTTGAGATTGGGTGTCGAAAACAGTTTGATGAATCATTGTAATGAAATGTCTCAGTTAATTACATTTTTGACTAATATCTTACCGCCATCAAACAGAGCCAAGAAGGCAAGGACGAGGAACGGAGAACTTTTCCCAACAAACTCATACATGACACTGCCGAATGGCGCTCCAACTGAAGAGAGTACATTTTGCAGTGTTACAAATTGTATTTGTTGCACACATTTGGTTAATTTCATAGGTATTGCTGATGATTTCCTGTTGTTGATGTTATATTGTAATGTAAAGCATATTAGAGGACAAATGTAGTACTTTATGAACTTACTGAGCACTCCCATGGCAAGTCCTCCCAGTGCGATTCCCATGGCTATGCCTCTCTCATTGTCATCTGTGTACACACTTGCTAACATTCCCAGACCTACAGAATCACACAGTCATTTTTATCATATATACACTACAGCTTCAAAGTCTGGGGTCAGTAAGGTTTTTCAAGATAAAATAATACTTTTATTAATCATGGATGCAATTAATTAATCAAAAGAGATGGTAAATACATTCATACTGTTACAATTACTGCTGTTCTTTTACATTTTTTATTGGTCAAAGAATCCTGAAAAAGATATCGCAATTTGCACAAAAACTATTTTCAACATTGATAATAATAGTGACACTGAAGACTGGAGTAATGATGCTGAAAATTCAGCTTTACATCACATGAATAAATTACATTTGAAAGTATATTAAAATAGAAAACAGCTTAAAATGAGTTGTAATAATAGTTCTCACTATTCCTGTTAAAAAATAATAATAATGATCCCAATTATAAACACATTTTTTTCAAATTTACACATCCAATATTCAGTTCATTATGTCAAGAATGCTAAATCACAATTATACCACTATACCTGCCACGGAGGAAAATGATGATCCAATTCCCTGCAAAGAGCGTGCGAAAAACAGCAGCGCGTATGTCCCGGAGAAGGCAAACACTGCAGAGAAAGCATTCAAAGTCGGGTCTACCTCACTTCATTTCTAGCCAAATAGATTAAAACAAACAAAAATATATTGAAAATCTAACTCGGTGGCTCACAGTAATGTTTTCAATTAAATTTATGAATAATCATTTTCATATTGTTGTTACAACATATTTAATCCTGCAAAATAATGTTCATATTCAAAAGTCAACATTTGATTATATTTTGTTAATGTTTAGCATGATAAACACTGAACAATTTTCAGTTAAAAATTTGGGTCCTCAAGCAAAAATATCTGAGAACCAACATCCTGTCCTCATTCTGAATCATGTCCTCAGTTACTTCATCAAAAACACTGCATATTCATATGCATGATTGTCATATTTTAATCAGCTAGCAAAAGCATGCTAACTGAAGAGTACACGATTTGACAATTTTTTTATCGTTGGCACATTATGCAGTTAAATATACTGTTCATTAACTCACCTTCATGTTGTTCCAAACCTGTTTAAGTTTTTTTTTTCTATTGCTGAACACAAAAGAAAATTTTGGTAACAAAACAGATCCCCATTGACTTTGATAGTTAAAAATACTATGGACTAAATATAATAAGTCAGTGGGGTCCAGAAAATGTTTGGTTACCTACATTCTTCAAATCTTTTATGTTAAGCAGAATGAAATGTACAGGGTGAGTAAATAATGAAAGAATTTTCACTTTTTTGAGTGAACGAACTTGTTAACCCCTATTCACTATAAGATCAATAATATGCACTTAGAAAATGGACTTTAATAGTCATAATAAAATAATTCAGATGAAACACATCATAAAATAACGGGGTTTCTAATCATGCATTGAATAGAGTTACCGATTTTTCAGCCAGTGGAATAAATTTGGCAGGATTCAATGAGCAAACTGAGCAATGATCCCGGCCCTGAGAAAAACTGCACAACCAGTCACTTTTTATGATTTACACTTTATAATGTGACTTACTTATTGTGGAGATAAACATGATGACAAACCCAGCAAACATCGGTATGTGATATCCAATCCTACAAAAAAGGCATGCATCAGACAGCTGAATGAATTCATTCAATCCTTTATTTTTATTATGTATTGACTTAAGCATAGGCGTTTTGTTTTAGATGATCTGCTCAAAGCGTGTATGCACCTGTTAGTCAGCGGGCCCACAAACGGGTTGACCATGAGCTGCACCAGTGCTTTGGAGGCAAACAGCAGGCCTACCCTCACATTCTCCTCTTCCAAAAACTCACTGTCCTCTTTACACCCGTGTGGCTCTGAAGAACTGCTGTTGAGCCCTGAACTTCCATTAGCGCCGGAGGAGACGGTGAGATTGGCAGTGCTGATGGTGTAGGTGTTGTTGTCGTACAGGGAGAAGATGGAGCTGTAGGTGGGCGGAGCCTCAGAGGGGGCAGCAGACGGGAGCTCTTCTGTCTGGTGCTCTGTGGCATACAGGAAGGTTGGGATGATGGGAACTAGGGATGATGAGGGGTGACATAAGGATGGGAAGAGTTAGAGCTGGTACCTGTGTGTATGTTTGCAAAATAACCCTTCTCCTCCGCCTGCTGCGGACTGTATGAGACAGAGGTCAGGACAGATGCAAGCAGGTAAATGTCATGGGCACTATGAGAACAGAGTCACTTGTCCTTCATACACTCATCCTGCTGTACCTTCCCTCTAGGTTTTGATTTCTGTATTATGTTTTAGCCTATACAGAATAGACTTAAAATGAAGTCAATGAGGCACATAGCCAAAAGTGTGTGGATACCTGTAATCAACAAGCTGCACTCATCACAAACAGGTACTTACACTCACCGGCCATTTTATCAGGTAACTAGTTAATGCAAATATCTAATTAGCTAATCAACCCAATGCACCCAATGTAGACATGGTCAAGATGATCCGATGACGTTCAAACGAGCATCAGAAGGGAAAACAAAGGTGATTTAAGGGACTTTAAATGTGGCATGGTTGTTAGTGCCATGTCCATCACTTCATGACCACAGTGTACCAGTCTTCTGATGTCTACTTCAGCAGGATAATGCACCATGTCACAAAGCTCAAATCATCCCCGACTGGTTTCTTGAACATGACAATGAGTTCACTTTACTCAAATGGTCTCCACAGTCACCAGATCTCAATCCAATAGAGCAGCTTTGGGATGTGGAGGAACGGGAGATTCCCATCTTGGATGATCAGCCCACAAATCTGCTGCAACTGCGTGATGCTATCATGTAAATATGGACCAGAATCGCTGAGCAATGTTCCAGTTGAATCCATGCCATGAAGAATTAAGGCAGTTCTGAAGGCAAAAGTACTAGCAATGTGAACCTAACAAAGTAGCCAGTGAGCTACATTTATTGTGTCTTAATGGCAGCAAATCCTTGCATCCATGTTTCAACATCTAGTGAACAAATGTATCATTTGTTTAGCATAGCTGTCTACTTACCCACAACTGTTAGCAGCATGTTATCCAGCAGCAGGGCCACACACACAATGACAAGCACCAGACGAGGAGAGCCTCTGCTCTCTCTGATCCAGTCCATAGGGTTCAGCATAGCCATGATCCACCTCTGTCACTGGACACACAGTCATGGGTCACATTATCAAAGTATGTATTTCACATCTGTTAAGTCTTATAGACTCGGTTTTGATGATTGCATATTAATTGAGAGATTACATGGAGTATTTGTAGATTACAACAGGTACAACAAAGAACCCAGTGTCACCTTTAGAAATCATTTTACTATGCTAATTCTCTGCTTAAGAAACTTTTTTTATTATTATTATTATTATCAACATTGAAAACAGTTGGGCTGCCTAATGTGTTTTGGGAAAACCATTGAATTTTAATTCAAATTTGCCACAGAAATTGATTTTTTTTTTTCTTACACGGAGCAGTTACTAGACTGCATTTATTGTTTATGTTACATGGTTAGATGTTAGTTTGGGGTATAGTTGTTAATCTACACAAGCCTGGTACTAAGAGTATTAACAGTACTTATCTTTGGTCAAAAAATTCCCAAAGAATATGGAAGTCTATTCTAAACAAACACGCATTACAAGGTTAAATTAACCCTTTGTTTTGAAACATGTTTGAACTGGACTGAAAAATGTGCATTAACTTCTGGAAGTAAATCAAAACTACAAAAAGTACGAAACAAAATTATATTTATATCACTCAACCACCAAAATCAACCATCTACACATTTGAAAAGGGCAGGTCAAGGGACGATAAGCATCTTGCAGCACTATGATTTATCTGAACCCAAAAATATGTTATATGAATAAAAAAATACATTGTGGTGACATTATACTTAAAAAAAAAAAATTACTTGGATGTTCATATTCGATCAGACGTGGCCTAAAAAGAGAATTTACTGATTTAATTGACAGCCAAAAATTATCCAAAGAGACCCAAAATGTAGTCATTGTAACAGTGCTCGGGTCTCTCTACAGTCTTCTGGGATGTGTAAAAGGCCTTGAGGACAGGTTTGTTCTAGATGAGCTCTTTGTTCCAGGGCAGGAATTACGTGTTGTGTGATTGAGTTTCAACAATAGGATTACAGCTGCTGTAGGGCACTCGAGTGTTTCAGAACGCTCCTTTTATCTTTAACAGTCAACGTCTTATCAATTTAGTTTGTGAAAATGGGCAGTATTTTGTGTTTTTGAATGGTCACGAATTTCTGTCTTGTGTACATAACTCTATTGTATGTCATGTTGCAATGAATGCTGATGCAAATATTGTATCCATTTACACTATTGTTCAAACGTTTGAACTCATTCTGATTTTTTATTTTATTTTAGAAATGTGTAAATTTTATGTTATTTTAAGACATTTAATATTTTCAGCAAAGATGCATTCAATTGATCAAAAAGTGACAGTAAAGACTTTTACATTGTTACAAAACATTTCCATTTCCAACACATGCTGTTCTTTCTATTCTATTAATTTGATTAACTTTTTATTCATCAAATTAAGCATCAAGACAAATAATAAGAAATGTTTCTTGAGCAGCAAATTTACCAAATGCAATTGATTTCTGAAGGATCATGTGATACTGAAGACTGAGTAATAATGCTGAAAATTCAGTTTTGATCACAGGAATAAATTTTTATTTTAATTAAAATAGAAAACATTTGTTTAAAACTGTAATCATATTTCACAATATTACAGTTTTTACTGCATTTTTGATCAAGTAAATTTAGCACTTGGAAACACATGACTCAGAAAAAAACCTTTTGTTGACCGAGTGAATTCAGGTTGTTGAATCGTGTTTTTCTCTTCAGTTCCTGAACAATCTGATGTGAATTGTTAGTATTTCCACTCTCATTCAATAAGAGCTGATCCACGATTCAACACCTGTGTCAATATTGCATGTGTGCGACATGCTGGCAACGTTAGTTATCTCCCTATTCTCTTTTCCAGCTATCACTTAACCTGCCCACATCGCCATTGTTGTGTTCCCAAAATTCAAACACTTCTTAAAGACAGGGTTTTCTGTGTGGTTTTAACTATTAGCCATTAAACTATTAATATTTTGGAAGTTACCAATCATGTTTTTGAAACAAGGCTCTGTAATATTAAATAACAAGATGAGAAAATTCATCATAAAACACATTTGTCTGCCATCATAAAACAATATGTAGTCCTTAATCAGGCTCTCCGTCATGGCATTGGATAAAAGTGGTAAATGAATACAATTATTGCTGTACAAAGTATATATTCAATATATACACATTACTTTAAAAGTCCGTCTTACCTTAGGATGCATTCTCTTCTTCAGTGCACGAGTGTATGTCCAGTGCAGGTGTGCGTGATGCAGGGGTCACTTGTTTGATTGTGAGTGTTGCTGGAAGGAGGGAGGTGTCTTTGTGCACCGCTGCCTGTATGTGATTTGTTGAGGGGTCTTTAGAAATATACAGACATGCACACGTACAGCATCATAGTGAGAGTAATTGTGTGCATCTGCTGCTCTTTATTGGGTAGGTGAATGACCTGCAGGCTTCTTTTCATCACAATGAGCCTTTATCTGTGATCTCTCATCCAGACTCAACACACACAAACAGCAGCCGCTGCTAATTTTCACTTGTGTATACTGCTCATTTAGCATCCTGATCGTTGCACTATGAATCCAATGATGATTGTTCATTGTGTGCTACACTAAAGTTTTGACAATAATATCAAAAATCTGTATATGAGAGCAATAGAGTGACAGTGCATTTCCATTACAGATGCACTGTAACCTGTGATCATTTGTAAGTGATCTTAAAGTTATATTTTCAGCCTGTGTCAGTTTCATTTTCTGTGTAATGTTAATCCATTTAGCCTCTGAACATCTATGGAAAATGTTAAATGACTCAACAGATTTCACCTTTGCCCTGTGCCATCTCTGGTAATTCAAATATCCCAGCACACGCACACACACACACAGTAACCTCATAAAACACTAAATATGATAAAATATGATTACTTAATAAAAATTACATGAACTGAAATAAAATATGAATATAAAAATGTAAAAGTTGAAAAAAGTAACTAAACCACAAACTACATAGGCACTTGGAAAATATAAATACAAATGTCAAAAAGGGCAACAACATTTATAATACTTTAAGATGCAAATGAAAATATAGAACTAAAGTCTAGTTAAAAGTATTAGAAAAAACAATAATTCTAAGTATATGAATATGATAGGGTTTGGAGTTTGCCTATGACTCTGTCTAAACATGACTGTTTTTTTTTTTTTTTTGTAAACCAGCCTGAGGGTTTGAAGACTGGTGGATAATCTTCCATCACCTGCCGTCTATTCAGCACACACACACACACACACACACACACACACACATAGACAGAAAGAATACACAACCAGTTCTGACAGGAATCATTTAATTTAATTAGAGGAAATTGTATTGTAGGTTTAAAATTGAATCCTTACTTTATATAGATAGCAACAATACTGAATATAGGTGACATTTCTCGAAAAGTAAAAAAAAAAAAAAAAAAAAAAAAAGATAGACAGATACCATGTAAAACAATCCAACATTTATTTTGTCAGATGAAATCTGTTTTAAAGGTTGGACTATGTAGAAAACAGTTGACATGACATAAAATCAACTTTTAGGAAATTTAGTGTAATCAACATTTTATAATATTAAACAGCAAAAACGTATAATGTCAAGTCTCTTGAAAAGGCTCAGATAAGCTGGCTACCCATAATCCCTTTCCACTGATGAATGTGTGTTTTTGTAAACCTTTATGCGGACTTGTACATATTTGTTATCCATAATTAATAATGTTTAAAACAGATTTTGTTAAAAACGTGACATTTTGTTTCAAGTCACCATTTTGGTGATTAGTGTTCAGTTTGGTAAAGTAAAAACATGCAAATGCAGTACTTTATAATTCATATTGTTGCATTGAAGTAGTATTCAAGCTTTTGGATTTGCACAACTGGTATTGATTTAATGTCAGTATTTCACAATATTAATACTCAGCTTTAAAATACATTTGAGCTTATGTTACACCAACTTTAAAATGTCAAGTTGATGGAACGGTTTTGTATAATTAGTTTAGTATATATATAAAATATATATAAAATGTCTTTAAGCTGGTTGCCTTAATTTTTTGAGTTTTCATAACTGGTATAAGGCTACAGATAGATAGATAGATAGATAGATAGATAGATAGATAGATAGATAGATAGATAGATAGATAGATAGATAGATAGATAGATAGATAGACTGCTGCTGTTGTATTTAGTTATGGTCGTTAGTGTGCATCAGTGATCCTATTGCACTTACTTTGTCTTTCCAAGTTCTACAGGATTTCAGAGATCACAGTTGTATGTACGAATTAGGCTAAGACATATTACTGCTAATTGATAATTTGCTGAACAATAAGGCTGTAGTTGACACGACAGGAATGTTTAGGCTGAACAAGACCTTTTTATTTATTGGCTAAACATATTCACACTGGTCAAACAGAGCAGTGTCACTGTTATTATCTGCCTCCCGGCCCGGTGAGAAACACAGATTTCGAGTTTCCCCTCTAAGCCAGTGTTCAAGGGGCAGATAATCACCTGTTCCGTTCCAGGAAGCAACTTACATCCGAGTCTACTGATGCGGTTAACTGATGGCTGTCATTAAAAGGATGTCATATTTTTCATCATAACAAGATTCAAAGGTGTTACATGTGTAAAGGGTCTAGGTGGATTTAAGTGCCATGAAAGGTACAGCCAAGCTTTCATGTTTGTTATGAGTATGGGCCATAATTTGCCTTAATTACCACCGCAATGCACTCCACACTTCCTACATGAGCTGAGACTGTAAACATTGAAACACTCAGAAAGTAATCACTAATGAAAGACCCATTCTTTCTTTTTTCTTCTTTTTTTTTTTCGTGGTTAATTTGGGTATTTGCCGTAGGTCCATTAAAACACGGAGCAGGTTGCTCTTCCACAGTAGAGCTCCTCGTCTTGCTCTTGCACACAGCCTTATTGAGGTCAGGACAGTTGGGATACAACCATGCAGACAGTTTATATTATATTTTGTCTGTCTGTTGTTTCTGCTGTACAGAGCCTGGATTCCAACATGATCCACTCCTCCAGAGAAATGACAAGTTCTCAAGAGGTAAGAATATTTATTCTTAAACCTTAACATTTTTTTTTTGTATTCATATGTTTAAGATGGAACAATGTCAGAAACCTAATGAACACACAAGCCATTAGTATTGTAAAATGTATTGTAATATTATGGTTTATATATTTATTTTGTATTTATGACTGTCTGTGTGTAATTTTATCTTTAAAAACAAAGTTATTGTACTTGTTGTCATTGCTTCCGTGCTGTTTTTATCACATATTTTAAAGTCTGTTGATAACTCTTCCAGTCAGAGTTGGATCTACAGAGTGACACAGTTGCAAATTCCCACAATTCAGTTAGAAGAACCTCAGTCGTGCAGGGAATTAGAGAAGCTACGCCTCCTGCGCAAGACTGTACCACTGCACAGGTAAGAATTTGTTTGGTTCAGTACTGTGATCAAATGAATTTACATCCAGCCATGGATTGAGATCAAACCTGCAATCCCAGTTTGTCAGAATATTTAAACAGTTTTTATTCACATTCTGTCTTTCACAAGGCAAATGAATGCAAAGGCTCAAAGAAAAAACAGCACAATGCTCCCAAGACAAAGATTCAGCTGGATGTGCAAGGAAGTCAAAAAGGTAAGGACACAGTTTTATGTACTTTCAGTGTTTTTCATGGTATTATATTTTTGACTATATAAAATGTTTTTGGGAAATACTTTTGGTCAAGTATTGCTTTACACTGTCGACTATAAGTAATTTTCCCTGTGTTGAAAATTATTGAAATCATTAACAACGTGCATTCTCTGTCTGCATCAGCCGTAAAAACTCTGCACAGGTTAATTTTGCTTTGTCAGCAATAGGATATTACGATATTAATGATATTAGGCGAAACAGAGGTTAAAAAGACAAAACATTAAACTGTGAAGTCAACCAATTTTCATATTGAGTGTGACATAGTTTTAAGAAAAAACTATAATCTAAATGTAATCTTAAATACAAAAATGTTATATATATATATATATATATATATATATATATATATATATATATATATATATATATATATATATATATATATAGTTAAAATTACATCAAAAATCTGAAAAGTGGACTCTTAAATGACATGTTAAACATCTTTTTATGCCTCTGTCTTATATTTTGTGCCAGAAGGGGATGATCTAACAGTTTCCTCTACCATGATTTTATTTAGAGAACTGATAATTGAAAAAAGGTTAGGTGTTTTGTAGAAATATCCTGAGTGAAAGGCTTTTAATGTCGAATTAAACTTTCTGAGGACATATTAAAACGTTTGTAGCTCGGCTGAAATGGCAAAGTGCAATTTATTTACAGTTAAACACATTATTTGCTTAAAGGAATGTTTAAAAGTCTTAAAAAGCTTTTTCAAACTAGAAGTTTTATTACTGCAAAGTGTTATTTATCTAAGCCATTTATATATATATATACACATGTGACGGCATAAGCTACAACACTGCAACTTTATAAACTCCAGTTGTTGTAGGTTTGACTAGTTTACTTACTGACCCTCACGACAACTCTTCTCCCGCAGTGCCCGAGATGTCACCGTGCGTGCGCTCGCGCGACTGTGAAGAGGGTCTGTGCTGCGCGCTCTACTTGACGGGAAAGAGATGTCAGCGCGTGCCCGCGCTGGGTGAGGTTTGCTTGCTGCGGGGACGCGCCAAATTCCGCCGGAGACTGGAGCGCTGCGACTGCGAGAAGAGTCTGCACTGCCGCGCGCAACCCGACAGTCCTCGTGGACAGGGAGTGTGTCAGCACGACCCGAGGAGCTAACCGCAGAGAAACTGGATCGAAAAATCACGAGAAACATGACAAGGCACGTCATGGCATGTGTTTTAAGGCATTTCTGAAGTGAGCTAGGATGACGAGGTTGTTCTAAATAAAGTTGTTTCTATAATTCTTTTGCGTCTAAAGTGTGTAGAAGTCGTAATATATGTATTGAAACCATATACTGTATAAAAACAGATTGAAACGCAACCGCATTGGCTTTTCTTTTCTTTTCCTGCACCTGTAAAGGTTCGAGTCGCGCGCCCTCTCTCGACAAACTGTTACTTCAACAAATATTGCTGTGGTGTTTCAGTACTGCACGTGTTTCTCGGTTTCTGAGGCTAAACTTACGCTGAAGCACATTTGAACAGCCTTTTAGGCTTCTTTATACCCTTTAATGCTGCTCGTTGTTGCATTTACACATCAGGTACTGTGTATTTTATTCTAGGAGCTGAAGTGGGTTGATCTCACTTCATTTAGTCTGGATTTATAAATGCAGCATTGAGTCTCAGACTGAATCTTGAGCTGGCACTGACCATAATTAGCTCTGCTGTGTAAAGACACCCTGTTCAGATCACGGCACACACATATAATGAACTGAATTAAAACGTGCATTGTTTATTGGCCTCGGAGCAAGATTAGTGAGTTGTTGTAAATGTGCACATTTATGCCATTGCTACTGGACTTTAATAAATGCATTTCAACAATTCAGTATTCTTGATCTCATTGCTATTTGAATAACCTTTTTTAAAAAAAACGCAGTGTGCACAAAGAACTTTAACAAGAACCTCATTAGAACTCACCATATCGATTTATTCAATAAAACCTGTCCCAAGGCAATTCATTTTTCAAACCTTTCATTAATCTTAATGCGACACAATGAAAAACATGCATTTGCCTCACAGGTCAAGTAGGCGCTGGTGATTGGGTTACTTTAATTTGGCACCAAATGTTCACACAGCTAAGGTTACACATTTGCCATATGTCCTCTTGGCTGGTATCAATTTATAAAGGCAGGATTAACATTTAAATGTAGTGCATTCAGTGTATAGACGATCAAGTAACATCCCTAAAGCCACAGTGTCTTTAAGTAATTGGGTGGGACAACAATCCAGAAACATGTCACTCACATGAAACCATTGCTGCTAGTTGCAAAACACAATTATCCAACAAACCCAGATTAAAGAAAGTTCCACCTTGCACTACTTTTGTATAAAGCAAGCCATTTTCACTTGGATATGACCATAGATATGAAAAGATACTGACAAATTGTCAATATAAAGTAAAAACCATTAAACTTAGACGGTTCACCCAAAAACAAACTAATCTCAAACTTTTCCATTAAACAGCCATTTATATATATATATATATATTTTTTTTTTTTCAAATTTCCCTGGAGGGCAAGACTGTTAACTCTAACTGCTGTGACTAGATTCACAGAGGGAGTTGAGATGCCTAGAGGACAAGTGAAGAAATGTAGAAATTTGTGAGCTGAATAAGCAAGCACTCTGAAGAGGGAGTTCAAAATCAAAGCACTCAAAGGAAACACGCATTAACCTGAAGCAACGTAACCCTATACACAAAAAAGCTTAGAGTGAATAACGAGACAAATGGGTGAAGTTTCACATCATTGTTCCCCTTTATTTTCAGACTTTGATGCACAAATTATAGGCCTACATGACTTCATTTGCAAATGAAAACAGCAAAGGCAACTCGTCAAAGAGAAAGATTTGAAGGATATAGGGGAGGGGTGGTAGAACTTGAACAGGAATGTTGGGGTCAGCGGCAGGATTTATAAAAGGGAGCACTGAGGGGTACTAGACTAGGGTTCAGGCGAAGGTTAGTGGTTGAGGTGTTTACAGCTGGCCACAGTCAGCGATGACGATCTTGGTACTGGTCTTTCCACTGCTGGAACCATATTCCTCCACTTTCCTGATGACATCCATGCCCTCCACAACCTGTCCGAAGACAACGTGCTTGCCGTCCAGCCTGTGAAAAAAAAAAAAAAAAAGAAAAAAAAAAAAAAGGGGTCAGGAGGCAGAATGGATCCAGCAGACATGCTCATTCACACTGCTTCTGCTCACCATGAAGTAACTTCTGTGCAGATGAAGAACTGGGAACCGTTGGTGTTGGGGCCGGCGTTGGCCATGGACAGGATGCCAGGGCCGGTGTGCTTCAGGATGAAGTTCTCATCCTCAAACTTGTTGCCATAAATGGACTTTCCACCAGTTCCATTGTGTTTCGTGAAGTCGCCCCCCTGTACCCAAAGGCCTCAAGATTAGAATTGAACAGCAAAACTGACAGTCCCACCAAGATTTCACAAGACTTCAGGGCAGGGTTTGAAAAGTACTCACTAGCCAATCTGGTTAATAAAATTCAGTTACCAACAATTCAGAAACTTCGACCATTTTACAAATAATCCAGACCAACAAAAGTCACATCTGAGATTTAAATATTAATTGTGAATCATTGAATTTGACAATAAACACCAAGAAATAATGGAAGTTCAGAACAGTGAACCTAATCACTAATATAAAAGGAAAAAGTGGCATCAGATTTTAAACCGTTTGAATTGGGTAACTGAAAGAGAAAGGGTGATCTATATTATTTAATACAAAGCATACGCTTGCGTGATTACATTACTGAAAAAAAAAAAAAATTTTTTAAAATGGCCTCCAAAGTTGTATTTGGGCACCACCATCAGATGCAAAATGGCATCTCCATATGCGTACACTCATTGAAAATTATTTGAGTGCTTAATTGCCCAGCATGCGACCCTCTTTGTACTTATTTGCAAGACAAGCTTTATCAATCATAACCCACCAAATAAGCAGGTGAGTTTATTTCCACCCAAATTTGATGGGTGTCAATTTCAGATCCTGCATCTGGGACTAAATCTTTCATACCTGGCACATGAATTTGGGGATGACACGATGAAACGTGGATCCTTTGTAGCCGTAGCCAGGCTGACCAGTGCACAACTGCCTGAAGTTCTCTGTAAGACAGGCAGATGGGTGATGAGCAGGTCACATCACACGAGGAATATATATATATTTATTTATTTAAGTATAAATACCTGCTGTTTTAGGAACCACATCAGCTCTCAGCTGTTAAAAGAAAAAAAACACCACATTAAAATTCGCATTTAAATCTACTGAGGCGGAAATAAGGTGTTCAAGTGCATGACTAGGTCGATGAACTGAAGGCCGCGCGGAGTGAACCATCGCTTCTCATCTAACTGCGGTTCTCAAGTCCTCGCGCCCTCAGATCTGCAAACTATCATGGACAATTCACGGATTTGCGCTGCGCAACGTCTTCACACACGGAAAAATTTGACATAAGTCACCTCTGTAAATAATTACAATTGAAATTCACATCTTGCATACTTAATGCACTATGAATGGAGCGTATAAGTTCGATTCGAACTGGAAATATGGCGGAATTCCCGATGATGTCACTCTCAGGGCAATGGCGTTCGAATAGAACGAACTGCAGGATGTGCTTCCCTCCGATGAGGAAACGCAAACTAACCTTAAATTAATGTAGCACATAAAGGCAGAGGACGGTTTTCGTCTCACTAAAGCGTTAAGATGAAGCTTAGCCTGTGCAAAATAAAGTCGCCTTCGGGGAATCCGGGTTAAATCCATGTATTCCGCTCCCGCGTGGCGTCTCCTCGTGGCTCTCCCCAAACGAAGCGCCGCGGACTCCTACTCTTCGCGCATTATGATGTTCTAACAAGTTAGTCCTACTGTATGTGAAATCAATTGTCAAATGACTTTGTTGGAAAGACTCGAGAATTAAAAAATAAATAAAACTAAACGTGCTTTAGGTGAAACGCCGGTAAACGCGGCCTAGTTCGCGGAGCATCTTTTGTTGACACCGAAAATATAATACGTTTATGCAAATAAGCACCTCAAAGCTTCACTATAGAAACAAACAATGCACAGTCCTATGAATAACATTAAAACCGTACATACTGCCAGATTCCCAACTTCAAAGTTGTTGCAAAACACCGCCGAACTGCACGCGCTGAAATCCTGCTTTGGTTTGCCAAATAATTGCACAAGCAAGGTTAATCGTAACGGGATTTGTTTAATGGGTATGCAAAACACTTAAGGATGTTCAAGATTGCAGCCCAGCGGGATTTAAATAACGTTATTAGGAAAACGTTAGTAGCCTCGCTCGTGCGGCGGTGGCCTCCAGAAAGGCGTTTGCTCGACTTGAAGAAAAAAAAAAATCAGTGTTATTACAAAGGCGCGCACAAACTCGCACTCCAGAGAGTGGAAAATTATAGTCTTGCAATGAAATTAGGATTACAGCGTGAAATATTACCTCTATGACCACTCTTCCGACTGGTGCGCCGCCGGCGGTGATGTCGAAGAAAACTCTGGGCCTTGCCATGGCTTTAGTCTCTCTTGCGTTTAGAAGATTCTGGACTGAAACGCGTGAGGCGTGCAAGCACTGAACTGAAGAAAAGACCGGATGAAGGCCGCTAAGCTATTTAATTACTAGAGAGGGGAGTCGTGAAGCCGCGCCTGTCCAATAAGAGCGCGTCGATGCTTTGAGTGACACTTCGATGAACCAATGAAATAGCGTTATTAAGAATTCGCCCTCATACTTTAAAAGGAATAATACGGACGTTTGGCCTGTAAAAGCACCCCGTGTTTGACATTAAGCCCAACACAAATGCATTAAATGGTAGTAACTGATTTTAGTACTAAAATACAAAAATCTCTTATTGCTTGGTCTGTATTTCATGCATTACCATTATGCGTCCAGTGAAGCGGTTCAACCTCATATAAGTCATATACGTTTTCATGTTGATTACTACATGAATTGATTATTAAATACAACCTATATAATTGTAAGTCATTTTACAGACCTTTTGTAAGTTTACCAAGTCCCCAATCCAAGTCTACTAGCACAAGTTGTGTCATTCTGCATAATCAGACACAATCCAGTTTCTCAAACGAATAATAAATGAACAAATTGAAACATTTGAGAAGTTAATGAGTTTATTGTATGAAGCTTAACCGTTATGAGGACAGAATCTTAATCCTCAAAAAAAAAAAAAAAAAAAAAAAACGAAATAAATACAATTATTTGCTCTCTCTTTGAAAAAGCCAAAAAGAGGTCATCAGTTTCTATTTAAAAGAGTGACCACAAACAGGTGTAATTCTGTCTTGCTTGCCATATTAAATGTTCCTGCTGCTGGGTTGGGCTGCATGGCATGCATTATCAGATGGCAAATGATGATTTGAGTTCTGAAGGGATTCTGAAGTGAGTATACAATGCCATCTACAGACAATGGTACAGAACCAGAAGAGGCACATACAGGTAAAGGTGTGACAAAAATGTCCACAGTCCTGATTTTGACACCAAGTCTTTCCTCCTCTGAATACAAAGTCATTTTTACATAAATATAATCATACAACTGCAACATTCACGCCGGAGAACTGCTTTTTCTTCTTACCAGAAAACAGTGCAAAGGTACAGATAAAGTGTCGTTTTTACCACAATCTTGGCTACAAATGAGACATTGTAAATGTATGTGCCAAATTTCTCCCTAATTCTGAATTCAGCCCACAATTATTAATAAAGAAAAACAAAAGAAAACAAAAACATTCAAATTAAAGCCATAGAGCCATTGAGAATAGGGACACCAACAACCCTACACGAAAGCTTAGGGAAATGTCTCTTAATTTTGTGAGGCTATTGATGCCGATTACGGTCCAAGGACGTTTTTAACAGGATTGGAGCTGTGCTGTGGTTGAAAATATATAAGAGGTCTATTTGTGCTGTTATTTCTGCTGAAGCAAGATAAATGCATATGGTTTATCATTTGGTGCTGTTGAACTGGGCAACAGTGGTGACGAAGGCTTGAAATTAACATTATTAACTAAAAGAATACAAATAATAATAATAGTGAATTGATGCAGGAGAGAGTGGATCTAGGACTGAGAGTGTTTTGCAAACCTGAACACATTGGATAAACTGTATCGTTATTCTTAGTGTATTTGGTTGCGGGTTGAATGGGTGTTTCTGAGTTTTCGTCGTCTTTGTGGACTGAAGGACAGGTTTAGACGTGGTCTTTGAAGGCGTCCAGGTTGAAGGCAGTGTCGAGGAAACGCTTCAGCTCCAGAAGATGGGTGTTCTTGTTTCCTGTGGCCGGGGCGGCGACAGGATCACGTCCGGCATACCTGCACCCAGAACGAAAGAGAGTGAGGACTGGCAAAAAAAAAAAACAGAGCACCTGGAGTGTCACGGCTCTACAGGAGAAGACGAGAGATTACCAGACAGGCTTGGCACGGTTGATGGTGGTGCGCATGCGGGGCTTGACGTAGTCGTAGTATCCCTGGTTCTTATGCTCCTCTTGACACCAGACCAGGTCAGCATTGGGATATTTCTCAGTCTCAGCCTTCACCAGGTCGAACGGGAAAGGAGAGAGCTGGGGAGGAGCAAGAGAGAGAATCAGATCATCACACAACAATGAGAGAAAGCAAGCACTGCTGCTGTTCTGCTGAAGACGGCGGTACCTGCTCAATGCGAGTGATCGCCACAGAGTCCTCCATGCTGCGTGCTTTGCGTTCACGCGTGAGCTCGTAATAGACCTTTCCTGTACAGAAGACGATGCGCTTCACCTCTGAGGGGTTTTGAGTGACCGGTCCATCATCTGGGATCACACGCTGGAAATGAGTGCCTGAAGAGACACACATTAGATAGAGTCGTTTATTCACATGATGTTTTATGCAAGTTTTATTGCTGCTATGAAATCATTCATTGTGTACTCCGTGTTGAATTAGTGTTACTTCCTTGCATTGTGTTTTTTAACAGTGGATTAAACCCCGCTGTTTGTTCTGTAAAATGTGAAACGCTTTAAAATATTTAAATAAATAAATATTCCCTCTGAAACACAGCAACAAACAAACAGTTTCTGACCTGGTAGCATCTGGTCAAAGTTAGACTTGGCCTCCGGATGACGCAGCAGAGACTTGGGAGTGAAGACAATAAGCTAACAACAAGAAAATGAATAAATCAGTTGGATTGCCAATAATGCACTTGACAGATCCGTGAATGTCCAGATACTCTCAGACAGCTGAACTCACGGGTTTCCTGAAGGGAAGAAGGATCTGCCTCCTTATTACATGGAAATAGTTGGCGGGATTTGAACAGTTTACGACGATCCAGTTGCAGTCATACAGCTGACGCACCTCAAAGTCATCAGTGGCTTTCTGCAGGCAAAATAAAAGTACATTGATGTATTCATTCTGGTGAAAGACTATGAAATCTTTGTTTGTAACAACACCGTATTCATGTTTAGAGACATAAGGCAGACAGTCTTACAGGACTAAAGTCCGGGTCATCATTGCACATCTGCAGGAAGCGCTCTGGACGGGCAGAGGAGTGCTCGGGACCCTGTGAAGGAACAAAATAAATCCAAATCATCTCATTTACAGCCAGTACACGGAGTAGTGTGTAGAGAGAATTGTGGGTAATAATAGCCTTACCATGCCCTCCATGCCATGTGGCAGCAGTAAGACAATGCCGTTCTGGCGAACCCATTTAGCTTGGCCAGGGCAGATGAACTGGTCAATTATACACTGAGCCGTGTTATGGAAGTCTCCAAACTGGGCCTCCCACAGAACCAGAGCATTGGGATTGGCCATAGCAAAGCCCAACTCAAAACCTAAAGAAAACCACACAGAATGAAAGAAAACATGAAAGTGTCTATGAGCGTGCTCTTCCTTTCATTTCAGCGTAAGCGTCTGAATACCTAGTACTCCGTATTCCGACAGAGAGCTGTTGCAGACAGTGTACGGGGCTTGGTTAGGGGACACGTGGTTCATGGGAATGCAGATCCTCTTGTCTACGTTCTGGTCATGGAGAACATGGTGACGGTGACTGCAAATAAAGCAAACAACAGGTCAGTGACCTCTTACACCAGCCTAAGATCCAAACTAATGCTGCCTTTGAAAGGGTCGCTTATATAAAAATGGTCTATCACACAGAAATGTGCAGACATTACTACCCAGCTACATTTACCATATTTTTCGGACTATAAGTCTCACCTGAGTATAAGTCGCTTCAGTCCAAAATACATCATGACACGTCGCACTGGACTATAAGCTGCATTTATTCAGAACCAAGAACCAATAGAAAACATTACCGTCTACAGCCACGAGAGGGCGCTCTATGTCTTCAGTGTAGACTACAGGAGAACTGAGCAGCATAGAGCGCCCTCTCGCGGCTGTAGACGGTAATGTTTTGTCTTGGTTCATTTCTCTTGGTTCATGTCAAATTAATTTTGATAAGTCACACCTGACTAAAGTCGCAGGACCAGCCAAACTATGAAAAAAAAGTGCGACTTATAGTCCGGAAAACATGGTAGATTCATAATATATGATAATGATTATATGTTTGTACCTGAAGGTTCCTCTCTCCACATCTTGGCCGCTGAGACGCACATGGATGCCCTCCTTGAGCAGAGAGCCAAAGGCCATGTACTCTCCCAGAGCCCAGTCCACGGTCCTGTTCTTGATCATGTCAGCACGGCCCTTCAGAATACGACTCAGACCTGCACATGAAGGGAAGACGAGTATTATTGTAACAGAATGCATGAAATGTGTGCATATTTATGTACTATTTTTTTAGATCTAGTGCACCTCCATGAATTTTGAAGTCCTCCACGGGTACTGATGACGCCACTTGTCCGATGTGGGACAGCTCCTCCTCTGGCAGACCAGTGGATGGGCAGCTCATACTCTTGGGCTGACCATCCAGAGTGAAAAAACCTGCACACCAAACACAATGTCTGTGTTATTAGATCTAGAAACACATGAAGCATTTTTAAATCAGTATTGCTTAGTCAGAGGTTTTGACCTCACAATATAAAGTCTGGCACATACTGCAATTGTCAAAATCATGCAAAAAAATAAAAAAAAATTTTTGGTCACGTATGCATGTCTTCTCCAATCATTGAGTTGGTTTAAACAAAACCCTTGCAAACTCAGGCTCAACTGCTTCCACCAATTTTGAGCGCAACACCCACATCCAAACATCAAACGATGCACAGAACCAAGTCTCCGTCCTACATTCTTTCTTTTTAGTTTGGATATACATCACAATATGGAGGAAAAGATTTGTCATTGAAACATTAAATCCATATATCCAATATGTATGAAATATGCAATGAAAGATCCATTGTCTGCCTGTGGACGTACCTTTCAAGTCTGACAGTATTTCTTCAACAATTTGGGTCATAATTCAAGGATGTAATTCAATAATATCACACACCTGGCCAGGGGGAGTCCAGCCAGTGCTTGATGTGGAGGATCTTCTCATCCTTAGAGCGAGCATAAGCTTCCTCACAGATTTTGTCATACTTGGAAAACTCTTCCTGTGGAAACAAGAAACAGGTCAAAACACTTCAGAAAGACTAGCTGAAGATACAAGGCAGCTGATTGGTTCTGGGCAGGAGCGTCTGACCTCATACTCCTGTAGTGAGACGGCACCTTCGGCGATGAGCTTCTCTGCATATTTCTGCAGAACTCCCTTCTGCTTCTTGATCTGTTTGTACATCAGTGGCTGGGTGAACATCGGCTCATCCATCTCGTTGTGGCCATTACGGCGGTAACATACCTAAAGGAAAGAAGTCGTATGCCTGATTGATGTCATGAACTAGAACAATAAGTCCGAATAACGCGTTTATAAAAGATGCAAAACACCATCACACACCAGGTCCACCACCACATCTTTGTGGAAGGTGGCTCTCCACTCTGCGGCCACGTTGCACACGTACACCACAGCTTCGGGATCATCTGCGTTGACGTGGAATATGGGGGCATTGACCACACGGGCAACATCAGTAGGATACGGAGAGGAGCGCGCCATACGAGGATCTGTGGTGAAGCCGATCTGAGAAGGACGTGCAGAGGGGATGTGTTAGCATGTATTGTTGTGCATGCATGGGTTTGTTTGTGGGTGTTTGTGCTCGTGTACCTGGTTGTTGACCACCACGTGCACAGTGCCATGTGTAGTGTAGGACGGCAGATCGCTCAGATGGAAGGTTTCATAGACAATGCCCTGACCTGCAAAAGCAGCATCACCATGGATCAAAATGGACATCACCTGAAACAAAAACACACATGGGAAAGAACATTTAAAAGCTGTTAGTTATTTAAAATACATCTTAAAGACACTAGGGATGCACCGATATTAAATTCTCACATATACATATAAGCCACATGTGACAGCATGTCACTGGTCATGTTATGACACATAAATGATGAAATAAAGTCCAAAGAGTTTTGTTTATAACCAATATTGTTGATATTTTGCACAGTATGAAAATTGGATTCATTTTGAGATTGGCTAAAGAATACATTTAACAGTGTTACATGTTATTTGAATTATTCAATTTAGGTGTTTTTAAATTATTAATTTTAAGTGAGCGTCAGAGGAAAAATATCATTTTTTAAAACTCATTTAGATGGCCCGCTTCATTAACTACACAAGGACCAAAATATTAATGCAGTATTGTGAGGAACAGGGGTGCACATAAGTGGTGCGCAGGTGCAACCAAAATAATAAAAAAAAAGTGCTGGGTAAATAAGTTCAGACCACTCATTTTGTACCGACATGGCTGACAGCTCACTTTTTTAGATCAACTAACTCTAATACTGTATAATATTTCCATTCGAACTGAAAGCATGAATAGAAGTTATGTGCTGTTGTGTTCAGAGTCATTTCATTCACTGATCCACAACAGTTCAACCAAAATATTCAGATGTGTGCAGTGCATTTTATGGAGGAATGTTTCCTGGGAGAGTAGCATACATTGCGTCAAAGGCTGTTTCTATAAAGTGGGGCAATTGTAACTTTGCAAGAACAGTCTTGCCCTTCTGATTCACAGTCCTGAAGTATGAGAATCGTTTGAGCAGTGTAGAGTAGTGTGTCCTTTCTCAAATCACAAATACAGAGATGGTTTTATATTTACTAGGTGTGATATTATAAGACAGTAGAAGTCATTATAATCAGAAATTATGTCCCCACTGGATGCAACAAATGCCTGGTTTATAATGGGTTTTATTGTATCACAGTATGGTATGGGGCGTAACATTTCTGTCACACGTTTGAGGTATTCAGCCAATCACAACGCACTGGACAGCTGGCCAATCAGAGCACCTTTTCAGACCGGTGAGCTTTGTAAAAATTGTCAGATTTAAAAAAAAAAGACTGGGCACAGAGGAGAAACAATAATGAAACTTTTTTTTGAACCTTAAACCACTTAAACATATTGCATTATCCAAAATTATTTTTAGCTACATCATATGACCGCTTTAATGGGTCACACTACACTATGTGCAGTGTGAACACCAAACCAAACCTTCAGGTGCTCTCATGAGAACTAGACCCCCAAAAAAGTTGGTGGTCAGTGAGATTTTTTTCTTGAAATCAAAACTTTTATTCAGTAGTGATGCATTAAATTGATCCAAAGTGAAGACAGTAAAGCTATTCATAATGTTAGAACAGATTAATATCTGAAAATAAATTCTGTTCTTTTAAACTTTATATTCACCAAAGAACCCTGAAAAAAGGATCATGGTTTCCACAAAAATAAAATAACAACAACTGGTCTTAACATTGATAATAAAATAAAAGGTTTCTTGAGCAGCAAATCTGCATATCAGAATGATTTCTGAAGGATCATGTGACACTGAAGACTGGAGGAATGATGCTGAAAATACAGATTTACATCACAGGGATAAATTACAGTTTAAAATACATTAAAATACAAAACATTATTTTAAATTGTCAAAAATATTATATAATAGTGTTTTACTGTACTTTTGCTAAAAAAAAAAAAAAAATGCAGCTTTGAAAAAAAAAAAAATCTTAACCCCATTTCTTTGATTGGTAGTGTGTATAATAACACCAGCACAGCCCAAGTTTGATGCTCTTTATGTCTCACCCGATTTCCTTCTGTGTCTCCGCAGTAGAACTGCTCTGCTTTAGTCTTGCCCTGCACCACCGGGTTCACCGCTTCCAGATGGGAAGGGTTGGCCATCAATGACAAAGTAATATTCCTGTCAGTCACACGGTTTATCCTCCTGTGGTACATGCCCAAGTGGTACTTGACATCTCCTGTACCCTGTAGAGGTTCAGACACATTTCATCAATTGCACTGGTTCCTATGTCTGTACTGATGATTCGTTTCACAAGGATCCAAAAAGTGCACACAGACACAGAACGTCACTGACCTCATCAGCAGCTTCCAGTTTAGAGTCAAACTGACAGAAAATTTGCTCCAGCTCCTTACGGATCACATTGGCAAGCACGTTCAGACGGCCTCTACAGAGACAGACAGAAAGAGCAAGAGAGTTTCTATCTGATACCATACGTCACGGTAATATCTGTTTCCACTCCTTTATGCTCATCTGCTTTCCACATTTTAATTTCTTCTTCTACCTGTGAGGCATTCCCATGATGACCGTGTCTACTCCCTTATCGCTGGATTTATCGATGATGGTTTTGAGCGCTGGGATCAGACTCTCACATCCCTCCAGCCCAAAGCGCTTCTCAGAGGACCATTTCCTCTGCAGGAACTCCTCAAACCTGCAGAAATCAGCACACACAGATTACAGAGATCCAGGAAACACCTAAAAAGGGTTTCAAGAAGAAAATATCCATTTAAACATTCCCAGTTTTGGGAAATGCATTACACCAGACACACCAAGTGAAATGTTTTGAACAAACTGTTGGTAATGTGTCCGTTCAGACTGACAGAAACATTCAGATGTTTTTGAAGAAAATGTTTTATGAAGGTATATACCTTCGCATGTGGCCTCTGTGTGAGTTTTTGTGTGTACCTGGTGGAGCGGACCATGCGAGCCAGCAGTGTCCTCTTCTCCTCCAGGCTGAACTGCATCACTCCAGGCCTCTCAAACTTCTGTCTGATCCACTGACACTGGTCCAGGTCATTGATGAACATGAACTCAACCCCTATATGCTGGCAATATGCCATCTGAGAAACAAAAAAAACACCCAATAAAGTACCCAACCACTTAACAACAATGTTAGTTAATCATCAGTTTCTGGGGCCCCAGTGGGCTCCAGGCCCCTGGTTGAGAACCACTGCATCGTGGTAGTCTTCCTAGGACACTGAGTGATAGAAACATTCAGACAGACCCGAGGCTAAATTATTATTAGCGTCCTCACTCACCTCTAAGCGGCGGATGATCTCCCTGAGGGGCAGAGCGCTCTCATTGCCCCCGATGAAGGTAGTGGTGGGCAAGTGGAACACTTTATCCAGATCAGACTCTTCCAGCCCGTAGAAACCTGAGAGCCAAACACACAACACGTCCAACCCAACCCAGAGAAGAAGGACAGGGCGAGAGGGAGGGGAACAGGGAGAAGAAACAGAAAAGAAGGCCAGCATAGATGCCCATGGATAGAGGAGAAATGAAAGTGACAAAGTAAAAGGAAGAGAAAACAATCCAGAGTGAGAAGGGGGAGATATAAATGACAGAATAAAATAAAAAGACAGACAGGGAGAGAGAAAAAAAACACAACAACAAGCATGTGTGAGTTAGTTGGGGGATGAATGAAGTAAATGTGAGGATGACATGCACAACCAGAAACACGGTGGATTGGAGTGATATGGAAGTAGACCACAAAAAGCACCAGCAAACAGCATGATCAATGTTAAATAATAGTTACAGCAAAGCGAACAAAATATGAAAAGAAGTAAGAAGTGTAAATGGATGGAAAAGGAGAAAGAATGAGAAAAAGAATGAAGAAAAAAGATGGGTGGTTTAAAATAGTTGAGAGTTGGGGTGTGGGGCAAAAAAAAGAAAAGGATTAAGTGGGTTAACAGCATAATCATAGTCAGTAATATTGGTGTTAATAACCCTATATATAATTGTTGCATTAAATTCATCCTGAACTTAATATGTAAATGAGCAGCTTTGGATTGCGAGCTGCAATTAATGTATTGAACAGTGAAGAGCCCATTTAGTAGTATAATGAGACTAATTTAATATATTTGTTTATTATTAATTCAGCAGCTCAAGTCAAAAACTGAAAGATTTACTATTTCATATACAGTTATACTGTGTACACTAAAGTACATATATTATGACACAAAGTACAGCTCTGATGTGTGTGTAAATAAACATCAACATCTGTATTAACAATTTCATGATTATGTTTCCTAGGCCTCTAAAAATCAATAAAGAAATAAAAAGAGAAACAGTCATCGAAGTATAGACTACTGCTTTAACCATGTAATTTGAACTAGTATCTGTCTGTATAAGATTCATGATTTCAGATTTCTACAATTTAAATTTAACCATTAAAAATGAAATCTAGAAAAAATAACAGGCCAAAAACTGAACCAAAATCCTTAAATCCTTAAACAGGGATGATCTATGAAACATTGCTTAGTAAATATTTACAAAATATAATATTTCAATAAAACAAATAAATACATACATTTCAATAAACACTGATCTCACAAAACCTGTCAACATGTCCAGGTCACATTTCAAATAATAAATAATAATAATTATATAATAAATAAAATGTTTTGAGAATTTAAGGCCCCCATTTCTTAAAAAAACACTTATATAAAAAAAGGGGTGTTCAGTTGTTTCTGATTTTAGATGGAAGATGAGCTGGACATTTCGGTGTTAGATTCACCACTGAACTGCACACATTCACACTCCCAAAGCTTGTGAACGCAGGCTTCAGACAGATTCTCTATAATCCACAGCAGCACTACGATTTCAGATACCACAACATGCGGGTTAACAGCTTGGCAGATGTGTAGTCTTTGAGTATTAAACTGCCTACAGTTTCTCTGAAACACTTCATATATTTGGCAACAATTTCATAAATGGATGGAAAATGAGTATTTACTGCTGTTCATTCAGTACCTACAACGACATGCGATGCATTCGGCTGTAAAGAGATACTGACAGGTCAGCACACATGGCAACAAACCGGTCTGTGTTGATCATTTTGGATGTTTGGCAAGGAGTGCAAAAAGAGTCAGCCATGCACCTGGAGGCATATGAGCGGGTGTGTTAAAGACAGAGACTGACCTATAGTAGATCAGAGTGTGTTAAAGACAGCGCTAATGAGAGCAAGACAGACGGGGCATCGGGAGAGAGAGTGAGAGTATGTTTCTAGTGTGTTTGTGTGTGTGTCTGGATGTGTGAATATACAGAAGGGTGTGTGTGTGTGTGTGTGTGTTTGGGGGACATTACAAGAGGATACACGTAGCCTTTATTAACTCCCACATAAAGCTTCCTTCACCTCATCTGAAGCTAGTGAACAGCAAAGCCACCAAAATGTATTCTACATTAAAATAACCTCCCCAAAAAAGCCAGCCCTTGAGCAGAAGCATTCATCACTACAATCACAATGTTCACATCCCATCCCAATAATACTTCTTTTTTTAAATGCGTGTGTATCCTACGATCTTTCAACAGCATTTTTTATGACCTGATCTTTTACGGCTCATTAGAAATATTCAGAGTTGTTTAGAATTTAAAGGCTGATGATTACTTGATGTTTGCCTTTTCTTTGTTTATAATAATAAATAGGAAATGTGTTTACGTTATTTCACTTATAACTGATACAGATGGGTCACAGTTAAAGTTGGGTATCGTTTCAATTTTATCGATTCCTAGTTTCGATTCCAATAAGATAAAAAAAAAAATATATATATATATATATATACACTTTTTTTTTTTTTTTTTTTTTTAAGTAAGTCAAACATTTAGATGTCAAACATGTATTCTGTCTTTTTACAAAGCATTCTGTTGCAGCTGAATAACATGAGTAAAACTCAGCAGCCTTAAAACACTGCAAGAGGAATTTTGCCTGTGCTTTAAAAAAATACCATAGCAAAAACAACTAGATTCACATCCATTTCAAATATTAAGTGTTAAAGAAAAGTAAACAATAAGTAAATCAATTAGCAATATCCTTAATATATACAACTAAACAAAATTTCAGGTACAGAAACTTCAATTAAAATTTTAAAAACACTGCATAGTTTTCTTTTTATAAATAAAATAAAGATTCATCAATTAAAGTTATTAAATGTATTCAGTCAAGATCAGTGAATGATTCTTTTTCATTCTTTGATTAACATTAATGACAGGCAGCGTATTTATTAGGCTGTTGTCTCTAAGCAAAAATACTGTACATGTGCGTTTCCTTTCTCATCTTTTCATGTAAGACAAAAAGGGCCGTGTTTATGATGAGGATCCTGACGATCAGACCTAGAGGGACTTTTTTTTGTAGACACAAGATCGACCACTATATAAAATCGTCAGATCGCCCACCGCTACTGCACTCTAGAACCGAAAGTTCTAGAATGACACCTGCAAATTTTCAGGACTTTTACAAATCACATTAAACACAGTAAATCAGTGCAAATAGTTTTAATAAAGTTCAAATAGTTTACAGTCTCCATATCTTTTAGGCTACGTTTAAAACTAGTGCGTTCCATTTTAAAACAGCTCATAATTTCTATTCATTTTCCACTGATTTACTGATGAGAATTTGCTGCTTCCAGCACTGTTTTCTGTTCATATGTTCATATGCCAATGATATTTAGCATTTATAACCGGTCTTCTACGACGAACATCAACGACACTTCCACGTTTAGTTCTGTAAATAAGAAACACAGAAAAACATGAAGCTAATATATGTGATTAGACAGTTTATTATTTGCATGTGATTTTCATGAGATTCTGGATATTTTCATACTAATGGCCTCTTTCAGAAACATTTCATGACTAAAATCCTCATTAGATCACGATCGGAAGTTATTACAAACATTCAATGGTGGTTTTAAGTGAGTTTCGAGTAAAAGCGGAGTGTAAATCTTATGAATTGTCTTATGTAGCATGATTCTACAGTGTGCATGAATGGTCAAGTAACAAGAATTTTTGGTCGAGTAGTGTGGAATTTTTCTGAAATGCCAGTATGAATGAGGATCATTTATTTTAAAATGCTATTTCAAAATGAAAAATGCATTAGTGTTAGTGTAGCTTTACATCGACAGGGATTGGGACGCTACACGTCTCTGGGTGGAATCGGCATAAACTAGTGTTTTTCCTGGAGGCCTCATCAGAGCCAATCACCAGCACTTGATGTAGGAACATAAAGCATGCTGCACATTTACTGACTAACTGATGTTGACGAGATTAAACCCTTAGGTATTGAAATTTGGTACCAAACGACAAGACATATTTCAATAATGGATGGTATCGAGGCAACCTGGTCAGTGCCTAAAGAATATCGAGCTCGATACCCAGCCCTAGTCATTAGACCACTGATAGCTCTTATGAGAGTTTTGCATCATATAGTGTTGGTCCATGATGGATACAGGTACAAATGAACAATGACAAGGAATCTGGAAACAAACAACCTCTTCAAGGGTAAGCTCTTCAGCAGAATATAAGCAAACAATGTGCAGCAAATAGAAAGTGTGTGCTTGTAACTGTAAGGTCAGATCATATAAGCAAGCCAATCTCTACAGACTGGTCTAGCAAAGAACATTGCCCTTTTGTAGAGGCCAAATACAGTGATGCTGGCCTTCATCAACGCAAACCCAGAATCACAAAAAAATAAAATAAAAAAGCCCTAAAATTCTTTCCAGTAAAGTTGCCCAGACACGTTTCTTCAATCATCAATTTAACACAATACCCCATCATAGTGAATAAATTATAAAGTTGGAGCTGACATTCAATAACCAATGGTCATGGAAAGCAGTTTAACATCCTAACCAAGTCCTAACCAAGGTTTGGTGGACATTCACAATTCCTCACCCAGTTTATCCGATGATGTAATAATGTCATTGGGAATGCATGAATCCAGATCAGTATCCATAATCCCCAGAGGGTCCAGCTGAGCCACATGGTGACCACGTATCTACAGAAGACAAGAGGTCCCCCCACAAATGGGAGCCGAGTGCAAAACCACCCAGAAGGGAAAGATATCGAAGAGGGGAGGAAGAGGGCACAGAAGAGGATGTGCAGAGCAGCAAGAGAACAAGAAAGTTGAGATGATATAGGAGGTGTGATTGAAGATGAAATGAAGTGTCGTGTGCAGAGGGGGTTTAAAAACAGGGGAAAGAGGAATTGAGAGAAATGGGGATAGATAAAGGGAAGGGCAATCACACAAAACAGGCTCATTAATGGTGGTCTGTTGAGCTGTGTGGGACAGAAAACATTTCTCACCAACATGCTGGAACCCAGTAGCTACTGGGGACTCGTCAAAATTTACACAACTGATGCCAAGTGGGTCAAGGTTTGCATTGTGATGCCCCATTACCTGGAAACAAGGCAACAGCAGTCACAAGACATGAGGAGTCCACCAAGCAGATACCATGACTGTGAAATCAAGCCCAATCTTTCACAGTATCACAAACGTGAGATGTACAGTAAAACTATGCAACCAAAATGAGGTATTACACAATTTGAGTTCTTAAATCAAATGGGACTATCTGCTAGAGATCGACCAATATCTCATTTACCAATTAATCACCACCTTTATGAAACCATTTATTTGCTTTATGGAACTACTGGTTATCGGGAAAATCAACCGAGGTAGTTGCAGAATCAGATCTTTTTTTTTTGTTGTTGTTGCTGCTGCTGTTGTTGTTTAATTTATCCGTGTTCCACCGTGGCCAATGTGTATTAAATCAAAGTCCAAGATGGAAACGGTTCACCATTTCTCTAAATTCAGCATTGAAAATTCAAATATATATGACAGTTATAATTCAAGCTGCATTATGACTCCATATGATTTAAAAAGAAAATTGTCATTGTGATTTTTGTTTTTTTCAAAACATTCTCATGTATCAATGTTAATTGTTTAATAAAGTTCAGCATTAAATAACTTTTTAACTGAAAAGTAAATGAAAGTTTTCATTCATATCACTTATATTAGAAGCTATCGACTAAATGAATCAATTATCAGCCAGATTTTTCACTTTAGCTGTCGGCAAACTCCAATACTGGTCGACCTCTGCTATCTGCTTAGTGGATGTTCTCCTGTAACCTCAAAAAGCATCTTTTTATTTTTTTTTACAAAATGAACATGGATCACTTACCTTCACAATGCAACTCAAAGGTAGCACTGAAATATCACTTTTAAGCCAGTATTTTTAAAGAACCTCACTAGGGCTGTGACGGTGGCTGATTTTTACCACCAACAACTGCCGATGGCGCGGTCGCGGTGTTGCTAATATATTGTGTGTATATATATATATTAGGGGTGTAACGGTTCACAAAATTCACGGTTCGGTTCGATACGATTCACTGGTGTCACGGTTCGGTTCGGTACGGTTCGGTACGTTTTAGATACAGCAAAAAGAAAAAAATTGGCAGATAAATTTCCTTGATTTTTAAAAAATGTTTTATTTATTAAAACTAACGAAGTATGTTTTTTGATTTTTTAGATTGAACAATGATGGAGCTATTCTTTACCCATATTCTATGGTGTTTTCTTAGCAGCATACTGTATAAACAAAAACAGCTCCTTATAAAAAAAATGAACATGTTATATTGTTGTAGTAGTTATGAACAAATACAAAGATGTAACTCTTTATATGGAACTCTATAACTCTTTATATTGAGTGTGTTTTTACTCAATTGGTTCTCTATAGGGCTTACGTTTTTTGGAACAAAGCAGGAATTACTCGCTCACTCAGTACGCGCTGAAGGCTCGTTGGAAAATGGCCAAAGGGTCTTTCACACAGGACGCAGTATGCGTTGCCCTTCAGATACAACGCGATTCGGGCTGCACTATGCCAAGAGCAAAGTAGGTGGAGTTTTCAAAACTGCCCGTGCATACGTTAAATTTATAACAGTTCTTCTCTCTAGTAACGTGCAGGCCTGTTAATTGTATCGTACTGCTCAGGAAATTCCGACACAGTACAGTACTAGTCCATTTTGATTTCCGTGTTTGTTTGGATGCCCCGATCGATTGGTAAAGTGCACCCAAACACCAGACCTGTTGGTTATCGGAGGATCTTCTATTTCTGGTCTGTTAAACGCATTGAAACGAGCCTTCAGCGCGTACTGAGCGAGCGAGCGCCTGACTGAGTAGCCTAACATAAACATATAAGTTGGTGTTTTTTTTCTTCTTCGGGAGTGTCAGGGGCGTTGCCTGTTACGTCGTTTGGGTTATTGGGCTACCTTGTTGAACGCATATCATTATATTTCACAATTTTTTTTCCAAATATAATGAATTAGTCCAACGAACCGTTCGGTACATAGTGCGTACCGCGTACCGAACCGAAAGCCTCGTACCGAACGGTTCAATACGAATACGCGTATCGTTACACCCCTAATATATATATATATATATATATATATATATATATATACAGTACAGACCAAAAGTTTGGACACACCTTCTCATTCAAAGAGTTTTCTTTATTTTCATGACTATGAAAATTGTAGATTCACACTGAAAGCATCAAAACTATGAATTAACACATGTGGAATTATATATGGAATTATATACATAACAAAAAAGTGTGAAACAACTGAAAATATGTATATATATATTTTAGGGGTGTAACGATACGCGTATTCGTATTGAACCGTTCAGTACAAGGCTTTCGGTTCGGTACGCATTATGTACCGAACGGTTCGTTGGACTAATTAATTATATTTGAAAAAAAAAAAAAGTGAAATATAATGATATGCGTTCAACAAGGTAGCCCAATAACCCAAACGACGTAACAGGCAACGCCCCTGACACCCCCGAAGAAGAAAAAAAACACCAACTTATATGTTTATGTTAGGCTACTCAGTCAGGCGCACGCTCACTCCGTACGCGCTGAAGGCTCAATGCAAAATAGCCAATGCGTTTAACAGACCAGAAATAGAAGATCCTCCAATAACCAACAGGTCTGGTGTTTGGTTGCACTTTGGATTCCCTGTAAGCTATAATGGGGATGGCAAGAGAGTGGTGGATAAAAAAACAACGGTATGTCGCATCTGCTACATGACAATAGGGTAACACCAGCGGGAATAAAAAAACAAAAAACAAAACACCAGCGGGAATACTTGAAACGTGTCAACTCATTTACGCCGACATCACCTTATTGTGTCAGCATCTGGGAAAAGACGAAAAAAAAGGAGAAACATACACGCAACAAACTATCCCCGCAGCATTTAGACAGACATTTCCAACTGACTCAAACAGGGCAAAAGACATCACCGCGGCGATTGGTACATTTACGTTACATTTACATCATAGCCACGGATATGAGACCTTACTATTTACCATTCATTCTATCATCACCATTATAGCTTACAGGGAATCCAAAGCACACCCAAACACCAGACCTGTTGGTTATTGGAGGATCTTCTATTTCTGGTCTGTTAAATGCATTAGACATTTTGCAACGAGCCTTCAGCGCATACTGAGTGAGCGTGCGCCTTAGGGGCCGTTCACATATCGCGCCTAAAACGCGTGGAAAACGCTAGGCACGTCTTTCTCTTCCTTTCCAAAGCGCTCGGGCAGAAGCGCCCCTGAGGCGACTGCCTTTGCTAAGCAACAATGACGTGCTCTCTCCATGAAGATGCGGAAATTTCAGCAAAGGATAAATGGATTTGCAGCTCTAAAAATCGCTTGCAGTAGGCTAGTTCTGCTACTAAATTTATTTCAAAATTGCAATCCATATACAACTATGATCAGCTGTTCCTTCATCTTGGCTGAGCTTTCAACGTTGTTACGGGAAAGGATGAAGCTGATTGGTTAGTTCTTGTCACATGACCCGCGGTGCGCTTGCGGCATTCTGAAAAGTTTAGATATTTTTACATTTTGCTGTATCTAAAATGTACCGAACCATACCGAACCGAACCGTGACATCAGTGTATCGTATCGAACCGAACCGTGCATTTTGTGAAACGTTACACCCCTAATATATATATATATATATATATATATATATATATAAATTAAACGCGAGCGATGCAGTGTGACAAAATACTCATTATAATCAGTGATGCTACACTGGATACAGCATGACACGATATGATAAATCCCCTGTCCGGTCTGTGAGGTACTGACACAGCATTCAGATGTCCTGTGTAGACACTAGTCAGACTAAACCTGTTGGAACGCGGCGGTGTTGCGTCCGGTTTATTTTTATGTCTCATTTGTTTTTGGCCAGTTTGAAGAAAGCCACACCAAACCTGACCAGCCAGGCGTTTGCGATCACGGGAACTTGTGCAAACGCTGATGGGTGACATAAACGGAGATGGCTCCAGA
This sequence comes from Carassius auratus, assembly GCF_003368295.1. Lineage (NCBI taxonomy): Eukaryota > Metazoa > Chordata > Actinopteri > Cypriniformes > Cyprinidae > Carassius > Carassius auratus. The sequence goes on from NW_020523638.1 coordinate 433,553, forward strand.
TCGGCGATGCAGTATTTGGTTTCCCAATAAGGTCCATCGCCCAACACTAAATTAATTTGCTGAATGCATAAACTATTTTCCTGCACTAAAACCTGCCAATCTAAATGAAATGCTGTGTATGGTATGGTGTTTGAGGTAATTTGTGAATTACCATAGACTTACCATAGAATTTGCAACTATTACTGTTATTACACTTGTATACAAAACTTTGTATTACGCTTGCTATAGAGTGTGTGACGTCACATTTACTACCACTGGTGGCAGTAGACAACCGCGGTGACGCAGTTGTCACGCAACCGTCATAACCCTAAACTTCACAGGTTTTTTTTTTTTCAATCAGCATTTGTACCTGATAGGCCCTGATGAGGGACTGGACTGCCAGATGGTCTTCCACCAGTTTCTCCACTTTAGGCTGAGCCCCCACCAGAGACTGGGCCTGAGGGAGCCCGGCCAGACTCACTCCCATTGGAGGAGGACTCTGGTAGGCTGTACCCGGGGGGGCACCAGCATTAGCATTCCTGAAGAAAATGTCCCAAGACTGGAGAACAAAAAAAAGAGCCAGGATTTAGTCTCTTTAGGTAGAGACTTAAGCTGCAATCAATAGATAAAAACATACTCAACTGGATATGACACTACTAAAATCATTTTAAGCAACAACTAATAAAGCAGGTAAGAATCCTTTAACAGGGCTGTGCGATATGGACCCAAAAAAAACTATCGCGATTTATTTGATCAGTTTTGCGATTTTAATCACGATTTTGACACACACAGACATGCTTTACAGTCAAATTCATTCAGTATGAATTTGAAACATATTTTCAAAAGAAAACCAATTAAAGCTTTATCAAAAAGTTGTAACATGTCTCTAGAATGGATATAAGTCAGAATAATCACGAAGTAAAGATGTGACAAAATGTCTAGACATATGGCAAAAAAACCAATTTATAATAATAATAATAATAATAATAATAATAATAATAGTAAATTAATCCTCATTGTATTGGTGCCTCAGGTGTTGAAATAGATTTGTTATACATTATACAGCTTCACACCATCTGCAGTGTATATACAGTATGTGTATGCGGTGCAGAAGCAGAAAGCACATTTAAATAATGCAAGAGCATGAATCTCTCCGCTCGCACGCAGATTTCCTTTGCTTTGTCAAAAAACCAGACACGCATGATCAGATACACGCTGCTCTCGCCAGGAGCACACTTAAAACATGTCTCCTCCTCTCGTTCAAATTGCATCACGTGCATTCACAACTCTCTCTATGCTCATGTGCTAGATTATTTACTTATTATTATTATTATTATTAATTATTTTTGCATTTTCCTATTTCTAACCTTTTCTGATCACATCTTTTACCGTGTGCAGTGTAAACACTCCGATCCATTAACATGGGCTCGGAAAAACTACACATCATAGACAGAGCTTGTGAACCTGGTGTTACGTAGGCATATGCCCAGTCTGTTCTGTTCTCACACTCCATTTAGTCGCACTGCATTCTGATTGGATTGGATAGCATACTGCGGGAGGTCGGGCGGCAGAAAATCGTGCTATAAAGCGATTTAGAAATCGTACGTGCAAAGCCCTAAACTGTTCCACAGTGTCATTAAATTAAATGGTTAAATTATAATTAAATTTTTCTTACAAACACGCATCGATTTGCTACAGGAGGCTTTCATCCATCCCCCGGAACTGTGTGAGACACTTCATTTTTGGGTGAGCTAACCCTTTTAGCTCAGGGACAACTCATCCAGCAACATTTGTGCTACAGAGAAGAATGGATGTTACAGACTTTAAATCATGTTGCTCTCCCAGAAAACTGGAATCAGCTGAATTAACACTTAATACAATATTTTAAGGCATTTTTTAATAATTAAACTGATCCTCACAATTAGGATAGAGACCGTTAATGCTACTTTGTGTTTTTAATGCTTCACCAATATAATGTGAAGTTAAAGAAGATGTTCAGGGATTGTGGTACTTTGCCTGATTGATTGATTGATCATAAATGAGCTGGAGCTTTACAGTGCATTAACATTCATATAAACACTGGTCTCTCTCAAAGCATGCGTGTACATTTACACATAATACTCATAATGTTCAATAATGATGGTGTTGGAGCCTTTTGAAAAGGTATATAAAATGGATGCCAGTGATATTCGATACAGATTATTATCACGAGGAATTTCAAATCTTCATTTCTTTCAAATTTAAAGGCAGAATTTTGCTCCTAAGTGAAAGTTGTAGAACCCACATTGTTAACTTTGTTTTTAAACTACTCTTTTTGGTCAGAACATGACAAACACTTGACATTTTGCCTTAAAATAAATGCATTTATAGAGGTTGAATTTCTTTGTTTCTGCATGATCTAATGAGCGATATTGTTTCAAATAATGAATCAGGTTTGTGTTGCCTGTCTTTGACGCGTATCTTCAACACAGTTTGCAGTACAGGCTGTGATATTACATCTTATTTATATTTGTTTTTGGTCTCTTAGACATGCATGTTAAATAAACCAGTTTGATTTCCATTTGTCAGGTATCAATTTCAGGAATTAATAGATCTGGACAATTATTGGACAAGACGGCTTTTAATAAAACTTAGATCAAGGATGTAGTCCTATATATATATATATATATATATATATATATATATAAAAAACCTTTACCAAACCTTCAGACCCTGAGTGAATGCCTGATTCTAGATGGGCCAAGAGACCTGGTCATCATATTTGGAAGCCCAAGTATATCTTGCCACCATTGGTGTCTCTATGTTCAATTTAACTCACAATGGTTTTGAGAAATGCAGCCCTGGTCCAGTTAACGTAGGCTGTGTTTACACTGCAAATCTTAATGCACAGATCCGATTTTTTTACTATATCCGATTTTTGGCCTGCATGTTTACATTCACTTTTGATGCGACTGGTATCTGATATCTGTGTTTACATTAATTCACACCCAAAATGACTGTCAGTGATAACTCTACTATGCACATGGTAGACCCTCAGGTTTTGAATGGGCTGCTGTTAAAATTATTTATATAATTCATGTTGAGTGGCGATTATTATTTGCCAGAATGGCCAACGGCTGTCATGGCACAAAATCTGACTGAATGGATAAAGACCAGAAAATAACAGTAATTTTCATGTTATTTTGAATTGAGAAAGAGAGAGAGAGCGAGAGAGAGAGAGAGAGAGAGAGAGAGAGTGCATGAGCGATATAGTGAAGCTTGTTGGTTTAAACAGCAAAGTTATCACCTCATTGCTGAGAAATGTAATTGAGCTTTTAGTAGCGAAGCTACTGTATTTATAAGGTGACCATATGAGCCATTTTCCCAGGACGCGTCCTTGCCAGGATTTGTATATTGCCTAAAACATCCAAAGTAGTTTGACCAATAACAAGCAGGTATGTTACATAATCAACCAATCATGGCATGTGAGAAGGTGAGATTTACAGAGAATGATTAAAGTGTCGTGACATTCAGCCAAAAGTGACGAAAGCAATGCAATGCAAATACACGTACATGTTTGGTGTTTGTTCATTCAATCAAATTTAAGGGCATCGCTGCGCACCGATCATTGTATGACACCAAAGTACCAAGATGTGATTTGAATGCATAAGGAGGCGTCTGCTCTGCTCTCTACAGCTCTTATGAATGTCATATAATGATCGAACTGCACAGCACAAACAGCCAAAATCAGGATATTTTAGGCAATATAAAAATCCTGGCAAGGACGCGTCCTGGGAAAATGGCTCATATGGTCACCCTAATTTATAAAAATAATGGGAACGTGTTGGAAAACCAGCTCCTGAATGTTGTACACTTCCTTACATACACGTTCCCAACCTCAATAAAATATGAGGTCATACAGCACACCAGCATTTAAATGCAGTCTTTAAGAACAAACGTGTCACCCTCACATTGTGATGACTTGAAGTTCTGAGGAGAATCGGATGTGTGTCTTTAGACGTAGGTCAGATGTCCAGATATTGGATATGTTTCTGATTTAAAACCACAAGCAACACAGTTTGGATGCAAAAAAAAAAAAATAAAATAAAATAATCCAATCTCATGCAGATTTTTGTGTGCAACCAGTTCCGATCTGTGTAAGATGTGAGCAATAAATAAATAAATAAATAAAATAAAACCTAGATTTCTTTGGGTCTATGGGAAACAGGGGCTTTGGGTCTAGGGTAACGACTGCTTTTTGGACCCAGTCAGTGGCCAGTCGATGAATTGCAGTTTAAATCACGTATGTGTCGGTTTCAAGAGAGATCGGAATGTTGTCGCTTGGTGTAAATGCAGCCATATATACATGGTTTCTGCATGTTTCTTAAAATGGAAATGTAAGGCTTTAATTAAAATTCTAAGAATAAATTGAAGGGAACACAATGCATCAGTATGTTCTCTAAATGTGCTTGTTAAGTGTACGATTAGTTATAAACTGATCTCCATTAATTCAGTTTTATGACATAATACTCTTAAAGTTATTTTTTTAAATCTTGGCTTACATACATTTTTATGTATGCCATGTCATAGCATTTTTTTTTCTAACCTATGGTTCTCTAGCCATCGAATTTAATTGTGAATCAAATCATTATAAATTCTAAAAATCTTTCTTGAATCAAATCGAAAACCTATTAATCTTGAATGAATTAATCTATGAATCGTGAATCTATTAATACTAGTTATTAATGTTGTGCACTGCGCTTGGGCTGAAGAGCTGAATGAACACCGGTAAACTGAAGCGCTTTGCTGGCAGCTTAATTAACTCAAGGAAATGCATCAGAGAGGAGATTTATGAGATATTTATACAATATAAACATATTACAACTTTCAAGGTAATTCAAATTGAAAATGACTGAAGGTGAAACACCAGTAGACTATTATTAACTAGTCTATAAATGTTCTGTAAAAACCATGAACAGCAGCTTTCAGCCTGATGACAGTCATAAGCATAACATTATAAAGAGAATAGTACCGTATGAAAAGTTGTGAATTCAGTGTATTCATGTGAATTTCAGCCCCTTTTTTTAGAGGAAGAAGAGCACGTCGAGTTACACCTCTGACTAACATGTAACTTAGTTCAAGTTTAATGCATTTGTGTCTTTTCGTGCATATATAAGTTTTAATATTACATTTATGTTGTATAAATATTGGATTCTCATATAACATAATTAACCAGCTAACAAAGCACTTCAGTTTAACGGTGTTCATTCAGCTCTTCAGCAACAGTGCACACAGCTTAAACAGAAATGCTGCTTTTTGAAACAATGCTATCTATTAATTAAAGATACTTTTTCAAAATCATTGATATATTATTAATAATAACAACCACCACTTATTTTCATAATATTGACCAGTGACTTGTTTGCATTATTTTATTCACTTGGAAGGCTGTTATGTCTGATTTCTGTTGAAGTGTTTAATGGTGAGACTTTTTTTGTAATCAGGCTCTCAAAAAGTATAGAAAAATTTGGATTTAGATATATATAAAGAATTATCGTATCAGCCAAAATGTTCATATTGGTGCATCCCTAGGACTTTGTACTTACATTTGAACTGTGAAGGTATTATAACTAAAGGTCACAAAGATACCATGTGTCACCGTGTCCTGGAGCCGTCACACTCTCATGACTGCTCTAAAAATACTACAGGGATTCCAGCAATGTGAACTTACACATACTGCAGACAGACCGAAGTTTACTGTATATTTGTATTGGGATAGTTTTTTAAATTATGACAAGAAGCCCAAGACTTTTTGTTAGGGACTGACAACGGAGTTGAGCTATTAGAAGGGTTTAAATTAATTGTTGCATTGATGCATCATGACAAGGATGTGCACGATTCTGCATCGATTATAGCCTACTGACATCATACGCAACTGTGGTTAAATACACTTGAATCTCTGAATAATTTTATGTAGACCTGTCATGACAACAACTTTTTGTTGTGCAATACATTGCCCCGGAAATAATTGCTATAAACTATATTATTGCCATTTTAAGACCATTTCATACCACTGAATATTATGATTATAGATTATATACCAGCATAATAATGCAAGGCGGCTTACACACTTTCAAATGATGACAAACTTTTAATTCTTACTTTGTGTATTGAGTGTGTATTTAGATCATGGAAATTTAACGAGAACCTGCAAAAGACACAGACGCAAGTGGAATGCAAAAACATGGTGACTAAATTTTTACGTAAATATAATGGGCAATATATTGCACGATCAAAAATGATTGAGGTCATGTACACATTATGCGATAAATCTATATATTGATTGTAACAGGCCTACTTTTATACAACAAAATTGACGTAAACACAGTTATGTTTTCAGAACAGGACAAAACATCTGATATGAAGAAACAGACCTGTGCATTAGTGTGAATGCAGCCACTGTCTATGATCTCATCAGTAATAATAAAACATCAATAATGCTGAGGAAAAAAGAAAAACCCATAATGATTGTCTGTAAACAGCTGGAAGGTTTCAGCCATTGGCACCACAGAAGAGAGGTCTCTTCTTTCCTTCTTCCCATAATGCACCTGCACGTCCTCTGCCTCTTACCTTGTGCACACTCTTGGGATTCTCCAACCATGCATAGTACATCTCCTCGACATAGTTAGAGCTGGTTCCGTTCAGAAACGGCTCTGCGGCAACCGGTGCCGTGTAGCACCTGAATGGCTGAAACGTCCTAGGGGTGGCTGCTGGCCTCTGCTGTGACAGATGTTTAGCAGTTTGTGAGGCCGTGATCGGCCGGAGCCGTGCCACACAAGTCCTTAAGCGGTGCATCGCAGTCTTTTGAACAAGCACCACCCACACTCAATAGTTCCTGGATGTACCCAGTGCCACAACAGAAAAGAGAAGTGTCACCTCCTTCTTCTTCTTCTTAAGCTCAAACGGAAAATGCGTTTCAATTTGCTGGGGAAGAATAGATAGTCCCAAAAGCCCTTGACCGTTTAATCCTATCTGTAGTTTGTACTCTGGAGAGAAAAAAAGAAAAGAAAAAAAAAAGGAACAGACAAGTCAGAGGTGCATTGAAATAAATTTGATCTCAACATTTAAGAGACAAATAGATTAGATGGATAGGAGGACACTGAGATTTTTAGTGCAAAATCAACACAAACAGTTATAATCAGGTACAACAGTAGGCTGGGATCTTAAATCATCAAAATAAAACATCTTCATACGGCTCAGAATGTAATCTCATTTCATATCTGTTTGTGCAATTCTGTGCTTTACGTGACATAATGGCTGCTTCCAGAGAACAGACAAAGGTCAAAGAGCTAGTCGAGCTCCCGATAAAGACCATGAGCTCCAAAGGAATCATATTGTTGAGGAAAATAATTAAATACCTTGTAAACTGTAAAAGGCTTGGTGGTTCTTAAATATACAAAGTAACTGTGGAATACAAATTGTGTCACAATGGTTTTGGCTGGACTGACTGACATCGAGTCACACAAAAACGATAACTATGCAAAGTGTTTGTTGAATGATGAAAGAAACTGAGTGAACTTGGAATTTATTTTTCCTCCAATTGATATGATCCGCTTTCCCGATCTACACCAGCATAATTCAGATAAGTGATGTAATGCGGTCATGATGACTTTTGATTCTTGAACATTTGCAACAAGAGAGGTTCAGTATTACATCAATACTAATGCACATGAAGGAATGAGTTTAATTTGAAATCACCCTAAAACATACTACAGATTATACAACACAGAGTTAAAAGCATCCTTTATCACATGATATGTAGCCTAATTTATAACATTTATCACCAGGAGTGTAGAAAACTCCTGTGAATAACATTAATAACATTTAAACCATATTACAGGACCCTTCTCTCCCTCCACACGCCTGTGTTTTGACCTTGCGTCCACGTTCCACCCACAGGACCCGCCCACTGCAGATATTCAGAGCGCTGATTGGCTGGAGACTCCTAACCCCGCCCACCGGACATGCCAAGTGGAAAGCTAACGTAGACTCGGAATGTCAATCATAACGTCCTTTCCCTAAACAAGGGTCTTATAGAAATATAAGCAGCCCACGCTTACCGCCGAATACTTAACATAAATCTTATTAATTTAAATGGACTGTTCGACGTATCGGTTTCAGTAAAAAAGACACAATACCCAACGGTTTCTTTTTGTGAACCGCGACACCTTGAGCTAGCAACAATAATGAGCTAATTTAAGGTCGGTTCAGGCATGTCAGGACAGTTTACTATTCTTTAACTAACGGGCTGACACTTAACATAAACACCTACTTGTCATAAGATATCAGGTAACTTTCTGTCACACCAAACAAGAACAAGCTGCTATGCTAATTTGAATTATAAGTATGAAACGAGTCTCATCGTTGGGTAATTTACCGACATGGCAATCAAACATGCATTTAACGTCGGTCGGAAGTGTGTACACAATGGAAGAAGAAGGACGAACACTTACTTGTGAACTGTCTTTGTGGACTGGTTGTGCACCGGAGTCCGCTGAGTGAGTGACAGAAAAGAACCAGACTTCCGTCACGGAGAACGTCAGCCGCCTCCGACGTCACTGCTATATTTCGCACGGCATTTTTACTTGCAGTGAAATCAAACTCATTCCAGCGAATCGGTTCTTTTGAACCGTTATTTTCAAAGAACCTTTCAAATTGATTCAACAGTTCTCAATTAGAACGTAATTACGTCATCGCGTGACATCCGTTGATCCTAAATGTTCCAGTTATGTCAACAAACAATATTTTACATAATTGCTGTAAACGTTTTAATAAAACCATGTAATTATTAATTACGATTTCAGGCGCTTCTGGGAAGTTTCTACTGTCGGACAGAGTAAAATAATAAAATTTCACATGATGTGTAAAGTAAATGCCAAGGTCGTACGTTACATTAGATGTGTGACTGATTATGGATTTATGGCAAATGTATTTTTGTCATGATTTTTGTAGCACAGGCCTGTCTTTTGGAGCTCCTTGGGTGTTTTCATGAACCAGTAAATATAAACTGTTATTATTATTATTAATTAAAATAACACTAAAATAAGATAAAAATCGACGAAAGCCTTAATGTTTAGAAAAAGAAACAGAAACGATGCCTTGTTAACTAACTAAAATAAGTTTCAACTACTAATTAAACTAATAAAACAATAAAAAATGCAATAAAAAGCTAAATATAAATATGTAAAAAAAAAAACGAATGAAAAAACTAAACAAATAAAAATGACAAAAGCACATAAGAAAATGACTAAAACTTGAAAAATGAAAATTTGAAGAATTTATTGATACTAAATAAATGAATTAATTTTGTTATTAAGAAATATAAGGGTGTATAAACACTAAAACAACACTGACAATAGTGTTTTTTCTTGCAAGCCTTTTCACTGTTTTTGACCAGAAGTACATACAACTGGTACCATCATCTACATTTTTTTTATGATCAATAATTTGCTTGCTCTATAAACATGGCTGACTAGCTCATGACACAGATTCACTGAAAAGTTCAGGCTCAAAAAATAATTGGGTATGAGTTCGATAGAGTTCACTAGTCTCAAGATAGATTTTGAATAATATGCTTAAGTATATATGGTTTTGCTTATTTACATGGTTATATATACGTATGTATGATGAAATCACTGTAGTATCATTCCAGTAGCTCTCCAGTACATATTTGCAATGCTATGTAAATGATATTTAAAATCCACTTAACAGCGAATTAAAAACATACCAGTGATTTTTATTTTCATATGCAAAACCCGAAATCATCAACCATCACACTGAAGGTAGAGACTATTCTTGATCAATAAAACATCAATAATCCAGAACCCACAACTGCTACCAGCTGCTTGACCTGTCATTACACACAAATGGAAATGCAGTGCAAGAAGAGGGGAACCTATCATTCATTCAATCAATCATACACATTAACATAATACACAGATGTAAAATAACATTGTCATTGTTATCAGACATGTATTGTATGGCACTTGGCTGACTTTGCGAATAAAGAAATGTCCTAGTATGAGGATCCTGTCCAATGTACTCTACAACAGACATGTTTGTGTGTTTGTTTGAGGGTGCATGACTGTATACACATACTGTACCTCTTGTGGTATTACAACCATCACAAACAAAGAGGTCTATATGAAACATGCAGAAAAAATGTTTTTTGTTATTACTTAACAGTTCCAGCAAGGAAGAGACTTTGTGTTTATGGCATAGTATGTGATATCATGCATAAAGTCATGTAGCCCTTGAAAACAATAGGAGAAAAGCTTCTATTTTGCTTTCATTTTTACTGTAGTCTGTAGTTAAAAAACAAAAAAGGTAACACCACACTAAAACCAGCAGTCAAAACATAAAGTGTCACAAATCAGTCAGTTTTCATGTTTACCTGATTTTTTAGCTCAGCGGGGACACAATTTCACTTGGCAAATAAAGTAAAAAATAGATTTGCTATAAACGTTGTGTATAAATAAAAGTATGTCAATAAAGCTATGTATAAATGGTAAAATTATAGATTTAAATCACTGTGTCGGGTAAACTTAAAATGTTAAAAACAAAATCACTTCGTCTTGCACTGCCGTTTTAGAAAACCTAATTTAGGAATATTATGCACCACAGTGCAAAAGACAACGATTTGCAGTTACCATGAGCCGTTTAGATACTACTAATGACTTGATAACCTTGCAAAATATTAAGGATGCCTCATAAACTAAATGATCGCATTCGGGTTTAATATAACACGTTTTTTAGGGGGGAAGTGATTAAACGTGATGTTCAGAATAAAATTTGCACCAAAAAGTGTAAAAAGGCGGGAAGGAATAAACATGATAACCTATGATAAAAGGGTCTCTGTACATTCCTATAAACAGTGGATATTACTGAAGTGCAATCAGTCGCAGTGGTCCTATATAGCACATAAGAAACATAACACAATTAAGGAGATCGGTGTTTTGCCATTGACATCTTTTGTCGGGTGACAGGTGGGAGGTGTTTAATTGGCTGAAGAGTTTTCTCGCTCGCATCACACACAAACTCTGTGATGTATTGTTGAGTGGAGGTTTCATTCGCAACAGTGACCGTCTCTCTGTTTGATTGACAGTTGACAGCTGTTTGCAGACGGAGGGGGAGGATAAGTGGGGGAGAGGTCGGGACTATCCGATTTGTCCGTCCTAGACTCTTCCCACTGCACATTTCACACGTGGCCCGTCCATCCCAGACAGAAATACAACTGTCAGTCGGACGTGTGTTGTGTGTTATACTGGGGGAGCAGGCGCTGGTCTCTGAGGCATCAGATGTTGGGTTGGAGCAGGTGGTCTGTGGAGGGTGGACAGAGTACAAGACTGAAGTCAGGAGAAAGCTCTATAGAAACTGGATTCATGAGCATTTGCTGCTTTCAAAATGTTGCTGCCTTTGTCATGTTTTGTCAAATTTGCCATGTATCATGCTTTATGATTAGGATGCTACTTTAAAAGACGCCTGTCTATTTAGGCAGCTACGTTTTGGTAAGATTTTTGAATTCTTCAAGGCTGCATTTATTTGATCAAACATACAGTAAAAAGTAATATTGTGAAAAAATTATTACAATTTAAAATAAGTTATTATTTATTAAACTTATTCTTCCTGTGATGCAAAGCTGAATTCTTAGCATCATTACTTAATGCTTAATATTTGTTCGAAAACTGTGATGCATTTTTTTTCCTTAAGGATTCTTCAAAAGAACAGCATTTATCATTTATTTGAAACAGAATCATGTGTAACATTATAAATATATTTACTGTCACATTTTTTAACAGTTTAATATGTGTCCTTGGTGAATAAAATATTAATAAAATAAAAAAAAAAAGCTTTTGAACAATACTGTGTATTATTACCGTGCAAATGGAGGTGGTGGCGGTCTGCCAGCGTAAGATGGCACAGAGGCTGATTTATTAGTCTGAACCACCTTTGAAGAGAAAGAAACTCATGTTACCGCTGAACGGACATATGGGTGACAGGTAACTTAAACTTATTCAAATGAATTAACATCATTCAGAGTTAAAGGAATAGTTCAACAAAAATTGAAAATTCTGTCATTTTTTATTCACCGTTAAGTTGATAGCTCCATTGACTTCCATAGTATTTATTTTCCTTCTACGGAAGTCGATGGGAACCACCAACTGTTTGATTACCAGCAATCTTCAAAATATCTTGTTCATATGTTCAGCATAAAAAAGTAAGTCATACAGGTTTGGAGCGACATAAGGTTGAATAAACGATTACAGAATTTTAATTTGTGGGTGAACTATTCCTTTATAGGACTCAATAATGATAGGACTCAATAATGTAACATTAGCCATTGTCCATTAATAATGCCCAAATAATCACATTTTGCACTTGCCTGGCCATTCTAATTATTCAGTACATCACAGTACAGTAATTTCTTATGTATATTAAATAATTGGGTAATTGCACACTGATGCATTTAACCCCATTACCCAAAAATAAATCTTGATATATGCTGTAAACCATTATAAGTAGTTACACTACTTCAGGTCTTCCTTCCTTAGAGGACTAGAGCAGAATGATATGATATGAACCAAGAAGGTTTGAAAGAAAATTAAAAGATTAAAGCTCAAAGTGGTGCAACAGCAATGAAGAGATGATGTGAGTACATTTTTTTTGTATTACACATTAAGACATGGTTAGTAAGAGTAAATCAGAGATATTAATAATAATTACTATGGTCTTATTAATTTAAAAGATAGTTATTATTCATGAGCCGGTTACTGTTGTTTTGACAGTATACAGGGGTTTTGTCCTTACAAAAGACAAAGTGCAGGGAGAGACAGAAAACAGCAGCAGAGATGCCCCACAGTACAAATACAGTAAAACCCTCATAAATAAATATTTACCTCTGCTGGTGGCAATAACTGAGCCTGGTGCTTTATCATAGAAGAGAAAAAGAGAGGAGCCTGGTCATTATCTTTGTATCAGCAGTAGATGAGCTCAAAACAGAGACAGTCTGTTATTGTCTAGGGCTCTGTTTACACCTGCTATTAAGATGCGTTTTGGTCGATCGGTTTACAAGGATTCCCGTTCACACCTGGTGTTTAATCCATCTCTTCTGTCCACTTTTGACCACTTCTGTCCTGACTTCGTTTGAGGGCAGGGTCTATGGGCCACTGTATGCAGGCTAATATTGTGAAATAAGCTCACACGATTCACATGTGGGATTGTTTTTTGTTCGAAACTAAAAAAATGTTTGCTGCATATTATAAATTCTGCTACACATTTCAGTCATAACTGAACTGAGAACAAAATAATTATTAGCAAATCCTTTACATTTTACCAGTAATCCGAACAGAATAAGATCAGAAAATATAAGTAGCTATTCAATTATAGTATAAAAAGATACATACAATTGTAAAATAAAACTAATTTAATATGGTATTAAATATAAACAGTACAGGCAGTGTTATAAATGATATGTTGTGTGCACACGAGAGGCTCTGGTACGATCACGGACATTGTCCTCATCACTGCGGAAAAAACTAAAATAATTCTGTCATACTTGGTCATACAGATAGGAGTAAAATATCATTTGAAGCTGTTTACTTCTATTCATGTACTGTATACTCATAATGTGAAAAAACTATGCTTTTGTAAAATAAAGAAAACACACAGGAGGCACTTACAGCCGTCTCAGTTTCCTTTGAACTTGTGCTGTCATAAAAATTAAACACAATAGACCTCTCCTTTTTTCATTTGTTAATTATTTAACTGAAACATGTTTTATGTAGGCCTATTTATTTAATTCCTATCATGTGTCATTTTATTCAATTTTTGCGACCACATGAGCATTCACACTACGAGCGCAATCCGTTCAGATGTGTTTTCGACTTCCTCTGGAAGTGGTCAAAAGTGAACAAGCTCAAAAGCTCATTTTGGAACACCGTTCACACCTGTATTTAGCAATTTCCATTTGTGATCAGATCAGTAATAATATCAGATGTAAACAGGGCCTATAGAACTGCAACATTTCAAATGTGAAGGACAGATAATATCTCAGGATTTCCCATAATTTGTTCTTTCCAAATATCTGTCAAACTGAAAATATAATGTTTAACAAAGAATGTTTCAAATCGGTATTCCCTCTTCACAGACTAATGAACTGATTTACTAGCTAGTTAAGTTTGTTTTGCAGTGTCATTCCTCAGGTGTTCAATGGGACGGTCCTGTTATGCTCAGGCACATAAGCTGAAAAATGTCTCAAATCTAAAGGTGCAGTACATTAGGTTAGTTATAATATTTCTACTGTTAGACTGATGTTAGCACTACATTGAGTGAGTTAAACGCTGACAGTGTGGTAGTCAGTAAAGAGCCACTCACCCCATCCTTCACTATACTGCTGGGGTTTCCCCGCTGGGACACCGTAGTCTGCGGTCTGCTGTCAGCTCTGAGGAACAACCGGAGACAGATGATCCGTATTACTACTACAAATGATCACACTGAACATCATTAGTTCAGTACATTTCAACAACAACAACAACAACAACAACAACAACAATTGAATGTGCGGTAGAATGAGAAAAGGGGCTGTGTTGAGCAGGATACAAAAATGCTGGAAAAACGCACACACACACACATATATATAATATATATAAGTTAATGGTTACAATGTTTTTATTTTATTTTATAAATTTAACTGTTTTAACTGCTTTTAATTCATTATTTAGCTATTAACGTTGTTCTAAGATTTGATTATTCATTACGATTCCATAACAAATGATCCGAAATTCAAAAATAACCATACAAATCCAATTAAATTAAAATTAAACAATTCATAATAAAATAAAATAAAATTAAAACTTGCTTCATTTTATTGGGTTATGCATCAATTTCAATAAGTCGTTCACTGTTGTAAATATCATAAAATATCATTTAAATAAACATAACTTACTGGGTTTGTTGATGACATTATAACAGTGCAGTGAAACTCTACTCACTCGTAGCCCTGAGAGCGTTTCTTTCTGAAAAAGCGCCGCTTCAGCTCATTCCTCTTGAAGAACACGTACAAACCCAACGCCAGGAGAGGAAGAACCAGGAAAAAGAACACAAGCAGACCATCCCTTGTGGAAGTATCTTTTTCTGTGTTAAAATTCAGAGAGAGGGGAAGACTTTAATTTACCCTAGCAGATTTGGGCGATTCCACTGGAGGTTATGACATGAAAGGACTGATAATGTTCTGTGGAGCTCTAGCTGTGCTGTTGTTTAAGCAGTCTTACCGTTCCAGGTGGGGCCGCTGTCGACACTTCCTCCATAACCAGAGGCCTCACAGAACGGAGGAGCCCAGCCGTATTCACAGTGGCAGTTTTTATTGCTGTTACACACCTGAAGCACAAATATACACACTCAGCAAACATTTTATCAAGCTGTACTGTATTATAAAATGTTATATTTAAAGGGTGGTACGGAAGTGAATGCATATGTACCCCATGGCCGTGGCATTTTTTTTCTACATCACAGTCATAATTCAGCACGTCTGCACTTTTGCACTCAAAATTCAGACAAACCTGCAATACACACACATGTTAGTTTTCCAAAGTCAAAAATGTTCATATAGTTTACAGATGAAATTTTAAAATCTTGAGAAAAAAATTAATTGGTTTATTGAGCTCCTGTAACTAAAGAATCATCCTTATACAGAATATGTGCTCATACGTAAAAGTGGCTAAACACTTCAATAAACATGTTTTGCCAATCTGCGCAGATAATAAAGGAAGATATATGGTTCAGTAAGTTGGTCAATGTTTCTTTTCTCCATCACCTTATTTTCTCCACACTTGGTGCCCTCATTGACCATGCCGGGATCAGGCACGTCCGAGCCCAGGAGGAAGTCCACGCCCCAGCAGGTGGTGTCGGCGATGGGGGTCTGGATGATGGACGGCTTGATGCCAAATATGACCGACGACAGAACGTTCTCGCACTGCAGCTTCCCGCACATGGCGTTCCTGAGAGTAAGACAGTGTGTGTGTGTTCCTATGAGGGTCGGGCGAAATGAGTGGGAATTTGAACTGAACTGTAATGCTGTGTTTCTTGCCGTGCTGTACCTGCTCTCACACTTCTTGAATCCGCTGGAATAGTAGCCACAGTTTCCAAAACGATCGCCTTTAGAGTTGACATCCTTAAAACACAGCTCAGGAGCAGCTTTAGCCTCTACACACACACACACACATACACATAAAAAGACAGACATTTACAGAATATCAATTAACATCTTTATTGTCTTTCATTTGAAACAAATCTAAACTACACTATAAATATATATTTTTTTATCTAATGAATCATATCCTTTTTGTATTTTTAAAAGTCCAGAATATAAAAAAAATCATAATTATGATATCAGTCAGACCCTCATTAATTTAAATCTCATATACTATACTAAAGAAATATGTAAAAGATCAGAATTTGTAGATGCGTCACTATGTCCATCTATATTTATTTCCTTTTTATGTCCCATAATCATTTTGAAACCTGGTTTGTGATTTTTAAATCAGGGCAGAATATAACATTATTCTGTGTCTAGTAATCAATATTCGATAAACGCTATTCGTAATACTTGTATCACCCACACCAACAAGTACAACATCGTACACTCACTCGTGCCGAATATGGCCTGACACTGGGTGTCGTAGTGCTGGCACTGGCCGTTGTAACAGTAAGCCTGGCCTTGTTTGCAGGGATGGCCATCCTGTTTAAAGACGTCGTTCTGACAGAGGGCAGATGAGCCATTACAGTACTCCGGCAAGTCGCATTCATCAGTGCTGCTTCTGCACACTGTACCACCAGGCATAAACTGACAGACAGAGAGAGAAAATATTACATTTTCAAAATGTGCATGCGCTAAATCAGACCACCTAAGCAAAAAGTACTACTGAATATTGTCAGATGGCATATGCATGTATATATTAGCTCTGTCCTAGTAAGCACTGGTAGAAAATAAATATATGACCAATATGGCCAAATTTTTACTCACTGTATAAAGGACACATGCAATATTGCCTTACAATTTGGCCAGAGCGAAGTATCTTATAAAACAGCAAGTGTTTTACAAGACTGGATGTGTTATTTAGTATTAATTTATAATCTTTCAAATTAGCTTTTATTTTTATATTTTCAATATTAATTTTCATTTTAGTTTAAACATTAGCAATTTTGTTATTAGTTAGTTATCTATATATATATATAGATTTTTTTTTTTATTAGATTTCTTTATTTTAGCTTTAGTAATTTTTGCATGTTAACATAAACTCATTTTATTTAGGATATTTTTCAAGTCAGCATTTCGAATTAAAATGTTTAACTTATCTAATATTTATATTTGATATCAGCTCTATTCCAGTTACCAGAAATGATTTTTAATAGTTTTAGCTAACAATGGCAACACTGCATGTCTGGGTCTGGAGCAGCGCTGTAGTGTTAGAAAGGGTTGTAATTACCCTGCAGTTCTTGCAGCAGACCCCGTACGCACACTGAGCACCTGACCTCAGCTTACACGTCTTCGGCTCACAGCACAGGTCCTTCTCACACTCCTGAAACATTCACATAAACAACCTTCAGAAATTCTTTTTAGTCTTTATTAGGACTGCAACAAACTATTATTATAACTGCATTCATTAGTATTAGCAGTGATTTTATTGATTAGTTGTTGCAACTCTGGTCTTCATCATAAACTATACCATCACTGGATCAAGTTACTAAATCAGCCAACATCTACCATTATCTTCAAAAAAAAAGGAAGAGCCATCTTCATCCAATAACTAAACAAATCACAAAACGGATCTAGAAGCAGCCGACTCACTTCCTCTGACCCGCAGTCGCACTCTTCGCCCACGTCTACCAGCTTGTTCCCGCAGAAGGGGGCGCTGTACGCCTCGTCCGGCCGCGGTATGTTCAACAGACAGCGGCCACCTGAGTTCAAGATCATCTTCTCAAAGTCATCAGCACTACAGCTGCTGAAGTTCTGAGAACCACTGAGAGAAAAAGAGAAAGAAACCAAGGACAAAAAGACAGATCATTGAATAACTTTTACAAAAATCTCACTGCATATGAATTTTATTTTACAGAAACACTCACGTTGCCCCTGAGTTCATAATGCAGTGCGTGTCATCGCATTTACAGTTTCGGCCATCATCATGGTTCATCCCGAGATTGTGACCCAGCTCATGAGCCACGATGGAGGCAAACGGCAACACATTATTATTGGTGAACTGAGGGGAAAACACACACACACATATGCACATAAACACAGATACTGGTGAAAGTCACTGTTCAGCAGACACTGAAACTGCAGGTGTGAGTATCTGTAGCATATGAGGAGTGGATCACAGGCATCATACCGAATTAATTCCACCACCGTGACTTCTGGAACAAGCCGTGCCAACAAAAGCCATGCCCGCTGTTGCACCAAATCCTTTATTTCTGTGAAGAGAGAGAGAGAATCAGAGAGCAATTTCTACAGCCATAATTGTATATCATTGTTCACAGAACAATAAATACAACCAGTATGGAAAACAGGATTTTACTTGACGTTCAATGCAAAGGAAATTTTTCTTTCGGCACAGATCATTTATGAACACTCAGATCTAGAGGTTATTGAGAACAGCTGTGTTTACAGGACACTTCACATTCATAGGTGATGATTCACATTCTTAACATGGCTACTAGTGCAAAAACTTAATCTGGAGGTTTTACAAACACACTTGGAGTAACAGTGTTTCCAGCTATGAGCAAGTCCTGAAAACTGCAAGATGTGCATACTTTTACAGGCTTATAGAAAGCAGTATTGTCACGGTACCAAAATTTCAGTAGTCGGAAACCAATACATATACAATAACCAATTTCGGTACCATTGCAAAAACTATTTTTAACAATTTTATTTGAATAGTTCTTTTTAACTGGTTTGAAATATTAGAAAATAAAATGATCAAGTAAATAAAATTAATTAATTATTATTGCTACTAAAAATGCATTAAAACATTAGCATGTAGCCTTCAAAAAATATAAATTAAATTATGTAAGCACTGCTTTAAACAATATAAAATAAGAATTTAGTAATTAAACACAGAAACACATTACAGGTAACAGAACAAGTGACAGGTATATTGTACTTACACAGCAAGACTTAATGCACAGATTTTCATATCTAATGAATCATATCCTTTTTGATTGGCTTTAAAATAAGGCTGGCATTCGTGGACAAGTCCTAAGTCTTGTTAAAATCCTCATCTCAGATTGTTACCATTTTGATTATGTAAATAAATAGACATCTGATTTTGTGATGGTTTCATTGGTTATTGATGGTTTTATAATTTATGGTGTGCAGCAAGGCTATGTATTAAGTCCTTTTCCTTGTTCTCTCTGTAAATGCTCCCTTTGGGTGATATTTTAACAAATGAATGCTTTATAATAAAATGTTCTCCTGACACACTTAAAACCACTTCCATCATCTGATAAAGGTCGTAACAGAGAAAGCTCGTACATGATGAACTGTGCACTGTCATGGCGACGACGGTGAACTAGCTCTTTCTCTCTCCACTGAGTAAAGCGGCCCAGCACTTCTCCAGCACTGCCATCAGTATTGATGAAGTTCTGCTCAGACCAGATCTCCAGCCCCACCAACACAATACGGATGTTCAGAGCCATGTACATCTAAGGGAAAGCAGGACAAAGAGATCAAGAGAGGAAATCACTAGGCCTCTTAATAATCACCATTTAGTAATATAATTGGATGCATTCTTTGCATTAATTTTAAAACATATACTTACACTATCAACATAGTTAGCGAGCTGAACCATCTCCTCACGTACTGCTGTTTGATTCTTTTTTTTGTAGTTATACTGTAAAAAAAGAGGAAATAGACAAACTAGAAAGGGTTTCAGAAATTGGACATAATTCTCACATCAATGCTTAAATTACCCAGGCAGAGGCAAGCACACATTTTCATCCCACAAATGTCCAAATGTTCAATAACTCTCTCCTCACTTCCACTCAGACTAAGTTTTAGATCTACTGATTGACATTTCCCTGAGTGCGACATAACCATCAGACAATGGGAAAAGACAGGGGTGGCACTAGGGGTGGGCTAAAGGGGCTAAAGCCCTGAATGTTTTCTGTAAAACCCAGAATGTTTTTATTACTATGCCTTGTACGCATCATAATGGAGCTTTCATGCAAATTAAAATAATTTCTATTAGAAACACACATCTCTGCACATCTAACAGTGTCTACTTACATTGTCATTAACTCCTGACAAGATCCACCCACTGAGGATCGTACCTCTGACCGACATGTAAACCGGCCAGCCATCATTAAGAAGTAATAGGGTCTATGCGATCCAGCCAATGAGATGAGAGCTTTTGGAGCCAGGCAGTTCGTTGGCGTGTACTTTACTAGATCTATCAAACGGCAAGATGCAGCTGTTTCAGGTATCTGTAACTTACTGTATAACTTATCGCTATAAAACTAATCTAGCAATCTGTCAAATTAGGTTTTTGTTACTAAGCCCTGTCATTATGAAGCAACAAATATAGATTGTTAATCATATTATATGCACATTCTTCCTAGGACAAACGCATTTAGAGCGATAAAAAGTTTGGTTAGCCTGGTCTGTGGAAGACTTTTCTTCATGTCAAGGCAACAATGTAATAAACAAGAAGTTAATATTAAATTACTTCAATTGTAGAGACAATTTTGTCTTGCTCTATTTCCCTAACAAGCATGGATCCAAACAAAGCCATGAAAATTAACCATGGATTTACTACAAAAAAAAAACAACAACAAAAAACATGCCTACTATAGTTAAACCATGGTTTGGCCACACTATCCATCGTTTTAACCATGGTATTTGTATTAAAACTGTGGTCATATAAATGAGCCATTAGCCATTAGAGTGTGCACAGATCCACACTTCAAAAATCTCCCTGAAATATTAGACCATCCGGGGACTTTTGGCATAATCTTTTCCAAATACTATGCTTTGAGACACATTTAGGCTTTTCTAATCTCATATATTATTTTGGATAGATAGTATGAACATTGGGACTCAGGGAGTTTCTTACTTCGTCACTGAATGGATCTACATTTTTGAACTAGTTGGGTGAGTCAGTGATTCAATGACCCATTCATAAAACAGCTTCACTTTGCTCAGAGGTTTTAAAGGAATCGATTGAATAAATTACTCAATGAGTCATTCATTATACAGTTCTATATGCCTATGTAAACAAAAAATTATATTTTCCAATTTATATTTAAAACACTGATCTTATAACATTATTTATACAATTTATAAGTGCAATGTATATGCATGTAGAAGACCTCCTTAAAAAATGTTAGTGTACAGAGCTCTGCGTGTTTAATTATACTTGGGTCTTTTAAACAATAAAAACACTTATCCAATGTAGCTTTTAAACATATTTTTGGCTTGGATGAGCTAAGCCCCAAATATCCTCTTATCCTAGAACCATCCCTGGTGCAAGCGCTAGATCACTTACTCTCTCATGATCCACAACCAGCAGCAGTTCAACATAGTGTGTCTGGTGCAGCACTGCTCGCTTTTTCTGTTTGAACAGACAGACATTTAGATTTATTTTCAGCCTTGTTTGCCAACACAAGCATTGCTAATATTATGAGTTGACAATTTAAATTATTATAATTAATTCTAACATTAAACCACAGCCTAACTTAAGGAACATAAATACAGAATTAAACTACTATAAAATGACTGTGGTGTAGCCTAAAGGCCCAGGTATACTTCACTTTCCATATTTCAGTAACTCACCCTAATTAGATGGCTGCCAGCTTGACCAAATGTGATGTTATGGACGTGGCTGTCTGTAGGCTGACTTGGTGAAGCTTCGTCATCATGGTTATGAAAGTGAGTGGTTCCACAGCTGAGAGTTTCGGTCTTCACATCCTCCAAACGATACACCAAGTGTTCATCACTCGTGGAACCTTCCAACGGTTCAATACCGAAACTGGTGCCCTCCGTGTGGATAACACCCCTAAGGTACATACGCATCACACACACTTAAATATAAATATATAACAGACTTTGATAGGAACAGCTATGGCAACCTAACACAAACTGATGAATTTTTTTTTCATGACCTTTTAAGTTTTTATTAAATTTCCTTTAGACTTTTAAAAGTTAAAATAACATTTTTGAAATACTCTAAAGTTTCTATGTTTTCCAGGACTGTGAGTATTGAGAGTATTGAGCAACTTCAAGCTGCAGTGAAAGACTTTGCACACTTAAACACACAGAGAGCGCAAAGGATTCGGTAGAGTTTTTGCTTGTTTGTTTGTGGTAGTCAGTTCATAAAAAGAATAAAAGTCACCAGAGAAGAGTCTGTTGTTGCACTGGAAGATTGAGGAATGACTTTGTGCACCTTTAGGCTAAAGACAAAGTAAATTCCAAAGTGTGTCTGCAGCTGTAAAGGTGTTACAGTCTGCTTCTAATGTAACATTTTAGTCTATCCATTTAAAGGTACTTTGATCTCACCTTAACCCAGAGCACAGGCTGAGTGCTGCAGAAGAGCCCTCCACATCTTCTATATAACCACTGTAATGACAATGACCCTGAGAGAGAGAAACAGACTTTAAAAGAAGCCACAATAAATACCATCAAGAAAAAAAAAAAAAAAAGTAATTTTAAAGCCTTGACTAATAACAATCAAAATTATTTCATATTTTAATTCAACCCATCAACAAAATTTTTTTTCTTTTTTGATTCTTTAAAGAACCAGGATTCACATAATCTTGAAAAACCGATTTCTAGACCTGGAAAAGTCATGTAAATTAATTACATCTTTGGATTTTGTTGTGGATAATGAGGGGCCTTGGAGTCAAAAAGGTTGAGAACCACTGCTGTAGAGCATATGTGAAAGAGCAACAGTCACCACCTGAAAATGATCAGATTATATAAGCATATGAACTATACGTTAGACATTGTCCTGCACCGAGGGGGTCTGTTAATACTGTGTCAAGCTGATTTACAGGGATTTCAAGGGACTTTACACACTTAAATTTAGACTGTTTTCGCTTTCACAGCCACTTTGTCATCAATGATTAGCATTTTCTGAAGGCATTACACACACATTAGCATGTGTACATATGTATAACAATGTGTGACGGTTTTTGAGTTTGTGTGTGTGTGTGTGTGTGTCTGTACGACCACACACTGTCAGCAAACCGGATGAATCAGTTTGTGTCATCAGACACTGAGCTGCTCTAATGAGTCACTATTTCAAAAAAAAAAAAAAAAAAAGTGCAGAAAGGCTTATTAAAATATCTGCTAACAAAAACATATATATATATATATATATATATATATATATATATATATATATATATTAGTGATATTAACCAAATCCTAAGTATTATTGTACATGTCCGTTTGTACTAAACTCAGGAATGATACCTCAACCCACAAGCAGCATACCAGTGATGTTACTGTTAACTACATGAATTAAAAATCTGTTTTGTTAGTTGATATAGAAATTTCGAGTGGGAAAGCCACCACTCACATTTATATCTGGAAATATAACATGCATGTTTGGTAATGCTAAAGCTTAGCATGCTGTTCTAGAGGCGCTGGAGTCACAGTCTGTAGTCATGATCTGTGACTGTAGTTTTTGTGCATAGGATGTCAATTCCCATGGCTTTCATTCAGTGAAAGTGTCATTATCTACATAATTAATACTAATTGCTTTGTTTCCCAGACTAATGCCATGAGAGTGATGAAGTTAAACAGCGGAGGCGTCTGTTCTCTTGTATGTGCACTGATTTGAGAAAAGCTAGTCTACCTAATTTACACCTTATATAATTATATAATATAATAATAATCAGGAACATCTCATTTGATCTAATGGAGTCTTTTATACAGCATGTTTTATTAACTGATAGTGTGTGTCTGACATATGAATCAGAAAACACATGCTTTAGAAATCCCATTGGATATCATACACAAGTGAGGGTAAGTCGAGCCGATGATTCACAGCCACTGCTTTCTGAACGGATGTTTCTTCTCTTCTTAACTCTCTACATCTACTTGTGAAAATACAGTGTGCTAGTATTAACTGTACTGAATGTGCATGCTAAGAGTTTCAAATCTTAAAAACAAAAAAAGTTAAACTATACTTGTAGATAATTTTATATTCATGATATAAAAGGCCACTTAAGTGTCTTAAGAGTACACTTTCATGACTGTTTCTTAACACACTTAAGTACACTTTGTAAGGATTTTAAAGTTTTACTTTAAAGTATATTTTAAATCATGTTTTAATAATCTTTGGTCAAGATTTAAAAAAGTACACTTACTTTAATGTGTTGACTAACATACTGAAGGACATGTAAAGTACCCGTTTACAACTTAAGTGTGCTATTTGATGACTGATTTGAATTTTAAAAGCAAGCATCAGCATTATAAATTTAACTAAATAGCAAACAAGTTTCAGTAGAAATTGTAAGAAATTTAAATATATCTCAGTTTACTACACTGTAAAAAATATTACATGCCATCTGCTTAAAAAATTATGGTAACAATATTACACGTATTATATTTGAGTAGATTTTAAGGTTGTTGTTTTTTTGTGAAATTTACCCAAATAAATTAAGTAAAAATTCCTAAATTATTTAGTCTATGGCACAATAAATTTAATATAATTAGGGAAATGTGCTCATTTATTTTAAGTTTATTCTCAAAAGTCTGTGATTTTAAATGAGATCTGTTTGTATTTTGTTATTTTATACATTTACAAGACTGTATACAGCCAATCAGCTCAAATAGGAAAATACTTGAGAAATACTGGAAAGTACTGCACTAGCACTAGCAAGGCTACTGCTCATTAAACATAGTTTAATGCCTTAGAAGAGTAGTATCCATAACTACAAGCTCTACTCTTCTGCACAGTGGTAACGATTGCACTGTGCAATGGAAACTTCAATGTAAGAGAAACTCTTACAAATGTCAAACGTAACTGAACATTAAACATTAATAGATGCCTCCCTTCACTCAAAAACATAAAGTAGCATTTAATTTCAAAATTTACTCTCCATATCCAGCCATATGCAAAGCATGCTGGGAACTAACAATCACCTCTAAAATAAAACTGCAAAATTGAGCTAATTCACTTAAATTAAATAGGCAGCCTTCTTTCCTTAATTATTTTAGTTTAATCAGTTCCCCAATTCAAGCACCAAAACTGCTTAAGTCTCCTAAAACAAAATGAGGAAAACGCATCTCTTGGTTTTATTAGTAAAAAGTCCTCATTATTTTCTATACAACACTGAATCACAATTTCTTTAATGAAATCCACACATTATTTTTAATTATCACCTTAATTTTTTTGATGAAAATTTCAAGACCCATGATTCATTTTTTACAGTGTATTAATATTTGTCAGTACATTCAACAGTACACTTTAACCATATTTGAAAGACATTACAATTAATGTGTATTTCTGTATTTCTTTATCACAAGGGTCGCCTGTCTGAGGCAGCATACAAATGTACTCTGACCTCAACTGAAAGTTGGCAGTCAGTCTCTCCAGACTAATGTACAAAAATAATGTGTTTAATACACTGAGGCATCTATAAATAAATCATCTATGGTTAATTTCTTAGTCAAATAAACATTGCGTCTCTGTGGTGCAATCAAACCACTGACCCATATGTTTGAACGTTGAGACATTATTTCTACAATTCAGTTCGGTGACGTAGAAATTACACACTTAAAGCAGTTTTTATATTGGCCAAAAAAGAGAAGGCTTTAATATTGCTTAAACCATTTAGTTTGATGCACCAGATGTCTACATGGGGAAGAAAGCTATAAAACCCATGACGAGGCAGTAATCACTGTGCTGTGTTTCCTGTTCTCTAACAAGGAACAGCGTCATCAGACTACAGTCTCAGATCAGCATTTCACTAAAGATCTAACTACAAGACATTTCAAGCAAATCCCAAGAGGATAGCATAAGATTTCTTCCTCTTAAAAGCCAGTTTTATACAAATACTACTGGCTCCACTCTTTCTCCACAACTTTTCAACCGTTTTTCATGCTGCTAAGAGGAGCACCGGCCTCATGTCCACTGCAAGGTTTCTGACGTGACAACTGCGTTTAGTTGTGGGAGTGAATCCACAATATGATCGCTCTATGAGTCATTCCTGAAATTGCAATTATTGACATAGTGATACCCACAGCAAGCTAGAGTTAATCATAAACTTGGATTTGCCTTCTAAAACAGGTTGGGCTTGTTTGGTTTTGTCAACTTACATTTTGTCAACTTACTTTGGTTGAAGTCAACTTACATCATGAGATGAGATAGACTAGAAAAATTACAAACCGAGGCATTAGAGCGATGCTGGTGCCACAAAGCCACTATTACACAGCTCAGGAAAATCAACCTGTTACTTAGTCACCTCTGCATATTAAACTGAAATCGGAGAGAGTATTTCAACATTTAACAACTGCAGTGAGCCTATAATTATTTATATTAAAGAAAAGGATATGCATTCACCTGTGGCATCTTAAATGAGAAATAACACACTAGCTCACATAACACTATTTGGTTTCTTGTTCTGTTCAGACAGGCTGTCTTTGTGCATGAGTATGTGTACACTGGTGTGTTGTCCCTTTGTTACATCGAGAGGGTACAACAGATAAGAAATAAAGCTGAGCTGTTTTTAGACCAGTCCGATGACAATCATTTGTTGAACTATTTCCCATCATGCATGTGGCAATGGCAAACCCCAGCAGTTTCTCCCTGATAAAACCTACCCTCGAACCAGAAAACCACCAATTTAAACTCTTCTTTCCCTTGTTGCACTGGCAATATATTTATTTTTACAAGATCCTAGAATATTCAGTTTTAATTATGCCATGATCCAAGACAACAGCAGCTCCGATACAGATTCAGATAAACCCTTTCAATCTGAGATTTTCAAGATAGATACGTTTGACATAAAGAGAAAAAAGAGACATACAAAAAACAGATCAGTTTGCATGAATTTCACTGCATTAAGTAATATATTCAAACCAAATTGACATTTATTTTATATGAACTATAGTAGACTTTTCGATACATTTGTATTTTAGTTTAATATAATTATGTAACGCGTAAATTCACCAAGTTCAGCATTTAAAATGATTAATTCTAGTGTTTAGTGATTACTTGTTAATTCATTTAAATGGGAAAATGTATTTATTTAAAATTATCAGTTTATCAGCCAGAATTTAAAAATGAAGTCCATCCATTTTTCAACTTTCAAAAAATATCATAGAAAGAAACAGATTTAAGCCCCGTTCACACCAAGAACGATAACTATAAAGATAACGATATTAGCGTCTGCCGCTTTAAATCCTCCAGCTCGTTTATAGCAGGGTGGATTCTGATTGGATGTCAATGTTTGTATCATTCATCAGCTGGAAAAAAATCGTTCCAATGATTCCAACGATACCGTTTCTCTATGCCTTTATCGTTTTAGTTGTAGTGTGGACTCTGCTATTCTTTAATATTGAGAACGATTTTTAGAACTGTATCTTTATCGTTATCTTTATAGTTATCGTGCTTGGTGCGAATGGGCCTTTACAGTTTAAAATGAAGATAAAAAGTGTTTTTACCCTTCATGCTTGTGCATTAAGTGCCCTGTGCATTAGTGCCCTGTGTTCATAGTTAATGTGATAAACTGAATTTGAGCAGAACTGACTACATTCATCCATTAAAAATATTTTTTTCAGATTTCACTTAGTTTGATATTTTGATTTCTAGTGCGATGACTGACAATCAGGTAGTTTTATGCGTGGTATAAAAGTTCAAATCCTTTTTTGGGGCGACTGTACTGTATATGACGTGTTTCTGTGTGTATTAAATGCTGTGCAAAAAATAATTTACAGTGAGTCTAGAAAGACTGATACTACAACATCCAAAAGTTGTTGTTCATCTAAGAAAAACATGAAGCAGAACTGACTGCAGGATCTGCTGTGGCTGTCTGATACCCTGAGAGAGCGAGGCAGTGCAATGAAAGAAAGCAAGAGAAATCTCAATGGCATGAAGCAAACAGTGAGTGACTTCATTCAGGTCAGGGCCGATGACTCAAGTTACATCTCTCAGCAGACAATCATCTCTGTATGTGAAGAACTTCACTGGGAATGTCCTTCTAACTATACTTTCACTGTTTCCATACACCTCTTTCTACTTTCTTTTTCTATGAAGTTTTTGCCTCTTTCACTTTAATACTCGTGTAAAATTGGATTCCAGTTCGTGTGAGTAATGCAGCTCTTCCCAGAATGCTCCAGTGCTCTTGGCATCAGACGCTGTGTGAGTGTTGGTCGAGGGGCTTGAGGAAATCTCATCAACAATTACAACAGCACACAACAACCACATTATGATACACGGCAGCTGTTCTCACTTCACCTGTGCCATTCTGTGCACAGAAACACCTCTCGCAAAGTGGAAATAACATACAGCTTATGAGCCGAATGCAGTGGTACGTTTAGTTTTTGGTTTATGAAAGTAGCTGGTTAAAATGTGAAAAAATAATAAAATACTAACTGGTTTCTGTGTTCTGTCTAAACCACAGTATTTCCGTTTCTCCAATCACATCCTGTGTGTCTGAGCTCTGCATTAAACCAAATATAGATAAACCAATCCTCAAGCTCTCAGCACAGGCTGAAGGTGATGCTGGGTCGCCATTCAGTAAACAAAAGAGTGGAAAATAGCAAAAGCATCTGACAGACAGGTGACATGGCTTGTTGAAGACGTGCTAAAACTGCCTGGTTTCACATGCTTTCCCTTGTTTTATAGAAACCAGGTGCTGGTGTCATGTAACTTTTCTGAAAACTGAACAAAAAAAAAAAAAACCTGGGCAAAAACATACTTTCAGTTCTTGTAAGTGTTTGTTGACTTACCATCATGTTTGGTCTCTCGGTGACCAGCGAGCCATCTTTGGCATAAGAGTACACAGTGAAATCCTCTGGAAAAAGCAATCTATGGGGAAAAAAACACAACGTAAGGATTCAATATTTTAGGTATTTAATATAGTCTTGCATCATACACAAATTATCAGTATATAGAATGAAACAGATTATCTGTACATCACTAATATTGTTAACATACATTCCAATTTGAGGTCATAATGTTTTTTATTATGTTATATTACACTGAGCTGTCCTACGTCATCCACTGGACATCACTCTATCGTGAACGCATGCATGACAATTAGCGGAAGCTAGAGATTATTACAAAAACTCACCGAGATTAGAAAAGCAGTCATCAGTGAAATGTTGTGAACACAACAAGGATTTGTTGTACTGCTCTGGTATTGTGGTAAAAATGAATTTTAGCAATTTTTTCCTCTGATCTTCTTTCGTTGGCAGTGAAAATAAAACAAACTTGGGGGGGGGGGCAGGTCAGAGTTCCGTTTCTCCCAAGACGGTAGGCGGAGATTATTATGCAAAGTGCTCCTAGTGACGTACATAGAGATGGGCAAAAGATTTGAAATCTATCCAATAACTTTATAAATCGTGTACTTTTTGGTTTAATTACTTGCACATTGTTTACACTGATGGACAGCTACATCATACACTGTAATACAGGTAATTTTTGATTTCCCATCTGTGTGGCTCTTTAAATATAAAAACATTTTTCTTAAAGGATGCACAAATTTGAGGGAAAAGCCTACTTCAAATATGAGCAATATTAATAGCAATACTTTTGTTTAAACACCAAAGTTCACAATATCATAGACTAAATTTCCAAGAAATTCCCATCACACACACATTATTTCCTGAACACAGTTTTATCATTTCTTTAAATAATGTTTATGATCTTGCTTTTTTCTCAGAAATGAAGATTTCAAGTTCCTCTTTTCTGCTTTCTTATCCTTTCCTATGAATACTGACAAGGTAGACGGAAACATACAGACATCACAAAGATAAGTGGGCTTGTCCTAAGACCGTTTAAGATCTTAGATGATCTGTGGAGGCCACGCACTATGTAAAAAATATAATATCTCCTGTGCAACAGATGGTAAGCATAGCTGGATATCATCTTAACATACCTGACACAACACATTTAGCACTGACTATCAAACTCAAAGCTCTTTGTGCTCATGCATTGTGTGTTATTTATATCTTACATCAAAATGCGAAGCAATTCGCCTTTGTTAATGGTGCAGAACTTTTTTTTTTTTTACTTCGAAGGCACATTTCCAAAACATCTCCCAGCTCCAGCCCTTCAAAAAACCAACAAACTGTCAAACTGTGAGAAAAATTAATGTGTTTGCTGCTTGAGTATCTAAATATTAAAGTGAAGAGCACAGAATGTTCTAGTTCTGTAATAGGGGAGTAGGTTTCATCCAGCATTCACTGGACGCTTTATGTGAGGTAACATTCTCAAACAGGAGAAGTGAAACATACACATGTGACAAATCTGATAGTATAAAGGGACTTCTTCTGTTTGCCAATGATGTAGTGGTCGTCCAAAAAAGTCTGCCAACATGTCGCAATATTTCAAATAACTTAAGTAATACATAAAGTGCAGATGTTTTTTTACATTCTGAGAACCTCAAGTGCACACAATGTACAACAGTGAACAAAGATGTCTTTTAGGAAGTCATGACAAAAGGAAATTAAGATTCATCAATGCATTCAAGCATTAACTTGAATGAGGCTCAAATGCTGACAGAGGTGAAAAGGCTAAAGGTTTTAAAACACTGTTGCATTCTGTACAGGCTTCTGATTTACAACAAACACAGAAATATTACAACTAAACAATCTACTAAGTGACCAAAATGTAATTACGGTAAGGGATGAGGTAAAGATATTAGGAATTAGGAAACTTCTCAGCCTGATACAGACACTTTGAACCTGTTTCACACTTACATTATAGAAATGTAATTGGTTTGACCAATACCTACTGTGTTATTTTAGTCAAATTTTACAGGAATGCTAGTGGCAAAAAACAGTAAGGAAAGAGTATAAGATGTAATTTTAAGAAATTAAAATAGATTTAAAAACTTGCATAAAAAGAATTAAAAAACATGTTTTTTGTTGCATTCTAATGAGGATTTATTTATTATTGTGACAAACAGAAAAAAAAATCAGCTCTAAGGAATTGGTTTATTGGTTTACCACGCCCGTACAGATAAAACATACATACTACTACGAAAATTAACCATGGTTTTATCGTAGTAAAAGTTTTTACTGGCTTATTGATTACCATTTGTATAACCACAGTTTTTCTATCAATATCTCGGTTAAACGTTGGTTAGTGTAGCAAAACCAAATTTGTGGTTACCATGGTTTAACTATACTATAGTAACCATGTTTGTATTGTTGTTGTTGTGTTTGTAGAAAACCATGTTTCATTTTTGTAAGGGGGATCTTTGGCCAAGTGTATGAATTGACTTTAGGAGAGAAAGTGAGAGAAGCAGAAGGAAAATACTCACTCATTTCTCTCCAGAATGATGACATGTTCTTTTCCTTGAGCTTGGATTATGTATGACACCTTAAAAAAAAAGAGGAAAAAAATGACAGAAACCATCAAATCGCTATAGTATTTTACAGGCTAAGAAAACAAGCAGTACAAAGAGGATATAAAAAGGGCCAAATTCTTTTCTTGCTTTTTTAATTAATGAACCTAATAAGTGAAGGGCATTTTTGTAAGCACACTGTCCAATTGCTTCGGAGTAAAGCCCTGCTTCCCTTACTGGTTTATGTGGTGTCTTTCCCATCAGTGCTGACTTATTTTAGGCTTAGTACATTTGTGATGAAACCAAACAAACAGGATACTTTCATTTAGTCTGTATTTCTGAGAAAGCACTAAACCAATAAAACGCTTGTTTAATTCTGAGAAAAATACACATACAGGAAATGAATCAGGTCAGAGAGAGACACCGCTGTTTTTTTTAACAGTTAGGAAAACATTTTCCAAATACAGTGACATTTGAATAATAGACAGCCAAGTAAATACCAGTGTGAAGGTCCAGTTAAGTATGAAAGACATCTTCAGAATAGTCCATCTGTCATCAGTGGTTCAACTGTAATGTTATGAAACGACAAGAATACTTTTTGTATGCGAATAGAATATTCTGACAATGTCTTTCATACTTTTCTGGGGTAATTGATTAATGACAAAATTAGCATTTTGGGGTGGAGAATCCCTTTAATAATAGTATAGCTTAATATGACAAAAATTATGTATCTTACTTAAATATGTGATAGAAAACCCATGAAACATTTGGGTTATTTATAAAACTCACATCGTTTTATACATATTGTGGACTATGGGGGGGGGGGTATTTTGGTTGCACTTGGTGACACTACCTATTGCTATATTTTACTGCAACAACACAACTGGAATACACCACTCAGAAAATAAAACACTACATATTTCAGTAAAAGACATAATTTACTTTATTCAGCCCATAAAATTCTTAATACCTCAGGGTTCCCCTTAAAAAATTCAACAGAATGAAAAAACTAATTTAATTCATACACATAACCCCCCCAAAAATGTAAATAATTATATATATATATATATATATATATATATATATATATATGTATGGAAAAAATGTTCAGTGTAAAAAGTTTATGTGTAGTGTAAACATCATTTCAGGGAAACCGGTGTGGTGAGACTAACTGCTTACAGGAAGTGGTGGATGTTTCAACATATATTTTTCTTTGAACTAAATTTTACACCTGCCCTAACATGCCAAACATTCAAACAGATTCTTCCTCTTGCTCTTTGTCTCTCTCTAAGATTATGGAAAGAGACACTGAGAGAAAAATGGATTTTCTTCACTCTTTTTGAGTTTCAAAAGACACTACATGGAAAAAAACCCAAACCCACCACAGAAATAGTCCCAGACAATGTTGTTATTGTTAACTAACACTAAAACCAGAACCATTGTTGTTAAAGTGGATGAAAGATCAAATAAATATAACAAATAAACTTAATTTAAATGAGAAATGTTGCCATGGCATCTAAACCGAAATGAAACAAGTATAAGCTGAAGTACAAAAAAATTACTAAAATAAATGTAAATAAAAGCTAAACATAAATAAAAAAACTAATATATAATAATACAATTAAATAATAACTAAAAATGACAAAAGCATATGGAAAAATGTAGCAATATAGTAATGAAAATTTAAGAAAATTTATAAAAATAAAAGCTAATTCAAAATACTAATAACTACTCTAATATTATATAAGTGGAGTAATAAAGAAAAATATATATACACTAAAATGACAATGACAAAAGACAAAAACGATCAATGAAGTTTAAAAAGCATAATGGAGTGAATAAAAAATGTGTCTGTTTGCAGAAAGCAATCATATGGCTTCAAAAAGACTCATTTTTTGGCTTTTCATCCCCTCCTTTTTAGTTTTTTTCTGGAAAACTGGTTGGACATTCTGCCTAAGAGTTCCTTTTGTGTTTCACAAAATAATAATTATAATAAAATTAAAATAATGTCTTAATAATCATAGCTTTATTACCATTCAGGAATTCAGGATAAAGTAACAAAAGTGCAGCAAATGGCCATTCTATGTCACAAACAAATAAACATGTTTTTCATTAAAAATTTCATTAAATAAATAATGCTGAAACTTTTTTTCAACAGAAAGATTCAGTGTGAATGTTGCTTGTTTATGTCTATAGGTGTTAAGGGTTTCAAGGCTATGCCAGCACAAACACACTCTGTCATCGAGCAAACTTTGAGTAGCTGTTTCTCAATGACACAGAGGTGAGAGGAGCGCTGTGTGTTTGTTTGTGCCATGCGTCTCTCAGCGTGGTTCTGGCAGAGATAGACTTTTAATAACTACGCCCACGCTGCTGGGCATGTGTGCCGGCCAGATGGTTCCTGTGCCATGATCTCTGAAGCACCGCTGGCTTAGATATGAGCAGATACAAAACCATTCACAAAAAATGGAAAAAGAGAGGACACGGGGAGAATGAGAGGGACCTGCTAAAGATCATAGCCACACAGTTAATGGCCAGTGAGTGGGAGCTCATAAAAAGATACAAGAAAAAATCTATTAATCTATTAAAAAAATGACAGGATTTCTGCAGACTTGAAAACAGTTTAAGTTGTCTTCTACTGAACTGACTATTATGTTAAATATAACTGCATTTTCTCTACTGCATACAGTATTTACACTTTTCATTCACATTTATTTTAAAGAAAAACATATAACAGACAAATAAAAGTGTTTAAAGGGGTGGTTCACTGTTTCTTTTTTTGTCTGGGCTTGATTTGAGTGTATGAGGTGCAGTCTAACGTGTTAATGCTTAATTTTGTAAAAAAAAAAAAAAAAAAAAAAAGAAAATTCCACATGATTTACTGTCCCTTCTCTGAGAAACACACTGATCGTTTGCTTCTTTTGTGAAGCCCCTCCCTCCGATATAGGCGATGGGCTCTGATTGGTTAGTGTAACGCAGTTCATAAGTGGGGAAGAGAAGGCAAGAACCGGCGAACATTTAAATCAAATTTTAATAACAAAATAAACACAAAGATACACTGTTATTTGTAAATGCTACTGCCTATGCTAGCTTTAAATATACGGTTTTCTCCTGATTAAAGCTTTAATACAGCATGGCAACTGCACACTCATCCATGTTAAATGCTTCTCATAGCTATGTGAAAAAAAGTGCATAATGGGAACAGTTCATTGATGGAGCTGAGCTTTCACCCTTAAGCATAAATAAATTGGTGAAAAAAAAACCTTTACAATAAAACTTCCATTCCCATTAGGTTCACAGAGAAAGTTATTACCCCCCCCCCACACACACAAATAAGTCTGAACATTATGTGCAAGGCTATAAAAAGCATATTCCACTGTCAACCTCCTTTTAACATAGACCGGACCGCAAGTGCACTTTATTAACTGTCATACTCATTATTGGCTACTACTGTTATCATGTGACAGGCTGTGCGCTTAACTGGATGTCACAGCAAGAGAAATGCTAATATTCAAGCATTTAGGCCATGGTTTAAGCTAGATTTTCCCATGGTTTGTGTCGGATAGGTATCGGACATAGGTATCGGATCATATTTTTCTCTCCTCTCCGATCTGATCTAGCATTCTGGGCCAGTATTTGCACGATACCGATGTCGTGGATCGGATCTGGACATCCCTAATCCATAGCAAACAAGGAACAGGATAAAAAGAAGGAAAAAAAGGAAACATTAAATGCCACATCCCCATCTCAACAGACTTCCCCTTAGTTTCATCCAGAAAGTTATTGATCTGTTCAACAGAATAAGAAACACCAAATATACCAACATCTACATCAAGACGTGAATCGTCATCTCTTAATACTCTCAGCTTTTAACTCTTTTTCTACTTCATCATTTAAACTTTTCTTAACTTCTTGCATCTCATCATCTTTGTGATTCAAAGCAACAGTAACAATACAGCCATTAGACACTCCTTCTTCTCAATATTATCAGCAGCATAAACATTCACTTCGATTTGGTCACCATCATCACTATCTTCTTTCATTTGCGCTTCCTCTCTACGTTGCTTAGCAGCCTTGTTTCCAACATATTCGTCTAACTATTCTCACCCGAAAATTCTGATGTCCCTGCAACTTCTTCTGATCGTGGTTTATGAGGACAGGAAATTCTCTTGTGACCAATATCACCACACTTGTAACAACGCAAATTATCAGTCCTCGCATAAACCACGTAAGAGCTCTCTCCACACATCACTCGAAATTAAACATCCAGTGTTTTAGTAGGAGATGACAAAAACGTGAAAACTTGTCATCTGAAAGACAAGACATGTTTAAGTTTGGTGGATTTACAACCCAAAGGAATCATTTTCACAGCACTTGCCATATTTCCAAAACATGTTAATTCTCGTACGATCACATCATCTTTAACAAACATAGGCACACTGGAAATTGTCACTTTTGTAGCTGGAGCATGCAGCAGTGTAATGGACTGAAAACTTTCTTTCACCCAAACCCCGTTTTTAATGAATCGACTAACCAGTTGTTCATTTTTTAGGAAAATAACAAGTGCTTTATTCATGTGAAATGCAGAAACAATATTATCGTGCCCTATCGGTCCCTCCAGGATTTCACTTTTTTTTTGATTTTTGCGATCAAAATGACTGATTTTGTGGTGGTAATTTCCATAAATTTGTGAGAAAATTTGCTTTTTTTTTTATTATATCACATTTACCAAATTGACTGAAGTCAAGCCACAGGATTGAAAACCGCTACTTTAAAACATTGATTTTTTTAACTTGTGAATCCATTACAATCATTAGAAGACAGAATCGTGATTTATATATATAAATAGATTTTTATGTGCACCTCTAGTTTTCTCTGCCTCTTCTCTAAAGTAGCACAGCATGGCCTCACCAACCTATGCAGCCTTTTCTCAGTGGTGGGGTTTATCTGGTTTTGTGAAATCATGAGCCCAGGAAGTACCTTGTAGTCCCTACCAGCCGTTTTTGTAGGCATTGAACTTCCAGAATTTTGAAAGACAATATGTACGTTTGCATTGAACTTTCAGCTTCGTAACTTTGAAGATATTGTTTATGCAAAAACAGCAACATTACACACTAATGTTTAAAAAGTGAAACTGCAATGAACCACCCATTTAACATATGTGACCTGTCACGGAAACCAGTGACACAAGTCGGCAGCACAACTTTCGAGTAAAATGAGAAAGAAGCGTTTTTTTTTGTTTTTGTTTTGTTTTTATTGGTGATTTCCGTTTTTTTTGCTGAATCTGTTAGTTGAGATCACAAAGAAGCCTCTCCGTGTTTGAGATAGCACTAATGGTATATTTAAAAGCATACATTTTGAGGTTGAAATCTGCTTGTTTACAGAGATTCCAGCACGCAGTAAAGGCTGGTTAAGCCGGCTTTGGTTTCTTTTGTTATTGCCCACGCCCTCCAAGGAATGGATTTCAATAAAATCCATGCAAAAGTTCAAATCAGATCATTTTAGAAAACAGTATAGGATGTACCGAATATTCTTCGGTTTAATGCAAAACAGAAATATGACGAATAGAATATCAGACCTCTGTCATATGGCTAAAAATAAATGCAAAAAAAAAAAGCTTTTTGCATAGTTGTGTTTGACACATGAAAACTGTAACAATGTATTTTACAAGGTAAAACTATGTAACCTTGCTCTCACTCGAAATGTGTCCCCACATTAAGTCCTTGAATAGAGAATCACAGTCCCGCCCACAGCTGGTGCCGGTGTTCTGTCGATTTGTCCTACGCTGTCAGATTTTCCTACCTCCCACCAAAACAGTGGGTAGTACAATTCCACAACGAAAAATGCTACTGTAAAGTTATGGTTTATTAACGTCTACACCTACCACAACCCTTACCATACCCTTACAGTACTGCAAATACAGTAATTATGTGTTATATTCGCGGTTGTAGCTAGAAGGGATACAGTTACAGGAAACCAACAATAAATATTATTTTCTACCAATTAGATTGTGTTTTTATTAAAGTCTACACCTACCCCAACCCTAAACCTACCCTTACAGTAATGCAGATACATTAAATATCGTTGTTTAGCATGAGACAAAGGACGCGATATTGATGTGCGCGTGCGCAGTAAACCCGGGTAGGAAAATCTGACAGGGTAGGATAAAATGTCAGGACACCGGAAGTAACAATTCAATGCAATTTCTGCATTGACATTTGGGGTATAAGCCATAAAAACGTAACCATACATGGTAGACTTAAAACCAGCTACGGCTGTACTCAGCGATAGTATGTGCTCATATAAGCGCAAAAGGATCATGGGGCACTAACCTTGTTTTGATATAAATGCCTTTTATTCGCGATGTCTTGGCTAAGTACTTCATTACCCACAATCGTGAACAATCCCACAATCCCACAGTGTTGCATCTGATTGGTGGAGTTCTTGTAACCGTCTGGTTAAACCCCGCGAAGACTGAAGATCATTAATAAAAATTAAAAAAAAAAAAACTGTGTTGCGTTTTTGTACGGTAGACTTATCAGTGCAATCATGATCTCCATGGCTGCCATGAGAAAATTCACTGGAGGAAAAAGATCGCGCGGACGGCCGTCATCCATGCCGTCATCAGATTTGGAAGTCGCTCAAAAGGCTCGTTCGCGGTTGTGGCTTCAGTCGAATTCAATGAGGTGCGGTGGTTTATGGGATGAGTAGTTCCTGCGCTCGAAATGAAAATATGTACACAGTCTTGTACCTTTTACTTTTTTGGGATTTTCTCTTAATTTTTTCACTCGAAATGATATGTTATATGCTTATGAGTTCAGCCGCAGCTGGTTATCCTC
Source organism: Carassius auratus (assembly GCF_003368295.1). Taxonomy (NCBI): domain Eukaryota; kingdom Metazoa; phylum Chordata; class Actinopteri; order Cypriniformes; family Cyprinidae; genus Carassius; species Carassius auratus. The sequence goes on from NW_020523638.1 coordinate 471,922, forward strand.
ACACATGCTCTAAAACTCTTTAGATACGGATTTTTCCGAAAGTCAATGGGAAAAATGAATGGGAAATTTACTTCCGGCACCAGAGCTCTCTCGGGCTGTGGGCGGGACTGTGATGCTCTATTTGAGGGTATTGGACCTGGAAAGTCCTTGAAAGGTTCTTGAGTTTGAAGTTAACCAAGCTGTGGGAACGCTGTATTAACAACTATCCAAACTGTTTTAGGCCTAAAAGAGTCTTTGTAGGCCTATGTTACTCTTAAATGTCAGAGAAAAGTTTTTGGTCTTTACAGGGAGTATGGCTTATCTAAATGAGATGTAAATGAGTCATATTGTCCCAGCAAGTGAGAACAGGTGAGAACTGCACAATCTTTAGAGGCCATTTTCTCCCATTTGAGCTTATTTGAGTGCCTACCTTCAAATGGCCACAACTTCTCCAAATATTATCAGATTTCCATGTGTTACACATCATTGGAAAGGTTGGAGTCTACACCTTCAAAATCTGTGAATGACTCAAAATGCCCCAGAAACGACTTGTGTCCCTACTGGTCACATATATAGGAAAATCTTTCAGAAATCTAATTTGAAATGTATGTGCCAAGTTTTAGAAAAGCATTCTTGGAAATAAAGTTGGTTTTAATAATTTTTCACCATTTTCAAGAAACGTTTTAAAGAGTGAATTTGTCTAAAAAAAAATTTATTAAAAATTAAAAAATAAAAAGAAATGTGAACATTTTTTTTTACAATTTGAATCTTAATGATAATTTTCCAAAACATTTTTAAATATATTTAAGGTACAAATTAATTATTTTATTTTAATTGTTAATAATAATTTATAATGACATCAGGACAGTTGTACCACACATTTTTTACTTTACACAGGAATAAAAAATAAATAGATAATAATAATTCAGAGATCATAAACATTAATTAAATAAGATGTATATTTAAGCAATTTTTTGTAAGAATAAAATTTGTGTGTGTGTGTGTGTGTGTGTGTGTGTGTGTGTGTGTGTGAGAGAGAGAGTTTGTTTGTTTACCTTATCTGCACTGTCCTGGTTTCTCTTCTGTCTGCTGATGTGTTTCGGTACCGTCACCTCATATGAGGAGAGCCGAGACGTCTGCTGGTTTACTGAGTCTATGAACAGAGACAGTCCCGTCACAACATTGTCTATAAATCACCATCAATTCAAACACAATGTATTATACAAGCTATGCAGGAAAACAGTGAGACTTCAATGTCTTTCACTGGATTTACAGGCAACTTTCATTCATTTCTCCATCTCCTTCCCTCTATTATTCCTCTCACTGCAACAAAAATTGTTTTATAAATAACTGCTATTGTGATCATCACAGGTAATTAGATTGTTTGCAATTGACTGGTCAGCAATCAAGTGCCCAGTGTTTCCTGTAGGTGGAAATAGTGCTGAGCTAGCAAGGGTATCATGGAGATAGAGAAAGAGCTCAGGAAATTGAGGCATCCCACCCGCTCCTGAGTCATCAGACAACAAGTTAGATGAGACTTCCAGCACTGTTTTCCCGAAAAGGATGAAGTGCAGATAAGCCAGAACAATTAATAATGCTTCCTCTCTACTGAACAGTCACAAAAAATTATCAGATTTATCTCTATGTCCTTAAATAATTCACATCATTCTCAGCTCAAAACATGTCATCAAATACTTAATGCTAAACCTTAGATGCTAAAATATATGTGTTTAAGTAAGCAGTCATTTAAGATACACTTTTAACTCAATTTACTGGACTTAATGTAGCCAGTGTTGACAGAACTGTCACATGCTCCATCAGACCAGAGCTGCACTGTCGTACATGTTTGCTTGCAAACTTCCAGAAATAAATGTTGCAATTGTGAGAATAATATATTTATTTCTGTCATGAAGTTACATTATAATAGATGTATAATTGCCAGTTATTAACAACAGCAAATTAATACACAAACATTTAAATAAACTCAAAAACATAACATCTAACTTAAATGGCTTTATATGAGTCTAAAAATATACATCAATGAATTAACCGTAATATATTACTATATAATAAAACAAAAAAGTACTTGTTTTTTAATGGGTTAAATCAGGTAGAAATAGATTATGGTAACAATGGCAGGCTACCTTTTTTTTCAAGAAAATTAAAGATTTAACAAAAAAAAAGAGAAAGAAATATATTTTAAAAAATTGCTATGAATAATAATTTTATTTATTTATTATTTTACTATATTATCCTGCTGTACTAGGTATGTCTCACTGAAGACTTGTTTTGGTTATCCTTTACTATATGTGATCATTTGTTAACATTAGTTAACATGAACAAACAACGAAGAATACAGCATTTATTTCCCTTAGTTAAAGGGTACATAACATTCTTAAAATTCTTTAAAAAAATAGTTTAACTTTGGCCATGTTTAGCATGAGAATCCATCTCTTTCACACTGTGAGTGTGAACAACTCTAAATACATGAAACACCATTGTAGTCCCCCTTTAATGTGAATTTAATAATGTTTACACATGGTGAGCTAACATTTTTACATGAGCAAAGGTTAATAAATTCTGTAAAACTATATTGCTCATAGATAGTTTATGTTAACAAAAGCATTAACTAATGTTAACAAATTGTAAAGTTTTACCCTTATTTTCACATTGAGAGACAGTTTAAAAACTTTTGAGAGTTCAATCAACCAAGACAACGTCCTTGTCCTATTCAAATGATGGGTTTGGTTGAATGAGTTTAATTTTGTTTATGAGTGCAGTTAAATAAATCAATGAGATGTTCATCGACTGGATCTACAAGATCTACTTCCACAAACTACCTCTTACGTGTGGCAGAAATAACTTGCATGCATTTCATACAGATCTTAAAGTAAGAGCCTGTACGACTCAGGGGCGAGGAGACGCCCATAAATTCGGAATTAGCCCAAATACGCTATTATTGAACTGCTTAAGCTTCTTAAACCTTCACACAGCCAGGCAGAGATGAAGGTATGTGTAGACCAGACTTGATATTGTTTCCTATCAAAATAAAATCTCTCTGTAGGCAAGATGAGCACCACTGCAAAACCTGAAAGGCTCAAACAAACATTGGTTTGTCCTTCAAATGGGCAATGGTGCATAATGAAGTGAAACTTCATTGCAATATTGTAATATTATGTGCATGTCTTTTTGATTTCACTACAAGTCAAATAAATGTAAATGTAAACATATAAAGAGCATTAGGTCTACACCAAGCATTTTTAACGTTTATTCTTTGAAACTGAATAGCACTTATTTTTATGGAAAGAACTTGTGCCCTGTTTTTGTGCAGCGCACATGATTCGAAGCACAAGTTTGTTTAGTTGTATTTATGATATTGCTAATTGATTTGTTTGTTCCTATTTTATTACTGACTGTTTACTTGTCTTTAACACTTCAATATTTGAAATGTATATGAATTTAGTTGTTTTTGCTATGGTATTTATTTTAAAGCACAGGCAAAATTCCTCTTGCAGTGTTTTGTAGGCTGCTGAGTTTTACTCATGTTATTCAGCTGCAACCGAATGCTTTGTAAAAAGACAGAATACATGTTTGACATCTAAATGTTTGACTTTTTTTTTTTTGCAGTATGCTGTGTATATAATGTAAATAGTAAGTGAATGTTCTGCATGCATGAAATGCCCAGATTATCAGCTACATTTGCTGAAATTTGATGTATGCCTCTGCATGGGATACTGTTTCCCAGAATGCAACGCGCTCCATGTAATGTTTCATCTTCATACGTGTGAGTGAACCGGAGGCAGGGAATTATACATATAACACTTTTTTATACATAAATGTTGCTGTGATCTAAAAACAATATCGTAAATAGGACATAAATTGTACTTTAATCTCTACAGCACATTTCCGATCAAGTCAAATGACGTCACCTTTATCTCTTTAGTGCTTTATACAGTCAAGATTACAACAAAGATATTGAATACTAAAAAAATTGCAGAAATATAATAAGTAACATAAATTTTAAATAATATTTCAATTATGCAAACAGAATTCAGTTCTACTGGGTTATTAGGTCTAGGGAGGTTTCTGTCCCAATAAAATGGCATTCATTTATTAATATTTTTAAGTATGATAATTTAAACTCAATATGTTATTGCAAACTGTTTTATAACGTACTACAGTACTGAATTATAAATATCTACCTAACTACTGTTTGCACAAGTATTATTAGGTCTGTTAAATATGTAAAATTAATTAATTATGAAAATGAGTTCAAGTGGGCATTATAGCATTATTTACTTTATCATTAATTAACAAGCCTTTGTCATGTGGCAACACTTTAGGATACTACTCTGAAACATTTGTTGCTTATTGTATACGGTTTTAAACACTATTCTTTAAAAAAAATAGTTGGAAGTATACACAGATTGTACTGGGCACAGTAAGCAAATATTCCAGTTCAAACACCGCCATAAAGCGGGATTAAAAACCACAATGCAAGTATAATTAAAGTGCAAGTGAATGTAAAGTAAATGTAAAGTATATTTAAAGTGCTCATTAATGGTTCAGATCAAAGCGTCAACACTAATAAGTGTTGTGGACATTAGGAGACTCGCAGTGGTCTCGCGATTTCTCTCACCTTCACTGCAGTCGATGAGCGCGTGCAGCAGCAGAAACAAAAAGGCGCTTTTCGCGAGACGACAACAAACTGCATTAAACATGTCTGTGAAGTATCCGTGATGAACTGCCGTCCCGAAGTAACCTTAAATGTTGCCCTCTCTTCCTTATCCAGTCGTTGTCCTCCACGCAATGGCTATAAGCTCTCTCCACATAACGCTCCCGTGGAGAAAAAAATAGATTCGCTGTTTCAACTACCTGCTCATTTAGTTTCACTTTATCCTTCTGTAATAAGTTTGTTATGAAGTTCGTCGCAGCTCGCGGATCCTGATGTGTTGGTATAGCAGAAACTGGTGCTGTTTCGGTTCTCGTTTCCTAATCTTTGGATTATGTTATTCGCTCGGACTCGCGTCGCCAAAGAGCCCCGTCTGTAGAGGGCGAAACCGAGCATGCGTCAACACACGGGACGGGTTAACCCTTCATCTCGGCCTGCTGTAACAAAAACCCGCTGAACACGAATTCATATATGCATATAATTACTTTCAGCCGCAGGCAAAAGTAGGTTCGTTACTAAGGAAGGGAAAACAGAAAAACAGAAAAAAAACGTGTTATTGTTGCTTTTTTTTTAGTTAGGGATAGTCTAAAAACTACATACATTTATATCTTGTTCTGACCAAACTAAACTGCGACGTTTCCTCTTTTTAAAACAACTGTTGTTTATTTATAGTTGAGTTCGGGTAGTCTATTCTTTGTCACCAAAGAAAAAGACTCTAAAAAAACTCTAAAATATCAAGTTTCAAAACGAAACTACAAATACTATACTTTGACTCGGCTCCCTAAGTAAGTCACGCGTGTTATCGCGATAGTTCCAACAACTGATGCTTTGAGTCATATCTATGCTTTGCTTTCAGTATTCATCTTCTCTTTCATTACCGGCGGTTTAAGGTTAGTATACATGTAAATAAAAAGAATGGACCTGTATGAATTAGATTTTAATAACAATACTTAATTATCTCGGTTGACATTACTTGTTTCACGGTATGTTTATGCTGCTTCGCTAACTTTTAAGTGGCAAACGCCAGGTTACATTCATTTCTTCATAGATCATTATGAAACGATAGCGAGGTCAAGCAAATCCGCAATCACTGACGTGTTTTAAAAGCCTATCGTTACAGGTACATTATGGTCAGCCTTTTGTCAATGTTTTTCAGTGACACTGAACATAAAATAATGTTATGATGCCTAAAAATGCCGCCCCCGTTGGCAATCACTGTATCTGAAGCTGCCATAATTTGATAATCATACTCATTATTCTTTATGGTGTTATCAAGGCAACCCCAGGATGGACTCAAAGGCAGAGATTCTGGAGGAGACCTTAGAGACGCTTTTGAAGGGTGAGGGACTCGAGATGAGAGAGTTTGATTCAGTCCCTGAACAAGTGAAGCCTGTCATACTGAGGAAAAGTGTGTGTTACATTGTCAGCGGAGTTATCTTCAACTCAAAGGTGAAGATGTTGTCATTCTTGCATGTCTTTTAGAGTCTGTCCAGTGTGCATTCATTACAGACAGCCCACATTAATGAGCTATACAGTTTTACTTGGAGGAGCATGACCTTGCTCTATTTTCACTAGTTTGTTAACAAGGTACAAAATTAAAGGCAACAGAGTCAAAGTGGTTTTCGTGAAGTGGCCTTACACCTCACAAAATACTTCAATTTCAAATAACTCTCTTAATGGACATCTTCCTGGACATGATACAGATGTTGAAAGATCTGTCTTTGTATTTTTTCTATTTAAATTTTTGAAGTAACTTGTTTTGGTGGCTTTCACTTTCCTCACGTCTATCTCTCAATCACGACTGTACCTCATATTAAAAATCTAACCAACTGACACTGATCTTACAACGTTCTCCCAGTTGTAGGTGTTGAATACAAAACATCATCAACATATTCAGATACTTCATCTGTGATAAATATTTCTCTATGTTTCACTACCCATGATTAGTCAACTTGTCTAGACACAGAAGTTGAGCATGTGTGTTGGTTTGCGTCATACAGGATGAGGTGTTAATGGTTCAGGAGGCAAAGAGGGAGTGTTATGGCAGATGGTATCTCCCTGCGGGACGCATGGAGGAGCGTGAAAGTATTCTAGAGGCGCTACAGAGGGAGGTCAAGGAGGAGGCAGGAATAGACTGCCAGCCAATCACACTGCTGATGGTTCAAGAACAAGGGCCAAAGTGGGTTCGCTTCGTCATCCTTGCAGAGGAAAAAGGTTAGAAAGAGTGTCTGATTTTAACAAAACTTTATATATATATATTAGAAAAAAGATTTGAATATTAGTATTGTAATCTTACATTAAAATAAAGTTTATTATTATTATTTAATATTTTATAGTCCTATTGAATTGGTCAAAAACAATGGGAAAGTGGTATATGAAAACTTGAGTGGAAAGAGATTTTTATTTATTTGTTTTTAATATAAAACTTGGTTTATTTAAAGTAGGTTTTTAAAAAAAAAAAAAAAGAGTAATCCCAATTTTTTTCTCCAAATCATTCAGCCCTAAAAGGATTTTGCACTTTAAAAAAATAAAATTAAAAAAATATGTTTAAAGTAAAAAAAGCAAATTAAAGTAAATTAAGATAAAAAAACCTTTGCAAATGCAATCTCCAACAAAATCAATTTAATTATTCTAGAATGTCTAATTCTTTCCAGATAACTTTTTAAGTCATCTGCCATCTGGTGTAAAAAAAAAAAATTCATTTCGCAATATAAATTATAGAAAAATTTAATATTGCAGAATTATTTTTTCAAAATCAAACTGTGATTTGCTATGTGTTTCCCATCCTCTACTTTTAAAGGGGTCATGAACTGAGCAGGGTTAAACAGGCAGTGATGTAGAAGCAGATGTTGATGAGCTTCTGCAGAGGCAGGGTTTCATATCACAATGACCTCTTATATCAAGGGAATTTTAAGTTTATAAAAAGGCAACACTTTGTTTTTTTCTTTTGTGCAACCAGGAGGCTCTCTAAAGACAACAGCAGAAGCAGATTCTGAATCCCTTCAAGCTCAGTGGTGGGACCGCGAGTCGCCACTTCCTCTTCGAGCACCTGACGTACTGCCCCTCATTGAAGCTGGAATCAAATATCGCCGAAATCCCTCATTCCCTACATTAAAACCTGTTGACCTCCCATGTCACGTTATCTGCCAAAGACTTTTCGTCACATTCATCTCCAGCAACGGTAGCAATGAGCCCCGTCTGTGGCTGCTGCTGAGCAGCAATGATGCCACTCCTCATCCAAGTCTTCCTATAGCAGTATCAGTTGATACATACAACACAATCCCATGGGCTGCACACAGGCTGATTAAGGAGTGCATACCTTCGTCATCCATACATGTTCAAACATGTGGCATTCTTGGAGTGCAGCACAACGGGAGAATTCCAGGGAAAACAGACGGGATCTGCTTCAACATGCTTGTGCTGTTGGAAAATTTAGAGGATGGGGCTGAAATCAGCAGCCCACCACCATTGGAGGGTGATGCTTACAGATGGCATGACGTGACCAATCCGAGTCTGAAGGCAAAGATAATACAGAGAATTAAAGAAAAATCTGTTCTGCCTGTTCAGAGTCTATAGTGATGCTCTGTCACCCCAGCAGAGGATCAGGACATAACGAAGGCCAGAACTGAACCTGCATTTTCCACTAGAGCACCAAGGCTCAGTGTGTCTAAAGCTTGTTCAGTGGCCATACACACCTCTTTGGCGTCTGCACTTTGTTTCGGTATAATGTTACTAAGAATTAATTCTAATATACACTGATACACATCCACTATACAGTCACAATATAATCTATTTAAAAAAAACAAAAACAGTTCTGAATTTGTAACCCTTTGTGAAAACTTAAATTAAAACACATACTAATACTACATACTAAAACGTACTTTTAATTAAGTGTACAGCAGTGGGTTAATTATTCTTATTATATTTAAAGTTAATATATTCTAAATGTACTACTATTACAATTGCAACATTACAAATGTGAAATTATGACTACGTTTAAATAAATCAAGTATATTGTCAAGTAAAAAGTATATTGTCAAATACACTCAAAAAAAAAGTTACACAAAATCTTAAAAATATAATAATGTTTCATTAGAATGTAAATTACATGCAATGAAGTGTCCGAAAACATTGTTTAGTTTGCACAAGTATATTATTATAAAGTATATTATTTCTGTAATGGGTCCTCTTTTTAAAAGTATGCTGAAGTGTATTTCTTTTTCACAAAGGACTCTCATACTTAGGCAGGGACTATAGCTGTAGGTCAGCACAATCTGAATATAGCGCCGTCATAGCATTTCACCTCAGTCATCATCATATGAACAATTTAAAAGAATTATTGCTGTAAGGAAAAAGTCATGAAAAATGGGTTTATGGTTGATGATAATGTAGGTTTAGCAATATTTCTTAAGTCCATCTTTGTAGGGTATTGCAGCATCAAAGTATCTGTTTATTTTTATATTTGCACATTACAAAACTAGCTAGTACAGGAAATCACTTTTTCACTTTTCACATTATAGTACAGCTATTACAGTGTGGATGTATAGCAGTGGTTTTCAAGCTTTGGGTCACGAGAAAAATATGTACCAAAGTTCAAGACTCAGGGAAGAAGGAAAGAAACGTTACTGGTGTTGTGCTCAATGTTGAACAAATATTGTTTCCCCTAAACATACGACTTAACATACCAATAGGGAACAACACCGGCCCTATCCTACTTCACTATATATATATTGTGTTTTCCAATATGGGTTGCGTCACTTTTAAAGAGAACAAAAATAGGGTTGCTCTTAAAACTGTTTGAAAACCAATGATTTATAGTTACCTCTGTTAAAAGAGCTCTTTCTTCATCTCAGTTTGGGTCATATTTTATCAAATCAACTATATAATCTATTCTAAGTTATAACCTATTATTGATTATAAAATGCATCTATTATTTTGCATAATGTAGATTTTAAAATGTAGTTTTAATGTGCATGAGGTAAAGGATCTTCCAGGGTTTTCAGGGTTTGTTTGCCTGCTTAAAACGTGTTTAAAATTAAAATGTGAAAAAGTGATACATGTTCAAAGTATAGCCTATATATCTTACAATACTTTATAAAAACATGTCTAAACCACTATTTTGGGAAAAAAATAACTATTAAGATCTTTGCTTTATATGATATGTGACCATCCTGCTGTAAATTTTTTAATAAATATTATTGGAGGGAGTAATGTTGATGGGAGTTTTCATTACTAAGTAAATCAGTTTATTGAAAGAGTGTAATATTTTAAAGTGTCTGAAGCCCTTATACCATCACACCATTTCATTGACCAATAGCGCTTTAGCACCGCCCCGCGCATACATCATGTTAGCTTACATTAGCATGCTGTGTGCTATTTCATCAGATTTTACATGACGAAGGAAACGCTATCAAAGGTACAAAACACCTGCATCACTTAAGGTGCTAGGAGAGGACCATCCTGCTGCAGCACAAACATCTTCCATCAAAGACTCTTTAAAGAAGGCCTGAGAAGAAGCTTTTGCTCTAGTTGAATGATCACTCACCCCTAGAGGCAAAGTCAACCCACGCACCTCATAGGCCAAAGAGATAACCTCCACTGTCCAATGTGCCATCCTCTGTTTGGTGACAGCAGATCCTCTGCTCTTACCACCAAAAAAACAAAAACAACTGTTTAGATCCATGCGACTGTGCTGTGCGGTCAATGTAGATCATCAGGTCCCTCACCGGATAGAGACTACCTGATCCCACAATAGCAGGAGAGAAATCCTCTAAAACCACTTGCTGAGAGTGAAACACAGTTGAAGCGGCCTTAGGAACATAATCAGGCCTAGGTCACAGTAAGAATTTAACCAGCCCGGGGCAAAATCCATACACCAAGGGCTGATAGAAAGAGCCTGCACATCCACTACTTTCTTAAGGGAGGATAAAGTCACCAAAAGAACCAATATGAGGGTTAACAGTTACAATTGTCCCCAATGGCTCTGGAACGAGGGAAAAGCATTAAGATTGGTTTTGGGCCATTCGTGGGCCAGGACATCCACTACCAGAGGTGACGGGAGATGAGAAAAACCAGAGCAGGCAATGTGTAGTCATGCTCAAAGCAAACAAGTCCACTTCCTCTTGGCCAAACCTCTTCCATATGAGACTCACCACCTGGGAGTTTAGTCCCCAGCCTCGAAAGCAAGTCTGCTCCAGAGTTCAGACGACCTGGGACATGGACTGCTCTGATCAACAGGAAGTTGGTCTGAGCCCAATGAAGAATACGCCTCGCCACCCAACCTACACAAGGTTGCAGGTTGCCCCTTTCTCTAAAAGCAACAATAGAACGCCTCCACCCGAACTCCTTTCTGAAGGAAATTGGGTCTCATCTTTTGGCTGAGAGTGCAAAAGCCTCTGTGTGTCATCCTGCAGAGCAGTTTACAAAGAGGTTAGATATTTTAATAATAATAAGTGGAGCAGTACCAACTGAACTACAGGGGACGCTGCCATCAAGCCCAACAGTCTGAAGCATAAACCTACCGACAAGCCCTTAATGACTGCACACATGCAAGAGACAGACGTGCACACATTGTGTAAGAATTAAAGTCCACCCCCAAGAATGTTGTTTGCTGATATGGCAGCTGAACACTTTTTATAGGTTCACTCACAATCCCAGGGTTTCCCATACATTGATTTATTTGTGACGGGCCACCACAATATCAAAACTGATGACCACCACAAATAGATTTTCTAAAAGGTTTTGACTTAATTGAATAAACATGAACACTGGAGGCAAAGGCAGTGTGACGTGGATTATGGTATCTTAAAGTCGCCGTGATTTTGCCCAGTAAGACATGTTCCTGGATCAACATTATTGTCCAAAATTATAGACTTAACCCAATCCCTACCTAAAAAAAAAAAACCCTAAACCTAATCCTACCCATAATTTATTCCTAAAATCAGTGGGAAAAGATAGCTGATTGACAAGGGTGTAGAAGCACTTAACTCTGGGTGTAAGCCTAAAACAGATATTTTCGAAAAGTTATATCTCAATTGTGATGGGTTGATTGTAATGTTGTTCCAGGAACATATTGTACCTGGTGAAATCACGCTCGCCAGTGTCTTGCAGTTCGTATTCATATATTATGGTGAAAGTATTAAAGAAGCCCTAAGGAGAGAGGTGAAAGAGGAGGTGGGAATAGACTATAAGGCAATCACATTGCTGCAGATTTAAGAAAAAGTGCCAAGATGGATCCACTTTGCTTTTTTGGCTGAGAAAATAGGCAAGACATGTAAATATTTCACAACTTGCTTGTTAATCTAACCCTGCATTCCATTCGAAAGGGCCTAATCCCTTCAAAGGGTTTACCCTCAGAGTGTGTGCCTCAAATGGTTGAAGGGTGTAGGGGACCAAATGACTGTTTCTTAAACTGCCCTTCTGCGTCATCATCCCATGCCCACCACACGGAGATGCCATCATCATGCAAAGAATCTGCACAAAGGATCATAGGAGGCCGAAGTGTCCATCAGTTGTACCCTTCGAAAACTTTCATTCTGAATGGCCCTTTGAAGTGGCCTGTTTTGAGCACTTTAGTTTGGAACAACCCTTCAATATGGCTGCCATGATTGTTTTCCCTCCGAAGGTTAGGAACGCACTGTAAGTATCTAATTGTCACACGGTTGCTAAGTTGTTCTCTCATTGCTTCTTCCATCCACCAGGGAGCACTCTGAAGAGGCCAGAAGATCTAAACGGTAGTGATCATGAATCTCTACCTAAGAATATCCGTAAACGTGATATTCTCACCCTCATTGATCCTGGGAGAAGATACTGCTGGTTCTCTGAGTTACAGCCTGTAGACTTACCCTGTGACATCATCTGTCAAAGGCTTTTTCTCACGTTAATCTCCAGGAAACACTAACCCTGAGAATGGTGATGAAGAACACATATGTCTGTTGCTGAGCAATGACTCCCAACTTCCTGTTGAGGCACAGTCAAAGCACAAACTCTTGCATTCACAGCAAAAAAAAAAAGGTAAATAAAAGAAAGCTGGGTTAAGTATTGCATGCCCTCCTTTTATGAGCAGCTAAGTGTGAACACCTGTGTGATTCTGGAAGTACAGCACAACAGGAGAATTCCCAGCCAAACCGAAGGGGTTTGTTTAAACACTCTCGTGCTGTTGGAATATAAAGAGGAAGAGGAGGAAATCAGTCTCAGCATTCCACCAAAACCAAAGAATGATGGTTTCAGACGCCGTGAAGGGACCAAACAGAACTTGAGAACTGAGATATTACAGAAGATTCAAGAGGCGTCTGTCCTGCCCGTAGAAAAAAAGCCTATGAATGAGAACTTCTCTTGGAATCTTTACTGAAGACATTTAACACTCATGGTGCTGTGAATTACATATTTGCTCGGTCTGCCGTTTTATTACAACAAATTTACCTCCACTATGCGACTTTCATCATCATCATTTGTTTACAACAAAGATAATAACTATAAAGATAATGATATAGTTTTTAAAAAATTAAATTAAATTCAAAAATATAAAATAATTGGGGCAAAAAGAATTAAACTAATTGAGATATCTATTTTTGGTGTTTATGAACTTTGGTGTCTATTTTTAATGCTTTAGCAAGTAAAGAAATGTTTACATAATTAAATCCCCGATATTTGCCTATGGAATTTTGATTGGTGTTTCTTGCATTAATTTACTTACGGTATTTTTTTCTAACAATAATTATTATATAACATTTTGTGAATAATGGAAGGCGTCACAAAAGCTGTTATGTGTTATCCTTATACACAGATGACAAAAAACAAGACACATGCCAAGAAATCAATATTGAGGCTATTTATATTAATAATATATGTTTCTACTCTGTGAATAAGAACTGCATATTATTCCAGAGCAAAAAATATTTTTTTCTTTACATTCATAAAAATCAAAAAGTATTAGCTTCTTTCGGCTCAGAAACAACTTTCATTTTTGACTGATAAACTCAAGTTAATTTGTTTTTTTTACCCCTCCCATCCATCCATCCAACTACTCTTCAAGTTTCTTGCTATACATTTTCCCAATGAATATCCAGTTTCACTCAAAAAATTTGTCACATTATGAACTGAATTAAAAGAAAAATTGCATAATCAGTATCACGTGAACCCCCATATTGATGTTTTTGTCTTAGTAAACATAGTACACTGAAAATTTCGTATTATCTTAAGTTATTTTTTGTTGTACAACTTAAAAAAACTAACTTGTGCAGCAAAACTTTTCATAAAGCTACATTTAGTTTTTTGTGTCACAACTGCATTTAAAGCAGTTAATACCAAAGAGACAATGGATGTAATGAAATCGGCAAGAATAGTTTAGGAGTTTATTGCTGTGACAGCAGAAATAAGCATGTGTTGCGTACAGTCGTCAGAACTCTATAGAAAATAAAGTTCTGTTCTGAGTACTTTCCAATGGCAAATCACAAACACACAAACCAAACACATCTGTGTACCTATCTGGCCCTTTGATTCAGCCATGTAACATACAGAAGAATAAAACAACACTTGATTATTCACAGGCTTTACAAAAGTAGATCAAAGATAAATAAAATTACTTTACACACCATAATGATATACTTAAACAAGTCCATATTTCAAAATGAATAGTTGAAAGGGGATGTGCAATGGCTTATAATCCATAGAGTATGAATTCTGATCCGAGATCAGGTTTTGATTTGTATATCTGAATGAAAAAGCATTAACAGATGTAACTGACCATAATAGTTAAAGAGAACTGACTGACTGAGCCTAAAACCTAAAATAATACATAAAATATAGTATATATAGTAAATAAAAACTTTAAATATTGTGCAAAAGACATTTTTTTCTATTGCTTCCATCTAAAGTGAAATGTAATCATTTAGCAAGATGTGAAGCTGTGGAGAATAAACGACTTCATACATCACACAGTCATTGTGAAATCCTGTTTTACCAGTTTGAATTGTTTTTAAAAAAAAACCTGACATTGGATAGGTTGACTCCTCCCTGACAACATTCGACGAAAGTGACCTGTATATCTATAAATATTGCCACTTAACTCAGCTCTGTGCAAATCCATTTTCTCCCAGTAATGGAGCCATTCAACTAATGTTGGGTGCTGATCCTTTGTATTTTCTTTGGTTTCAGCATCATGGGATCACTGCTCTTCTATGGGGAGTTTGACAAATGCAATGGCAGCCAGTTCCTTGCAGAACTCCTCCAGAACTATCACCCCCTTCAGCAGGGTAACATGATCCAACCTGGCAGAGAAAACAGACCCATATATAAATATATTGTATTAAAAAAAAAAGAAAAAAAGCCTGACCTCTCCACATTTTTCTTAAAAAGAAACTTCTTAAAGGGATAGTTCACCCAAAAATTGTTATTACTATGTTGTAGTATTTAAGGCTCGAATACAGATTTTTTTTTCCCCAATTTACAGTCTGGGATTCGTAAAACATTGTTTACATTTGTCAACAAGAGGCATGTTTCTGCACGAGTTTGTTGTGAAAGTCTTACACAGTCTCCTCCTCCAGTCCCATCAGCTGTCTCCTGATCATCATCAGGTTGTCTGTCACATTGTGGATCTGTTGGATCCTCTGCATTAGCTCCCCGATCACCTACAGGAAACCACAATGCTCAGGTTTTGCTGGTCCAAAAGTCCGTAGCTGACACATAAGGCAACTTTCATTCACAACAACATAAGTGTTTGGCTCACACACGGGTCTCACCCTGACTAATGTGGAGAAGAGCGATCGCGCCCCAGGACTCAGGCTGATGTACGGGTCCAGCAGGTATTCGTGCAGGTGAGGGTGAGGAAACACTGCCAATCTGGACAGAACTGACGTCACCTGCAGATTCAGCTCATATGGCTGGCAGAGGGAAACAAATGCAGAAAAACAGTGAGAAACAAAAAGAGTAAACATACAGAAAATAATATATTTAATTTATAGTTTTTATATAGTTTTTTTTATTAACACATTTCAGCCATCTATCCTGACAAAAAGTCATAATTTTGTGCATGTTTTCTAGGCTGCATGGGTTTGTGTACTTTTACGTCCATTCATTTTTGATTTTGAACCCAGAAATGAAATAGGGAAAATGTGGTTCTTCTTTAATGGTTCAAATACTGATGAATAGAAGGATGCGGCGTATAGCCAAGTAGGGTGTCCCATGCTCAGAATTTGTGCTCTGGATTTAAACCATCCAACACACACACAAGCATTGATCAATCAGTGAATTTTCTGATGATTCCTTGAATGCAATGGCCAAGCATTTCAGTTAGAATCTACTCACTGCTCAAAATGCAAGTTTTTTGCAGGGCTGTATGCTCAGGAGTCTCTCATTATAACAAACCAAGTATAATGAAGAAAACAAAGAGATTCACTGTGCAGTGTAGAGCTTCAACTTCAGCTTTAACTAGGCGACACTTTTCAGTGATTATAAGGGAAGCGCAGTTTGCATGCTTTCTTAGCTATAGTGCAATTTAAAGTTTTATTACGTTTTGTTTTTCACATATATATTATATATTTTACCCCATATATTAAAGCCTTGTATGTAGCACTCTAGCATGATACTTTGAGTAACCATACACAGTCCTCTACTATACCATGACCCAGACAGCACACTAAATTGTTCCCCAATATATAATTTAATGAAGACAAATTTCCCAGGATTTTGCTACGTCTATTTAAAAATAACATTTTAAAGTAATGTATTATGTTTCTAAACTTGAGACTTCTCTAGTTCTCAATTGAGCGTGTGGGAGAAGCATTACTTCTTATTTGGCTAAAGAACAATTAAATCTAAAATTGTAATTTTTCTATATTAATTAGTGCATGTTGATAATGTTTATTAAAGGGTCAAAAAGGGTCAATATTTTACTTTTTCGGGCAGAATTTTGTGTGTACAGACCCAATTAAATTTTTGGTGATTAGCATAGCATTTAAAAATACAACAACCATTCTTTTTTCATTATTTTTCTTTGTGATTAAAAAGGGAAAAATGAATGGACGGAAAAGTACATGGACCTGCATGCGAAGCTGAAAATAAAATCAAGTCAAGGTAAAGTGGAAATGTTGTGGTCTACTACTGTACCTGCTCTAGTATGCGTGCAATCCTGTCGAACAGGATTTGTAAGAAGTGCCCTTCATAGAAGTCTGTAGCTGGGCTGGGTTCAGTGGTTTTGACAGAATCTGGCCAGTTCCAGTCCCGTGAAAGAGCAATACATTCTTTTAACTGAAGAGAGAGAGAGAGAAAGGACAGTTGAAGAATATTTGAAAACCAAACTTGAACATGCACAGTCGATAGTTGCTGTACATTTGGCTTGAATGACTGCATGACGTAAAATGGCCCAGCTTTTATTTAGTTTTTAGTGTGTCAACTCACCAGTTTGTGTGCATCATGAACGTACGTGTCATATCCTGCTCCCTGCACCAGATGTGATGTTTTTGCCTCTTGGGGCACTAAACACAAGAAGCTAATAAAATTTTAAACAAATTAGAATCAATGTATAGACTAGTAATAGACCAACATCAAACATATCACAGTTGCCAATGAATTGCATACATATTTAATATATTATATAGTTTAATAATTGTATATATATTACATGTATAAACTTGTTAAAGCATCTGTTTAAAACGGAAGTCTTTCGTAACATTATACATGTCTTTTGATCAATTGCAATTTACTAAGCAATACTTGCTTAGTAAAAGTATTAAAGTATGTATTATTAAAAATGTATAGGCTTTGGTTGAAGATCTGCTGAACTTCTTCTAATGATACCTGTTGACGACGTCTGCAACTTGTGTGTGCGTTCTGTGATTATGTCTCTCTCTGACACTGGGCAGAGACAGAAGAGGCTCCTGGCTGCCGAACCCGCTGTCTTCATACATGTCTGTGAAGAAGGGATCCTCTTCCAGCTCCCTGAAGGAGAAAGACAGTGAGAAATCAACGACAAGTCACTATGAGAAATAAGAGAATCTGTGTTCAGTCTCTCTGCTCACTCAGACTCTTCCAGAACATCACTCTCGACTCCATGTCTCTCGTCCGTGACCCCTGACCCCGGCAGCCTGTAGCTGCGCTTCTCAAGGTTACGCAGCAGCAGATTGGTCAAGATGCTCTTGCTGGGCTTCTGTAGAAGCTCCTCGAAGAGACGCAAGGTTGTGATGCTGATCTGAGAAAATGGCAAAAGAAGCATTGTAACACACGGTGATGCTCCCTTTAATCTATTAAAGGGAAAGTTCACCCAAAAATGAAAATCACCCGTTGATTTGCACATCTTCAAGACATCTTAGATGTGTATGACCTTCTTTTTTCAGATGAAAACAATCAGATATACTGTATGTACAAAAATGTCCTGGCTCTTCCAAGCTTTAAAACGGCAGTGAATGGCTACTGATTCAATAGTCCAATAGAAGTCCAATAAAGCGCATCCATCCATCATAAAAAATTCCTCCACAAGACACCAGGTGATTAATAAAGGCCTCCTGAAGCCTTGGTGATATTCAGGAAAGTACATTGCTTGTGCAATGAATATAAAAACATAAAATTCATACATGGGTATTTCTTCTTTCATATTTTGAATTATAAGGGCATTCTAACTACATACTAATAGGTTTTATCATGCAGTGAATGCTTTTGGACCTTCAAGACATGTTTGTTTGATTTTTGCAAAGTTGGTGATATACTCAATACCAGTTCTTCTATCATCTCTCAGTCTCTCACAGTCATACATACAGCACAATAACATTACGTCAGAGAAATGACTTTAAATTCTAATCAAGGAAAAAATCATACCTTCTGTTGTCTTCTTTTTTTTTTAAAGAACTTCAAAAGTTGCTCTTGAACCATTTTGCTTGAAAAATGACAAAAACCTGCTTCAGCTTGTGCACAGCTTGTTACATTACTGGGGTCAGATCGGCCAATCAGAGAATTGTAACATTTCATTTGCGTTATAAGTTTTATATAATACAAAACATTAATAATGTTAAATGTTTAAGGGGGTTGGTGGTTTTACAGAGGGGATGCTTTTTGTCTTTTTTGTCATCCCACTCAATTTTTAGCGCTGGACGTAGTGTACACAAGGGTGATAGGTGACAAATGTAGAAGCATAGAGGAGAGAGAAAAACTAAACACCGGTCATGAATTGGAAGTACAAACATTTTGTAAAGAAAAATATTGGAGGATTTCGATTTTAGCCAAGAGGAGGCTGGTTTTCCTTTAATAAAGGAGACTTTGCGTCTTTTGCTCTTGTAAACAAATCTTGGTTCTTACGAGATAAGCCGGAGCTTAAGCTACGCCTACATCATCCGCTGGATGTCCCTCTCTCATGAATGAATGCGCACACGACAGTTAGCTGAAGCTAAGTTTTAAATATGGATATTTTTCTTACACAAACGCACTGCTTCACTTCAGAAGGCCTTTATTAACCCCCTGGAGCCATGTGGACCACTTTTTTATGACGGATGGATGCACTTTATTGGACTTCTATTGGACTAATGAATCTCAACTGCCATTCACTGCCTGGAAGAGTCAGGACATTTCTTAATATAACTCAGACTGTATTTGTCTGAAAGAAGAAAGTCACACATGTCTAGAATGGCTTGAGGATTAGTAAATCATTTAATCTTCTGGCTCAGTTACCTCGTCTGAGATGTGGTCGCAGTGTTCAATAAGGCGGTAACGTAGAGTGTGTGTTTGTGTCTCCTCTTGCTTTTCACACTGTGTGTCGCTGCCCAGCAGAAACTGAACCAGTTCTTCCAGGAGTGCAGGAGAATGTATGTGACGTACAGAACAGGACAGCAAAGCAGTGTGTACCAGGATCCCAGCCTCTGACCTGGACAACCAGAGTTTAGAAACTAACATCACTCTTCCTGTCGTGCTGCAAGCTCACAATTCTGATGAATGGTTTTACTCACATCTGAAGCAGTTGAGGCTGAATGACCCCTTTAAGCCACTGAAGGTGAATTGCTCTGGCCATTTTAACACCAAGTACCTACAGGAAAACACACATACAAATATGCATAATTATGTGCAATATGTTTATAATGTGTAGTATGACAATTTTTATACCATAAATCTTAATGATTAAAAAGTAGATTTAGAAAAACAAACAAACACCTCTTAAAAAAACAACACCCAAACATCAAATAAACAAAACAAAGCAAAAATGAAATATAACAAACAAAACAACAAACATAACAAAAACAAGCTAGTGTACTAGTACTAAAAAGTATCTTGCACACAGCAATCACATTTATTTAGGACATTTTTTCGAACTAAAGCAAACACACATACACGATCAGCACAAAAATAATGATTTTGTCAAACCCCTGGTGCTTCCTTGGTGAGCTCATTGCAGTAGTCCAAAAAACAGAAGAACTCCTGGACGTTCTCACTGCTAGGAAACGACTCTCTCTCCTCTGGACTGTCCTGTGTGAAATGATCCCTGCAGAACCAACACCACATCTTCAGGATGCATGTTTACAGTAAGCAGATAAGAAACAGGTCCACAAATAAAGTGAGTGTAAACACTTCATCACTCCATAACAAACACACACCTCCACTGTGCGCCGGCGTAGCTGTGAATGTCTGCAGGGTTGAGTGATGAGGGAATGAGGCAGTAAAGTTCAGTCAGTCTCTGAGCGAGGAGCTGACACAGTGGCGTTCCCTCAGCCAGAAGATGAGCAGTGTCCTCCTGAGGTGAACTGACCAGCAGCAGCAGACTCTCCATGGATCGGAGCGCAACACGACTTTTCTAAGAACGACAGAGAGAGAGAGAGAGAGAGAGAGTGATTATGAGCTCCAGTGCTCTGTGTACAGCTGTCTGTTCACACAAGCTAAATGGTGCAGAAGTTTATAAATTAGATTTTACACAAAAACGGTCCACACAAAGTTGCCCTTTTGCCATTTTATACTTTATAATGAAAGTGAAATTCATCGGCTTTGAAGTACAACATATCACTAAACTACAAAGTCTATTTTTACAAATATGTTGCAAACAATTGTATTTTATTTAATGTTTTATCTAATAGAAAGTGACAAGAGGGTGTAAATTAGGCATCATTTTTGAGAATCAACTTCTCAGAGTTTACTGCAACCTAATCTTTCATAGAAACGTTGAGTGCTTCATTTCATGTCAAAATTTGGTGACTATGTTGTCGAAATGGTAAAAATGGTGCTTAAAAGTGTGCAAAAATAGACTGCTCCAGATTCAAAAAGTAGGAAAATAAATAAGATAAATTACTTTTCTTTAAAAACAATGAGGTTGTGGCCATCTTCTAGGCCTTCACCAGACAAGATGAATGGTTACTAATCAAGTAATTAAATTAAACAAACAAATGGTATATTAATAATAAAATACATTAAATACATTATTCTTTAGGAAGCATTTCTTTCTTTCATTCTTTCTTTCTTTATATTATATTATTTAGTTGAATGGAATCATTTTAATTTAATACTTAATTGTCATTTAACATTATAATTGTGAAATTATTTGACTTTTGTGCAAGTCCTAGTTTTTATGCTAGTTATAATTAAACACCAAATGTGCATAAAGTTTTGTGAAAAAATATTTATAACTAAAATATCTCTCCGTCACTGTGGTGTACATACATTTAGGATTTTTTTTTAAATCTACATATATACAAGTGTTAAACAGCATGTGCTGCAAGTATATATATATATATATATATATATATAAAAAAAAAAAAATTCTTTTTTTTTTTTAAATCTTCAGATGCAGTCATCTGTGTGCAGTCATTTGAGATGCACAGTGTCATTTTAAATGAACTTGGTTACAAAACTGAACTTGGTGTAAATAAGCCCTGGGAATCTTCTGTTTAAGCTGCACATCCACTCTGTTGTGTATCTCTTCACGGTGACCCACCTGACTCTTCCCCAGGTGCATGAGTACAGGGATCATGCCTGTGGCTGTCTGAGGTGAGCTGGAGGCGTGAGCTCCGCTGTGGGACGAGGGAGTCCTCTCAGGACTGGAGGCTCCGCTGCAGCCCTCCTCCACAGCCTCGTCTGAGGTAGAGCTGCACCTCTTCTGAGAGTCTTTGCTAATCTTTGAGACGGAGATGTAGATGTGTTTGACATTCATTTATCACAGCTTCACATTCTACATGAGTTTAAATGACAGTCAACACAGTGGTGAAAGAGGACATGATGAAGAAAGTACCTCAAGGATATAGTTTAAGACATAAGGGTCTTTTTTGACGCGAGTGCAAACAGCAAATAAAAACTGAGACTCCTCTGTTTCAGTCTTTGAATCAGGGAGTCCACATAAATCGATCAGCTTCTATAACAGAGAGTGACAAAAAAAGAAAATTAGATTTGAGATTTTAGATTACTTCACAGTAATGTTACCTAATTTTTCATTCAAGCACAAGTGAATTCTAATATATATGCTTTCCAAATGTTACAATTCTACACTCAAATAAAAATAAAGATCCCGGTGATAGAAAGTGTACAGAAATAAACTGAATAAAATACAAAAAAAGATGTGAAATTAATAATAATAATAATAACATTTCACTGTTAGAAGTGGAATCATTTACAATTAAAAAAATCAATCACCTATGTTAAAAAAAAATTGTAAACAACATTTTATTCAGCATTGATGCATTAAATTGATCAAAAGTGTCAGGAAAAAATATATATTTAATGTTTATTTTATTTTACTTTCTATTTTTTTTTTTATGCATCACAATTTCCATATCATGCAGCACAATTAAAATATTATGCACCACAGCTTTCTTCTTCGATAATAATAATAGTAAAGATTTGCATTATATTACATATTACACAATATCACTGTTTTACTGTATTTCCAATCAAATAAATGCAGCTTTGGTGAGCAAAAGAGACATCTTTTAAAAATATAACAGTTATTTTGACACAAAAGCACAATGTTCTAAACATTTTCACACATGCTCTTTTCCATACAGTAACGGTTCCTCCTGATAATGTCATACCTGTACGGGCCGATAGACGTTGATTAAATGCAGCACAGGTTTCTGAATCTGGCTCAGGACTTTAGAGAAGAACAACATCACTTGTTGACTCATGCCAGGAGGATACTACACAAAGAAGCAATATTTCAGTATATTTACAGCTATAAATATCTTTAATCTCTGTCTTGAGTCTGTGTTTTCATACCTGTGCTTTTCCCAGTGTGCAAAGAGTCTCTAGTAATTTGTGCTGGAGCAGGTACTCCATGCAGGGACCCGTTTCCTCTCCCTTCTGTTTCTCCTCATACACCAGGATGTCCAGCATCTGTCTGAGGCACCATGGGATGTCTGTCTGCTTCACCGGCCGAGACTCATCTTTGCACAAGACAAACATACAGTTAAAACTTTTTTTCTCTAAGGTATGGCATAAGTACACTTTTTGTCTGATAAATGAAAACACAAAGGTAATTACTGCTTAATGTGAATCTACACTCGTAGTTTTACCTGTAGTTTCGATGTAATAGTTGGTTATTGCTTTCCAGTGATCCACAAAAGAGTCCAGCAGGTTTATCGAAGGCTCCCTCTGTAAGAATCAACAGTATTATACTGCAATTACACTTTCACTAACATTATTAATTCAATATTTTCATTAATATGAACATGGAGGTCCTATAAATGCATAATTCTTCACTGTAAAACTCAAAGGTAGTCCTGAGTTATAAGCAGGAAACGAATAAATTCATAGAAAATATTATATATATCTATATATATATCTATATCTATATATATATATATATATATATATATATATATATATATATATATAGATAGATATATATATATATATATATATATATATAGATATATATATATACATACAATGCAATTGGGTTTACGAATACCTTTTATGCTATTTGGGTTTACGCTGTTATAATGTCAAGGCGTTTTGTGTTGTATAGGTCTTCAAATATTTTATCTACGTTAAAGGATATATATATGTATATATTTTATTTTCTTGGGTGGTTGGTTTTAAGGACATTCTTTCCTCTTCCTGTCAGAAACTTGTCCAGACCTGCGCATTTCTGCAACTTCCACGTGAACAAATTCTCAACTGACAAACCCAACAGTGTGATCAATAAATAAATAAAAAATCACATATATCCTTCACAATTTATAAAAATCGCATCTATGGACTGATTAAACAATAAAAGACAGTACATCCCCGCAATCTAGTGTTTAGTGCTCTATGTATTCAACAACTGTAGCACAAAGCTAAATTTAAGACGAGGTAACGTTATATATCTTCATATAACGCACTGAACTACATGACAACATGCTGGCAGTCATTTTAATCGCATATCTGGTTCATATACAGCCGTTATACACGTCTGTAGCACTTCTATAAAGTTTTACTGTATCATGCAACAGGTTAAAGTCTCTGAAGTTGTTCTACATTAGCTAAGCTAAGCTAACAGGCTAGTTTCAAGACATTCAAGTAAACAAGTCAGTGTTTACTCACTGTTTCCAAGGCCTGCTGCAGAAAAGCCGTCACTTTATTAAACATGTCCATGGCTGAGCTTATAACATTTTATGTGAAGTCTGGGACATCTTTATATCCATCACATAGCGCTGGTGTAGTTTGTAAACATTGTTTATGTGGCTGCTGAGCTTGAGCGATTGGATCTGCCCGCAGAAGATAGTCAACACTAGTCTGACATGACAGCGCACACTACTGAGTGGACTGGGAAATAACACACAACATAAACACTGTTTTCAATCCATATCCAGTTATCTCTATATCCATATCATAAGTGCACCGCAGAAAATGTTTTTAAACAGACTTGATAAACACAACAAGGTACCTTAATCTAGATTTCATGAGAGTTTCAATGGAGTTTCATAAGGAATATAACATGTGGACTGCATGGTTAATTTGGTGGAAAAAAAGTGTACTTAATTGTGCTGAGTGTACATTTGCAGCATACTTCAAATAAAAAAGGGGGTTAGTAACATATATTAGTACTTTTAGAATACACTTTCATGGCTGTTTTTTAAATAAAGTATATCAAATATTATTATAATAGGTACTCTTTTTGAAAGTAGCATATGTTAAAGAGTACATCTTCAAGAAGCTTTAAAATGGTCAGCAGAGTTTAACTTGTCAATCTATGTTCCTTTAACAGCAGAGATCCCCAATGTTCCTGGTGAATGAAATCATCCTGTGTTGTTTCTTCTGGCCACATTGTGGCAAGCATAAATAATGCAATGTAATACCATTTTACATCACAGAAAATTAAAATGCAAACTCTTGTCGTTTTGCACTAAATACAGGATGATAACGGCATCGTTTGACATCATCAGAATGATTCTAGAAAAAAGAAGAACAAGATTCATAGACAGAAATCATGGTTTATCCAGCATTACTTTATTTATTGTACAAATATGTTCATCAGTGGTGTTTTTGTTCTCCACAGTTATATTTTGTACAGCAATATTAGGCTATTATTGTCTTAAAGCTACCAAACTATACAGAAAAACCTTTTTGAAATGAGTGGGATCAATACCAGCAATGCTTCATAAAAACACGGATAAAAAACATGGTTAAGGCACATCATTAGAAAAGCTCAACACATAATATACTGTATGTGCAGTGGAATAACAAAAAAGTACTAATTGATAAATTACCACAGATTTGTGAGTCTAGTGAAAAAATAAAATAAAACAAGGAGGTAATTATTCTCTTAATTAATCAATGATCAGTTAGTGATACACACATCCTGTCTGATCTTCACACTGACGATTCCTGATTTGGACCATGACGATGCCTTCCTGAAAACTGCAAACACAGTTTAGGTCGGGTTCAAAGCAGTGCAAAGTGATATACATAAGGATAAATACTGTGCCATGATGATAAACATAAAACTCACTTTATTTAAATGTGCCACTCTCTAGACATAGAGTTATTTAATACCTGACATGTTGCCGCTTAAGTTATCATTAATTTCTAAAGAAATGTACATCAGCATCATCTCAACAGACATTTATAAATGTAAAATGTTTTACAGTTGCTCCCTTAACAATTTTGCAACTCTGTGAGTGAAGACGAGATGCTTACGGACAGAGTATGCAGATAAAGAGTCTGTGTGTTCGGTTATTGTCTTAAACGTACCAAGTGCCCCCAAAAAAGAACCAAAAACTTTACAAATCCAAACCACTGCATGATCCACATGCTTGGAAAGAATATTATTTTCAGTGCAATATTATATTGACAATATGAGGGGAATGTGAGTCTTCTCTCGCTGTCACCCTGAAGCTTTGGCTTCCCACTCCTACAAACACAATCACAAAGAAGTTAGTTTACTATTATATAAAGTACTATAATCATTTTTAGAAATATTTTTTTCAGTTGTAATTTTAACTTTAGTTTCAATAAAAAAATATGTCAAAAAAAATTATAATGATGCTTTTCGACTACATCTGGAAGTGGTCAACTGTCTGTTCATTTAATAAAGTCAAAAAAGTCATACTGGTGACTTTTCAGTCAGGCTGGTTTTGGTTGTACCTGCAGTTCATCTACTGAGTCATCCGGAAATCAGATACAATCATAAATTGGTAACACTTTAGAATAATGGTCCATTAGTTAATGTTAGTTAACTGCATTAGTTAACATGATCTAAGCAAGAACAATCCTTCTACAGCATTTATTAATCTAAACTGATGTTAATTTCAACATTTACTAATGCATTATTCAAATCAAAAGTTGTGCTTGTTAACATTAGTTAATGCACTGTGAATTGGCATGAACTAACAGTGAATAACTGTATTTTCATTAACTAACATTAACAAAGATTAATAAATACAGCAATACATGTATTGTTCATGTTAATTAATGAATGAACTAACATTAACCAATGGACATTATTCTAAAGTGTTAACCATAAATTTGTGAGGTAGTCTGTGCATTGTGCTCACGCTGAAGGAATCTTACCCTCCTCCTCTGGAAGACCCTGCCATGATCCATAAACAGGGCAGATGGAGCTTTCTTCAGGGTGCTTTTGGCCGAGGCAGTTCTTCTCAAGAGTGGGTTCAGAAAGCCCCCCTTTAAGAGACAAAACCAGAAGTGAGTGTTCAAGAGTGAGTATATGTTATGCACACACTGTAAGAAATGATTCTGTGGTCATGTAGATTTGAATTATTGTTTTTGATTAAAATGTATTCAATATAATTGTGTTTTTGATTTTGAGGGAAATATTTAATTAAATTTCAAATAAAAATGGTTGGAATAAAATCTACCCATTGTAGTTAAATAAAATTTAAGTATTATATTTATCTAAACCCAAATGGAGAGAATATTGAGTGCATTCAAATTAATGTAATCGGGCTAATTTTAATTGAAAGGCACTTCCTGTCGAAGTGAGCCTTTTTATTTAAAAAATGCAGCAGGCCTACAAGACATTTGAAGCGAGTAGGCTACAGACAGTTAATGTTAGTTTTCTTCCACATTGCTCATCTTGCAAAATTTGACTGGTTGACTTAGGTAAGAAAACTTATTTTGTTATCACTGGGCTAGTAAGAAAAACGCATGTAGTAGTATATTACACTATAAAATGAGTTATCACAGAAAAAGAGACTCAGCAGCAACACAAAGTTGGCTTCTGTTGGAAGGCTATGTGATGTTGTTGCGCTATAATATTAACACAGCATCATACATTTTGGAAGAATTCTTATGTATCGAAGTCAAACTTTTATTTTGAAGAATGTGGGTTACCTTTTTCTCTATCATGGTTCCTAGGTCTTTTGTGTGTTAATATCATATCCTCAGTATGTTTTTTTTATGAAAATAAGTACATCGCGTATAATTTTAAGGTTCCATAAAGCGCAAAATTTGGGGTTTTCGCTGGATGAGGATCTTATATTTCAGATGGCACTTGACGCAGTTCCGTTGGCTTTACTTCTCGTGCGTGGAGCTCGTCTTCCCGAGGCAGGTAACGTAACGTCTCTCTTTGTTTCACTGTTTTGTAAGTTAACTTAGCTAAATCCACGTGAAGTCAGTCTATTAACAGTGTTACTTTTAAGAGCCACAATTTTATTTCTTTTCATGCATTAATCTGTTAATTTTAATGTGGTAATCTTACATTGGCACAAACTCTATAATTTTACTCATACTCATTTATAATTCATACTTTGATTAATAATTTGTTTAACACGTTTTTTTTTCTCCCACAAAGTTTCAATAATGCCATTAAAATCTTTAAAATTACATTAACTCTTCCTCATTTACAATTCCAAAATGATTAAATTGGCAAATATTGTGGAGGAGGACTTCAGTACTCTGACAGTGGCAAAAAGTATTGAATGTTAGACAATTTATATGAAAGAGGTTTAAGAGGCTAAGAACTGATGTGATATCTTTGTCGCCTTTGTGTTTCAGATCAATGGAGAATTTCAAAGAACAACTACTGTACTTCTGGTACCGAAATTTATGTCTGTGTTAGACTGTCACACTCCCAAGCTACTGACGCCATTTTGTGCCAAAGATGGAGCACTTGGAAGAAGACTGGAGATCATAATGGAAATGCTGCAGGTACAGTAATTTTCTAAATTAGAAGTAGCTTTGTTCCATAAGATTTCCAAATTATATCAATAAGGACATCAAACTGAATGATAGACAATTGTCCTCCAGAGCTGCTGTACTATTTTAGAAAAGGAAAAACGGTCTCAGGTTACGTATGTAACCATAGTTCCCTGAGTAGGGAACGAGACACTGCGTCCTCTAGGGGGCGCTTTGGGGAACACCTCGTCGTGACCCGTGTCTGAAGCATACAATGAAAAAACACCAACTTGTTGGCCGTCGACAGCCTCCGACGTCACTACCGGCGCGACTATAAATCAGCACCGGGAGAGCACGTCATTATCTTCTTCGTCTGAAGCTTGCGTCCGAAGCATGGCAGAGAGCTAGAGGACGCAGTGTCTCGTTCCCTACTCAGGGAACTATGGTTACATACGTAACCTGAGACCGTTCCCTTTCGAGGGAACTTCGAACTGCGTCCTCTAGGGGGCGCTTTGGGGAACAGTATACCCACGCCGCCATGCTGAGGGGAATGCAGGCCAGAATCATGGCGAGCACTAAGTACCAACTCTACCATTACTATGGGAGTTGCCCCTGGGACGTTTAGACGGCTGTCTGTGACAGTACCCCTTATGGCCAAAAGGCCTAAGCTACATACCCAACTTAATTGTTAGGGCCTCGGCCCTGGGTAGAGCTGAAGGCTTGGAATCAGGAAAGATTCCTTTAAAGGGATACGGCTAAGAACCTAGCATTTGTACCAAGTCCTGCCTGTCACACAGGGGCTTCCGGTAGCTTACGCATAAGCTTGCTGAAAGAGCTGTCTCAACAGTTCTCTAGTAGCAACACCCTGTTTAGATAGGTATCCGAGGATACATAGGTGGAGTGGCGCCCAAGATGAACGGGGCTTTTACCAACTCAAGAAAGGGCACGAAGCAACCGCGCGAAGCCCTCACCATATAGGATTTTAGAAAGAAGGCAGAATACTAGCGTGCAAACTTACCACAGTGTGGATTTCAGAAAATGTGCAAAGACTACACGTGCACACTTACCATAGCATGGATTTTCAAATACTGTTCTAAGGAGGGGCTCTCGTGGCACTCGGATAGAGCAGCTCATAGATGGAATGTTGCATCTTAAAACAGTATGATTGAGAGTCCTCAACTCGATCTATGGAAACAATACTGGAGCGCTCTGGGAAAAAAAACAGAACTCCGTCTCGTACGAGAGGAGAACTCCGAGCTCAGAGTAGCGCACTCATAGGTGACCCATTTTTTGGAAAAAGGGGAGCGCTGCTAAATTACCACGAGAATCAATAGCCCCTCATGTTGAGAAAAGCGATGCTTGAGGTGTATAAACAAATACACACTGGCTGAATGGAGCCCAAGGAACCAAGGTCTAATCATCTCAAGAAAGGGAACGAAGCGTTACTCCTCATCGTACAGGATTTCAGAAAGTTTGCAGAGTCTTGCATGCAAACTTACCACTTGTGGATTTTTAGAAAGTGTGTTCACATACACACTGACCACCATGTGGTTTTGAGAAAGTACACAAAGCTTAGCGTGTGTACTTAAAGGTTCCTAAGCATCGTAGAGGAGCTGAATCTCACGGGAGAGGCAAGCTCAATTTTACAAACCTCGGGTGAGGGGAGCATCACCTGAGGCAGCATATACAAGAAGACTTCTGTAACTGCCACCTCCACTTCCCGGTAGATACGACAGCACCCCTAAGCGGCCAGGAGACCCCTCGGGGTGACCTGGCCAGACATCCATGAAATTCCCTGCAGTGCTGTGCCAGGCCTGATGATCAAGGAGGCTCCCTCAGAAACCTGTGATCTCAGCCGCCTAATACCGGAACATGAAGCCGAATGGCTGCTGCTGACGAATGTTTAGTAAACACTGTAACTGAGCACTGCAAAGGAAACTCAGACAGAGTTTATTAGTAGACACGTAACCACCAGCAATTAAATACACATAAGTATATACAGAGAGGGTTACATGTACTCACTCACCCTCCTACGCCGGAGCCCCGCTCAAGGGGTACCTCCTTTTAACCTGGACCATCAGTTTCAGGTTGGTTGCTATGGACATAGAACCATAAAAAAAAAATATTATAGGTCCAGCATAGGAGACTGTTATGCGAGAGGTTTCCACCTAACCTCGATCAGGTGGAGAGCTGGTGGTTACAGGGGAATTAGGAAGGGGAGTATAAAAGCAGAAGTTAACCTTTCGAAGTCGATTAACGCATATACGCGTTTGTCTTTTCTTTTAGTAGATACCTCGGTATCATTCTGATTTGGACGAGAACGCTGCCTCGTCTAGATCATACCTCTTAGGTTCTGCTTACCTCCTCATGACCCACGATTCCTCTAACCCCTGCCCGCAGGTGGGGGAGGAGCGCGAGTTGCGACACTAGCCTTCTGTGCCCATCTTTGATCCTCAGATCGAGACAGGCCAGGACCCCTATGTTGTTTGGGCTCAGACCTGGACCTTCGTGGGACGAAGGATCTGAAAGCAGCAGAGCGCGCCTTCGTCTCCCTGAACTTTTCAAATCGCCGCCTCAACGGAAATACCGAAAAGTTCAGAAGGCGAAACCTGAGCATCGGGCAGAAAGCATTTTCTTTCCTCCCGATGTCTGTTCATCCACAGATGTCTCTCCGCTGCCACCATGGCCGCCATAGTCCTGCCCCATGGCGGAGGCGGCCTGCTTGGTAGCATGGAGAGAGATCCATGGTGTGGCGCAGCTCAGCTACCAGATCGGAAAAAGGCCCCAGCCTCTATCCAGGTCTCTTAGCAGATCAGTCTGATATGCTTGAAGCACCAGCATTGTGTGTAATAAAGCCTCAGCCTGACCTGCTACTGCGTATGCCTTGCCATTTAAGCGAGATGATTTTCTGAAGGGGCTTAGATGGCAAGGAGGGAGAATAAGAGAGGAGGTTTCCCCTGCAGAAAGAAAACATTTTTCACATATAAAAATGTATAAATTATTTATAAAAATTTTAGCTCTTTCTACAAGGGCATTCCCTCCTAGCCGCTTTCACGCATCACCTCGATGTCGGCAGATTACTTTAATGCCGAAACCGATGGATGCAAAAAGAAAACGGCATCTTTCATTTCTTTTTAATCCCTGTATGGAGATCATGCACAAATGAAAGGCTCACCTGAGCTGGAGGGTTATGGTCAAAAGGTAATTTTCGCTCAATAACCTCCAACAGCTCTACATACGCAGGGCAGGAGAATTGAGAAGGCTCAGCCTCAGCTTCTTCACCATCCTCAAATATCTCCTGCTTTTCCTGGGTAAAAACCCAGCAGAGCACTAACCTCAGTATGAGAAAGTGTTAAAGATATAACATCATCCTCCCAAGGCTCTCTCTCGTCAGCCGCCCCTTTTTTTTTTTTTTACGATCTCGAAAGGGAAAGTCCCTCTTTAAACCATTCAGACAGATCCATATGTATTCTCACGAGCTCATTTTCTTTCCTGCCTCAGCGTGGACAGATCCTGAACCGCGGGAAGCAGATGGCTTGCCTTTTTTTTTTTTTTTTAGAAGAGAGACGAACGAGAGCGGAGCTTTTTCCATTGAAAAAACGCTCATAGTGCACGCAGATTGCCTCCTCAAAGACATCGCGTGCGTGCTCTTCACCCAAACAAATGACGCAAAGATCGCGTGTGTCATCGGGTGTCAAATAACGCCGACACGGATGCACACATCGTCTAAACGCTTGCTAGTTGTCGCCATGATAAACAGAGAAAGATCGCCCTTACCGGTTCTTTCAGATGCACGCTTCAAACAAAACAGTCAGTTGAAGATGAAGAAGATAATGACGTGCTCTCCCGGTGCTGATTTATAGTCGCGCCGGTAGTGACGTCGGAGGCTGTCGACGGCCAACAAGTTGGTGTTTTTTCATTGTATGCTTCAGACACGGGTCACGACGAGGTGTTCCCCAAAGCGCCCCCTAGAGGACGCAGTTCGAAGTTCCCTCGAAAGGGAACTAATAATAGCTCATGCCTTGAAGATGCTATTTTTTGTTTTACAAATTGATCAGAGGCAAGGTTATTTTATATGTATAGCCCATTTTACAAACATTTTGTCTCAAAGGGCTTTACATAGCATCATGACAACAGTTAGACCCTCACACTGACCGAGGAAAAACTCCCAAGAAAACCCTTTTTTACAGGGTTAACCCTTTTTAATACCTCCAATTGCTCACTGTGAATCCTTCGGATAATTCACTGTTGTATTCACACATGGGGTAATTCAGAAATGACACAGACTTTGTACTATAGAGCTGACCGGGTTAAATCCATTTAATATCAAATTCGAACATTCTCCATCAGGTGATGTCTTTATCATTTCAGGCTTGCAGTGCATGTGTGGAAGGGGCTAATGGATTATCATGAAATTATAAACAGTACATTATCTACTTTAAAGCCATTATGAAGCTCTGCCTTATGGTCTGACGAAGCTTTATACATTAAGTAAAGCAGGCATGTAAAGTACGATCAGAATTGATAGCTGTCATGTGTTTACTTTTCTAAATTACAGAAACATCCAGTTGTTGTTGTTTTTTTTGTTTTTAGTGATTGACTTCCTCCCCAGCACTCTTCGATTGAGAGGACCAGAGAGATTGTTCTTTGGTATCTTAGAAAATACCTTGGAGAACAAGGGGGACATCTTATCAAAGAATTCAACGTAGGTGAACTTAATTTACATTTAACTTAATTCCTCAATTTGGTGATTGATCTAGAAATGTGACCTTTATTTGTAAATTAAATTAATGATGATTTTTTTCAGAATTTCTTTGATCTGAATATTTTTTAATAATGCATCGTGTAGGTCTTAAATTTACTTCTTTCATGGTCTTAAAATGTCTTGAAAAGGTCTAAAATTTGACTTATTGTAACCTGCATGAACACTGTACAAAAAAATCAAAATAAAGAAGAAAACAAAACAAAGAACAATTTGACACCAAGGCCTGCAAGAAAATAATATCTAATAAAATAGATTCATAAGCTATGAAAACAACAATTAATGTATTTTCTAGTAATGTGAGATGCTTGCAAAATATTTCTGACAGTTTTATACTAAGACAATGACAATTTCATGTTGCAGGACACTGAGAACTTGGAGGAACTTGAATGGCCATTACTGTGACCCCAAAGCCTGGAGCTTCTACAAGCAACAGCCCAAAGAACATTGGGATCCTCATAGAGGGCGTGGAAGTAATCACAGGACTTGGAGATATTGCAAGGGCTTGCTCTGTCCTCCTTGGCTTGACCTACGCGCTGAATCTTGATTATCCCAGACTACTGAAGTACACCTTTGAGGAACTGGTGTACACCTTTGAGTGTTCTTGGAACTGGATGATTCAAAGCTTTCTAACAAAGTCCAGTCCCTCAAGAGCAAACTTCAGGCTTGAAATGGGACTGTATTGCAGTGCAGACTTTTGTGCTACACAATGTTCATCTTCTACAGAGCTTGGGAATTGCACATTTGAAAGTGCTATGTTTGTAAGTTGGCACTGTTTTGTCCCAAAAATATTGTACATTTCAATTGTTGTAAATTCAAAGTAAAAATCTATTTTACTCAGTACAATTTGCACTTTTATTATTTATGTTTTGGCACATGCCATTATGGAGTATTTTTCTTTAAGATCTTTATTGCTCCTTTTTTTTTTTTTTTTTAAGTTGAAGTCAGCATTTTGTCCTTTTCAAAGTTCTGAAAAAGTTTGAAATGCTTGAGCAAACTTCTGGCTTGAAAAAAGAGACCGTAGTTGCAGTGTACATGATTTGCTACACAATGTTTAGATTCTACAGAGCTTGGGAATTACACATCTGAAAGTGTTATGTTTGTAAGTAAGCACTGATTTGGACTCTTATCCCACGAATGTCAGTGAGATTTCTAGTTCAAAGTACGAAATGTTTATTACTCTGTACAAATTACACTTTTCTGCTTTTTTTGGTACATGCACCTCTGGAGTATTTTCGTTTAGTGGGATGTGAGGTGAGAAAGCATGGAAACAGGTTTATAGACACATCACCACCATTCTGTATGTCATTTATTTTTGTTTTTACAAAATAGTTTAAAGTCAGCATTCTGTCCTTTTAAAATGTCTGGTTTAAAATGCAAGATCCAACTTCTGGCTTGAAATGAGACTGTGGTTGCAGTGTACAACGATTTGCTACAATGTGTCTAAAGCACAAAAGTGAATTGTTAATAAAATTCTTATTTGAGTATTTAAGTTCTGTACTTTCTGGGCCATATTATTCATAAAAAAGGAATATTTAGATTTAATTAATTTGATTGATTAAATTCAAATCAATGTGCAGATTAATGTAGATGATGATTACTCAATTATGATATGTAGAATCTAATTAATTTTTATTAGTACTATTTACACATTAGGGAGTTTATCCTTTTCAAAACAACTCAATATTTTTGTTTGGGTTATACTTAATTCTGTGCTGTTTTCTATTCAAATCTACTCATATTAAATGAATAACTATTAAGGGTCTCATTTAATTAATATTTACTCAATACTAAACCGTGTGAAATTTAATTAATAATATTGCTTGTAATCTGTTGCCTCATTTTTATTGAGTAGATATGGTGTATTTTTTCTTACAGTGCATTTCCTTTTAAAGGATTCAAATGTTGAAATATCCTAAATGACTCAGACAAGAGTCTTCATCAGACTCCTCCACTTGATGAAGCAGGGTGTAATGGTGGGCTAAACAGCTCTTATCTGAGCTTTATTCTCTGCTCCTCTGGGAGGAAGTGGCTCTCAATCCAACCCACTGTAATTACTGAACTCGCAACGCCAGCAACAACCAACAAACAAAGCACCAAACAAACAGGACAAGTAGCCCAAAATCTTTTAATTTGGAACAAAATACTGAATATATTGAAAAATACTGAAAGAATAATAAAAAAATGACCCAAAACAAAATAATCTCTTCATTGTCTCATGTAATTAACTGATCTTACAAATCAACATCTGCTTGTTGAAAAGTGTTGCAGTTACACGATACAAACATCAGGTGGCAGTGTAATAAAACCTCAGCGGTTCAGTCACCTCCTGCTATTATCAGCCCTTACAAAATACTATGGTGTTACCAGGTTACCAGGTTAAGGTTATCGTGGGAATATCGTTAAACAAAACTAAAGCAATAAAGATTGCGTTGAAAAAACAAAACAAATGTTAGTACACTGCTCTGTGTGTGTACTGTGGGAAGTTACCTGTGCTCGCTCAGTGCAGAAAGCGAGGGAGCGTCTGAAGGAATTGCGTTTAGCTGGTTTCGTCCCCATGCTCATGAGGTTGACCTCTGACCCCGCTCGCAACTGCACCCGTCTCTTTCCTGTCAGGTCCAGCTTCTGCACACCCCTCTCAATCTCAAACAGTTTTGTATCTAAAAACACAAAAACACATGTAATATACACTACCAATCACCAAGTCTCATAATGCACCAAGGCTGCATTTATTTGATCAAAATACAGCAAAAACAGAAACGAATATTGTGAAATATTACTGAATTAACTTTAAATACCTTTTCTATTTGAATATATTTTAATAATGTCATTTATTCCCGTCTTCAGAGTCATATGCTGATTTGCTGCTTACGAAACATTCCTTCTTTATTATTATTATTGTGAGGCATTGTAAGAATTGTTTAATGAACAGGAAGTTAAATTATTTGACATTTTAACATTATAAAAGTTTTACTTTTTTTTTTTTTTACATTATAAAAGTCTTTACCGTCACTTTTGAACATTTTAATAAATTAAACAGTAACAAAAATCAAAATTTGGGAACTGTATTTTATGCAATTGTTTTTGTATAAAAGCCAACCACTTTGATATTAACTTGTAAGCCGAGTTGTTTGTGTACTTTCCAATCCAGCTGTAATCACTGCGCATCAGCTGAGATGACGATGTCTGGAAATCTTCATGACTTCCAGAAAACAAAGATACAAATACAGAATTCCCCTCTGATGCATGCGTGTCCGCTGTCGGACATTGTTAATAGGCATATTAAAATAATTTGAGCATGGAAAGTGTTTTAAGAGCGTTGTGGACGTTGATTCACTTTTCTACTCAATCTCTCTTAATCGCCTCTCTGAGTAGAGCATGCTCTGGAAAGTTGGGTTCAAAAAGAAAACATGATATTCTGAGGATGTGTGTGTGTGTGTGTGTGTGTGTACACCACAAGGCTACATCCCTGCACTGCTTCCAAACCACAATGGAGAAAAAAGCACCAGCCGCCGCTGATCCCTACCAAAATGGGAGCAGGAGAGTGTTGCCCTCCTCTGCTGAGACAGTCCAGAGACCTCACCTCACATGCCCTATAGTACACACGCTCACATGCTCTAAACACAGCTCATAAACTAGCATTCAAAAGTTCAAGGGTCAGTAACACAGCAAGGATGCACTAAATCAACAATAAAGACATTTATAACGTTTCTATTTCAAATAAAATATGTTCTTTTAAACTTTTTATTCATCAAACAATCCTGCATTTTTTTTTTTATCAGAGTTTCCACAAAAATATAAGCAGCACGACTGTATTCAACATTGATAATATTAATAACAAGCAAAATCGCAAAAAAAAAAAATGTGACACTGATGACTGGAGTAATGATACTGAAGCTTTGATCACAACATAAATTATATTTTATTTGTTTTAAACTCTAATTATATTAAAGTAATATTACTGTTTTGATGAATTTTGACCAATTAAATATAGCCTTAGTAAGCATTCATTCCTTTATTAAAACCAACCCCAGATTTTTAAATAGCAGTATATGTCGACTACATCAGATTTCCCTCCTAAACTCATTTCCACAATTAAAATCCATATCTCTAAATGCCCTACTGATAGTACTAGGCCATTCCTATATCATTCCTAGCATAAATATCATTTTGCATGGCACTTGGTATATGTTTCCATGATAAATACGATCAAATATCTCCACTGACCATAACCACACACACTTGGCACAGATGGGATTTCCTGCTAAATTGTGTTTTATAAACCTGATGAGAAAAACAACACCGAAAGCAGATCCATAATCATGATCAAATACATAGAAGGCGATAAAAACAGCACATCGTGTCAGTTTGTGTATGAAAACATCAGTGCATCTAAACATTGTCTAAGAGTGTAATATCATAGGGTCACACTGGCTTTAGCAAATAAAACAAGTGAAGAGGCATGTCGGCACAAAATGATGCTCTGCGATGTTATGCAAGAGCATGGAAAGTTGTGCTTTGAGCTCCGGCACTAGGCACTATATAATTATTTAGCACTGTTCAAATTAAAAGCATATGCCCCTGAATTGTCAAGTATTTGCTGTGGAAAAGGGAGTGAGGGTAAGGGCAGTCGTATGTATTTCTTAATCATGTTTTGAGCTCAAGTGTGAAATTTATGTTTGGTTACAGGAGTGGTCTGTCCTATACATGGCAATGTAGATTACAACTTCCAACGGCTATTTGCAGCTGTCGTTTTATTGAACAAATGCATTACCGTATTCCCAAAGATTTTATTAGAGAATAATGAGCTGGAAAGATATGAGGATGCTGATCTGCCTAAAGCAATGAGGTTAGAGTGGATAAAAAAATTCCCATGAAAGTAACAGCAGTTTAAAAAGTTTTACAGAGTGAGTGGGACCAGAAAGGGCAGAAAGTCAGATAAAACGAGAGAACTATAAATGTACAGTATATTTTGATCTTAATGCACTTGCTTTCTTATAAAAGTGCAACTCGGGATCAGCGGCTGGGGTAATATGACTGACTCACTGTGGTTGCTGAAGATTTCATTATTGCTGTAGCTGGCAGAATCCTTGGATGACACCGATTCTCCGTTTGCACCAGTGTAGGCTTTCTCAAACTGAAAAAAATGGATGGAACAGATATGCTAGTTTGCTAGTGACTGTCCATGCATTCAAAACAACATCAAATCAAAACTGACTCTATTTACAGTGCTATCATAGTGTACATCATGCATTTAATATATATATATATATATATATATATATATATATATTGTCTTTCATCAAAAAGTTGTTCTGAAACCTTTCTCATTTTAGGCTGATGTCACTAAAGTTTTATCTTTCATCCCCAAATGTGCAGCCTCAAATATTGTCTTGCATTCATTCAATATTGCATTCATTCCATTTCTATACTATTTAGTGGAAATAAATAACAGTAACAAAAGTTGAAACTATTGAAAATATTTAATATAAATAAAAAAAGAAATTTTTCTGATCACCAACATGGCACGAAGTGTGTCTCCCACATATACTATATTTCCAAAGTTTGGGTTCAGTAAAAATTTTTTATATCTCTTAGCCAATTCTTTATTTGTCTGATGAAAAAATACAGTGAAGAATGTAATTTATTCCTGTGATGCAAAGCTGAATTTTCAGCATCATTACTCTAGTCTCCAGTGATCCTTCAGAAATAATAATAATAATAATAATAATAATATGCAGATTTGATGCTGAAAAGAAAACAGTTATGCTGCTACAGTTTTTTTTTGTATGTGGAAACTGATATGAACAAGTAGAAAGATTCAGTTCAAAAGAACAGCATTTATCTGAAACTGAAACCTTTTGTAACATTATAAATGTCTTTACTGTCACTTTTGATCAAAATATCATTGTTGTATAAAAAGCATTAATTTCTTTCAAATAAAATCGTTCTGACCATTAAAAATGAACTGGTTATATGTAACTTAACTAAGCTGTAAACAGAACTAAACAGAATACACTTCTCTCTGCTGGACCGTACCATGTGCTCTAGGATGGAGGAGTTTGAATAGATGGGCTGCGGCTGGACTGATGGACCACACAGCTGCTGAAAGGGGTCATCCATGTACATGTTTGAGGTGGGAAACCTGCGGCTTTTCAGACCACTGAGGAACAGAGGAAACAGAAGAATGGAACGAGGACGGGAAAGAATGTGAGTATTTCTGTGAGTGTGTGTAGTTCATGCTCGGTTCATATGGAATACTGGCAGTAGACAGACAGCATGTGTGTGTGTGTGTGTGTGTGTGTGTGTGTACCTCAGCGACTCATGGCTGGTGTGTTGATATGCAGATCCAGCTGCAGTTGAACTCCCATCCTGCAGGAGCTGAACCCACTGCTCTTTATCATCTGCACAACTCACCTGCACATTCACACACAAAGAATAACATCGACAGTCCTTCAAACTATAGTGACAACAGCTCACCACAACAAGAAATCAAAATAGACCACGTCATAACTGTTGCTGTACTGTATTGTGATACTGCTTCAGTTTCATATAGGATGAGGTACATGCACAAAAGTACAGAAAAAAACACTAAACTGATGATTACAATTGTTACTTGAAATAAAATAAACATTAACTGAAAAATATATATATATATTTACTTTATTATAGCTAGTTGCAGAAAAAACAATCAAAGAAACCATAAACTATATATTTAAAAAAACAATAACCACTAAAACACACAACAAAAACAAAATTACAAAAATGTTAACTAAAAATAATATGAAAAAACAATATTAAACAATATTATCAATACAATCTTAAAGATACAAAAAGAACGCTGGGTACCAATATGGTACCATGACAAAACATTTTTTTTTTTTTTTTTTATGAAAGCACTATTGTACTTTTTGGTATTGTTTAAAATGTGATGTCTAAAAAACATTGTATTACCACAACATCACAATTCAGTGAGTAGAAAAAACATGGCACTACTGAGGTATGTGCACAGTAAAGAAAATACTGCATGCTGATAAAGAAGATGTTTGCCTATAAAATGATGTGTGGGCAGTAAAATTTATTTTTAGAAATAATAACATTTCAGCCCATCAATCTGATTGATTTCATTCATGCTGATGGACACCCAACATCTACTACACAGCATTTTGATTGTTAACGAAAGTTAAAACTATTAAAAATAGTTTTTAAATTTAATTTGAAATGGGAAATGATGCCTTGGCAACTAACTGAAAATAAGTTGAAGCTGAAGTACAAAAATTACTAATAAATAAATAAATAAATAAATAAAAATAAGTAAAGCTAAATAGAAATATAAAAAAGTAAAAATATACCCCTCAAAAGTAAATTTTAAAACTTGAAACTTATACTGTACGAGTATACAAATAATATTAAAATAACACTTCTACTGCATACCAAAAAAAAGAAACATAAAAATAGTAAAATAGTAATAGTAAAAAAAGGTTTTAAGTCAAAAATATTATTTCACTGAACATCACTGAACAAATACATGATTTAACAACAAAACAATTTTTAGAGATACCTATTTAAGGTAACAGTTTCAGGTTATCGTTTTTAACTGTGTAGCTTCACAGAGCTCCACGAGCGGTAAGCAGGTCTCGAATCATTACCGTACCTCTAGTACAGCCATCTGGTCCCCTTGCTTTGTGATGGTGATGCGGTAAGCATGTGCTGTATCCGGGCCGGGTCGCACCTCACTCCCTCTGAGCTGAACAGTGTATTGAGGGGTATCTTCTGACGCCTCGTCCCGATACATCTTCAGGACCCCGTCCTCCACCCGACACCACAGACTCTGCCACTGACAGTTCATCAGCACGTTCAGGAAGCCCGCTGGGGACAGACAGACACACAAGTGACCACATGCCTCACAATCATCTGTTTACTCAGTTATATTTTTGCATAGCTTATTACATTTTAAATGTACCTGTTGGTGTGCTTAAAGTTAAAGTGTTTAATATTTACAATGTATAAATATTTTGTACAATTGCAGCTGAAATACAAGTATACTTTCAGTCTATTTTTTTTATAAATCGGAGATACACTTAACAATATTACACTTTCGGTATACTTTGCATACACTACAGAAAAGTTAATTACATACTTTTTTATAAATACTTTTTTGTAATCATTTGATTGAGATACTAAGAACAAGTGTAATTTAGTATTCAAGTCTATTAAATACTTTTTATTGGCTTCTTTGATGTAGTAATTAGGCCTATGTTTTAAATAAACATGTTCAAGTTTATAGTCAGATTTTGGGTGAAATACCTTAGTGTAAATATTACATCTTTTTTTATACACATTCCACTTAACCCACACAGAAACAGATAAACAACCGACTGGTTTTATTTATAATTATTCCAAGGTGTCAGAGAATTGTAAATTCATATTTGCTTCTCTTACAGTATAAGCCATTACCAGAATCAATACATTTTAAACACCAAGTCGAACAGCAAATGGAGCTAGTAATATATAAATCATGAGCATAATTCCATTGATAGTGTAAACTGTAGTGTAAAAGTCAACTTATAATACAGTAAATTGTATATTTAGTGTATAAATATTAATATAAAGACTTTAGGTGCATCCCAAATTGTGTACTTCTGCACTATTCTGTGAAGTTTTGTAATATAAACAGTGTGATTAATGTGTTCACACTGAGAATTCCAAAAAGAAATAGTGCACTTTAAATACACAGATAATGCACTTAAATATCCTGAAAAAATTAAGTGTGGAATGTTGGTTACTTCGTGCACTGAACTGTCACAGCTTTAATTACGTATTGAAGGGGGAGGGGCTATTAGACGCCGATGCTGAATGACAAAATAACCTTATATAATTCATACACTTTGATTGAGTACATAGTGCATGAGAAAATAGTTAAATGCATAGTGCATCATTTGGGATGCTGTTTTTGTTTCGGTGGCGCTAACAAAACACTTGTTTGAGCACTTGTTTGACACACTGGCTTAACCATGACTTGTTTAGGGTGGTGCTATCTGCTTACTGACAATTGTTTTCAAACCTTTTAAACTATCTACTTAACCTATCTACCCAAAACATTTTAAACAATCTACTTTTGTAATTCAGTTCAGTGATGATAGTGCTACAGAGTTTCAGCTTAAAGTTTGGTGAGTCTTCAATCAAAGTACACTCGTGCAGTAAATAAATAAACAAATAAACTTGTTTGAAGGTTTCCCTTTCATGTTGTTTGTTGATAAACATAAAGTAGACATCTACACATGTCTCTAATCAGCAAGCGCATGTTTTCAATAACAAAACATATAACATTTCTCAGCCAGTGGTAAGATGTAGCCACTTCTAAGTTTCAACTTAACTTTTGATCTCCTCCAAAATCTCATCCGCTTACTTCATTCAAAAAAGAAACAGCTTTCCTGCTTTATAAACAAATACACGCTCTTCTTCCATAAATGCTGAGCCGCTATCAAAAAGTTCACCCGTATATTTACAAACCAAACTTCTGAGGTCATTGCTGTGGTTGTCACCCCGGTGTCAAAGGTGACAATCAAATCTCACAGGAATCTGTCCACAGACAATGGCACAGTGTGGAAAACACCCAGCCCTGTGTCCTGTGCGGCACGCAGTGAATTTAGCCCCTAATGAATAACACCAAAACACTAGCGAGTGAACAATGCCACAGTGTGCTAAAAGCAGCACTAGCACAGATGTAACATATGCAGACCTTCTCCACATATGGAGCATAAAGCATATGCTGTTGGTACACGTCTTTAATTAGAAACAGCATTAGGTTATGGAATGACAACAAAGACCTGTGGGAAATGTAGCCATTAAACACTCAATAAAATCAAACCAGACACTATTTACATTTTTTAAATTTGTTTCTGATATAATGGTGAATGATTCATAACCGCTAAAATATTGCCTTCATAATTCTTTATCAAAATGCAATGAATCATAACTTGGTTGACTTGTGTGTTTAAAGTCGTGATGTAATGGAAGTGGTTTGGATGCACAATTGAAATAACCTAATTTCTCCTCTAAAACAACTTTCCTTTATGGCTGACATCACAAAGCCAAATACTGTATTTATACCAAGATGGTCTACATGTGTTATTATGAAGGTGAGAAACTAAAACGCACAATATGGCAGAATAGGTCCCGCCCTATACATTAAAGAACCCATTAGCATTTATATCACTGTAGCTGCCATCAGAAGCTACTTTTACATACTTTTACATTGTTACCATGGTTTTCTTTTGAAGTCTGCAGATTAAAGTGATCTTGCCAGAACATGATTTTGACAGAGGGAGACCCTCCTGGAACATGAATTTGACTGAGAGTGGACCCACGACAGAAAGGTACACAAAGGTAGATAGGAGTTGGCTTTAGATGTCTGAACTAGCAAATACCGTATGGCTGAAGAGTGAACTGACTTGCAAAATCGTGGTCAACTGATATGGGTTTTTTGATATCACATTTTTAATATCATCTTGAATTCAAATGTTTTATATAATTTAATTATACTAAATAATACAAGCATATCATATTTACACTGAACAAATTTA
This sequence comes from Carassius auratus, assembly GCF_003368295.1. Lineage (NCBI taxonomy): Eukaryota > Metazoa > Chordata > Actinopteri > Cypriniformes > Cyprinidae > Carassius > Carassius auratus. The sequence goes on from NW_020523638.1 coordinate 515,438, forward strand.
TAAATGCAACACTTTTGTTTTTGCCACCATTTTTCATAAGCTGAACTCAAAGATCTAAGACTCTTTCTATGTACACAAAAGGCCTATTTCTCTCAAATATTCTTCACAAATCTGTCTAAATCTGTGTTAGTGAGCACTTCTCCTTTGCTGAGATAATCCATCCTCCTCACAGGTGTGGCATATCCAGATGCTGATTAGACAGCATGATTATTGCACAGGTGTGCCTTAGGCTGGCCACAATAAAAGGCCACTCTAAAATGTGCAGTTTTATCACACAGCACAATGCCACAGATGTCGTTTTGAGGGAGCGTGCAATTGGCATGCTGACTGTAGGAATATCTACCAGAGTTGTTGACCGTGAATTGAATGTTAAAAGCCATCTTCAAAGGTGTTTCAGAGCATTTGGCAGTATATCCAACCGGCCTCACAACCGTAGACCACGTGTCACCACACCAGCCCAGGACCTCCACAACCAGCATCTTCACCTCCAAGGTCGTCTGAGACCAGCGACCCGGACAGCTGCTGCAACAAGCAGTTTGCATAACCAAATAATTTCTGCACAAACTGTCAGAAACCGTCTCAGGGAAACTCATCTTCATGCTCGTCGTCCTCATCGGGGTCTCGACTTGACAGTAGTTCGTTGTTGTAACCAACTTGTGTGGGCAAATGCGCACATTCAATGGAATCTGGCACTTTGGAGAGGTATTCTCTTCACGCATGAATCCCGATTTTCACTGTACAGGGCAGATGACAGACAGCATGTATAGCATTGTCAATGTTGTGGATCGAGTGGCCCATGGTGGCGGTGGGGTTATGGTATGGGCAGGTGTATGTTATGGACAACGAACACAGGTGCATTTTATTGATGGCAATTTAAATGCACAGAGATACCGTGACGAGATCCTGAGGCCCATTGCTGTGCCATTCATCCACGACCATCCCCTCATGTTGCAGCATGATAATGCACATCCCATGTTGCAAGGATCTGTACACAATGCCTGGAAGCTGAAAACATCCCAGTTCTTGCATGGCCAGCATACTCACCAGACATATCACCCATTGAGCATGTTTGGGATGATCTGGATCGGTATATACGACAGCGTTTTCCAGTTCCTGCCAATATCCAGCAACCTCGCACAGCCATTGAAGAGGAGTGGACCAACATCCCACGGGCCACAATCAACAACCTGATCAACTCTATGTGAAGGAGATGTTTTGCACTGCGTGAGGCAGATGGAGGTCACACCAGATACTGACTAGTTTTTGCTAAGCCCCCCCCCCCTCCCCCGGACCACCCAATAGAGTAAAATTGCACATTTTAGAGTGCCCTTTTATTGTGGCCAGCCTAAGGCACACCTGTGCAATAATCATACTGTCTAATCAGCATCTTGATATGCCACACCTTTGAGGAGGATGGATTATCTCAGCAAAAGAGAAGTGCTCACTAACACAGATTTAGACAGATTTGTGAACAATATTTCAGAAAAATAGTCCTTTTGTGTACATAGAAAAAGTCTTAGATCTTTGATTTCAGTTTATGAAAAATGGGGGCAAAAACAAAAGTGTTGCGTTTATAATTATGTTCAGTGTATATTTGTTTAACAAAATATTGACAAAAATAATTAGAAGTAAACTGAAAAATTTTCAATTTGAAAAAAAAAGTTCAGTTAAAAAAATAAAATAAACAAACAATTTATATGGCAACTTGAAAGTGCAAAAAAGTAATCATTTTATGGAATTTTTAAACATAAATAAAGAGTTTAAAACATGAACAAAAGGGAAGTAAACACAGTAATCAGTAGGGAACTCGAAATGTGCTCTGCTAAAGCATTTTTTGTCGGTGTTTGTGAAGTTCGTAAATTTAAATGTTTAACGGGTATCTAAAGGCTTGTTTAAATGATATAAATGCTTTTCATCATCCAGTTACTCCCTAAAGAAATAAAATTCATGCCATGCACTTACTTCGACTTTCATTTTTGAGCTTTCATTGAGAAATGTTGCAAGCAGGACTCAAACCCACATGTCCTGCATGTGCATCACAGCTGAATGCCTAACCACTAGGCCATGGCTCTAACAACCTTCTTAGTTGCAAATGCAAGTATGTCTGCTCACCTAGGTCTTTGTCTTTGATTTCCACAATGCTAACTGCAGACGGAAGACTTGAGATTTTCTCTTCATCCGAGTCCGTATGGAGGACAGTACTTGACTAAAGCAAGAAAGAGAGATTGTAAGAACTCACTAAATGACATTAGAAAGCCTAAAATGTTCTCCAGGACAGGTAATCAGTCCTTTATCTACAAATTGGCTTAGGATGGGACACAAGACTTTGTGTTAATAAATTTAGTACATGGCTCAGGCCAGCAGGAGATTCATGAAAGATACTCTGTGGAATAGATGTGACATCTGTAACATCTCATTCAGAGAAATGAAGTTATGCTGTTACTCTCTTGCTGTGTCCATTGCAATTGATAATGTCGTTAACATAGATAGCAAAAGGTGGCATGATTTACCCTGCAAGAGTGCAGCCTCTCGCTCCTCAGGATGGATGAAGAGCTTTGGGATTCAGGCTCATAATACGAGGAGCCGCTCACTTCTTCTATTATCTACAAATAAGACATACAAAAAAAAAAAGAAAAGAAAAAGGAAAAAAAAGCACATCAGGTTGTTTACAGGTTAAAGTAATAATGGGAAAAAAAATCACATCATCTATTTTTTAAATGCATGTTATAGATCTTATTGTAAACAATATCATATCTGTGCATTTGTTTGATTTAAAAAAATTATTTTGAGCTCACATTAATCTGCCTCCATTTTTGAGCGTAAAGCCACGTTACAAACAATGCATAGAAACAAGTCTCACCGTACATTAATCATTACAGTAATGAACAACACAATAAGGAAGAAAACCTCTGTCACTACTTCCATTTAATCACAACTTGAAAGGTATAGTTTACCCAAAAATGAAAATTTTGTCATAATTTACTCAAGTTGTTCCAAACCTGTATGAATTTTCTCCATTGTATTTTTTCCATACTATTGAAGTCAATGGCTACCGTCAACTGTTTGGTTACTATCATTCTTCAAAATATCTTCTTTTGTGTTTAGCAGAGGAAAGAAAGCCATACAGTTTTGCAACATATTTAGGGTGAGTAAATGATGACAAATTTTGCATTTTGGGGTGAACTATCCCTTTCAGTTTAAGATAATTGTAAGTGTGTTTAGATTGGTCAGACCTTCCTCCACTCTTCGGCCTGCGTGCTGCTCTGGAAGCCCAAGATAATGGTTTCAGCACCGGCCACCACCTTCAGCTGGTGCTGCATCTTCTTACTGTGATTGGACTTGTAGACCACGTAGCAACCCGTGAGGTTTAGCTCCAGCAGAGGTTGCAGGTCTTTAGCACACTTAAAACACTACCAGGGGAAAATATATATTATATACTGTACAGTTACTTAAAAGAGTATTTATTAGGGATAAATATACTTTCAAAAATGAAATGAAAAAATGAAGTGTGAAGTGAAAGTAATGTTTTCAGACATTTAACTGCATTTTAGTTAAAATTAAATGATACTTCATAATTAAAGTGTTATTTTCATTAGTGCTTTTTTAACCACTTAAATAGAACTTAATTACTTAAGTAGTTTTATAATTAGTTTTATTGTCTGTTGAAATATGTTTAAAGTGTACTGCTGAATGTACTAATAAGCATTTATGGTAATATACTTCAGTGTCATTTCCATCAAAATATGTATGCCATGTATTTAAATATATTTGTAATTATACATTGGTATGGATGAAGTTGCATTGGTATATGTTAAATTTAATAACACTACAGTTAAAAATATAATCAAATACTTTACATGTGCTTAAGTATGTTAGTCAACATCAAAATAATTTCAGTACATTAAGGTGGCATTTTCTTTCATTTGAAATCATATTATCTGCAAGTACAGTTTAAAAAACAAAATAAAAAAACATAATTTTAATTATGCAAATTTCAAGTACATTAAAGGTGCACATTTAATAGAATTGAGCACATTTTTTTTTCAGAGACTGTGACAATCACATAAAATATGTGTGAGTGTTATGTGTTTTTTGTGCATTTTAGAGTAAGGAGTTGTTAGCTTAGCAACATGCTAAAATTAAACTTCTCAGGAAACTACTGTGTGTATTAGTAAAGTATTAAAAACAATATTTGTATGGTTGGCTATGTAACTCGAAACAAAGTAGCTGCCCAGGATAAATGCTTTAAATCAGTGTCTTAGCTATGGTGTTCATCAAATTACACCGTGACCAAATAAAAAGCTGGTTTTTGACTTTTCCTGTTATTCTGTCACTTGAATTTTTTTTTTTAAGATTTGATATTGCTCTGAAAGACAGATGTGACATGTCGGTGTATTAAATCCTTCAAATACTCAATTTGTGTCATGCATACTTTGTAGCATGATTTTAACTGGATGTATAACGTACTACCTAAGAGCACATCCATGTGTAGACAGAAAAGCAAAGCCATTTGGAAAAGAGTGATATTAAAGCTCTTACCAGTAGTGAGTTGTGCTTAATAATGAAGAGCTGGCGCGTCCACTGACCCAGCCACTTCTTCTTCCAGAGGTAGCCACAGATGCGTGACTCTGGCACAGGTCTTAAACACGGCTGAGAGGAGCTCCACTGGATGTAGTGAGCTCTGTCCTTCACAAACTCTTCATCATCCTCCTCACCATACGACTCGTAGTGACTGCTGTCTGAATCCACCTTATCTGAGGCAAAGACAGGTATTTAGCATTACATGAGAATGTCAGTTTTTTCATTAGACTGCTGAATTGTCTCATCCTATAAAAGAAAGTAAGTAGGGAGGTTTGGAATGATATGAGGTGAGCAAATGACAGAATTCCATTTTTGGGTGAACTATCCCTTTAAAAATGTTAATGAGCTGTTATGTCTTATAGTAGTCACACTGACCTGTAGACTGACTGGCCAGAACAAACGGTTCTGCTACCTCGTAACAGTCCTCGTCCTCTAAACATGGGGCATGTGGGGGAACAGCAGGACTCATAGACTGAGAACACACACACACACACACACAAACACACACAGTAAAAATTTAATTGACTGTTTTCTATTTAAAAACATTTCAAAATGTTATTTTATCTGGATTCATCTTAGATGAATAAAGGTTTAATAGAACAGCATTTATTTGAAATATAAACCTTTTGAAATATTATAAATATTTTTACTGATTTATGGATATATGTAATGCTTCCTTGATCAATAAAATGATTGTTTCTTTCAAAAAATAAAAATTACTGACACACACATATATCTATATCTATATCTATATCTATCTATATATATATATATATATATATATATATATATATATACACACACACACACACACACACACACACACACACACATGGCAGCAACTCGTTATCTAGATGAAGACAACTTGCTGAAGTTCAATCTGAGCATCAAAATGGGGAAGAAGGTAGAAAATATAAAGTTATGAACATCCTCATGATAAGAACAGCCCTGATATAAAGAGCTATATGCTGCCCAGGCAAAGTTCTAACTCATTAAGCCACAGTGAAGACCACACAACCAAAATCTGCACCCTGATCAATCGGGACACATTCACATGAGCTGCTCAGGGTAACCACACAACCAGAAATGACAACAGCACAGCAGGACAGCGTGATCACCTGCTTCTGCACATGAGAAGCATCGTATCTGAGGAAAACAAAACAGAGATGATATCTTTCTGATATGGAGCTCAAAACCCTGAGTTTAAATGCAGCTCTGCAATTATGGGAAGAGAGAGAGAGAGAGTATGTTTTTAGTTGTCCTAAGGGTCAGTCAGTCCACAGTGTTTAAGAGAGTCTGGTGCAGACTGTTCTAGAGGAGCACAGCTGAAGGACAATGGCTGTGGTCGGCACTGGGGTCAGTAATTTGTAGTCGGACATTGAAGGCAAATCGGTAGCACTGAAAAAAAGCCTTCCGAGAGTAAAAAAAAAAAAAGGCAAAAGCAGAATTTTTCAAGTCCTGTACTCTTCAATTCCCATGGGTCCTAACTTTACCTTATCTTATCTCTTTAAGAGTCAATATAAATAATTTTCTTGGGAAATGCATTGGCATCAATTCAAGAAAATAATAATAATTAAAAAAAAAGTTTTTACTGAAGCACAATTGAATGTAATTAAAACATGGTTAAGACAAGCTCAAGCTAGTGAAGTGATTCAGAATATTTTAGTCTTTCGGATGAATCAATATCTTCACCATAAACCAGAACTGCAAGAATAATGACTGTTTGCAAACAGGTTTCCAAAACCAAATAAATTAAATGCGAATTTAAATGTAATAAGCCACAACTCTCATTAGGTGTTAACTAAAACTATAAAAAATAGTTTTCATCGACTGACATAAAGTTCAAATAAAATATAAATATTAAATGAAAAACCGAAGCTCATAAAAACTTAAAAATGTGAAATGTTGACTTGTTGTTGAAGTACTAAAGTTACAAACACTAAAACAAAAAAATTAAACATTTAAAAAACTAATAAAATAACAAAAGCACATAACAAAATGATTACAACTACGGTACACTTTGTTAACTGAAAATATAAAAATAAAGGCTAATTCAAAATATAAATAAGTACTATAATAGTATAATACCTATCTATATAAAAATAGACAATAATTGGTGTACTTCTATCTAGGGTCGTGAAAAGCATTTTAGCATAAAAATGACACACTTAACCATTATTATCAACAACAGACTAAAACAGATGTGTGTTATTAATGCCTTTATATCCCATGATCAGTTCAGTGTCTGTTTGTTGGAAGGTGGGTGTTTGACTGCAGAATTTCAGAATGTTAATTAAATCTTTTCTTAGTGTTTCTTCTCTTTTATCTCCTGCATTTTGGTTCTTTCTGATTCCCCTCTCGGGCTGCTGGGGGAGGCATGGTTGGGTTTGGGAGCACAGCCTGTACAGCTCTGGGGATCAGACACATATCTGTGAATGAAAGATGAAAGGAGTTTTTGTGTTTTCAAGGGTATGTGAGGGATCGAGGGATAGAGACCAAGAAAGAAATATAGATGCAAGAATGGAACACATTTGTAAGGGAAGCCAAAAGCTAAAAGGATTGAAATGATAAGAACCAAAAAATGTACGGAGCTAGAAAAGAAAAACTATGAAAGGAGTAGATGTGAATTGCAGATGTGAATTGCAGTATGCAGCCCATTTGGACTTTAAAGAGGGAGCAAACCACCATTCCATGAAAATGCATCATTGCAGATTATGTACCAAAGAGAAGGAGGAGAAGTAAAAATTGTGACAAAAGAGAAATTCTATAATGGGTAGTGGACACAAGAGGGGTCTTGAATGCACACTGAGCCCCTTTAAAACATTCACTGCACATTCCACATCTCTGTCTCTCATTAACCATTATAAAACTGAATGAAGAGAGCTTCAATGCTGTCATCGCACAGGCAAACACACACATCCTAAAACATGCAGGTAATTTTAACCGTGTCAAATTGAGCTTGTTACATTACCTCATGAAGCACAGGAGGAACCAATCTAAGCGTGTAAAACCCCCACCTCTTTCTGAACCACACACACAAACCCACCTAACATAAAGACTACTGGAAGAATGCATTACACAGGACCCATATCTCAGCTACAGGTGTGCACAACAAACTTCATTAGGGATGCAAAACTATCAGTCCCATATTGGTTAACCCTGTGGGGTCCTGGAGAAGTTTGACATGCCCTCAGATTTGTGCTTATTTCAGTTGCTTAGAAACACATTAATGGCTAAAGTCTGTATTCAGCACAAACTGGGATAAAATAATATGTAAGTGGCATGTTTGTACAAGTTTGTAGTATTGAGAAAACAACATTTATGTGTGTTTATTATATTTAGAGATTTTGAATTTAGTGTTATCGATCTGACATGTAGTTGTGCTCTTTTTCTCCACTTTTGAATTTAGATTATCCATCTAAGTAGCTAACTTAAAGTTACTCTTTAATAACACTGTAATAATTCAATAACACTGTTAAATGTAATCTTTAACAAAACTTAATCTTAAACCAGGCATGTTAGGGAAAATGTAAGCACAACTCGGAGCCGTATGAGGCACTTTTTATGATGAATGGATGCACTTTTATGGATGCACTGCAACATCCACTGAATGCCGTTAAACAAATTGGAAGATCAAAGACCATTTTTAATATAACTCTGACTGGATTCGTCTGAAAGAAGAAAATCATATACATAGGATGCCTTGTGGGTGAGTAATTCATTGGCAAATTTTTATTTTTAAGTGAACTAACCCTATAATTGTTTATATATATATATATATATATAATGAGTAGTTCAAATGAATTCTGATTAATAGAAAGTTCAAAAGAATAGAATTTATCTGAAATAGACTATTAAGAACTATTTGTAACTTTATAAATGTCTCTACTGTCACATTTGATCAATGTATTCTTGCTGAATAAAAGTAGAAATTTCTTTATACCCCTTTAAATTTCTTAGACCCCAAATGTTTGAATGGTAGTGTACACTGTAAAAAATAAGTGTAATTTTAACTGTAAAATTTTGTAAAAACGCTACGGAAAAAAACTGATAATAGGTTAACAGTAAGTTCCCGTACTATATACAGGGAAAAACTGTAAAAGATCTAACAAAGCATTTAATGTAAATTTACAGTAAAATTCTGTTAATTATACAGCTTTTAGAAGTAAAAAAAGAACAAATCAATGTATAATTTACAGTCTAAAACTGTAAACTGATATTCCCAGAATTCCCTGCGTGACACTCCACGTTTGAAAGTATTTTGTTTAAATAGTCATGTTTTTAAATAGTTCTTGTTATCAGTTATGTACATTTGAGCTTTATGTTACATCTTCTGTTGCTTAATGAAAGTTTTTTGCATTATTTAAGTATCACGTGTGTTACCATGATGGTGTTTTGTGTTTCCATAAATGTGCACCTTCTATATGTTAATATATACTTCTGCTTGTGGTGAAGCTACTTGTGATGAGCTTTGATACTTCATGTGGCTTTCTCTTATACAGTACCATCTTTATTATTATGGTGGTTGTCAGTATTTTCAAGGTACAAAACAGATTTAATTTTGTGTGTTGTTGAATTTACTAGTTTATATTCACATTTTCTTGTTTGTAAATTACAGCTTTATATTGTAAAATTAACAGTTTTTGACGTAAATGTGTTTACAGTTTTCTGTATTTTTACAAAATTATTCTGGCAACCACAGCTGCCAAAAAGTTTTTGTAAAAACAACAAGAAATTTTTTACAGTGTATATTACTTTTTATACTATAGATATCATAACATATATATATATATATATATATATATATATATACATGTTGCATATCTAGGAAGACCAGGAACATGTATTAAGAAAATACAGTAAAATAAGTAAATAAATAAATGGAGTCAACAGCAGATTTTATGATAACTTCAAGAGCTACTATGTAAATGGTTTTTCCCCCGCTCATTATCAGTGCAGTGTATACTCTATACTCTCACGCACACCAAACACCCGAAACATTCAAAACATGCATACATGCCCAATCCACGGGCTCAGAGTGCTCATGCTCATGGGACTGCGATTGTCTGGTTGGCATGGAAACCCCAGTATTTTGGCGCACACTTGGCGGGTGACCTCATCCTTCCCACAACTCCCAGGAGATCCTCCTTTGCACCATCTGACTTCCTTCCCTCTGTGCGGTTGTTCTATCGGTTCATCTCTCTATCTCTCCATCACCCTCCTGTCTCATGCAGACAGCAATAATTATCCTCCTAAAGTCCTCTTCCTCCACTCTGCTTCCCTTCCAGCCAATTACAAGGCAGCGTTGGGTCACCGAAACAGGCCTCTCGCTTAAACATGGCATTTCCTGTTAAAGATAGGGCCTGTCCCCCTCACTTCCTTCCCCTAAATCTTTTTCAAACAGGCTTTTGATTTTGCTCAGGGTTCTGAAATTAGGTGAACTTCCTATTGCACTTAATTGCTGTGATCTAGAAATGTCCATGCTGGGTTGTTAGAAGAAAACAGAGCAGAGGAAATACAGTGATGTCATTAGAGATCACAATTCTGTCCTTATTTATTTAGTGAAATAAAAAAGAAAAAATTCTGAAGATATTTTGCAGCAAATTTCATGTCATCATGTGCCGTATTTTCACCGAGATTCCCTGGAACATTTGTACCAGGAACTTTTTTCCCCCAGACCTGTTGCTTTCTGCGTTTCCTCCGCGGTGTAAAGTACCAGGAAGATTAGGCAAATAGTCTGGTGACGTAGGTCTGCACGCATTTCTCAATACTATAGTACGCTGATTTTAGATGTGCATCCTCGGTAGTTCAGACTTTGTGCATTCGACTCGGGAGTGTGATGTCCGCGAAGACGCAAGTCCGGTAATTCTGAAAACAGCAGCGTACTTGATAACATCAGTCAGCTCATCTTGGCAACTGCAATTTTCCTCTGTATATTTACAATAAAATGAAATAGGATATAGAATACAACTGCCTGCTTTCATTTTCATTTAAACATAATAACAGCTGCAGAAATGTACTTAGTTCAGGGTGTATATATACAGCCATTACAATGAAACAAAATATTATATAGATTTTTTTTTTTTTACATATAGATAAATTGAATACAGACCAAAGATAACCTGTTAGATTTACCCAAAACTAAATGGTGGTTGAACCTAACCAATGCTGCGTGAACTCAACCATCCAGGATGTTTAGGGCCTAAGCCCCGCCCCCGAAAGTTCCTGAACTTTGAAAAAGTACTACCTCGCCAGCAGGGACTTTCTGAGGGGCATTTTTTTTACCCAGAACTTTATTTAGTTCCTGGTTCCTGTGGTGGAAACACACCGAGTACCAGGCCAAAGTTCCTAGTTCCTGGGTAAAGTTCCTGCCGAGTTTTCTTGACATACATGACACTGTGCTCTGATTACTGCCTGTCTGACCATTCTCTTAATAAAATACTGCAAATGGATCCGAACGTCTCTGACTCCACCTTACAGCTGTGTCGACTATCCAGCTCTATCATTGACCCAGTAGATCAGCTATTGCACCTTCGTTAAGGAGGCCTATCTACTGAAGAGTATGTTCAACAGTTCCGTGAGTTATCCTATCAAGTACCACTCTATGATGAAATTTTGTTTAAGGACTTGTTCCGTTTTGGACTCAATGACCCAATTAAGTCATGGTTACCTAGAGGTGAGTTTAATGGCAGTTTAAGGGACATCATGGACTATGCACTGATGTTATGTGACTCTCTGTTCACTGTGGGAGAGACAGACGACAGCGTTGAAACCCCAAAGAACGTGCAGTCGGCAGCGGAGCTTGAACCACTAGCACCACTGCACAAGATGGCCGCCAGCCCAACGCCACGTCACAAGATGGCCACCAGCCCAAAGCCACTGCACGAAATGGCAGCCAAAGCTGACCAGAGTCTGGTCAAGTCGCCGCTGATCTTCCAGAGTCAGGTCAAGTCACCACTGATCTTCCAGAGTCAGGTCAAGTCCCCGTTGATCTTCCAGAGACAAGTCACGCCTCAGCTGATCTTCCGGAGTCAAGTCGCGTCTCAGCTGAACTTCCAGAGCCTCGTCTTATCCTGTCGGTTAAACCCAGCAATGTTCTCACAGCCTGTTGTGTTGCTGTCAAGGAGACTGTTACTGCCGTGAACCTCCAGAGGTGGCGGCAACTGCTGCAGAACCTTTCGGAGGTGTCAGTAGTATCCATCCATGAACTCTCGTCATGTCCTGTCATGGCTATGGAGGCCGTCTATGAACTCATTGCCTGTCATGTTACGGCAATGGAGGCCACTCAGTAACTCACTGCTTGTCCTGTCACAGCCACAGAGGCCATCCACAAACTCACGTTCTGTCTTATCATGGTCACAGAAGCTATCCACAAAGCTATTCACAGCCATGGAGGCTGTCGATGGGCTTCTGTCCCATCTGCTCGGCTGTGGTGGTCCTCTGCTCTACCCTGGTGGGCTTCTGTCCTGTCTGATCGACTGTGGTGGTCCTCTGCTCCGCCCTTGTAGGCTTCTTTCTCATCTGCTCAGCTGTGGGGCTGTGTCATAATCGTCAGCTGGAGTGCCCATGAACTCCAGTAGAGGGCACTCCACTCAGGACTCTGGCATTTTGTCCATTCCCATTTCCAACTGCATTTCCCAGAATCCCATGCATAGGGCTAATCACCACCAGGTGTTCATCATTACCACTCCCCTGTAGATACTGTGTTTGGACTCTCAATGATTGCGAAGTCTTGTTTAGCCCCATCTAGCATTTCCGAGCATTTCCCTAGTGTTTGTTCTTTCCGTGTTTGATTTTGGATTGTGTTACTGCCTGTGATTCTCTGCCGCCTGCCCCGAACTCTGCTTGGTACTGATACTGATTTTGGATATTCCTTGACATATTTGATTACTGTCTGACCATTCTCTTAATAAAATACTGGAAATGGATCCGAATGTCTCTGACTCCACGTTACACGTGCAAAGCAGTTCAAAGAATCAGTCTCTTTAAACCCATCCTTTCTGTGAGCCCTGACTGGTGTGATTGGTCAAATGGTGCAGTCCTTTGTGATTGGTCTACAGCGTACAGCGCGTGTCTGAAACAAAGCGGAAATTGCCATGGCGGAATGACAGCCCTGGGGTCTCATTAATAAAACTCTCCGTAGATTTCATCCTAAAATTTTACGTAGGCACAATAGCTAGATTTTGTGTATGTCCAAAAGTTTTCAGATTTATAAAACCATAAGTACACCAGAACCTGTGCAAAAATCCCTTTATAAATCCCAGTCAGGGGGAGATTGTGCGTACGTGCGTCTCCACCTCGTCTCCTCCCCAAAATCACCATATATGGAGCTTAAAATGCCTAGTTTTGCTATGCAAAACCTCATCTGCATATCATTTCCATGCGAATTCCCATGCCTTGACACCATGTTTAACACTGAGACAGTAGGGAAATAGTATCCTTGCTATGTTTTAGAATAAATATGTGAAAATATCCATAAAAACAAAATGGTTTCAAGTAGTTCTCATATATATTTTAGATGATCTCATTATTTTACATTGGCCAAATAGAATTTGAATTATTTAATATTAAATGTATGCAGATTTGCTGATAAGATTTTAGTGGAAACAGATAAGACCATGTTTTTTGCGGTGTATTGTCTGATTCAGCACATCACTGACAAAGTATTGTAAAAAGGAAACATGTAAATCTTACCGTTTTCTCCTAGTTATTTCCTTTAAATATAGTGGAATTTTTCATAATGTTGTAGAGATTTACATGACATTAACACCTCCGTGCAGCTGTGGTTGTTCAGTAATCCACCATAATATCGCATCAAATGCGCATCATCGATCATTGTTCTCGCTAAAATATTTCTCATAACATGTAATCTGTAGTTTAGTTTAAAGATTAATTATTGTGCACCTAAAGCACTCCTCGCTGTCATTAAAACTTCATTACTTCATTAATTGTCTCACTCCATGAAAAAGAGTTCATACGCATGCTTTATCCGTACAGTGCATCCTCATTTATGCCAAGTTTATTTTTAATAAATCACGATATGTGCGATATATTGACAAGATTGTGGTAATTATGAGATGTGATCAAACAAATTTACTCTCACAGCGTAGGATACAGCGCTTTCTCAAAATAATGTTAACCACACAGAAATTTTACTGTGTTTGTGGAAAGGCAAGTTGGCGACCTAAAACGCGGGAGTCAATATGCTAATGTGTTACTTTGTGACATAGAGCCGTAACATATCAAGATTTAATTTCTTCACGACTTGTTTCGGTGATTGTGAATCGACTTTTTTTTGCCTTACAATAATTTTATCTATCGTGCACTGTGGAGTTTCACAACTTTGCAGATAGTTTATGTTCACATACAGCTACATGACACACTGCATGAATGTTAATAGTCCAAAAGGCATAATAGGGGCACTTTAGATATACATATAGAAAAATGTAAAATATATATAAAAAGTAAATCTATTTTATTCAAGCTCATTTTTATTTACTTTAACCTGAAGTTCTAAAACTATTCCTGAACTATTCCTTTAAGAAATCCTTGGAATTTCCCCTTGGAAAACAGGATTAAACAGTTGCCTCCTTTATCTGTTCATTATGAGTCAGGGAATGTTATTTAATTTGTTTATTTAAACCTTTTCTGCCAGAAAGAGGAAACAATGTTCTTTATTTTAAAGATTTAGTGGAAGGACATCATCTTACAGATTACAGAGTACATTACACAAACAAACAAAAGCCAGAGTCAACATACTCCCAAATATTCTTGCTGTTCTTCACAGAAACTAGTGCAGCACAACTCAAATAACCACAGTTTAACAAAGATAAATCGAAAGTCACATTAACCATTGTTTGGCACATCACAGGCGGAAATGCAAATTCAATTTCAACAGGAATCAACTCGATTGGGAATTTTGCGTGAAAGTGAAAGATATCCCCCACACAGACATCACAAGAGGTTCAAGTACTGTATAGTCATGCAATTAAGCTGTTGACCACTACTCCATTGACAAAATACTTTTTTGGAGCACAGAATTTCACGAATTTCACTTATGTGGTCGTAACAACTGCACTGTGTCTCCTTCTTATGAGTGTGTTTTCATAGTGTTTCTTCATCTAGCACTGCTCTTCCCTCTCAGTTCTTCCTGTCTCTGTTGTTCATATGTGGTTGCCCACTTGAAAAACCTTGGTTACGAGGCAGGATTTGACCTCTGACCCCATGCCCTGCTCAACCCTTGGGTGAGATGAGGGTTCAAGACCACAGCGAGGCTGTTCTGAAGCTAGGAGATACTCATCAGGTGGCCACAACACAAGCCCTGCTCCAACCCGGTGCCCTGGGCCTCGTAACCGCTAGTGTGCAGCCTGCCCTTCTGCCCTGTTATTAAGGCCATAGAGCAAGTGTCTCTTAAAATACACATCAGAGCGCAAGTACACACTGTAGGGTGGCTCAGAGAAGACATTACAACACCATCAAACACTAGTGTACTCTAAAGTACACATCACGGCACATGATGCTTTTAAGGCATTCATTACATTATACATCGACATCCCAAACAACTGTCAAATACATAGAGGCACATAGATTTGTTGCTTTAGCCAATATGACATTCATCTTTGAATTTTGTTGTGAATGCGAAGCTACTTTGTTTGGCCTTGTAAAAAAGGACACGACTAGAAATCAGTTGTTAAGTTGTATTTACAACACTGTTCCAGAACAGTCCAACCCAAACATTCAGATGTGTGCAGCGCATTTTGTAAAGGACAATGACTGTTTCCTGGGAGAGTAGCCTACAATGTCATATTTGATTCAAACATGAGTTTTGAGCAGTGTAGAGGAGCGCTTGTTGTTTGTCATTCCTCTAATCATAAATGCAGACATGGTTTTATGTTTATGCAGCGCGATATGCAACGCAACGTGTACAAAAGACAGTATAAGTCATTATAATCAGTAATTATGTCAGCCGTTGGATGCTACAAATGTCTCATTTGTAATGGGTTTTATTGGTTCTCTCATTGCGCCGGGACACACGGTATCACAGTATGTTAAGGGGTGCAAGATTTCCGTCACACGCTTGAGGTATTCAGTCAATCACAGTGATCTGGATAGCTGGCCAATCAGAGCACACCTCACTTTTCAGAATGATGAGCTTTGTAAAAAACTATATGTTTCAGAAAGGCAGGGCATAGAGGAGCAACAGTAATGTACATTATATGCAAAATAATGTGTTTTTTTAACCTTAAACCACATAAACACATTGCAGTACACCAATTACACAATAATGTTATTTTTAGCATGTCATATGACCGCTTTAGGACCTTTACACAGTGTTGTTTGCACTTCTACTGGGCTGAATAACATTATAATTAAATTAAAATTAACTTTATGCATTTAGCAGATGCTTTTATCCAAAGCAACTTACAGTGCATTCAGGCTATCAATTTTTACCTATCATGTGTTCCCGGGGAATCAAACCCCCATCCTTGCACTTGATAGCGCAGTGCTCCACCAATTGAGCTACAGGAACACTAATGCATTTAATGCATTATAATGCATTTCTGGATTTCTCCGACGTGATTCAAACACCCGCAAGCACATAAAACAGCCTTTAATGCCTGAGAATGGCAGCAGGTGTTCATTCACACAATGTTGGCATACGCCACAATGTTGTTTTGCAAAGCTGTATAGGAGAAAAGTATTTGTTAACTGTAATAAAGGCTGGTAAAAACACAAGCATAAGATTTGTACTAGAAATACCACTTCTGCAGTCGAACGATAACACTTTCATTTATCAAGGCCTCTAGTCTGGTCTGGCCTGCCTGCAAACAAGACTTCAGAGTTACTACATTAAACCTACATTCAACTGGAAAAAAAGGAAGCTAATTAGAAACAAAATTACTAAAACTTAAACTAAAAATTAAATATTCAATATAATAGAACTACTAAGACTGAAACTAAGACTGAAATAAAAATAGAAATATAAATAGAAAAAAAAACTAATAAAAATGACAAAAGCATAATAATTAGTAACCTTTGAGCCAAAATGAAAACTGGAAATGTAAAAGTAAAAGCTAATGCAAATATTAATAAATACTGTAATAGTATATAAATAATATTAAAATAACACTGAAAGTAAAAAAATGAAACAAAAAATTACATTCCAAGCCCATTACACAAACATTAAATAAATGTCATAATATATCATATTGAATTTAAAAATGTAAATATAAAACATAATTCCAATCCTACAACATGAATGTAACATTGATTAAAATAAAATATTAAATTAGTGAATTACATTCTGATGGAAGATTAGAAAGACACACTTTTTTTTCTTTGGAAAACTGACTATGAACAGAGGAATGCTGCACGATAAGACTAGGAATGTGTATTATGTAAACAGGGTCCACACCAACTCAATATTTGCTTTGCATGTAAAATGGGCTTGCATACCAAATAAAAAATCCCTCTTCTTTGACAAGCCAAAAAAGCTGTAAGATCATATTTAGAGCTCATACCATGTCAATAAATGTTTCATTAAGTGTTCTAATATCATGTAGTGGTTCCTGCAGGAGGGCTGGACTCACCCCGGGCTGCAGGAGGTCAGTAGAGCTGACTGAAAGAGTTTCCTCTGCCGAATGAGCCTCAGCTGTGGTGCTTTCCCTGAGATCACTGGGGCTTCCAGAGGGACAGTTCATAATCATGTACTCCGCATCCTCGGCTAAACATAAAACCCATACAATCATCATTTATTTACACAGAAATGAACTCAAAATCCAAAGAAACTGCATGAAGAGTTTAGCCTTTCATAACAGAGTTCATTTACATGTAAACGTATTAAAGATGTAGCAGGAAAGATGGTAAAGATGACCTTTTTTATATGTAAGGGTTACATGAGAGCAGCTGTTTTTAAAATGAACATCTGTCCCTCTTAATCTCTCTGTGACCCTGCACTCTCAGTTCAGCTCAGTCTCTACAGCTGCAGGTGGATCTCAGACAGTATCAGAAATCATATAAAACACGATGGCTTTGTCGGAGCTGTGCTGCAGCGGTAGTTCACAGGTGGGATGTTTAACATAAGTGCACTCTTTGTATAGTGGAATGTAATTACCATTAAAGATCAACAAGTATAATCTTAAAAATCACCTAGAAATGAAAAGAAGTTGGCTAAAAACTCTACTGTTGAAAAAGGAACTAAATAAGCATTAACTAAAAAACAAGTGCAGCAAAAATGAATCATTATAATCAACAAACATTTCAACATTACATATATAAGCTCTCTCTCTCTCTCTCTCTCTCTCTCTCTATATATATATATATATACATATGTGTGTGTGTGTGTGTGTGTGTGTGTGACAAAACTCAATGGAGTACATTTGTAGAAACAGTAAATAATTGTATGGGTCAAAATTATCGCTTTCATTCCAAAATTCATTAGGACATTAAGTAAAGATCATGTTCCATGAAGATATTTTGTAAATTACCTACTGTGAATATATCAAAACTTAATTTTTGATTAGTAATATTCATTGCTAAGAACTTGATTTGGACAACTTTAAAGGTGATTTTCTCAATATTTCGATTTTTTTGCACCCTCAGATTCCAGATTTCCAGCAATAGTTGCATGTCGGCCAAATACTGTCCGATCCTAACAAACTATACATCAATGGAAGTCTTATTTATTTAGCTTTCAGAAGATATTTAAATCTCAATTTCGAAAAATTTACCCTTATGACTGGTTTTGAGGTCCAGGGTCACATATAGACATTGAAGAAGATTTCTGTTTCAAATAAACGCTGTTCTTTTAAACTTTTTATTCATCAAAGAATCCTGAATAAATTACTCACAGTTTTCACAAAAATATTAAGCAGAACCACTGTTTTCTACACTGATAATAAACAGAAATGTTTCTTGAGCATCACATCAGAATGATTTCTGAAGGATCATGTGACACTGAAGAGTAAAGAGTAAAGATACGGAAAATGTAGCTTTGCATCACAATAATAAATGATATTTTATAATATATTAAAATATAAAAGTTTTTTTAAATTGTAATAATATTTCACAATATTACAGTTTTTACTGGACTTTTGATCTAATACATAGTGAGCAAATTTAAAAAACATAAAAAATTCTCACCAATACAAATTGACTTGATATAGTCAAGTAGTTACCTGGTGCGTCCTTATTGTCCTGTAGTTTATTTAGCAGCTCTGAGAGGGATTTCTTCTGGGCCTGAGCGATATAACTGAGATTCTCACTGTCCAGAAGCAGCAAGAACGCCTGCAGGTCTGAAACCAGCCGCGCCAGCACTGCAAAATCACAGAAATAATTCATTATGTATCAATAAACAAATCATTTTCACACTTATACCCCTTGATTTTTCTTTCTTTTCTTTGCATGTCCCATATTTTCTCTCAAGCTCTTCACTGACACGGTTAATACTGTATTTATTTAAATTGGATGGATTTAAATTTTCAACAAATAGCAGAGAGTTGAAATCTGCCCTAAAAGTGCTGAAGTTGAAGAAACATCCAAATATGTCCAAATACACATGAAGGGGAAATCGCTATGTTATGAAGTTATGAATATATCTATATCCAAAACATGAATGCAGTCAGAAACTATGAATGCAGCCTGTAACAGCTACAGCTCTGTTTACAGGAGCGATCTGTGTTCAATTTATTAACCCACTCAAATAAACAGCCATGCTGATTGAATTAGGTGAGATTTTCAATCATTCCTTCAAGACGCAGATATTATGACCGAAGCGGAGGACTCCTAAACTGCTGATTTATTTACTCTCTCAGCTATATACGTGTGCTGCTCCATGCTGCTTTGCATTATTTATACTAAAGTGTCTTTATAACAAGGTTAGAGTGCATTCCTGCAGCGGAAGCCATTCATCACATTAGACTCGTATCCACACACGCTGAGGCTTCAAGAGTCATTTCAATATTGAATCAAATGCATTTCGAACATCTGGAATGGCTGGAATTGTAAACAGTGCCTACAGATTGTCGATCCTGCTTTGATATTTGGTGACTTGAGGAGGAAAAGAGTCCTCTACCTGTTTTATAATGGTTTAAATCGAGGCCTGCTCTCTGTCTTGCCCTTATTACGTTGGCTACAGACAACCAGGCCACTGTTCGAGCCCTTGCCACAGTAAACACACAGAGACTCCACACACTGTGTATATTACACAGACACACACATCAGTGGGCCTTTGTGCTGCTCTCAGTCCTCTCTCACTCTCTCTCACATCATTTGACACTTTCTCCCAGTCTGCTTCTCGAAGTCCATGCTGTTTGAGCAATGTTATTATTGCTCAAACTCAGAGACAGGCAGGTGTTTAATTAAATGTATTTAAAATATGTGACCCTGGAGCACAAAACCAGTCTGAAGTGTCCATTTTTCAAAACTGAGATTTATACATCAAGTGTAAGCTGAATAAATAAGCTTTCCATTGATGTATGTATCTGGAATCTGAGGGTGCAAAAAAATCGAAAAACTGATAAAATCACCTTAAAAGTTGTTAATCGATAATTTTGACCCATACAATGTTTTATTGGCTATTTCTAAAAATATACCCCAGCGACTTAAGACTGGTTTTGTAGCAAAGGTCACTGAGAAAGCATGCTAGCGGTAGGATACTATAGCAGGCTAACTGACTAGTATTTGCTAAGCTAGCAAACTAATCAGATAATGTTATGCTAATGCAGCAAGTTAAACGAACAGTAAAGCAAGTCGGAGGGAATTTTGAGTGTTTCCGCAGGCCATAGACAGAAGAAAAGTGCAAACGTGGCTCCTTATCCCAGGATGAGCTTTTATCCTTTGCCAGCGAAAGGATCACAGGATTCAAACGGTGAAGTTTCAATGCATGTGTCTCAGTGACTTTTCTTTAGAATCAAATCTCACTGAAACCTGCAGTCAATAGAAAATCAGTAGCTTTGACTAGAAAAAAAAAAAAATCTGTTTAAATAAGTACCACTGAGGGTCTCACTCACTCAATAATTATTTGCATGCACATGACATTTGCACCTATAGTGAATGATGCTTATTGTTATCATCCAGAACAAGGTTGGTCAAATAAAACACAAATGCATTGCGATACTTTTATAAACTTCTGAGCTTGAACAGAAACTGAACTTCTGGTCGGTGCAAACCACTGCTCTAGGTTCACACTGTCTGTTTTTTCCAAATAGGGTCCCAGAGCTGAGCATCTCAATTGTGTCTATTCTGAACTCAGTCCCATGTCTTCAGGGTGCAGTGGTGGTTTAGGGCTCCAGCTGTGGCTTCATCTCTTGGGAGTAAACATCTGAATTCCCATGGGTTTATACGGGGTCATGGGTTAGTACTAGTAGACATCTAACAATGCCTCAGCAGCGCAGAACTGTAAAAAGAGCCATGAGAATGCAGTAAATCCCACCACAACTCATGTAACTTTCTCACATCAAGAAAAATAGAGGTATTTATAATATCTTTAAGAATATATTACTAACAGATATGCAGGCCCTCATGGAATCTGCTGACTTTTTGCTGTTATTGTGTAGATTTTGAGGGAAAACTTTGCACATGATTTGTCATTTCCATTTTATCGATTGGTCAAAGAAAAAAATTGTAAGATAAAGTAAAAAAATGTTTTGTCTTGACAAGACTTGCCTTGAAATGTCATTTGGTATAACCATCAAGTTAAAAAATTATGACGTTTTCCTAATAAAATTTTTGTTATTTAATGTAAAGGTGTTTTAAAATGAATGAATTAATTAATTAATAATGGTAGTCACACCATATTGTACAGATTGTAAGAGACTTTTTGTCTGTGTTGGTGTATAAACAAAGTTTTGACATTGTTAAGCAGTTTTAAAATATTTCTTATAGATATTGTAAACGTAAAAACATTTCAAATAAATCTTTGAATGAGGTTTTTATGCCATCAAAATAAATAAAATTAAAATAAATAAATAAATTATTACTTTAATTTAGAAATTGATTTACAAGAGGTATAATAATTTATATATTATCTATAACATAATTTTCTGTATTTATTACATTGTTATGTATTTTATTTGATTTATATACATTTTTACATATATTTATTTATTTGAATAAATACAAAATAAATACAAAAAAGACCATCTTGCCATCAAGCATTGCCATCATGTTAACTTTGGCAGCCCTACTAATGAATTTACAAAACAACAGAATGTATATTATACAGTAACTTTGGATTTTGCAAACACAAATAAACATAAAAAACTAATGAATGCAAATAAAAACTGTGTGTGAACGTACAGCTCAGTTAAACATACAGAAACGATTAAAAAGTTGTTTTTCGTCAGGAAACTGGGTCTGTTAAAGGACATGGCAAAGATCAGATACAGTAGCACCTGATCCAGAAAGCTTCCTGTAAAAAAGAGATTTCTGTTTTCATTCATCGAAACACACTGACCTTCAGACATGACACAGCTGGTAATGAGTGCTAACAGTAAAGTCATTAAGCAAACAGAGCTCCAGCCAGATGTCAATGACTGACTGTGACGGAGGCTCTCTGCCATTCAGATTCTCATTCTCAAGGTCTCAGTCTTCACACTACCCTCTTTTCTTCTCCAAAATCCACTATTTCTCACTGCCACACTGTATTAGCAACTTTAGACCATTTTCCATTTTTGAGCAGATGATCAATGAAAGTCTTCATTTGCATTTGTGAGAATAAAAAAAATCAATATCATGTGTTACTGTGATATTTTCACATTTGATTCCTTTGACATTCCACTGTTTCTCATAGACTTGAGCCAATAACAACTGTCCGCTAAGAAGTCACCCCACCCTTTCTCTCTTGGTGCAGGAACTGTAAAATGTGTGGAGGATAAATATTGTGCATTGTTATAACATTGCTTCAAAGGTCAAAGAATCTAGTTACTGGCTTCTGTTGAAATCAAACAAACACAGACCCGAATCCTTTATCACTTCGAGGTTCTACTGATTCTTTGTTTCTGAAGTCTTTTCTTCTACACTCTTACAAATAAAAGTTCTTTTTTGGCATCAATTGTTCCATGAAGAACCTTTGACATACATCTTTTTTTAAAGTACTGTTCACTGAAAAGTTCTTAAAGGAACCAAAAGTGGTTCTTCTATGGCATCACAGCAGAACCCCCCTTTTGGGACCTATTTTTAAAAGTTTACCCTTATTTTCTTAGGAGCAAACTACTGTACCTTGCTATTACTGTGGACAACCTAAAGAGGAAAACCTTGACTTGATGGTACGTCTCACTGTATGTTTCTAAATACTGGTACAGCACTGACATCTCACACACTACTGGATAATAAACTGTCCTAATTATGTGGAATATACTGTATATTCTACATATCCATCTGATTAGTTACCAATCACTGAGTATGTTTATATGGACAGCATGAATCTAATTATTTTCCTTATTCTTAATAAGAGAATATTATGATTAAGGTGTTTACATGAGTTGCTTTAAGAATATTCCTTTCATGTTTCTGTTTTACATGTTTTATTACATAGATTGATTAACGGCAGACGTCATTACCTTCCCACACAATGCCATCCGCCATTCCCTCCTTATCAGCATACAGTTTACGAAAGCTTCAAGAGCAGCTGATTATATGTCAGTTTCACACGAACCATCCATAAACTCTTTGACAAGGAAAATTAGTTGTACTGTGTAATTTAAATCTCGTTATTTAACCTTCCCTCTCCATGACTGAACGGTAAAGAAAAATGGTTGCATTCTTTGAAAGTGTTTGCTTGTTAATCTCATAATTTCATGTTTGGATCTTCTGCATCTTTATATTAACAAAAATGTTTTTTGCATGCATGAGCTACAAACGATTTGCTTTTTTTACTAATCGGTGTAAAATATCAGCCCTTCATCTTATGTTCTCACACAACAGTAGCTCCATTCATATTCATGAAACATGACTAGCACTTCAGGCTCATTGTAGAGAAGTCATGTTCTCTGAGGGGGCGAGACTACCCTCTGCATTTGATTCATTAGCAAAACTAATGCCCTGAGGCACATGGGCGTCCTCAACATTTCGGAAATGCCTCGAACACCCACTCTGTGTGTTTGTGTTGGTGGGGACACAGAGAGGCATTTTGCATTACTGACCAAAATGCTTCAAAACGGTATATAACCTCTGGTCAACTGATTTGACCCCTTGTTGACAGCTGACCCTTTTGTCTGACACAGTAGAAAGTCTGTCCGAAAAGAAAAATGAATGAGATCTCAAAGAGAGGTCCATAGTAACACACTAGTTCTCAGCACGATCAAAAGCAACCACAACAAAGATACACTAGACTGCCGGAATCAATGGAGACATTGGTGTTTGTTACTTTCTAATTTTACGCAAATATTAATTAAAACTTAATTTAACTTTTTGCGCTCTAGCAGTTTTGAGTCTTGAGGAAGACCACTGCAGCCAAATACATCATGATACATTCTCAGTCCGGTTCCCTTTCAAGGGAACTTCAAACTGCGTCCTCTAGGGGTCGCTATGGGGAACACCTCATTGTGACCCCTGTCTGAAGCATACATTAAAAAAACACCAACGTGTTGGTTGGCGTCGTTCTCTTCTTCGTCTTCACTGACTGTTCTGTTTGAAACATGCATCTGAAAAAACTGGTAAGAGTGATCTTTCTCTGCCTATCATGGTGACTACTAGCAAGCGTTTAGACAATGTGTGCATCCGTGTCAGTGTTATTTGACACACGATGACACACAATCTTTGCATCATTTGTTTGGGTGAAAAGCACGCACGCGATGTCTTTAAGGGGGCAATCTGCGTGCATTGTGAGCGGTTTTTCAATGAAAAAGCTCCGCTCTCATTCGTCTCTCTTTCCGGGAAAAAAAGAAAAAAAAAAGGCAGCCATCTGCTTCTCGCGGTTCAGGACTCGCCGTTGCGGGAAATGAAAGAGGCCAATTTCTTCTCGCATCCATCGGTTTCGACATAAGAGTTGTGCCGACATCGAGGTGGTGCACGAAAACTGCTATGAGATGATGCCCCCTGTAGAACTTTCTGCGGGGCAGACATCCTCTCTTAATCTCCCTCCTTGCCATCTCCCTCCAAGCCCCTTCAAGAAATACATCTCGCTTAAATGACAAGGCATACACAGCAGCAGGTCAGGCTGTGGCTTTATTACACACAATGGAGTTGTATATCATATATCAAGCATATCAGACTGATCTGCTAAGAGACCTGGATAGAGGCAAGGGCCTTTTTCCTGATCAGGTAGCCAAGCTGCGCCGCACCACAGATCTCTCTCCAGGCTACCAAGCAGGCCGCCTCCGCCATGGGCAGGACTATGGCTGCCATAGCGGTAGCGGAGAGACATCTGTGGATGAACCTGACAGACATTCTATATGTTTAGGCTTCACCTTCTGAACTTTTTGGTATTTCTGTTTAGACGGTGATCGAGAAGTTCACGGAGACGAAGGTGCGCTCCACTGCTTTCAGATCCTTCGTTCCATCAAAGGTCCAGGCCTGAGCCCGAACAACATGGGGGTCCTGGTGAGTCTCGATCTGAGGATCAAAGATCCAGAAGGCTAGTGTCATGACTTGCGCTCCTCCCCCACCTGCAAGCTGGGGTAAGAGTAATCGTGGGCCACAAGGAAGTAAGCAGAACCTAAGGGATGTGATCCAGACGAGGCAGCATTCTCGTCTGAATCAGAGCGATACCGAAGTATCTACTTGTTCCCTTTAGGGATTTTAACTTCTGCTTTTATCCTCCCCTTCCTAATTTCCCTGTAACCACCAGCTCTCCACCTGATCGAGGTTAGGTGGAAACCTCTCACATAACAGTCTCCTATGCTGGACCTATAATGTTTTTGGCTGGTTCTATGTTCATAGCAACCACCTTACTGATGGTCTGGACTAAAAGGAGGCGCCCCTTGAGTGGGGCTCCAGCACAGGAGGGTGGGTGATTATGTAACCCTTTCTATGTATACTTATGTGTATTAAATTGCTGGTGGTTATGTGTCTACTAATAAACTCTGTGAGTTTCCTTTGCAGTGCTTAGTTACAGTGTTTACTAAACACTTGTCAGCACCATCCATCCGGCTTAATGTTCTGGTATTAGGCAGCTGAGATCAAAAGTTTCTGCGGGAGCCTCCTTGATCATCAGGCCTGGCACAGCACTGCAGGGAATTTCATGGATGTCAGTCCAGATCACCCTGAGAGGTCTCCTGGTAGCTTAGTTGTGCTGTTGCATCCAGCGAGACGTGGAGGTGGCAGTTACAGAAGTCTTCTTGTATATGCTGCCTCAGGTGATGCTCCCCTTGCCAGAGGTTTGTAAAATTTGACCTTGCCTCTCCCGTGCGGTTCAGAGTCTCTGCGATACTTAGGAACCTTTTAGGTACACACGTTAAGCTCTGTGTACTTTTTGGAAACCACATGGTGGTCAGTGTGCACGTGAACACTTTGCGCACTTTCTAAAATCCACGTAAGTGGTAAGTGTTCACACAAGACTCTGCGCACTTGCTGAAATCCTGTACGGTAAGTGTTACTCGCTCTGCCGCGTTCCCTTCTTGAGATGATTAGACCTTGGTTCCTTGGGCTCCATTCTGCCAGTGTGTATGTGTTTATATACTTCAAGCATCGCTTCCCTCAACATGAGGGGCTATTTGGGCGATTCTCGTGGTAATTTACCAGCACTCCACTTTTCCAAAAAGGGTTACCTATGAGCGCTCTACTCTGAATTAGGAGTTCTCTTCTCATATGAGACTGAGTTCCCTGTTTTATCCCCATAGTGCTCCAGAATTATTTCCACAGATTGAGTTGATGACTCTCAAACATACTGTTTTGAGATGCACCATTCCATCTATGAGCTGCTCTATCAGAGTGCCACGAGAGCCCCTCCTTAGAACAGTATTTGAAAATCTATGCTATGGTTAGTGTGCATGTGAAGTCTTTGCACACTTTCTGAAATCCACACTGTGGTAAGTTCGCACGCTAGTAATCTGCATTCTTTCTAATATCCAATATGGTAAGGGCTTTGCGCGGTTGCTTCGTGCCATTTCTTGAGTTGGTAAAAGCCCCATTCATCTTGGGCGCCACTTCACCTATGTATCCTCGGATACCTATCTGAACAGGGTGTTGGTACTAGGGATCTGTTGAGACAGCTCCTTCAGCAAGCTTATGCGAAAGCAAGCGGTAGCCCCTGTGTGAGAGGCAAGACTTGGTATAAAATGCTAGGTTCTTATCCTTTTAAAGGAAGGGTTCCGTATCCCTTTAAAGGAATCTTTCCTGATTCCAAGCCTTCAGCTCTACCCCGGACTGAGGCCCAAACAATTAAGTGGGAAATGGGAGTTGGTACTTAGTGTTTGCCATGAATCTGGCCTGCACTCCCCTCACCAACATGCAGTTTGAATTTCCCTTGAATGGGAACATCTCAGGTTACAAATGTAACCATGGTTCCCTGAGTAGGGAACGAGACACTGCGTCCTCTAGCTCCCTGCCATGCTTCACACGCAAGCTTCAGACGAAGAAGTGAATGAAAGTGTTCTCCCAGTACCTGTTTTTAGTCATGCCGGTAGTGACGTCAGAGGCTGTCGCTGGCCAACTCGTTGGTGTTTTTCAATGTACGCTTCAGACACGGGTCACGACGAGGTGTTCCCCATAGCGACCCCTAGAGGACACAGTGTCTCATTCCCTACCCAGGGAACCATGGTTACATTCGTAACCTGAGGCGTTTTCTTCTGATTCTCTGTCTTCAGATATACTCTGACTTTCTGAGCCTTGGTGCTCAAGTGGAAATAACAGGTTGAATCTGCTTGCAACAGATTCCTCCTATTCCCACCCTAGCAATCCATTTAAAAAAGTGTTAAGTACTGGTTGGTAATACAAGCTAAATATTACATATACACATTATATATATATATATATATATATACACACACAAAAAATTCAAAACTGGTCTGTAATAGTTTTTTACATTGTGGGTCATAAATGTTTACACAGATCTGAAGTTTGTGACCTTTTGCAGTAGCTTGTTTCGCATATTCATTCGCAATTACCTCTGAATATGATGCATTATACTGGAAATACAAAATCTGTACTTGAATTGACCAAAGAAAATTAAGGGTACTGCTGAGTCTAAATGAATAACCCAGAGATGCTGAGAATTTGATTTAGAAGCACATTGTCACCATATCCTGTGCTTGCAACGTGATGGCCACCAAAGCCTTTCAAGTGGCACTGTGTTTGGAAAATGAGTAAACACAGAAAAAACACAGAAACACAGACATACACTTGCATCTAAATATGTTTAAACTGTACTATGGGGTGTAACCACACGTTAACCAAACAATCAAACACACAGCCTGATGTCTCACCTCAAATCAGTGTCAGTTCGGTTACAGAACAGTGTGTGAGTGACACTGACTGCTCCTTGAATCCAAGCTGTGAGTTTTTTATACAAGAAATACAACAACAGAACTCACTTAAGCTATCTTTTAAACAGGGACATATTGGATTGAATGGTCTAGGCACAGATCCTAACAAACCACATGAGACAATGTGTGAATTAATGATGATTTAATGATATTAAAAATTAATCCATTCTGGGGTGGATTTTGTGCAATTTACAGCATATAATGGAGGAAAGAGAAAGAGAGATAATGCGTGTGTGTGTGTGTGTGTTCGTGTGAGTGTGTGAGTTCACATTCTTATTTTGACCAATAGTGACAGAACAGGGAAGAGGAAAAAAAGTTTGTTGGGAAAAAAATGCATGACCGGGCTGAATGATGTAACTAAAAATTATATCTCAATATATATATATATATATATATATATATATATATATATATATATATATATATAATTATTCTCAGTCTGGTTTTCTTCTGATTCTTAATAGAAGGACAACAGAGAGTCTTCAGAAATACTCTGACTTTCTAAGCCTTGGTGCTCATGTGGATAACGCAGGTTTGAATCTGCTTGCAAAAGATTCCTGCTCTCTGACCTTTACCTAAACAAACCGAGAAACTCACGCTTCTCCTGAGAGATGGTTTGTGGCGATACGGCTGACGGGGAAAACTGGAGGACTTGTATTACTGACATCCCAGAACAATGATCAAAACTACACGGCTACAACAACAATAACTGCCATGACAAAAATTCAGCTCTGAAATATTCAACACCTTTCTGTCTTCTGGAGTTATGAACGAGTTGCTAAGGTGTTTTTAGAAACCAATGATCTTTACAGGGGTGATGTAGGTCAGCAGAAGGTTGTAGGTTCGAATCCCTGTGGGACTGTTTTAAGACATTCAGGTAATGTACATCACTTTGAATAAAAGACTCATTAACTGCATTAATATATGTTAATGAAAATGGAGACTTATATGAGACTTAAATGAGACAAAACTGGTTTTAAAACTATATACTATCAATATGATTACTATCCAAGTAAGTGATTAGGCTACTAACTGCTGGTTTTATCCAAGTGTGTGTGTAGATGATATGAAGACCATCTAATGTGGCCCATATGAAGCTGTGGCTAGTGCACTGTACTCAGACTCTCTTACAGAGATTACACACTGATGTGAAAACAGTGAAATACCTTTCTGCTTGTCCATCGCTGGAAGTGCTCAAAGCGTCCAAGTGAACTGTTCTCGTCCGCTTCCAGAGCTCATCGCGGAGTCTGTCCCTGGGTCTGAAAACGACTTTAAAGTGGCTTTCTGTTCAGTTCGAAGTGAATTAGGCGAGAGTTGCGGGTCATGCGACAGACAAATAACAGCGAAACTGTCCAAGTAAGCGGCATCTCTCTGTATCACTGGACTCTCCGCCTCCAGATGCGCTTCTGCAGGCCACCGCTGTCCAGCAGCTCCACAGCGCCACCACGCGGACAATTCATCTGGGTGAGACAGTAAATGTTCAAATCATTTATAAAAGGTCAATTTAAAAATATTTCATTTTATGAATGAAAACATGAGAAAATATTTAGAATGCAGTAAGAATACATAGGTGACATAGTGATGGAAAAATATAAGTTGGAGGAACATTTACATTTCAGCAGTGGGAGTAACACATTACAAGTAACTCGAGTTTTGTAATAAGATTACTTCTCCAAGAAACTAATAAAGAGACGCTTTTAAATTTACAAAAAAATAAAATAAATAAATAAATATATTATATAATATAGTTACTTTGTTTTCCCATTTATTCACTGACACCTCTCCCGTCCCTGTGTTGAGAGAAATTGGGAGTGATTATTAATTTCACTTTTGATGTGATATTTACAGTTGCCAAAAATTGTACTTTCTAATTTTTTTGTTATTAAAAATAAATAAGCAAGCCCAGCTCAGGTGACAAAAAGTAACACAAAAGTAACAAAAATGCATTACTTTCCATAAAAAGTAATGAAATGAGTTACTTTTTGGAAGTAACGCAATATTTAAAGTAATACTGTACAGGGCATTTAAAAAGTATTCAGACCACTTCACATTTTTCAATTTTGTTAAGCAATTCTGCTTAAGTTCCTGTACTTGCTTGTAGCAGCAGCAGCAATAATCTACAAATACAACCATAACCAACAGCAGAAGCAATACAGCAACAGCGTAGCATATATATATATATATATATATATATATATATATATATATATATATATATATATATATATGTATAATATCATATAAAGGGAAAGAATTTGCAACGTTCATTTGCAAAGAATTAATCATTTTTCTACTTTTGCATCTCCAGGGGCTAATAAATAATTTAATACTTCACATACATGAAATGCTTACATTTGTCACAGTGTCTGGTTTGTGTCCCCTGGTTCACCACTAGATGTCCTCCTTCCCCACGGTGTCTGTCACTTCCTGAAACACATTCCCCAGGATCTCTGTCTAATCATTGCACTCAGCTGTCACTGGTCATCAATCATTGCACACAGCCAATTCCCATTAGCGTTGTCATTTCCCTGTGTATTTATACAAATTCTTAGTCTTGTTCTTGCAGTATTGTTTTGTGTTTCTTCGTGTTTGATTGTTACTTTGATTTTGACCCCTGCCTGGACTGGATAACGATTTTGGATTACCCCAATAAAAAGCCATACCTGCACTTGGATCTCTGGCTGTGTTTTTCCTGTGTCCCAATCGTGACAACATTACATTAATTCTAAGCTGATCAAAAAATATTTGCCAGGCATATCCAGAAGTTTCTTCAATGTAGGCTTAATCACATTTTCAATCAGTAAAAAGCAGACACAAAATGCTGTTAAAAACATTAACTTTATTGAACTGAATATTCATTCAAATTATTTGTTAAAAACATTAGTGAACCACTAAAAAATCAAAATATGCAACAAAGCTACCACTGCAATTATTAATAATAAAATCATAACAATACAATCCCTTTAATAAATCCATTTTATTAATATTTTTTTCCCATTCATCAAACTTTCAAATAAAAAAGTAAAGAAGAAAACCACTATTCATGAAGTAAAGAAAAATGAGTAAATGTTCATTTTTGGAACATGAAAATGGTCAGATGCATTGTACATGTGAGTTAAAAGAGCATATTTTCTTATTGTAAAAACATTCATCATTTGAAGGTGTGGAAGAGTGAATCAAGTGCTTTAGGATGAAGTAACGCAGAAACATTTTTTCCTAACTAAATGCATTTCATAAAGAAAGCCTGACTTCTGAAGCCACACATATTTCCAGGGCAGAAAAACACAACCTTAAGCTGCCACTGTAAAAAATCATGACTGATAAGTAGCATAAATTCATGATTATTGTGATGATCATTTGATCATTGTGAGTTTGTGCACCTTCCATCACACAAGAAACATTTTAATATGCATTTCTCTCGCCAGCAGAGTCACATATTTCATTTTGAGCACTACTTCTACAAAAATGAATTTGAAATGTCTATTGCTGTACTTCTACTGCACATTCTCAAGATGATATACATGTTGCTTTTTAGCGATTGTTTTGTTCTGATTCCATTCCTGTTGTGTTTTGTGAGGTATAAACTCTGGATAGAAAGCATGCACTCGATCCAAGCACTTCATTTGGTCATTAAATTAATAAAAGCACAGAAGTGAATATTTAATACTGATGTGGGCAAGAGGAATATCATTCACTCAAAACACACTTGGGGATACCTTTCAAATTACATTTGGGATTTTTTTTGTTTTAAAACACAGAATTAAAATGAAATAAAAATCATATGACTTATTTTATACATTCTATATTATCATTCCATAATCACATTGATTTAATTCATTAATTTATTTAATATACACTGTGTGTGTGTGTGTGTGTACATGTATATGTATATACAGTCTTGTTCAAAATAATAGCAGTACAATGTGACTAACCAGAATAATCAAGGTTTTTAGTATATTTTTTATTGCTACGTGGCAAACAAGTTACCAGTAGGTTCAGTAGATTGTCAGAAAACAAACAAGACCCAGCATTCATGATATGCACGCTCTTAAGGCTGTGCAATTGGGCAATTAGTTGAAAGGGGTGTGTTCAAAAAAATAGCAGTGTCTACCTTTGACTGTACAAACTCAAAACTATTTTGTACAAACATTTTTTTTTCTGGGATTTAGCAATCCTGTGAATCACTAAACTAATATTTAGTTGTATGACCACAGTTTTTTAAAACTGCTTGACATCTGTGTGGCATGGAGTCAACCAACTTGTGGCACCTCTCAGCTGTTATTCCACTCCATGATTCTTTAACAACATTCCACAATTCATTCACATTTCTTGGTTTTGCTTCAGAAACAGCATTTTTGATATCACCCCACAAGTTCTCAATTGGATTAAGGTCTGGAGATTGGGCTGGCCACTCCATAACATTAATTTTGTTGGTTTGGAACCAAGACTTTGCCTGTTTACTAGTGTGTTTTGGGTCATTGTCTTGTTGAAACAACCATTTCAAGGGCATGTCCTCTTCAGCATAGGGCAACATGACCTCTTCAAGTATTTTAACATATGCAAACTGATCCATGATCCCTGGTATGCGATAAATAGGCCCAACACCATAGTAGGAGAAACATGCCCATATCATGATGCTTGCACCTCCATGCTTCACTGTCTTCACTGTGTACTGTGGCTTGAATTCAGAGTTTGGGGGTCGTCTCACAAACTGCTTGTGGCCCTTGGACCCAAATAGAACAATTTTACTCTCATCAGTCCACAAAATGTTCCTCCATTTCTCTTTAGGCCAGTTGATGTGTTCTTTGGCAAATTGTAACCTCTTCTGCACATGCCTTTTTTTTAACAGAGGGACTTTGCGGGGGATTCTTGAAAATAGATTAGCTTCACACAGACGTCTTCTAACTGTCACAGTACTTACAGGTAACTCCAGACTGTCTTTGATCATCCTGGAGGTGATCATTGGCTGAGCCTTTGCCATTCTGGTTATTCTTCTATCCATTTTGATGGTTGTCTTCCGTTTTCTTCCACGTCTCTCTGGTTTTGCTCTCCATTTTAAGGCATTGGAGATCATTTTAGCTGAACAGCCTATCA
The DNA here is from genome assembly GCF_003368295.1 of Carassius auratus. NCBI lineage: Eukaryota > Metazoa > Chordata > Actinopteri > Cypriniformes > Cyprinidae > Carassius > Carassius auratus. Next base: position 548,536 of record NW_020523638.1, read on the forward strand.
TTTTTTGCACCTCTTTATAGGTTTTCCCCTCTCTAATCAACTTTTTAATCAAAGTACGCTGTTCTTCTGAACAATGTCTTGAACGACCCATTTTCCTCAGCTTTCAAATGCATGTTCAACAAGTGTTGGCTTCATCCTTAAATAGGGGCCACCTGATTCACACCTGTTTCTTCACAAAATTGATGACCTCAGTGATTGAATGCCACACTGCTATTTTTTTGAACACACCCCTTTCAACTAATTCAACTAATTGCCCAATTGCACAGCCTTAAGAGCGTGCATATCATGAATGCTGGGTCTCATTTGTTTTCTGAGAATCTACTGAACCTACTGGTAACTTGTTTGCCACGTAGCAATAAAAAATATACTAAAAACCTTGATTATTCTGGTTAGTCACATTGTACTGCTATTATTTTGAACAAGACTGTATGTATGTGTGTGTGTGTGTGTGTGTGTGTGTGTGTGTGTGTGTGTGTGTGTAAACAAAATGTGTCAAATAATATCCTGTGGGTCATGACCAATGAAATTAGAAAAATCACATTCATGAATTGAAAAGAAGTCAGTTGTTAAACTCTGAATTCTGCTCAACCCTGTCTCTGTAAATATATAGAAAGCAAAAACCAGGGCTGCAAAATCCATCCATCAGGCTCACAGCAACCATCAGGTGCTAACATCTGAAATCCCTTTATATCCTAACCTTTCCTTATCCTATAAAACAGGAACACTATAAAAAAAAAACATTTCCATCTGTCAAGAACAAAAGAGGAAAGAACCAAAACAGAAAAGATGCTTTAAAAGCCAATAGCAGCAAAATGTGGAGGAGTGGGAGAAAAAGACGATAGGAAAGAGTGAGCGAGTGCAATGTTTGATCAATACATCCTGCGGAAGAGGAGAAATATTGATCACATGCACAATTCACAATCAATCATCACTGAAGAAGAGCAGGACACATTTGCCATGCAGGATTCAGATGTCTCATATCACATATTCAGTAAACTCTCACTAATGTACAGTAACTCTCATCAGCTGTTGACATGGGAATTATTGTTATGCCTGTATGTTGTACCGCTGGTATTTGCATCAGTGGTCTTCAGGTGTAAGCACTGAGGTGTGCAACATGTGCGTCTCGAGTCTCTACTATAAATTCTACTCAGTTCTAAATTATCAGCAATAGGTGATTTACTGTAATACATTGAGCTGCTTTTACAAATATGAGTCAATGACAAATAACACTGTCCAGCATATAGAATGAATAAAAGAAAAAATCTAGTTTAAAACATATGGCAAGGTTGTATTATCTGTATTGATGTATGTATATATATATATACACACACACACACATATATATATATATATATATATATATATATATATATATATATATATATATATATATATATATACATTTGTATTTGTACAAATATGATTCATGAAAGAAATTTCATGAATTATAATTCATAATTGTAATGAACATTTTGCAGTCGCACCAACTATGGCATCATAAATTATTTTTAATTATCTGATATTTCATTAACTTTTTTATTAACTATTAATCCATTATAATTTCCATTTAAAATTAAGTTAATTAATGACTTTTTTATATTTCATTCTTTTTTTGTCTTTATATCAGGACAGTTGTGTTACCCTGACATTTGTTTGGATATTCATGAATTTAATTGTGCATTTTAATTCAGAAATGAAAATCATGCTCATTGTGGAAGAGGTGTATTCAAGTATTTGTATGTCTAAACTGAATTATAAATCTATTTTTAACTAATTAATAAATCTGGACAGAAAAGGTAATTGGCCCATATTCTAAAGGATTGTTCATTCATGCTCAGCACATAGAGGCTGGAAACTGTGGCAGTGATTTTAACTCACAGGCTCGTGTTGGTCTATCTGGACGTCAGGATTTTTCCTGCTGAAATAACTGGTGCATTTCATGTCTATTTCATGTATATTCACAGCATTCATATCTGTGTATATCATTATAGCTTTACTAAGCACACACACAGAATGACTTGGTAACCTCAGTGAAGTCCTGATATAGTAGCTGCAAACAGAAAAAGAGACGACATCAAAGAATCTGATATGATTGTTAGTTGCAATAAGATATGGGGCTTATCAAATGATAGGGATAACTGTTTTTGCTTTGTTTTGCTGGCTCTAAAATCCCATTCCTCATCTTTCTTTAACTTGCATCGCCTGTACTGTTTTCACACGCAGAAGTGCAGACACGTGACAGTGTTTGTAAAAGAACATATTTCTCCGACTACTAGAAGAGAGAGACTTTCTTTTTCAGGTCGTTCCTCTTCCAAAGGGAGAGTCGGTCGAATTCCTCACTGGACATTCCAAAGACATTCTGGAATTCCTCAGGTGACAGGTGTCTCTGGAGAGAGAGGTTATGTGGTGAATATATGCCAACAGAACAGTGCAACAGGCTAAAGTGATGAGAGAAGTCATGTGTACCTCCAGTCTTGTCCTGTCTACACCAGGAGGGAGTTTGTTTCTGCCTCTGTGAGTCACAATGAGCATCTCATACGGGTAAATCTGCCCAAACGAACACATAGATGGTACAAACACATGTAATATGAATAAAGCTTGAATGAAACTTGGATGAACACAAATAATCTTACTAGTAACCTTTTGTTCCAGCATACTAGGGAGTGAATTCCCTCTGTCGATCCTTCTGCTTTGGGCATCTCCATTCTATAAGAGAGAGGAGACCCCTGTAAGACCACAGACCACTACTGTGATTTGAGCAGTTATTAGGAAAGTCTAATTGTAAAGTGCTAGAAAACTGCTGAGAATGAAGGCTGAACCGCTAATATCTTTGATTATATCTGAAATGCTAATACTGCTATCGTCTACATATACTGTACTGAATGGTTTGTATCATAGTATTCCTCACTTGTAAATTTGTTTGAATAAAAGTGTCTACAAAATGAATGCATTTATTTTGTTCATCTGGTAAGAATATATTTATTTTAATGTTAACTATTACATACCTGGAAATCTGTAAAAAGAGAGAGAAACAAATAACAATACAATGAGCAGGAGGTATAAAACATGGCACAGATCTGTCCTATTTAATTCAGTTCAATTTATATTCATTTAAAAAGATGAGAACAGATTACAACCAAACAATACAATGAAAAAATTATCTTTGCACTTAATAAATAATATAAATAAAATATAGAGCAGAACAGAATTATGGCTCTTAATACTGTAACTCTGGTTGTAGTATAAATAAACATGACAAAGATTTCTATTAGAATAGAGATATGTGCTCTCAATATTTGAACACTACTCTGATTAAATGTTAAATAAACAGCAAGACAATACTGGAACTCTAAATTACTATTTAGAATAGAATAGAATAGAATAGAATGGAATAGAATACTGGAACTTTGATTGTAGTATAAATAAACATGACAAAAATTACTGTTAGAGTAGAATAGTACAGAACAGAACAGAATTGTGGCTTTTAATACTGGACATTTGACTGTAGTATAAATAAACATGATAAAAATTCTTATTAGAATAGAATACAATAGAACAGAATAGAAATCTGTGCTCTCAATACATGAACATACTCTGATCAACTGTTAAACAAAAAACTATAGTGGCACTCTAAATTACTATTTGGAATTTAATAGAATAGAATAGAATAATGGCTCTTAATACTGGAACTCTGATTGCAGTATAAATAAACATGACAAAAATTACTACTAGAATAGAATAGAATAAAGATCTGTGCTCTCAATACATGAACATACTCTGATTAACTGCTAAACATGTTACATAAAAATGATCTGAAATGAACAGCAAGACAATACTGGAACTCTAAATTAGAATAGAATAGAATACTGGAACTCTGATTGTAGTAGAAATAAACATGACAAAAATTACTATTAGAATAGAATACAATAGAATAGAATAGAGATATGTGCTCTCAATACATGAACATACTCTGATTAAACATGTTAAATAAAAATGATCTAAAATGAACAGAAAAACAATACTGGCTCTTTAAATCACTGTGTAATAGAATAGAATAATGGTTCTTTATATTAGAACTCTGATTGTAGTAAAAATAAACATGTCAAAATTTACTATTAGAATAGAATAGAATTTTGACTTTTAATACTGTTCTTTGTAGTATAAATAGAATAGAAATGTAATAATCCCCACACTTACTTTGACTCTCTTTATCAGTGTTTGAAGAGGAGAACTCTGCAGACTGGAGCTGTAACAGACGAACACCAGACTAATTCAATCAGTCTGATTATGGATGGATCTCACAAAGCTGACATATCAAAACAGATTTCAGTTTCTCACCCTAGTCAGGCCAGTCTTAGTGTAGGAAGGAAATGAAGGTAATTTGGAGGCTGTGTAAAAGAAATGAAGAAACATGTTCATCTACTGACACCAATAGCATTTAAGAGTAATGATGCTGAAGCCAACATGTTGTCTATTAGTGATGTGTATCATATAGATGCAGCACATACGTATCTCCAACCAGAAGGGGCCACTATAAGTACAAGGTCAACTGGCTTTTGTGTTTAATTGGAATCACATCTATTTTCAGTATAAAAAAAAATAATATGCAGTAATCAAAATGGTTCAAATTGAGACTCTGAACTTTACCCTAGAGACCGATAAACACTAATCTGATTCAGATGATTCATCTGCCATGCATAAACTCTGACTGCAGGTGAAGGGACTGACTCGGTGTATCTTTTTTTTTTTTTTTTTCCTAATCAGACGGTTTTGGGAAAATCACAATAACAAAGTGAAGACCCACAAGCACATGCACACACACACACACACAAAAACACTGAAATGTACCCAGATGCATGTGTGTCCTGTCGGGCAGAGACCGTGTTTTCCTTCGGACAGGGGCCGATCTCTCAATCTCCTCCTTCAGTATCAGTTTTCCTAGATTGGACTGAATCTGTGATGAAGAGAGAGAATGAGAGGCGAAGAGGGAGTTTGAGGGGTGAGGTGGACACTGAAACATTACACCCAGGCTGAGAGAGACTGAATTGATCAGCTTGGCTCCCCGTTTCGACATGAAATGCAAGAATCCCTGAAGACCAGCTGGGGCCTTCACTTGAAGGTCGAGTGAGACAAAAGATCTCACAAATGAGAGCAAACCCAATAAACCTCGGTTTCTGAAGAAAATAAGGTTTTAAGAGCAGCAGATAGAAATGGAGAAAAGCAAAATTTTGAAGGATAAAATTTTAATATAGAATATACAGTATAAGAGTGTTATGTGGAGGGTAAGGACAAACTCAAGCGCAGACAGGAATCACTACATAGAGGGTTTATTACAGACAAAAAGGGGAAAACAAAACCCACGAGGGGGAAAACAACAACTAGGGCAAAGACAAGATGATCTAACAAGACTAGGAACTAACAGTTAACAAAAGACTCTAAACACAAGAACACTAACTACAGATAAACATTCACAAGCTAGACAACGTATCTTCAATGGGTGACAATATAACAATCTCTTACAAGGAAACATGAAGAAACATATAGAGACAATGAACCGACAAAAGACAGAGCACACTAGGGGATATAAATAAGACTAATCAAGACACAACAGGTGGCACAGGTAAGGCAATCACGACAAAACTGGGATAACAAGGGGGGCGGGGCAAGGGAACGAGACAACACAAGCACATGGCCCAAAGACAAGGCCATGTGCTTGTACACAAAACACGGGTCTGTCATGATCCTGCCTCAAGACTAGAGGAAAGTCAGGACATGAAGGCAGAATCATGACAGAACCCCTCCCTTAAGGAGCGGCTTCCAGACGCTCCTCAAGGGAACATCAAACACGGGACATGACTGACTGAGACCGAGACAGAAACCAACAAGACATGACAAATAACAAAGGCAAACATGAATACACAATGGCAGGGTTAGGGTGAGAAATCAAAAAAAAAAAAAAAAAAAGGGAGGGGAGGAGGCGGGACAACAAAGTTCATGGGGGGGGAAGACCAGGGTGGGTGGGGCAGGAGTCTTAGGAGGACGGGACGAAGGCTGACGACGAGGGGTCCGGGCAGGTCTGGGTGGTGTAGGGTGGGGAGTGGTCTCTGGACAACTGACAACATCAGAGGACATGACAGGAGAAATCACAGGACACTGGACAACATCTACTGGACAACATCAGTGGAGACAGAAACTGGCTCGGGAACCGCGCTCACTGCGGCTGGCTCGGGATCTCTGGGGACAAGACAGGACTGGCAGGGACTTCTAAAATCTGAACTAGACGAGACAAATAATCAGACAGAATCTTGGCAGCAAGGACAACAGGCATCTCTTTACGAGCAGAGACAGATTGCAACAGCGCTTCTGCTGCAGAGTCGGCTGCGGCTCTCTCCTTAGCCCTCACGACTGCAGACTTGGATACAGTTCTCTCAGTCGCCGGTTCGGGGTCAAGGTTCACTGCTGCTGGCTCGGGGACGCCAGCGCTCACTGCTGCTGGCTCGGGGACGCCAGCGCTCACTGCGGCTGGATCGGGAGGCATCGCCGACTCAGGAGGAGACAGAGACGCAGGACCGGAAGACCCCTTCTTCCTCCTCTTTCTCCTTGGCCGCAGTGCAGAGGTCACAGCTGGGTCTGAGACTGGTTGAGGAAGTTTGGTCTCAGGCAGGGCTGACTCCGTCGCTGAGGACTCCGAAGCAGACTCCCACGAGAACAGTCTCCCTCGCTTCTTGGGGAGACTGATGGGTGTGGGAGGCGTCTCAGGAATCGGGGAGGAATTTGCCTGATCCCCCAGTGTTGTAACGGCCAGGAGACGACCCTCTGGGATCACTGGCAGCTGGGCAGATGGTGGGGACCTTGAGGGGGAAACCTGCGGCTCCTCCTGGGAGAAACTCTGCCATAGCCGGGCATAGTTCTTCAGAATCCACTCACCCTGGGACGACACTGGGAGGGTGACACTCCTCTTGACAGTGGGGGACGACAACCAGCATTGCTGGCAGAACTCCAATTAACGTTGAAGCTCGAAGGCCCTCCTGTCTGCTGAGTTCCTAGTTGGTCGGTTAATTCTGTTATGTGGAGGGTAAGGACGAACTCAAGCGCAGACAGGTATCACTACATAGAGGGTTTATTACAGACAAAAAGGGGAAAACAAAACCCACGAAGGGGAAAACAACAACTAGGGCAAAGACAAGATGATCTAACAAGACTAGGAACTAACAGTTGACAAAAAGACTCTAAACACAAGAACACTAACTACAGATAAACATTCACAAGCTAGACAACGTATCTTCAATGGGTGACAATATAACAATCTCTTACAAGGAAACATATAGAGACAATGAACCGACAAAAGACAGAGCACGCTAGGGGATATAAATAAGAAGACTAATCAAGACACAACAGGTGGCACAGGTAAGGCATTCAAGACAAAACTGGGATAACAAGGGGGGCGGGGCAAGGGAACGAGACAACACAAGCACATGGCCATGTTCTTGTACACAAAACACGGGTCTGTCATGATCCTGCCTCAAGACTAGAGGAAAGTCAGGACATGAATGCAGAATCATGACAAAGAGAAAGTGTATAAGGGAAAATGTGTATTTTAGGTAGTCTGACTGGTCACTATTTCTTTAAAGAGCTCCATATTTTTTGAGTTTTTGGTGTAGATGTAATTTCTAGATATACAAGTAGTTATTAATAGCTGGACATAAAACTGCATGTATACTACTGTTTAAACATCTGGGGTCAGTAAGAGTCTTTAATGTTTCTGAAAGATGTCTCAAAATACAGTACAAATAGTTTAAAATAATTGATTTCTATTTTGATACATTTTAAAATCACTTAAACTAGTCATCTATTTTAGTGATGGTTTCAAAGCTTAAATTTCAGTCTTCAGTGTCACATGATCCTTCAGAAATCATTCTAATATAAGAAATATTATGTCGAAATGGTGAAAACAGTAATGTTTTCTCTTTTTTTGGTGGAAAATGTAATACTTTTTAACAAGTTTTTTATTAAAAACAGCATTTGTTAGATTTTTTATTTTGATACTTTATAAATGTCTTTCCTGTCACTTTGGATTTATTTGATGCAGTCTTGCGGAATAATATGAATAAATCCTTTAAATAATAATAATACGAGAATTAGGGAAATGCTGTTTAAAATAGTTGAGCTGTAAAACTGCATGACATATCTCAGTTGACAGATAAACACCTTGTTGAGCTCCTGTTTCTGCATCTGCCGAAGTCTCCACATGTCTTCAGACAGATCGCTGTCATCATACGTGTCATCCTCCTCACCCTCCTCTCCCTCAGCCATCTTGGATGCCACATTCTTCCTTCGCTCTTTCTCTGTGGTACAAACACATGAGTGTGAGATGAAGAAGTCCAGACTAGCACATCATTAAACTGTGCCTTGATACTAAACACTGCTTACATCTGCATGTGCTGTTAGCATCTAGCTAAACGAATTACAGCCCAGAGGGAATTTTTGTTTCTTGTTTGATACATCAGGCCTTTATGGCGTATGATATAGTGAGTTTGTGATGATGTGCATCACCTATAACAGCTAGCGAGGGAGGGCATGGCCAGTAGTCCATCTCTATCTTAGCGGGCTGGTTGGGGTCTGGAGCTTGTGCAGCGGGAAACTTGGATGACTCGATGATTAAATCCATCATGTGTTTACTGTGTGGAACGGCTGCTGAGACATCTACATTCAATCAAAACACAGACACATGCTCAGAATGCCCCCAGAATTACACCATTACACAAGAACAGCGTTGATGTTTCATACCTTGTTTATATATTGGTAGCTTCTTGTATATATTGGTTCCATTGTCTGGTAGGAAACGTGAGGTTGATTTGATTAGTTTTAGAGTTTGGTGTCGACTGATGTTTGCTGGCTGTGTTTGTGAGGTGGTGTAGTACCTAACCTGGCCTGTGGAAGTGCTGTTGCTGGTGTGGGACTTTAGTGCTGACGGTGATGCTTTTACTCAGCTGTGTGGACGCTGGAGATGAGCTGCCTGATGACTTGGGCTCTGACCAATCCCTCTGATAGACATCCTTTGATAAACTGCTCTGGAATTACATTTAGAAGGTCTGTGTGATTAAGAATCATGCAGAGAGACTCTAAAATGTAGATAGTTTGGTCCTTCAACATGGTAAAATAGCTGGTGTATTATGACTTCAATACTGGGATTTTAGAATTCAGATCTGATGTTAACAAGTGTTTTCATTCAAAAACGTAGAGAGGGCGAATTCCAGACTTTCCTTCATATATTTTGTTTCTATATTTATTTATCTGGGCTATATGTATTTAGGAAAACCTTGAGCATAATTAAGTCAAACTGGAAATAAAATATACAGTATTTAAAATTGTAACTTTATTAAATCTTGGGAAGTAACATGTTAAGTGGTGGCAGCATTAGACTTTTTAAAGCTATTTTAAACAAAAAAAAATCAAATTCATGAATTATTGAACATACTGTACATGAACTCATATTGAGAGAATTAAAAAATATGTAAAATAATTTGTTGCAAAAATATTATAGGACTATTTCTATCAACTATTTATGTTTTACATTTAATACATCCATTCAAACATTTGGGATCAGAGAGTTTTTAAACAAATATAAATCAGACTTTTTATTCAGCAAGGAGATAATAAATTTACCAAAAGTCAAAAGACTTTTTGTCTTGCAACTAATGTTGCAAAATATTCCTATTTCAAATCAATGCTGCTCTTTTTACTCTTTGTTTATCAAAGAATCCTGATTATGGCTTCTACAAAAAGTATTACACAGCACAACTGTTTTTAACATTGATAAAGATCAGAAATGTTTCTTGAGCAGCAAATCAGCGTATTAGAGTGATTTCTGAAGGATCATGTGACACTGAAGACTGGAGTAATGATGCTGAAAATTCAGCTTTGCATCACAGAAATAAACTATGGTTTAAAATATATTAAAATAGAACATTTAGATATTTGAAATAATTTAAAAATTACAGTTTTACTGATTTTCATGGACATGTACTATGCATCTTACCTCTGGAGATAGAGGAGGGGAGATTGAACGAGGAGATAATGACCTCTAGAGAGAGAGAGAGGGAGGAGAGAGAGAGAGAGAGAGGTCAGCTGTTGGCAGTGAGTGAGATACCCAGACATTTCCACAGACAGCTTCAACAGATTTAATGAATCATAAAGCTTCCATTACAGCTAAACAAAAAAGGAAATTACAGTGGGAGAGCCGAGCTAACATGGCATGTGTGTGTGTGGGTGTGTGTGTGTGCTGTTTTCGAGCCAGACGCTCTGATGGTGTGACATCACACCCAGCAGGAGACTAACCAGTGAACACATCACACACTCTGACAGACAGAATGTGTTACAGAGTTAAAGTCTGACAAATCAACAAACTGTCAGATCTTATCACCATCACATACAGAACCACCAAATTTTGCTATAAGTTTGATTGCAACATATAATAATTGCTGTTAATAATATTCGTCGTCTGTTTGATTTAATTGATTTCCACCATATGTACATTAACTGACAGTAACCACTGATAAGCTAATACTAAATAATAAATATATTGTAGAAAACTTAATTTTCTGTAAAGCTGCTTTGCAACGATCTGTATTGTGAAAAGCGCTATACAAATAAACTTGGACTGAACTGAACTGAACCACCAAATAACACTAGCACAACACTACCATTCAAAAGTTTGGGCTTGGTAAGATGTTCGAATAATTTTGAAAGAAGTCTATATACTCTGCATTCATTTGATCAAAAATGTATATTGTGAAATATTATCACAATTTGCTGCTCATTATTATTAATGTTGAAAACAATGGTGTTGCTAAATACTTTGTGGATTATTTGATTAATAGAAAGTTCAAAAGAACAACATTTATTTGAACCAATTTAATGCATCCTTGCTGAACAAAAGTAATAATTTCTTCTAAAAAATTTTACTGACCCCAAACTTTTGAACAGTATATTTACTGAATATACAGTGTATTACCTCCATCGGTGAATAGCTGAAGTGGGGCTCATAAATCATCAGGTCAGGCCTCTCTATGTCCAGAATGGCCTTGTCTTTAGGTATAGCTGCTAGATCCTTATACCCAATCACTTGATTGTCCATTTTGGCCTTTATTAATCCAAAATATGAGAGAAACTGCAATCTCAGAAACATACTATGAAGAAGTACATGTATTTCTCTGAAAGCAATACATTTGTTTTCTGGCACAGTGTTGCAATTTTGAGACACAATTATTATTACAGTTAGTCATGGGCCATGTGTAATGTGATGCACTAATCATATCCCAGCATGCACTGCTGCTATACACACCACTACAGTGACCGCCGGGGATCCTGGAACACCTCCTCCACGCAGAGAACAAACGCTGCCCGGCAAGGTACAGGATGACTGCTGTTCACACACACACACACAGGTCAAAGGTCACACATCACATTAACAATTTTATTTGTTTTATGATTATGTATTAACTTTAATTATATATATATATATATATATATATATATATATATAGCATAAACTATATAAAAACAATTTCTTTTAATTACCTTATGCATCATCATTTTCAATAAGAGAGCACTCCCTTTATGAGGTCACTGGTCACTGTGGAAAAGAAGTAACAGTAGATGAGAACGAGGCTTTCAATGGATATCAGATGGCTTCTGAAAAAAGACTGTGCAGAAAGATGTGTCAATTTAAGTCAAGTCAGTTTTATTTGTATAGGGCTTTTCACATAACACATTTTTTTCAAAGCAGCTTTGCAGAAAATCATGATGTTTATGTTTATAATATCTTCATGTCAAGTTGCAATTAGACAGTTGGAGCTGGACAGTAATATAGTTTGTACTTCGCACCGATACAAGCAAGCAAGCAGCTGGGATTTGCTATATTGTTTATCATTTATGTGATACTGTATGTGTGCTGATAAAAATGGAAATACATAAAGCTGGAATACGCCACACAAATTTTGCCCAGATTTAAGTGTTGAGTGATAAGTGAAATGCAATGTTCCCTTAATATTCATATTACCACAAATAATTATACATAGCATTTTAAATGGTTTTATATATATATATATATATATATATATATATATATATATATATATATATATATATATATATACAACTTTATATAAAGAGCTGAGCAATAATATAGTTACATTTTGTGACAAAATATCAAATAATGCAGTTTAGATTTACTATATAGTACAGTATATATCACTTTACATTGGTGTACTGTATGTACAGTATGTGGATAAAGTTAGATATATAGGGCCCTATTTTAACGATCTAAATGCAAAGTGTAAAGCACACGGCACATGTACACTCAGGGCATGTCCAAATCCACTTTTGCTATTGGTCATGGTCTAAACGGGTTGTCCCTCTTCTCTTAATGAGTAATGGGTGTTTTTTGGGCGTAACGTGCAATAAATCAATCAGAGTCTCATCTTCCATTCCCTTTAAGAGCCAGTTGCACTGGCCATAACGGATTTGCTATTTACACGGCGGAATTTGACAGAATGCATCTCCGAGATGAAACAGAGCTGTTCGTGTGCGAGCAAATAGATACATGCGATGACTATCCACTATGAAATGTAGGCATATATATATATATATATATATATATATATAATTTTATTTTTATTTTTTTTAATTAGCCTGCAAAAAATTTGCCGGGTGAATTATAGGGCCCATAATATATATCCAACTGACTAGAATATTTATCTCTATATTCATAGTATATATCCAACTTCATATAGAGAACTGTGTGATAATAGTTTACATTTTGTGAATACATAAACAATCATGCAGCTGAGAATTGTGTGTCCAGGAATGATTTGCAAATGATTTTTTAACATTGCTTTTAACAACTACAAGTCAAAAAATGGGAACTGACTGCGGAAATTGACTAATACACACACAGTACAGAAATGTCAGCAGTGTAAGGACTACAATGGTGTTTCTCTGGGCTTTTCTGATCGACTTACATACAAAAGTATCATTCTAGCGTCCTGTTAGTCTTTGTATACAGCTGAAAAGGACACCATTCCCACTCCTTTGAAAAATAGCCCTACAGCATACTTGTACAATAACTCATTGCTAAAACTAAAGAAACTGACTTGAGGGCTCATAGGAGAAATACAGATAAACGTGCTCAAAGAGATGAAGCCATGTTCATGGTTCCCATAAGCTCCAGATGTTTTTAAGTGTAATCTACTTTGTGTATGTTATGCAAACACACATGTACACATACATACAGCCACAATCAAACCCCCTTGATCTGAAACCGGACCCTATCGGTGTGATGGTTTTAAAGATAGACCGATGTCTGAATGGATTTCTATGGCTGACGCATTAGGAGCTCAGTGACTGATCTCAGTTGTATGGTAGTTTCAGGTTACGCTTGTTCAGGATTTGACGAAGAAAAAGAAAATCAATATAAAGTCAAAGAAACTCATAGGAAAGGAATATCACAAATTATATCACTTATGCATCTTATGTGATCCTCTATAGACTCAATATTTCAGACTGATTTGTCATTTACTTGTAACTATTTGCCTAAAAAGCATTTTTGAATTTCTTTAAAAGATATGATTTTAGGAATAGACCACTGTTTCTTTCAGCGTGGAAATAAGGGGCGAGCTATTAATCAATACTAAAAAACTATTAATGAATGTTCCCTGGGAATTGAACCTATGACCTTTTGTGCTGCTAACACAATGCACTACCACTGAGCCACAGGAACACAAGCATCATCCCAACCCTTTCCTCTTTTACATAATCATTAAAATAGCACTTTTAATGCCAAATTAAATCAATGTTTGCTGTGTTAAAAAAAATTCCATTATGCATATAAAATAAATTAATATAACAAAATATATATTTTTATTTCTTTAGCAATGCTGAAAAGTATTCTTATCTAATTTCTTTCTTCAGTTAATGTATATTTTAAAGCTGCTTGGCTATCTTCATTTGAAAACAAAAATACTGATTGAGAAAACTGCTTTACACATTTATCATGACTATTTCAACATATCTATGTTAATATTATCTCACTTGTTTTTATTTTTATGTCACATATTTTAGAGGATCCTTGAAGTCTCCTATAAAAGAACAAACCATGTTTAATTTGGGAAGGGAGTGTAAAGAGAAGGAGGCACAGACTCACCGTGAAAGAAAAGGGGTGAAAGATGAGAAAAAGATGAAACTCTTACCACAGGCGTTGAGAAGCTTCATGACACACATCTACAGGGCCTCCTCGTCCCAACACCATTCCTGAAACACCCAAATACAGGATTTCATTACTCATCACAACATGATAGTCCAACATCAAGCAAAATCTGTCCGGTGAACTGAATTCAGTGTTGAAGGCATAGTTCACCCAGAAATCACAATTTGCTGATAATCTACTTAGCCTCTGGCCATCCAAGATGTAGATGAGACTGTTTCATCATCAGATTTGGAGAAACGTAGCGTTGCATCGCTTGCTCACCAGTGGATCCTCTGCAGTGAATGGGTGCCATCAGAACGAGAGTCCAAACAGCTGATAAAAACCATCACAATAATCCAGGAGTAATCCAGGCAGGAAGTGAGATAAACAGCTGTGTGTTTGTAAGAATTAATGCTTCCTTCAGTTAAAAAGTCCACCCCCTGTTGTCTTCTCACATCAAAATCCACTGACATTTGTTTAGAAATGTTATGGACAGTTTGTTAATGGTGCTTAATCTGTGCATATTTCTCTCCTCAATTACAAGAGATGAGTTTACCAGAGGAGAAAGTGATATTATGGATAGAGGAATCATATTTTAGAATCAATGGTTTGAAGTTAAAACCATCTTAATGATGGATTATAATCTATTACAAACATGCAGCTCTTTACTTAACAAAGACACTAATTGATGGACAAGAGAAGTGTGGGTTACCTGTGGATTATTGTGATGTTTTTATCAGCTGTTTGGACTCTTATTCTGACGGCACCCATTCACTGCAGAAGATCAGTTGGTGAGCAAGTGATGTGATGCTACATTCCTCCAAATCAGTTCTGATGAAGATCAACTCATCTCAGACGGCCTGATGGTGAGTAAATTAAATTTTTTTGAAAATGTAGTTGAAACATATATTCAGCATAGTAAAGCTGCTAATTTTAGTACTCCATATATAAGAGACGAGGCAAACATGATATTCTTTGACAGACAATAAATGTGAAGGAGAATGACAAGTGCTCTCTAAAGTGCTTTATCTTCAGACAGTTATAGTTACTGATCCACAGGCTCAGCTCAAAATCACTGTTATTCATGCCACGTGAACTTTGGCCTTGCACTAGAACGTGCATCTCTCAAAAAGAAAAATATTTAGCTCTAGACTACTTGTTTTATGGCAGTTTTTACATTTTACATTTTCTATTTATTTTTCATTTAAATTCAGTTTAAAAGAAAAGTTAATGTTTCCAAAGGGAACGAGAAATCACAATCAACAGTGAGCAAAAATAACCAAGAAATAATGTACAGTAAGCCCTAACTTACATTATTTTGTAAATTATCCCTTGCCTTGCCTTGCCTTGACTTTAAAGAACTATTTCTACTTTGGCTGACCCTCGAAAATGACTGGTGTATCAGATTGATTCATTCATATTTAATTCAGTTTTCACTAGCATGAACCAGTCAGAAGAGGGGAGGGGAGTTTGTCATTACAGCACAAAGCAAACGCAACACAATCTCAGTGATGATGCAGTTCTTTCAGGGAACATCTTAGTCATCACACTCACCTTTAAAGAAGACGTATGTAAGAAACCTAATGTGGTGCTTTTGTATTTTAGCTAACACAGTCTGACATCTAACATTTCTTAAACCTCTGTGTCCTCCAGAACAGACGGATGAACACACCTATCACAGCTTTTGTTCTAGAGCTGATATTCTCCCAGATTATTTATAGCCAGTTCCTCTTCAGGAACTTGAGCTGCGTTGAGAACGATTGGGGAACGGCCCCAGCGTGACATCTCTGAATCATGTGTGTAATCAGTCCAATGGATGGGCGAGACGTCATAGGCGGGTGACATCAGAGACCAGGAAGCATAAAAGCCAGAGAGACACAGCCGGCACCAGCCTTTCTGTCTTCAGCAAGCGCTCTCTGTGTGTGTGTACTGTTCAAAGAACTTTACGTTTGTGAGTTTTATTTAGTGTTGTTTGTCATCCCCCAAAAGTATGCCAAAAGCACCCTCCAAGACCAAACACAAAATGGGCGAAGGCAAGCAGCGTTTCAGACTGTGTGTTCCTCCCTGTCCTCGCTATATCACAGGCGGGGATACACACAGTTTGTGCGTTGTTTGCCTGGGAGCTTTGGGAGCTCGAGAGACTGACTCCCTTAGTAGATTATTTAGCAGCATGGAAACTACTGCCAAATGTGTCTCAATGGGTCCTGCACACTGTATAAAGAGGCTACACGATACAGTTTGGTTCTCCTCCGGTGGTGGGTCCCGAGCAGGCTCTGGTTATGGAACAGGAAGTGCACGCTCTTCTGAGGAAGGAGGCCATCGAGGTGGTCCCTCCTAACGACAGGGAGTCAGGGTTCTACAGCCGGTACTTCATTGTTCCAAAGAAGGATGGGGGGTTGCGTCCCATTTTAGATCTGCGTCTAGTGAACCGCTCAGTCAAGAGACTGAAGTTCAGGATGCTCACACTCAAACAGGTTGTGTCTCAGATCAGGTCCAAGGACTGGTTTGTCACGATAGATCTAAAAGATGCATATTTCCATATCTCCATCCTTCCCCTACACAGGAAGTTTCTGAGGTTTGTTTTCGGGGGCGAAGCGTACCAATATTGAGTACTTCCCTTTGGCCTTGCACTCTCACCCCGCACTTTCACGAAGTGTGTTGATGCAGCCCTGGCTCCGCTACGACTCCAGGGCATCCGCATACTGAACTATATCAACGATTGGTTGATTTTAGCTCAATCAGAGCAGATGGCGGTTCGGCATCAAGATGTCATTCTCGTCCACATGAGAGAGCTGGGGTTAAGACTGAACGCCAAGAAAAGTGTGCTTTCTCCAGTACAGAGAACCACTTATCTGGGCGTGGTGTGGGATTCGACCACAATGCAGGCACACATGTCACCTGCTCGGATCGAGTCGATTCTCGCCGCAGTCGCGAGAGTGAGAGAAGGCCAGTTACTTACTGTCAAGCGGTTTCAAAAACTGCTCGGTCTGATGGCAGCTGCGTCCAACGGGATACCTATTGGCCTGCTGTACGTGAGATCCCTACAGTGGTGGCTCAAGACCAAGGGGTTATCCCCGAGGGGAAACCCACTTCGCATGATCAAGGTCACGTGGCGCTGCCTACGTGCCTTGGATATGTGGAGGAAGCCTTGGTTCTTGTCTCAGGGCCCGGTTCTGGGAGCTCCTTGTCGCCGCGTGATGCTAGCGACGGACGCGTCCCTCACCAGCTGGGGTGCGGTCATGAGTGGCCACCCTGCCCGCGATCTGTGGGGTGGTCGCCATCTGACATGGCACATCAACTGCCTGGAGATGCTGGCCGTGCAGCGTGCACTCCGTTATTTTCTCCCAGACCTAGGAGGTCACCATGTGTTGGTGCGCACCGACAACACAACGGTGGTCTCTTACAACAACCACCAAGGAGGTCTGCACTCACACCGTCTAAACAAACTAGCATACCAGATCCTTGTGTGGGCTCAGGACAAATTCCTCTCACTCAGAGCGGTTCACATTCCTGGGCATATGAATATGGGAGCAGACATCCTGTCGAGGCAGGGGCCGAGGCCCAGGGAATGGCGGCTTCACACCGAGGTGGTGAAGCAGATTTGGAGAGTTTTTGGCCAGGCTCAGGTGGACCTGTTTGCAATGCGAGTGACATTGCACTGTCCCATCTGGTTCTCTCTGACTCATCCAGCTCCACTGGGGCTGGACGCCATGGTACAGACATGGCCGAGGCTTCATCTGTGCGCCTTTCCCCCCATTGCTCTGCTCCCGGGAGTTCTGGAGAGAGTGCGCCGGGATGGAGTCCGGCTACTGTTAGTACCCCCGTTCTGTTAGTAGCCCCGTTTCTCCGCAGGGTTGACCCACTCCACACTGAAGGTCTACGTGGCGGCCATTGCAGCCTGCCACGCCCCTCTCGGTGGCCAGTCAGAGGGCAGACACCCCGTTGTTACATGTTTCATCCGTGGTGCGCTGAGGCTGAGGCCTCCAGTACGGCCTGTCCTACTTTAGGCCTTCAGTCCTCCTCCTTTCAGGGAGCCAGAACAGAAGAAACTTAATTGTATGTGTCCAACAATCTTAATAAATTTTCAGATATTTGGGAGCCATTTTTGGCTCACCTTGACAAATATAACACTGAGTTGGACCAGCAAGGGAGTTCATAGAGTGCCAACCACCTTTACCATCTCTGTTTAGTACTTGTGTTGAGATTCTAGTAGATTCAGCAGTGTACTTAATTATTGTTGTTTTTAAAATTTGCCCTGTTTTTATTTTATTTATTTTTTTTGGTGTCTGTGTTCTGTTTTGCTTGTGGTTTCTATTCTGTATATTTTTCCTGTCTGTTTTTTCTTTTCTTACTTGTATACAAAATTCTAAAAAAAAAAAAAAAAAAAAAAAATTGTATGTGTCCAGTGCGAGCATTGGACACATAAGCCCACAGAGCTGCCCTGTGGAGAAGGGCGACCAGTTGTTTGTTTGTTATGGTCCCCCTAAGAGAGGTCTTCCTGCTACTAAACAGACCCTCAGCCGGTAGATAGTAGATGCTATTTATTTGCATATGAGTCCTCTGACCTCCCCTCTCCCCTTGGGGGCAAGGCTCACTCCACTAGAAGTGTGGCGGCCTCCAAGGCCTTCCTAGCAGGTGTCTCTATGCGTGACATCTGCGAGGCTGCGGGGTGGTCCCCGCCCTTGACCTTTGTAAGATTTTACGGTCTAGATTTACAAGCCGCTCCCGGCCCCTCTGTTCTCTCGTCCTAGTTGTGCAGTTTCCCACACTGGCAGAGATTTGTAAGTCTGGCGGCGTGGCCATTATTGTCCCCAATCGTTCTCGACGCAGCTCGAGTTCCTGAAGAGGAACGTCTAAGTTTACGTATGTAACCCTGGTTCCTCAAAGGAACGAGACGCTGCGTCACAGTGCCACACTTCCAGCATCTCTGGCCGGTGATTGCTTCATCCTTTGAGGCTGGTGCCGGCTGTGTCTCTCCGGCTTTTATGCTTCCTGGTCTCTGACGTCACCCACCTATGACGTCTCGCCCATCCATTGGACTGATTACACACATAATTCAGAGACGTCACGCTGGGGGCGTTCCCCAATCGTTCTCAACGCAGCGTCTCGTTCCTTCGAGGAACCAGGGTTACATACGTAACCTTAGACGATTTTCCCTGTGCTCTCCTATCTAGTGGAAAATCAAGTCTTGTCTCTGGAGAGAAAACAGCAGACAACCTCTAAGAAAGATGAGAGATGCTTTCCAAGACCAATGCCAGTTCAGCATGTCCCCTTGACTCATGAAGAAAAAGTTTTACAAACCTACAGATCAGATTATATAGCCTACACAGCTTTTCATTATTAGCTGTTATTTGGGTTTAAAAAAAATAAATAAATAAAAGTAGATTTTTACATTTTCAGAAGAAAATGCGAGTGGATCTATCTTTCTTGTCTGTTTGTAATCCATCTTTCAGACTTTCAGCTTTTAAGATAATTTTAAAGTTATGTTAGAGATGTTTGTAATCCATCTTTCAGACTTTCAGCTTTTAAGATAATTTTAAAGTTATGTTAGAGATGCATAAATACATAGATATATTACATTTCAGGCTAATATTATTTTCATATTATGGCCGATAACCATTGTTGGTTACAAATGAAAAGTATTTTCAGTTATTGAAATTAAGCAATATAATACCTTAGATGACAAACATAAAAAAATAAATTATATATATATTATATTATATATATATACATACATACATACATACATACATACATACACACATACACACACACATTTACAGTGTTATTTTAGTATTATTTATATAGTATATATTATATATAGTAATACTATATATTATGAATTAGCTTTTTTTATTTAACTTACAATATTCTAAACAAATCACAAAATAGATAAGTTAAAGAATAAAATCAGTTGTTTTTAACGCCACTTGTAAATTTAAGCATCATATTATAGTTAAATAAAAAATATGAATTTGCTAAAGATACATTTAACATTGTTATACTTAGTGTTATTAAAGATTATAGCTCAAATAAATGTAAGCCGATGGTAATCTAAATGTTAAGAATAAAAATTAGTATCACAATTTAATGGATAATTCACCCAAAAATGAGATTACCAAATTATTTACTCACTCCTCAAGGCATCCTAGGTGTGTATGACTTTCTACTTTCAGACAAATACAGAATTATATTAAAAAATGTCCTGGCTCTTCCAAGCTTTACAATGGCAGTGAATTGGGGTCCAGATTTTAAAGCCCAATAAAGTGCATCCGATATAAGTGCATTCATCATAAAAGTGGTCCACATGGCTCCGGGGGTTAATAAAGGCCTCCTGAAGGACGTGGGTGTAGAGTAAGCTCTGGAGAGAATATGCTAAAGTTAAAAATTTGGATAATTTTATTACACAAGTGCATCAATTCACTTCAGGAGGCCTTTATTAACTGCCTGGGGTTGTGTGGAGTACTTTTTATGATGGATGGACGCACTTTGTTGTGCTTTAAAATCTTGACCCCCATTCACTGCCATTGTAAAGCTTGGAAGAGCCAGGACATTTTTTAATAAAACTGTGATTGCATTTGTCTGAAAAAAAGAAGAAGAAAAAGAGGACAGTAAGTAAATCATGGGGCAATTTTCATTTTTGGGTGAACTTTCCCTTTAAATACACAGTATAAACTAATACTGATAAATTACAAAATCTCTAGTATCATCTAATAACTGATATGGTACTAATATAACATGCTTCCCTGTGTAATAATAATGTAATCATACTAAAATGTGACTCGTGTTTCACTGTACTAATATGAGGCAATGTGGAGTCACTGGAGTTCACTGGACAGATGAATCATAGGGTAAGGTGTGCTTATTTTTATGTTCACATTGGTGACATGTTTACGACAGCAAGCACAAGTCAACAGTCACCAAAAAACAGATGAATCCTGTACAAACAGACACAGCTCAGTGTGTGTCCTGTACCCGTCCTCATCTGTGTCCTCAGCGCATCACTTACACTGCAAGAGAGGAGAAAGAACACGAGAATCCTAAAAATATCCTGCTGCATCTCCCACATTAAACCAGCAAGATCTCTCTTCCTCTTCTTATTCCTACTGCATTATGTAACATCAGATCGGTTGCTATGGAAAACGAGACTTCTCAGTCCACACATCTGAACAAGCTCAATCTAGTCACACTCTACACAGAGACGCATGTGTAGAGTGCGTCTCTTTTATTGGCCTTTTTGCTACTTTATATTGTGAGCGGAGTGTAGAGAGGACAAGAAACTAATGAGGAAATGGATGTTTGCTTTGCTTTCATGTAACAGTCTCCACCTCAGAAATGAATTTTCTGCTCATGTAACCCAGGCCAAACATGTGGGGCAAAATTGGCAATAATATAACACAGACCACTATACAAAATTCAATCAAATACTGATGGTCAAAATCAAGTCCCACCCCAAATGACTTCCCATGTAAAATTCACTTTACATTCCATGTTGTCTTAAACAGCAATCTTGCAGCAATAACAGAGGAGCAGACAGTAATGTGGATGTCATGAGCACTGAAGGTTTTGTGCAGTCAGCCGCGGGTGAGAGCTGGTTGGCTTGTAAGCAGCTTTGATCTTGGTATAGAATAGACAATTTGAATTAACAAGGTATTAATGTTATTTAAAGGTATATAAAAAATGTTACTGCATGAAAGAGTCACACTACGCTGCCGGAAGGAACACAGAGCCGAGGATAATTGAAAAGAGTCTTTATTAATCCAACACAGGGGTAAAACCAACATTGGCTACTTTTACATGCACACTTTTTGGTTCAGTCGGACTGAATTCCTTACGATTGTTGAATCTGATTGTAGTGTTTACATGAACGCTAAATAAAGTGATCCAGTTGATGTGCTGGTTTATATGTCCTTTCAGTTTCATGGTTCAATCCGTTCGAGTGTTTACCTGCACACTCAACTGAATTAGAAGAGGAATTAACCACCCCCTTCTATTTGATCGAAATTTCATTTGGATCAAGCTCAATCGGATCGATTTAAGTGTTTATATGAACGTTTTTCAATCCGATTGAGCTGTCAATCCGATTACAAATGGATTATTTGGGTGCATGTAAACATAGCCATTGAGAACAGGAGAAAGACACATGTACTTGACTGGTAAACCCAACAAAATTGAACTGAAAGGATTTGGGTTTTAAAGGCAGGATAATAAGGGACTGACAGGTGCGGGGAAGCAATTACTGATCAAACTAAACAAGGAAAGGAAACAGACCAAATAAAGAAAAACAGGAACTGACACACGTGACAACAGGTCCAATCCTGACAGAAAGCACACTGTATGAGAGAAAGTATTGGGACACCTGACCATTACACCAACTGGGACTTTAATGTCATTGCATTCTAAATACAGACAATAATATGGAGTTGGTCCCCACTTTACAGCTAAAGCAGCTTCCACTCTTCTAGGAAGGCTTTCCACAAGATTTTGCAGTGTTTCTTTGGGAATTTTTGCCCATTCATCCAGTTTGTGAGGTCAAGCACTGATGTTAGACGTGAAGGCCTGCTTCACAATCTCCATTCCAGTTAACTCCAAAGATGTTTGGTGGGGTTGAGGACTGGGATCTGTGTAGGACAGTCAAGTTCCTCATCCAATCATGTCTTGGGCCTAGCTTTACACCACTCTATCCAATGCATAGCCTTGTAGTAGTGTAATGCTTTGCCATTAATAAAAAGAAGAAGAAGAAGAAGAAGAAAAGATGAATAGGAATGTTAACAGATAGCTCTTTTTAGGAATATTAGATTTTAGATTAATAGAAGAATTTAGGTTAATATTCAAGACAAAAGTCTTTATGACAAGGCTTGTGGTCCCATACTACACTATCCACTAGCATAGGGAACCGTTATATTTAAACTCCAGCACATACATGAGACGATGGGCTTAATTTTTGTCATATGTGAGATGGAAGACTAGAATGGTTGGAGTAGGGTCCTGACATGTCTCAAGGGAAATCAGACACATATTCTGTATGTGCACATGGATGCACAAATACACTCATGCAAAGGCAGTGGTCTGTGCACAGAGATGGAGTTGACATCTTTACTAGCATAGCTCAAAATCATTAAAGGTCATTAAAGGTGCAGTAGGGAACTTTTGTAAAAAAAATATTTTTTACATATTTATTAAACCTGTCATTATGTCCTGACAGTAGAATATGAGACAGATAATCTGTGAAAAAAATCAAGCTCCTCTGGCTCCTCCCAGTGGTCCTATTGCCATTTGCAGTAACAGACCGCTCCCGGTAAAAAACAACCAATCAGAGCTGCGGTCCGTAACTTTGTTTGTGTTCAAAATGTAGAAAAATGTATATAATAAGCGAGTACACCATGAATCCATTTTCCAAACCGTGTTTTTAGCTTGTCCTGAATCACTAGGGTGCACCTATAATAAGTGTTTATATTCTGACTATTTTAGATTGCTTCGGGGATACCGCGGCGGAGTAACCCAGTACCTTTGTGATTCTTCATAGACATAAACAGAGAGAAGTAGTTCCGGCTACGATGTTCTTCCGCAAGATGCAAGCAGTTCTGTTTATTAACCGCTAGAGCGTCAAAAGTTACCAACTGCAGCTTTAATAGGATATCATCACTGACAATCTGTAATAATTACTGTCACAGAGAATCTTTGAAGCCTATTGCTCTGTTAGCAGCAGATGGAACTTTAGATTCATAAAGACTAGATTTTCACATTTCCTAAAGAAAAGATGAGTGGTGACTGTCCGTTAGGCAAAATTTCGAATTTTAATATCAACCATTTATCCTTTATTGGGCATCAAATAACTAAGAATCATTATAGGTATAGAACAGGGATTCATGCATCCCTTCACAAACACACTAATTATTATGGTTTGTTGTTATATAATGGCTGTAGAGACTCGTAAAGCATGCATTTAATTCGATTGATGGATACAACAATAAACAATGCTCTTGCTCAGGCACTAGATGACCAGGCTTTGAATGCCTTCATAACAATTAATGTTATTGCAGACAGCAGGCTGGTGCATGTGTGTGGGCCTGGTTTTGTGAAGTGCAAGCCATCTCTCTCTTTCACACACACACACACATACACACATAATGTGAAGGATTAAGTGTTTCGAGCCCAGCCATTGTGCTGTTGCCCATGGGCGACACTCTGCATATATTTATTAGATGATGCCTTGGTGTTTGAGTCCATGTGTTCATGAGCGTGTTGTTCTTTTGTGTGTATATAACTATTTAGCTATTATATTTAATTCAAGTACAGCTGCTTTAAGTGTGTTGTCAGCAATGTTGATATGTGGGCGTTTTTTTCTGTCAAATTTTTTATGAGACAAAACTGAAACATGAGCTAATGGCTCAACTGATGGATGTTTATGGAAGCATCCATTTTGGCTTTATTGTGTTAGAACGCTGTACTGGCAGCAGGACGGGGCATAAAACACTGAAACACATTACAGACCTCTGGCCAACAGCACCACGGGATACCAATGATACCGTATAGAAAGAAAGAGCCTTATTTAAGAGAATATCTGTGGTTAAGATGGTTTATATACTTTATACAGGCCTGCGTGTGCATCTACTTTCCTTATGGCTATTTCCATAGAATGTGTTGAAAAATGTTAGACATAGTGGAATGAAAAAAACTTTAACTTTAACTTTAACTGCATTTTAACAGGTGTCATGCACAAAAGACGAGGAAAAGTGTTCTAAAATGTTTAGAAAAAGCATTGGATTTCTAATAAATTGGTTGAGTGAATAATTCAATGACTCAATAAGACAGTAACTGCCTTTCCGACTCATCGAAAATACCCAATAGTCTGCAACCAGCAAACTATAAAATGTAAGTTACATAAATCAAATAAAAATAACTAAATAACAGTATAATTTATCTATCTATCCATCTGATCTGTGGACTTCAGTCTATTCTCCAACAATTTCTACTTAACAACCAGTCACAGGAATTAGCATGATCCAAAAAATGCTAATGATAATCTTTAAAGACCAAAGTCAGGCAAACTACACTAGTTGAGCTAGCTGTATACGATAACTTTCTGGAAGTTATACAATAAATCCTGCTTTCACTTGAGGTTTCATAATGTCTGTCATAGTCCATCCTCCAAAACAGATCCCTGTGTCTCGAAACATACTGATCTCAGTTCAGCAACAACATGACCAGCAAGCGTCTGTGAAAGATAAGTGAGGGTAGAACAGTTTCATAGAACGAAATGAATAAATGCCACATATGTTTAAACTCAAGACCTTTTGGTTGGCTATTATTTTAATATCACTGTCTTGTTGGACCACTAGTCAACAAATCCTCTGAACACTAAACAGAGCAGTTGATGTTTAGTGATGTTTTAAAAGATATTATGGCAAAATGATCGCTTTCCTTATTCAAACTGATTTTTTTGTTTTTCCTGAATATGATTGACCTGAAGAATGAAAGCTGTATCATAGGCTACACTTGGGAAATTATGAGCTTTATTAACACTTATCAACACTAGGGTGTGTGACAATAATCTTAGCTCAAGATATACAGATTCTTGGTTCACTAGAATGAGGCAATATTTCAATTATATTTTTAAGACTTTTTTATGACAAAATATGTCTTTTAATCATACAAACCAAAACAATGCAGTTGTACTTTGATTTACTTTAACTAATCTAGGGCTGTAACTAATAATTAGTTTGGTAATCAAGTAATCTACTGATTATTTTGACAATTGAGTAATCTGATATTTTTTTAGACCTAAGTGGACAACAGGCTTTAGTATGAATATTTATATATACGCTATATTATTATGAGGCAATAATAATTGTTACAAATAAAGTGTATATAAAAAAATCAATTACATTGTTTTGTTGATTGGGCCACCTGCAAACTCAGAACCAGGGTTCGAACTGTTATTTTGAAATCGTTATGTACAACAAATCGCATACTTAGAAATATGTTGAGAAATTCTCCTGCATTGGCATAGGTTTATACATGATTTACGTAACAAATCTAGTGAAATTACAGGTACTGTTTTCCCAGAAGAATGTGGACTGAGATGGAGATGCGCTACATGCTTGTAAATGATAACCGTGCAACACAAAACGAGTCAGAATTTATATGCATTGCTAAATGAAACCCAACTAACAGCGCATGCAATAAAAGACTGAACAATATAATGCAAGCAATAACAAAGGTTTCACCACAAACACAACTTTACTAATTTACTAATATCACAAGACCGCTTTTCGTGAGATCTCGTGCACTGCTGAAAGGCAGGCAAAACGGTTCTGCATTTATATCAGACATGCTGCATCGTTAATTTAGCATAAAAAATATTGTTTTATTGAGGAAAAGGAATAACACATATTTCATATATACTGCGCTTTAAAAATTCAAGTACTTTTCAAGTACCTTCTCAAAAATATGGCAGTTTTCCAGGACTTAAATTTCAAAAAGTCAAATTCAAGCAAATTTTATGCACCTCGTACGAACCCTGGCTCACAGCTGATGCTCAAATCACTGGATAGAGTAGAGTCAAAGATGTGCACTTTACACTGAAATAAATTTGTTGTAGGATTTACTTTGAAACAATCTTCACTCACTGCTAATATATTTCACAAATGATTACAAAACAGCAAATAACAAACTGTTTAAGACAAAATGTTGAAGAAGAAAGACAACCTGAATGTTACTAAAAATTATCTAGACCAAAATCTATTAGATCCGTATCAGTAATACATCACTAAAATTGAAATACTATAGGGGGTATACAACTTATAGCCAGGTTAATCATTTAAAAAACTTCACTGTAAAAAATGTTTAATAGTAGAAGACTGAAAAAATGCTATGGTAAAAATCTGTTAGTAAACAGTGTGTTCCCTTACTATACACAGAAAAAAAAACTGTAATAGATCTAATAAAATAATAATAATAATAATAACTGTTTAATGCACACTTTTTTTTGGAAGTGGAAAAGAACAGGTTATTTAATAATTTACAGCGTGAAAAAAACATAAATTGACATTCTTAAAATCCCTCCTGACAACTCACATTTGATGGTTTTACTTAGGGCTTTATGTAACAGTAATCTTTCTTGCATTATTTCATTGTCATGTGTGTTAGAGTTCTGGCACAGCTGCTGTTTTTTTTCTGTTTTTTTAACAGTGAGTGTAAATTGTTGCTCCTCAATAGACATAAAAAAGAGATGCGTCTAGCTCAGGGACTCCTGTACATTGTCTGGTTCCGGCAACAGAGCCCCTGCAGCAGGGCAACTGGGTGACGGTGAGGCAGCGTAGTCGTGGGTCAAAACACCGCTCTTCTGTTCCGATCAAAACATTAAACAGGTTCTCCCCACTCAGTGATGCACCCACTGAGAAACCTGATGAAAGTGCTCTAGTTATTGGTGATTCTATTGTACGGAATGTGAATATAGAGACACCAGCCACCATAGTCAAATGTTTACCGGGAGCGAGAGCGCCTGACATCTTGGCAAATTTAAAAGTGCTGGCTAATGCTAAACGTAAATACAGTAAGATTGTTATTCATGCCGGCGCTAATGATGTTCGACTTCGCCAGTCTGAGATCACTAAAAATAACTTTAAAGAGGTGTGTGAACTTGCAAGCACGATGTCAGACACTGTAATATGCTCTGGTCCCCTCCCTGCTTACCGTGGTGACGAGATGCATAGCAGATTGTCATCACTCAATGGCTGGATGTCTAAGTGGTGCCCACAGAATAACATAGGTTTCATAGACAATTGGACGAGCTTTTGGGGCAGACCTGACCTGTTTAAAAGAGATGGTCTTCATCCCTCCTGGGGTGGCGCCACTCTTCTCTCTAGAAATATGGCACATAGTCTTAGTGTTTATACTTGACTAACTGGGGCCCAGGTCAGGAAGCAGACAGACTGGCTAAACCGACCGTCTGCTAGCTGCCTCCCGTCACAGAGGTCAGTTAATTCTCAGCACATAGAGACTCTTTCACCTAGATATCACACTATAGAGACTGTGTCTGTTCCCCGAACTAGAAAATACAAAAAACGTCCAAACCAAGTTAAGGTTAACAATTTAATTGAGGTTCAACAAATAAAAAACAAATGCAATATGGATAAACAAATGATAAAGATTGGCTTATTGAATATCAGATCCATTTCTACGAAAACACTTTTTGTAAATAATATGATAACTGATCATAATATAGATGTGCTCTGTTTGACATACACATAAAATACTAATATGCTTTTAATATCCAAATCCGTTAAAGGATTTTTAGGCTGCATTAATTAGGTAAACCGGAACCGGAAACACTTCACATAACACCGGACTTTCTACATCATTAGAAGAATGGCATCTACGCTAATATTTGTCTGTTTCTCTCTTGTTCCGAGGTCACCGTGGCCACCAGATCCAGTCTGTATCCAGATCAGAGGGTCACTGCAGTCACCCGGATCCAGTACTTATCCAGACCAGATGGTGGATCAGCACCTAGAAAGGACCTCTACTGCCCTGAAAGACAGCGGAGACCAGGACAACTACAGCCCCAGATACAGATCCCCTGTAAAGACCTTGTCTCAGAGGAGCACCAGGACAAGACCACAGGAAACAGATGATTCTTCTGCACAATCTGACTTTGCTGCAGCCTGGAATTGAACTACTGGTTTCGTCTGGTCAGAGGAGAACTGGCCCCCCAACTGAGCCTGGTTTCTCCCAAGGTTTTTTTCTCCATTCTGTCACCGATGGAGTTTCGGTTCCTTGCCGCTGTCGCCTCTGGCTTGCTTAGTTGGGGTCACTTCATCTACAGCGATATCATTGACTTGATTGCAAATAAATGCACAGACACTATTTAAACTGAACAGAGATGACATAACTGAATTCAATGATGAACTGCCTTTAACTGTCATTTTGCATTATCGAGACACTGTTTTCCAAATGAATGTTGTTCAGTGCTTTGACGCAATATATTTTGTTTAAAGCACTATATAAATAAAGGTGATTGATTGATTGATTGATTGAGTGTCCTTTGTTTTTGTCAATGCAATGAAAGTCAGTGGGGTCCAGTATTGTTTAGACCCCCTGACTTAAAGTATCTTCTTTTTGTATTCTACAGGTTGTGTAATGGCGCATCTCATCTCATTCATTTTTAGGTGAACTTGAAAAACAACTATTATGTCATCTTCTTTTTGATTATACAATGAAACATCAGACCCCACTTAATTTCATTGCATTGACTAAAAGACATTCTTCAAAGTATTTTCTTTTATAGTTCCACAAAAGAAAGTTATACAGGTTTTTTAAATGATGACGGAATCAACTAGCTTGACCTGAAACTCTCTTTTGCTTTGGTCTGGTTTTTCTTTCTTTAGCCTCCACACCCATCCCATCTGCTGTTCCTAAACTCAGGCATTTGCCATCAGTCCTCTACTTTCAACAAGCAGGAACTATCTTCCACTTCTTCAGAGATTCACCTCAGCCCTTCACACAAGGCTAAAGTTTGACACTCCTTATAAACGCTCAATCAAAGCAGAATCAGGCATATAATTATCCAGTCAATACAAGCTCAAATCAATTCTTGAAATGCTCATCATCAGTAAATAAAGTCACTGTGCACTAAAAACAAACATGCATGGAAAAATCAACTCTGTAATATTTTGCATTTCTATATCCTTCAACATACCCTCGTTCCCCTCTCCATCTCTCCAGTTATCCCTGCATGGGTCTATCAGATTGCAAAGGGGTTGGTCAAATTTTAATTAAAATTATATAGAAGGGTCCTATGTAATCCCTCCCTGGTTAAAAAGCTTGAAGCACGAGCACAATGGACTTGTGTCTTTGCTTTATTCTGTCCTAAGGCTGTTATCAAATCCATCCGGTGAATGCACTTGTCAAGCAGACACACGCTCTAAACACACATTTACACTACATCCCAGCCCCAGACCATAGAGGTCATGTTTATGCATAAGAATAATGTTTGTTGAAGAGTATAAAGTTGGTCCTACTATAATGACAACCTGTTGCCAAGGTTGTCCTTTTTTAATGAGAGATGACAAAAACGTGTCCCTGCAGAGTATAATTGTCTATGCACTCCAGTCGTTGACACAAGAATATGTATTTTTAATATAAAAACAGCCTGTTTTTCAACACCTACCAAATCAGCCTCATATAGTGCATAAAGGGCTGATTGTCTGAGATTGGTAGTGGGTTTCAGAGACGTCTTTAATGAGCAGTAAGACTCTGGCTGATGAGTCATCACAGCAGATGGCTGCTTTAGAGCAAGCAGATGGCATGCTGCATGTAGTCAATTGATCCACAGATCTCAGTTATATCGGACGGCCACATACCCTCATCCTCTCAAAGGTATTGTATATGAATGTTAGGTGTATTACATAATCTAGAGCAGTGTTTCTCAAACTTTTTCAGCCCAAGGACCACTTTATCTCTCATTTTTTTTCTGAGGACCACCTAACAGAATCCCACTCTAACACGCCCCCAAAAACCAACAAAATAGGAAGGATAAGCTACATTTAAGTTTAATATGCGACTGTTTCAAGTCAAAAACTAATTATTCAAACACAAATGCAATGATATGATCAGAAATTATTATATTAATTTTTATTTAATTTGAAAAAGTAAATGCGAAATGAGTTGCAGCTTAATATGAACAACAAACTGCACATGTGAAAAAAAACATCCTAGGTCCCACTTAATGCCATTCCATTAGTTTAAAACTGAGGTGGTGGGTATAGGAAGTCCATGGTTGTAACTATGGTAACAATAAAATGCTGAAAAGAATGTTCCCCTTAATGTCCATTATCACTGAAATTACTGGGATTTTACACATGAAACAAAACTAGAACATTACAAAACTAATAGATCTGTGGATTTTAGATTTTGAGATTTCCATATAAAACTTTAACGTGAATATTAATGAGATGGGTGGTGCTGCTTATCACACAACAGTTTCTGAATGTCTGGCTCCAAAGAGGAAAGTTTTAGGTCATCTTTTCGCGGACCACTAGGGGGCGATGGCGGACCACTAGTGGTCCGCGGACTACACTTTAAGAATTACTGATCTAGAGGCAGCATGAGACGTGAGTGTTTGATGTATACAGAGATATTTAAACAGACAGTTTGGTTGAATTGATCAAGCAGACGTTTGTTCAAGAGCTCAGGCACACTTTGAGTATTGTTGTTGATATTAACAGCCACTGGTTAATTGGATTCAGAAACCTATCCTACGGAGACAGTTTATTGCACGTCAGCTACTGATAATTAAGATCTCTCATGGTCAGGGGATTGATGGTCTCAGTAATTAACATCCTGTACATTCCTTTGAGATTTTAGGCAAAACATTTAAAACAAAGCTACTTAGAATAAATGATATAGCCTGTATGATCTGCCTTAAAGCTGTCGGTGTTATACAGTGTGACACAACTAAATACTGTGTACAAACATATTCACTGTTTACAAAGAGCAGGGTGTAAAATGGTTGAGAATACACAAATTATTCACTTTCAAATATTTGTTTGTGTTTACTGGTACTAGTTTTGCTACTAAGTACTTTAGTTGCAACTATTCCGATAGTTACTATCTTTTTTCTATAAGTAATTGAATTGGCATTAGTACATATGTATTAGACAGTACTGTGCTTTTTTATTGTTACAAATAATGTTTTTTTTAATCTAATATATGTCAAATACAGAAACAGGGTGTTAAACTTTTAAAGACCTTTAAGAAAAATTAATGCCATATAGTAAGTGGACTAGCAATGTCTATGGCAACATTAAATTGTAAAATGACTTAAAGCATGTTTTTAAAAGCACTAAACTATTAATTATATAAATTGGTAGTCACTGAAAATAAATTGGATAGATAGTCTCATAGGCTGCGTTTATGATGGCACAAAATAAAATCCCATTTATTAATCATGTGATACAGATCAAATATTGTTGCACATGTGTTAACACAAAAATCTGCACAAGATCGATTTTTTTTGCATCCTCCTTATCCACTTCCAAATGTGGTTTTAAATTGGATACATATTCAATATCTGGACATCTGACCTATACATCTTAATCCCATTGCAATTCCAAACTATGACAAGGCCAAGGGGACGCAGTATCAAATAAATAGGATGGGGAAGTACTGTACTAGTGCTAGTACAATTAAAGCTAGAACAGGGCTGCACGAATATGACAAAAACCACATTTGTTGATTATTCCCTTGAAATCGTATTTTGCGCTTATTAGTTACGATTATCATTATTTACATCGAACGGTGTTTATACTATTGTTTGATGCCACTGCATGCCATATTTTATATTAAAATAAACAAGCTGAAAACACTCTAACTGAAAAACAGTTTGCACTTTTCCATAGTTTTAAGCCTCAAATGTCAAATATACATAGCATTGGTTTCTTCTTTAAATAATAATAATAAAAAAAAATAATACTAAAATATACTTAAACTAAAATTAAAACAATGGAAAAACCCCTTAAGATAACATGGAGAAGGAAAAAAAAACATCTTAAGCACAAAGAATAACATAAGTGGACTGAACGATTAATTGGCACTTTGAACAATTACGTAATTGTGGCATCCATAATTGCAATCGCGATTAGAAATTCGATTAATTGTGCACTATAGCAACTATTGGGATACTTAGCATCTAATGCATAGGACTGGAATAGGCAACAGCATCAACTAAAACACATGTCAGTGATTTCTATCTTTGCCAAATTGTAAATGTGCAATTTGTTACCGGTTAATATGGAATAGTTACTTGGATGATGAATAGCAGCAAATTATTAATAACATGAAAGTGCTAGTAAAATATTAAACAGATACTATTAAGTGTTGAAATGGCTTGCCATAGGCACCTGCTCTCCTGCTCGGTCGCCTCGTGTTATGTAAAAGCATCGCATCTTCCTGCCATAATCATCTGACTACATCAATCATGTGGCGATTTGGGATTGTAGTTTGACAAAGAGCCAGCCACAACACTTAAGCCATCAGCTGCACTTGCTCCGATACTTTAACATCACCGTCAGACTTGAATAATTAATCTATACAATATTGTATAGATTTTTTTGAGTAACAAACCAGGCACCAACAACAAAACAGGAATTCTGGAGCATTTCTTGCGCTGGCTGCTAAAATGCAACTTTGCAAATAGCACTTGAATTTATTCAAACAGATACTGTATGTGAATTATAAACTTACCTATCCAGCAAATACTATCCCAAAATAATACTATCTCCACGCGCACCTGCGATATAATCCTCCCGATTAATTCCACAAAAATAAATATGCCTTTGAGGAATGCAGCGGGCAAACCAAACTGAGTGTGTGCTGTATTCGCTCGAACTGTTTGCCAACTACCAGCCACAAACATTTATCTGTCGTGCCTCCGCATGTCGTGTGACAGATAGCGGGAACGCGCGCGCTCCGTTGACCGCTGGTTCAATCCATTCGCGCACCGAGGGGTTTAACGAAAACATGACACTGCACATTCACACTGCACTGGGATTAAACCACACCAAAACAATATGCCATAGTTTGCCTTTCAATAAACGTCTATCATGTTTATACTATATGAATTAACATTTATAACGCATTTCAGTCACGTAGCCTACGCAAGTTGGAATAGTTGCTACGAGGTTTATCTGTAACAGATTTTGCGTTCTAAAAAACAACGTCACATCCTTAAGAATTCTTAAAAATATTCGGTTCTTTTAACTTTTTTATTATTACAAAATTAAGTGTGTTTTATGAGGCGAATTCTTTATTAAATATATATATCACACCACCAGGTCTAGAACTCGTTTCTCTCATGGTCTCTCTCCAGTAGATGACTTCAATGGCCGTGGATGCAGTTTTCTGGATGATGGAGTTAGGGTGTGCTGCTGTATTCTCACTCCCCTCCAGCTGTAGCAGAGGGGTGATGACACCTACAGTGATTCGGTCTTACCTGGAAACAGGAAGACAATGAGACTCTAATCTAATCCAGGGGTTTTCAAACTGGGGTCGAGGACCCCCAGAGGGCCACAAGGGAGTGCTAAGGGGTGAGCGGGAAAGTTAAGAGAAAATATTGTGTAAAAAAAAAAAAAAAACTTATTCTGATATTATCTTCTTACTGATCAGAAATTATAAAAGATTATTTAATTCTGCAGTCAACATTTCTCTTCAGGTTTTTTCATCAAAAAAGTATGTTAATGGTGAGTGAAAAAATATGTAAATTTAATGTTTTCAAGGTAATGTTTTACTCATTTATAATATTTTTTTGTTTATAATATGAGTAACCCTGTAGCACAACATTTGAAACAACATCTGTGTAATATCTTTATAGATAACGTTTTCTACAGGACCCACACAAGTGATAGAATAATATAGAATTAGAAATTTCTTTTTTCAATTGGAAGCCACTTACATTATTATAATCACACACCTGTTGAAGATTATATATATATATATATATATATATATATATATATATATATATATATATATATATATATATATATATATACATATATATATATGTATATATATATGTGTGTGTCAAGTTTATGTTTGTAGATCAGGGATATTATAGTTTTAAAAATGAACTTTAACCTAAACTTTAACTAAAATTAAATTAAATATTAAAAATGCTATAGTTATTTTATGTCAGCTAGATTGGTAGCAACATTATTTTCATTTGAACTAAAACTTAAATAAAAGAATAAAAACTATACAGACATATAAAAAAAAATAATAATAAAAATAAGAATAAAAAAATTTAACTAAAACTTTACAAAAACAAAAAATATGAAACTAAAACAAATTCAAAATATTAATAAAACATATAATCAGCCCCTTCTGGAGGTTTTAAAAGGGTAGTTCACACAAAAATGAAAATTCTGTCATCATTTAATCACCCACATCATGATTCTGTCTGACTTTCTTTCTCAATCAGAACAGAAAATAAAATGTTTGAAGAATGTTGGTTGAAGATTCTCCTCACACATCTTCCAATCTGCAGGAGCACTAAGAGGAAACCGGAGAGAAATGCATGCTTTTTGCATGTCTCTGATTTCTCACCCCAGTGAATGTAAACTGAACTAGATTGTTGTGTACCATGTTGCCTACCTGACTCCCACTAACACAGATATGGCTGCCCGGTGGAGGGCAGAGGAGGGGTGACAGAGCTGATCTCTCAGGACAGGAACCACATCAGTCTCCAGCGCAGGCAGCGCATTCACCCTCACACAGCAGCTTAATGTGGAGAGAATTAAAGCCAAACCCTCTCTTCTTCATCTGAGACCTTCAGCACCAGTTTGGGCACCAGCCCTATAGACACCATAAACACTGCACCTGTAGACAGAGGACTCGTCAAAAGAAAAGCTTCTGAAATACAAATACTGTATCAGAAGCATAAGAAACAATACTCACCTGAGGAAAATTCAGCGATCCTGTTGAGTGCCTGGCCTTTTCAGGGTCCTTGATCAGGTTTGCGAGGGGACTCACAATGTCAAATTTCAGAAAGACATCTCTGTACGAACACTTATATCAATACTGAATACTTATATGGACAAAATGGCACAAATGACTTGTGCTGCAAGTATTTCAGTTGTTTCAAAATATCAGATCCATCACTGTAAAACGAAATACTCAATTTTCAAAGTGTTGGCCACTCTAAAATGCTCCAAAATATTCTCTTCTGTTTATCAGAGGCTGCATTTATTTGATCAAGAAAAATAATAATATTCAAAATTACAGCTGACAATAACTGTCTTTAAATGGCATTTATATATGATGAAAAACGGCCAAATTAGAGCCAGCATCTTCATTTAAACAGCATTCATGTATTCATATTGTCATTCTTTCTTGTCTCTAGCATTGAAAAAAGAAAGAAAAATTGAAATATTGGCAGTCGATATTGGAGTCAGCCTGTTTCTTTGTAAAATATGTTCCATGAAAAATCAGGATCGGTGCGGTAATTCCTGAGTTGTCAAAGCTGCATTTTCAGCATCATTCCTAGTCTTCGTTGTCACATGATCCTCCAGAAATCATTCTGCTCAAGAAACATTTATTATTATTATCAATGTTGACAACTGTTGTGCAGCTTAATATTTATGTTGATACTGCAATATTGTTGCATAGAAAGATTTAGAATTTATTAACTACAAATTAAACAGCACTAAAATTTGCAATATAATATTTTGTAACATTATAAATGTCTTTGCAGTGACTTTTTTATCAATTTGATGCATCCTTGCTACTGTAAAT
Organism: Carassius auratus; assembly: GCF_003368295.1. Taxonomy (NCBI): domain Eukaryota; kingdom Metazoa; phylum Chordata; class Actinopteri; order Cypriniformes; family Cyprinidae; genus Carassius; species Carassius auratus. Next base: position 585,080 of record NW_020523638.1, read on the forward strand.
ACAATCTTTATTCAAAAGTTAATTACATTATAACTATATTTTTTGTTAAAATAGATTAAGAAATAAATATGTCACTAATGTTGAGCCCTTTTATGGTTTCACTTACACTATAACAGTATGAAATAAACTGACATCACATAACACATATCCTATATGGGACAAATCACATTCATATGCCAAGAGCTTACACAAACTAAAACTCTAGAAAACTGTCAGCCCTCAGATTTCTTGATTCTGGTCAGCCGTCAGCAAGCACATAAAGCACTTCAGTAGTTTTGACCCTGACTAAGTCATCTTTATCTTGCAACAACATTTTAAGTCTTTTCATACACCCTATGAGGAACAGAAATTACAGTCATTGCTATAGGCCTACACAAGGATGTAGATGTAGCTTCATAAGCCCGCTCACGGTCGTGCAGCGAGCGCCCTCTGCTGGGTGAACAGCTCCGCGTCCTGCAGCTCCAGCATCAGCGTCGGAAGAGCCCAGTTACCGAAAGCCACCGGTGCCTGCGAATCGGAGGCTTGCCATCTTCTTCGTTAGGGTGCTTAAAATTTATTTACAAATGAAAAGTTCGTTATTTTAAAGACTGATCAGCCTTTATTGTATTGTACACGTTATTGCTAGGCGAAGCAACATCTGAAAGTAAGAGCGCCTGGTTGTCCATCTGATGCGTGTCAAAGTTGAGTTCATTACTATAGCAAGATAAGATCAAACAATCATTGTAAAAAAAAATTTCATTATGTCGGGATCATGAGAAAATTAAGTCGTTATAACGAGAAAACACGAAGGAAAAAAATAATGCATGGCCGCTTAGAACTTCCGTAGATAATACAGAAAATAATCAATGAAAATGTTGAATGTTCAATACCCCTCTTACTTTTATGGGAAAATAGCACTTTTTGGCTTCACCAAAGACTCTAAAGAGGTTGAAAGATGAAATGACCAAATTTCTCATTCATAAATGCAAATTTACTATAAAAAAAAAAAGAAAAAACACCTACTTTTATGCTTTTGTTGACTGAAGTAAGGCTGTATATAGCCAGTATTGGAGATTATTAAAAATAATTCTAAAAGCTATTTAAAATAGCTATAACTACAGTTTAAGGCTTTAAACGTTTGAAAGTTCTACTAAGTATGTATTTTATATTTTTGTATCTGATTGTACCCTTATTATTATTTATGTATTTTACCCCCCCCCCCCCCCCATTGTATTTATGTATGCATAATTGTATAATGTTGAATATTTGCATTTGGATAAAAGGGCATGTATGTTAATGTTTATTCAATAATAAAAAAAGAGATAATATGATCAGGTATGTTCATTTTAATATCTTCATTTACATTTTATTTGAATGGAATAAATTCGATAATGCAAAGGATCAAATACATTACGAATCAACAAGCTGCACAAGATGCTGCTCAAAAAATTTAAATCCACATTGATCCATATATTCTCCTGTCCACTCAATTTTCATTGTCTCTCGTGGCTGTTGTGTTTCTAGTATCAGTAGCCATATAATTTAATATGAAGGTCAATGAGTTGTCTGAGGAAGCCTCTGTTAGGAAAGACGCCTCTTCCCTCTTTCACCTTCTGGATCGCCTCCACCAGCGTCATGTTCTGTTTCAGCATCAGATATGCCAAAACTATAGTTGCTGATCGACTCACTCCAACATGACAGTGAACCAGGATTTTACCTTCGATAAGAAGATAGAGTTTAGTGACTCTCAGCTGAAAGTGCCTGGTTTAATGGGACGCACACTTACCTCCCCCTTTCAGCGCTGTATGTATGAATTCAGCAGCTTTGTTAAAGTTGGCACTCATGTCATAAGTGCAAGAGTCGTGTGCATCTATGCCCATGTATTTGATGCCCATGCCATCATAGATCTCACAGCCACGTCTGGAGCTGTGGGCACAGTTCAGGACATGAGTGAAGCGACGCCTTCTCATCTCTGCACAGTTTTCAGCTATATCCCTAAACAAAGATGCATCACACAGCACTATTATTGAACATACGGGTTATAAAACATTGAAAGAACACTTGTTTTGCAGGGATTTCAGTTGCTTAGTAGATGCTCTGTTCCTGTTAACAGAACCTGATTGTTTATTTAAAACCCCTAAACTGTGAAAGTTTACTTGACTATATTAACATTAAACCCTAGTCTGATCATGACAAACTATATATCATTGGCAAAGTGTAAAAGACTCCTTAATAGATATTTTACCACTGTTTTTTTATTTTTATTTTACAAATTATGCAGGAACAGTAATAGATTAATTTATGACAATATTGCACCTCAAAAATGATAACAGGAGTTCTGACCTTTGTCACAAAAAGTATTTTTCATTGCCTTTTTTCTTATCACATGTTTTAGTAATCATCATAAATTATCACTTGAAAGCTTAAAACCTCAAAATTCATCCTGTCTCAATCATCAACTTAAAATTTGGAAAACAACTTATTTAGACATATGCCTTCAATTTTACAGCACTGATTTTGTAAAAAATTAAATTTGTAAAAATTTGTAAAATATTTATTTTATATAAAATAAAAAAAGTGTATAATTCATTTGTAAATTTAAAATTCTATACATTTTATATCGTTTTATTTTGTATTATTATTCTGCAATTATCTCCTGATTATCTTTTTCTTTTTTTTTAAGACAAACCTTAGGTCTGTATTCAAAAGCATTCATTACTCATAACAATTTAAGTTTATCTAAAGTGCAGTTTTTACGTCTATATAAAAAAATGGGGGTGACAGATAAGGGGTTAATAGCTTTGCTATTTTAAATATGTTTTGTTTTAAGTGTTGGGTTCTTGATTGGAAAAAGACTTATTAGTTTAGTGATTTTTAGAGTAACAGAGTAACTCCCTCATGTGTTCGACAACATATACTACATTAGGAAGAGCAGCAACTCGTGCAGATAACTACGTAAATTTACTAATAAGCATAAAAAAATCGGTTTGTACGACAAAGGTGTCATTGTAACGCACATGTAAGCTATAAATAATAATGAATACGGAAGCTGCAGTGTGCTTACATGTTGCCGATGTAGAGACTGGGCCAGACTTGATCCGCGTTAGTGTTGACTCTCCCAGACACTAGAAGACGTTCAGCCTCCATCACCGCTAAACCGGGAGAAGTGAAGTCAACCACCGGTTGAGATGAACGAGAGGTACCATAAGAATATTTAGACCTGTAAGACATCTTTAAGTTGTAAATGGGCATTTAGTGTCCACTGCTTTTTGTTAATACTAACCGCAGGAACTTGCTTCGATTGATTTAAGTGCACGACACAATCTTATTAGTCATTTAGAGTCTGCATGAATAAAAGCGGTGTTTTTGGATGCCAGTGCAGGGGTTATTTTTAGTCTCTAGGCCTGCGCGTTCACAGCAGATCGATTACACATGAAGACGGTTTATTTTAATCTACAGTATGGCCTATAATATACAGTACGGTATATAATATAACATAATCAACAGGATGCAGGAAAGATATAACTGTAAATTCAACCTTGACATGAATCAGTGAATTAGGATTGTTTCTAGCTTGTTAGTTGGGTACTGGCCACTGAAATAGTATATTTATTTCAGTAATATAAAGTAAAGTTGTGAAAATTATTATTTGTTAAAATTTTCACCTTTCAAAATTGTGGTGTATTTGAATGTATGCATTCTGGATGGTTATTGGTCCTCTTACACACCATTATGTAAATACTGTATTGTGATTGGTCTTGTTACTTACTATATTAACATACTGCATACTGTGATTGGCCTTCCAGTTCTTACATAATCAGACAATCGAATTGTCAAGTTAGTAAGTCAGACATCCCAACCTGCAAAAAGTCATTTCAGGGAGGTATCCCGAAGACAAACACCTCCCCCCCCCCCCCCCCCTCCCAAAGGAATGAAATACATCTCAGCTGTAGTCACCTTCTCAGTGAGACTTTGCCTATCTGAATGGGAGAACTGAGATATATTGGAGCAGCCTTCCCTGTGCTTAGCCTCCCTAACATGTTGTGGTCCCTAAAAGATATAGCATAAAATATTATTTCTATAGGATATAGGCCTATGTAATTATTCGTTAATTATGTTTAAATATGTAGATTACTTTTACTATTTATATAATCTGCTTATACAATTTATGTAAACTGCTTTTATTTATTTTCCATTGCAACTTTAAACAGGTCTAAAGAGTTTGTTGTTTTCATGTAGCCTTGGCAAGATTTTAACTAATTTGCGGGTCTCAGGGAGCCGCTTTCAATATGCGGGAGACTTTCGGAACTTCCGGGAGACTTGGGATGTCTGGTAAGTCGGCCTTGACACGGAAGCGGCTGAAGTGGTCAGCAGGATTTAGCTGAACTGTTTATTGTAAATATTGTAGCAATGTATGTCGAGAAACTCACACAGAAGTCATTTAATACCAAGCAGCTTTCTGCTGGTCACCGGGCCAAATATGTTTGAAACCTGGGTCTTGTAAATTCGCCTTACAACTGCAAATGTGAACGAACATTAATGCTGAATTTCATTTAAACAAAACGGAGGCATATAACTTAAACTGGCTTAAAACTTTGTTTAACTTAGCATTTATTTCATTACATTTACATTTAGCCATTTAGCATATTAGGATTCAACCATAAATGAAAACGTAGTGATTGTGACAGACATAATTCACCTTTGTTATTAAGTGTAGTTCTGTACACTGTGTTTCTGCATAACTATTCAGGGATCGCGGTCCCTTTAAATATTCAGAATGCATGATGACATGGAATGCTGGTCAACGCTATATTTTCTGTTGGTTGTTTTTGCCTTAAAAATAAACAGAACACAAATTCATGTGCTCAAAGTGAGAAGTTGTCTCTTGCAAATTACTCAAATTCTACACTGGTGACCCTGACATTAGTCTGCTCGACGTATCCAGAGACACGACGCAATCATGACCGTGAACGGTGTCACCCTCAAACTCCCAGATTTTCTGGGAATCGCCAGCATTGGCATGGTTCGCCCAGACTGAAGTGCAGTTCGCATTGCGTGAGATCACCGCGGATACAGCAAAATATTACTATGTTGTGTCTGCTGTCGGAAATTCAACAGCATCCAGAGTGGTGAGCCTTCTTACAAATCCTCCCGAAAATGAGAAGTATACAGCACTTGAAGCCCACCTGTTGAAAACATTTGAACTTCTGGGCGAACACAGACCTGATTTTCTTTTCATCCAGCTTTTCCTGCGTCAGCTGCCTTCCCAAGTGAGAGCTGCATTAGCCAACACTACAATCACTGACTGTCATAGACTAGCTGAAGAGGCTGATAAAATTTTTCTGGCGAGTCAGGGACATTGTGCAGTCACGCTTTTTTTTTTTACGGGAGCACAAAGGAGCGTCCTGCCTGCATCCCATTTGGACATGGTAACGACAACCATGGCCCCCCTATGGAAGCTGCCAACGGTAGTCCCATCCGCACATATGGAACGAGGTATGTTGGATTGTGTTTTGGAGGACAGCATTTCGGTTGCCGTTCCCCTCCTCGGCACTGATTTTTTGTGTGCACATGGACTGCTGGTGGATGTAAAGAACCGCTGTCTGATTGATGCTGTCACGTTTTGTTCTTATAAGTGCGCACTCAGTGAGCCGGACTCAATACGACTGTCTAGCATGCTCTCAGCTTCAAATGATTTCCAACGTCTACTGGCCAGTTTCCCAGCCCTCACTCAGCCCACTTTCTCTGCATCTATTGTGAAGCATGGTGTGGAGCACCATCTCAACACTACTGGTCCATCTGTCTATGCCCACGCTCAGTGCCTCTACCCGACCAAGCTTACCGTTGAAAAGGCTGAGTTTGCAAACATGTAATGCCTGGGCATAATATGCCGATTTGGCAGTCCGTGGGCATCACCCCTCCACATCGTCCCCAAACCTGGTGGCGGCTGGCGCCCGTGTGGCGACTAGGAGGTCCGCTGACCTCCTCTCAAAGTTTCACATATCTGTTAACCATGGTTGACAGGACCACCCGGCGGCCTGAGGCTGTTCCACTGACATCGGTGGCGTCTGTCGAGATGACACAGGCATTTATTGGCACTTGGATTGCCCGTTTCAGAACCCCTTCAGACATTTCCTCTGACTGAGTCGCGCAGTTCACTTCCGATCTTTGGGATGTACACCGCACAAATGCATATCACCCGCAGGCTAACAGACTCTGTGAACGTTTTCATAGATCGATGAAGGCTGCCCTGCGTGCCAGCCTTAAGGACAGCAACTGGGTCGACAAGCTCTCGTTGGTGATGCTGGGTATCAGGACTGCACCAAAGGAGGACCTTCTGTCCACATCCGTGGAACTTGTTTACGGACAGGCGCAGTGAGTGCCAGGGGATTTTTTTTCCCTAGCACCACGGTTCCCTGGTCTGTTACTCTCCAGCGGTCTACTCTACTGGATAATGCGAGGCTTTTTGCACCTGTCCCTACTTCCTGTCACTGCCTTCTTCATTCGCACATCCCTGCTGGACTTCAAACAGCCAACTATGTTATCATTCGCCACGATGCCCACAGGGGACCGCTACGCCCACCCCACGAGGGCCCATTCTGGGTTCTGGAGACAGGGCACAAACACTTTGTGGTGGACAGGAGTGGCAAATCGAAACGACTCTCCATTGACCGCCTTAAACCGGCTCATTTGGACATGCCACGCCCTCCTGCTCTGTCCCCACCCTGTGCTACCATCCCACCCAAGTCTCCCATACCCCATGCACCTCAATCGTGAAATGATGGTACATTGGCTGCAGTGAGGTCTCCTCAAACTCCATTACAGTGCAGTCTTGTGGCCGGTTGATACGCCTACCTCCCCGTTGATTGTTGGGTTTTTCTGTTATGGTAAATTGTGATTGAGACAGACATAATTCACCTTTGTTATTAAGTGTAGTTCTTCACACTGTGATTCTGCATAACTGTTCAGGGATCGCGGCCCCTTTAAATGTTTGGAATGCGTGATGACGTGGAACGCTGGTCAGCGCTATATTTTCTGTTGGTTGTTTTTGCCTTAAAAATAGACAGCACACACATTCATGTGCGCAAAGTGAGAAGTTGTCTCTTGCAAATTTCCATAGCGTAGTTTTATTTGTTATGCTAAATTTAGGCAATAAGTTCATCTTTTTTTCTGTTCTTTATTGGAAAGGACTGAGTAAATATGTTTTCAAATGGGCTACTGCAGTGAAGCTATTTCTGAATGTATATAAATATTTTCTACATGAATATTATGCCGTGAGCTGAAGACACAATCATTTGAAGGTCTTGATGTTTAATCTGAGAGACCCTACAGTTAGTTGACCTTTATTCAGTCCTACAACGTTATAAAGAAATAGTCCTTGCTTGTGTTCGAAAACATGCATTACATGGGGACTTCAGCAGGCAGGTTTTTGATCCTTTCTTGAGATTTGTTTTCCATATATTTGTTATACAAATATACTTTTTTTTTTCTGTGAAGATTAATCCAATAGACAGTTTCAGGTATACATAAGAAATCATTTACAGAGAGAGAGAGAAAGAAAAACATCCAAAAAAGATAAACACAGAATCTGAGACTTCATGCAGAGTTCAGGTGATTTGTAGTTTTTTGTATTTGATATACTATGAAAAAGCACCTGCTAATATTATGGCACGTTTTTTTTTTTCTGGTTAAGAAACCGACATAAAATCCTTGTGGTAGGAGGAAGACCCGTTGAACGGTCCACGATATCAGTGACTTTGGTGCAAAGTATTAAATGTATTGAAGTTAAAGGGAGCTTTTATTCCATGGAGTACTGCTGATGGTCTGTCCGTAATCCACATCCCCACTCCAGTCCTTCAAATATAAACTGTACAGTATTCCTTTTTTTTTTTTTTTTTTTTATAAAGGCCTCCTGTTTGACTGTACACAGATCCGCAGATGGCTACCGCCACCTGAACACTGACGCAGATGCATTGAATCAGCTACAGATCTGTAGTCTCACAAACAAAGGAAAGAAAATGAACAATAGCTAAAAGTTCTCCGAACTGCAGGATGTAAACAAAGGCCTCTACTAAAAGGTGAACTGAGATGCCGGTGCACAATCAAAGGAAGTGACCACAGCTGATGATGTGTAGGCTTCACTGAACTTTAAAGACCATGTGAAATGGTTTGAAAATCCAGATGCGGCCTGAAAAAATAAAGCGGCACAGGAACTATGGATGCAATGGCAGCTGGTCTGAGATCCGTCCAAGACTGTGGGTTTGTAACATTCAGTTTGGACAAGATTGAACCATGCTTTAAATCAAAAACTGGCATTTGTGATTAGTTAAGGTGCAGTTACATTTACTGTTGCAAAATTTTGCAAGTGAAATCCAGTAACTTTAATAGGAATCTCCAGGGTCGGGAATTTCACCTAATAGTAAATTGTTGCATTAATCAATAAAGCTGCTTTGTTAGAAAGTGACATTTGTGTGAGCTGTGTTTTGTGCATTGCTACACTATCACCAGCAGGAAACCTTTTTGATGGTGAAACTTGGCTTGGCTAATGTGTTTGCACCTTTATTAATATATTTCCATGAAGAAAATTGATGAAACGAATACAAAATCCAACAGAAAATGGGTGAAATTAAATGGAGCGAGTTACCAAAAAAAACTGACCTTCTTTTATTTATAGATTAAGACATTTTACAATATAATCAGGAATGTATTGGGATAATAGCAGTGCTAAACAACATTCCCAGTGCAAAAAGCTCTTGAAAAGTTGTGCTACCAAAAACCACTGGAAGTATTAAAATGTGGTTGAATTAGCTCTGTTTTATCCTTTCAGTCTGCCTAGACTAAAAAATAAAAATGAAGAAAAACTCTTAAGATGGTGTTATGCAATGAAACTTATGTTTAATTTTGTGCAGATGTCAGACTGCCGCTGCTTTTTGCTGGATGGCAGAAGGCTGGTGAGTATGGCACTGCAATGATTAGGACATTTTGCACCTGCATTTCATCTAATACATAACCATCAATAAGGTACACAACCCAAAAACACCACGAAGTTAATGCTGCCAAACTAACTGGCAAACTGTGAAAATCCTAATCTGTTATCATGAGGAGATATCATTTAAAAAAAAAAAAAAAAAAACAACCAGAACCATTATCATCATCATCATCAAGTTATTAGAAAGCCTTTTTCTCAAGGTGGTCCAAGATGGCCTGGATTTTCTGGACGGCCTCTTTGCGAGCCTGTCGAACGCTGTCCTGTCCGTTGGTCTCCACAGAGTCCAATTCCAGCAGCTCTTTTGTTAAAAGTTCCTCCAGGCACCGGTAGCTCTTGTCTGTCTTTTTCCCCACAAACTCATCCACTTCCTCTTGGAGGTACTGAACTTTGGCCAGAACCTGCTGAACTCGAGCCAGGCTGGGATTGTCACTTAATGGGGCTGGAGTGGACGACTCTTGCTGGAAAGACGTTGGAGGTTGTTCATTCTGGGCTGGTTTTGGCTCGGGTCCTGAACATTCGGAGGGAGCCTTGTTGTAGATTTGAGGTGGAGAGCTGAACTGGGCGGCTTTGGGCGGAGGTGGAGTTGGGTTTGGAGTGCTGGCTCGTGGTTTGGGGTCTGGATGCTGGTTTTGAGGGTGGATATGTGGCTGACTGTGGTATGGTGGATCCTAAGAGAGAGATATTCATTTGAATATTAAAAAAGTGCTCCATATTACACAATAAACCAATTCCAAAACTGCAATGTGCATTTTGCATGTATTAAACACAAAGTATACTTTGTTTTTTTACACATGTGCTAGAGTATGTGTATAGTGCGTGTGACATTTTTATCACCAGCATAATATGTGCACACTGTACAGGTGTAAACCCATTTTTTTCCAATCGTGCATAGTGATGGGAGAAAGCTATTGAAAGCTCAGAATAAACCAAACTAAGAGTGTTCACACTTGGCGTCTTTTTTGACAAGAAAATCAGTTAAAAGCTAGGGGTGTAAGTAGAATGCACCCGAGCCAGTTGGAAATTGCTCAAAAGTGTGACAATTCAAGAGATGTTAAACAAATCAGGATACAATTACGGATACTGATCTGAGCGAAACAAAAACAGCCCATCTGCTGTTTTTGTTTTGTTCAATTCAGGGGCGTCCAGTTCTGCGCCTGGAGGGCTACTGTCCTCCAGAGTTCAGCTCCAACACATTAAACACACATGAACCAGCTAATCAAGCTCTTACTAGGAAAACTAGAAACTTCCAGGCAGGTGTGTGTGGAGGAAAGTTGGAGCCAGAGCCGTTGAATACCAGAGTAACAAAGACTAACGTGTCATGGAGCAGCCAATAGTTCCAGCATTAAAGGCCATTCATTTCAGTTCTTCTCAAGCACACTCGCTGCTAAATTGAAGAAATTGCTAAATTTGTATATTTTAATGCATTTGTTAACCTCAGGATCAATGGCATCTAGCTGTGTATGAAGAAGTGAATCCTAATTAAATGAAGATTTAGATATAGAAAGACATTTTATTGCTCATTATAACTTCTGGAGAGAAACGGCACAGACAAAACATTCTAGAGTGCCGGTGTTTGTGCATGCTATCAAATAAAGTATAATTTGAAAGGCTATGTGTTTGGCTGTCAAAACTGAAGTCTATGTTGGGTTTTATAGGAAGAATATTCATTTTTTTTTTGAACAACTGAAAGCCTGAAATTAAGATTCTGATGATTTTTAACCTTGATTCATTGTGAGAACCTGATAATGACTTTAAAATGAGACTATATAACCACAGTACTATATATGCAAGTGTCCATGTTTGAGAGTTGAAAACAGGAAATCTGAGATTGTGATGTACAGTAACATGTTCCGATAGTGGGAGAGTTGAGATGTCTTATGTAATCAGCTTTTGGAGGGAAGGAGTGGTTACATGAGGTGAGCCCAGCACTCTCTTAACTGTTAAATAAGCCTTCCCACTACGTGTTTGCCAGAGTGCCAGTCAGTACATTTACATAGACTTTAGAAGTTCGATATCTGGCAGACTGATGCGATCATTTGTCTTTAGAAAATGTCAGGTAAACATTTTACTCTAAAATTGAAGTAACAAATCAAGATTTATTTTGGCCTCAGTGTCATACGCTTGCTCTGAAATACAGGGGTGACATAATGTTTATTAAACCTACAATATTCACATGCAGTGTCATGTAAACTAGACCACATAGATGAAGACGACGAGACGACGCAAAAACTCACTTTTCTGAGTGATTATAAAACATTTCATATAGACAACATTTTCATATAATTTTATAGGTTTTTAATTTACCACGTATTTGTTAAAATAATTAGGACATATTCTTTGCTAATGTTAAAATTCTCTAATATGCCAATTAAAAGTACGACAGGCTTTCTCCAGCTCTTTATCACTTCATTAAAAGTATGCAAAACCAAAAGGACAAATGTAATTTTTTCACAAGCCATCATGTATTTGCAAGCGGGAATCTCTTAAAGGGATACTCCATCCAAAAATTAACATTTAGTCATTAATCACCCCCATGTCGTTCCAAACCCATAAAAGCTCTGTTTGTCCTCGGAACACAATTTAAGATATTTTGGATGAAAACATGGAGGTTTGAGACTGTCCCTTAGACTGCCTAGTAAATAACAGTGTCAAGGTCCAGAAAAGGTATTAAAGCCGTCATCAGAATACGCCATCTGCAATCAGACGTGCAATCTGGGTTATATGAAGCTACGGGAACAATTTTTGTAAGCGTAGAAAATTAAAATAATGATTTTATTCAATAATTTCTTCATCAGCGGTCTCCTCTGTCTCTCATTATCACTGTATGCTGTGTATGCTCTTCCGTGTCATCCGCGCCACAGGGATGCGCTGTTTCTATGTGTATTTAGCTTTATTGTGCACTATATAGTAACATTATATAGTTGCTTGGAAACAACAAAGGGAAGATTTTCTCAAAAGGTCAAGAAGATAGTGCTCCATTTTTTACTTATTTGTATTTTCTGCTTCAGTTCAACTGAAAGAAAAAGTTTGTAAAACATCACAAATACCTTGTGCTCATATGGAGGTGGTGCGGGTCCTTGCCACGGTGGAGGGTAAGGCGGTCGTACATGGTTATAGTGACTAAGGGGTGTCTGAGCATTGGACTGCCACTGCTGCTGGGGCGGTGTGGGCCCGTACCCTCCAGAGTGGGACCAGGCCTCGTGCTGGGGTCTAGAGAGCATGGGCTGCTGGTTGGGGTAGGGAGCATTCGAAATGCAGCCTTCTCCATAGTGAGGGTAAGATCCTGCTGGGTAGCCAGGAGCCTAACAGGAAAAAATAAGTACTTTTTTCATGTGGTACAAGCAACATACAGGGGGGAAAAAAACAGGAAGCGATTAAAATAAAATGTCATGTGGTGTGACTGCCCCAAAACTTTCATGATGTTTAAAAATAAAATGTAACTAAATTAATAAATAATACTAATAAAATCATGTATACTCCAGTGCTATTTTAGTAAAAGGCATTTACTATTATGGTATTCATTCATATTTTAAATTTTTATTTTTATATTTTCAATTTTAGTAATTTTGTTATGTGCTTTTGTAATTTGTATTGGTTTTAAATATTTCTGTTTAGCTTTAATTTATTTGTATTTTGGGAATTTAGTTTAATTTTAGTACTTATTTCAGTTACAGTATATTAAAAATGTTCAACCTAATTTTTATACTTTATTTTAGCTTTATTTGAAATGACCAAAAACACTAGTTAATAATAACTATGCTGGTCCATTCATGCATTCAGAAGAGTTTTTATTATCTTAAATTTACATTTTTATATTTTTTATTTAACAATAGCGATGCTGTTACACACATTGATTCAATATTTAGGAAAAATTATTTCTTTTCACTTGTTACACCACAGGAAAGTTAACCATTAAATTGAACATTCTTGAAAATAGTTTATCACATGAAACCAACATGAATACATTATTAGAAACATGTTTTAAAGTAGATTTTTAAATGATTATTAACTCTCTTTATAATGGATTTTATGGATTTACTTATTTTCAATTGACGCAAAAATTAGCTTGGTACAAAACTAAATTAACATTGTTTTATTTAGTATACATGTAACTGAATTTACCCCTTGGCAGTGAGGGACAGGGTAGGATGGAGGAGCTGAACCCCCCGCATTTTGTTCAGGGCAGGTCTGGCTGTGATACTGAGGCGGTCTTGAAGGAACCTGGTCACTGCAGTAGAAGGGGTTGGAGGGATGGAGCATACTCGCGGAGTACTGTCCTGGATTGTACACCCCATTGGAATAGCCTGACATTGCCTAAAAAGGGCACAGCAGAGTGAAGCGGGATAAATCTGCGGTGTCTTTGACTGACAGACGGTGTTACATAAGCCTGAAATGTCTGCAGTACCTGTGCACTGTAGGAGGCCTGTCCATTGGCCTCTGTTCCAGGGGGGTACGTGCTGCCATAAGGTCCCGCCGTGTGTGACTGGGGATACCAATAATTAGAGTAGCCGGGATACTGAGAATCCTGAAATCAAAATGGTTAGAGTATATACACGTTACAAACTAAGGGTCCGATTTTTATTTTTTTTATTTTGCATTAATCTATTAAACATGTTTTGGCTCTGGTTTGATGGTGTGAAATCTTTAAGGGATAATAAGAGTAATAAATGTCACTATATTACAATAAAATTATATGAACATGGAAATATTTCCCATCTGCTCCCAAATCATAATTCAATACTGCATACTGATATAAATATATACTAGACTCTGATACAACTGAATAAATGGTTAATGGCAATTATTATAATCACCAGTAAATGCAATCAAAAATACAAACTACAGCAAAGATACGAAGAAGAAATAGGTAGAATAAGAAAATATTCCTTGCGGACCCATACTGAGTGATATAAACACACATTTCGTCCGTGCTCTGAATGAGTGAGTGCCAACTGTTCATTCTCGGGCTCAAGCTGAAGTTATCCAGGGAATAAGGACTTACTTGAGGATTATCAACCCTGTGTCCTTTTTAAGGCATTTAAACCCAGGTTACTTCAGGTGGGACTACACAAGCTGGAAATAAGATGCATGTGTAACTCCAGCGATGAAAAAACAATCACTAGGTTGGAAAAAGGCTCAGCCCCTTGTTTCAATATTTTGTTGAACCACCTTTTGCTTTAATTGCAGCCTTTGGTCTGTTGGGATATGTTGTCTTTGCAATATTTGCCCACTCTCCTTTTCAGAACCGCTCAAGTTCAGTAAATGTGATGGTGAGTGTTTGTGGACTGCAGTCTTCAAGTAATTCCACAGGTTTTCAGTGGGGTTTAAGTCTGGGCTATGACTAGGCCATGCAAGAACATTCACCTTTTTCTCCTTCAGCCACTGTGTGCTTTGGGTTATTGTCAAGTTGGAAGGTAAACCTTCTTCCCATTGACAACTTTCTAGCAGCGGGCAGCAGATTTTCCTCAAGATTTTGACGGTATTTTGCCCCATCAAATTTTCAAGTGCTCCAGTTCCTGCTGCAGAGAAACACCCCCAGAACAGGATCTCACCACCTCCATCCTTTACTGCAGGAGTGCTGTTATTTGGACGGTGAGCTGTATTGATTTTCCTCCAGACATAACGTTTGTGTTGAGACCAGATAATTCAGTTTTAGTCTCACCTGCATCAGGAGTGGATTTTTTCTTGCAACCCTCCCATACAAGCCACATTTGTGGAGAATTTGTAATATTGTTGTCACATGCACACAGAGAGCACTCTTTGTCATTCCTGTAACTGCTGTAGGTCTCCTGGTCACCTCTCTGACCAGTTTTCTCAAGTCAAGACTCTTTCATCCAGTTTGGATTGACCTCCTGATTCAGAGGAGGACTGTGTTGTAACAAATACCTTCCACTTCTAAATGACATACCTCACTTTGCTTCTAGGCATTGATAGAAAAAAGACTTGTGCCTGTCCACCCACAGTTGATTGTATGCTTCAGTTGCACTAACAAGGACTGAAACGCTCCAGGAAATGTTCCTGCTAATCAAAATGAGCACAGCTGATTGCGGTGTCCCAGTGTGCCTACTTATACTACACCATTAAAGTATGTACTCTTTTGTCGAAGAAAAAGTACACACTTTTAAGTGTGTAGTAGAAGAGTAGGCAAGCTTTCGCGTCAGTCGCGTGCATTCACCATGTTTGTAGTTTTTAAATGCTTTTCATTCATGTTTGTAGTTCTCAACTGACTCCGTCAAAGCGCAATGGATTGTGGGTAATATTAGCCAATAAAGTGTGCATGGATCCACACTTCAAAAATCAACCCAAAATAGTTGACCGGGGGTGTCAAACTCAACTCCTGGAGGGCGGGAGCCCTGCAGACTTTATATTCAACACCAATTAAACACACCTGATCCAACTAATCAAGTCCTTCAGGCTTGTATGAAAACTACATGATGTGTGTGTTGGATCAGAGTTTGAACAAACCTCTGCAGGGCCCCGGCCCTCAAGGAATTGAGTTTGGCACCATGCGGGGACTTTTGGCTTTTTTTTTTTTATCAATATACTATGCTTTGGGACACACTTATTCTAATTTCACATACTGTTTAAGACGGATAGTATGAGCATTGGGACGCAGGGAAAGTGTGATTAGATACACCTGATTGAGTTTACAAGTCATTTTTAAGGAGGGGGTGATACTTTTTCCAACTCAGTGATTCGGTTTATAATTTTTTTTATGTAGTTTTTTTTCCCTGACATGTTGGTGTTATATCTTTCACTTGAATGTTACAAGTTGCACGGAGTAAATACAGCTGGATAAAACAAAAACTGTGTCCGTCTTCATTTCAGGGTGCAAAGAAACGGAATGTGGTTATTTTATAGGGGGTTGATTCTTTTCTATATCCAGTGTAATTGCGCTAGTAAACAAGAAACAGAAAGCATGTGGTTCCTCCTGATGATGTACTTCAGACCCCGCGGGCCACGCTGTGAGTCAGGCTCGTGCAGCTCGATGTTTCCCGTGTGAGAAAGCGTTATTAATGCCGTAACAGCGTCCTCGCAGCCTCTATCAGTATTATATGACAAAAGACTCACCATGCCGTTGTTCCAGTTATTGTTGTGTGAGTTGTAGCTGGAAGGCCAGGGTGATTTGGGATCAGACTGCATCTGCTGGTGCATGATCCACGCAGCCTCAGCTCCGACGCGCTCGCCAACGGAGTCGAAAGACATTCGTGACTAAACCACTAACTCTTTCGGTCTGAAGTTCACTTCCGTCAGCCACAGCTTGGTTTCGAATGAAAGAGGCCTCCTCAAAACCGGTCTCTAATGATCTCCCGTTGCGTTTCACTAATTGCTGGAGCTATAGTGCGTCAACTGGATATATTTCCCATTTTGTCTGGTACATACACTGCTGAGACCATAGCGCTGTCATTCAGTTCAACTCGCCAACCGACGCCACTTGACTGACAGTTCATCTGGCCAATGGGAGATGAGCACCGCTGTGACGCCACACTCAAGTTTCTAGTAATGGGTGGCTCTAGTTTCTCAACGGTTCTGGAAATGGGAAGTCCTTTCTCGAATCGGTTCTGTTCAAGAGATTCGTTTTTTTATTTTTTTTATTCAAATGCTTTAAACAACAACACAGAAAGGCATTCATATCTGAAAGATTTACATATCAAGACATTTTCATATAACACTCTGTACAACATTAAGATATAAAAATAAACAATTACATAAATTCATCAAAGATACAAATAAAAAAGTAGGGGAGTAGGAGGCTTTTATATTATAAAACCAAAATCCTCTAATAAAATCTAAAAATACCTTGCTTTCATCCTTCGTAATGTCTCTAAATATATTACAAATTCCTATTTAAAAAAAAAAAACACAAATTGTGGAGGAATTAAAAAAAATTATGAATGAAAATTTTCAGCAAACAAGAATAAAAACGTCCATTTCAGTTATTCTTTTACATTAAAACGTAATGGCCATGTCGTAATTAATTTAAGATTTGAACATTGAGTTAATAAGAGTTTTGAGGTTTTATTTATAATATATATATATATATATATATATATATATATATATATATATATATATATATATATATATACACAATGTTAATATAATTTTAGTTACTATAATATTACACTGTAAGAAAAATCCCTATTAAATAGGATAATGTCCTTGTAGAAAATTGTCAGTACAGCTTTCAAGCCTAAAACACAATGCAATGCATAATTAAAAATAAGGGTAAAACACCTGTGAAAATCAACATTATGCCATATTTTACAGTCTTTTCTTAAAGCGTAAAATCCATTACATCTCTTTCCTGAAAAAGATGGACAGTTCAGTTTAATTGAAGAGGGTGATTTTGTAAACCAGTTCAACCGGTTCATTGAAAAGAACCGACTCAGATGAACGATTAATTTGCGTTCGCAATATGTAATCTAACCTAATCATCAGTTAATCTAAATAAAAACACAGAGAAATGGCACAATTTAGGCGTCATTATAGATTTAAAAATATTTTGAAGTAAAACCTGGGATATTTGGAACAAGTAAGCGAGCGTTTAAAGGGTTAAACTGAACCGGAAGCTCTTTCGCAGCGTTACATCCTGCGGAATAAGGATACACATTTGAAATGGTCCATGGCTTGATACTTTACGTTTAAAATAAACCTCCCAGATGTTAGCAAAATGAATTACATGCCAGGGACTGCGAGCCTCATCGAGGACATTGATAGTAAGTTAAGTGAGAATATTTGAGTGATTCCCCGCTGAGACAGCGCTGTGTAATGATGTTCTTCTAGGATCTGAGCTCTTATTAAAGTCACGCTGGCGGTAGAGCTGCATGTTACACTCAAAATAGAAATCCTGTCCTGTTGGCTATTGTTCCGCAAGCTGAACTAGCTCACACGAATGACAACTGCCTCAATGCAGGTGTTCGTGTGATCATATTTAATTATATGATGGGATAATATTGAAGTTCAACAGTAATGCTGTGCCTGACGATGCTTTGATTCTCCCCTTGTTAGAGAAACACCTGGTTCTGCTTCGCGATGGAAGAACATTGATTGGGATCCTCAGAAGCATAGATCAGTTTGGTATGTATAGAAGCGTGACGTTGTTAATTTGCAAGCATATATGTGTGTGTGTGTGTGTGTGTGTCTATATGTGTGTATTTGTGTGTTTGTGTTCTTAAAAGTGTAATTTGTGTTCCTCAAAAATAAAGTCATACACATCTGTAACAACCTGAGGGGGACTAAATTATAACAACAAATGTCGTTTTTGGTGAATTAAGCCTTTTTAGTCCAGTAATAATATGAAAAGGAAATTGACATTATTCAGTACTGTAAAATTTATGTTTGAACAGTGAACTTGCGTTATTGATAGATTTTTTTTTTTTTCACAGCTAATTTAGTTTTGCATCAAACGGTTGAACGTATCCACGTTGGTAAGAAATTTGGTGACATACCTCGTGGGATATTTGTCGTCAGAGGAGAAAATGTGGTCTTGCTTGGAGAAGTAGTAAGTACATGTGTTCATTCTGCCCTTGGAAGGATTTTATGACACTGTATATTAATTGTATGGCCTGTGGTGTGTGATGAAGGGTAACATATCATAAATCTTGCCACTACTCACTGAAGTGCTTGTGCTTTTTTTCTTTTTCCAGGATCTGGATAAAGAGTGTGATCAGATCCTCCAGAGAGTTTCCATTGAGGAGATCCTGGAGGAACAGCGGACAGAACAGCAAGCCAAGCAAGAGTCCGAGAGACTGAAGCTACAGGCGGTCAAAGAGCGAGGCTTATCCATCCCTAAAGCTGACACGCTAGATGATTTCTGAAGCATCTTTAGTTATTTTTGGATGATTTTATTTTTGTTTTACCGGTTGGTTTTCTTTGGTTTGAGACTACATTCCGTCTTGACTTTGAAATCATTCTGTCTGATGATAGAGGAGTGAGTCTCACGAGATTGTGACTTCAAGATTTTGTTTCACTAGTTGCCATTAAGGCAATTTGGGGGTAATTTCCCACCGTCTTTGTTTCTTTAATGGCAGATGCCATAGTGAAATGAAGGATGGAGCACCAAACTGAAGCACTTGGCCTGATGGCTTTTAGTTTAATCTTGATAAACAACAATAATGGTATACAAGAAAATAAGTTTATTTCAGTGTTCACTATGTTATGGATATGACGCTATGTTTATTAAGTTGGTATAATATGTAAAACACATGAAACAACACTGAAAATATTTTTGTTCTATTAAACCTATTTTATACCGATGACAGTCTACTTTTAATTGTTTCACTCTGCTTGCTTCCAAAAAACATTTTAATGATAAATCTCCAGAAGTGTTTTTAGAAACCAAACAACATGGTTTTAAAACATTAGAGTGCATTTACACTAGATGTTTTAATAGAACACAGAATATTATTATAAAAGATATAATAATTATAATTATTTTTTAAATCTTCCATATAGGTTTAGTATGTGCTTGTACAGTGGCCTTATTTCCCAGTTCGGGTTTTCATGTGAAACATGTCCTTGCATCAATCGGTAGCTAGGGGGTGATTTTGCCTTTGTTCGGTTTTAAGGCCATAGTTCTCCTAGAGAAGGACATCTAATACAGTGAATATATTAGAGTAAGCTGCAGACTCTAATAATTTTGCTTACACTGACAAAATTTGGTATGTGTATCGATTTTTTTTTTTTACTTAGAAATTGCTTGTATTCTAAATTAATGTAGGACATTGTAGAAAGGCTGAAAATAGCATTTTCTTGGGTCTGGATATTATATGAGATTACATTGTTTCATTTTTATCTTCTTATCCTGTCTCGTTTGCCCCATTAGCCGTGCACAAAACTTTTAAGCGCCATAAGTAAAGTCAAGACTGCATTATATTCAGAATTGAAATTGCATTACTCAGACCCATGGTGCATACAGATAACACTAACAGTAGAGCCTAAAAATCTAGATCAAATATAAAATACAACTATACAATAAAGGGATGTAAAAAAAATAATATAAATAAAGCAGGGCAAGGCACGTGGCAGATAGAGTGCAATTATAAGCGCAAATGTAATGATGAGAAGAAATGGCCACCGTTTAAATAAAAAAGGGGTGTCATTTTTCTTCCTTGCTATTTATTGGCCTTGACTTTCAATCCTGGGCTATCCCAGTTTCTATTATTGCGCCCATCGCCGTCTGAATGAGCGGGAGCGGCTTGAATGTGCTGCTATCAGATATCCTTTGACAGTCATGCATGCTTGTTCTCGGTCCCGTGCGTCACAGCTGCATTAGAACACGCCCCTTCCAAGCGCTTGTTGAATAGGAATGACAAGGAAACATGACAAGCGCTGAAGACGAATCTCATATACTGTTATAACCGCGCGCGTTCACGTCGCCGCGTCATTTGAATGCCGCTCCACCGCTTCAAATCTGAACGGAGCCACGGGGAAAGCCGCTTGGGACGCTGCCAAAAATTACCACCGAGAGGAGAAACCCAGCCCTGCTTCGATTACGCACCGAGAGAGGGAGCACGCTGATAGTGACAGCGGCGCTTCAACAGCTAAACTCATCTGTGATCAACCGTGCGATACTTGCTCCGTTGTCTGCCGTGCAGCCTCGGAGGATGTAGAGCTCGGCCTGCTGTCTCGGGCATGTTCGGTTTAACGGGACTCGTCGCCAGTGGCTTGACAACGCTGTGTTTGAACAGGCAATGCCTTCCTTACGCAAACTACAACAGCCTCACGCGTGTGCCAGCGATTCGTCGTTTTACTTATCTATGCGTGTGTTGATAGTTTAAAATGCCTAGGTTTTGATTTAAATACTTCTATACGGACGGAAAATAGCGTATTGGGCTGGGAGGAGCAATAAGGAGCAGCTCTATCTACTCTTCGGCTTCCAGGTTTTTTTTTTTTTTTTTTTTTTGATGGAGCTGGAGAATATTGTTGCAAACACTGTACTCCTGAAGGCACGAGAGGGTGAGTACTGAAAACTAACGCGAAAATGCGATCTATCATGTTTTAATCGCATGTACTTGAATTTACAGCCGCGAAACTGCTGCTCGTGCACCTATCGTGATGATGTAATCTCAAACAGATGCTGTGTGAGTTTGTCCAGCACGAGCTGACACTGGCTGCGTCCGAAAGCTCTAAAATGCTGCCTTCAGAGGCAGCATTCCAAGGCAGGAAGGCGTCAAGGCACGTTCGAATCCGAATTCTGCTTCACTTCCTGTCTCCGGAGTAACATTCTAATCGAATTTTGAAGGCAGCATAGATGTATACTTCGCTGCCTTTGATATCCCACATTCCATATTCCATTCCGTGACAGTTAAGCTAAAAAATAAACATGGCTTCTGAAAGTTGCGTTTGGTGGTCAGTTTGTGTGTAAATTTATATTTCTGACTAACCTTTTGAAATTATTTCTAGTGATAAATCAGTATTATAGTAAATAAATATTAATTTAGTTATCACCAAAACTCGCTGTAGATCAGTAAACCGTTATGCATCCTCGGACACCTGTCCAAAATCAGTTTCACAAGGTGCCTTGGTGCAAAAATTCTGCCTTCAAAATCATTGCCTGAAAAGGCATCAAGTCAGCTGCCTTGGCTTTCGGGTGCAGCCATTATTGTTTTGAAAACTGCTGGCAGTCCTTTCATCTGTAACTGATGTTAGAACACCAGAGTCATAATGCTGTAACACTGGCTTGGTTAAAAAAATGCTAAAATCTTGCCTTCGGAGGCAGCATTCAAAGGCAGGAAGGCGTCAAGACACGTCCGAATCCGAATTCTGCTACACTTCCTGTCTCTGGAGGCACCTTCTGATCAAATTTTGAAGGCAGCATAGATGTATCGCGGGACAGGGTTTCATATTTTTTTGAAGCACCCCTGGGCGCCGCCATTGGCTAGCGGACCCCCACCTGCTGTTAGCATTCCATTGACTCCCATTCAAATTGACGTCACTTTGACAGCGAATAACTTTACCTCTGAGGCTTTTAAAGACTAAATTTTTCCATTAATTATTTCTAGAGAAACACGAAAATGTATAAAAGGCCCCATTACCTTGTATCTTACATTATGGTCCCATAGAAGCAGTTTTTGTAAAAATAGGCTAACGGTTGTGTCATAACCTGCGACTCTGTCGCACAGTAGAGAAATTACCGTATGGACAGGAGGAGAAGCTTGCAGGCAATCTTTTACGTTCTATGAGGCAATCGGGGGACGTGGAGGGATAAAGTCAAGGGAGATAATTAATCAGAATACTTATCAAAATTTGCTCCTGTTCACGCTCGCCTTCTCTGCAAGATTCGGTGGGTGATTCAGATTTCTCTTGGCACAGCGATTAGAAGACTTACAATTGTCAGACAGGTTGCTCACGTGACATCTACGTCATCAAGCTCAGTTTTACTGTCTATGAGATATATCCTTCACTGCCTTAGATATCCCACAATCCTATGGGGTTCATTCCGTGATGGTTGAGTTAAAAAATAAAGGTTGCTTCTAAAAGTTGCGTTTGGTGGTTAGTTTGTGTGTAAATGTGTATTTCTGACTAACTTTTAGTACTTTAGATGTTATTTCTAGCGAGAAATCAGTTTAGTAAAGTACAGTACAGTAACTACGTATATATTCGTTTAGTTCTGACCAAAACTTGTTCTATTTGGTCTGCCTCAGAAGTCTGTCCGAAAGCACTTTCATGAGGTGCCTTCGTGCGAAAATGCTGCCTTCAAAGTCATTGCCACATACGGCAGCGAGTTTCGGATGCAGCCATTGTATCTTTTGACAGTCGGTATGCGTTATGGGAAAAAAAAATGTGTCTCCTACATCCATTTAACGCTCCAAAATTGAGTCGTAGCTTTTACAAACACTATATTGTGTGTAGGGTGACTACAGACTTAGAATGCTATATTCTGTTATCACTGAGGTTGCTACCTAATGTGAGGAAATGGTAGATATGTTGCATCTGCCGCCTTTTTAACATTGTTCCACACAGACGTGCCCTACTAATATAAATGCAGTAGGTCCTCTGAACCAGGTCAAACGGTTTATAAGGTAATGTGAACGACGCTTGTCTTTGTTATCACCAACACCACAAAAACCACTACTTCCTTTCCTTTCCTGATGTTATGATACATAAGGCCTCGTCAGATGATCACTATTCCGCTTTCCTGAAGTGATGTCTGAAACTTGATTGATTTCAGTTCAGACTGAGCCAAATGTAAACCAGAACCACAATGTAGGTGAATTGTAGCATGTCAGTTTCTGTCAGTGTCAAAAGGAACACAATACATAAGATTCTGTTAAAAATGTACTCTTCACTTTTTGCTTAGAAGTGAATCACTTAGCAGTTACAATTAAGAGTCATTCAGATTTTACTTCTTGCATTCTGTTGTGATATTAATCACCGTTTAGATCTCAGTGTGTCATTCAGCTTGTTTCTTGTCATCCGTCGAGATACTTCAGAGTTCAGTCATGACATTGTTCAAAGATTGCAAAATATGGAGCTGCTAAACCTTGTTAGCTTTAGCATCCACACATTTTTTGTACCGTTGTGTCCGTTAATTGCCAAAATTCTTTTGTGGCCTGGAGGCACAAGCTCATATATCCAGTTCCCGTGCTCTTTGCTGCCCTTAGACTGGAGTTTACCATAAATGACCAGGTTTTTAAGTGTAAGATTTACAGTTGAACTCACTATGTTGTTGAACAGAGGGCGCTAGGCTAGGCCAGTAACATTAGCTGAGTATTCATTAAAGAGGTTTGGTTTATTTTTATTTTCCACACTTCCAGTAGAGTTTTGTCTCTTAGGACAGTGGGTACAAGTGTACATAGTTATTGAATATTTGAACAAATATTGAAAAAAGCCTTTTTACATGCATGTTTCAATGTTAGTTTGGAATGTCCTGCTTTTAATACAAGTAAATTAAGTATTTTTTTTTTATTCATTAAGTTCACTTATGGACTTGTTTATAAGATTTTTCCAGAAAAACGTTTTAGAATTGTCATCATGTGTAAATGTAAAACATCTTACGTAATCCTAACTGCGGTAATTTTATTTTACTGAATTCCATTCTTGCCATGAAAATAGCTTCAGCTTTTGACATTTCATTTAAAAACTATACTAGTACTACTACAACAAACATGTTTCTTGTCATGCTGCTGCTCTTCAAGTTGAAACCCTTTTGCACATAGAGTGAACGTCAGGAAATCTGTCTTTTTAAAGTGGTCTTGTGTTTCTTGATGAGTGCAGGCCTCTGTGTGTGCACGTGTGTGAGAGAGCACTTGTTCAGCGTTCAAGTTCTGCTTCGTTTGTTCTTCGTCCGTGTGTGTGTGTGTGTGTGAGTGTGAGTGAGACTTTCCCCCCATTTGTTATTTCACTGTGCTTGAAACTGAAAATGAGGCGCAATGAGACTCTTGTCCAAATGTTCGACTAGCAGAATATAACAGGAAAAGCAGAGTTTACAGGCCACACAGTCTGTTTACATGGCTGAAGCCACGTTTCCGAAATCATTAGAGAGTCCGGCCAGAGCCAGGCAGCCCCAAACTAAACAGAAAACCCATCTACGTCTGCTATGATATTCTTCTTGGAGACTGAACATATTCAGGCACAGGCATCAAGTTGGCATTGAGAAGGTAGGGAGTGTACCTTGAGTGTTGTCTTAATGCGTATTGAATTTGTATGTCTCATTTCATTTAGTTATTCATGTTTCCTGCTATAAACCTACCTAGCAACAACTAACTTGAGCTTAAAAGACATGCTACATTAGTGCACGCTATAGTTTAGAAGCCAGTTTCCACCTTAGAGTGGATAAAAGATATGAAAATGGGTAATTGTGTGAATAAAAAAAAAAAAAACAATAGTTGCAGCTAAAATACAAAGTCACAGTTATGAGATAAAAAGAGCAAATTTTTTTTTGCAAAACCAGCTTTCGTTTTATATTACTGCTAGTAATACACTAATGCACACTATAATATGGAATCTTATTTCCACCTGAGGTTGAAATACAAAATTAGACATTGAGAAATTGTACAAAAAGAAAATTGAGATATAAAGACCTGATTTTCTCACAAATGCAATTTTCTTTCCTGTTACAGAAAGAAATACACTAATGCACACTGTAATATAGGAGCCTGTTTCCACCTAAGAGTAAAAAAAATTAAATGAGTAATTTTGGGGAAGTTTTACAAAATAAATAATTGCAATTAAGACGTAATTATGAGTTTCTTGCAAATGCAGCTTTGTTACGGTGAGGAATTTGAACTGCAAGGAGAAATACAAATGTTGAGTTCAGGAGCTCAGATATCTGGTTTCATTAACACAGACAGACAATACAAGCAGATAGGAGATTAAAAAAACAGGATCATTGTCTTCAGTCCAGGGTCAGAGAATGTAAAGTCAATTTGAAATTAAATCCAGCTCAGTTAGGTTTCTTAATGCACAGTGAATGGTTCATCGGTGGATATTGTTACAAATAAATACATTTCTTTATCATTTTTAATTTAAATATATTAACTTCCTCAGAAAACAACTTTCCCTAACAACTTTCCTTTTCAAAGTCGTGGCCTAGTGGTTGAAGAGTTGGACTCCTAACCCTAGGGTTGTGAGTTCGAGTCTCGGGCTGGCAATACCACGACTGAGGTGCCCTTGAGCAAGGCACTGAACCAAGTATAGGTCTCTGCAGGAAAGTAATTGATTGTGATTGGCTGACATCATAGAGATGGTAGGTTTAGGGGTGGGGTTAAGTAAGGGGGATCATTTTGATTGCATGATTTAGAAACACCTAGCAGTTTGAAAACACCCATAAGGTCATAAACGCCCACTCTTGCTCTGCAGGGACCCAAGTCTCCACTGAACCCCCAACTGCTCCCTGGGCGCCACAGCATAAATGACCGATCCGGGTGTGTGTTCACAGTGTGTGTGTGTGTTCACTGCTGTGTATTGTGCACATTGGATGGGTTAAATGCAGAGCACAAATTTAAGTATGGGTCTCCATACTTGGTTGTATTTCACTTCACTATTGTTACTTAGGAGGAATATGATTTTGGCATTATTTTTTGCAAACTTTCATTAGATTTGGCTTCATTCTGTTATGGATTACCCACTTTTCACCATCCAGTAAATTTCCTACATTTTCCTAATGAACATCCTGTTTCACTTGGATTATTTCCAGTTTGGAGGTGTATCAAATTCCAGTAAAAGGTTTGTTTGTTGTTTTTTCACCCAGCAAAAAAACAAAAAAACAAAAAAAATATTGGTCTAAATATTCATAGCACAATTATTAGAACTTTATGGATTATGAAGATTAACATTTTTGAAAAATATCTACAGAGGTAGTAGACGTCACTAAATGGCTAGTTGATTGGTGGATAACCATTCAATCTCCCTGACTTCATAGATTGTAACATAATTAAGTGGACAGCATCAGATGTACCTTGGAACAATAACTTAGAAAAGGCCTGTCAATCAGGACCTTAGGACATTTTTTTTTTCTTTGACAACATCTCGTGGAAGTAGCAATTGTGTTGGTGCCTTTTCAAAGAATGAGTGAGTGAGTGACTGGCTATGTCTGAGAAATGGTGGGGGGTGAATTCCTAAGCAAGGCTGTAATCCGACTCTGGCCTCCTCTGACAACTGAGGCGATGTGGAGTGCACGTCGTATCCCATGACGACGGCGGATGAGGGGCTCTCCATCCCATTCAAAAAGTCTGGAGCTGGCAGACTGCTCCGCTTCGCTGGAAACAGCCGTGTGAAATCCTGAAGAATAAACGTTATCCAGACCCATCTAAATGAAGACGGAGGCAAAGGTGGAGGCTAAAGTAGAGAGATAGTGAATGCAAAGCAATGAAAACAGGGAGAAAGAACTGAGAGAAAAAGAAATAATGTATCCGTCAGCCTCGCCATGTCATGGGTTCGATTCTCAAGGAATGCCTTGAATGCCATGTTCATTGCTTCAGATAAAGAACTCTGTCAAATGTGATTGTAAACAAAAAAAATCTCTTATTTAAACTTCATAACCAACGTTAAGAGTCGTGAAGTTCGGTTCCTTCTTTTAATCTGTTACAACTTTGAATCAGTTCAAAAGTCTGATTCAAACATTAATTTGCAGCATCACTCAAGACGTTCACAGAATCTATTTGTGTCTATTTTTTTTATGGTACAGTAAAAAACAAAACAAAAAACAAAAGGCCAAGTACTCTATTGATATATTGGTGCATATACCATAAATGAAAATTAGAAACAATTACTTGCAGTGTTCCTTTAGTGAAAACCTAAAATAACTGTACAATTATTATTTTAGACAAAACTGGATTTCTGCTATATTTGCTATATACTGCTTCTACTTTGTCAAACAATGGCTGGTAACTTGTTCAGATCATTTTGACAGGGAGAGTTTTTTTTTTCATTAAATTAATGTTATTTACATGGGACTAAAACTTTTTGATTTAAAAAAAATAATAATTATGACCATGTTACACATGGTTTTCCCAATTAAAATTGACCGGCCTTTCTCGCTATGCTTTGTAATTGATCTGATTTTGAGCTCATGTGACTAAATTTTTGTGTAAGCATAGCTAAAATTATTCACAAATGCTGTTTTCACTCAAAACACTGGCTCGGACCAGTGAGACCTACAAGCTATCAGTTGCAAAAGAAATAGAAATCCTGTGCTAAAAAAGAAAACAAGTTGGGGAAGAAAAAAACGACAACATTAAATCTAATATTTGGTGCTAATATAGGATAATGAGATATTTAAAAGCAGGTCATTTTTGACTGGGAACACTACGTAAAGGATTTACAAATATTAAGTCAACAGTCTATAAATGGTTCATAGCAATGTTGTATGTACATAACAATATTGATGGAATCTAGCCTTAAAAAGGTTGACATCGCCAGCACAACTGTTATTATTGCTCCTAATTTGAGTAGGCCGGGCATACGTATTTCTCAAATGACATTTTGATAAGCTCTTGTTTATCTAGTACTGCCACATTGGATGGATGTGCTGTGCCACTAGCAACACAAATATGTACCCGAAGTGCTGAAGCTTGTGTTGGGCTGAGACTGATAGGCGTGAATATTGAATTTGACTGGTTGTAAATGGCTGGTTGGCTTTGCGAGTGGATGTCTGTTGCTTTAGCTGATGTCATTTCTGTCTGATCTAATTCCACACGGTCAATATCCACACTAACTTGTTGACTGACTTGTGGCGTTGGTTACATTTAGGTCAAGGGAAATTTGTGTCGGAGTTATGTTTGAAGCCAGACTTTAATGCTTTTCAGTCAAATTGGGATGTATTAAGAGAAGATGGCATTTGGAAAATGTATGTGCATCTTAAAATCGGGAACAAATGATAAATTATGCACCATCTTGCATTTTGTTAGGAAGACAAAAAGTTTTTGGGATTGTCTTCATCAGCAGTCTGACAACATTTGTCAGTGTCAAAAATGTTTGACGTCTGGCATTACTGTTCACAGAAACCAAGTATGAATTCCAGCATGATGCAAGCAGCTGAATATTTCTTTATGGTGTAACATTTAATTTCATGTTAAATGACAGGAATTTCCAGTGAGACAAACTGCCCAACATATTTTGCCAATTTTGAAAAATGCCATTGTGAATCAGAAATATAGTCTTGTCTTTAAAATAATTCATGTTATTCATTACTGAATGTTATGTGACAAGACAAGAACCATAGCATTTTTTGACGTATGATAAGGTGACCTGATTTCACATACTGTTTTTAGGCCTTATGTAACTTAATTGCCCCCCCTCACACCACCACCAACGCTATCATATGGCTTGAAAAGAGTAAGAATAAAGTACTTTGTTGTCTTATGGACTGCTGGTAATGGTGTATTTTGGATATTGATTCGCATGGTTACTAAAAACTGTCATTGTGTAGAAAAGCCTAGTCAATGTGAGTAAACAAATCTAGAATATTTTTTGCATTAACCGTTCCTTCAATAGCTGCTCACTTATATTGTAAGTGGGGAAGAGGTGCTAGAACAGAGTTCCAGTGTAAGGAAAAGGAAAGGTCAAGATAGCATGACCTTCAGCTGTCCTGATACTCATAGAATACAGGGCTGGATGATTAGATAAGTGCATAATCTATCTCATCGCAATCTATGGTCTATAATGTTAATGAATATGCATTTTTATTAGATTTTAAATATAACAATTCATATTTGAGAATCACCTTTTTTTTGTGTAGAGAATAGCTAAATGTTTCCTGTAAAAGAAAGTGTTACACTGAAGAGTCTTGGTCTCTTTTTTTTCAGTTACCCATTTAGATGGTATCAAAACAGAGTTGAAGGTTGCTTTTTTACCACAACGGTCCAGAATGAGCGACGGTTGATAAACCAAAGCATGTCACAGCAGGTTATGGGTGCTTGTAGTTGACGTTCCACCATGAAGAGCAGCTCAGCGGTTGCATTATCACTGAGGGCATTGATATGAAGCAGCTCAACTCTTAACCACATTCTGTCCAGCTAAAGTGCATGGGGGTTTTCTTTCAGTTTTATCTGCAACATTTTCCTTTAAATGTTTTACAGGCTTTATTGCCTGTCCTCAAATGCAGTCTCTTTTTTTGTCATGTGACGTAATGCAGTAAAGTTTTCTGAGTGGAGTGAGTCTAATGGAAGAGAAGGTCCCTCATCATGAAGTCTGAACCTCGCCTTCAGCCCACTCACTCTCCATGAGCCCTGCTTGTGTTTATGTGAGTGTGAGAGAAGAGCCGACTGTGAAATATTTAGTCTAAGTTTGAACTGGATGTAAAAAATACCATGCATCACCCTGTGTGTTCATCAGCAGCAGCTTTTTATTTCTATTTTTTTATTTGATATATGGAGGTAAAAGTGGGAATAGTATGATTTACTCCATTACTCCTGAACCATGCAGTCAACCTTCAATTTCATTTTAGGACAGAGGACTGGTGGAATATATCATTATTTGTCTGAAATTCTGCTTTGCATGGTGCAAGCCGTGAGTGCATGCCATGCTTTGCATATTGTATTGTGCGAACCAATACAACAAGTGTCCTATTGATGAGTGATTTGAATAACATCAAATTTTATTGTATATAGAGGAAGTTCTCCCATGGCGCACTGTGAATATTTCCTGCTGTATATATTTAGAACAGGCTGGTCGTATAGATTTGCATGAGACTGAATGCTGCGCATGAGAAAAATGACATGCATTAATGATAAAAACTGAGGTACAGTGTGCCAGATGCCATAGGGTAAACTGAGCCAAGGAGTCCCACATGACATTTTTAATGCCGATTTTTGGGAAACAATCCTAAGAAATTTTGTAGAGTGGATCACAAAATTTGACTTTTTATATTGATACGTAAGAGCACAAAGCAAATTCGTCTGAATATTTTATAGTCCATCATGTGTGGTGCATGACTTGTGTAGAGCAGAATAACAACTGTTCAAAACTACAAAGTACATTTTATTTCCTCGTTTGTTTTGGTTTCAATTGAACAAAGTGCGAGCAGCTCAACACTAATTGCATTTATGCTCATATCGTAATGAAAGCTGCACTAAACTCTGTTTCTTGGCCGAATGTTCAGCAGTGACGTGCCAGAAACCCCTGAACACGTCAGAAGAGTCAGGTGGCGTCCATGGGATGTTTATATGAGGAGCTCGAGAGGGAAGAGGCAGAGGGGAGCGGCAGTGGTGTAGAGGAAATCAAGAACAGCTGCCGAGGAAGTCAGAGGCTCTGCAAAGAGTACCGAAACCGCTTTGACCCACTGCACGAAACAACTGCTGCGAGTGTGTTTCTGCTTCACCACTTTGAAGTTTGATGACGAAACCATCAGTCAGGTTCCTTCATGGCATCTCATACAGCCATTTAACCAGCATCCTCGATTACAACAGGCCTTTATGTTTTCCTGAATGACCTGTATGTCAGAGAAAGAATGGGGTGTAGGTGATGTAATCAAACGCCATCTGCCTCTCCCTGATCTTTCGTGTCGGGACAGGTATCGGGAGGTAACCGGCCCCTCCTCCTCCTCTTTTTCTCTTTCACGGTCTATTCTTTTCCCATGGACTTTATGAGATACCTGGGTGATGGCATTGTGTGGCGTACTTTAAGTGCTCATTCAATGTGATGTTGTGTGTTATGTAATTGTAGCACAAAGCATCCATGGTGGCAGTCAGAATGGCATGCTTTCTCACATTCCACACCAGAGCTATTTATAGTGCTATTTAAGGAGAGATACGACACCCGGTTTAAGTCTCAGGAAGTGATTAATGATCCCTGTGCAGTGGTACTGGTTCTACACAGATTAAACACAGACAGATTTACATGCTCAAACACACATGCACACCACAAGTTCATGTGTTTTGTGGTTTCTCCCGCGCACACATGAGTGAAATGCAGACAAAAACACAAATCTGGCTCAAAACTAAAGGGTTATGGGAGAGTTTTGGCCTAGCTGATTAACTTTTCCATGAAGGGGCAATATTTGCACCCTGGAATTGATTTGCAGTGGGATTTTTTATTTATTTACCCTTTATTTTAACCTGGTTAACCCAAAAAATGAAAGTGTGCTGTTAATTTACTCACCCCGAGGCTATCCAAGATATAGGTGTTTTTTTCTTCTTCAGATTTTAGAAGATTTTTGCCGAAACTGTGGTCCTTGGTGGTTTGCAAAATGCAAGTCAGCATCTAACTGCTTTTGAAAGTCCAAAATCATATACAGGCAACACACAATTAATACCTGTGGTTCCTGGTGATATATTGAGGTCTTGTGAAGCTAAACGATTTGTCTGTGCAAGAAACTGAACATTATTTACAACATTATTACTTTTATGCAAGCTTGACTAGTTTTTGATCAAATAAATCCAGGTAAGCAAAAGAGACCTCTTTCTCAAACATAAAAAGAGTATTAATATTTATACAGTGGGGAAAATATTTATTTGACTTCCTGCTGAATTTGTATGTTTGCCCATTTACAAAGAAATGAAGGGTCTGTAATTTTTATGGTAGATTTATTTTAATCTATAGAGACAGAATACCAACCAAAAAATCAAGAAAAAACACATTATATAAGGGTATAAATTGATTTGCATTTCAATGAGTGAAATAAGTATTTGATCCCCAAGCAAAACATGACTTAGTACTTAGTGCAGTACATGGCCCTGTCAATTTGCCCCTCAATGTGGTGAAGTCACCCTGTACCCTTAGCAGAAAAACAGCCTCAAAGCATAATGTTTCCACCTCTGTGCTTGACTGTTGGGATGGTGTTCTCAGGGTCATAGTCAGCATTTCTTTCCCTCCAAACACGATGAGTTTCAAGAGCTCAGTTTTGGTCTCATCTGACCTCAGCCTTCTTTGAATCATTTAGATGTTCTTTGGCAAACTTTAAATGGGCTTGTACATGTATCTTCTTGAGCTGGGGGACCTTGTGGGTGCTGCAGGATTTCAATCCATTGCTGCGTAGTGTGTTACTAATGTTTTGCTTGGTGACTGTGGTCCCAACTGCCTTAAGATCATCAACAAGCTCCTCCCATGTAGTTCAGGGCTGAGCCCTCACCTTTCTCATGATCATCCTTACCCCATGAGATCAAGACCAAGGCTGATTGATGGTAGGACTGGGCGATATATCTAACGATATGATCATACGCATCTAAATCGTCATCAACTGCTTTCAAATCGAGCGGCATTTAATAGACAGAGCCGTGGATCACTGACAAGCAACGCAATATCGCGTTCATATTGCGTATTCATCAAAGGCGATAATGAATGCGATATTGCTAAGCTTGTCTGTGATCTACGGTTCTGTCTATTAAATGGCGCTCCATTTGAAAGCAGGTGATGGTGATTTAGCGGTAATCACAAAACCAGATTTACTGACTAGATGCGCATGTTCATATCGTTAGATATATCGCCCAGCTCTAATTGATGGTTGTTCTGTATTTCTTCCATTTCAGAATAAACTGTTGTCTCCTTCTCACCAAGCTTCTTGCTGATGGTCTTGTAGCCTATTCCAGTCTTGTGCAGATCTACAGTCTTGTCTCTGACATCCTTTGACAGCTCTTTGCTCTTGCCCGTGGTGGTGGGAGAGGTTGGAATGGAAGATACAGATTGTGTGGACATGTCTTACACACCTACTGAGCTGACATTAGAAGTAACTTCTTAAAGTGACAGGACTGATCTGTGGTCCACATGAGCACATAACCAGTCTGTGGGAGCCAGAATTCTTGATGGTTGGTAGGGGATCGAATACTTATTTCACTCACTGAAATGCAAATCCATTTAAACCTTTATATAATGTGTTTTTCGAGATAGATAGACCTTTTGTATTGATTTTGTGAAGTACCGTCTGAACTACCTATCTCACTGGGTTGGCAGGAGTTTGAACCTGATGTAATTCATGGGATGTTTCACAATCACTGCTGAGTTGCTCTAAGGTCAAACACTAGCACAACTGTGTTCCCAGTCGATGTACTTGCATCTGACCCCATCTGACCTGTGTGTGTTTGATTGTGTGGGTATGTGTGTACCAACAGATTTTGTCCCCAAGCTCAAAAGCTATTTTTAATCCCGGTAATTATCAAATGTCACATTAAGTATGCATGACTTCAGGAGAACTAATTGAACGTACATTTTATCAGGTGTTTGCCACAAGCTGTTCTTCTCTGGTGTTTGTTTAAAATTCTGATTATTAATAAATAAATAAAAATGATGTCATCAGTGTCATCAGTCAGGTCATTTCATTTGACCCCAGTTTCTTCATAGAAATACTGGTTGAATCTGCATTTTCAACATGTGCGAGATGGAAAGAAAACCATTTGATTAAGTTATGTAATATGTAAACAAAAGAAATTAGCATTATTTGCATTTGCATTCATAGAGTTTGCATTCTGGTTTGCAAAATCAACAGCAGCTCATTTTAAATGTATTTTTTTCATGTTTAGGAGAATATTTGAGTATTGTCTCCACACTTGCAGCAGCACAAACCCACCACAATTCTAGTTGCTACAGGCTTTTGTCAGGGCGTTGCTAGATTTCTGGGTGTTGTGACTGCTAAGGTGTTACTTTTGAAATTGTCCATCGGTTGCTTACATATATACAGTGCTACTGTTTCATAAATTCTGGGCATTTGGGCATGCTATTCACTTGATGTACTGGTTTTGACATACTGTACTGTACAGAAGGGAAGCAGATATATTCAGATGCAGAGATGGTATTTTGTTCCCTAGATATGGCTGAGGTCCCTTATTTAATGCAAGTACAATAAGCAATAGTAATAGTTATGTTTGATTAAGCAGTGTACAAGAAAGCGTTGTTGAATTTCTGTGACCTAGCTGTTTAGTTATTTATGCTGTGCGTTCTTGAACTTTCAATAAAAACAGTATTTGATAACGCACAGTGTGTGGATAACGGCCTGTTGTTCTGTAATCTGATGCTATTGATCTCAAAGATTGGTACTGGCAAATATTTGATATCTTTGTAACTCTGTTAGAAATGTAGTCTTTCCTCCACTGCACCCCTTGCATTTATCATATTACCACAAACATCCTGTTACATGCTTGACTGTCATTGACTTGAAAATGAAAATTCAGTCATAATTTGCTTGTCTTCATTATGTTTCAAACACATATGAATTTTGTCATCTGTGAAACACAAATGATCATTTTTAAAGAATATCCTGGCCACTTTTGAAACTTGACATACAAAAAGGATGCGACAGACCCAGTCATAACACGGTCATAAAACTAGGTAAATTCCCTTTAAAGGTCTTTATTTTCTCATATACAGCTATTATACCAAAGTCTCTTTAAAGCAAGTCAATTCACATGCCGACCATCTTTGAAACCCAGCTATTTCAGTCATGCAAATGGAGCTATCTTATTGAATGTGGAACCATCATATTCTCCACAGCGGTTCACCAATCTTCTGATTAAATTTCATATTGGAAATCACCAATGAAATCTGACAACATTCTCATAAGTGTTTTTTTTTTCTTTCTTATGCTGATATAGCATCAAAAAAGCTTATTTTTCAGGATAGACCAACCAATGCGCAGTCTTAACTGACGGTTTCTGACAGCATTTTTATGTTGGGCTGATCTGTCCTTTTAAATCGCCCAGACTTAATGACTCTTACAAAGCCAGCACTGTTGAGTCGAGCCAAAGTGAGCATGGCCTGATTGCTAAGTTTCTCATGATCATGACTCCTTGAGTTTTTTGAAAAGCTTTTTGAAGCCAGTGCCCCTTAAAAGCGATAATAAAAAGACAAATGACCGCATCGCTCTGGAACATTTCAACAAAAGGCCTCTTCCTCCAATAGTCCTGGCCTTCACCTTTTGAAAAGGCGGCACTTTTTTACATCCTGTGGCACAAAGGCTTCTGTTGTAGTTTGAGGAGCCACACCTTGGAGAAGCCCTTAAACACATAAGCACATGGACTAGAGGACCAACTATCTGTAGAGCAGGTTTGTTTTCCCTTAACGCAGGTAATCGGGGGACTTTTAGTTTCTGTAGCCAGACTGTGTTGGCTACTGTTAGTAGTCCGGGTCGTGGCAAAGCCGAGTTATATAAACACCAGCTGTGCTGAGGTTTTGTTTGTTAGTTTCTTACACGTTGGACATCTTTTGGAAACCAGTTGTGTGTTCTCACTTATGCTGACTTGGACTGATATGAAACCTAATAAAGCCATGGCTTAACATAATTTCATGCTGTTTGTTATATCACATTTGAAAATATGCTAGTGTAATATCATTCCATATATGGTCACAACCAGATTATGGAATGCATTTGTATTATTATTGAAAGACAGTATATGGCTGTGAAAGTGTTTTTCAAGGCCATTATTTCCTAGCCACTGATTTTTGTTTTTGAAAAAGTCTCTCCTAAGGCTGCATTTATTTGATCAAAAACGATACTATTGTGAAATATTTTTACAATTTAAAACATTAAACATTTTCTGTTTTAATGTGTTAAAATGTTATTTATTCCTGTGATGCAAAACTGAATTTTCAGCACTATTACTCCAGTCTTCAGTGCTGCATGTAAAAGACCGTTTGTTTACATGAGCACCAATAATGTGATTATTTCCAATATTCAGAGTAAGGCCTTATAACAGTAAGATGTTTATATGACACAAGCAAACCTCTTCATTCCGGTTTACATATTCGCTAGGAAGTATGATTATTTTTTACCATCATTATTCACATACTCCACATATGTCAAGCTCACATACTTATGTGCTAAGTGGCTAATGCGTGTTATTAGCCACTCTCCATATAGGCTACATCAAATGCAAAACATGACTACAAGATTCCCTCAAGGTTCCATTATAATCAATGAATCTATCAGCACTGAGCAAAAATCCAGTGTTTTGAAAGGTTAAGGGATGCTTAAACTTAAACACCTCAGATTGGCCATTGTGCTCAAGAAATCAACTG
The DNA here is from genome assembly GCF_003368295.1 of Carassius auratus. Lineage (NCBI taxonomy): Eukaryota > Metazoa > Chordata > Actinopteri > Cypriniformes > Cyprinidae > Carassius > Carassius auratus. The sequence continues at coordinate 621,438 of NW_020523638.1, forward strand.
ATATGTCTGTGATTGGCCGCGTTGCTGAACGTTGCATGAAGTTTATTTGTTCCAACTTGTTCCAGCTCTTCCAGATGCTTCAAACCAGCATGTGATGGCATAAAGACACTAAATTAAATTGATTAGACATTGAAATGTTGTGAATTAAAAGGTGAATTAGTGACTATAAAGCAGTATTTGTCTTTTTGGTAAATCGGGTTTTTGTAAAATCAAGAAATTCACTGCAAGGGTATTTTCATCACCGCATGTCATATATCTGGGGCTTATTTGCCCCGATGCAGGGTTAGTTTCTTACCCATTTCACAAACCACCCCTTGCTGCCAAAAAGTGTCTACCCTAGAAACTATTATAATTTTTTTTGTTTGTTCTCTCTTTTTTTTTATTAAATAGCACTGTGGTATACATATGTTTATATGTTTTACCTCTAACCGTAATGGCTTTTAGAATGTATAAGTTCTACACGCACAGTTAAACACCCACAGTCAAGTAAAACAGCGATCTCTTTATTGTGCATGCTATTATCTTGAGTATAAACAGCTATAAAAAGACTTTCTTCTGGGAAGATCCTCTCTATTGATAGAAAGCTGGTTTAATGCATGCACTCTTGTCTGTTTTTAGTCTTGAACAAGACTGTGAATGCTTTGCAAACCAAGTCTGCTAGCTGTAAACTCAAAGACTATAGTGTTGTTGTTAAAAGGAGAAAGTGAATGCGCACACATGGCTGAATGGAGCATCTCTACACTGTCATTACCCTTGATACACATTTATGGTTCCTTCTTTAAAAATAGGCAAATTTTTATTCATACTATTTGATTTCAACTTTATTTATTATATGCTACTTATTCAAATGCTTTTGTGTGTGTGTGTATGTATATATATAGATATTTCAAAAGCACTACAACTTTTGGTCTGTGGGTTTTTATAAAACACATTTAATTAAAGATAATATTACTGTATAACAGAAGTCATGAAAATCACACTGCAAAGATGTGCTCTTTATGTCACATCCAACCAACATGTGAACATGAAAAAGTCTTGAAATGTCTGTTAAGCCGCATTATCACGCTTTATCTTGCTTAAAAACGTTGTCTGCATTTGGGTTCTTTGAGTTTTTAAGCCGAGTTGTGGTTAAGGCAAATTAAAGAATGCCATCCAAACAAGCTCTTCAAATTAAAACCCTAATCTTTTGCATGATTACATGCAACTGATGTTTGCATGTTGCACATTTGACTGTGTGGCATAAATGCAAATAGCTTTCCAGAAATTGACGTTGCCGTCATGAGAGCAGTCGTTTTTCTTTTCTTTCGCTGCTGCGTTTGGTGATTGGTGGTACATAGCACCTTTCATTTTGTTAATGAGCAAGTGTTTGTCTTTCTGTCAGTGTGCATGCAAATGAATCATGCACTGTTTTGCGTATGCGTCTTTTTTTATGTTGATCTGATATAGAGTATTCATTATTGTGGTCTGAAAGTTGCATGTTTCCTGTTCGACTTGCAGGCAAGCACAGGAGATGCTAGATAGTACAATGTTTTACGATACTTCTTAAAGGCTTTTTTTGTTTAATTCTTAAAATTAAAAACCCTTATTTGTGACTCTTAAAGGGATAGTTGACCTACAGTTGCTGGTCCCCACTGACTTCCATATTATGTAAACAAACAAAAAAAGAAAATGGGGACCGGAAATGGTTTGAATACCAACATCCTTCAAAATATCATCTTTTGTGTTCAGCAGACATACAGGTTTAATCAACATGAGGATGAGTAAATGATGACACATTCAATTTTCAATGGAGCTATCCCTATTACTATTGTTTTACTGTTATTAACAAGAAATACACATTTGATTATGATTGATCAGATGCTCTGTAAATGCTTGTTTTTGAAGTCCGCTTTATTTTAACAGAGCAGAACGTTCACCAAACAACCTCACTCACTTCCCATTTCATCGTTGCATGATGTAAATTAACTGGTTAATCGTTTTTGACACGGTTCATTGAGTTCATTAAACTGGCCTTTCCATCCCTATTCCATCAGTTTGACCCTTTCAGGCCGATTGCAGATCATTTGCAAACAATCACAGCACCTGTTTTTCACTCTTCACGTTCTCACTGAGAACACAATGACTTCAAAGTAGAGCAAAAGAGATGCTGTTGGTAGAAAAAGTGGTTTTACTAATTGATCTCCTATGGCTCTTTTGTACTGTCATGTATTTTCTCATCTACATCAATTTGATGTCTATTGCCTTCTCAGAAAAAAAGCCCCTGATGTAGAAATATACCTGCTACAACAATACAGTGAACATACAGTTGTTTTTTCTCTGTCTGGTTGATACAGGCCTACCCTTTTTTTTTCATGTAATTTGTTCCCTTCCTCAGGATGTGGTTTACTGGTGAACAGTCAGTGTGTGGATGAACGATTAAGTCAGAGAATGCAGTCAGCAAAAGCGCGCTCTGCAGCTCAAAAAAATTAATAAAAAATGTTGGAGATAAAGACACATGCATCCTGAACTGCACGTGCAAAATTATGCAGCTATATAAATATTATAGTATAATTATATTAAATGTTATTTTAGATGAATTATTTTTCTAAATATGTAAAGGAAAACTAGAATTGTATTTAGAAATATCATACAGATGAGTAAATAAGATATCATAAACTATATTTTTATTTAGTGGGTGAACTGTGCTTATTCATTTTTCTGTCTGGTCGCAGCATACCCGCTGTAGCAATCACTCGTGAGTTGGCTTAGGAAACATCATTGAAAAACCTTTCACCACAGATCGACTCTATAACCATACAAGGAAAAAGCAGTGCTGCAGATTTCTCGTCAATCAAAGCATGCTCTTGTTCCTCCTTCGTTCACACAGTTGCACATGTATATTTAGCCACAGGTACTGTATAGTACACACATGTACACAGAAAGTGAAACTGGGTTGTGGCCGGTCTCTTTCTTTTTCTCTCTTATCAGACGAGCAGCTCTTCTAACCGACCCTGTCCTGATGAAGGTGTGCTCTGGTATTCACACGCTTTAAGTGCTTTATACGCTTAAAAAAAAAAAAGCCAGGCATTGTTGAATTCACTTTGTGAGTTTTGCAAGCATTCATGAGTTTTTTATTGTTTGTGATATAAATGGATGTACATATGCTGTGCAATTTCATATTGGTATTTTTTTTTTTTGCTGAAATTTGCCTTGTAAATTTTTTAGCCAATATTTCACATTAATTTTAGTACATTTTACACATAATTACATTAAAAAAATATATATATATATTTTTCTATAATATCCAAAATGATAGGATTGTTTTATTGTAAAAAAAATTCTCAATTTTTCATCCTCTAAAAACATTTATTGCATTTGTTAATATCATGCGCTGTTTTTTTTTAATGTTCACTATATATATATATATATATATATATATATATATATATATATATATATATATATATATATATATATATATATATATATATATATATATATATAATATAATTATATTTTTTATTAAATTGTGTTGTATTTTAATTTTGCAATTTATATATTTTTATTTTATTATATTTATATTATATTTATAATATTATATATTTGTATATAAGGGTTAGGGTTAGCATAATATATATATATATAATATATACATATTTTTTTATCTAATAATTTTTTAGCTAATGTTTTTAAAATTATTAGTGGAATCTTGAGTAACTAACAAGATTTTGCTAAATAATACTTGTACTAATACTCATGTTCATTTATTTATTAATTCAAATTCATATTAATTATATAACCAGCCACAAACAAAGCTTTTTTTCAAACATAATATACTGTGAATTTAAACCCCCTGGGTTTATAACAGCATGAGAATGAGTAAATGGTTACAGATCTTTATTTTATTAAATTTTTTTTTATCATTTTTGGCTGAATTATTTCAGAATGGATTTTGCTAGGATTTCAAGCCATGAAGATAAAAGATAACAAGTGATCATTATAATTGTCAGGTCATTGCTAATTTTAGACCCTCAACCGATGTTGAACATGGATTGTTTGTCAAGTCGACTAGGTGTCGCATGCAGTCACTTGAGCGATTCGTTTTTTCCATGACACCACGTCTGTCAAGTCAATACCTGCTATAGTCTCACCAGACCACCAACTAAACACCAGCACTCTCACTACATAAAGAGAAGATAGACACTGAATCCACAAGATCAAGAAGATGTGTGAAGCTGAAGTGCGGCAAGTGCAGAAACCCCATAGAATCACTCAGTAGAGTCATTCGAGACTGTTTGGCCTTATCTGAAACATACAGAGTCATTCAGTTATAAATGTTGATGTAGAGTTGAAAGTACACTGAAATTTCAGCAGCCTGGATTTTACATCCTGAGGTGGTGTAAAATGATGTTGTAAAATGGGTTGTGCTTCAGTTTGTGGACTGCGGTCAATAAACATATCCTTAATGTGACGCTCACAGACGAGTGAGCGTAATTACTTCAACCGTTTCTTCAATTTATTATATTGTTTTATTTTACAGTTGTCGTTCCTATAACAACTCTGCTTCCCATTATGCGAATTGTTATATAAAGCGCTTTTAACTTTAGTTAATGTGCTCTCTAAAGACTTAAACCTCTGAATCACCAAGTAAAGCATTCATCAGCAGTGAATGACGAGATGTTGGCGTCACGCGGGGCGTGTGTCTGCCGGGTCACTGACAGATGCGCGACAGTCCGTCAAGAGGATTTTTATATCGTGCACATTAGGTCACATCCATAAAACGGACATGAAACAAAAGGGTGTAGTCGGAGTCTTGTGGAACACTTTAAGCAGGCTTACTAATTCTTCGGCCTCTTTTATAATAAGCCCGTCTCTGACATGTAACACAGTCGTGTGTGTAAGGACACAAAGACACAATATTTGATTTCCTTTTGGTTTTAAGAAACTGAAAAAGCATGTCAGTCACTATTAATGGGTGCTTGCCATTCCTAAATGAAGATACATACATCCACACACACAAACACACGTTTGTTTTTGTGAAAAGTGGGGACATCCCATAGGCGTAATGGTTTTTATACTGTAGAAACTGTATATTACATGGCCCTACACAAACCCTACACCTAACCCTAACCCTCACAGGAAACTTTGTGCATTTTTACTTTCTCAAAAAAACTCATTCTGTATGATTTATAAGCGTTTTGAAAAATGGGGACATGGGTTATGTTCTCACAAGTCACCCTCTCCTTGTAATACCTGTGTCATACCCATGTCATTATACAGAGTTGTGTCCTGATATGTCACAAAAACAAGAACACACACACACACACACACACACACACACACACTCAACACGTGTGTCCACCTGACCGTGCTGTGGCCCACAGTATTTCATGCCATGAATTCCTGGACTGAATCCTCACTCACTTTGATACTGATAACAACTAAATAGCGCTCGTAAATGCCAAACGCTGGGATCCTTCATATGTGTGTGTGTGTGTGTGTGTGTGTGTGTGACCTGTTGACTTTTGAGGAGTAGTTCTGTATTCATCACTAATGATAAGGATGAAATATTAAACTAACTGCTGGGTTTGTTATCAGGGTTTCTGCAAGTCTTAAAGTATTGATTCACCTTTTCACTATTTTTTTTTTTTTATAAGAGCAGAAAGTCTTCGATTCAGAGTCATGGTATTAAATGTTGCATGCACTGCAAAAAAAAAGAAAAAAAATTCCATTTGAATAAAATGTATTTTTCTGAGCCCACTGGCAGATCTTTGTTCTCGTTTCAATCATAACTCACTTCATCTTGATCAGTTTCACAGAGAACCAGACGACTTATGTCATTTTGCTACAAGTATCTTTAGACATTTGCACTGGAAAATATCAAAAATAATGAGGAAGAAATCACTTTTTTTGTAGTGTGATCAGAATGTGCAGGAAAAGTGGCTGGGAGCAGAGCTATAGCGTTTTTTATTATTATTACTTTGTAAAATGAATTTAAAGTAATGGAAATTGGTTGGAAGGTGTATTTTCAAACTTTGAAATATTGCTAATATAACTCATTTACACTTAGAGAACATATTGACGTATTGTTTCGTTTCAATTTATTTCTTAAATTTTCTTTACTTGGTCTTGAAAAATGTCTTCTTTTTTTTATGTCCTAACATCGCCTTCATAAAACCAGTAGAAACCCTGGTTATCAGGATAGTTTTTTCTTCTGATCTTTATAGTAGAGTGAGCGTAAATGATGAATTCTGTGTCCCCCGTTATTTTGGGCAGACATATGACTCTCTGTTGTTTCCGAATGCGAGCGGATGAAACACTGCAGATTTTGCACGTTCTCTTCAATAGCTTCCACAGTACTGCTCGAGTTGCTCTGGTCTGATGTCTCTTTTATTGGCTTTAGGTTAAGGTGGAGTTGTTTTTAGCGAGTGCATATGTACAGTACATTTACATAAAGCGGCATACGCCTCACATCCACCTAAACCTCTCCAAATAATGAGACCGGATCCCTATCCCGCTGCAGTCATAAGGGCGGTGCATGATCTTCACTTTTCCAGCTGTAATAATCAGCAAGAGCTCCATCAAGCTCTCAAAATGTCATTCTTAGAAAGTTTGATTCTTGTTTGTATTGCTCGGTTGAGTGAGCGGCGAGCCTCCTGACCTTCACAGTCGATCTGACTCTTCTAGTTGGCTCGGAGTTTGACTGAAAGGAAGGAGGTTAATTAGATCTCCATTTTCTGACCCACTTTCTTCCAGGTGTTTTAGGTTGTTTGATGCATTGACTCGAGTCGGCCTGTAATGCATGCTCTGACTTGAACGGACCTCTGGGAGGATGATGTAAAGAAAACATTCCTCTCTGCTTTGATTGGTATCACAATTACTCCTGCAGTCACATTCCCCTAAATCTGTAACAGACATGCATCGAGGATTATGTAAGCAGCAGGTTTTTGGCAAGTGGTGCATTTCACAAGATCAGATAAATGTTTTTGTTGCGTATGGCCTGCGATCTTCTGTCCTTTTCTACTATAGACCTCAACACAGCTTATTGGGTTTCTGTTGCAGAAAAACATTGTAGTTTCTTGGCACTTTTATTGCCCATGGGTTGGTTTCTATTAAAACTAACAAATTGAACCAACTTTTTTGTGTGTGTGTTATGTGATTGTCATATTAAAACTGGCTTGGAAACTTGCCTTGCCTGCATTTAGTTTAGCTACTTTTCACATGTCTTTGTTTTTATGTAGTTTTTGTTGTGTTTTGTCCCAGGCTCCAAATTCTGACTTTCAATTTTTAGATATGTAAAAACCATCATAAAAATACACGTTTTTAAAACGATGATGATGCAAACACTTTGTGAAATCAACAGACAGTCATTTATATGCTAATTACAAACTTAACGTGTGGTTAGGCCTGTCGCAATAATCAATTTTTCGACTTATCGTGCAATATATGTACATGTACATTTTGGTGACGAAATATATCGCCCATTATATTTACTTAAAAATTTACGTTCCACTTTTGCAGCTTCTCGTACGTAACGTGGTGAAGTCGTGAGGAGCTTGTGCAAATTTAAAACATGCTTCTAAAAAAAAAGTTTCATCTGCAGATTTGGTCTTGTTTAGGGTTCTGTCCCTTTGTGCATACAGACATCAGATTATTGATTTACTATTTTTTAAGGTTTTTAAGGTATCTAATGTTTGGATACTTAATTTCCACAATCTAAATATTCTCAAAAATGTAAAGTTTGTTGTAATTTGGAAGAGTGTAGGCTGTGCTTCATACATCACTACACCGTCGACAATAAACAATGGAATTTATTTGTTCAAAATTGCAGAAATTTCACTAATTCAATCTGCTGGTTTACTAAGGAGACAGCAGTTTGCGATGAAATTTGAGACATGTTACGTACAAAGAAAACAAAGAAAATTGAATGTAAATATCAGCTGTGATTTAAAGTTTTTTCTGTCATTTCAAAGCGAGCCATTATTCTGTCAAATGACGTAAAAATGCATAAGGAACTAGCTATGAAATTAAAATATGCAAGACAAATTTGGCCATTTTATTTAAAACAATAATAATAATTTCAAATGTGACTGAAATAGTTTCAAAATATGGTGGTTCAGAAAAATTACAGAATGGTCTTGTACCGTGTTAAAAGTATTTTAATGCTAAATTATTTTCTAAAAGTCCACTGGGCCAAAAGTGTCCTAGATAAATAAGAGCCCTGTCCCAGAATCCCACAGTTGATTTGTATTTATGGCCAGTGACTTGCAGAAGCATATACTAACATTTCCTGCATAAAAATAATATTTGAAAGCAATGTAAACTGGAAAATGTTACGAGTTAATGGTTGAATAAGTAACTGGAGAAATGTTCCAGTAGTGCATTTGATGTTATAGTTCTGTGCTTTTGTAAATTGTTAATCTAGACGCACACAAACACACAGAAATCCCTGTGCCAGGTCGGAGCGATTTACTGTAACATTCCTCTCATATTTATTTAAGTCGTCTGAATCTGTTTAGTGCTTTAACGATCCTGCCGTTTGGTGGGAAAGGATTTGATTTGTAGCGGCTCCTAATTAGCAAGGCCTGTCATGTACGTGAGATGAATGTCTTGAGGCATCAATCTTGGGATTTAACTACCCTGATTGTTTGTGTTTGGAGACATTCAGCTTTATTCACAACGCTGGAATGGTCAATGGCTAAATGCTCCATGTTCCCGTTCCAGAGTGGGAACGCCATGGACTCTATTCTTCTCGAATTCAAATTCAGAAAAAGCGGCGTGAAAGAAGCGAGAAAGAGCACCTTTGTTACTAATAAATGTGCCGCAGAAGCAGCTCTGTTTTATTGGCCCGCATAAGTTTGAATGCTTCATAAGACAAACCGTTATTGCAGAGCGTGACACGGTTTGTTGTAAAAGCTCGGCTTTTCTTTTGGGAGGGAATGCATATTTTTGACCTGTGCTGACGTCAGAAATGACACTCGTTTTAACCACAGCTTGCTTACTCTCAGGCTGAGAGACCAGATGCTGACATGGTTTATTACACTGCCCATGTTCAAAGTCACGAGGAGATTTCATAAGGTTCAAAGCTAATTAGCGTTCCTATAAAGCATCCTGGCGATTACAGATAGCATGCAACAGCATTGGGGATGCATTAGACTTCTATAATGTGTTTCTGAGGAAGATCAGCATTGGATTGTATTGTAAATATGTATTTTATCCATTGGGATTTGTGGAAAGTGCAATGTCCTATAATTATTAAAATGATTGTTCTTTTCCCGTGCACAGTTATTAAGAATGCAAATGTTGATATTGTCTAGAAAAAGTTTGAAATGGCTACCTTTGTCTTTTCTCTGTCTAGGCGGAGGAGGAAAACGGAAAGGAAGAAGTAAAAAATGGAGGGAGATCCTTCGCTTCCCTCATATCAGTCAATGCGCAGAGTTGAGCAAAACCATCGGTAATGTATCAACACTTAGTGTGTCTTGTTTATACACTTCCTGTCTTTTCCATTCTCCTTGATAGCTGTGTTTTTCTTCTGGCCAAGTGTGATGTAACTTTGCTGTTCACCATTGTTTAGCTGTCTCTGAGTTTACATTGCCATCGGCTTAATTCCAATTTGCTTAGAGTCTGAGAAATAGTATGCAAGAGTGCGTCCCAAATTACAGTAAGTTGAAAGTAGTGTGTCAAAGGTTCCTGGATGCCATACTTGTCCCAGTGGATTTGCAAAGTATGCATCCTTGCATGCTGTTTGGTCTAATATTGCACACAATCCCTTGAGCAACAGAAGAGGAGGAGTGACTGTTATTCACATTTTTCAACTGTTGAAAAATAACAGCCAACTCAAGACTTACCCAAGACTCTTATGCTCATCAAACATTCAGTTAAACAAAAATACGGTAAAAAGTAATATTGTGGAATATATTTACAATACTAAAATAGAAAACATTTCTTCTTATTATCAATGTTTAAAACAGTTGTGTATTACTCTCCTTCATAGCACGCCAAACCTGTTTGACTGACTTTCAATTGTGTCCCTATAATAAGAGTCAGTGGTGTTCAAAACTGGTTTTCATTGTATGAGCAAAGTGTCTTCTATTTGATTCCATAGGATACAGTAATACAGGTTTTATAAAGACTTGAGGTTGAGTAAATGGACATTTACATTTTTCAGTTTTCTTCCTTTAAAAGAATGCACCCATCTTGCGAGCGGCATTTCAGTGGGTGAAAGTGCTTTGTTGATGCCAGAGGTCAGAGGAGAATGGCCAGATCAAGCTGATAGAGGGCCAACAGTAACTCAAATAACCACTCGTTACAACCAAGAGCCCGTGTGAACTGTAGCCTCAGGAAACTCTCAGCCAAATAGAAGATCAGAGAAAGGGTTGCCTGGTCTGATGAGTCTTGATTTCTGCTTTTACATTTGTGGTATGGTCAGAATTTGGCATAAACGACATGAAAGCATGGATCCATTCATCCTCCCTTGTCTCAACGGTTTAGGCTGCTGCTCGGTGGTGTAACTGTGTGGGGGATATTTTCTTGGCACACTTTATTACCAACTGATAATAGTGTAAACATCACAGCCTACCTGAGAATTGTATCTTTGTCAGTATCTTTTGATGGCATCTTCTCGTAGGGAAACGTGTCATGACACAAAGCTCAAATCATCTCAGACTGGTTTCTTGAACATGACAATGAGTTCATTTTACTCAAATGGCCTCCACAGTCACCAGATCTCAATTTGGGATGTGGTGGAACGGGAGATTCACATCATGGATGATCAGCCACAAATTTGCAGCAACTGTGTAATGCTATCATGTCAATATGGACCAAAATCTCTGAGGAATGTTTCCAACACCTTGTTGAATCCACGCCATGAAGAATTAAGGCAGATGCGAATGCAAAATGGGGTCAAACTTGCTACTAGCAAAATGTACTTAATAAAGTATCACTGTATCACTGTAGTCATTTTTGGTAAAGTTTTCCTTTTGTATTGTGTCTCAGAGCGGGACTATTTCAGCCTGTGTGACAAGCAGCCCATCGGGGGACTTCTGTTCCGCCTCTACTGTGAGACGCGACCAGAGCTGCAGCGATGCATCCAGCTCCTGGACGCCATGGTACGTCTGCGCACACATACACACACGTCTGCAGTACTCGGTGCACCTGATTTATGTTCTAATGAAAACAGAATTTATTTAGGATCGTCCAAACACTAATAGCTGGTCCTTTTAAGCAGCTCCTCATCTTTGAAAATCTCTTGCCTACTCAAAGTTTCTCCGGTTTCTCGTAACCCTCTGTCTGAGTTACACGGGCCCGGACAACATGCCTCCCACATGACTAGCCTGGGCTATCATGGAGTAAAGCCCAAAATATCAGGACTGGCATGTGGTCACTGAATGAGACCATTGTCTGGTCTCTCCAACACCCCCACAGACCCCAAACAGTCTGAACCCCGGGAACCTGAACCCATGACAGGAAGTCGCCATCATAAAACATGGGGCTGCGTGTTTGTGTTTTTTAGGACTTGGAAAAGGTGTTCGTCTTGTTTATGATGTATTGGAACGTTCTCCTTCTCATTTTAACAAAAACCCTTTGTGTAAGTGAATAGGGAAGCTTTATTGATGTGTTTCAGAGACGTACGTAAATGTCATCTGAAAGTCAAATAAAATAAAACCAAAATGTCCTGAACATAAAAACACTGTTACCGTGCCTGGGTTACAATGTTACAGCTAATGAAGGAAGAGCAGATGATTTTTCAATAATGAAGGGAAAATGCCAGGATGGGATATTTTTAATTGGGATTTTATTAGGTGTTATTTTATGAAGAGCAGCTGTCAATAAAGGTGCATGGGACCACTAAATGAATCGTAATTATAGCTCCTTGTTTGGAGAATTTACTTTTGAGAGAATCTCACAGAGAAGTCATATTTCACGCAAAAATCAAAAGACAAGAAAATTAAATTATATTTTGCCTTAAGAAAAAAACAAAAAACGTATTTTAGAGCCACTAGAAAATAGGATCCCCAAATGATTATTACTGTAGTGCCAAAAAAATAAATCTGTAATAGAATAATATACACTATCATTCAAAAGTATTATACTAACCAACGCTGCTTTTATTTGTTTTGGTTTCTATTTTAATATATTTGTATGTATATATTTGTAGTTTATCCCTGTGATGTCAAAGCTGAATTTTCAGCATCATTACTTCAGTCTTCAAAGTCACATGATCATTCAGAGATAATTTACTTGGAATATAGTTTTGTACATACAGTAGTTGCTGACTCTTTATATATGAAATTGAATTCAATTTCCGTTTTGTCGGGTTTAAAAAAGATTAGTATACCGCGGCAGCGGTCGCGGCAGCCCTCCAGTTAAGCCCTCCTCGTGTGAAGACCGAAGAGTGTAAAGACCATCGACTCTACCGTGCGACTCCACCGGGCAGGGACACCGGCCGGGGATATAAGTATTGTTTTGATTAATCTTTTTCCTTTTCCTTGTTTCATTTCTGTTTCAGTTGTTTTTTGTTTATAACCAAATCTTACTATGTGTTTCCAGATCCCTACTATCATTACCACTCGTAAACCATGCAACACACAATGTAGACAGCGCAATCTTAACAACCTGCATACTTTACCTATGTCTGCTAATACACTACTTTCTTTTCCTATTGGTCTCTGGAATTGCCAGTCTGCTGTAAACAAAACCGATTTCATTACTTCTATTATTAGTCATTCAAAGCTTAATCTCATGGCCCTAACAGAGACCTGGATCAAACCAGAGGACACTGCTACACCTGCAGCACTCTCCAATAATTTCTCATTTTCCCACTCTCCCCGTTTGACTGGAAGAGGTGGAGGTACTGGTCTGCTCATCTCTAATGATTGGAAATTTAATCCTTTACCATCTTTGGGTATCAACAGCTCCTTTGAATCTCATTCAGTTACTGTTACCTACCCTTTTAAAAAAAAAATTTTAATTGTCTATCAACCCCCAGGACCACTGGGTAACTTTTTGGATGAATTAGATGTGTTGCTCTCAACCTTTTCTGAGGATGGTACTCCCCTAGTTATGCTTGGAGATTTCAACATTCATCTAGATAAACCTCTGTTTGCCGATTTCCACACTCTGCTTGCCTCTTTTGAATTCAACCGGGTGTCAACTACTGCTACTCACAAATCAGGCAACCAACTGGACCTTATTTATACACGAAACTGCTCTAGTGATCATGTTCTGGTTACTCCACTGCACACGTCGGATCACTTCCTCCTCACTCTTAACCTCAACATGATCCCTGACACATCACTTACCCCTCCACATGTCATCTTTCGACGTAACCTACGCACACTTTCACCCTCCCGGCTATCTGCAATGGTTTCATCTTCACTTCCTTCCCCTAAACTGTTTGCATCTTTGGATGCTAACAGTGCTACTGATACTTTCTGCTCCACTCTTACATCTTGTTTAGACACTGTTTGCCCCTTATCTTCCAGGCCAGCCCGTAACACCCCTTCTGCCCCTTGGTTATCTGATGTTCTACGCGAACACCGTTCTAAGCTTAGAGCTTCTGAAAGGGTGTGGCGCAAGTCCAAAAATACTACTGATCTTATTGTGTATCAGTCACTCCTATCTTCTTTCTCTGCTAATGTCTCCTCTGCTAAAAGGACATACTACCATAACAAAATTAACAATTCATCTAACTCTCGCATACTTTTTAAAACATTTTCCTCACTTCTTTGTCCTCCTCCTCCTCCTCCTCCTGCTTCATCTCTAGTAGCTGACGACTTTGCAACGTTTTTTCATTAATAAAATGAAAAAAAAAAATTAGTGCACAATTTTCCACACCACACTCAGTCAAGCTCATATCACCAGCAAACTCACACTCATTTACATCCTTCTCTTCATTCTCTGAGGCAGAAGTCTCAAAACTCATCCTTTCTAATCACCCTACAACTTGCCCCCTTGATCCAATTCCATCTCATCTCCTTCAAGCCATTTCTCCTGAAGTTGTACCTGCACTCACTCACATCATCAACACTTCCCTCCACACTGGTGTTTTTCCCTCATCATTTAGACAGGCACGTATAACTCCACTACTTAAGAAACCCAACCTCAACCCATCTCTTTTAGAGAACTACAGACCAGTTTCCCTTCTTCCTTTTATTGCAAAAACACTTGAACGAGCTGTGTTCAAACAAGTCTCTACATTTCTCACACACAACAATCTCCTTGACAGCAACCAATCTGGCTTCAGAAGTGGACATTCAACTGAGACGGCCTTGCTCTCAGTTGTTGAAGCTCTAAGACTGGCAAGAGCAGAATCCAAATCTTCAGTACTTATCCTGCTTGATCTGTCCGCTGCTTTTGACACGGTTAACCACCAGATCCTCCTATCAACGCTACTGGCGAAAGGCATCTCAGGAACAACACTTCAATGGTTTGAGTCTTACCTATCAGATAGGTCCTTCAAAGTATCTTGGAGAGGTGAGGTGTCCAAGTCTCATCATCTAACTACTGGGGTGCCTCAGGGCTCAGTTCTTGGACCACTTCTCTTCTCTGTATACATGGCATCATTAGGTTCTGTCATTCAGAAACATGGCTTTTCATACCACTGCTATGCTGATGACACTCAACCCTACCTCTCATTCCATCCTGATGATCCAACGGTAGCTATTCGCATCTCAGCTTGTCTAACTGACATTTCTTCCTGGATGATGGACCATCACCTTCAACTCAACCTTGCCAAGACAGAACTGCTTGTGATTCCAGCAAACCCATCGTTCCATCACAATTTCACCATCAAGTTAGGCACATCAACCATAACTTCTTCAAAAACAGCTAGAAGCCTTTACAATTAATTCAGAACGCGGCAGCAAGATTAATTTTTAATGAGCCAAAAAGAATACACGTCACACCTCTGTTTATCAATTTACACTGGCTTCCAATAGCTGCTCGCATAAAATTCAAGGCATTGATGTTTGCCTACAAAACTACCACTGGCTCTGCACCAATTTACCTAAATTCATTACTTCAGACTTATGTGCCCTCTAGAAGCTTGCGTTCTGCAAGTGAACGTCGCTTGATTGTTCCATCCCAAAGAAGCACAAAGTCACTTTTACGGACTTTTAAATTAAATGTTCCCTTCTGGTGGAATGAACTCCCCAACTCAATCCGAGCAGCTGAGTCCTTAGCCATCTTCAAGAATAGGCTTAAAACACATCTCTTCCATCTTTATTTGACCCTCTAACTTTAACACTCACTATTCTAATTCTATTAAAAAATCTAACTACCTTTCTAATCTTTTTGTATTCTATTTTCTTTTCATTTATTATGCAATTGTATATGTATGTGTGTGTGTGTATGTGTAAAGACCTCTAACTAGCTTGCTCTATTCTTTTATTTCTTTTTATTTATTATATTAGTTAAAATCCCATGCTACGTGTACTGTGTTAACCTAACTGAGACTTGTTATAGCACTTATATATCATTGCTCTTTTTGTTGTTTTTGATTGCTTCCGCTGTCTTCATCTGTAAGTCGCTTTGGATAAAAGCGTCTGCTAAATGAATTAATGTAAATGTAATGTAAATATGTGTGTGTGTGTGTGTGTGTGTGTGTATATATATATATATATATATATATATATATATATATATATATATATATATATATATATATATATATATATATATATATATATAATGCATCCATGCTGAATAAAAGTATTAATTTCTTTCAGAAAACAAAAATCTTACCGACCCCAAACTGTTGAACACTGCTTGTCAAATAATGATATTCTACAAACAAACTCGATTTTGAAATTTCTTTAGATGTTTAGGATGAAATATGGCCCTGAGATGCTCTTGACAGACTTTGTGAGATTTCACCCAATTTAGATGCACTCTTCATGACACAGAGATGTATTGAGACTGTTTGATGTAAAGTATGTATGTTCTGCAGGCAGTGAGCGTGTATGCATGTGTTTGTGCGAGTCACCATAAGGAAAGAGCCCGGGGGGATTTTTTAAGGCCTGCTCTGACGTCAGAGAGTAGCAGGATCTCAATTGTTGTGGCGAGTCAGACAGCGCTGTCTGTGTCTGCTCTGTGTGAGATCTGTGTGTGTGTGTGTGTGTGTGTGTGTGTGTGAGAAACAGGGAAAGAAACGCGAGAACTTCATGCGAGAGACCTCTTCACACGTTCTTTTGGGTTTATGTATACACAAAGACAATTGAAATGTGCATGCCGCTGACCTTTTTGGTCCGGGTTTTGTTTTTCCATCTCGGTGGAGGCGGAGTAGTCCGACGTTATCGCACACATCAGATTGGCCCAGTTCCTCTGTGTCAGAGGCAGCCCGCCATTTGTTTTGGCCTGGTAGCTCTACTGTACCATTCAGAGCCTCTGACGTAAGTCTGTTCTCAAACCACTATTATGATTGGAGCTCTCTCTGTGTGTGTGTGTGTTTGTATTTTCTGCTTTTTTCCATACAGTGACCTTTAACATGCAAGCAAAGCTAATTCCCTTGCAAATTCCATCATTTCCCATTCCAGAGAGCAGTATTTAAGCCCCGTGTCCTTTCTCAATGTCACTGAGATTAATTTCTGCATGAATTTAGAATAACATTTTATATCCAGCGATAATTTTTTGTGTCAGTAGTAAATCTGTAAACGGGCATCACCTCTTCATTACAAGCTACAGCACAAAACAAACATAAATGAACATCACAAGGTGTCTTGTTTCACCCGTGGAGAGACGTCAATACTCACACATTTTTCAAGTTCATGTCCGCCGACGTTAATCTACTCTCCTGTCAATCAAACTCCACTGAAGGGTCAATAAAGACTTTTATTAAGATATAAATACACATACGTAGAGCACATCGAATATGGTAAGTGAGGCTTAAACGTGCTTTATTAATACGTGAGAACCTGGGAGAATGGGAACTTTTAAACTTTGTTAAATGGAACTGTCCCTTTAAATAAGGCACTAGCTGCAATTAATTCCATAGAACCGTCTTCTATTGAACTCTGAACATTCCTTGCAACATTTTCTGCCTTCGTCACTCATTTGAAATCTTCCATTGGAGGAGTTGCTAAATGTGTAAAGAGGAATGGAAATCATGCTGCTGTATGTGTCGAGACGCTGTGCCCGCGCGGGCACACAGTCCCCCACTATGTAATGACGTTCAGTGTATTTATTGACGCTGCTGGGCCGTGCTGTGGCGCTCCAGGACCTTATGGAATCCTGCCGTGTTGACTGGCTGGTTACCCAGCAACCTGAAGTCACACACATGGTGGGCTTCATGAAGCGTGTGTGTGTGTGTGCTCGTGAAGCATATGTGTGACGCGTGTGCGGACACATGGTTTGTGCGACAACCTATTTGTGGGTACATATGCTTTGGTGCAGGCGCGTGTATGTGTGTGTTTACATCTTTCGGGACGGATCCGAGTGGGGGCAGGTGGTCATGGAGAGTCTTGCGTAATGGGATCCACTGAGCGCGAGGGTTGGGCGGGGGGGGGCTGGGGGTGTTGATGAGGGTGTCATTAAGTATTACCCCTCTAACACACACACACACAGGCACATTTATGGCCCTTAGGGAAAGGACGTGCCAGACTGTGGAGCTCATTCATTGTGTAATCACTCACGGACTCAATTACATGATGCTTCTGCCTCATTCAGCATATAGAAATAGATACTGACTGAAATGAAGTCAGTGAATGTAGTTTCTGTTTTCCTGTGTTGAACAAATGATTTGAGTTCATATAATACTCTCTGTCGGTCTCAGTTTCATTAGTCTCAAGGTTTTGGAGTATCGGCACAAGGTCTGGTCAATATTATACTTACATTCATGCATTTGGCAGACGCTTTTATCCAAAGTGACTTCCAGTGCATATTAGCCTCACATGACTAGTTCTTTGACTAACACAAGTCTGGTCCACGTTGCAGCTTATTCTGGGCTTTAAGAAACCCTTATAAAGTGAATAACAATAGTTGTTTTGTTATTACATGTTGTGGGGTCTGAAATAGGTTATGCTGTAATAATAGACTATTTGTTTAAAATAAATAATGGCACAGGTTTTTTTTTTCTCCATATCCCCTAAAAGCTGGGTGGTTGCACCCTCAGTAAGCTTGTTTAGCTTAGATTGCCAACTTATTTTAATATTATTGATTATATAACTTATTATACTACTTTTTTTTTAGTAGTTTTGTAATGTTCTTTGTTTTTGTCCCTATTATGCAATTTTTAAGGTCCCTAATATTGTTATGGGATTCTCCTACAATTGGTTTGCATGCATGCAAGGTCCAAAAAAATAAAAACGTTTTCTCAAAATATAAATTTAATATCACCTCATTTTCCAATGAATCTCAAACGATATTGCCATAGTTCTGTATTTTGAATGATTGACAAAAAATATAAACATCTGTTATTTACAATTCTTACAGGCTATGATTCAGTGGAGCCAGCTGGTCCAAATAAACTGTGAACTAAACCATATTATATATTTTAACCACTGATTCTTTGCAGCCTCATCTTTCAAAAGTGAAAATAAAATAGATTTACTTTCGCAGCGTCTTTTTGACCTGAAATTAACCACACTAACAAGCTACAGTGTTTGAAGGTGGGTCAAGCTGTTCTAACGTACAACAAATGTGTTACCCAGTAATGTGTAGCCATCACAGAAGTGGGATTTGAATTACTGACGAATCGTTTAGGCTGATCAGACTTGATTCTTTCTTTTGGGAGACAATAACTTTATTTATCGTGCACTTTTGGCTTTACAACTTTGTAGATCGCTTGCATTCACATACAGCTACATTATACACTTCATGAACGGCACTATTCAAAATGGCATAATAGAGGGGCACTTTACATTTTTCTATTTAGCTTTAATTTGTTTATTTTAGTTTTAGTTATTGTGACGAGTGGGGCGGGGCCTAGAGACGTGGGAACACCTCCTTCTTCCCATAGTTATGAAGGTTTAATTGTTACAGTGGTGCCGAAGCCCGGAAGAAGGAAGCGGGAACCGGTGAACAATCCAATAAAGACTTTAATAACAAAATAAACACAAAACAGCGCAACAGCCCCTCGCGGACAACTGTTGCGCACCAATAAAAAGCAAACACAACTAAAGCCCAGGCCTGGTCCTCTCTCGTCCGTCACTGTCATCGCTCCGGTTTTATATCCCTCCATCTCCTCCGTGGGACTCGAGACCGGTGGGTCGAGCAGGTGCCGCTCATTTCCAAATAACGCCACCGGCCTCGCTCCTGTTCCCACGGCTCTCGGCCCCGCCCCACTCGTCACAGTTATTTTATTTATATTATTTAGTAGATTTATTTTAATTCAATTAACATGTAACAATTTAAATAGTTAACATTTTCGTTAACAATAACAACTGATTGCCACATGCATTCATATATTATTGCTGAATTAAATGGATAGTTCATCCAAATAATTCTAATTGTCATAATTCATGGCACTTACCTATTTTTGAAGCACAAAAGAAGATATTTTAATAAATGTTTCAGTTGTTGTTGTCCATATTGTGAAAGTTGCTGGGGTCAAAAACATCAAACTGCTTTGACTTTCATTGTATAGACAAAAAAGTTGTGAAAGACATTTTTCTAAATATTTTTTTTCACTGATCTGTAATATAGATGTTTTTTTTTCTCCACGATGGCCACATGAATCTGAAATACCCATGAGAGTGAAGTGTGGATAATTCAGTTCAGTTCAAATCAGTTTAATCACAATGCTATGAACCTTAAAGTCTTGGGAAAGGCTATAAACTGGCAAACACAATTTTGATTCTCAATGAACTGATTAAAACCCGTGCTCCCTCTCTCCCAGAAATTACAATTTTCCATTTTTAAATGCAGTATGAATCAGTATTGCTCCCTACGCTGGCTACTGTTTCATTAACGTCTAAATTAGATTCATTATGTCACAAGGTATCATTTTTATTGTGGATTATGTTATGGCTTGTTCATCTCAAAGTTCATTTATAATTAGCTGTGAGTAATTTGTTTGTATTGGATCATTTAGGAGGACTACGAGGTGACACCCGATGAGAAGAGGAAGAGTCGAGGAGATGAGATCATCAAGAAGTTTCTCACCAAGCAGGTGTGACTTTGTTTAACTTTCCTGTTGTGTGTGTGTTCATTTTGGATCTTGAATGTCTCAGTGTGCATCAGTAATCAGAGAGCATGTTGTTTCTCCTACAGTCCTCTGATTGTGTAGATGTAGCTGAAGGTCTTGCTGAAAGTTGCAGAGAAAATCTAGAACTGAGCCCCTGCAAGGAGATCTTCAGTGACTGTCGCAAGTAAGAAACGTGTAAACACCTGGACCTCTGATGCTCTTAAACGAAGCTAATTCAGATACCTTAACCCTAGCCACAAATCTTCTTGTTATAACTGTCGATAACTTATGGTGTGTTTTAGATTTGTATTAAAATGCTATTTATAATTTAAAAAAAGTTAAATATTACAAATACTTGTTTATTTATTATTTTTTAACAATTAGGATGGTTTATTGTGAGTTTGCATGCTAACACTTTGTGCTAAAGATATGTAGTGCACTAGTGATGGGAAGATCACTAGCCTTTGAATGTTTCTTTTGCTCACCAAGGCTGCATTTATTTGATAAAACCTACAGTAATATTATGAAATATTATTACAATTAAAAATGTCTGTTTTCCATTTTAATGTATTGTAAAGTGTTATTTATTCCCTTGATTCAAAGCTGTATTTTCAGCATCATTACTCCAGTTTTCAGTGTCACATGATCCTTCAGAAATCTTTCTAATAATTAATGCTTATTTTGCAGATTTTTTTATCAATGTTGAAAACAGTTAAAATATTTATTTAAACCCTAATACATTTTTTCTTCAGGATTCTTTGATCAAAAGAACAGCATTAAAAAAAATAAATGTTTTGTAACAATTCATTTTGATAAATTTTAATGCGTTTTTGTTGAATAAAATAATTTCACAAAAAGACATAAAAAATAATAATAAACATATCGTTCCCAAACATTTGATTGGTAGTGTATTTAATATGTAGCAAGCATTGTGCGCATTTGGACAGACTGCAGCAATAATTTTGTGCAAAAATAACCCAAAATTAAATAAAAAATTTCACACCTTTTATATACTATTTTCAACATGTAATAATTTGCACACTGTCATCCTAATACTGCATACTATGTAGCAGTGATCAGGGTACAGGTGGGCACCCAGTTAGAAGTTGATAATTTTCTAAACTTGTCTAATTTATTAAATTATAATAAATATCTTATTTCCTTATAACATTATGTATTTAGACAGTCAATACAGTCAGTTAATTTGAGTTATTTTCCCTCTTCCTATGAGCATACCTTAGGCTTGTCAAAACGATGATTCATCTTTCTGTTAGTCCCACCCACAATGCCATGTTTGTGACGTAAGGACATGATAGTAAAATACTAGTGTTTGTGGAGTTGAATTTGTAAATAGCGACACAAACATCAATCAGATCAATCCTTTAAAAAGTATATACTGAATATCGCAATTGAAACGAAGTCTTAGCACTGAATCCAAACAGTCGAACAAATTCGAGCACCTGCGTGTGATGGATTTATATAAATCAGAAACTTCAGAGCCACATAGCATTATCATATTAGCATCGGTACAGTGTTTGATTTGCGAAATAGATGCGTCATAAACATAAACATTGTGCGAGCTCGATCCTGTTCACCACAACAAACTGCATGATTTGCAGCTGCGCACATTTCTGCAGTCGCAAGTCGATGTGCTCGAACTGACAGAGACACTTAATTATAAAATTATCTGCAAAACTAATGCTTTACATTAAACTTCCTTTAGTTGACATAAGTTGATGCATGAACTAGCATTAACAATTATCAATACATTCAATACAATATTTATTATATTCGTTTTTCGTTGGGTAATAAAAATAAAACTTTTCATTGTTATCTTTGTTAGTACTAATGTTAACAGAACTATAACTTTAAAAATGCAAATGTTGAAATTAAAATGAATGTTTATCAATGCTTTAGAAGTATTTTGTATTGACCTGTGTGTTGTATTTTCTGTTGGCAACTTGACATGCAGTGTTTATACCCTTCACTTTGCCCACCCAGTTTTATGTAAAGACAGTATTAGGAGTCTACAATTCTGACAAATATCATAGTTGTCGATTATTCCCCTTGAAATTGTAATTGCGATTATTAACTACGATTATCACAATTTACGTTGAATGATGTTTACCATTGTTGGAAGCAACAGCATGCAATTTGTAATTTTTTAGATGGAAAATAAACACTGAAAACACTTAACTGAAAAACTTTCTATAGTATTAAGCCTCAAATGTCAAATATAAACTGTACTGTTTTCTTCTTTAAATAAAAAAAATATATATATATGCATGGTATTATACTAAAACTATATTAAAACAATGGAAGAACCCTTAAGATAACCGGTAGAAAGAAAAACAAACACATTTTAAGCATAAAAACACAAGTGGACTTGGAACGATTAATTGCCGCTTTGAATGATTACGTAATTGTGGCATTCGTAATTGTAAATGCAATTAGAAATTGAATGAATTGTGCATCCCTAGACAGTATTCAGAATTAAGTTGTGCAGTTTTTCACTTTGAAATTAATTAGTAAACAGAATTGATTTCTACAGAAGTAGACACTACTGCTTAATGTTAGAGCTCTTTCTATGGTCTCCTAACGGTCTCCACGCTGTTCTCACAGAGCTCTTCATGACTACTTAAGTGGTGCTCCTTTTACTGACTATCAGAACAGCATGTACTTCGACCGCTTCCTCCAATGGAAAATGCTAGAAAGGTTGGTTGCACAATTTATCTAACTTTACTTTGTTACTTGATCTACTTACTCTACCATTTTTGCACTCTTTCATTCTTTGGTTTGCTGTTCCTCGCCCGGCTTAAAACAGACGTCCTGGATCAGGATAAATTATATCCAGCTGTTACAGCAGTTCGGACGTTAATCCATTTATATTATTTGTTAGCGTAATTGTTAACAGCTCAACACATGAAAGCAAACAGCCATGTTTTGGTCATGAAACATTGGAGTTACTCTGCAGCTTCTATGCTAGATATAAACTGATTTGAACTTTAACATTTATATGTGGAAAACTTTGCCTGTGAACACAATTCTAAAAAGCCTTTGTTTCACAAATGAGGTGGAAAATGTGTTTCTTGTGAAGGGTAACTTGTGCCCCACCTAGTTCTGTTAATGGATCTGAATGTTAAAATGTCAGTTTCCTGTCTGTGCTGGTTTGATATCAGATTTTGTGGTTTCATTCTAGACAATCCGTCACAAAAGACACGTTTCGGCAGTACCGAGTTCTGGGGAAAGGAGGCTTTGGAGAGGTGAGGATATTGTGAACAATTATGTGTGTGTACTGTGTATTTCCTCATTTGCTCTTTATCAAATCCCAGTGAGCTGCCAACCTAGATTGTATTTTTAAACATTATAAGTGTGCTCGAAATACAAGCAGTGACATCATACAGCCTTTATGTCCTTGTATTTCACCCATTCACCAGAATTGTTGATCGCTTTTAGCTCAGAAATATGCTCGCACTCAGTTTTGAGTCAGGTTTCCTGTCAAATAAAGAGCGTTATTTGTGTGAGATGCAAAGTCGCTGCGTGGGAAGGTGTGATCACATTAGTTACATTTCACCAAGGTGTCAACAGTATAGGGATGTATGAAGCACAGCTTTCACAGAAGTCACTTTCGAACCAAACAGCCTTCTGTTGGTCAGCGTGACGAAATTGCATGACAAACATGAACACAAGTGAAACTTGAAGACGAGCAAAATTTCCTAGTACTCCAGTCTTCAGAGTCACACGATACTTCAGAAATCATTCTTATATGCTGTTGTACTGCTCAAGAAACATTTCTTATCAATTACAGCAATGAAAGCTTCATAGTCTTATGGAAACCCTGATATATTAGTGAATTTAGCTAGCATTAGGTGCCTTTACATGGAGCACTGTATTCCGATTATTTCCGATGAGTTTAAACATCCAATCCGAATAAGAATGCTCCTCATAAACACCTCAGTCGAAATAAAAAATGCTCAAAACGATTGAAATTTCAAATCCTGTTTGAAGCTTGTGACATGTAAATGCACACATCAACACGATCACATCATTTATCTATGTTCGGATTCATTAATCAGAATTCCGATTTCATTCCAATTGAAACAAAAAGTGTCCGTGTAAACGTGGTTATAGTCAATGAAGTGGAATAACAACTACAAAGTCTCTTTACTGTAACTTTAAAAGAAGGCAAGACAATGTTGTCGAAACTAGCGCTGGATACCTGAGGTGATTTTGTGTTTTATTTTACACTGTTTCCCAGCCTGCCGTAACGATTTAATCTCCATTCACTCTTACCACCATTCATAACCAATTGTTCTGCAGCTATCCATTTTCTTTGTAAGCATCTTTGAAAAGAGGGTTTGACTCATCAAACAGCTGTGGGTTTTTCTGGACCTTTGCAGCGAGCTTCTCCACAAAGTCATCTGATAGTTTAAATGCACGAGCCCTTTAAATTGGAATAGATTTTGATTGGCTGTCTGTGTTTTTTATTTTTATTTTTACCTGGAAAAAATCATTTGGAAAGTGATCCCGATGATATCGTTCCTCTATATCATTATAGTTGTGCCATTCTCTTAAATTGAGAACGACTTCTAGAACTTTGTTTTAATATTTATTGTTTTTGGTGTGAACTAAACATTACATTTAATTCACCGTGTGCTGACCAACACAAAACTGCTTGCTTTGTAAAGTGACTTCTGTGTGAACTGTGCTTTTCCAACAACAATGGACAGTTTTCTTGTGCACATGCAACTTTGCAAAACTGTAAGGCAGCACCTACGTGTGTGTGTGTGTGTGTAATGATAATATAATATATTCTGTCCATCTGTGCCCAGGTGTGTGCATGCCAGGTGAGAGCCACAGGGAAAATGTATGCTTGTAAAAAGCTGGAGAAGAAAAGGATAAAGAAGAGGAAGGGGGAGGCCATGGCTCTAAATGAGAAACAGATTCTGGAGAAGGTCAACAGCAGGTTTGTGGTAAGTGGATTCATTCATTTATCTGTTATCTTTCATCAGTTTTCCTCCCTTTACTCTGGTCCTGTTTACACTGGGTATAAACATCCATCTTTTGCGATTCAGTCACAAGTGGCCAGTCAGGACAGGCTCAAATGTCAAATCAAGTCACATTTATTTATATAGCGCATTATACAATACTGATTGTGTCCAAACAGTTTAACAGTGTTAAATGGGAAAATAGTTTGTCAACAATGCATATTCCTCAATGCCTTGCTGTCTCTCTTGCTATATACCTTTTGTATTTCAAAATGGAAATAAATGTTTTTCATCTGATTTCACTCGTCTCTCTGGCTCTCAGGTTAGTTTAGCGTACACGTATGAGACCAAAGATGCCCTGTGTCTGGTGCTGACCATAATGAACGGTGGTGATCTGAAGTTTCACATCTATAACATGGGAACCCCAGGCTTCGAGAAGGAGCGTGTGCAGTTCTACGCCGCTGAGATCTGCTGCGGTCTCGAGCACCTGCACAGAGAGTCCATCGTCTACAGGTGTGCGGCTCTACATCAATCTCAAATGCCCCCAGCCTCATGAAATATTATGGTTAAGTCATTTTTATGTTGCTTTCTATCATTCTAGGGATTTAAAACCAGAGAATATACTATTAGATGATAATGGTAAGTCAAATCAAGTTGTCTTTCAAATGATTGCTTT
Source organism: Carassius auratus (assembly GCF_003368295.1). Classification (NCBI taxonomy): domain Eukaryota; kingdom Metazoa; phylum Chordata; class Actinopteri; order Cypriniformes; family Cyprinidae; genus Carassius; species Carassius auratus. The sequence goes on from NW_020523638.1 coordinate 647,203, forward strand.
GTACTGATCATACTACTTCTATCCCTTTGTGTTTAGTGAGTTACATTTTAATAATTGCAACAATAAATGCATTTTGCGTTTTGTATTTATCCCTACAGGTCATATCCGGATCTCAGACCTGGGGCTGGCCATTAAAGTGCCTGATGGAGAACAGATCCGTGGCCGAGTGGGGACCGTGGGCTACATGGGTAATGATCTTTAACTGCACTCATTTATACATGTGTAAAATATTGGAGTTGGGAGTTGAATAGTTGAATATTCACAGTAAAATTTAAGCGAAATGGTCTCATTTTTAAATAAAATTTAGCTTTTTTTTTATGTATATTTTGGAATTATATTAACCAATATTAATTGTTGATTTACAGTACCATTGAAAAGTTGTTGTTGTTTTTAAAAAAAAAGAAATGACACATGCAGTAAAGAATGCATTATTGATTGCATTATTATAAAAAGTGACAAACACTCTTAAATAGTTACAAAAGATTTCTATTTCAAAATAACTTGTGCATTAGAGAACTCTTTAAAAATGTATCATGGTTTACACAAAAATATGAAGCAGCACAACTGTTTTCAACATTGATAATAATCAGAAATGTTTCTTGAGCAGCAAATCAGCACATTAAAATGATTATGAACGGATCCTGTGACACTGAAGACTGGAGTATTTCAGCTTTAATCACAGGACTAAATTACATTATTAATAGCTATTTTAGAATTGTAATAATATTAGAATATTACTGCTTTAACTGTATTTTTCATCAAATAAATGTAACCTTGTTGAGCATATATATATATATATATATATATATATATATATATATATATATATATATATATATATATATATATATATGTGTGTATATGTATATATATGTATATGTATATATATGTATATGTATGTATATGTATATATATGTGTATATATATGTATGTGTATATATATGTATATATATATATATATATATATATATATGTATGTGTGTGTATGTGTGTGTATATATATATATATATGTATATGTATGTATATGTATATATATGTGTATATATATGTATGTGTGTATATATATATATATATATATATATATATATATATATATATATATATATATATATATATATATAGAAAGTATTACCACTCCAGACTTTTGAATGCTAATTGCATCTACTGAAAGAATTAAAAGGCTTTTTAGCTGCATCGAGCAGTCCTGCTAGATATCTATTCATAGCAATATGACACATTCAAACGTTGTTTATTGATTGATGAACTCAAACTGTATTGATGGACAGCTCCGGAGGTGATCAATAACGAGCGCTATGGCATGAGTCCGGACTGGTGGGGATTGGGTTGTCTGATCTATGAGATGACCGCCGGCCGATCGCCTTTCCGCGCTCGCAAAGAACGAGTGAAGAGAGAAGAGGTGGAGAAGAGGGTGCAGGAGGAAGAGGAGGAGTACAGCGACAAGTTTACAGAAGACACCAAAGGCATCTGCAGGATGGTGAGGCCACACACACACACACTGGTCAACATCCAAGATGACGCAGCAGAGTACAACTAAGAGCTTGTATCTCTTCAGTCAAACGCGCCATAGAAGCTGATTTAGAGCCTATTGATTGGACGCACAAAGCTGCTAAAGTTGAGTCCATTCTGAATGTTTGGCTCATTTCACTGGCTGGTAGTGCATGTTTTCTGCTGGGAAAGAAGCTGATAATGAGTTCTCTGAGACCAGCTCTGTTCACTATTGTTTAACAATCTAAATCTATTGTAAAGGACCTCTGTTGTCTTTTATTAGGGTTGTGTCATGCAACTCGAGCCTCACGTTGCTCCAAACCCATGTGACTTTATTTTACAGTATACGTGAACAGAGACAGACACCGTCAAGAACAGTTGAGAGAAATATTTCACAAAATGTGTTTTTAGGACACAAAGATAATGTGTGCTCTTAAGATGTTAAATAGATATGCATATTAGGTATAATATGTAAAAATGTACATGTAGTATTTTAGGGGGAAAAGTGTTACTCTTAGTGTCAACATAATAAAAAGGAAATATGTTCCAGTTAATATTGTAACCATTAGATTTTGTACATGGGTAATATAAAAGCTTGTTATTTAATTTTGGAAGCAATTCATTATTAAAGTAAATAATTGTAGTTATTATTTATATTCGTATACACTTTTATGAAAATATTGTAACATTTATGTTTATGAAAACATTATTATTTAGGATCATGTGACGCTGAGGACTGGAGTAATGATGCTGAAAATACAGCTTTGATCACAGAAATAAATTACATTTTACAATATGTTACAATAGAAAAGTTATTTTAAATTGTAAAAATATTTCACAATATTACTGTTTTTACTGTATTTTCTCTTCAATTAAATGCAGCCTTTCAAACTTTGTCCTCATGCGAACGTCCTCCACGTCGAAGCTCACGAAAGATCCCAGCCCAACTCGTTCCTGTGTGTGCTTTTGTAATGTCTGGTTTGTGATTGCTGCCCCTAGTTTTAGGATGTTGGCCCCATTTACATGTCTTCATTTGTTACACGCTCTTTTTCCTAATGTTTGTCATCGAGCAGCTTCGGCTGTGCTGTAATAGGTTACATTCCACTCTTAAAGAATGTACAGACCTGTGTTTTCCTAACGTCTCTGCTCTCTGTCCCGCAGCTGCTAGCCAAAGATCCCAAGCAGAGGCTCGGCTGCCAGGCGGACGGAGGTGCTGGAGTCAAAGCCCACCCCTTCTTCAAGAACATCAACTTCAAGAGGCTAGAAGCCGGCATTCTGGAACCTTCCTTTGTGCCTGATGTGAGTTCCTCTTCTTGTGTGCCTGAAATTACAATCAGAAAAAAAAAGTGATTTTTTTTATTTTTATGGAACATTCTATTGAAGCTTTAGACCAAATAGTTTTTTAATTCTATAAAGGGTATTTATATGTGTTCTTTCTTGTATCATATTTGATACAGCAGGCTTTTATGACTCATATAACAAGATTTATTGAGAATATGGAGTTACTATATCAGATACTATATCAGATATCATAAGAAAAGAAACATAATATGAAACTTGATGATATGAAAGATGACTTTCTGAAATTGTGTATCTGTGAGCTCTTTATAACAGTATAGTCTGTTATAGTAATTCTACTTACAGTACATAAAATGTATTTAAATATCATAAATACTCTAAAGTTTTATGATCAAAGCTTTGTACTTTTTATTGTGCGTCAAAACATATATTGCAACGCCATACAATGATGACTGAAAGATGAACATATAAATGTTCTTCAGAAGCCTGATGAAGCTGCGTTCTGAATCATTTGTAGAGGTTTAATTGTGCTTGATGGAAGTCCAGCCAGAAGGGCATTGCAATAGTCCAGACTAGAAACGACAAGGTCCTGGACAAGAAGTTGAGCAGCATGCTCCATTAGGAAGGGCCTGATCTCTCTGATGTTGTGCAACGCAAACCTGCATGACCGAGCGGTTTTTGCGATGTGGTCTTTGAAAGTCAGCTGGTCATCAAAGATAACGCCAAGATTTCTGACTGAACTTGATGGGGTAATTGATAATGAACCTAGCTGGATGTTGAAATGATGCTGTAGAGGAGGGGTTCTCAAAGTTTACATATAAAGGTCCAAATCTGGATTCTCATCAATGTCAAAAGGTCAGAAATAATTATTACAAAACTTGTTTTTAATAAACATTTTTATAACTTTATATAATGATTCAACTTTATTCTCTGAACTATTACATAAAGTTCTGCATTTTTATTCAACTAAATGCCATACATATTTTCTGTTCCTGAAATAGTACTTCAATGCAACCTAAAGTCACTTCAACTGAATTGCTAATATCTTTAATTATAACTGCAATATGCTGTTATAGAGCAGTGAATTATATAACTTTATTTATATCATGCAGCACAAATGTCCATATGTGTAACAAACTATGTTCATGTTTACAGACAAACTACGATCATGTTCATATGCCCAGACAGTCAACAGTAATATATGTTTTTTAAAAGGCTGTTTTGTACTCATTAATTCACAAATCTGAAACCGGTGACATTAATCTACTGAATGAAAACTAAAAGGTTTATTCAAAATGATGCTATTTGTAGTATATGGAGAAGAGGAGGGGTCCAAGAACTGATCCCTGAGGAACCCCTGTGACCAGTTGATGTGCTTTATACAACAGGTTTCATTTTTCAATCATGTTACAATGTGTGTATCAAATATTATACAGTAGACTATATAGGGTTAAATTCTGTGGAAGCTCATGGAATAAAAAATAAAAAAGTTATAAACTTTCAGTAAGACTTTTCATCTCAGAATTGCAGGATATAAATTCAGAATTGCAAGAAAAAGTTTACTTGCAGTTATGTGTTTTTGTTTTATTCCGTGGTGAAAAATAAACTTCTATAAGATTCAATTATTACTGTTTTTCATTTTTGTTTCCCCTCTTTGCCTACTTCATAGCCCAGGGCGGTCTACTGTAAAGATGTTCTGGACATTGAGCAGTTCTCCACCGTTAAGGGTGTCAACCTGGACCAAACAGACAATGATTTCTACTCCAAGTTTGCCACTGGCAGTGTCTCTATCCCATGGCAAACTGAGGTATGAAGCTGTGCTAGAAACCCAGCTGCTTCGAGTGTTATGAGATATGCCAATTTATAAAAAATTTTTCATATACTAACGTACTGGATCATATAACCCAGTATCGTTGTTAACATCCCATGTGGCGAGAAAGAAAAGAAAAAAAAAGTAAAATGTTTGCTGACCTCTAGGTGCACAGGTGTGTTAATGCTGTATATAAGAATGACTGAAAGGCTGCATTGACCAATCAGCATCCAGAACCATAATAATCCATTATTTAAAGATTTTCAAAAATTGATGAGTTGACCTTCTCATCATCATCTCCCTCTCTCTCTCTCTGTTTATCTGTGTCTGTCTGTATGTCTCTTGCTCTTTTGTGTCTGTTTTTTCTTTCCTACCTTTTTTATTCTTCTCTGCTGCAGATGATCGAGACGGAGTGCTTCAGTGACCTTAATGTATTCGGGCCTCAGGGAACGCGGCCCCCTGACCTGGATTGGAACCAGCCTCCCGAGCCTCCTCGGCGTAGCCTGCTGGACAGGATCTTTAGGAGACATGTGAGGATCCCCTCCACCTCCACCACAGAGGAACACCCCAGAGAACACAATAGTTAACTACAGACCAGGTCAAACACCCATCAGGACACACACGCTCACACATGTAGAGCAGAACAGCAGCGATCGGGCTGACGCGTTCTACACAGGGGCCAAAAATAACTCTTAGCCACAAGTCTAAAGGGGGTTCAGAAGTCTTTTTTTCAGAAGACAATTTGCTTGTATTTTGCATTTTTTTTTTAAATATTGTTTTTTTTTTTTCTGTCTCTACAAGAGTTCACATGTCAGTGATCAGATTTACTTAGACCTTAGAAATAGTGCAGAATAAATCATGTTTCTTCTTAATTGTACAAAATGTTTCTTTGTTTTATCTGTTTTAAATCTGTGTTTTTATTAGGGAATCATTAAGCTGTGTAACATTCAAAAGTTCAAAAGAACATTTATTCGTAACCGAGATCTCTTTTAACATTATAAACGTCTTTACTGTCACTTTTACTGTGGGCTGTGTATGTAGAGATCTATATTGTAAGGGATTTCCAGAGAACCGAGGAAAAGAGAATGGTTTTCAGTTGTTTTGACTGTAATAAATGGTAAATATATCTGATCATGTAACGTTACCCCCAACACGTCTGGCGAGTGTTAAGTTTGGCCCCTGATTGTACATGTTTATATGTGAGAGAGCATTTATACATCGTCACTAACATGATCTATTTCTGTCTGTCGTTGTCTATCACCTTTCAGCATCCAGAGGTGACCATCGCTCAAACCCGGGTCTCGTCTTCCAGCGTCAACTCTGTTGACTCCATGACAAACTCTGCCCCCTAGTGGACAGACTGCTGCGGGACTACAGGAAACAACAGCGAGTGAGCGATAAACAGAGGAAAGAATGAGAGTGAGGAACTCCTCCTGCCCTTTAAAGACCGGTCGACAGAACGTGGAAGACCGTTTTCCTTGCCTTGGCCCACATTATCCATCCACTGCCCGCCGAGAGGACAGGAGACGAAACAAGCTCCTGTTTTTGTGACAGAAAGGAGAACATTTATTCCTTCACCTCACGCTCCCTCAGGATTGCTGGAACAGTAAAGAGCCACTGACAAATGACAGAATATTAACTCATATTATTCAGGGGATTTTATCGACAAAGAAAGGCCTCCACAGGGAACGGGAAGGGGGCTTTTTAAATGTTCTTTTGCAAAGGAAAGCTAATATAGTGAACTTAAGAGACTACACACGCACTCACAAACACACACACACACACACACTCTCTCTCATTTCCTCCTCCATCCCTCTTGCAATAGGCCTACTTACCTACCCATTTTTCTTTTCTTTCCGTCTACACGTAACCTCTCCAACCTCAACCTAAAATGTGCATTGCCTTGCATACTCTCAGGCCAAAGATGGAGCTTTTTACAAGAAGACACGTATTTGAGTAGCTGTTGCCACAATTCACTTCAGAGAGTGACGAAAGGCCTAAAAGCACAAGGAAATAGGAGCTCGGTGAAGCTGTACATTGTTCCCGCCCTATTTAATTTCCAAATTATGTAATAGCACTGAAAAACAAACTCACTTTGGCAGATTCAGCCTCTTCCAGTCCACCGAAAGGGATAGTTGTCATGTTTACATGTTTACATCCTCATCTCTGTCTGAACCTGTATGACTTTCTTTTTTCTGGTGAACATTAAAGAAGATATTTTGAAGAATGTTGGTAACCAAACAGTTTCGGTTCCCATTGACTTCCATTGTTTCTTTTGTCCAGTCAATGGGAACCGAAACTGTTAAGTTACCAACATTCTTCAAAATATCTTCTTTAATGTTCACCAGGAGAAAGAAAGCGATACAGGATCTGGAACGACATGTAAATGGTGACAAGAAAAGGTCATTTTTAGGTGGTTTGGCCTAAGTCCGTTTCCTTAAATCTCATCTGCTTTGTGTGACAGGCACAACTTGGTCTACAAATATGAGCTAAAAGTGTCTCTGTATGGTCACTTCCTTTGTGCTTAAAGGCCGTTGGGCAGTGGTGAAAGGCGGAGCTATATGAGTGGGCGTGGCCTTTGGGTAGATACATAGCCAATCACAGCACAAGAAGTCAGTCAGGGAGTCCTTCTCATCTCATCACATTATACATAAGTGGCTCATTAAAAATTTTTACAGAAAATTAAGGACTGTAACAGTTTATTAATCAAGTTTTCATAGACAAATTGGCGTTAATTCAAGGAAATTACTTGACTTAAACATAAGCTACTTAGATGTTTGCTGGTGTGTAAAACAGTTTAAAAATGTGTTAAATTTATATTGTTGCAAGCTCCAAGAGGAGATGGTATCAACCACCTAATCATCATAATCACTGCAGGATCGCCACATTTGAGCATTTATACATTTTAGAACCGCAAAACCGCTTTTCTTCCAGATTTGGCGTGTAAATATGCCTTCATTCCATCCGATGTCAACCACTACTAGACTGAAACTGGCAAAACTTCACTTCAGCATTTACACACGCGCACCATAATACACCAAACTCATTCACTTTCATACCTCATCGGCTGTTTTCTCTTATTTATACAGTTTCCAATCCGATGCCAACTGGTAGGAACACATTTCACACATCTTTCCCAGCTGTGCATGTAGGCTACTCGTTTAAAAAGTGTGCAGGATTCCAGTTGTATAGACATCACGGGAATCCAAAACGTACATCCCGTCCATAGAGAATACGTGATGGTTTTGTAGTGTTTCTTAATGAATGGATAGTTTTTTCAGTAACCAAACGGTGCGATTCAAGAAGGAACAGAAAACAAATCTCAACCTCATAATCTTGCATTTACAATACCATTCCAAGGTTTTTATGCGCCACCGCATTCATTAGCGCATCTCAAGACAAATCAAGTATATTAAAATAGTGACTTGAAGCTATTTCATGAGTACATATGCTAAGTGCCATGTCATTTCCAATCATTAAACTGATGTGTGTTTACTAAACGATGCATCAGTTATGCCATTCATTTGCCCTGCTAGAAATGTCCTCCGAAGGTTCATGTGTATACTTAGTGCAGGTTCTAACATTTCACGTTTCTTCTCATTTAAAGAGTGTAATAACTGGTTATTACTGCACTGTATCATGACATGTTACATGAATTGCACTGCACACTGCATGGTCAGTCAGCTGTTCATTGAGCGGGACCAGTGTGTTGGTTTTAGGGGCTGATCTCTGTATGCTAGCGCCATGCTGTTGTTCGCTGAGGTGAGACTTTTTACACCACATAGTTGTGATGATTCATAGTCAATTTCAGGTGAAATTCAGAACTGATTCGTGTTAATGCATTTCTCATATTAAAAAAAAAATAGTAGCCAATGTTAACAGCTTGTTCGGAAGTACTTTTTATTTACCATTGCAGCGTAATTCTGCAACATCGTTCTGTATCCAAATTGAGGAAGCTTCTTACAACAGTGGCTTAGTTGCTAGTAAATACATGATTTACTCTGACAACTGAGTCTCATGTAACCGATTTTGGGAATTTGAAGCAGACTTTTCCCCATGTATGCACAGATTTATATAATAATGCATTAGTAATAATACAAGTTTTTCACGAAGATGGACTGATGTAAACAGATACTATGGTATATCGGCAAGTAAGTGTTGATTTGATCTACTGAATCATAAATCACCGCGCTTTTTGTTTCTTTTCAACACTCATAAGTGGACAGGACATTTGAGTCAGCTAGCATTATTAGTGTTCTTCAAACTAAAAAGTTGAGAGCCTGAAGGTTTGAAATGTTAAACTTACAGGTTTATATGTCTCCATTGTCCCTCTGAAGTAATTAAAAATCTGTGAAATTTAGAAAAAGGATGAGCCTTTCCTCAGTCTGAGAGTTAATGCTTTGCTTATGTATATTTCCTTTATGTCCTCCATACAACGTGTCATATGAACTTGTGTTGACACTTATGTAATTGCTGTGTAAAAGGGAACTTGCCTTTTAAAACAACGACCAAACTAAAAGGAAACTGAAGTGGTATTTATTTGGAAAGTAAAAACCGAAATCTCTCACTGGAGAAGATCAGGTTTTGAGGACGTGGCTTCTGTTGGATTCATATTATTATTTTATTATTATTTTTTTTTGTATAAGTCTTGAAGCAAGTTTTAATTACATTCTGGAAAAAAAAAACAAATACAATGAAGTGCCTCCTTTTTAGTAGTCTAGTCCAGGTTAGTGCCCATGATACGGTTTGCACTTTGTGTCACTTCAGTAATTCACGTGATGTAAACATGTACACGCACAAACACACGCACACATGTTTTAAAGAGTGTTGTACTACGCTGATTGCATGTGAAGCCAAACCTGAAAGAGTCCCTCTGAATAAAACCTGTGCTGGCCTCAACCTAACTGTGTAGTTCTTTAAAGTACGTGATTATCACGAAAGATAAATAAACATAAAACCTTTAATAAAAAATGAGGGGCATGGGGTTGTGGGCTAAGGTATTTTTACTAATAAAGCCACTTTCTACAGCTTAAATGTTCTTGAACAAGTTGATTCAATGTCAAGCTAGTCATTAAACCAATATTTTCATACGACTAGAAAAGTTTCCATTGGCGCCAAGTCCAAGGCTGTTTTTGTTGTCGCTGATGGAGAATTGATTTGTTGCAGCTTTGATATGGCTTGTGTGGCACAGCTTGCACCAAGATGAGACCTGGATTCGCAGAATGCAGCCTAGCTTACATCTCCGTCAACTAACTTAAGGTTGAACGCTACAATTTGTACAATAAAACTCCACACAAGTGGTTTATTTTTGGAGAAGCCACTAATTCCCTCTTTTTAAGATGTCACCGAGTAATGATGTCATTTTAATTTGACCTCCTGGAGTTATGATGATGATGACGAGACTGGACATTTTTAGCTGGTGATTTGTCACTTTGTAAACTTGACCTCCTGACCTAAAGCTGTAATGGAACCTGGAGAGAATGACGTGTGACATACTGAGAGTTTCTGGCTTGTCAGATCCTAAAATATATCTGTAGATAAGTTTAGCTGCTCTGTATGATCTGATCTGTTTGTTTTGAGAAATGTAGGCAACATAAGCTTCCTAACCAGTGTTGGGTAGTCTTCAGGCACTGGCTGTTATCTGTAACGACGTGTTTAACAGATAGACCGTCGTGTTCGCTGCACATCCTTGACATACAGGGTCGCCCCATCCGTTGAGTGATGGTGGTGTTTTATCTGTGAGGTGATGAGAATGTGGCCTTGTCTTGACGGGGCTATAAAGGGGCAGAAGCAGCCAGCTCTTCTTCAGACTCCACATTTCACGTGTAGCCACTCATTCATCTGTTAAGAAAAGGTTTTAAAATGTTGCCCGCAACGTTTAAACTGTGTGCTGGCATTTCCTACAGGCACACGAGAAACATGACAGGTGAGGTGCTGTTTCACGAAACCAGTTTTCTGTATGTATGCATCTATTTATTAAGGTTTATGTGTATATATTTCTCTTGTTTTATTATTCTAATCAGGTCTGAGAAAGAATGCAATGATTGCAATCCATCATGAGCTGAACAAGCTTTCCGGACCTGGACCTAGTGTCTGGATCAACCACATCCGGAGAAGGAGCTCCCTACTCAGTAAGAGACCTTTTACACCACTTCAACTCCATAATAGCTATTTATCGTGAGATGGTTTAACTGTTACATATACAGTATATAATTTATGCTATATTACTGGAGCAAGTGTTGTTAGTTTAAATATTAGAGAATGTGATATTGCTTATTTACAACAGATTTATGAAGAGTAAGTTAATGTTGAGTAGGCACAGCATTGATATGTTTATTTTTTAACTCACCTTTGAAAATAGTTAATAACAAAGCCGCAGCAGATTGTGCGTCTTTCATTCCTGAACGAATTGGTTGTGTGAATGTTTCAGTTACACACTCATTTACCCTCATTTTTGAATGAATCTGTGTTTTTTCATCAGTGGTGATTCAACGACTCACTCATAATGACAAATATGCCTACTTCCATACTAAATGGCAGGCAATACCATATTTTCCGGACTATTAAGTCACAGTTTTTTTCATAGTTTGGCTGGTCCTGCGACTTATAGTCAGGTGCGACTTATTTATCAAAATTAATTTGACATGAACCAAGAGAAATTAACTAACAGAAAACATTGCCGTCTACAGCCGCCAGAGGGCGCTCTATGCTGCTCAGTTCTCCTGTAGTCTACACTAAAAACACAGAGCGCCCTCTGGCGGCTGTAGACGGTAATGTTTTCTCTTGGTTCTTGGTTCTAAATAAATGCGACTTATAGTCCAGTGCGACTTATATATGTTTTTTTCCTCATCATGACTATTTTTGGACTGATGCGGCTTATACTCAGGTGCGACCTATAGTCCGAAAAATACGGTACATGAAATTTGAATTGTGGCATGTCCATATTCTTAGCATTCATAAATCAGTAAGCTAAAAGCCACTTTTTCCAAGATTACAAAGTGAGCATCTTATGGACATTTTACTAGCCAGTAAGTTATTCACTTGTATAGTTCCTGAATGATTCAGTGTTTTTAAACGAATTGGTTGAATGAATGATTCAGTGGCTCACTCATGTCGCCACCTACTGGTGTAACAATGCAACTTGCAGAAAGGGTCAATAAATGAAAAAAATCTTCATTTTTCACAGAAATCTTAATTTTCTTCTGAAACTTGTTTGTATTTGTTTATGCAAAGGCTTGTGTTTATTCATATGTTTTCTTTGTACAGGCAGTCGGATTGCAGAGGAGACGTACAGTGAAGCCGAGCAGTGCTATGTGCAGCAGGGACAGGAAGCTCTGCAGAAGTCCATCAGCATCCTCAGTGACCAGGATGGCTGGCAAACTGAGATCGAGAGTGTAAGAGTCATCAATAATAAGATTTCATCATTCATTCTGATGAGACCATGTATAGAAGCATTGTATTTGTGCATATTTTATTATACAGTTTTTTTGCTCATATATACCGGTACTGTATAATTAATTATTTACAAATGCATGGGTTTTTCTCTCTCAGGCCAATGGTGATAAGGTGATGAGTAAAGTTCTACCAGGCATTGGGAAAGTATTTAAGTTGGAAGTGATGCTGGAACAGAAGACAGATTATCTATATGAGGAGCTGGTGGATAACATGGAACAAATGGGGGAATGGAACCCCAATGTCAAACAAGTCAAAGTGGGTAGAAACAACTGATCTGTTGACTGACAGCTTCCTTTCCTTCCATCTGTATGTCTAACTGCAATGTGTGCATTTATAGTGTCTACACATTTAAAGGACTTCCTGTCGTCTCACGTCTTACGAGATACATGATGTAACATACGGCTACTGTAGAGATATTTGGTATTCAGTACATTTTTGGTCCCTTTCAGGTTCTTCAGAAGATCGGTGAGGATACTATGATCACACATGAGGTTTCAGCTGAAACAGCTGGGAATGTGGTGGGCCCACGAGACTTTGTAAGTGTCCGTTGTGCCAAGCGGAGGGGATCTACGTGCTTCCTGGCCGGGATGTCCACTCAGCACCCTGGAATGCCTGAGCAGAAAGGATTTGTAAGGTAAGTGAAAATGAAACTGAAACCCTCCACCTCCCCCAGCTCCACCTGTCTAGATCTGTTATGGTGCTTATTCATGTAGCAGCAGCCAAGGCCAAATACAATAGCACTGTCTTATCGATTAACCTTAAAACCATTCTGAGGTTTCTTATGACTGAAATGTATACATGTATATTTACAATATTTCTTTCTTTCTAAGGGCTGAGAACGGACCCACCTGTATTGTGATGCGACCGAGTGGAGAAGATCCCAATAAGACCAAATTTACCTGGTTGCTCAGTTTAGACCTTAAGGTACGTGAATTGTCCTGTGTGTGGGTGTTAATTCTTGTCTTAAAAAAATCCACACTTTGCCTTTAAAGGTATATTTCACCCAAATATTAGAAATTATGTCATCATTTACTCACTCTCATGTTGTTCCAAACCTGTATGAGTTTCATAACAAAGATATTTTGAAGAATATGGTTTTTTGGTCATAGTATCTTTCCCATGTTGTTTGATAAATAATATATAATGCTTTAATGATGTTATGAAGAAGATCTACATAAGTGAAGACTTCAGTATCACACTGTTCTTCTGAATAAGCATACTTATCTGGTTTATCCCTGTTCTATAATCTCCAGGGTTGGATCCCAAAAACTGTGATCAACCGAGTACTTTCGCAAACCCAGGTGGATTTTGCAAACCATCTCAGGCACAGAATGGCATCAAATGGTGGTTTGGAAGCAGCCGTTGCCTGCTGATGTCCACATTTATACCCTAAAAACACAGATGACACTACAAGGGTGACTTTTGTCAGGGCCAAGCTCATCCCACCCAAAACGGTCACACCCATTTCAGCCTACGCTTGTAAACATGTCCCACAGATAGAAGTTACATTGTCCATCAAAGCAATATGCCGCTCAATGTTCAAGCCACGTAACTTAAAATGTTTTTTACATGCATAACTAAAAATGGATGCTCGACGTTACTAATTTATTGCAGTAGAGATTTAGTAAGTTTCGATTTCAACCTAATGGTAAATTCAGTCCGCTTCCTCTGTCACCCCCATTTTGTGGCTTGAACTTCCTTTTATTAACTCGTGTACTTCTGCAGAGCACCACTGACTATTATTATTGGGCTTATTAGTTCCTATTTTAACAATGTTTGTAAAAAAAAAAAAAAAAAACACGGAGGCATTTATTTTAAGTTAATATTATTATTGCATCACTCTGGAAAAAGATGTCTGCTAAATAAATATTCATTAAAACTATTAAAATGAGAAAATACAGTATCAGTCTGTTTTGTTGTTCAATCACTGGGTTCTCTTTCCTACATGGGTAAAACAAGAAGGAGCACAAATTATCACCAAAAGCCTCAATCTGCAGATTAAGTAAGGAAATACAGGAAATAGCTTCATCTACATACTTTGGCAGGCCACTCAGCCAGTTATATAAACAACATTTTGAGTCAGTTATGCCCATTAATGTCTCATGATGTTCAAGCAAACTGCCCCCGGAAAGGGAATGTGACTCGTATTACAGCCAGAAACTCAGTCCATAAAAATGTCTTGTCGTCTGGAGTGGATTAGCCCGGGTTTGCTAAAGCAATGAGGTGTTTGGTTATTATGTGTTTTGGGAACTTCTCAGCTCCTCGAAGGTCCGACTGAGCCAACATTGCACAAAGCAGAAAATGAGGTAAACACTGATGTCCTGGCCAAAGGCGGGCCGCAATCTCCTCTCTGATGTTTTTCATATTTTCCGACGCAGTGGGCAATTTCTGATTATTTTAAATGCATTTCAAAGCAGAAGTTGTGCACATGACCCCTCTGTGTCCACAGTTTTGGGACATTTCTGAAAGACACATGATTGATATTGTTAAAATACAGACGATGGTCCAGCTGAAGCATGTAAATTAACAAGACTGGATCAGAACACTGGTAGAGGCCTCCACTAACTCCCTTATATCTATAGACAGTCATTATATAAGCTCAATTTACTCATTGCTAGTCAATTCCATTTTATCCTGCTTGGTCCTTCTTGGGTGTCAGTACAGTAATCAAGAAAATGTGTATGCAAATAGGTTTTAGAAGTTAAACCTTAAAAGGCAAACTGTAGAAACAATGCCAAAATGCTTTCTGCAAAGTGCATGTCCACTTACAAGTATTTCCTTAATTTGTCTGTATTACACTACATCATAGTACTGATAAATGTGTAAGTTTTACTGCAAAATAACATGGACGTGAATATTATTTTAATCTTTATTTAGTATTACTGTTTGAGCCAAATGCGTTTAAGCATAAACTATGCCTTTATTATTTAGTATGTATGTACTTATTTGCAGAGCTGGGTAGTAACTGATTACATGGATTACATTAATCAGATTCCAAAAATTAAGTACTTGTAATTAGATGAAAATAAAATACTCCTAATCAAACTACAGTAACTTTTTTTTTTATTGATTACATGATTACAATAGCAAAATATTATTCAAAATTTGTTGATTCTCCCTAATTCCCCTTTTTCACGTTTTAAATGTTCCTTTCTAAAATATCTTAGCGCTTACACTCAGAAAGTCTTCCAGGTTTGTGGACATTCACACAAAGACCAGTCACAGTCAGGTGGCTACACGACATCTGACCACTGGATTCACAAAAATCATTTCAGGTTTAAGAAATGTTTCGACAATGCATCAGCTGCTGATGGACACATACATTTTTATTTGAATTAGGTTATTTAACCATGTCATTTGGGAGGCTTTTTTTCTTTCAAACACATTAAAATGCACAAACTCATGTTATTTCTTATTTGCATGATGCAGGCATGTCAACCAAACCTCTAAACTCTCATGCATCCTGCAGTTCCTCTACGAGCCCGGGAAGCCTTGATGTATCTTTCAATTTATGTGCACTTCATGTTGTTAATGATAACAAAATGGAATATATATTTTCTCTCTCTCTCTCTCTCTCTCTCTCTCTCTCTCTCTCTATATATATATATATATATGGTAAAAGATTATCCTATTTCAATCAATGTGATAAATGAGTTTGGTCAAAAGGTATCTAATCCGAAAATAGTCTGATTATATTACCTAAAATGTGTAATGTCATTTATTACGTTACTAACTACAATTTTTGTCATGTGATTTGGAATCAGTAACAGGCTATAATTTTCAAGTAATCTACCCAGCTCTGTTTGTTTGTTTGTTGTTAAAATAGGAATATATTCCATGTACAATCTTCCATAATTATGGAATAATTAAAAGTAGTTTTAAATTGAATAATCCTGTCACTGAAATTGTATTTTCATATATATATATATATATATATATATATATATATATATATATATATATATATATATATATATATATATATATGATAGTGACTGAAGGGCTCCTATAGTACCGGAAGTCTATTTACAGTAGAAGAACCACAATTCCCAGAAGGCGCCGGGGTTTTCAGTTACTGTGGAAATGGGGGGGAAGGGAAGCTGAGATTGGAGGGAGAGAAACCGAGGTAAAAATTATAACTCATAATTTAATAAGTATCATTCTAGCAACGACACAAATGCGTAATTAGCGGTTAAGAAAGTAACGCTACACTGATAGCACGTCTTGGTGGGTCCTGTGTCGTAAAAGACTCAATACAGGCAAGTTAGCTAAGCTAGAAGCGAGAGATTGAGGCAGTTTAGCTGCACAGACGCTTCAGCACTCACTGACTGCTCTGTGACAGTAAATAACCATATTTCGAGCAGAAATCACTACAGTAACAGCAGGACTTGAGTGCAGAGGTAAACGCGAGCTCTTCGACTCACTCGTTGAACTTGAAGGGAATGAGGAGGAGGGAGGGCTGAAACCCACCGTTATTTGCGGCAGAAATAACTGTTATTATGTGAGTAACGTTAAGTTGGTCAGTTTTCTGTTGGTCTGTATCATTATTAGCCGTCAGATAAATCTCCTTTGTTCAATACATGCAACTGGATTCGCAGTTGCTTAAGTAAAACACGTGTAACGTTAAATGAACGCTGTCGTGTCTCCATAAAGTGTTTAATGTATCTTTTGTAAAGCTGTTTGACAGTTCACTGGATGCTGTCATAATACATTCCTACTGTGCTGCATCTGGAGCTGAGGTTTCATATCTGATATCCAGTTCAGCGTTAATTATCGATTAATACTTTGGCTTTTGAGTCGTCTGTCTTTTGTGTTTATTATTATTACGTTTAGTTAGTTCAGATTTCGTGAGTCAGGATGTAGATGACGTCACCTCCCAGCCTTTCTCTGCTTATGCATGCATTAGATTCAGTTTTCCGTCGTATAAAGACTGGCTGCTCATTAAAGGCATTGCAAAACGAAAGGGAGCGTTTGAGATGTCATCTGTGGTGATTGATGATCGTATTGCAGGTCTCCATTTATTTCGATCTCAAAGGGATGCGGTCTTGATCAGGTGACGTCATTGCCTCTCGGATGCTTGCCCATTTTCTGTGCAGCGCTCCGTTGCATTGCTCCATAATGAAATCTGGAAAGTGCATGCATTCCTTTAAATTGTGCACACGTTGATGTTTGTATTGCATATGCATTTTAAAGTAGTAATTGCAATTAGATTATTATTTCATTTGCATAACTCTAATACTTACGATTTTGTATCCTACAGAGACTCATTCAGATGTTGTCGGTGGAAAGCCACGGAGAGTTTATGAAAAGATGCTTACTATCCCTCCAAGCCATCAGTAGACTCCCTTTTTAATGACAGACCCTTGTAATAACCATCCCGTCCTCCCAAGTCTGAATTTCGTTCTGCTTTCACTGAGATTTCATCAGAGATTTCGTCTTCAAAACAGAGCACTGACAGCTTTATCACTGCTGTACCCAATCCGTTTGTGATATCTACTCCATTTGCAACGCTCCAGTCTCATATAAGTGGACTTACAGCTGGCACAGGCCCTGTACAGTTATTACTCGACGGACTTGAGAAATCCATCTCCCACAAGGCCGTCACGATTCACAACTTGCTGCACGATCCCACTAGAAACTAACCTCAGGTCTGTTACTATTCAAATTATACTTTTGCTCCTTGGCACCAACTCTGTTTCTACCAGCCCCTCTCTGAATCTCCAGAAGCAGCACAGTTAAACAATGCACTACTGAAAGCTCTTCTGCTGTTTTAGTCTTGATCCACGCTTGTAGGACCAGGAGCAGGTGCTTCTGAAAGCGTTCCAAGTGCCAAGAACCATGAGTGTCCAGTGGGCATTGTTTACAATTGGTCTAGTCCACAGGATGGGTGGACAGTAGGGACAGCGAGACGGTGGACTCATGTCATGGAAGGGGTTGTTGCAGTCGCAGTAAATACAGAGGTATGTATGACATCCCTACCTAGAGCACTTCTATACTGCATTACACTCCTACAGGTTATCATAAAATTATATTATATTATTATATTATATTAAAATCACAAATTAGATCTGCTCAATATCTCAGCTGTTCAGCTAGACAACAGGATTAAATTAATGATAAATTTGTACTTCTGGTGTCCTGCTTCTTAGGTTGTACATTATTGATGAAAATCATCTCTCTCTCTCGATCTCTATATATTTTTTTTTCCTTTTTTTTTGAAAATGGTAATTAAAACAATATTTTACTGAGTGTGTTTTTGTGCTGATACCTTGGCTGGTTTAGGCCCATAATGGGTGAATAAATATGACACTAAATCCACCAGTAGGTGTTGGCAAGTCCTTGTCTCAAGGAGTGATTAATTCAATCATTCATTCAAATGATTCGTTCAATCAAAAGTATTTGCGCAGAGCTGATCCTCCCTATACCCAAAGTATACATGTTTTGTAGGGCCCTTTAAACTAGAGGGGGTGCCCTTGCGCTCAACCATTATTTAAAGGGTACATAACATACACAGTTTCACCTAATCTCATGTTAATCTTGAGTACCTATAGAGTAGTACTGCATCCTTCATATATCCAAGAAGTCATAAGCTTTATCATATTTGTAAGAGAAAAATACAGCTTTCCAATTCTTTCTGGAAAAAGCCGAGCCGCTGGATGCGTGCCGTGGGTGGAGCTATAATACTGATGTTTCGTGTTGTTTCCATTAACATATATTCACTTATGTGCGGATTTCCCAAAATAATACAGAAATCTGATGCAATTGTACTTACATGAATGGGGTCTTTTATCACAGGGACAGCGCCATGTTTTAATAGCAAAAGATGTGCTAATCCAGCGTCGACTTGAGCCTCGTTTATAAAACATTCTTCACTGAAATGACCAGAACACACAAACGCACTTGATACACTCCAGTTGCTGCCTGGAAAAACCAACTGCATCCACTGTTCATGTAATGCTGGGTTCTTGGAGAAGCTGAACACAGTAAACTTTCCCTCACATCCAAAAACACACTTATTTGGAGACATTCTTGAAAGATTTTGAAGCGTGTTGATGTGCGCGGTCTCGCTCTCAGTAGGGATGGGTATCGTTAAGGTTTTAACGGTATTACTACTCTTAACTATACTGCTTAACGGTCCGGTACTTAACGGTATTCTTATCGGTACTTTGTGTTGTGTTACTTTGTGTTGTGTTAGGCAGTCGAAAACTTTGCATTTCTCTGTCTGCACATAATGCACTTTTGAAAGATGCTTTGACAGATTGCTTGTGTTTCCTCCCTTACATGCAAAAATGTTGTTGCACTTATGACAACCAGCGTTGTCTGCATCTACTCTAGTAAAGTATAACCACACTTTGGAACGTTTTGCTGTCTCCGCCATCGTACCTCTTTGTATTAAGCAGGAGTTTTCGTCCTGTAAGGGGCCGTTCACATATCACGTCTAAAAGCGCGTGGAAAATGCTAGGCACATCGCTTTCTGACCCACCCCCCACCCCCCCCCCCCCCAGTGCTCAAAAGACGCAATATGTGAACGGCCCCTTATGCATGTGTGTGCGCCGCACTCGTTCTTGTTGTGTGTGTGTGACTGATAGACAGACTCCGCGGCCCGCATGAGAGATCTCGCAGATTTCACAGACAAACGTCTTAATAATATCGCAAATTAGAAATGTTTGGTGAGATAAAATGTGCACGATAACATTATTAAGCAAATCTCTTTGCCATCATCACTCTTTATTATTAAGCGGGAGTTTTCATACTGTTATGTCTGTGCGTGCACCGCGCTCGTTGTGGTGTGTGTGTGTGTGACTGACAGACAGGCTCTGCGGCGCGCATGAGAGATCTCGCAGATCTCACAGACAAACGTCTTAATATGATCGCACATTAGAAATGTTTGGTGAGATAAAATGTGCACGATAACATTATTAAGCAAAAATACATAGTACATACATTTTTTCCCCTCCAGTACCGAAAGCAGAACCAATACCGTCAGATCTTATTGATACTGTTGTCTTTCATAATTTAGCCCCGGGGCCATTTTAATACCGGGTTTCGGTACCCATCCCTAGCCCTCAGCGGGTGCGCTTTTCAGACAGAAATGCTCGTTTTAAGGAGTTCAGCTCTATGTTCCGCTCTTGTCTTCATCATTAGATCCACGATCGAAAAAAAAACAGCCGAAACTTGTACCAACCCGGAAGTAAGATTTTCGGCACAGAAATTCTCAGTCATTCTTCTAAATTATTTTTTACAACTTTGGCCATGTTTAGCATGAGAATCCATCTCTTTAACACTGTGAACAACTCTGAATACACAAAAAACCATTGTACCCCCCCTTTAATATAGGGCTGCACGATTAATCGTACTTTGATCTCGATAACGATATCCACCTTTCTCGATTAATTAAATAATCATCACGATATTGGCCGGCTGGTTATTTATCCTGAACCGTGTTTTTAATTTGGCATTTGTGTTATCTTTCATTGCTAACAAGTCTTCACTAGCTTTAATCCCCAAAATAGAGTTTCTCTCCTTTAAGGATACACTTTCTTCCCGGTTAATTCGTGCAATCTGGCAACCCTGTGCACGCTCACTGATGGCGGATCAAGCGCTGATGATACAAGCTTAGCGATCTCTCCACCGCGATATTCTGCTTCCATGAAAGTGTCATATAAGACAATGTGTTTTTTCACAAGCCATTTGTACTGTTTGTGTTACCAAATGTGCCATGATCAAACTTTCACTGAGTTTCAATAATGCATCTTTTGTGTTTGAGTAATAAATGCGCTTTTCCTAGCTGTGACAATACAATGAGGAGAAATGCACATGAATTGGAATTGTTGGAATTTATATTAAGAGTTTTAAAGTTTTCACCAGTTTTCGTGTTGAAAATGGCATGGCAATGTTAGTTTTCAGTGTGTATTAACGATCTTTGAGCAAATCTACTGTGTGATCTGAGTGGCTTTTTCCCATTAGCGAACAAATTGTCACTTAGAAAATGTAATGTGAATACAAATGACAAAACACTAACCAAAACCATGAGTTTTGTATTATCATAGTTGGTTAAATGAAATCAGTGGAGGTTGGTTAAAGGACACATAAGATGTTATTGCATTTCCCTGCTGAATGAAAAAACCCTCTAGAACCAGCCTAAGCTGGTTGACTGATTTATTTGTTCATCCAGCCCGGTCTTTGCTTGTCAGAAGGCCGGTTTTATAGGGGTTTTGACCACTTCCTTGGCTGGTCAGGCTGGAAGACCAGCTGGAACAACCAGCTAAATTTAGGCTGGTTTTAGCAATTCTTTTTATGCAGGATAGAATAATCATTATTAGTAATCGTGATTATAATTTAAATCAAAATAATCTGGATTATCAGTTTAACTGTTATCGTGCAGCCCTAATTTAATATTAGTTTTGGTTTTGGCCAGCGGTTATGAAAACACGAATGTTCTTTTTTTTAATGCGGTGCACTTTTGCACTTTCTATGTAACATCCAAATCAGTCAAACCATGTAACATGACTGTCATATACCGTCTCTTGGCGTTCTTGCTCGCTACTATAAAATGAGTTAAATTCGCACTGAGCCGCAAAAGAGACAATTTCCCAAAGTGCTTTCCGTGAGTGAAATTCGAGACAGACTGAAACATGGACAAATATTGGCTACTTTGTGCTTTGTATATGTCAAAATGTCTGTCTTGGTGAGTTTTCAAATAGTTTTTTATTAACAATTCCCCCCTCCCCCTCTTCCCTCCTTCCCCCATTACTTAGGGCCCCCAAAAGTCTGGGATCGTCTCTGAATTTGCGAGTGACATTTTTGCTGAGATCGTCACTGGTGACTAGGGGTGGCCCGGTTCAACTTTTTCAGAGTTCGGTTTGTTTCACAGTTTTAAAGTCACGGTTTTGGTACAGTTCGGTATGTGCTATGTTTATGGAAAAACTAGAGTAAAGATACAAACAATAAACAGTGATTTTCATTTTTTTTTTTTTTTTTTTTTAGGTAGGTCTAGCATACATTTTTAGGTACAGAAATCGAATAAAGTAATCAAATGTAAAACAGCATAGCATATTGGATTGTATAAATTAAAGAAGATCCTTTATTAAAGCTACAAAAGCTTTTGAATCAACAGCAGTGAGTGATTCTTCATTGTTGCTGTTCGATTAATATAAAGACTGTCACTTTAAGAGAATGCTCTGATACAGTAGGCCTACGTTCAGCCTGCTACTATGTCTGCTGTAGGATACTTGCCAAGACGAGCATTTTGATATAATTTTTGTGTGAATTTGTCCATTTAAACACAATACTTCAGAGTAGGGCTGTAGCTATCGAATATTTTAGTAATCGATTACTCTACCAAAAATTCCATCGATTAATCGAGTAATCAGATAAAATGTGTTTTTGCTTAAGTGCAATATTAATTATGCAAGAGTAAATAAGACTCCTGGGTCTCTTAAAATGAACAACTAGATTCCTTTTTTAGAAATTTTTATTTTTTAAATGCATAGAATGCAATGCATAAATAAAAATAAACATTTAATTATTACCCATTGTTTCTCTGTCTGTACTTGTACTGTGAACAATGACAATAAAGTTGAGAGATGAATTAAGTGCATTTAAGTGCCATTCAGTTGGGGGTTTAAAGCATTTTCTGAGATGCACATTAAACATTAAACACATAAAACATGAATTTAATTTATCTTTTAATTATTGAAAATTAACTTAACTTTTTGGTAAACAAAGGGGATTTACTATAAAAAAAATAAAACATGGAAGAAATGTTCTGCTGAACAATAGTCTTTAACCGGACTTTTATTTTGACGGGTTGACGTACCTTTACAGTTCTGTGTATGTGATGTGCCGCTAGTTTTACTCAAATCAAACAGTCAAATGCTCATAAAGTGACTGTCAGAGCAGTTCTGGAGATGTTGTTCTAATTTAGTGAGACATCTGAAATCACAGTGAGCGTCACGTGCGCTTCAGTGTGTGTTAATAAATGGAGACGCGCTAATGTCTTTAATGTCTTTGTGGACATTAAAATTATTGTTAACAATTCTCGTTAATAATTGATATTGATATGGCTTCTTATTATCGTGATCTTTAGTCTATCAGGGGTCGGCAACTTATGACATGCGTGCAAACAGAGGCACGCAGAGAGATAATCGCTGGCACGCGAGCAATAGGAAAAACTGCATACTGCCCTACATTTTGAGGTAATAACTTCTCATAGTCACACAACCTGTTAGGAGCTATAAATACCATTAAAGTGTGAGAATTAATTTGCGCTAGTTTACAGATGCATGCGCGAATGCTGCACATATTAGGCGCTTCAGATCAAAGCCTCAGTGGTCTAACTCAAAGCTCATCAATGTCAAAATTACTGAGATTGCCAATCAAATCAAAGTAGGCGGGTTTTACTGTTACAGTTTAATGTTAAAGAGAGCAAGGTAAGATTCTGCAAATTGTTTAATATTAGTCAACTTTTAATAATACATTTTACGATTTTAGAAATGTTAAATGACCTACAGCTATATCCAGTGAAGAAAAATTTTCTCAAATATGGCCATTTTGAGAGAGAGAGAGACTTGTGTAAATTGTCTGCGTCTGTCTCTCTCTACAAACAATGAAGCGATTTTGCCCCCTTGTTGTTGAGATTATGTAGCGAATTAGTATCACTTAATAAAAGTCAGCACTGACAAGTTTATGAGCTTCTGAATGTTATTTTTCGCACAGCGTGATCTCAGACAGAGCCAATTTATAGGAGACATGCCACTTATCAATTGTCAATTGTCAATCCTCAATACATCTATACAAAGAAAACCTGTAACTGCAAAGGTGGCGGTTGTATGCACATGTCCCGCCCCTCCCGCTGGAAAGCCAATCATCTGCTTTTAACAGTCAAGCCGGGAAACATTTAAGCCTATCGTCTGGTTCCACTGACGTATGCGCACAATTGAGGAACCCTTGCGCGTGCGTAGTAAAAGTATAACCTGTGGGGAAAATGGCATTTTAAACCTTATTTTGAGGCAAAGTCGTCAAAATTTTACAGCGATTTTTATCATATTTCACTGCTGTTTCTATACATGCGGTTTTTATGTCCCGGTGACCAGTGAAAGTGCAGTTCTGACTCTTTGCCCATTCATTTAGATAGGAGCCTGGTCTTGTTAGACTGAAGCAGCTGTCCGGAGGCGTTGCCAAGATGGCGGCCGAGTGGCACGATATGCCTAAAAGGACTTTGTCTCAGATCTCTGTGTGCGAGTGGTGTGTGTGTGTGTGTGTGTGTGTTGCACAGTGGAAAAATTAAAAATGGTACATCATGCCGAAAAGGTTGCCGACCCCTGGTCTACATGCTGTGAACTGTTAATGTGTGAGGTTCATATTATTTGTAGCACACTTGCTGTCCAATAATCGCATTAGCTTTGTGCTCTGTTACCTTTTAAAAAACAAAGCAATCAGCTTTAAAATGTGGCATGAGCGATAGTTTTAGCGCCTCAGTTCAAGCGGCAGGTGAACCCATCATATCTTTCTCTTTACTATTATAGGGCAAAATAAACATGAATGGACATCAAAAGGTATATGAGAAAATTGTCCAACTTACTAAAATATCTCATGTAATCACTCATTCATTGTTTCAAACTGCGGAAAATATGTAAAGCTTGTAAACCACATAACTGGTAACAATACATTTTTATTTATTTACCTCAGAATAACCATTAGGTGTCCATAATCTTATTATTCAGCTAGGAAAAATAACTATAAAGAAGAGCATTTAGCTTAATATATGTGCCTATATTGCATATTCATAGTTTTACTTAACCTGTTTTCTAAATGATAAGAAAGAATACAAGCAGCTAAAGATAAAATTCAACACCTTCTGTATAATTTTATGATGGATGTGTAGAGGACCAATGCCAGCATTTATAGAATGCATTGAGGAGGAGCCCAAACTACACTCAAGGGCCAAGTGATTCTGACATAGTCTAGATTCTGTGTAATAAACAATCTAGAGCTATTATTTTTCCTGTTGACTAATCTAACGATTATTTTTTCGATTAGTCGACTACTCTAACGATTATTTTTATTACAATAAATAATTAATCTAATGTTCTTTTTTTGATTAGCTAATGAATCCTTTGGATAACTTTACAAAAAAATATAAGTACAACTTCTAATATAATATTTCAACTTTTATTCATTTTCAACCAATGTGGTTGAAGTTTTTACAGTATACAAAAATAAAGAGGCAAAGAAAATTATTTTACTATGGTTAATATGAGTTTATTGATAGCGTTTATAATTAAACCACAGTAGTCACAAATTTACAGTTGTCTGAGACGTCATTAAATGTTCTTTAGCATCACAAACCATAATGTAGTCAGGGTTCTGCTATGGTTTAGCATGGTTTCCAGAGATCTGGAGCTGATTCGGGGTAGCTCGGTGGTCTGTGACTGTTGTCTTTTGCGCGCTCAAGTTCATTAATTCCAATGTAGGCACATGGTATGCGCGCTCATAATGGAAGCGACGCGGTCAAGAACTAACCAATCAGCTTCATCCTTTCCCGTAACAACGTTGAAAGCTCAGCTAAGATGAAGGAACAGCTGATCATAGCTTTATATTTATATATTTGAAAGAAATTTAGTAGCAGAGCTGCTGCAAGCGATTTTTAGTGCTGCAAATCCATTTATCCTTTGCTGAAATTTCCGCGTCTTCATGGAGAGAGCACGTCATGGTTGCTTAGCAGCAGCAGGCGCCCCAGGGGCGCATCAGCCCGAGCGCTTTGGAAAGAAGGCAAAAGTGGCGCGCCTAGCGTTTTCCACGCCTTTTTAGGCGCAATATGTGAACGGCCCCTAACGTGTGTTCGAAACCGCACCAACACAGACTTACTTTATTTTTATTTTATCCTTACTTTAGCCGCTACGGGTGATCATACCAATAACTTGTAATCTTTACAAGAAAATCAGAATCATGCAATGAGCAAATCTGCGTTTATTAGACACTACATAATATCACATCAGTTTGTGCTTTTAGAATCGCCGAATCTGCTGTGGTCGTTCCATCACATCTGCAGCAGAGACCTGAACCAGGAAGTTGGTCACCAGATCACAGGGTAACCAGTTAAACCGTAACACCGGAGAGCGCCATGATGTTTTCCTCTGAGGTGCTCGTGCATCGCAGTTGTGCTGCCGTGATGCATCATATCGGTTTTGCAAAGGGAACAAATTGCCATTTTATTTGGCCTCTGTTTAAAGTATTCCCATACTAGGGCTGTAGCTATCGAATATTTTAGTAATCGAGTATTCTACCAAAAATTCCAGTGCAGTCCTTCCTATCTCTCGGTATCTGCAAAATCCAATATCACTCGACCTCTAATCACAATACTTGTGTCAGGATACAATATTACAGTGATTTTAAATATATTACGATATTCTGCGATCTATTGCGATATTACAGTGCAATTTGTACAAAAAAGTTGTTCTAAACCTAACAGGTGTGACACAGCTGCTATACCATCCTTTACACCTCCTCTCTTTGTTTTACCCTGGGAGCAAAGAGCACAGAGGGAATTTCACAACATGGCAACTACACTGACAAGGGAGATCTAGTCTAAATTATTAGCACTGTACACTGCAAATAATTTAGTCTGTTTGTTAGTGCAGTATTGAAGTTTTTCCGTCTGAAACTTGGCAGGTGTGGTGCCTTGATATACATGAAAATTCAAGGTACTTACACAAATTTAAATGGTGTGCACTAAAAGAAATGTGCACAGTTGTGAATTCAGTTTGCAGTTTAAATTGGATGTGCTTCAATAGAATTCATTTAAGTTTAATTCTAAACATTTGTGGTAGCTTTTCAAAAACATAAGGTAAGGAATGATATTAGCAACAAAAATATTTTGAGATATATATTTATTTATTTTACAGCGTTTCCTCTTGGATTTTTTCCAGCTGTGGTGGCAGGACTGTTTCCCATGGGGCATCCTCCCCCTGGTTGTTAAATCTCCCCACCCAAGAATAATGTGAATAAATTCAGAATTTAATTTATTTTAACTAAAAAAAGACAGTAAACAGTAAGTAATAAAATAAAAACAAATGTGATGCAGTACATTTGACAAAAATATATGACAAGTTTTCCAGGTAGGTCTAACAATATTATTTAGGTACAGAATTACTACAGAAACTAAACTCAACTGTAAAAAAAAACAAACAAACAAAAAAAAACAATTCAACTGTAGAATAACACTGGGTAGTCTTCACTGTATAAATACACAGTAATGAGACATGTCCTCATTCATGGATCTAATATACTGTTACACATGTATCACAAATGGCACTCTGCAAGATGTCTGTTAAAGATCACTTCATCTGGAAAGCATCTGCTGTGCACAAACATCTTATAGACATTTTCATAAAATCATAAACATCTTAAAGACATTTTCTCTTTTTGCACTTGAATGGCTTAAAATAGTGATTTGAAGGTTCAAAAAGGTTTGTTTCTCCCATCACTAGCTAAAAGTCACTTGAATGTTTAAATGTGCAAGACTTAAAAGCTTATTTTACATTATGTTGTCTGTCATTTACATTATAACGCAGAATTATGCGCATATACCTGTGCCAAAATTTAAGCCCTGCTCAGTCTCCTCCGCTAATTCCTCGACTGTGAATGATGGTGAGTGGCGTCACTATGATGTCACTGAGAAGCTGAAACCGTGGCGGGGATGATTTTTTTGTTTGGCAGAATGAATGTAGCAGAAACAGTATTATATATGTATTTTTGATTGATTTCTTTTAGGGATTGAATGGTTATCCACAAGAACGTAAACAGACCGAGGATCTCACCAAGGGGCACCTCAAATGCACAACTGTGAGAACACACTGCTAAAATATGTTCAGTGAAACCTGGTCTTGTGAATATCTGCATGCATTACGGTTGCTTCCCGTTGATGTCTTTCATATTTTTTATATAGATCCTAAATGGACTGACTCCAGCTAATGGCATCAAAGACAGTGGCAGCTTGAATGGCAACCCTTATCTCAAAACTGTCCCAGTGGGTATTTCTAACAGTCACGTGATGTTGTGTGTTCCTGGTTTGAATAGCGATGGTAATGGTGTGAATTTTTGGTTGTGTAGATCTCAGCGCTGAAACAGAATGGACTCTTACAGTCTCTGGCAGCAGGAGGCAATCAGACTAAAACAGAAGGTAAAGACTTCATCAACCAGACACATTGTTGCACAGAAGGATGTCAGTAGTTCAGCAGTTCAACAACAATGTGTGTGTGTAATCTTGTCTGTCTAGAGGTGAGCTTGGAGGTGGAGCGAGCACAAGAGGAGTGGGATGCCCTGGAGAGCATCCAACCAGGTGAGACCAATTACCTTGTCACCATGGAAACAACATCCCGTCAGCGTGGATACGGAGCACATTACGTCACCGTGACTAAGCATACGCCCTTACCCTGGAGAGATGTCATCACCTCCTTGGCTAAAATAGATGCATTATGTCATTCTGAATAATTGGCTTAAAAAATTTTATTATCTGTGCATCTCTAAATTAAACTGTAATTTAAAGGAAGGAAAACTAAAACAATTTTAATAAAATTTTTGGCAGGAACTTTCAGACTTATACAATCAAACCAAAAATTATTCAGACACCAGATATAATCAATTGATTCTAATAGATTTTGAAGTTAGCATGCTGCAAAGCTAACAGTCAGCTTGTCAGGCATGAAGCAGGTCACATTTCTTGAACTGTTTCCCTGTTTTCACGGCTTTCCGTGTTTTCACTGTTATACAGCAGGAAGCGCTATTACACATCTTCTGAAAGAGTACTGAATGTCTGGATCAAAACACAGTGAAGAAGAAGCAGAAACAAGCGATTGCATATGTAAGCAGATGCATATGCAAAATAACGCGATCGTCAAACATTAAACAGCAGTCAAATCAAAACTGCCTAACGTTACCGATTGAAATGACAATCCATGAAGCTCTATAGGACTGTGCAAGCATTGGCGGGGGTTGATGGAAGCGATCTACTCCATCAAATATTGTTTTAAATACAAAAATACAGTTTTATCTATATCTTTTCAATATTTTGGTGTTCAAAACCTTTATGACATCGACTTATAATTACTGCAAACACATGGTTAATCCAGACATTTCTTAAGATAATTTACGTACTCGTAACATGCAAATATGAAAATGGGGCCTAGCAGAGGATCAGTTCCACACATCTAGTCAGAAATTATGTTAAGTTTCACAAGTCTTCAGTACACACAAAAAAAAGCTTCATTTTGAAATAACCATCGCTGTATTCTGATATTCCAGACTGAACCATGTTCAGCAAATATACTTTTTTTGGTAATTTGTCGGTAAACTGTGTTTTTCTTGTAGTTTTTGCTGAGGATCTCACTCCATCACCGCTGATCTCCTTCAATGAGGCTTTGCAGCATTTTCAGACCTCTGATCTTGGAGACTTGCTTGTGAGTTTATTTAAAGTAACTACACTATGACTACATTCACACATCAGAATAATATGGCTGACTCACTTTCTTTTTTTCTTTATACTTTCTCTTCACTATTAGAAGAACATTCAGCCCACCATTCCCAGGACTGGATTGGCCGCCATCACCCATTTCCTGTTCGGTCCTCCACGGCTACACAAAGACCTTGTAGAGGAGAGAGACTTAGTGTTTGCCATCGCACAGTGTGAGTAAAACATATGACTTGACAAATCAAGTAGCTACATGCTTTGTAGGCATGGATTTTCAGGACCCCTTTAAGTTGTTCAGACGGCTACCAGAGTAACTGCCTAAATGTCTTGTGTGTGATGTCTGTGTTTTGTGATTCTGTAGGTTCTCTGGATAATGGCCAGTCAGTCCACATGCGTGTACTCCAGACCATCTACAGGAAGTTGACCTGCACTCGAGCTGACTGCCCTCGCTATGGACCACACTGGGAGAACGTGGGCTTTCAAGGTACCTCAAATAAGTCTAAAGATCAAAACAAAAAAATCAGTAATTAATTTATTTATTTTCTTGATCTTATGAAATACAAGTCACCCGTTTGTAATATTTGTTTTTGTGTGTCTTTCATACTTCCAGGTGCAGACCCTGCTACAGATCTGAGGGGAACTGGTTTTCTGGGCCTGATGCACACGCTCTACTTCGTCATGGACCCAGAGATTCTACCACTTGCTAGAGAAATCTACAAACTCTCTCAGCATCCAGTCCAGGTGATGCAAAACACAGTCAGATATATACTTGCTACATTTTATAAAAAAATTGTTAACATTTACAATACCATTTGTTTTCATTTTTAACACATGCAGAATTTTCCCTTCTGTGTGATGTCAATCAACATGACACGAATTGCCCTGCATGCTCTCAGGGAGGAAGTGCTGTCCAAGTAAGTAATTTCACAATCATATGAAATTACAATTTTTCCTTTCTCTGAGTGTTACAAGCATTTGATGCATAAAGAAGATCTGTAAAGTTGCAAAGTCTCAAATTCAAAGAGATATTCTTTCTAAAAGTTAAGACTCGTCCACACCCCCCTAAAACAAAACAAATGTTCACGTAAAGAAAGAAGCTGTACCTTTTATTCTTGTTGGGTGTTGTTGTTGCTGCTGTCCCCTTGTCGTATAGACGCTGTGTGTTTCTCAAACCCGCCCGCCCGCCTCTGCTCACTCAAGCTGGCCTCCACTCACTCCACTGACTCCAGGCCGCGGTGTGTGACGCTGTTTCGTTGAGAAAGCAAAACTGCTTTGTTTGTCCTTCCAAAAGAGGACACGACTAGAAATCATGTTTATATCAATTTTATAACTCGTCGGTTTTATGCGTTTAAATCTACGCGTTTCAGGAGGCGGGGCATAGAGGAGAAAAAAAATATTGTACAGTATGTGGAAAACAATGTAGTTTTTTTTTTTTTTTACTTTAAACCACATAAACACATTTCATTGGACCAAATTTTTTGAGCATCATCATATGACCCCTTTAACAGGCATTTATTTCGTATACTGTTGATTACATACTGTCAAGCTTTGAAATTATTTGGGTGTTTTTTCCCTCAGTCTGAGGTATCCGCTGTAACCTTTCATAACCATGTTGTTGCTTTGTGATGTCATATAGGGAGTGTAACCGAAGGCAGCAGGTCGTGGCAGTGCTGAACGACTTTTATGTTGCAACGTTCCTGTACCTCTATCAGGTGTGGAAGAGCCAGCAGAAAACCATCTCTGACTCCGGCCATGTACTCAAAGGTGACTTTTCAGTTACAAATGTACAGTGTTTTGTATTTTTTTGTGACTTTCAGCATTGATTTGAATTGACACTTTCATTTGGTCAAAATCATTTGAAAGTGCCATGATTTACTTAATTTTTTTTTACCCTTAAAGTCCATTTAATGCTAGTAAAGGTTTGCAGCAAAAAGTATTTCACACTCTCAATTACACCTAAAATGAAACAAGCAACTGTTTCTTTAAGAACGGTTTCTTTAATTAAAATTTTTTTCTAACTCTATCTTTAAGAAATGCTATATACTGAATAGATGTTGAGATTCTAACAGTATTATTCAAGTATAAAAAATACTACAGAAATTAATCTCTTTAGTATTCACTCTATGAATTAAACTAATGACTCACTATGTCTCCATTAATTCATGCATGTTACTTATTTAATGTTTATATATTTTAAGATATTTAAAGGTAATTAATTGCAATTAATTACTTTTTTTGCATTTTAAGATGATTATTAACTGATAAAGCAAATCCATGTTTCGAGTTCAATGCATTGGCAAATTTTGTAATCAGTACATCAAGAAATTGAATTAATTGTTGCACCCTTAGGTGAAATGCCAAAGTGAGAGCTCATGTGCGAATGTTCTCATGATGGTGATGTCACCTTGCCTTGTTTTTCAATACCATAAGTTGTATAGGTCAGGTTTGTCCAATCTTTTTCCTTAAGAGATCTACCATCCTGCAAAGTTTAGCTCCAACCCTCACTTGAACCAGCTAATTAATCTCTTCAGTAGCTCTTGATAAATGCAGACAGCTGGTTTTGGAGCAGGACTGGAACTGAAGTCTGCTGGTAGGTAGATCTCCAGGAACAGGATTGGGCAGCCCTGGTGTAGATGAACTGGATTAAAAGTTTTGAGTTTAACATTAGAGTGTATAAATGAAAAGGCCTGTCTTTGTCTCTTTCTGCTCTGTGATGCACAGAAGTTGAGCTCTTCGCTAAGAAGAACCCCAAGCAGATTCTCAAACGTCTCGAAGGTTACCTGAAGGAGAGACGTGACGGGACAGGACACCGAACATCACCTGACTCACTATCGTATAGCAACCCTTCACCTGGTGACACTGGGTCTCGAGCGGGGAGTCAGGGCGGGAAGGAGGACAAAGAGATGAACTTCACCGGAGTGTGTGAGCTGCCACCTGAGATGGAGGGCGAGGCGAGACTCATCTGAGAGACCGAGAGGGATTCGATTTGTACAGTCTCAGCTATCTCTTGTGCTCGAAGTTTGTTGTTCTCTCTGTTTCTTGGTTTCTTTTCTGTCCTTTCATGCTTAAGTACACTCAGAAACAAGTCTGTGTTGTAACTGTAGTCGCTTAAAATATTGGCTCTTCTATAGAAAAGACTAAATTTAGTTGCCAAGTTGAAAAGGAGAATCTCAAAATTAACTGGCTCAGTGGCAGCAGTTGTTTTGAACTTGTCAAGAAGAAAGAGACGCAGTTTACAGGCCTCAAGGGTGTGCAGTTGGAGAGGAGATGGCTGCAGAAGCCAGCCAGCACCTTACCCACTAATGTGGTATTGAGTGAGAGTGACTTCCTGTGTGTGATGGCCTGACTGTTTAGACATGTATTTGATGGACACTAGTCTATCGAAAGCCTTGTGATCCTCGTGGTCATTCGGACATGTTCACTGTGATGGAGTCCATGTTCAAGGAAGTTGGCAGAGTTTATATTGATG
Source organism: Carassius auratus (assembly GCF_003368295.1). Taxonomy (NCBI): domain Eukaryota; kingdom Metazoa; phylum Chordata; class Actinopteri; order Cypriniformes; family Cyprinidae; genus Carassius; species Carassius auratus. The sequence goes on from NW_020523638.1 coordinate 680,213, forward strand.
TTGGCTCTTTACTCTGCACTATTGATAAAAATGGAATGTGGTACCAAAACTTTGGAGGGAACTAGCCTCAATAGGCCAACGTTTTTAGAGAGATAAATGTCACAATATGATTCAGACTGTTTGACATGTTTCTGTTGGCAGGAACGCTTCAACAAGAGCCTGAGGTTGTAAAGTCGAGGCATATTTTTGATGGGAAAGTGCATTTTAGTGACCAGTAGACCAAATGTATTGATGTTTGAATATCTATTTTGCAGTTCAGTTGCAAGTCTAACGTTGACACTTGTGGACTTTTCGCTATTAACTGAAATAGCCGCTAAATTTATTTAACTATTTGAGCTTAAATTAGGGCAGTAATTAAAATTGTAATGTTATATTTGGAGTTGTAGTTATGATTGTCTGCATGAAGCAAATCCTACATGTTTCCTTTAATGATAGCAAGTAGATTCCAGTTTTAAGTGGTCATAACATGACTATGAACATGTTGTGGACGAGAGTGAGGATGATCTCATGACCTAAAAGATTTGCTGGATCATTTCTGGGGGCCAGTTGCATAAACTTAGCCTCTGTGTTAAGACGGTGTCTTAAGGACTAGTCGGACCAACTAGCAGTTAGCCGAGCTGTCTTATTTTTCGGTTTCAACATAGACAAATCTAAGTTTTTATGTAACTGAATTAAATGCATATGACCAGTCTTAAAAAAAAAAACTGAAGACTAACTTGTAGGACTAGTCTTTTATGCAACCGGTCCCTGGTATCCCGGACGAGCCCCCGATTTATGTTCCGAATGCTGTTATGCCAGAAATAATCCAAAAAAATTGTTATTGGTTACTTGTTAAGACATCACATTCTTAAGATGTCTACTAGCTTGTCCTGAGAGAATAGATGGTGCATTTTAATCTGTTGGATAGTGATTAGATTGTTCCAGCTCCCAGAAGCACTTTTAGCAATGAAAGTGTGTAAACATATTAGGGATAATTGTGTCTACAAGACATGGCTTAAATAAAACATTAGCCAGGAAGCGGCAGGTCATTTAAACATTAAGTTATATATATAACCTAACAAATTTTTCCTTCAAAGTTGCACAAGACACGTTAAAAATTCTTGTTAACTTCCTGCATCTAACAAACAGATAGAAGTGAGAGACCAGTTTATAGTGTAGTCAAGTTAACAGTGAGACTTGTTGATTTAGCCTAGAATATTTTGTTTGCTGTCAAGACAAATCATGTCAGTGCAGAAAATATTTGAGAATTTGATGTATTTTTGTCATTTGCGTCTTGTTCTCCCAAGTCCAGGTCCAATAAAGATGAGGGCTGCACCTAGGGTTGCAAAGGGGTGGAAAAATTTCCGTAAACTTAAAAAAAAAAATCCCTGGAATATTCCAAAAAATCCTGGAAAGTTTCCAAAATTTCTGGAATGTTTCCGAAATTTACTGGACATTTTCCATTTTCCACCTTTTTGCGACGGTGACCTACTGTACATTTGGAAAAAAAAACTTGATAGGAAAAGTCTTTTTTCTTTCCCTTGGCAACCCTATTCTGCACTCTCGTCTTGTTAGCATGTCAGGTAGCGCTAGAGATGTAGCATCCAGGAAATTGTTGTTTTAATTCCTTGTTGAAAAAGCTTGTTAATCTAACTTCGTATGGTTGCATATGTTCGTCTAAGTTACCTAGTCCAAAGTGTTGTTGTACAATAAGAGTACAGTGTGTTCTGTATGTTTCAGGTTTAATTTCACGCTCTTATTTTATTCTTTTGTAGTTTTTATTTTTCCTAAACGACACATTAATATAAATACTCAGTGGATGTATATTAGAAGTCCTGTCACTTTAGCCAATTTAATTTTATATAAAGCAGAGTAGTATTTTATAAACTTGAACAAGAGCAAAGCATGATGGAAAATGAATGTTTCTATACAAAGGCAAATCACCTTTTCCTGGGTTATTTACTAGTTCGGCTGGTTTGTATTTAGTTTGGATAAGCAGGTTCGACACTTTCATAGTCCGTCTGTATATCTTGAGTGAATTCAGTGCAGTTCAGTGCTGTTGTTAACTCCACGGCAAGCATTAATGTAAAGTTTCATACCCAGTGTTTTGTGATCCACATTGACCTGCTGAAAGCAACGTTAACACTAAGAAAGAGTGAATTTTGATGTTGCATAGTAGTACGTCAGCTGATTTCAGTGTCCGATTACCTGAGACACGGTGGAAAGCACACATTTATGTCCTTCTGTTTTAGGATCATTGAAGCTGTTGTGTGCAGTTACTTCTCAAAAGTGTGTTTCTGTTATGTTTACTAGTTGCTTATGAACAATCATACTTACAAATCGAGCAATCATCCATAACCCTGACCATGATATTAGCCTGGTTTGGCACCTTTTTGTGTATATTTGTGCACAATTAGTTGCTAAGTGGTTGTTTTGCTGTTTTGTTTTTAAAGGAGATGGTGGTCTGTATGTGAGATGACTATTAAAGTGTGTGTGTATATATATAAATATATATAACAAATGATTGTAACAGTATGATTGTTACCGGGGCATATTATGCATACCTCAGGCTTCAGGCAAATCTCTTCTGGGCAGACGTTTTATTGAGGACAGCCATGATCCCATGTCGTAGCACAAAATGGTGTGGTGTCTCTTGCAGTAATCTACCTAGCTTGGGAATGTACTGTATGTATATGTATGTACACTAATGCAGCACTGCAAAATATTGACTTCTACAGTATATATTTCTATAGCCCATGTTTGTGAAAACTGTAGTCTTACACGCTGAAATGCAACAGAACCTTCGCTGGAGAATGTTTTTAACAATCTTAATGGTTTGCTGTCAAAGCAAATCAGACGGATTTGTGGCCTTTGGTATTTGCTGTGCTTTTGTGAATGGATTTTTGCAGTTAGAGTATGTCAAAAACGATTCACTCTACTATGGCACAATGTAACTATATTTGTTTGGACCAAAAGGAGCATTTGTGGGTTTGAAGCTGGTTTGAAGCTCGTGGTCTTTTATAGAAAGATCTTGCCATCCTTGTATGTTAGGATCTTTCTGTTTTGATTTTCCCAGTGAGCATTCCACCATACTTCATCTGTCTGGCCCACAAATGCTGAAATGTATTTCTGGAGAAAATACAAACCCACGTGTCAGATTTGGTTTATTGAGTTGCCCTGAATCAAATTACAAATATCCTGCACTTCATTTAATGATGCACCATTATTGTCTGTTCAATCCTTCAGAGCATTTTATTATATCTGAAACTTGATTGTAGAATCCCTATTTTATAATGAAAATATATTTCAGAATATATGCGGTGGTACAGTGATGTATCGTATGAAGAGTAATAAATAAATGCAACTTAAAAAATATTTAAGTCATATTGTATTTCTTTGCATGTGCTTTTTCTTTTTTTTTTACCAATTATTTTAAATGGGTCATCATAGTGATCGTTCTAGAATTTTAATAGTGTGGAATGGCCATCAGGGGTCAGTCTACTGTAACAGCTGATGCAATCTGACTAGCATATGCTGTCCTGCACACAGTGTGTTGTAGAACTCCACTGGAGGCTCCACAGATTTGATGGAAATACCATTATTCTGAAGTTTCTGTGCATCTACTTGTTTATTATTTTTAATTAATTGAGTGATACATTCACCTTCCATATTCTCTGATTTGATCAATTGTCCATTCCACAGAATTCAACAGATTCTTCACTGAAAACCACTTAAATTCATCTGGACCTGTGTATAAATAATGTTTTTGTTTTTTCCCAATTTTATTTAACAGTGAACACAGCTTGGAGTAATCTCTACATATAACTGTTATATAATATAGAGTTTAATATATATATAAAATAAAGTTTTATACATTGCCAGTTGTACAGTTATACATTACTGTTTTTAAAGGGTTAGTTCGTACCAAAATTAAAATGATGTCGTTAATAACTCAGCCTCATGTTGTTCCAATCCCATAAGACCTCCGTTCATCTTCAGAACACAGTTTAAGATATTTTAGATTTAGTCCGAGAGCTCTCAGTCCCTCCATTGAAGTTGTGTGTATGGTATACTGTCCATGTCTAGAAAGGTAAGAAAAACATCATCAAAGTAGTCCATGTGACATCAGAGGGTCAAGCATCGAAAATACATTTTGGTCCAAAAATAAAAAAAATTAAGACTTTATTCAGCTTTGTCTTCTCGCCGAGTCTGTTGTGAATGCGCTCATTAATTAATGACATAATTTTCATTTTTGGATGAACTAACCCTTTAAAGGCATAGTTCACCTCAAAATAAAAAGCTACTGAAAATGTACTCCCCCTCAGACCATGTACAATGTAAGTGAGCTTTTTTCTTCATCAGAACCTATTTGGAAAAATGTAGCGTTACATCACTTGCTCACCAGATGGATCCTTTGCAGTGAATGGGTGCCGTCAGAATGAGAGTCCAAACAGCTGATAAAAACATCACAATAATCCACATGACTCCATTTCATTAAAGGGGTCATGTGATGTTGCTAAAAAGAACACTATTTGTATAATGCAATGTGTTTATGCAGTTTAAGTTTCAATAAACACATTATTTTCCATATAATGCACATTATCTTTTCTTCTCTATGCCCCGCCTTCTGAAACGCATACATTTTTACAAGGCTCATAGGTCTGAAAAGCAAGGTGTGCCCTGATTGGTCAGCTATTCAGTGTGTTGTGATTGGCCGAATGCCTCTAGTTTGTGACGGAAATGTTACGCCCCTTAACATGCGATGCCATCTCCCAGGCCAGCAGCACGAGACTCAGGCTACATCCACACGAAGCCGGAGCTTACCCCAATCCAATCTTTTTTTTTCCTCGTCTCAAGAAATATCCGCGTCCACATGAAACACAAAACGATGTAGTATACATGCCAGACCAGCATGTGGCGCAGTAATTCTGCCACAGAGATACACTTAAAACGGAGAAGAAGACACGGACTATGCACATAAACCTTGCCAGTGGTACACAAACGAACATGGAACAATACATTTATTAATCTATGGTAATGTTAGTTAATAAAAAGACAATCGCTCAGTGTGTGTTCATGTTTTTGTTGCTGTTACGTGACGTAGAGGTGTCTGACTCTAGGGGCGAGATGTGGGCTGATGATGTCATTGTTCCAGAAAATGTACCCAGTTTCCAAAAATGATTGTTTCACCTTCCAAAAACGGCGGATCCGTTTGGATGAAATGCCTATCCGACAAAAAATGTGTGCGCATTCACAGAAACGTGTCTCCGTGTGGCCAGGGCCTCAGTCCAGCTGCTCTGCTAGTGCACATCCCATCATCTCTTCTCTTAGCAGTTCAGTCAGTGTACTGTTAGGAGTAACTGAATAACTCGGGATATTGGTTTATTTTGCATCAGAGGGAGTGTAAAGTATGTTTATTTACCGAATAACTTACCGATTAACAAAATGACTTATATTCAATATAAAAGTAATCGTGGCTGGATATTTTTTTTTAAACTTTTTATCAGTCTTGAGCATGTCAAAGATTATTAGCAACATTGGCTTTGATGCATTTTTAGTTTTTGTGCAGCATTAGATTTTAATTTTTTCTCCCTCATTTATTGTTGGTGGCTGTTTTTGCCCCATTGAATTCCATTATAATGACATTTTTTGATTGCAAAGCCATGAAACCATAAAATCATGCATTCTTGATGGTTGGTGGTTTTCACTGTTGGGAAGAGGTAAAATTTGGTATTTTTACAGTTGATCACTAGTTGGGACCATTAATCCTTAGAGATAGATGCATTTTATTTTCAGGATTCACAGATGAATAGAAAGAAAGCATTTTAATGCTTATTGCAGCCTTTACGATTTGATAGTCACATTAAGCCATATAACAATTTCATTTTTATTTTAATTAGCATTTTAATGCAGCCTTTCTGAATAAAAGTATTACATTTTTAACCCTTTATATAGGCCTGTGCAAAAAAGCTTAGTTTCTGACTTGTAGATGGAGCTATATGCATCACAGTTTCCACAAAAATATTGTGCAGCACAACTGTTTGTGAATCAGAAGTGCCAGACTGTCCTCGCAAAGTTTGAACTGCCCAACTTTATAGAAACAGCCGTTGTGCCACAGATGCATTGCAGGCTACTGGTTCAGGAAACAGTCCTCATCCTCCATAAAATATGCAGCACACGTCTGAATATTTGGGTTGAACTGTTCTGGAACAGTGTTGAAACACAACTTAAACCACTGATTTCTAGTTGTTTCCTTGGAAGACCAAACAAGTAGTTTCACAGCCACTCCACAACATGGCAGCGGTGGCAACAGAGAAAAATAGTTACACCTTTTTTCTTTGTGTGAACATTTGGGTGACTTCATTAAAATCTGTGCATATTTCTCTCCTGATTCTGACCTTTTCCACTGGAGAAAGTAATATGATGGATAGAGGACTCCGCAACAGTTTGAAATTAAAAACAGCTTTATGATGGATTTGTTTCTTACAAACACACAGCAATTGATGTCACAGGAGATTAATTGATGGACTGGAGTGGTGTTGGTTACCTGTGGATTATTGTGATGTTTTATCAGCAGCTTGGACTCTCATTCTGACGGCACCCATTCACTGCAGAGGATCCATTGGTGAACAAGTGATGTAAGAGCATGTTGTGAGAGTACATTTTCATTTTTTTGGGTGAACTAATCTCTTAATGCATTATACATTAACATGAATTGACATTAAATTATAGTATATTTTAAATAAAATGACCATTGATGTAGATTGTTCATTATATTGTTATATTAATATATGTTATATTATATTAATGTTAATAAATGAACCTTTTAAATGACTTTAATACTTTGGAACCAACTAAATACTGACTTTTAAAATACACCGTTTTGAAGTGCTTTTCTCCTTTATCCATAAATTAATTTGATTTTTTTTTAGGACTGTTTTGGCATTCTTGTGATGAAATCTTGTTGTTTTTCCTGCATATAATCAGTTACACACAGCTTCTCTGAGGAGCTTGGCCTGAAATTCCCTGGCTGAAGGATCAGAACATCAAATGTAAACCTGCTGTTTTGGCTTCCTTACAATGGCTCTGACGCTGTCCCTCTGTCCCTGAGTCAGGGTAACAGATCCAGACTGCTTTTTAGGCCTCAATGTAGAAATGGGCCAGTGATTCTTCCAGGAATTTCTGATTCAAGAGGACAGACATCTGGCCTGCTTTGTTAGTACCAAAGAATAAGGCAGGATGACATCCTAAGAGGTAAGGACAAAAACAAACTCATGGCAAGATTCAATAAATAATTGTTTTAAATTTAATCTCAACAGTACTGAAAACATAAAGGTGACTTGACTTGACTTATCATTGTAATTTCTTGCTGTTCTGGCTTGTAGGTCTCTTTACTGATTTGAATCTGGCTGCTCTCTGCAGTAAGTTCTTATGCCAGATGACATGCTGTCTGGATGAAGGACAAAAAATGGTGGGCAAGGAGTTTGTGCTTGTAGACACTTGCTTAGAACAGAGAACAGCAGAATGTCCTGGCTGCTCTTTTTCATACAACAAACACAATTGAGTGTAGTGTAGTTTTAAAAAAGCATTTTACAAAGCATGATGCCAGATTTGACATTGGTTCACATTTGTGCTCCACAGTTTGAAAATCTAATTGCAATTTTTCTGATAGAAATTGCAATTGTATTAAAAAAATAATAATAATCAAGGTTTGCTGTGCTAGTTTTACACTGGGGAAAAAATGGTAGAGGAATTGCTAGTAGTTTCAATTAACACATTGATTTAAGATTTACATTTAAAGTAGAAAACTGAAATTTATTTTGATGATCCTTTCTGAAAATTCTGATTAAGAAACAGTAACATTGCAAGTACGTCAACTTATTCTAACCCTAACCCCACCAGTCTACTAATACTCTACTAACATTCTAATGAGAGTTAGTAGATATGTAAGTACAATGTTACTTATAGCCAACGGAATCTGTTAAAGAGGCCATCAAAATAAAGTTAAACTCTTTTTTTGTAAAACATAAAGGTGCTTCTCAATAAATTAGAATGTCAAGAAAAAGTTCATTTATTTCAGTAATTCAACTCAAATAGGGAAACTTGTGTATTCAATAAATTTAATGCACCAGATCTCAACAAATTAGAATACTTAATAAAACAAAAAAAAAAAAGTTTTAATGAATTGTTGGCCTTATGGAAAGTATGTTCATTTACTGTACATGTACTCAATACTTGGTAGGGGCTCCTTTTGCTTTAATTACTGCCTCAATTCAGTGTGGATTGGAGGTGATCAGTTTGTGGCACTGCTGAGGTGGTCTGGAAGCCCAGGTTTCTTTGACAGTGGCCTTCAGCTCATCTGCATTGTTTGGTCTCTTGTTTCTCATTTTCGTCTTGACAATAGCCCACAGATTCTCTCTGTGGTTCAGGTCTGTTGAGTTCGCTGGCCAGTCAAGCACACCAACACCATAGCTTTTGGCAGTGTGGACAGGTGCCAAATCCTGCTGGAAAATGAAGTCAGCATCTTCAAAAAGCTTGTCAGCAGAAGAGAGCATGAAGTGCTCCAAGATTTCTTGGTAAACAGGTGCAGTGACTTTGGTTTTCAAAAACACAGTGGACCAACACCAGCAGATAACATTGCACCCCAAATTATCACAGACTGTGGAAACTCAACACTGGACTTCAAGCAACTTGGGCTTTGAGCTTCTCCACCCTTCCTCCAGACTCTAGGACCTTGGTTTCCAAATGAAATACAAAACTTGCTCTCATCTGAAAAAAGGACTTTGGTCTACTGGGCAACAGTCCAGTTCTTCTTCTCCTTAGCCCATGAAAGACACCTCTGACGTTGTCTGTCGTACAGGAGTGGCTTAATAAGAGGAATACGACAGCTGTAGCCAAATTCCTTGACACTTCTGTGTGTGGTGGCTCTTGGTGCCTTGACCCCAGCCTCAGTCCATTCCTTGTGAAGTTCACTCAAATTCTTGAATCCAGTTTGCTTGACAATCTTCATAATGCTGCGGTTCTCTCGGTTGGTTGTGAATCTTTTTCTTCCACACTTTTTACTTCCTCTCAACTTTCTGTTAACATGCTTGGATACAGCACTCTGTGAACAGCCAGCTTATTGGCAATGGATTTTTGTGATTTATGCTTCTTGTGAAGGGTGTCAATGATTGTCAGAGACCATTTTGAAGGCTCAGAAAACCTTTGCAGGAGTTAGCTGATTGGCATGTCACCGTATTCAATTTTTTAAAAATATCAAATTAGTGGGGTTTTGTTAAATGTGTGCCAAAATCCTCACAATTAAAAGAACCAAAGACTTAGACTACTTCAGTCTGTGTGCATTTAATTTATTAAATACACAAGTTTCACGATTTGAGATGAATTAATGAAATAACTTAACTTTTCCTCGACATTCTAATTTATTGAGACCTGTATGTCAGTAAAAATAATTTTTAAAAGTTACTACTTTTAACTACTAATTATTATGTAGGGTTGCATAATTTGGCCAAAATTTTGTGATTATTTTAGTAAGTATTTTAGAAAAATTATATTAATAATGTAATTTTATTTTACATTAAAAATATAAAATTACTTTATAAATATATCTTCACTTTGCTTAATATATAAAAATATACATTTTTATTTATTTCATTATTATTATTATTGTTTATTAATATTATTATTTTTTGTATTTTTTTATTATTATTGTTTTTTGCGAACTTAATAGCCCCGTGTCCCCATTTTCTTTTACTATATGGAAAAGAGCTTCCAGGACATTATGCTAAACATCTTTTGTGCTCCACTGAAGAAGATGTACATGCTCACATTGACATTAGGTTGAGTAAATTACCATTTTAATTTTGGGGTGAACTGTCCTTTTAAATATTTCTGTCATTATCTGTATTTCTGTTATTAAGTTGTTCCAACTCCATATGGAATGTCAGGGTTATGATGCACAAAAGCAAGAGAAAGGGAGAGATATATTTTTCTTGAAAAATCCAGTCTGTGTGTAATCAGACTGTTCTCAGATATCTCCTGCATTGCAGAACTGGAAAAAAAATTAATAAATCAGGTCTCTTTAAAAAAAGATGGCTATACATCTTTCACATATCAGCATATTGGCAACAGTTCCCCTCACCCCTTCTTCACTGCTTTAAACATTGTTGCAAGCTGGGACGGACCCTGTTTCCCCTTCATCACATGCTCTGTGGTTTGTGATAAACCTCTTTGTCAACATTTTATTGCTGTGAGTCAGAGAAGCACACTAGTGTTTCTGTGATTAATATGATGAAAGCTTTGTTCACACTCATGGTAAGCTGTATTTTCTTTACACACTGCACTACCTCGATCAGTTTTCCTCCATGTCTCACAGATTAAAAAATGTTCTCTTTCAGAAAATGTAAAATATCATACTTTTTATAATGTGTTGTGCATATTTAATAAAATTGTGCTAGATGAATGCTGTAGATTATGTGTGGTGAGGCATTCTTTCAACCTGCTCCCCATCTGAATCTTGGGAGCCTTCTGGCTGAAACCCCCCTCCTCTGTCTCGCTGTGTTTCATAACTTTTACTTTTCTTTCTTTCTCAGCATCTCATTCTGCTCTCTGAGCTGTATGTTCTGGTTCTTTCTCTCCCCTCTCACCTTTATGGACAATTTTCCTGCTGTCAGACTCAGTACTTTTATACCAGATTATTCCTACACCCCACTATAAGGCTCTTTTTCCATCTCTCTCTCCTCCCTCCGCTCACCCTTCTTAAAGATCTTCGCTATGGTCTGCAGATGCAATTCTTCCCAGGTCATACTTTGGTCAGTTCAGCATCTGAGCAGAAATCTGCTTCATCTATGTTTTCATCCAGCACAATTCAAAGGCAGATGTGTACACACAAACACAAATATACAGCACTCTCATGAGTCTGTCTATCTGTCTGTCTACAATATCTGTTCTATCTGTCTGTCTGTTGACAGTATATGTCTGTCTACAGAATCTGTAGTATTTGTCTGTCGGTTTACAGTATCTGTCTGTCTGTCTGTCTACAGTATCTGTCTATCTGTCTACAGTATCTGTCTGTATGTCTGTCTACAGTATCTGTCTGTCTACAGTATCTGTCTGTACGTCTGTCTACAGTATCTGTCTGTCTGTCTGTATATCTGTCTACAGTATCTGTCTGTCTACAGTATCTGTCTGTCTGTCTACAGTATCTGTCTGTCTGTCTGTCTGTCTGTCTACAGTATCTGTAGTATCTGTCTGTCTGTCTACAGTATCTGTCTGTCTACAGTGTCTGTCTGTCTACAGTATCTATCTGTCTGTCTGTCTGTCTGTCTGTCTACAGTATCTGTCTGTCTGTCTGTCTACAGTATCTGTCTGTCCGTCTGTCTGTCTGTCTGTCTACACTGTCTGTCTGTCTGTCTGTCTACAGTATCTGTCTGTCTGTCTGTCTACAGTATCTGTCTGTCTGTCTGTCTACAGTGTCTTTCTGTCTGTCTGTCTGTCTGTCTGTCTGTCTACAGTATCTGTAGTATCTGTCTGTCTGTCTACAGTATCTGTAGTATCTGTCTGTCTGTCTACAGTATCTGTCTGTCTACAGTATCTGTCTGTCTGTCTGTCTACAGTATCTGTCTACAGTATCTGTCTATCTGTCTACAGTATCTGTCTGTATGTCTGTCTACAGTATCTGTCTGTCTACAGTGTCTGTACGTCTGTCTACAGTATCTGTCTGTCTACAGTATCTGTCTGTCTGTCTACAGTATCTGTCTGTCTGTCTACAGTATCTGTCTGTCTGTCTGTCTGTCTGTCTACAGTATCTGTAGTATCTGTCTGTCTGTCTACAGTATCTGTCTGTCTACAGTGTCTGTCTGTCTACAGTATCTGTCTGTCTGTCTGTCTACAGTATCTGTCTGTCTGTCTGTCTGTCTACAGTATCTGTCTGTCTGTCTGTCTGTCTGTCTACACTGTCTGTCTGTCTGTCTGTCTACAGTATCTGTCTGTCTGTCTGTCTACAGTATCTGTCTGTCTGTCTGTCTACAGTGTCTTTCTGTCTGTCTGTCTGTCTACAGTATCTGTAGTATCTGTCTGTCTGTCTACAGTATCTGTAGTATCTGTCTGTCTGTCTACAGTATCTGTCTGTCTACAGTGTCTGTCTGTCTGTCTGTCTACAGTATCTGTCTACAGTATCTGTCTATCTGTCTACAGTATCTGTCTGTATGTCTGTCTACAGTATCTGTCTGTCTACAGTATCTGTCTGTACGTCTGTCTACAGTATCTGTCTGTCTGTCTGTATGTCTGTCTACAGTATCTGTCTGTCTATAGTATCTGTCTGTACGTCTGTCTACAGTATCTGTCTGTCTGTCTGTATATCTGTCTACAGTATCTGTCTGTCTACAGTATCTGTCTGTCTGTCTGTCTGTCTACAGTATCTAGTATCTGTCTGTCTGTCTACAGTATCTGTCTGTCTACAGTGTCTGTCTGTCTACAGTATCTGTGTGTCTACAGTGTCTGTCTGTCTACAGTATCTGTCTGTCTGTCTGTCTGTCTACAGTATCTGTCTGTCCGTCTGTCTGTCTGTCTGTCTGTCTGTCTGTCTACAGTATCTGTCTGTCTGTCTGTCTGTCTGTCTGTCTACAGTATCTGTCTGTCTGTCTGTCTGTCTACAGTGTCTGTCTGTCTGTCTGTCTGTCTACAGTATCTGTAGTATCTGTCTGTCTGTCTGTCTACAGTATCTGTCTGTCTATAGTATCTGTCTGTATGTCTGTCTACAGTATCTGTCTGTATGTCTGTCTACAGTATCTGTCTGTCTGTAGTATCTGTCTTTCTGTCTGTCTGTCTACAGTATCTGTCTGTCTGTCTGTCTGTTTGTCTGTCTACAGTATCTGTCTGTCTGTCTGTCTACAGTATCTGTCTATCTGTAGTATCTGCAGCATCTGTCTGTCTGTCTGTCTACAGTATCTGTCTGTCTGTAGTATCCGTCTTTCTGTCTGTCTGTCTACAGTATCTGTCTGTCTGTCTGTCTACAGTATCTGTCTATCTGTAGTATCTACAGTATCTGTCTGTTTGTCTGTCTACAGTATCTGTCTGTCTGTCTGTCTACAGTATCTGTCTATCTGTAGTATCTACAGTATCTGTCTGTCTGTCTACAATATCTGTCTGTCTGTCTGTCTGTCTGTCTGTCTGTCTATCTGTAGTATCTGTCTGTCTGTCTGTCTGTCTACAGCAGTGGTGGACAGTAAAGGAGTAGCTTTACTTCGTTACTGTACTTAAGTACATTTTTCAAGTATCTGTACTTTACTGGAGTAGTTTTATTTTGAGCAACTTTTACTTTTACTTCACTACATTCCAAAGCATAAAATCGTACTTTTTACTTCACTACATTTCATAAAACATATCGTTACTCCTTATAATATCATGTGCTCCGACACGCAGAAGCGGTGTCTGATTCATCATGAACGAACTGAGTCTTTTCAAAATAAACTTTTAAATCGGATCGCGAATCACACCAAACAATTCGTTTACGAATTAGAATGATCCGATTGCAGCTGTTCTGGAGTCGACCACTCACTGATTCAAATGAACCGTTTAGTGCGAGTCTCCAGAAGTAAGAACCGGGAGATCTTGTGAGCGCGCGTGCGTCTGATGTTGCTAAAAGTAAGTTATTAATGTCGAAATTTTGGATTAATTATTTTAACTGAAAATCATATTTAGGTCAAAACTGTCAGTTGTTTGGGAACTAAATCCGTTGTAAAGAGTGATATATTTAAGCCCACTGAAATGCTCGAGTGCAGACGATGCAGATACATCAATTTTAGGTAAAAAAAAAAAAAACAAAAACAAAAAAACATAAAATAACACAGATTAAATACAATAACTCATGCACGTTCAAATTCACTGCTGCCGTAATGTTAACAGTTAATTAAAATGTCCAATGTGACGTCTGTTTTTATATTGTTTATCGACAGTAATGTTATACATATGTATATTGTTTGGATTAACTAGACGAGTAGACAGACATGAATGTTCATCGTACTGAAAATAAGTAAATATTGTTAGCTGATGCTAACTGTCTAGCTAACAAGCTTGTTGGTGCTAAGTTGATGTAATTTTTATAAATAATGTCCAAATATTTTTATTCAGCCACCTATGTGTATATATATATATATTTGGCCAGGGGTGTTTTTAAACCACAGACAAGATTTGAGAAGGAAAAAATCATTATCTTTATTTAAATGTTTTTTATTATTTTTTTCCTTAAAATGTTCTTCCTAACTTCAGGCCTTATTATCATGTCATATATACAGTACTGACCAAAAGTTTGGACACACCTTCTCATTCAAAGAGTTTTCTTTATTTTCATGACTATGAAAATAGTAGATTCACGCTGAAGGCATCAAAACTATGAATTAACACATGTGGAATTATATATGGAATTATATACATAATAAAAAAGTGTGAAACAACTGAAAATGTGATATTGTAGGTTCTTCAAAGTAGCCACCTTTTGCTTTAATTACTGTTTTGCACACTCTTGGCATTCTCTTGATGATCTTCAAGAGGTAGTCACCTGAAATGGTCTTCCAACAGTCTTGAAGGAGTTCCCCGAGAGATGCTTAGCACTTGTTGGCGTTTTTCACTAAACCATCTCGATTGGGTTCAGGTCCGGTGACTGTGGAGGCCAGGTCATCTGGCGCAGCACCCCATCACTCTCCTTCTTGGTCAAATAGCCCTTGATGCCTTCAGTGTGACTCTACAATTTTCATAGTCATGAAAATAAAGAAAACTCTTTGAATGAGAAGGTGTCCAAACTTTTGGTCTTTACTGTAACTTTGATATTCTGTAAAACAACAAACTTTAAAATACTTTGTTCTTACTGGTGAAAATCAGATGGTCATTCTCTGTTTTTTCTCAGGTACATCACAGTGTAAACTTCACAGTGAACATTACTCTCATCAGCATAGTCCATATCAACAACAAAAATATATCTTGACTCCATATAGTGGTTATTTTGAAAAAATCCCAGGTATTTTAAGCAGTAGGATTATAAAAAAAATGTGCCAACATAAAATTAAATTAAGTAGCCTATATAAAATTGCAAACATCTATCTTGCAGTACTTTTTTACTTAAGTACATAAAAAATTGAGTACTTTTGTACTTTCACTTGAGTAAAATTGAAAAAGGAGTACTTTTACTTTTACTGGAGTAATATTTTACCATATCTATCTGTACTTTTACTCAAGTACTTGATTTGTGTACTTCGTCCACCACTGGTCTACAGTATCTGTCTGTCTGTCTACAGTATCTGTCTGTCTGTCTGTCTGGTGTTGCTTCTATGGTTAATTTTTATTTTATTTTTTTGAGCTTACTAGCCCCTTATCCTTTCACTTGGTATATTTTTCTATATTGGTAAAAGATTCCAGGGCATTCTGCCAAACATCTTTTGTGCTCCACTGTGAACAATCCCTTTAAATAATGCTGTCATTTTGTGAGTTTATCTTTCTTTTCCTCTCTTTAAAGGGTTAGTTCACCCAAATATTAAAATTATGTCATTAAGACACCCTCATGTCATTCCAAACCCATTAGACCTCCGTTCAACTCATGTTGTGAGTGCATTCACAACAATGCAGTGACACTGCTGGCGTGTTATCTTTGTTATTGGGTGCACAAGAAAACACGTCAACTGTCACAGCAGTCACACTCACAACAGACCCGGAAGAGAAGACAATGCTGAATAAAGTCGTAATTATTTTTTTTTTGGACCAAAATGTATTTTCAATGCTTCAAAAATTCTAACTGACCCTCTGATGTCACATGGACTACTTTGATGATGTTTTTCTTACCTTTCTGGACATGGACTGTATACCGTCCACACAGCTTCAGTGGAGGGACAGAAAGCTCTCTGACTAAATCTAAAATATCGTTCCGAAGATGAACGGAGGGAGGTCTTACGGGTTTGGAACAACATGAGGGTGAGTTATTAATGACATAATTTTAATTTTTGGATGAACTAACCCTTTAAGTTAGAAAACAAACTGATGTTTTGGTGGACTTTTAAAACAAAGGTCATAGTGAAGATTTAGTTTTTGGGTCAGGAGTTCAAGTCCAGGAAGATTGTGTGTGCTTTGGTGGATGATATGAGGTGTCTTTTCCATTTTGCTCAGATTTCCTTGCCACCATGAGGATATTACGTTAGTCTGCGACACTAAAGGCCAACAGCAGTTCCATTCGAGGAGGTGGAAGGAATTTTCTAACAAGATTCAATCTATGTGTGATAGTGATATAATCTTTCTACATTTACTTCAGTGGCTATTTTTCTTGCAAATACATGGTTTGCTATGTATTATACATGAACTATTGTTATAATACACTTGGTAGGGGATTCAGTATGATTTTAACTCTTAACTTCCTTTTCATTCTTGTCTACTGGAATTTATTTTCAGTCACTTTTTTGTTTCTAAAGCATGTAAGTTAGTCCTACCACTTAAATCTCATTTGTGTATTTGTAATCACACTTACTGGCAGGAATCACACATTTGAGATGCAACTTCATTAAAATAAAAGTCTTATCCTAAATGACAATTAAAAGATTATAGGTAAAGGATTTATTCAGATTTCTTTCACATCAGTTTGGCTGGAACCGTTGCTGCAGTTATAAGAGCCAAGTAGGTCAACAAATTCTATACCAATATCTAAAAATAAATAAAATCACTGATTTGATGCCAACTGTAAGTCTTTATAACTTTTGTCATAAATACATAATAAAGCTAAAACACTGCTCAAATTCTTCCCAGTCCCCAGATCATGATATCACAATAAAAATTATCTGGACACATTTGTGCTGATGTCCGTTTCCATTGACGCATTCAGTCTTTTTTGTTTTTCTCTCTCATTCTATTTTTTTGTAATTTAGTTATTTTTCACAATATAAAATGTTTACAAAGAATGGCAGATTACTACTAATACTTAATTAAATTAATAATAATTAAAAGGAAAAACTTTGAGGTGGCAGGAACCTTGAAGAAACATTTTAAAAAAAAAACATGCAGAATCTTTTGTGTAGAATAGAATATGAGTAAAAAGTAGTTATTTCGATTGAAATACCTTCAGTAATGTTTACACAGGGCTCCCAATTTAACACAAAAATGCCCTTTGACCCAAACTTGTGATTATTTTATGTTGCCTAACCAACTGAAAGCTTCAATTCTTTAATGTACAGTAAGGATGAAATCCCAGCACTGAATATAAATATTACATGACACAATCCTGTGTAATTCCAGCCTCTGCCTTTAGCATATATCTATATATGACAGTTGGTTTCTTGCCACACCTGTCAAGTCTTCTTCATTGAATGATCCTGTGTTTATACAGCTACTGCATAATGTTCTCATCACCTAGTAAAACTCATAAATGGATCTTAAATGGTTCTTTACAGTACCTTGACTCCATATATGGTTTTTAGAGTTGGCTCTTTGCAATAAACTTTACAATAAAACTGTTCTGCTCTGTATTATTCTTTCTTTCTTTCTTTCTACCACCCCCACTCTTCAAGTCTGTTTTTACACTCCTCCGTAGATCCTCGTGTTTCTTTCCCCCTCCCCTTCTCCTCACACCCCTGTCTCTCTCTCTCACACACATTCTCTCTCTCCCTCTCCAGCACTCCCTCTCACTTCTCTCCTCAGAGAAGTACTGTCTGTGGAGAACCTCTTCTGTCTGCAGCAGTGAATAAGGTACCATGCCTGGACGGAGGGACCAGACGGCACTCTCAGTTCTCTGTCTGTCCCTGCTGGTGCGTGTCTGGACTGTAAACGGACTGACAGACCACAGCAGCTCAGAGATCAGCCACACAACCCCAGAACAACATGTGGAGGACAGAAGGGCAACAACTAAAGCAGGTATAACTGACAAAATAGCTGTTGTCTGTCATGTTCTTTTTAACCCTGTTGAAAAATGTACTTGCACCTGTGTTTGGAGGACCCACGTTTAGGAAGCCAACTTATTGAGGAAGAAAAATGCTGCTGAATGACTGTACAAATGAATATTTAGCTGACATGGTGTGATGAATGAAGAGGCTGAAATACTAGTGACAGACTTTCATCCTTGTGTTTCAAAAGAATGTCAAGGCTTCGTTATGCTTGCAACTCACATTCGTTCTGGCTATATTTTGGCATATTTTGGTTATTGATAATAACTTTTAATGATCCCTGAAAGCTTCAATAATATCTGTCTACTGGGGTTTAATTAGGTAAAAGAGGTCATTGGGACCCCTTATGTAAAAAAAACCTGTGAAATCAGTCTCAAGAGACCATAAGGGTTACCAAGGATGAATTTTCTGTGATTTGGAACAAAATCACTTATAACTTTAAGATACAGTTTTCCAGTAGCACACGGTATTAATGTTGACAGGTTATATTTTCCACATAGTTTACGGCACGTTTTAAGTGCTACTTTAACAAAGACAGAGATTCTTCTAGAAGGACACCAGATTTTTGCAGTTACATGTGCAAAGCTCTCGTTGACAATGGCAGATGCATACTCAACACTTGCACCTGTGCTTGGAGAAGCCAAGTCTAAGAAACCAACTCACTGAGGAAGAAAACCACTGCAGACCGCCAGTACAAATGAATATGTAGCTGACATGATGTGACGAATGGAGAAGCTGAAAAAACCTGTACTGTAGAAATTGGAAGAACGTCATAGCTTCATTACACTTGCAACTTGGATTAAGGAGTTAATTTAAGAGTAAATAGCAGCGCTGTGGCTGAGGTTTGGAAAATATGGTTAATGGCTGGCTTTTGGTATTCAGTAACACAGCATTTCCATTTAATGAAGGGAAGCAGACTCACTCTGACAAACTGGAAAGATCAGTAAAATACAAAAAGTGTTGAGAAAAACAGAGGAACCATCCCAATATCCCACCCTGTGGAACCCAATAGGAATGTATTCATTGACTATACATATCTTGCCCAACCCTGCTCCTGGCGATCAACTGTCCTGCAAAGTTTAGCTCCAATCCTAATCAAACACACCTGAAGCAACTAATTAAGGTCTTCAGGCTCACTTAAAAATTAAAGGCAGGTGTGTTTGATTAGGGTTGGAGCCAAACTTTGCAGGACAGTCGATCGCCAGGAGCAAGGTTGGGCACCCTGTCTTAGACAGAAATATCTATAATGTTATTGGTCACTCCCTAAGTAGTGAGCAGCATTTCACAAGATAGTCATAAAGGTTTCTGCCTTAGTGGGAGAGTAGAGTCTTTTGGTTGCCTTTTAGGACTTAAAGGGGTCTTATGATGTTGCTGAAAAAAACATTATTTTGTGTATTTGGTATAATGAAATGTGTTTATGTGGTAGAAAAAAAAAATCTTTATTTTCCACATACTGTTTCTCCTCTCTGCCCCGCCTTTCTGAAACGCATCGTTCTGAAAAGTGAGATGTGCTCTGATTGGCCAACTATCCAGTGCATTGTGATTGGCTGAATGCCAAAAGTGTGACAAAAATGTTACGCCCCTAATCATACTGTGATGCTGAACACCAGCACAACAAGAGTCAAGACAAAACCAATAAAACCCATTACAAATGAGCCATTTGTTGCATCCAGTGGAAACATATTTATGAATTATAATGACTCATACTGTGTTTTAATGCGTTGCGTTGCATTGCGCCACGCCGCACAAACATAAAACCATGTCTGTATTTGTTATTGGAGAAACAACAAACAACAAGCCCTACTCTACACCAGACATTCTCAATTCCAGTCCTCACGTCCCCCAGCTCTGCATATTTTGCATGTCTCTCTTTGTTAACACACCTAATTCAGATAATCCGTTCATTAGAAGTGAGCTCCGTGCATGAACTGTGTTCTGACTGACATGGTCCCTGCAAAGTGTTCATTGCTTCCTACTCCCTGAGCAGAGGAAATCTGTTGAAGCTTACTTCTCCTGTTTTGAAGCCCCCGTCACCATTTCAAGCCAGTGTTGACTGGCAGATAAGTAAACTTTTGCCAGATTACTCCTGAGGACTGGCTTTGTGGACTATCTCTGTGGAGGAAATGACTTCACAGCAACTGGCAAGAATGTTGCTTAAAACTTTCCCAGTATGGATGAAACTGCCCTTTGGAGACATGACAGGATTAGTTTCAAGAGCCAGAGCGTCTGTGTCAACATATGAGGATATGAACTCTAAATGGGACCGTCTATGAGCTTCAATTAAATATGAGTCGACCGTGTGAAAAAATGTGGAAATGAAGAGCCAAAAATAATTGATTATGTTTCTCTAGATCTTCTCCAAGTGAAGATAATCCCACTCAATGCAAAGACTCATGTTGGACAAAACGGACTATTTTTATGCAAAGGTGAGAAGCCAGTTTAACCGTAAAATAATAGTTCTGTTATCATTTACTCAACTTCATGTTGTTCCAAACCCATATGACTTTCTTCAATTGACAACAAAAGGTGAATTTTTGTAGAAGATCCTGTTTACTCTTTACAAAATATGAAGGAGATTGGATTGGAACTAGCCAATAAAGCTCTGAATTGGACAACAAAAGTCAAATATGTTACAATGCCACATTTGAGACTACATTTCATTGACATTAATGGCACCATACAGTATTTTAGTTGAGTGCATGAGGGACATTTTAACTGAATGAAAATATATGTTTCAGTCTGTTCTTCATGCAAAGCTGTCAAATGGCTTGGAATATAGTGCAAAAGTATTTAGAAAAGAATGGAAAATTCATCCAAAAACTATTGTGTTTCCATTGAAGAAAGAAAGTCATAGGAGTTTGGAATGGCATGAGATTGAACAATACTACTAAACAATATATATATATATATATATATATATATATATATATATATATATATATATATATATATATATATATTTGGCAGTGGTTTGATATGTGCTTGTTGTTGAACTAGCTCAGATGCTAATTCAGTTCAATACTTTTCTCTATTCTTTCTTAGTTGATGGGGGTGCAGAAGAGATCACATGGTTTTCTCCTGATGGTGAGAAGATTCTAACAAAACATGACAATCTCATTGTGCGGAGTCGTGGAAAGTCCTCGTCCACTCTTATTGTTCTCAATGCCAATTTAAACAATGCTGGGATATACAAATGTGTGGCCAGAAACTGGGCCACAGAATCACAAGCTACGGCCAAGCTGAACATCTTTTGTAAGTATTTACATTAATATTATCATCATAAATATTATGATAAGAAATTAAGTTCAGTCTGCATTTTTATGATCCATTTAACATTCTGGATTCAGTTTGTTTTTGTCAGCAACTATTAAAATACTGAACCATGGACTTTGCTATTGCATGTATTCATTTAGCTGACGTTTAGCTAACTTGATGTGCAGTGCACTTGTGTGTGTGCGGGATTCAGGAGAATAAAATGATTCATGGGACTCCAGTAAAATAGAAATATCAAAAAAATAAAATATCTAAAACAAATAAATATGTTATTCGTCTATTGCACAAAAGCAACATGAACTAATATAAAATATAAATGATTAGCAGGTGCAAGTGTATGCAGAGTTTCTATTTAGGCTGTATCACGTGTTCGCCAATGCTGAACCTTGCATGCTCACGAATCCTCTCATTATAAACACACGAATTGTAGACATTATGAAATATTAATTATGCATATATTTATTGTGTTATAACAGAGAATTGTGAGAATGCGATGAACTGAGTTGTAATTTAAAGATTTTAAATGCAGTGCTCTTTGCTTGCATTCTGCCAAACCATGCACGCAGCAGCTGCTTGCTTTAGTTAAAAATAGCTGTGTTCTGTGAATGTTGATGCTTTAATAACAAATATTTATCAGGAGCGTGTATGATTGGATTTCATAAATTTAGTAGAGAAAAAAAGTAATGTACCATAACTAATTACAAATTACTTTCGAAATAAAGTAATCAGAACAATAACGTGATTACTTTTAAAAGGAGTACTCAGTAATCAGTCATTTGATTATATTTTCAGAGTAATTTACCCAACACTGTTCAACGACTCTTTCTCAAAACCTTCCCTTCAGTGTCAGCTTACATGATATGAGCAAATCTGAACACACAAAATCAATCTCTAACAATGATGGAATGATGGATGTTCAAATATTCTGGACCTTTATGTATTGTTTATAATTATAATTAAAAAAGTATAATCTAACTGTATAGAGTTATAGAGTAAGTCATTGTAATATTTCTTGTATTATTTCGATTTTTTTTGTTTTTCTCATTTCAAAACCTGGAGCAGAAGTTACTCGATGGGCCGTTTGAATGATGCTTGAATTAGTGAGTCGTCCAGAACAATGTGTTGGAAGTTTGGAGGGAATTATTAAAGTGTAGCCAGACATCCTGGTAGACACAGATACATTCCTTTCTCTTTGTACGTTCCTGTTACAAGCGTCCAAAAAGCGTGGGTTGACTGAGGGAGCCAGTGTTGCTGTGGAAAAAACTAGGCTTTTAAGCAATAGCCAGAATTGGTTTCTTGGTATGGTTTCCCGAAACTTCTTGCAGTTGATGAAGCAGCTCGTATTAATTAAGCCTTTCAAGATTTTGGTCATGACAGATTCAAACAAAACAGACATGACAGGCTGTATTTTTAATAAAAAAAAAATTTTTTAGCTGTGAAATGTCTTCAATCTTTAAAATCTATTAAAAAAGGGTTTTCTTCAATGATGTCTTCTTAAGATTATTCACATTCTTTTAGGAACTGTTCTTTAGAGGTTAATGTTTAAATCGACAAGCGGTAAGGCGTAAAAACATGTGAGAAAGATACGTTTTCGTGACGATGCACAGCAGTGGTCCGTCTACTGTCCTGAGCATCTTTTTAGGCTGGCCTCAGCCAATCGGTTATATAAAATATCAAGGTTAAAGTCATCATAGCTCGCCTAGACCCAGCTCTCAACCCAACTTTGAGAATAGATTAACAACAATAGTTCTTTCTGGTCCTTGAATCTGATTGGCTTTTCTGAGAGCCTTTTGCAGGAGTGAGATATTCAAGTGATATCGTAACTTCAACTTTCAACTCCATTTGCGGTATTGCTCACAGCGAGTGTCAACTCTACTATGATTTACGCCCTGGAGTTTACATCTCAGAAAAATGTTGAAGCTAATTTTTACATTCTTGCCTAAAAAAAACTCTTAAATGTGTCGTATGACGTTGCTAAAAAGAACATTAGGTTGTGTATTTGGTGTAATGCAATGTGTTTTATGCGGTTTAAGGTTCAAAAAACATTATTTTCCACATCAATTAAATTTTTACAAAGCTCATTGTTCTGAAAAGCAAGGTGTACGCTGATTGGCCAGTGTGTTGTGATTGGCTGAATACCTCAAGCATGTGATGGAAAAGTTACGCCCCTAATCATACTGTGATGCCGTCTCTTGGCACGACAAAACCAATAAAACCCATTACAAACAAGGCATTTGTTGCATCCAGTGGGGGACATAATCACTGATTATAAAGACTTACGCTGTCATTTTACGCTGATTTTCTCTGTGTTATTTAAGCATGGAGAATGCGTCGAGAAACTGAGAGGGAGGGAAGAGGAAAACGACAGAAAGAGCCCAAGCCCACCAAGAAGCCCAAAGCTCCCAAGCCCACCAAGAAGCCCAAAGCTCCCAAGCCCACCAAGAAACCCAAGGGCGAGAAGAAGAACAAAGGAGAGAAGGGTGGGAAGAAAGGCAAGAAGAACAGGGAGGAGACCACCACGATCACCACCACCACCACCACTGAGGCTCCCACAACCTCTGTGACCTTTGTGTATGACGAGGAGTTTTATGAACCTGAACCAGACCAGTATTGGGATGGAGGTTAGAAAAGCCCTTCTCATTAAAAAACTCAGTGTTTTAGATCTGTGTATTTTTGGTGCAGGTTGGAGCAGAACATTGACCGCCTTGGTTCTCTATGAGTGATTTCCCCACTTGTTTTCTCCATGGGGATTTCAAAACATTCTTCATAAAAATTACCAGACATAACCAAACCAACCAGCTCAGAGATGAATCATAGCATTGCACAGTCTGATTTGAAGCAAAACCGTATATATCAAATGGCATTGTTTTACAAATTATTTAACTCATCAAATGAAGCATTATGAAACATATACATATTAAAAAAATTTATATACTGTAGGTATTCACAATTTATGTTTGTATGTTAAAAGCAGCTTCTCTGATTGGTGGATCGCTCTTCAGGAATTATGGGTAGTGTAGTTCTTCACCTGGAATTCAGCTATTCATCCATTGAAAAAGAAAAAGAAAATGAAGCGACTTGTAGCTTCTGCTGAAGCATTTTTAAACAACCTTGTAGAACATGCCACGTCTAGAATAAGACGAACTGGAAGAATCGACTTGCACTTACAAAGACTGTTTGGTATCCACAGAATTTCCTACAGAGTCACCAACAGCGGCAAAGCCTTCTCCGATTGAGAAAACCACAGGATTTCCAACAGACTTTCCTCCTGACACGGACGAGTATTCCCCACCTTATCCTGACTCATGTAAGCAGAACATCACTCATGTCTGTGTACACAAATACCACTTTCGTTCATCATGTTTAACATTTCCTTTAATTTACTGTCAGACGATGATTACTGGAAGGTGGATGAACCCGCACCTACAACCTCTGTGATCGCTGGCCGTCCACCTGATGATGAGGATGATTACTGGGATGCCAGATGTGAGTCTTCCAGTAATTAAAGTTGGTTACAAACGGTCAAAAAAGACTGATTCTTCAGCTAATAAACCTTTTTTGGCAACAGATGAGCAGGCAGAAAACATGCCTTTTCCTGATGGTAAAGAGATCAGCTCTACTGACTGGCATTACACTACCACAGGTAAACTGATCATTCCTTCCAAAAACTGTGATAATAAATTATGATTTATTAAATGTTCTTGTGTTACTACTTTGTTTTTACTATTACTGCAGACTGCTACTTTGTTTTAAAATTACATTTTTTAAATAATGTAATTGTGACTATACTCTAAAACATGTTTAAAACAGACAAAAAAGTAGGTTTAACAGTCAGTTGGGTTAGTAGGTCTCATAGTTGTTTTACTGTTATATTTTACATTACAGAAGAGTGGATTTCAGCACCCTATAAATTTGTGTGTGAATCAAATAAAACTTTTTATACCACAGTATACACCCATCTCATGAAACATCTTGTTTTCACACTATTTAAAATCCACAATGTCTAGTGTGGTTCTTACAAAAGACAGCAGTTCAGCAGCGACAGACATTTAGCAAACATTAAAGTTTTTTTAAGTCTACTGTACTGTCAGTAAAACTCCCAAATTTAACCTGCATTTATTTTATTTTCTGTCACAGAGGAGCCCACCGTCCCTCCATTTGAAAACAACTGGTATGAAGAATATGAATATGGACATGGTACAAACCGCTTTGGTACTCTATTTTGAAAAGAAAACCGAGGTGTTGGCCTCGCTCTCGTCTTAATAAGAGTACAGACAGTGTGACCTGCCATTTCTGCACTCAAATAAACACTTTCAGAGACGCAGAGGTGCTGCTTGATGTCAAGCTGAACATTTTAAGTCATGTTGACATTAGATACAAATTATAAATGGAAATATTTTCCTATTGTCTGTAGTATATCTCCTCCCCAACTGAATCTTAGTCCAAATAAGAAGAAGAAGAAAAAAACAGTAACACATTACAGTATGCTTGTTAATATTAGTCATTGATAAATACTAATAATGCATTTACTGATCTTAGTTAATATTAATTTGAATGTTTACTAATGCATTATTAAAATCAAAAGTTGTATTTGTTAGTATTATTTAATGGATTTGAGCTAATATGAACTAACGATGAATAGTTGTACTATTAACTAAAAAAGATAAAAGAAATACAGTCATGGCCAAAAATATCAGCACCCTTGGTAAATATGATCAAAAAAGCTGTGAAAATGTATCTGCATTGTTAATCCTTTTGATCTTTTATTTAAAAAAAAAATACAAAAAAAACTTCTAACCTTTCATTGGATAATAAGAAATGAAAATGGGGGGAAATATCATTATGAAATAAATGTTTTTCTTTAATACACATTGGCCACAATTAACGGCACCGATTTATTCAATGCTTTTTGAAACCTCAGTTTGCCAGTTTAACAGCTCTGAGATTTCTGCTATAATGCCTGATGAGGTTAGAGAACGCCTCACAAGAGATCAGAGACCATTCCTTCATCCAGTATCACTCCAGACCCTTCAGATTCCCAGCTTCTCCTCTTCAGTTCACTCCTCTCATTTTCTATAGGGTTCAACTCAGAGGACTGGAATGGCTATAGCAGAAACTTGGTTTTGAGCTCAGTGACCCATTTCTGTGTTGTTTTTGAGGTTTGTGTTTGTATTATTGTACGGTTGGAAGATCCAAACATGGCCCATTACAAAATTTCCAACAGAGTCAGTCACTTTTTTTATTATTTTATCTGTTGGTATATAATAGAATCCATGATGCCATGTGTCTAAACAAGATGTCCAGGACCTCCAGCAGAAATATAGTCCCACAACATCAAAAATACAGCTGTATATTTCATTGTTCACATGGGGTACTTTTTATCCTTGTGTTCACCAAATCCATCTGGAGTGTTTGCTTCTAAAAAGCTCATTTTTGTGTTTCATCTGACCATAGAAGCCAGTCCCATTTGAAGTTCCAGTCGTGTCTGATAACTGAATATGAATTGGGATTGTTTTTGGATGAGCTAGGAGAATTTTTCTTGAAACCCTCCCAAACAACACATGGTGATGTAAGTGCTGTTTGACAATTTTTTAAGGTTTTCTGACCCCGAGACTCAATAAACTGTTCTCCAGCTGTGATCCTTGAAGAGTCTTTGGCCACTCAGACTCTCCTCCTCACCGTGCATTAGGACGATATAGATACACGTCCTCTTCCAGGCAGTTTCGTAATATTTTATGTTGATTGGAAGCCCTTAGTTATTGTCCTGATGGTGGAAATGGGAATTTTCACTGTTCTGGCTCTTTTCTTAAAGCCACTTCACTAATTCACTAATTTGTGAAGCTCAATCATCTTTTGCTGCACGTCAGAAATATATTCTTAGTTTTTTCTCATTGTGATGGATGATTAAGGGATTTTTGGCTTTGTTTTCCCTCCTATTTATATTTCTTTTATCCATGGCTGGATAATTTCATGTTCATAATCACCCTGGAGTGCTCAAAATTGTGAATATGAATAGTAATATACTTCAGAGATATTTTACTCATAAGAATTTTGAGGGGTGCCAATAATTGTGTCCAACATATATTTAAGAAAAACATTTATTTCATAACTATATTTCCCCCCATTTTAAATTCTTATTATCCAATAAAAGGTAAGCTTTTTGTGATTATTATTATTTATTTATTTTTAAATAAAAGATCAAAAGGATTAACAATGCAGATTAATTTTCAAAGCCTTATTTGGTCATATTTACTAAGGGTGCCAATATTTTTGGCCATGACTGTATTGTAACTAATGTATTGCTCATTCTTAGTTAATATTAGCTGATGAATTAACTAATGTTAACTTATACCTTACTGTAAAAATAATATGCATGTATAAAAACGCCTTTTTGCCCATGTTATCAAGTTTTAAGAGGTAAGATGATATTTGGTGCATGGAGCACTTATCTTGTATTAATAAATAAAAAAATTGTAACAAATCTATTTCCTGGAGTAAAACCAAAAAATGTCACCGGTTTCTGATTATGCAGGCAGAGCCTGTTTTTATTAGGCTATAAAATGGAAATCTGGCAAACCACTAAGGGACAAGTGTGTCAGGAACCATTTTGATTTGATCATCTGATTCAGTTTTAATCTAATCCACTTCAGTTGCAAACAAGACTTGCAGTTCATATTGCCTCAGATATTTTGAATTTAGTATTTTGTTTGTCCTCTTTTGCTTTAATGAATAAAATATGTATGTTTTGTTTCCAAAACAAAAACTTACTTATCTGATTAGTGACCTAAAAGCTCGGAATATTGATTATTTCTTATGCATTGTAATATGTAACTTTGTTTAAATTTTTTTTGTTCTAATTCAGTTGTCTCAGACTTGTGAAACCTGCTGTACTTAGTGTGTGACACTGAACTGTTATTTAATGCGTTCAGTTATACACTTGGTTTCTCTTTTGTCAACAGAAAAGAAACTGGAAGAGGGGAGGGAAAGAGAGAGAAAAGAGCAAGAGGAAAAAGGTACATTGTTTTTATCTTCATATATTGAAATTTGTCAGTTAATATAATGAGTG
This sequence comes from Carassius auratus, assembly GCF_003368295.1. NCBI lineage: Eukaryota > Metazoa > Chordata > Actinopteri > Cypriniformes > Cyprinidae > Carassius > Carassius auratus. The sequence goes on from NW_020523638.1 coordinate 708,440, forward strand.
TACTTTCTTTTGTTTTTTATATCAATTCATTCCTTTTGTTTGGTATGTCTTGAGCTGAACTGAAAAAATACCTTACTGATGAAAAACATTAATGCGCATTGCCAACAGTGCTCAACAGGACTCTCTGTAATACAAATTATTTAAATAACACTGTTAGTTTGAACCTCTGTTTTGTCTTCCAGCTGCCCCACAATCTGTTACACTTGATTATAGACTTTTTGTTCCCATGAGCTCTGTTTTCAGTTTTGGTTCCTGACAGACTGAACAATATCCTTTCCTCTGGCCTAAGGCAGTGGAGCAGGAATTAGGACAATTTTGATATGAAGGATATTAAAGAACAGGACGTATCAACCAAAATTAGAAAGCGAGCTGAGAAAGAAATTGAGAAAGTTCCAGGTGATACTGTGAATAATTCAAAGTTTGTTTGTTTTTTAAACATGGTTTTTCTAAAAAATGATGGATAATTCAGTAAACCAAAGTTGCTTCATTTTAGCACAGTACATGTTCAAGCTTAAAAAACATTACTAATAATTTTTACATTTTTATTCTTACATTTACTAAAAGTAAATACTAATTTTACAGCAAAAAGACATGTGAACCATGACCTGAAGTCTGACAGTTTTAGAATTACACTAAAAGGGCTTGCTACAAAAAGCAAAAACTGATGCTAACTTGCTTAAAGGACATTATCTTTGATTTGCGAATATACTTATGGTCAAGATGTTACAATGACTGGTCTCTGAGTATTTCAAGAACAATTATCTTCAGATTTACAGGGCACAGATCTATATTACATCCTCCCTGGATTGTAAAGATCAATGGAAATGGAGCTCCAGGACTTTCCAGAGGATTGTGAACAGTATAACATTTACCAAAGCATTGCAAGAATCTACTGTACGATCAAGATATTTGGTGTCAAATTCATATGTTTCTATGATATATATGTGGAGTGTTGTTCTGGTGCTCTTCAATGTAAAAAATGCAAGTCAGTGGCTGCCCGTCTTTGAGGAAAAAAAAAAAACCATATCAAAGAACACAAAATTAATACACATGGCTCCTGGCGATAAATTAAGGTCTTATGAAGCGAAATGATCCGTCTGTGCAAGAAACTGAGCCTTATTTACAACATTATTACCAGTAATACAGAGACAAACAGTCTACTGTACAGTGATGTCCTGTTCACGAATGAATCATTTCATTTGAACTGGTTCTTTTTAGTGAATGAACCAGTTCACCAAATTAGACTGAATCATCTGAAACAGTTTGTGGTTTGAACTCAAATCTACAAGTTACTCAGTCAGAACTGACTTTCATTCAGGCCTGACAATCACGCTGACTAGAAACAAGACAAAATACTGCATATATGGTACTATGATGCTGGTTTTTGCCAACTCATTCTAGTTTATTTTTGGGTGAACTATTCCTTTAATTACAAGGAAGTTAAGAGATTAATCCTGATATTTCATGCTAATGAATCCATAGTATCAGTGGTGAACTTTGTGTTTTCTCAAATAATATGTCTCCTCAGAAAGAGAAGAGAGGAGGCATGAGGAAGAGGAGGAGAGGGAGAGGGAACCCAGGATTGACAGACCTCCACCACGTGTTTACAGAGAGCCTAAAAGTGAGTGATGGGGGCTCGGTTTAGGCATGCAGAAAGACGGGATCCATCACTTAATAGATAACATAGAGCAATAAATACACTCAGGGCAAAATGACTGTGAAATTCTTTTATGAAACACTAACATGCAACAAACTTATATAAGAGCACTCAAGTGATGTAATACTGAAGCTCTCCAAGCTCAGTAGATCTTACCAAACAAATATGTTCCTTAAAGCAAACCTGTCTTAGATTAATACTAACATAATTAATGCTAACAAACGTAACTGAAATAGTGATATCTTGATGAAGCCTTCATTAGGTTCAAGTGAATATGAGACCTTTTTTGAGAACATTTTGTAAGACTTTAGCTGTTTTTAAGTCATTACAGATGCCAAAACCTGCTCCAATTCAACAGCTGGCTCTTTTCAATGGAAATTCCAAATGTCTTCCTTGCTCATGAAATGCATGCATGGATATAGTCCTTAATGCTTCAGGAAAATTACTCTGTGTAAAAGTGGCTGAACAAATTGTTTTGAAGTTAAAAGTTAAGTTAAATATAAGTTGTATGATACAAGTTAAATATACTGTATGTTAAGTTCCATTATAGTTGTTGTTTCTTGATGACACAAGAATTTGTGCACAGTCTGTCTATATTGTTTCAATTTACCTTGCTAGTTAAAACTAATATAAATTTACAGGTGCATAATAATAATAATAGAATGTTGTGGTAAAGTTAATTTATTTCAGAAGTTCGACTCACATTGTGAAACTCGTGTTTTAAATAAATTCAGTAGTTTTAGAAGTCTTTGGTTCTTTTAATTGTGATGATTTTGGCTCACATTTAACAAAAACCCTCCAATTCAATCAAATCCCACCAATCTCAACAAATTAGAATACTTCATAAGTCCAATAATAATAATTAAAAAAAACATTTTTAGTGAACTGTTGGTCTTCTGGAAAAGTATGTTCATTTAGAGTACATGTATTCAATACTTGGTAGGGGCTGCTTTTGCTTTAATTACTGCTTCAATTCAGTGTGGCATGGAGGTGATCAGTTTGTGGCACTGCTGAGGTGGTCTGGAAGCCCAGGTTTCTTTGACAGTGGCCTTCAGCTCATCTGCATTGTTTGGTCTCTTGTTTCTTATTTTGCTCTTGGCAGTAGCCCATAGATTCTCTCTAGGGTTCAGGTCTGGTGAGTTTGCTGGCCAGTCAAGCACACCAACACCATGGTCATTTAACCAACTTTTGGTGCTTTTGGCAGTGTGGAAAATGAAATCAGCATCTTCAAAAAGCTGGTCAGGAGAAGGAAGCATGAAGTGCTCCAAAATTTCTTGGTAAACAGGGTGAAGTTACTTTGGTTTAAAAAAAAAAAGCCTCAGTCCATTCCTTGTGAAGTTCACTCAAATTCTTGAACTCCTCTTAAGGCTGCAGTTCTCTCGGTTGGTTGGGCATCTTTTTCTTCCACACTTTTTCCTTCCACTCAACTTTCTGTTACCATGCTTGGATACAGCACTCTGTGAACAGCCAGCTTCTTTGGCAATGAATGTTTGCGGCTTACCCTCCTTGTGAAGGGTGTCAATGATTGTCTTCTGGACAACTGTCAGATCAGCAATCTTCCCCATGATTGTGTAGCCCAGTGAACTGAGAGACCATTTTGAAGGCTAAGGAAACCTTTGCAGGTGTTTTGAGTTGATTATCTGATTGGTATGTCACCATATTGTAATTGGTTGAGAATTGGTGGGTTTTTGTTAAATGTTAGCCAAAATAATCACAATTAAAAGAACCAAAGACTTAAACTACTTAAGTCTGTGTGCATTGAATTTATTTAATACACAGATTTCACAATTTGATTTGAATTACTGAAACAAACTTTTCCATGAAATTCTAATTTATTGAGATAGATCTGTATATGTACCTGCATACATTTACATATTACCATACATATTGGTGTCAGTTTTAAAATAAATAAAAATTTATAAAAAGTGCTACTATATTCAATTATAATTAAAGAATGAATGACTGACAACATCAATAAAAATATATAAATAAAAGGACATAAATGTAGTTAATGTGATGCCTTCAGAAAGTGTAGGACAGTGCTTAGTGTGAAAGCACAGATAAACTAATTTCACTCTGTACTTCAACATATTGTGTGAACATGTTGTCCATAATATTATTTTAAAAAAATCTCTGGTTTGTGATGTGTATTAGTTTGTCCTCCTCTGGGTATGGAGTCTCACCGCATAGAGAATGACCAGCTGCTGACTTCCTCTGTTTATCAACATCGCTACGGCTCACACAGAGCTCGTCTCAATATTCAGGTACAAACATATGCAGATAGTCACTCTGAAAATTCATTACTGGCAACTAAAAGTGATGTGGTGTTTAACTGGTTCATCTCACAGGCGTCTGGGGATGAAGATGATATGAATGGTGGGGCATGGTGTGCAAACCCTGAAGAGAAAGTCAACTGGATTGAACTGGATGCTCGCACACTAACAGAGTTCACTGGCGTTATCACTCAGGGTCGAGATGACCCCTTAGAGTAAGACAAACATTAGAAACCTTGAAGCCCTCGCACAGTATATATAAAGTCTACATCTATAGTCCTTGTAATTTTGTTTTGTTGTTTCAGGAGTGACTATGTGTCTTCTTACTATGTGGCATTTAGTAATGACAGCAGAGAGTGGACTGTCCTTCATGATGGATATGCTGAATGGGTAGGTTGCCAGATTGTCATAATTTTCTCTTCTTCTTTTGGTTGCTAAATCTTTCTGTGGGGCTTAAAAAGAGTTCACCCAAAAATGAAAATCTGTCATAACATAACTCAACCTTAAATTGTTCCAAAACTGCATGTTTCTTTCAGTTGAACACAAAAGAAGATATTTTGAAGAATGTACTGTAGGTAACCAGACAGTTGATGGTTCCCATCATATTTTTTACATATAAGGGAAAGTCAATGGGGTCTTTTAGCTGTTCGGTACTTTTTACGTTTTTGAATAAAACATCATTACTGGAGTACACTGTACAATAAAATGTTTTGTCCTTTCTCTCTACTTCAAAATGCCATTCAATGTGTTACTAGTTGTTTGTGACTCATTCTGAGTGAAAATTGTTTCTATGCATGTGTAACAATAGGCCAGGTTTAAAGTGCAGCACTTTTTAGTAACACATTGTAATTTCAACAATTCAGTTTCTTTTTTTTTTTCTTTTTGCTCTCAGTTATTCTTTGGTAACTCCGATAAAAACACCCCAGTGTTGTCTCAGTTTATGGAGCCGGTAGTGGCACGTTATATACGCATCTTGCCACAAAGCTGGAATGGCACCATGTGTATGAGGATGGAGGTTCTGGGATGCCCAGTACCAGGTGAGAGACTCAGGACCTGTTGTGGTCTTTATTTTTATTTGCTTGTTTGTGCATCGTGCAATGACAAAATATTTACTATTACTAATATGCCTTTCTGGACATTGTTTAAATACCTCTTCATTTATAGTTTAGGTATATTACTGAATATTTTGCATTTGCTCTTTTCTCAGATCCTCTAAACCAGTATCAGAGTCAGAATGAAGTGACACATCGAGATGACTTGGACTACACCCATCACAACTACCTCGACATGGAGAAGGTGAAGGGAGAGTGCCAATGCCCGGAGTCTTAAAAGTTCATGAATGGAAAAAAGATATAAGAAATACATTAGAGTTTACAGTTAAGAAAAGTGTGGGTGGCTGCCAGGGATTTCTAAGCCACAAGATTTGAGGTGTAACTGATATTTGTAGCACAAACCAGTTGGGATGAGTGAATAAAAAAAAAAAAAATGCTAAATGTGTGCTAATCGCTTCCAAATGTGACTTTTCTTTTTGACACAGCTCATGAAATCCATCTCTGATGAGTGTCCAAACATCACCAGATTCTACAGTTTGGGCAAGAGCTTTAAAGGTCTGGAAATTTATGCCATGGAGATTACTGATAATCCTGGGATGCATGAAACAGGTGAGGAACATCTGGAAGAATTTATTCACAGTATTATTATTCCAGTATGGTTACAGGTACTGAAACAAGCAATATAATTATGTTCATTATCCATTTCTTGAACATACCATCTTTCCTCAGGAGAGCCAGAGTTCAGGTACACAGCAGGTTATCATGGGAATGAGGCTTTGGGACGAGAGCTTCTTCTGATGCTTATGCAGTACCTGTGTAGAGAGTATAAAGATGGCAACCCTCGAGTTCGCCTCCTTGTTGATGAGACACGGATTCACCTGGTGCCATCTGTTAATCCTGATGGCCATATGAAAGCTTTTGAAAAGGTGCGTTATAATGTATACAGAGGTTAAAAGTGAAATATGTGATGCTACTAGGTGGCCAGAAGTTGCTTTCAAACTAATTTCCCAAAAATATTGGATATCTAATATTAGTATTTAGTAACATTAAGCTAATTCAGAAAGAGCTAAAGTTATTCACCAGTTGAGCTAATAAACAACTACATGTTTGGTAAAGAAGTAAGTCCTCACCAAATAGCTTATTACTGTACAGATAGCCCTGAATTTGACATGATGGACTGCTAAAATTAACAAAGCAATGTTTTAGAAGTGCCAGATTTATTTTTTTTAGGAATTCAACCATTATGGCTTATGGCAGGGATTCTAAAATCTGGCTCACGAGATCCACTGTCCTGCAGAGTTTAGCTGGAACCCTAATCAAACACACCCGAGCATGCTAGTCTTTGTCTTCAGGATCATTAGAAAATCAGAGGTAGGTGAGTTTTATCAGTGTTGGAGCTAAACTCTGCAGTGAATTAGCCCTCCAGGGCAAGATTTGAGGAACTCTGGCTTATAGTCTTGCATAAAATCATATAAATCACATTAAAACCGTTGCAGCTTCAGTAGTGTACTGTATTGTTCTAGCAATGCCAAGGTCATTGCTAGTTAAGTGATTTATCAACTGAACAGGTTTAACAGATCAATGTGGATAAAACCGTCTACCAAATGTACAAATAGAAATGGTGTTGTGACAATCTCATTGAAGTAATATACACGCTGTAACTTTGTTTCACAGGGCTCTGAGTTGGGCAGCTGGACATTAGGGCACTGGACTGAAGATGGTCATGACATATTCCAGAACTTTCCAGACTTAAATAACATTCTTTGGGATGCTGAGGATAAGGGCATGGTGCCAAAATTGACATCAAATCACCATGTACCCATCCCTGAGGGTATCCTTTCAAGCAATGGCTCAGTAAGTAAGGAAATAATGCTGTGTTATTTGCGTTTAATGAATGAACGCAGCACTCACACACTCTTATCTTGAACGCCTTGAACTAGGCTAATCAGATTATAGGACAGAAACCAACTGCTGTATAATATTCTTTATGTTCTACCCTTCAGGTTGCAATGGAGACTCTTGCCCTTATCTCCTGGATGGAGAGCCATCCATTTGTGCTTGGTGCCAACCTGCAGGGTGGCGAGAGACTGGTCACATACCCCTTCGACATGCGTCGGCTCACCAAGGAGTCTGAGGAGATGGAGAAAAAACGAAACCCTAGAGGAAACAGACATAAGCGACAGTATGATGAAGAGGAAGAAGAAGAACCCCACCCTTACCTTCACATTGGATACCATCAGGAGAGCTACAGTGGCCCTCATGAAAACCATGCATATCATCAAGAGAACTATGGGTACCATCAAGAAAGTTATGGGTATCACCATCAAAACCAAGGATATCATGATGAGAGCCAAGGATATCATGATGAGAGCCAAGGGTACCATGATGAAAACCAAAGGTACCATGATGAAAACCAAAGATACCATCAAGAGGGTCACTCTGAAGGATACCATGAGGGTTATCAAGAAGGATACTCTGAGGGACACAGGGAGCGATATGGAGAAGGTGAACCAGAAGAGGAGATCAGATCGATTGAAGACGAATCTTTGTTCCGCTGGTTAGCCATATCTTATGCCTCTACTCACCACACTATGTCTCAAACCTATAATGGAGGATGCCATACTGATGACCCAACAGGTGGAATGGGAATTGTCAACCGTGCTAAGTGGAAGCCCATCCCAGGAAGTGAGCATTAGGGATTTGTGTTGCACAATCAAATTATTGACCATTAAGTGGATAATTTAGAAGAGGAATGTCCAATCCTGCTCCTGTGGACCACCTTCCTGCTGAGATAAGCTTCCCCAGTCCTGCCTGGAAGTTTTATCTGGTTGGGTTAAGGATTTTTCTAATACCAGAAGTAAACAACAAACAGTGCTTATCTACACCACACCAAAATCTCATTCCGCCAGACAGACATGAATCTTTTCTGAATCAATTAAATGTTGGTGTTCTTGACACTGCGAGTCTGTGGACTGCAGTATACACTGTGAATATCTTAGTACTGTAGCTTAGCTTAAAGGTGTACTAAAATGAATAGCGTTTCTAAATGTCTGTTGATACTGTATTCTCCAACTGAAATGGAATAGAGGCTTGGAATCAGAAAAGGTATTATGACGAGGAAGATATACCATGAAAAATTGTTCAATCCAGAAGACTGAAATTAGCTTTCAGCTCAGGTTTAGGTTTATTTTATAAGGGTTGAAGCTACACTCTGCAGGAAGGTGGTCTTCCAAAAGCAGAATTGGACACCCTTGATCTAGAAGGATCAGTAAGATCAATTTGAATCTACACGGTCACCCTTAAGACTCATATTCATTTGAATACCTATTCCTGCCCCTTCTTCTCATGTAGGTATGAATGACTTCAGCTACCTTCACACTAACTGTTTTGAGCTGTCCATTTTCCTGGGCTGTGATAAGTTCCCTCATCAGAGTGAACTTTTAAGAGAGTGGGAGCACAACAAAGAGGCCCTGCTGACCTTCATGGCTCAGGTGAGCTAATGATATCAGTCGCAAGTGTTTAGAGACAGTAAATCCCTTGTAGGTAAGATTTTAAGAATCCTGCACCTTGTTGAACTTGAATCTGGACAAAAACAGACTCAGACTAAAGTCCATATCAAGTCCAAGACCTTATTTTCTATGACTATTCGAGTCAAAGTCATTGCCGAGTCCAAATGCTCCTAAAAATTAGGAATCGAGCTTGAGATTGACTTCAGTCCGTCTACAGCACTGCCCTGCGCAACCATACGTTAACCACATTCCTTTTACCAGGTGCATCGGGGCATTAAGGGAGTTGTGAGGGATAAGGAGGGCAATCCTATTTCCAATGCCACTGTGTCTGTGGAGGGAGTCAACCATGACATCAGGACAGGTGAGATTTTTTTTATTTCTGAAAATTGTCCTGTTTTTAGGGTACTGACAAATTTCAAAAACGACTTCTACTCTTAGGTGAATCTGGAGATTACTGGCGACTTCTAAATCCCGGTGAGTACCGTGTAACGGCCCGAGCAGAAGGCTATGCCCCCTTGTCCCGTCTATGTGTTGTAGGATTCGACCCAGGCGCTACCTTGTGCAACTTTGACCTCAACAAATCTAACTGGGACCGCATCAAACAGATCATGGCTCTCCACGGCAATAGACCCATCCGATTGCTGAGCAGTGGCAACAGGGGAAGTGGACAGCGCTACACATACAACGGTAACCAAATCCCAAATTCTAATGGTAATGGTGGGGACATGAGTAGGATTCGTCGATTACGGCTAATGAGAATCCGCCGCCTAAGGCAACAGAGACTTCTAGCCAGCAACACAACACCAACACCAACACCACCACCTACCACATCTACGACGACCACAGCTACCGTTCCGCCAACCACAGAGAGTATAACTCCCTGGTATGACTCTTGGCCTCTTGGGGAAATTTTTGAAGAGAACACAACCCCACCTGAAGAGACAGGTACACTGGACTACAACTACAATTACAAGATAGATGATTATTAATAGCAAACTACAGATCAACGTTTTGCTCCAGAGATTGATTGTTTTGGACTGGTATAGGTAATTGTTGCCATGCTTTTGTGCCTTGGTTTGTTTGGATCTGGAGGAGATGTGAGCAAAGAGGTGTCACATGGAGAATCAAAGAATTCTGGCAACACTAAATAAGCTTTGCACAGTAAATTACAGACTGCACAGTTAATTATAGAAGATTTTTATTCCAGAATATAAACTTTCAAATGGACCTTGATTATTAACACTCCTCTTTCTGGTTGCAAAGATGGTTGGAGGCATCACTCAAAGGTTTGCAAAGACTTAGGAGTAGTAAGAATAATCATGCAGTGTATTAATGGCTAAACATCTATACTATTCTACCAAAACATAACATAAAAACTTCTCATATGACCATCATACCCGCTGAGGGGAAATGAGAATGTTTTAATGCAAGAGACGTGGCTGTATTACCATTTCTACCTTTCTCTCACATAAACAGTCAGTGTTTGTTGAAGGCATGTGTACAAGGGAGATTTTCCTTCAAAGTCCCACCATGTTTAATGGTCTGTTCTAAAAGATGGTTTCTTTTCGGTAAATAAAGTCTTTTCATATTCATTCGGTTGTTGTTTTATTTATATAACAGTGTTAAGTACACATCAAGCCACCACCTTCACACTCTTGTTATATTTAACAGTACACATTAGGGGTGACTATTCATAGTGTAGTCCAGCCTTTGCTTGCATACTGATTCAAGTATTAAACATTTGGGTAGTGAATGGGTAGTGAATGTCGACTGAAGTTCACATGGGGAAGTCTTCCAGGATAAAGGGATCTTTAAAATATATATCTCTGTCCATGAAGGTGAGAAGGAGATCTGTATATGTTTCACAGACCTTGCTCTTCAGTGAAGTAATCACCACCTTTTTACCTTTTCATCAAAATGTTGTTTAAGGTATGTGAATCTAGAAAATAGTAGTTCAAGCAAAGAGACTCATTAAGGGAGTGAAAAACATACTCTGCAGTGGTCAATCTAGCCTTCATCCATTGGTTAGTGAAAAAAAGCCAGAGGGCATTCCACCTGACGGACACAGGTTTCACATCTTTGCTCAATGACAGCTATCTGGTTTGGGAGGGCTTCAGTAGTTTGGGGAGTTTGACATGGCAAAAGTCTTGAAACTCTCTGAGCTGTGCGGCACATTTTGCACCTTTTTTGAACTATCCATTAATGTCTCTGGCTGCTCGCATGCCTCACTCGCACAGGGTGGCACACACACCGCTGCACAGTGATGCCTGGCAGATCATTTCTAAGGTGGCTGGAGACAGAATTGTTTTTCCCATCATTGTTTTGCAGCCATTCGACCCAAACCCCACTATGTTTTTAATCGGTACATCTGGATCGGTGAATGACTTCATCTCGTTGTAAAGCTTTCTGCAGTGGCCCCTTCAGTGGCAAACTGTCTGAGGGTCTGAATACATCTGCACCAGTTTCCAGGAATGATTCTGATTTGTGCCCTCACAAAAACAAAAAACAATGAACAACGACAAAGGGTTTTCACATTCCCGATGTTTGTTGACTTGTCAATCAAAACACTTAATTTTTTCCTTTTCATGATTTCAGTTAGACTCTAAAAAGTAACGGTCGCCAATGACATGCTTGGTAATACTGTTGTCTTTATGTGACCAAGGCTCATGTGCTGAGCTGATTTTGAATCTTTAATAGGCCTTTATCTTATAAGACATCGACCAAATGGTCCAAGGTCTTCAATGCTTTGTTGTGCTATGGACCTTTGAGCTGAGGCTAGATTTTTCTTTTGTCTTTTTTTTTTTTTTTTTTTTGACTTTCCCGATTTTTTCCTGGGATTTGGTGTCATTGTCTGGAACAGGTCTTAGCCATCCTGCAAAACTGGGGTCCTTTTCCCACTCAGTTCTGATTGTTGTCGGTGCTTAGTTTTAGGCGGCTCCATATTGTAGACACTGCCTTCCTCTTTGTCTCTCTTCTGTCTTCACCTTCCTTTTCAGCACTCATTTTATATACTTTATTGCTAAACTATTGACCTCAGCTTGGAAACAACGGACCTAATCGCCACGGCAGCAATGTTACCTTGAGCTCGTAAGAGAGACATTCTCTACGATGATTTGCCAAGAAGACATAATGTGAGATAAGATGGAAGAGAAGACATAATGTGAGATAAGATGGAAGAGAAGACATAATGTGAGATAAGTGTTACATGCGTAACACCACTTTCACATTCTCCTCACAATCATGATGTTAGACGTAGGATCCACAGCTAGATCAATGGCTATAGAAGCCCTATAATTACAACAACCATCATTTGAAGTGTCACACAATTCTGAAATTATCATATATTATGGGATTATCAAAATTATCGTATACCTGGCAACACTGCGTGAAGCTCACACTGTAAGTCACTTGCAGGTCATAATACGTATAGTTAATTGCGTGTGTGTGTGTGTATGTATGTGTGTGCTTGTTTTGACTAAACTTGTGTGATCCAAATTACCTCACTTACATTTTGAAATACTTTGACAACCCACTAGTGAGGATATTTGACTGGTCTTAACTAGTTAAAAAAAGGCTTATAAATCATATATGTGTGTGTGTGTATATATAGTTACAGTTTAATGTCAGTCAGAAACAAAGTGAAACATCTAATGTTCAATAGATGTCCCTGCGGCCTCTAAATGGTAACAATCTTTTTACTTTTCTGATCAGACACACATTTATCAGCCACTAATTGCTGTCAGGTGCAGGTAGTGATGTTTGTCATGAGCATGTAAAAATACGCAAATTACTTTTTAATGGAATGTAATTAATTGTGTACATAGTGTACAGTACTGGATGCTTTGCATGTTAAATTTGCAGTTTGGATTCTTTCATTGTGAACTGATTAGCTGTGTTTACAGTTTATTAAATTGACACCATCGCTGCACCAAATATGCCACTTTCATACTATAAAGGTAAAAACAGTATGTGGAAAAATACTGTCCAATTTTATAGTATTAAAAAAAAACACAGTAGGTGAAAAGTACCTGGATGACCTATAACTGCGATTCTAAAGTTGCATCTGATGGACACTTTACTATCCCATGAGGCCACAGGAGAGGAGTGAATGTTAGTGATGTGACACGACTGATGCTGCAGGTCACATGACAGTAATATAACAGATGTATTCAGATGAATACATTTATACTACCAATATTCATAATGCACTGTAACATTATTAAACAATATTGTACGTCTAGACACAATGCAGTTTCAGGCGGAGCTCATATTTTTACTTTGGGAAACTACATTTCTTATTTTAGGTTGTTGTAAACCGTAATTAACAACAGTAGCGCAGATGTTTCTGTAGCGTCTTAATAGTGACGCACAAGGCACTTAACTAAGCTGTTGAAAAAATTAAGTATGGTCACTTTGACATTTGTTGGTTATGTTGACTCGTGTTTCCAAACATCCAGTTAGGACTGTCTTTATCCACTGTCTTTATCTAGTATGCCTAGTAAGACCTTGATGAGTTGTTTCAGATGTGTCTACCTGGGGTTGGAGCTGAATTCTGCAGGACGGTGGCCCTCCAGGAGCAGGATCGAACACCACTGGTTTAGAGGAATTAAAATGCTAGCCGTATTTAGGAGAGAACATCTGAGTTCAGAGTTAATTGTCTTCTGTTGACCAGCAGCTCACAAACCAGTCAAGACCAGACATGCTTTTTCAAAGATGTTATTAAAGAACACAGAAGCCTGTTTTATTTGAAAGTGTTAACTTTACTAAACTGCTCTTGCATCCTCTGAGTTTGTGTATGTTCAAGTGTGATCTGCAAACATGCAAATAATACCCTGATGTGGTGTGTATTATGCTACATGAGCAATGCTTATTTTTTTGTGAGAAAGTAGTATTAGTGTGTTTATAGCAAAATGATAGAGGCTGATATTGTGGATTTGACATGGTTTATCACAAAGTAAAACAAATGCCATTAAATATACCCAACACTAAATATGAGCACACCAGGTACAGTCAGACTGGGGATTTATACAGCACATCAGAACTGGCAGAACATGTGGAGAACACATCATGGCTATTGCATTTTTATTATTAGCCCTCAAATTTGAATTCCATTGATTGTCTCTGTGGAACCATCATGGATATTTTCCAGTCAGTGGGTTGAGATTGGGTTTTTTCAATCACTTTTCCCAATTTTCTAAACTCATAATCCATACACTTAACCTAGCACCCAGTGGGTTAGAGCAAATTGAGTAAACCATTAAAAAAATGCCCATCCTTGCAATTTCCCATTTTACAAAGTCAACATAAATCATTTATAATAAATGCTGAAAAGATTTTGTAACTTTACACAAAGTTATATGAATGGTAATCTTGTAGTTTGTTTAGGCTCTTACTAAATGTCTATGCAATGCAACAGGGGTGAAGTCAAAGTTATCACCACAATTTCCTTATATCTACTGAATCAAATGAATATAATTATTAAATCTACCCAACCAAGCTTAAAATGAAGAGGTGAATGTATCGGAGTTTGTGATGCAGAGATCACATTCATTCCCTCGCCAGCAAACTGAAGCCCATTTAGTATGATATAACACAGTTCATCTCATCAGACAGATCCTCCTCAAAGCGTCCGGTCGGTTGTCCTGCCCTCCCTCGACTTATAAGGTCAGTTGCAGCACTCTCCATTTCATCAATAGTCATGTGACAGGCATCTGCAATCTCCCGCTTTGCAAAGTCAACAAATTTGGGGTCTTTGGCATATTGACCCAATCCTTCAGAGATCAGGATCTAAATAAATACAAAACAGGAAGACGTTACCTTACGACCAACTGAAACCACTGACTACACACACTATTTGTCTGCTCAAACCAATTATTTGCACCAGTAATGATTTAGGAAATGGCATATCAAATAGAGTTTTTAAATGGAACCATTTATTAAACCCTAAATCCAAGGATAATGTTTGCATATGTGTTTTGAGTATTATATTTGATACATCAGGTTTTTATTGCTCATATAGTATAATTTAATGAGAATATGACACTTATACTTGAGGAATATAACACCTCAGTTTTATTCAGAGGTACAAATTGAGTGAAATTATGCAAATAAAAAAAAGCTATCCTTATTACTTATTTTCAGGCAAAATGGAAATTTTATACGCTATTAATTAAAAAAGTGCATTTACCGACTCCACGAGGCTGTCAGCGCTTCCCTTCTCTATGTATCCGGTGCTGTGTTGGGACGGCACTCTGAGAGTGGTGTATGCCCGAGGCTGCTGGGCCATGCCTGCCATTCCACCGCCAATCCATCCGGGACGGGCCGATGCCGGCAGACTGGCGCTGCCATTGGTGTCGCCCCACAGTGCCTGAGTGCCCCCCACCTCGTCAACCAGCATGAGGGGAGCGTAAAGGAGACGGCCCCTTCTGGCCTGGTTGTTTGCCCAAGAGGCCGAAGAAACTCCAGATGAAATGCTACTCCGCCGAGAGTCGTAGCTGTTGTTTGTCTGTTAAAGCAGGTACGCAAATCATTTTATTTATTTATTTTTTGGTGTGGGAAAAAGTGAGAATGGGTCATCATTTAATTTAATAATTAAATTAATTGAATTTAATTATATTTAACTAATAAATAATTTAAATAATAATGTATTACATTTTTTTGTTATGCGTTTATAGTTTCATCAGTGACAAAATAAGTATATTGTAAATATAAATGTAATTTTTTTCATTTAATGTAATACATAGATTTTATTCATATGAATATTGACCATAAAATTTATTTTTATATGAAGAAGATTATTATAACAAAAGAAGTTAAAGCAGGCTGCATTTATAAATAAATTATATATATAAACATTTTAGCTCCTACTCAAATAGCAAGAATTGTATATCATTCAATATAATTCATTTAAAATAATGATTAATTTGTTTTTATTATGGCAGTCGTAATATACCATTAAATAAATTACAATGATGACTGAAATAAATGTACTGCAAATGCCTGCTATCCAGTAAAGTGTGGATCATGTTGGGTGAGGTGTACCTGTGCGAGTGCCCTGCAGGGTGGGGTGTTTTGATGGTAAGTGCCTGGAATGGGCAGATCTTCATTACTGGTCTGCCTTCTCAAACACTGGATGTTGAAGTTGGGCTTTCGACCTGACAGATACAGGAAAAAACAAACAATCTTAGATTCACTGAAGAGCTGTTATATTTTGTGCAGTGTAGAAATAAAGTAGTTGGTTTTACCTAAGGGAGTTGGGGGAAGCACACGTCGCCGGGGCGCGAAACCGTTGCCATTGTATCCATTAGAATTGTATCCATTAGTAGGGTAACCATTACCATTGTATCCATTGCTGCTGTAGCCATTGCTGGAATATTGGTTGCCTGGATAACCAGCCCCATTGTTACCATTAACATTGTAGCCATTTCCAGGGTAACCATTGCCATGGTAGCCACCAGCATCTTGGCTGTTGCCTTGATAACTGTTGTTGTTAATGTTACTGGGCTGAACTGGCGCCACACTTTCAATGCTCCCATTAAGTGCTGGTGTTTGTGCTGGAGGAACCTCAGGAAACCACTGTCTGTTCAAACATCAACACAAACTCAGATATATTAATTTATGAGCAACGTTTGTAAAATATGACAAAGTCCCTTCTGTTTAAGTCATGTAAAAGTTCCAATATACTCACAGCAAAGTTCTTTTTTGTTCTTCGTTTAGGGGTAAAAAGAAAACTGAAATAGCTTTGCAGTGGTTTACTGTTAGCAAACATCCCGACACTGACCACATTTGATGAGAGCAGCGTTTAAATGAATATGTAAATATGTGCAGCACGCTTTCCTCTCAGAAACAATGTTAACACAACTAAATGACAGCAGTGAGAAAACAGCAGTTAAGAAAGCATCTGATCATAGTGATGTGGATGTTTGCACCAGTTCTGCCATTTGTCACTCCAATAAAGTTACTTTATGTTCATTTATATAGCTTTTATACAATAGATTCCTTTAAAGCAAGCGGCTTTACAGTGTTAAACATGATAACACAATATTTCTATTAGAATTTTTCTATTATAATGCAGCTCTCCGGTCTGTTCATGTTTTAACATGCATCTAACCTCAACAGACTATACTGAACATAAGAAATGAACCAGAGAATAATTCCGTGTTAAAGAAGGTGGAGCTCCAGAGCCACACCTGTTATGTAATCACCTCTGACCAATGGTACTGTAGTTTAAAGGTGTTTACCAGCCGAAGTGAACTTATCTAGAAAGTTTACTTTGACAAGCTGTTTTGAACTCCCAAAACTCAGAATGAACTTCATTTTGGCTCGATTTTGTTTGAAATTACATCACACCAGTTTGTTCTTTCATTGTAATTTATAGAAAAATTTAAGTTTTTTTATTGTATTTTTTTTCTGGAAAGTTTGCTTTGGCAAACTGTTTAAAAACTCGCTAAACAAACTCTGTTTTGGACTGATTTTGTTTGAAATTACATTGTTCTTTAATTTTGCTTTAAGTATATCAGGGCCTTGACAGCATTGATATGAAAAGGTAGATGCCATATTCAGATGTGTGTGCCATCTTGCAACCGTCTTGTGTCATCACTCACAGTGAAAATGAATTTCTGTGTCCCAATTCGCATACTATCTGTCCTAAATAGTACTTGAAATTAGAATTAGTGTTTCCCAAGTCGTAGTATGTTGAGATGAATATCTCAAAGGTTTACTATTTCCTGTAAAAATTTGAAGAGCAGATTCATACAAGGCTGATATTGCCCTAAACCCATTACACATTGGATGATGATTAGAAATACAAACATGCATAAAAAGTGTTCAAAAAACTGTTTTAGTTTAGCAAAATCATCTGCTGAAGTCTATTGCAGATACAGATATTAATACATGTGTATAACTACAGATGCAGACACACAGTCATCTTGCACTCAAGTGTTCATGGACTATTCCAATGTGGAGGATGACTTCTGTAAAATGGCCCATAGAAACAGCCGCTAATGATGCATCTACGTATACATATCAATGCATGACGGTGCTTGTTTTGGGGCATTATGGGTAGTCAAACAGTTTGTACTCACCTATTGTTTGAGACAGCACTCTGAGGCTCCTCCTTGCTGACACTGCCTTGCTCCATAGGATATGGCATCTCTGTGACTCCTCCTCCCATCACTCCTGCTTCTCCACCTGTGACTCCTACCGGAGTGACACTGACTCCTGTGACTCCTCCATTTTGCATTCCTCCATCCAGTGATGGCGAGGGAATATAGTCACTAGCTCTGGTTGTGTCAGTCCTGAATATGAGAAATACATTGATATATATATATAAATTAAAAAAATGTGTATACATCTAGTATATATATACAGTCTTGTTCAAAATAATAGCAGTACAATGTGACTAACCAGAATAATCAAGGTTTTTAGTATATTTTTTATTGCTACGTGGCAAACAAGTTACCAGTAGGTTCAGTAGATTCTCAGAAAACAAATGAGACCCAGCATTCATGATATGCACGCTCTTAAGGCTGTGCAATTGGGCAATTAGTTGAATTAGTTGAAAGGGGTGTGTTCAAAAAAATAGCAGTGTGGCATTCAATCACTGAGGTCATCAATTTTGTGAAGAAACAGGTGTGAATCAGGTGGCCCCTATTTAAGGATGAAGCCAACACTTGTTGAACATGCATTTGAAAGCTGAGGAAAATGGGTCGTTCAAGACATTGTTCAGAAGAACAGCGTACTTTGATTAAAAAGTTGATTAGAGAGGGGAAAACCTATAAAGAGGTGCAAAAAATGATAGGCTGTTCAGCTAAAATGATCTCCAATGCCTTAAAATGGAGAGCAAAACCAGAGAGACGTGGAAGAAAACGGAAGACAACCATCAAAATGGATAGAAGAATAACCAGAATGGCAAAGGCTCAGCCAATGATCACCTCCAGGATGATCAAAGACAGTCTGGAGTTACCTGTAAGTACTGTGACAGTTAGAAGACGTCTGTGTGAAGCTAATCTATTTTCAAGAATCCCCCGCAAAGTCCCTCTGTTAAAAAAAAGGCATGTGCAGAAGAGGTTACAATTTGCCAAAGAACACATCAACTGGCCTAAAGAGAAATGGAGGAACATTTTGTGGACTGATGAGAGTAAAATTGTTCTTTTTGGGTCCAAGGGCCACAGGCAGTTTGTGAGACGACCCCCAAACTCTGAATTCAAGCCACAGTACACAGTGAAGACAGTGAAGCATGGAGGTGCAAGCATCATGATATGGGCATGTTTCTCCTACTATGGTGTTGGGCCTATTTATCGCATACCAGGGATCATGGATCAGTTTGCATATGTTAAAATACTTGAAGAGGTCATGTTGCCCTATGCTGAAGAGGACATGCCCTTGAAATGGTTGTTTCAACAAGACAATGACCCAAAACACACTAGTAAACGGGCAAAGTCTTGGTTCCAAACCAACAAAATTAATGTTATGGAGTGGCCAGCCCAATCTCCAGACCTTAATCCAATTGAGAACTTGTGGGGTGATATCAAAAATGCTGTTTCTGAAGCAAAACCAAGAAATGTGAATGAATTGTGGAATGTTGTTAAAGAATCATGGAGTGGAATAACAGCTGAGAGGTGCCACAAGTTGGTTGACTCCATGCCACACAGATGTCAAGCAGTTTTAAAAAACTGTGGTCATACAACTAAATATTAGTTTAGTGATTCACAGGATTGCTAAATCCCAGAAAAAAAAAATGTTTGTACAAAATAGTTTTGAGTTTGTACAGTCAAAGGTAGACACTGCTATTTTTTTGAACACACCCCTTTCAACTAATTGCCCAATTGCACAGCCTTAAGAGCGTGCATATCATGAATGCTGGGTCTTGTTTGTTTTCTGACAATCTACTGAACCTACTGGTAACTTGTTTGCCACGTAGCAATAAAAAATATACTAAAAACCTTGATTATTCTGGTTAGTCACATTGTACTGCTATTATTTTGAACAATACTGTATATATATATATATATATATATATATATATATATATATATATATATATATATATATATATGTATATATATGCATCTACACGTCTACATCACAATGTGGGAAGATTTGCATAACACCACCCAAATGTTCACACAAAGAAAGAAGGTGTAACTCTGATTCTTGCTGTTGCCTTCGCCGCCATTTTGTGCAGTCAATGGTGTTTCGTGGTGAAAGCGAATCTACTTTGTTTGGTCTTTCAAAAGAGGACACAACTAGAAAGTTGTATTTCAACACTGTTCCAGAACAGTCCAACCCAATATTCAGACGTGTGCTGCGCATTTTATTGAGGATGATGACTGTTTCCTGCACCATAAGCCTACAATGCTTCTGTAGAAAAAAGGTTGGGCAGTTCAATCTTTGCAAGGACAGTCTGGCTCTTCTGACTCACAGCCTGTAAGTTTTTTATATTTAAATAATTTGCCACTGATGATCAGAGGTGTCAAGTAACGAAGTACAAATAATCATTTATCATTAATTTTGACAGCACTATAATGTTTATTGTAAATAGACAACCATACAAGAGTAATTGTTATTAAAGAGCCAGTAAGATGAAAATTCTAAGCTTCCTATCACTGTTTATAAGTCCTGTACATTAGGTTTAAATCCATCCAAGGTTAAAAAACATTGTCATTTTGTCAAAATATCATTTTAAAATTACCTCAATTCTCAGAGATCCCAAAACGGTTCACGCAAAGCTGTTCAAAAGATTCAGTTTCCTTAAACCCCACCTTTCGGTAGCATACTGTGTTCTGATTGGTCAACTGACATAGTCAGGTTTTGATTGGTTATTCCGCACACACCTCCATGGTAAACTATGCGTTAGCATCTGTTTGGGGTGAATTATGTCTTATTCCTCTCATCGCGAAGCAAACAGTAAAATAAAAAAACTAGAACAGTCTCGCTGCTTTTTCTTCTGTGTGGGTGTATTCAAGCCATGCGCTTCAGTTTGAGAATAGCGCGTTCAGCACGGGGGCGTGGTCATATTACATATAACGAAGGGAGACGAAAAACAGACATCGCGTTGTTTTCATATGGATTACTTTATCACATAATATCTGTTCGGCAGCACTTGTTTACTTTTAAAGTAGACATGTCAAGCTTTCTATAGATATCTCTCTCATGTCTCTTCGTTGAGTATTCACGGAGTTACACTTCATTTTAATGACGTGTTTGTACATGACGATCAGCGCAGACAGCACACATACTGATAAGACGCTTGGGAGAAAACAAACACATAACTTCATAATCATACTTCGCGTTGTGATTCGGAGATGCTCGTTGGTCTAAATAAATTTGGTAATGAACCCTCTTTTATGGCCAAACGCTTTGAAAATCCCGCTGTACTCACCGAGATTAGAAAAGCAGTCATCAGTGAAATGTTGTGAACCGAACAAAAGGGATTTGTTGTACTGCTCTGGTATTGTGGTAAAAATTAATTTTAGCCATTGGTTTTTCTGATTTTCATTCTTTGGCAGTGAAAATAAAACAAACTTGCCTTTACAATTAAAAACACACTGTCTCCTCGACATGATGCTATCACACCAACCAGAGCGTCTGTGTGGGGGGTGGGGCAGCTCAGAGTTCCGTTTCTCCCAAGACGGTAGGCGGAGATTATTATGCAAAGTGTTCCTAGTGACGTACATAGAGATGGGCAAAAGATTTGAAATCTATAACGACTCGTTTCAGCGGTTCAGAGTCGATTCCTTACTTTAGAAGCCAATAACTTTATAAATCGTGTACGGGTTTAATTACTTTGCACATTGTTTACACCAGTAATTCTTAAAGTGTGGTCCGCAAGATGACCTAAAACTCTCCTCTTTGGAGCCAGACATTCAGAAACTGATGTGTGATAAGCAGCACCACCCATCTCATTAATATTCACGTTAAAGTTTTATATGGAAATCTCAAAATCTAAAATCCACAGATCTATTAGTTTTGTAATGTTCTAGTTTTGTTTCATGTGTAAAATCCCAGTAATTTCAGTGATATTGGACATTAAAGGCGGTCGCACACCGGACGAGAAGCGCCGCGTCGCGTCGCGCCACATGTAGGACAACTCAAGGTATCGCACACCGGACGCGCACATTCTATATGCGTGAGCTCAATTTCGCAGCAAGATGGGAGAGTTTTAACTTCATCTATTATTATTATTTTAAATATATGATTTTAATTGATAAAAGCTGAGTTTTGAACGTTAATTAATGAAAAGAATCTGTGTTGTTATAATAAGTCTGTTATTGTTTTGTTGTATCTGTTGTCTAGGCAACTGTGCAGCTGAAAACGTAACCAAACACTTTTTAATGTTTTATTTGAATGAAACTGCATACTGCATTTTAATTTCAGTTTCAGTTTATAACATCTGGGTTTTTTAATATAAAACTATGCAGATGGCGCTCTGTGGCGCGGCAGAAATTTGAACAGCGTTCTGAGTCGTAGCTGGGCGCCGCGGACAGACGCCGAATGGCGCCGCCGGTGTGCGTACTCCCATAGAGAATAATGTGTTCGAATTTTAAAGACGTGGCGCGACGCGACGCGGCGCTGCGCTTCTCGTCCGGTGTGCGACCCCCTTTAGGGGAACATTCTTTTCAGCATTTTATTGTTACCATAGTTACAACCATAGGCTTCATATACCCACCACCTCAGTTTTAAACTAATGGAATGGCATTAAGTGGGACCTAGGCTGTTACAGTGTTTAATTGCAGGTCTTTTTTTTTCACATGTGCAGTTTGTTGTTCATATTAAGCTGCAACTCATTTCGCATTTACTTTTTCAAATTAAATAAAAATTAATATAATAATTTCTGATCATATCATTGCATTTGTGTTTGAATAATTAGTTTTTGACTTGAAACAGTCGCATATTAAACTTAAATGTAGCTTATCCTTCCTATTTTGTTGGTTTTTGGGGGCGTGTTAGAGTGGGATTCTGTTAGGTGGTCCTCAGAAAAAAAATGGGAGATAAAGTGGTCCTTGGGCTGAAAAAGTTTGAGAAACACTGGTTTACACTGATGGACAGCTACATCATACACTGTAATACAGGTAATTTTTGATTTCCCATCTGTGTGGCTCTTTAAATGGGCATATATGCGGCTGATGAAGACCTGAAGGTCGAAACATTACTTGATTAAATTCCTCTGGAGCAGTAGTTTTCAGTGTTCAGACTTCACTTCTTTATTTGTCTGTATCATTCAGTTGTCTTGCACCTGCGTCCTAATTGGATGTTTGGGATGTGCACACCATTTTTGTATTTTCATATATGCGGCTGAAACAGGTAGCCTAGTGCATCCCAAATTTTCAACATGAACATTTTAATATAACATTATATTCATTATGGCCTATGGCTTTTAGAAAAATGTTTTTTTGGGGAGGTGGGGTAGTGAACAGGCCCCTGTGGTGCGGCCTAATCTATTGTTCTCAATGGCATTTTTTCCCCTTACATTACTTTTACTTTTATACTTTAAGTAGTTTTTTAAACCAGTACTTTTACACTTTTACTTGAGTAAAAAGCTTGAGTTGATACTTCAACTTCTACAAAAGTCTGTTTAAACCCTATTATCTACACTTCTACTTGAGTAATGAATGCCAATACTTTTGACACACTGCTGATGATTCAAACGCAAGTTTTGAGCAGTGTAGAGTAGTGCTTATTGTTTCTCAGATCACAAATGCAAACATGGTTTTATGTTTATGTGGCGCAATGTCATTATAATCAGTAATTATGTTCCCACTGGATGCAACAAATGCCTCGTTTGTAATGGGTTTTATTGGTTTTGTCTCATATAGTGATGTGCGAATCAAAAATGAATTTTTCTATTTAACCCAATCTTCTTAGTGACCCGGTCAAACCAGTTCACCAAATCGAACTGAAACGTTTGAAATGGTTTGCATCTCCAGTACGCACTAATCCACAAATTACTTAAGTTATTCTGTTTAGAAACGTACCTTACACTCCCTAATGGAAAACCAATATCCCAAGTTATTCAGTTATTCCTAACAGTACGTTGCTGCTTAAAGAGAGCTGATGATGGGATGTGCACAAGCAGAGCAGCTGGACTGAGTCTCGTGCTGCTGGCCTGGGAGATGGCATCGTATGTTCAGGGGCGTAACATTGTTTGTGATAATTCATTCATGGTGCCAGGGTTTTCAACCAGGGGTCCCTGAAGGTACTGCATGTGGGTAGTGCGTTTTAAACTAAATTGTAAATAATGAAAATGAGTATAATGCAGTAATGTTAATGCTCTTTACGGTAATTATTAGAAATCGTTAATGGGCTCAAGTGGTAGAGCATTGCATTAGCAAGCCCAAAGTTGTGGGTTCGAATCCCAGGGAATACATGTTAGGAGAAAATTGTTAGCCTGAATGCAGTGTAAGTCGCATTGGATAAAAGTGTCTGCTAAATGCATAAATGTAAATTTAATAAATGTAAAATAGTGACCCTGGGGTTTACTGAGAGGTTAATGAGCATGTAAAGGTTGAAAACCCCTGCCATACTCCCATTTTAGGGAACACTAGAGAGCATGATATCTACACAGCATGTGTCAAGCTTGGCAAGCATCGCAACTCCCCAGAATTCAAACTTCTTAGCATATTTTCATGTTAAAGTTTCTGGAGTGTCTCAAAGCTGTAAGGTGATTTGTAAGCTGACAGTTATCAAGTTACAGTCCAATAACAAGAGATTAAAATACTGTTAGTTTTTGTCTTGGACTAAAATCTGACCAAATAATGCATCCTTCAGTCATAATAGATCAAACAGCTTTCAGACCTCAAGTCTCTGAGCAGATCAAGCCATTAGTGTTAAATTCTCTACTCTGGCAAGCTGCATTAGCCTCTGTTCATACAGGTATATTTCTACTCTTAGTGTGCTCCTTGCCTTTGGTTGTTATTCAGCATCCACAATGGGGTGAGTTTGCTGTGACTGGAGGCCCACCTGCTGAGCAGGGGAGACAACCTCTGAGGCTGTTCACTTATCACTGTGTTTTCGGAGAGGGCGGAGGGCGGACGGGAGTCCACCAGGGCCTCCTCCAGCATCAAGCTCCCACTGTGGACTCTAGGAGGAAGCTCAAAGCTCACTGTGGTCTCGTCCAGATGGGGCGGCATTGGGGTGCTTCTGGGAGTGGACATGGCCGATGTGGGAGGAGCATCACTGAAGACGCTGTCACTCTGCCGTCAAGGGAAACACAATTAACTGTGGTTGCACTGAGACTTATTACAAATGCAACCTGGTTACACCTTAATTTGTTATTTTTACAGTAAAAATGTAAAATTAAGCACTACTAATTACCACCATGTAGAATTATTATGTATATACAAATACACAAACATACATGTGTGTATGTATATATATATATATATATATATATATATATATATATATATATATATATATATATATATATATATATATATATTTTATATATAAACAAAAACATTTCTCAAATATAAAAAATGCATGTGCATGTATTTATATATACATAATAATTATACACAGTTCACACACATATATTATGTGATTAACAGTTTGACAGAAAACCACAGTAAAAAGTAAATATTTTTCACAATATTACAGTTTTTTGCTCAAACACATTATTTATGTGCATGAAAAACATTTTTCAACAAATGTAACATTTTTGGCCCATAGTGCACATGAAACAAGAACATGAAAATAATAGTGTTGGTAATCTTAAAGCGCACTGATTTGACTATCCCCACTGGTTTAGATGTTAGATGCTGGGTGTTCTTACCCTGAAGAACTCGTCTTCTTCCATCATCTCCCCCTCCAGCCCTTCCTCATCCTCCATCGCTATAGCCAGACGCATTTCTGGAGCCAGATCCTGTAGAGTGCGTAACCCGGCCTGGACCACACAAGACGAGAGTCAAAGATGTGTTGTGTGTTTCTGAGTAACATATCTGGCTCATGTAGTATGATATAGAGAGAATATGGAGCTCATAATTGAGGAGGAAAAAACATATGCAAATCAATGCAGTTGCTGATATTTATATAACCCCACCCCCTAACTAAAACAAAAAAGTTCTGATAGCTTGAAATGTATTAAATGAGGTTTTTATAACAGTATAAAATACTACTTGCATAAAATGCATATAAATATCAGTTGTCATTCTAAATCTCCCAATGATGTCTAAGTAAAATTTTATTTAAATCTCAAAAGATAGGAACATCATCATAACTTGAGTACTTAACTTTACTTATGTTAAGGATGTACTTTAAATAAGAAATAAGAAAGTACATGCTGCCCCGATTCAGCTTTCTATATCATACTTAATTTTGCTGTTAAATATTAGATATTATAAATATATTATTTCTGATCTGATGCATGTAAAACACCCATTTGAAAAGCAAGACAACACACTGTTTACCTGGAGAGAGGCTGACTTGTCCTTGCCTTTCTTCTTCCTCTCTTTCTCCTTCCGCTTGCGAAACTTTTTGAAGTAGTCCTGAATCAAGAAGCTGGCATAGAACTTTCCTGCAGTCACCTCATTCCCTGGAACACAGAGAGATGGATTTTATAAAAAGACTCAAAAGAAAAGAGGAAAGTTGTATTTGTCATTTGGTTGTGTGTATCAGCAGAAGATCTGATAACATACTGTACCTGAAGGAGGAGGTATAACTTCATCTAGAAGTTTGGGTTTGGTGTGTTTCCAGATCTTTTTAATGATAGCTCTCAGCTCCTCGTTCTGCTGGTCAATGGGGCCTGTGGGGAATGGAAAGGTACAGTCTTACTGTATTTAAGATAAGATTAACACTTCATTTTTTGCTGTACTGTGTCAAATAGCAAACAGCAGAGTTGTTAAATCTATAAATATCAACCTTTTTCATATAGAAGTTAATTAATAGAAACAATTACTAACATCCTCTCTTGTGAATGCTGACATTGATAGAAGTGTATTAACTGTGTGTATGTTAGTGTGTGTGTGTTTGTGTGTGTGTGTGTGTGTGTGTGTGTAGAAGTTCTACCATCGGTTTTAATCTTGAGTGACGTTCTGACGAGAGCAAACAGAGTGGCATTGAAAGACACGGTGCCGTCAGCATGGAGAGGCACGTTCATAGCCACCAATCTCTGCCGATGAGAAAGAGAGAGTCAAACAGAAAGGTGCAGAGATTAGGGATTGTAATGACATTGCCATGTGGAGCAGGATGCTTGCTCATTCTGGGTAGGTGTTTACTGGGCCTCACAGGACTTGTGTCATTTTAAAAATCTTTCCAATAAGTGCTGATTATAAATGTTTGAGAAGTAGTGTATGACTCGGGTTCCTCTTAAATGTAAGTGAACAGCCACTGACTGTACAAATCCAAGTCATGCTTACCCTACAGGCTACTCGATGTGGACAGAGTTTCCCAAAGCCCAGCGGAGGCTGAATTCTGCGCAACATGGTGACCACATCTAGATGTTTAATCCGTCCCCTGATGCAAAACGATACAGACGTATTTGTAATTTGAATTGATATACTCATTTAAGGCAGACACAAAGCTTGTATGATAGCACTTACGTGGCCTCTGGGTCGTAATCTGACCAGACTCGTTTAAACTCATCGAGGTGATGAGTGCCCAGCACAGTCCAGTCTCTGGTCAGATACTCAAAGTTATCCATGATGACAGCGATGAACAAGTTAATGATCTGAGAAAACACAGATTGGATCAGTTAATCACTGAAATCAATTGTTTATTATTTTCAGAGATGGATTACTTAAATTGTGCATTTGCATTTTTGTAGTTTTTCCTCCCACTTCATGTGATTTCTGTTACCAGTTTTGCATTCACTCTAAAAACTTTTGCATTAAATGCAGGTGAATGCACTTTTTGTTTTTAATGTACCTTTTGCAAAGAGTTGATGCAAAAATTTCGCGAGAGAACAAACTTTTGTGAGAAAACATTTCCAGGGAATGCAAAATTTTGGTGAGTCAACTTAAAACATTTTTTCAGTCAGCTTAAAACTTTTGATCACAGTTTCTTGGGGTAATGCAAAAGCTTTACAGGCGAATGCATTGCATGTGTTATTTCCTACCAGGAAGGCACAGAGTGCAAAGAAACTGATGAAATAGAGATACGCCAGGTTGCTTCCGCAGCTGTACTCCTCTCCCGGCTCAAAGTCAGACTCCGGGTCACATCGACGCCCTGGAAGTGCTGCAAGCATGATCTGCTGCCACTGTTCACCTGTCGCACACCTGGGTTTGAAGTAGAAAAGAGCATTAAATGAAATGTACTTGGAATCATTTACTAACTAGAGATAAGCAGATTAACCAAACTCAATTCAGAAATCTACCAGGAGTTTAACCCTGTCTATGCTCACCTGAAGAGCAACAGTACAGCCATGAAAAAGGTTTGGAAATTGTTGTTTCGATTGAGCTCTGTGCTGTCATCTATAGCGATCTTCCCAAATGTCTGAGAAAAAAAAAAAAAAACAGGAAAAGAGAGTTTAAACTTCCCAATCTGTAACATTCCTCATGTGAGGAGAGGGAACGAATGAACATAGACAAATGTATAAAGATGAACCCACCTGCATCCCAATCACGCCATAGATGAAAAAGATCATGGCAATGAGTAGACCAACGTATGGCAATGCCTAAAGGTAAGCAGAGAGACACACATATATAAAATAACTGAGAAATATAGTTTAGCTTGTTTGTTTCCTAAATGTCTCACCTGTAGAGATTTAACAAAGGTCCAAAGGAGGGTTCGAATGCCTTCACCCTTACTGAGCAGCTTGACCAGTCGCATAACTCGGAAAAGACGGAAGAAGGTGATGGACACTTTGGCACCCTCCCCTTCTTTTCCCTTTTAAATGTGGAGAAAGAAAATGACAGAACGAATATTAATGTGACTAAAGAGTAGAGTTAACAAAGTCCCTGATTTCAGTGTCAATTGTTTTGTTAAACAGTCCCAATATAATGCATGCTTTGCAAACTACATCAGAGGTTAAACATTTATAATAGGACATTTTAAAGAAAGAAAGACCAACAAATGTGGAAAATGGTCAAGAAATATTCATTTCGAAAGACAATCAAATCATTAATTAAATTAAATTAAGAAAAAAACCAGAGAAGCACAAAAAGTCACCCTCATCTAAGGCACAAAAACATAACATTTAAAAAAAAGAACTAACATTAATATTAAAATGAAAAAAATTTATTAAATCAAACTGCTTTTCTCGAATTTAGTCAGTGGCACATAAACCAGGACTAAAGTTTCTTTCTGCAGATTTCTATCCGATGTCAACCATAATAATACCGCAATATTCATGTAATGTCGGAATTATCATATTTACAAGATAATTATGCATGCATAACACTATAGTGTCTTAATTACTAGAGGAAAAGTCACGATTTCACTGACGCTCTGATTTGGTATTTGTTAATTAAAAATTATGGAAGCAAATCAGCAGCAAAGTCTTACTGATCATAAATAAGGTTGTGACTTTTGACTACAATTTACTACATATTGTGTGTACTGTAGCTATAAAACTTCAAAAATTTGAATAGTTATTTTGCTGATGCATAAGGTGAGATGTTCGTACCTCTCCATGGCCTCCTCCACCCTGAGTGAGTGACAGGACCATCAAAATGCACATAAAACAGAAGAGATTATAGAAATTGATAAGTGTGTGTCTCTGTGATAACAAAAGATTAAGTAGCAAACGTTCACACTGACTAGATTTGGACATCTCTCACAGATCAGATATAGTTACATACACTGAACTCTGCTATCATGATGTCCACCAAACTGCCCACCACTATCAGAGCATCAAAAGAGTTCCAGGCATCTATAAAATAGTGCTGTGTAGTCCAAAACACAAAGAGCGAGAGCAAGAGAGAGAGAAAACAGCACAAATGTAAAGGCACTAACACAAATGGACATGTCAAGACTGAATATTAAATGACTGAGGAAGGACAGTGTGCAGCAGGTCTCACGTAAGGTCTCAGAGCCAGAAGTTTGATGATCATCTCAACCGTAAAGAGCGTGGTGAAGATCATGTTCAGGATGTCCATCACAGAGTTGAAGAGTTTGGATTGCTCATAGTGCTGTGGGTCACAGTCAAGTGAACTCATTAGTGCTCGAGACTATGACTAGAACGTCTCCCAGAGGAGCGCTAGCTTCACACTGAAATATGATAGTTTGCAGGATCACTTCATTTTTGTCATTTCTAATAATACATATACATATACAGTACACAAACACAAATATACAACATTTCAGTGTTACTAAAGTCAACAGAAGTCTCTGTTTTTACCAACGTGTTGTTTAAATTAGTTCTAAACTTTATCCTAAAGTGAAAACATTCACGTGTGCTGAAAGAGACCCTCTGAGAGCTGTTACGGTTACTCAGATAGTGTATTATGTGTGTGTGCACGCATTTGTGTGTGTGGGAATGAACACAGAAATGTGCTAAATTTGACAAAACATCCTTTTGGTGACATATTTATTTGTGAAATAGTAAAAAAAAACAAAGGGTAATACTTTCGTTTAGGGACCAGTTCTCATTACTAACTAGTCGCTTATTAGCATGCATATTACTAGCGTATTGGCTGTTTATTAGTACTTTTAAAGAATATGTTAATGCATTATTCTGCATGACCATATTTTAGATCCCTAAATCCCATCCCATAACTAAACATCTTTACTAACTATTAATAAGCAGCAAATTAGCAGTGTACTGTCGCAAAAGTTGTAGTTTATAGCTAATTAATGCTTAACTGTATGCTATTTACAACTAATTGAAAATGTATTACAGTTTAAATTTATATTAAATGCAATTAAGAGTGTTTTTAACCACTTAAATAGACCTCAAGGTCTGAGGAAAAAAAATAAAATTGAAAAAAATCATCATTAAAGTTGTCCAAATTAATTCTTACCAATGCATATTACTAATCAAAAATTAAGTTTTAATATATTTATAGTAGGAAATTCACAAAATATCTTTACTCAATATCCTAATGATTTTTGGCATAAAAGAAAAATCTATTATTTTGAAATAAGTGTACTTCATTCATTCAGATGAAATAAGTGTACTTCATTGAAGAGCAGAGTGTGTGTGTGTGTGTGTGTGTGTGTGTGTGTGTGTGTGTGTGTGTGCGCGTACCTGTACAGCCAGTGCGAGTGTGTTGAGCAGAATGAGCAAAAACATGATGTACTCAAACTGAGAGGAATTGATGATCTTCCAGAATTTGAGTTGTGAGGGGTTTTTGGGGATGTAAATCTTTATGGGCTGAGCTTTCAATGCGTAATACACACACTGCCGCTGTGAGGAAAGGAGAGAGACACCGTGACACAGACAACAAGAGCAACGAAAGAATCAAACGACTATACTAGATGACCAAAGAAAGATAATGTTGCATAACCTATTCAATATCTAAAGAAATGGTCCTGAATTCAGACTAACCTGGTTTTTATTTAGTTCACAATTTTTAAACTCAGCCTCTCCTTGTTCACGGAACGTGATGATGACAAAACCCACGAAGATGTTCATCATGAAGAAGGCGATGATGATGATATAAATGATAAAGAAGATGGAAATCTCAACACGGTAGTTGTAGATTGGGCCTCTGTTCTCTGCATTAGCATCAATGGCTTTATATAAGAGCCTGCGAAATACACGAAAGACAATTAAAGTTTGGAGGATCCGCTATCAGTGTTGATTTGTTGAGTGGTTTTCTCACTCACTGTGGCCAGCCCTCAAACGTGGAGACGGTGAAGAGCGCCAGCATCCCCATCAGCACGTTGTCAAAGTTGAAGTCGCTGTTCTCCCAAACTCTCTCCCTCACCATTGGATGGTTCATATCACCATCTTTGAACACCACAAACGTGCCCCTGAAACAATCACACACACAAGTCTCAGAAAACAGCTCAATTGTGAGTGCAAAGCAAACACATTTATGACCAAACCACATACTTGCACTCTTCAGGTGTATGTTTGGCCTCATCCGTACACCTGTAGAACCGGCCCTGCAAGAGGGATTACATTAATGTTAATCAGCAAGAAAATACTTATTATTAGGAAAGTTACTACATTTTAATGAATGGCTGACTGATAAAAAAAAAAACGGATCATTTTTTTCTAAGGAAATAATGAATTGAAGAATCAAGCACAATAAGACCAGGAATATGCATTCATTTGAGTTGATGCACCTTGAAAAGCTGCACACCAATACAAGCGAACATGAACTGGAGGAGAGTGGTGACGATGAGGATGTTGCCAATAGTGCGGATGGCCACGAACACACACTGAATCACGCTCTGAAGACACAAACAGCAACACTCACTGAAGGTTATGAATAAACATAACTGGAAATAATGAACATAATGGTATTTAGGGCAGCATGGCACATTGGAATTTTTAATTTTTCTGCTATCTAAATCTAAATATATATATATATATATATATATATAAACTGTGATATGAAAATGTGATATTGTTTTAATTCTGATGACTATTGCTTACAGCTTAGGAAAATAAAAATAAAAATTTGAATATTCCATTTTGAACTTGATTAGTTTAAGTTTACTGGTTACCTCTTGGGCTAGTATAGAACATGCAACCACAATTATGGGGAAGACTACTGACTTGACAGCTGTCCATAAGACAATCATCAACACCCTCCTCAAGGAGGGTAAAGCACAGAAGGTCATTGCTGAAAGGACTAGCTGTTCACAGAGTGCTGTATCAAAATATATTCATAGAAAGTTGACTGGAAGGAAAAGGTGTGGTAGGAAAAGGTGCACAAGCAACAGGGATGACCACAGCCTTGAGAAGATTGTCAAGAAAATGGGAGAGCTTCACAGTCAACACATCAAGATATGTCTACACTCAGACGTTCATTCATGTGTGCAATGAATCTAGAATATAAAAAAGTTAACTTTTTTTTATTACAAAAAAATAAAGAACTTTTCCATGATATTAAATTTTTTGGAGATGCACCTGTATCATGCAGGTCTAATGGTATTGGATGAATGGACTGTGGATGTTAGTATGAAGAAATGCATTATGAGCTTGTACCTTGAGTCCCTTTGCCCTGTTGATGGCTCGAAGAGGCCTGAGCACTCGCAATACTCGAAGAATCTTCACCACAGAAATGGCACTTGAACTAAATACAGAAATGACAACAAATTAAAAAATGAATCGACGAATAACTGAACTAAGTGATAGATGGAGACTTACTGCAAGAAGAAAGAGGTGAGAGATACGCTGACGACCAGAAGGTCCAGCAGGTTGAAAGCGTTTCTGCAGAAGGAACCTTGATGAAGGAAAGCTCCATACACAGTCATCTGAACAACACACCGTCACACATTTTCATTAATACACAAAAGTTTAACAAATGTAAAGTTTCAACTCAATTTGCACAAACAACTGATGATTTTGCACATGACCGATCCCAAAACCAATGTTAGTTTAATATTATTTTTATGCTATTAAAGTTATTAATACATTTTATTGGAATTAGCTTTTAACTTTATATTCAGATTTCATTTAAATTTGAGTTACTGTACATTTTTAGTATTTTTTTTTTTTTAATATATATATTTTTGCTTTAGTTAGCGGTTGTTGTACTTCCTTATTTTAGTTAGTTGCCAATGCAACATTTCTACTTTTTGTTGTAGTGTAGGTTTTCAATATATTATTTCAATTTATAAAAATATTTAGTTTTTAGTTTTAGTTGACAATAATACCCCTGGCCTTTATTGGACTCGTAAAAAAGATAAAAATCAGTTCGAAGCAGAGAGATGATGGATAGTTTACCTTAAACATGATCTCGATAGTGAAGACGGTGGTAAAGACATAATCAGCATAGCCCAGCATCTATCATAAGACATAAACACAGCAATTTTATAAAGGCACCTGGTCAGTCTCATAATTTCATATCATATTTCACATAAAAAAAATACATATTATTTAAATACTAATTTAAGAATACAATTGTAAACATACTATTTGCTGATTTTAAGGAAAACAATACACTTATTAAGACAAATATTTAAATAACATGCTGTGATTATATTACAAAATTAAATGATTTTGCATTAAAGTAATAAGTGTGAATAATACATTTGTACTTACAATAATAAAATGTCACAATATATTAAAAAAATCTTTTTCTTGATGTAAAATATAATTGATTTGGGCTGAAATATTAAAGTCTTCATGGGATTCACCAAAATATCTGGTTTTAGCCTTTTTTAAACTAGAGATCGTACTTTAAGGCAAGTTTAATCTCTATAGAGCACATGGGATGGAGTTTGGGAATCATGGGAACCATGGTCCTCTTGAGAAAAGCCATCCAACGGGGACACAACATCTACATGATATATTAATCATTTTGTTCGCTATTTTTAACAATGGGAATACTGAAAGATCTGCAGACAGACTGATCTTCAAGCACTTAGATCTAGTCCTCTATTCTAGAGGTGCATGGACTTACAACATTCCTGACAGAATGAGTTT
Source organism: Carassius auratus (assembly GCF_003368295.1). Lineage (NCBI taxonomy): Eukaryota > Metazoa > Chordata > Actinopteri > Cypriniformes > Cyprinidae > Carassius > Carassius auratus. The sequence goes on from NW_020523638.1 coordinate 742,414, forward strand.
TGATTGGGTCTTCAGCAGCCAATGAAAAACTACTGAATATGATGAAGACGAGGATGATGTTGGTGAAGTAGTGATGATGAATGAGGTTGTGGCAGGCGACTCTGAGACTAATTGAATATTAGCATGGTCAGTTTCAGGTCAGAGATTAGAAAAAATAACATTATTAACCACCATTATTTGGACGATTTTTATTTTTAACATACCAGTTTTTCTTCCCGAGGATGAAAAAAGAACTTCCATCAGGAATGGGTACAATTTTCTCTTTGGGTTGAAAACTTTCAACTTTCATGGGAGTGCCTATACCTTTAGAGAATATGAAGATTGAAAAAAAAAATTGTCATTAAATAAATTCACATATATAATGAATGTGAATATAAAGCGTTGGACTGGACATAATTTACCCTCAAGTCCTTCAATTGCTCTCAACTCTTCATGCTCTTCCCAATCGTCCACATCATTCTAAACAAATTAAGAACAAGACAAATATAAAGAATAATATGATGAGAACAATCGTAGAAATTCTATAAGTGGATAATTTACATAAATTATAATCAACAGACAATATTGAAATTCTCAGTCAAATGGAAATTACTTGCTTAATAAATGTCTTTGATCATATAATGCATCATTAATAAGTGTATATAAAAATATTTTTTTATTCATCAAAATGTAATAACATTTACTTTTTCCACTGAAAAAAAAAAACATTAATATTAACCAATTATATCTTTTCTCATTTGAACAGAGCAGATTTGCAGAAATGTATCATTACATCACTTGCTCAGGAATGGATTCTCTGCAGTGAATGGGTGCCGTCAGAATAAGAGTTCAAACAGCTGATAAAAACATCACAATAATCCTCCAGTAATCCACACCACTCCAGTAATGTGGAAAACAAGATGAAAAAAATTGTGTGTTTGTAAGAAACAAATCCATCATCATTTAACTTAAAAGTTCAAACTGTTGCTTTCGGCTAAAATTTAAGTGCTCTATCCATAATACTGCATAGATTTAAAAAACAAATCTACTTATCGGAATCAGGAGAGGAATATGTACAGATCAAGCACGTTTTAATAGTGAAAACAGTCCAAAACAGCTCTAAACAAATATGTCGTAGGATTTTGATGCAACAGAGGATGGACTTTTCACTAAAGGAAACATTATTATGGATTATGCAGTCAAATTTTGGCCAGATGAATAATTTAAAGTTTTAATGCTTTAATGATGGATTTTGGTGCTTACAACATGCATCTTTTCTATTCACAACTGTTTACTGATGGACTGGAGTGGTGTGGATTACTGGTGGATTATTGTAATGTTTTTTTTTTCAGATGTTTGGGCTCTCATTCTGATGGCACCCATTCACTGCAAAGGAAGTGATGTGTTGCTACATTTCTCCAAATCTGTGCCAATAAAGAAACAAACTCATCTACATCTTGCTTTGCCTAAGAAGTGCATTTTCATTTTTGGGTGAACTATTTCTTTAAATGTGTCTCAAATGCAGAGAGAAAGAAAGAGTGATCCAGGACTTACTCCAGCTTCATCTTCCTCTCTGTCTTCATCATCCTCCCATTCCTCCTCCTCTTCTTTTCTCTCTCTTTAAAAACAACAAATAGATTGAGCTCTGTGCCTGTTAATGCATGACAATAACAAGGATGTGCACATTTTGCTTCTGTCCCATGTGTGTGTGTGTGTGTGTGTGTGTGTATACTGCCTACTCTTTTTTCTTTTTGCCTCCATCTCCAGCTAAGTTGTCCACAGCGATAGCCAAGAAGACATTCAACAAGATGTCTGTATGACAAAGTCAAGGGCCAGAAACAAGACTCCAGATACAAGATTAGAACAGCCATATAAAAATAGTGAATGTATTTTATACATATTTCACATTGAAAAGATACAGTTACCACAGACAAAAAGAATGACAAAGTAAATGGAGACAATCATGTTGGGAAACACTGGTCCTCCATACGCCATGATGCCATCATACATGACTGAGTTCCAGTCCTCTCCTGTTAGGATCTACATAAGAAACAGCTTCAGTTTACATCTCCCAGCTCAGTACAGAAACTACTGTATTCTTTTCTCAATATCGTATCATTTGTATAGCATAATAAAAATGTAAAGAACCATCATTAATCTGTACACAATCTGTAGATGCACATACGCCTATACTCCCTTGTGAAAAAGAAGTGCACCTTGAAATCTTAAAAGTATGTTTAAAAAACTTGTATTGGCAGATAATATAATATTAATGAAATAAAAGGCCACTTAAATGTATTTAAACAGAGACACTTTCAAGGCACTTAAGTACACTTTAAAAAAAGGCAATTTAATAATGTCAAATTAAAGGTTTTACTTTAAAGTACATATTAACCCATTATGGTTTAATAATCTTTTGTCATGCTTTAAATAAATGCATTTATTTTGATGCTAACATACTCAAGCACATTATAACTTTAAAAGTAACATGTTATTTGATATTACATTTAAAGATAATATTTTAAATTACAAATATATTTAAATACATGACATCCAGGTTTCAGTAGAAATAACACTAAAGTATTTTTTAGTTTACCATAAATACTTGTACATTCCGCAGTACAGTTTAACCATTATTTTAAGAGTAGTAACAATGAAATATTAATTATGCAATTACATGTAAAGACTATTTAAGTCCCACTTAAGTTGATCGATAAAAGCACTCTAAATTTCAGCTAATTACAATATATATATATATATATATATATATATATATATATATACACACACACACACACACACACACACATATATGTATGTATTTCAATTACAGTGGGGGAAGTAAGTATTCAAATCATTCATATTTTTTTAATTAAAAAGTTCAAATCCAGCATTCAGTTTGTTAAGTTTAGGTATTGTGTAGGATTAGGGATGTAGAGTATGGTCATGCAGAAGACGTTTATACAATAACGGTTTTATTTCCTATTTGGGTTTTATGTATATGTTTTTTTTTATATTAACTGTTAGATTCCTGTGTTGGTTGGCATACAGTAGCTATGCAAAGATTTGATTTAAAAGACAGTATCATAGCTATTAAACTATATCTTCTGTATATGATTTTAAATCTTTATTTAACCTCAGAACGATCTCAAAGTAAAAAGTGGGGCTAAAGTCTGATTTTATGGTGGCTTTGCTTTAAAATTAACTTATTATAATCTTAATTCAAGAGATGAAGTATTGAAGTCTGACATTAATCAGTGTTGAGTCCTGCTGTAAGGTTAACCCTGCCTGCTTTAAATGTTTTTTAAATTATTTGTTAAAAATGTACAAAAGAAATGCAATCAGTTACATTAATAAATAAATTAAAATAGTTACACTACTTATTATATTTTAAATAGCATAACTTGTATTCTGTAACCTATAACATTTCCAAAGTAACCTTCCCAACACTGTTTAGAAGTACTAATATACAGCCAATATGTTAATAATATGCTAATAAGCAACTAGTTAATAGTGAGAATTGATCCCCTATACTAAAGTGTTACCATGACTTCTTTATCTGTGTAGATTTATTGTGTTAATACCATCATCTGGTCAAAATTTCATGATAATTGCTGCATTGGAACTGTTTAATTAAACAAATGTTGATGTGTTAAATACTTATTAAATCAGTTAAAAAAAGCACACTCTTTTTCACACGGGATACCTTTACTTTCCACCGTTTTTAGGAGTTTAGATGAGGAGTTAATTGTTATTTAGAAAAACACGGTTAGAAAAAAACACAAATGACTTAGTAACAGAGGCAGTAACCTGGAAACAGGTGAGCAGGGCAGATGGAAAAGTGTCAAAGGTGCTCCTTTTCATTTGAGTCTCATCAAAGTTGAACTTTCCGCCAAAGAGCTGCATGCCCAGGAGAGCGAAGATGATGAGGAAGAGGAAGAGCAGCAGCAGCAGGGAGCAGATGGCCTTCATCGAGTTCAGCAGAGAGCTCACCAGGTCTGATAGAGCGGCCCAGTGTCTAAAGAGAGACCTCAACCAGTTCAGCATGACTCTTAAAATGACTCTTAAAAATCAGCATGACTCTCATTGGGTCTTAATTTAATAAGCTCTCATTTTTTAAATAAACTCGAAAAGGCATTAAAAATATATATATATATTCAAATCTAGCAAAATAAAACTGTAATTTTAGCTAGCTGCCAAGGCGAAATTTCTCATTTTCATTTACTTTACCTTAAAACTGAAATAATGAATGAAAACAGTATATTTTTAAGCCGTTTATGACCTTATGTTGATAAAGGAAACGATTTAACATGTTAACATGACCACATGCGCTGTCATCTGTAATCGGTTTAAAAATATGCATGTAAAAGCACTCAGTGAAACCAAGACTACACTGAGACCCATGACCCTTACAGTGATTCTCAAACAGATGGAAACACTTCTGAGCTGGATCACCTCGTGACTTTGAAGATACGGAGCAGACGGACGCAGCGCAGCACAGAGATCCCGATGGGGGGGATCACGTCCATCTCCACCAGCACCGTCTCCAGAATCCCACCACACACCACGAAACAATCGAAACGGTTGAAGAGCGCCATGAAGTAGATCTGAAAGCCGAAGCTGTAGATCTTCATCAGCATCTCCAGCGTAAACAGAGCCAGGAGGATCTTATTTGCTCGTTCTGGGACATTAAAGAGACCGTTTTTAAGACAGGGTCAATTCAGGTCACTAAAGGCAAACTCTCTCTCTCTCTCTCACACACACACACACACACACACCCTGTATGTCGGTGAGCCACTGCGGTTGGCTGTAGTGTTCAGAGGCGCTGGCGGCCGTGTTGAGGAACACCAGCAGTAGCACCAGCCAGTAGAAATTGGTGGATTTGACAGCCACACGGCAGTTCTTCCTGATGACCAGGTTCAAGTGATACAGCTGCTCGCTGAGAAAGAGATGAACCGGCAAATATATCAATACATTAAATGAATATGAAACGTTAAAACAAATAATGCATGTCAGAAATGAATAGAAGAAATGCTGGGGTTCTGGTAAACATCATTTAACAAATAAACACCTACCAGAAGCTTATAGCCATCAGTCGTGCCCTGAGGAAAATGAGAGAATTTAGATCAATGTTAATCAAAGTTCTGGTGATTAACACTTTATAATGGACAGAACAGCAGTGTGAACATTGTACTTACATTATAGATGAACAGCAGCCACTGTCATCATCCAGGAACGCTTCAAACTCAGAGTCTGAATCTGATTCTGTACAAGAGAAGGACTGAATGTGTAACTCTTCAAAAATAAAGTCAGATCCCTGTTATGTCGTTTAAAAAGACGTTTAAAAATCTGAGTGAAACTGTCTGCAGTACCTCCATCTTCACTGTGTTTGTACCAGCCATATTTCTTCATCATCTTTTTCTTAGCCACCACAGCACCTGCCATTTACACCACAAAAAGACAACATGTACAAACAAAAATTTGGTTTATTGACTGAAAAAAAAAGTACACATTTAAAACAGTTTGAAATGAAATGACATTCATGCATATTTTAAATGCTTGTCAGTTTTTCCAGTTTCAATAGAAGTAATTATGAAATTACAGATAAAGAGTCCTACTTGGTACAAAACGCAATAAGATCAGCTAATTGCATTTAATATATATTTAAACTTTTTTTTTTTTTTTTTTGCAATTATCATGCATTCAAGTGTCTAAAAAACATTAAGTATATTCTTTTGAAGTATATTATTTCTCTAATAAGTAATGCGAGTGTGTACTACTTTTTCACATGGATTGCACGTCATGTGATATTCTGTCATCTGCAGTGGGCAAAAGTGTTTCTTTATGATTGATTTGCTGCTCACTCTCTGTATGATAGTGTGATTATGTGTAATATGAAAGGAATACTAAACAAACGTATATTACGTTTATTTCCATCCTCATCCATGTCCTCTGCTTCGATGAGCCAGTCCATGTAACCGATCATGTCCTCCTCCATCTGCTGTTTCTCCTGCGCCTCCTGCAGCTCACCGCGACACACGGCCTTCTCTCTCTCTTTAGAGAACTCACTGTGATGAGAGAAAGACACACGCATTACAGTCCAGACCTTCACAAGATGTCCAACAACTGACATCACAAGTCCCCCTTACCCTTCAGTCTCATATATTTACATAGCAGTATCAACTATTAAATATACTACACTAGACTACTATAAAAACATTTATATGAGTTAAAAAGCTCAAAAGGGATCAGGGCGGGAGTCACTCACCCGCTCAACACACCCAAAACAAGATTGAGGACAAAGAAAGATCCAAAAATGACCAGAGACACAAAATAAATCCAAGGCAGCTCAAACCCGATGGAATCATTCATCTGAGAGGAACAGTAAGGTTAGTGAGTCATTCTATGTAGTGTTGTTATTGTTGCCTAAAACCAAAAACTTGAATGAAAAAGCTGATTTGCAGTGAAATAAAATAAAAATATTAAAATAAAATAAAAAATAGTCATCAAAAAGTGGACATTAAAAAGGTTGCATTGGCAAATAACTGAAATAAATGTTATTTAAGTTGAAGTACTAAAATGAAAAAAAAACTAATAAAAATACAGCTAAAAAGAAAATGTAATTGAAAATTATAGAAATGAAAATTATAATAGCACATAACAAAAGTACTATAACTTTATCCTGTAATTAAAATTAACTTCAAAACATAAATGAAAAACTAATTAAAAATATTAATAAATTGAATACAATCGTAATTAAGACAAATTATATAAATGATACTGAAAATACATTAGTCATATTTTAACAAGTATAATATATAAACATTTAGGCTACAGACAGTGTGCATTTTAACATTTATTGCCTGGCCTCACTTACTTTAATTTTAAGTGCTTTTAAAATGTTAGTTTTTTAAAAAAAATTAAGGGTCGAGTTGGAAATATTATTTTCTCATGTAAACATTAACTGGTGTTCTGGAAGAATCGGCATGTGTGTTAATGTGTGTTGATCTGATGATATCAAAAATCTCTTACACACACACACACATACACACACACACATATGTATGTATATATAATTAGCTATAATATTGCATAAAATTAACATTCCATAAACTGTAATATTTAAATCAGAAAGAAGGAACATCGCAAATAATCTTCTATTTTAATTCCAATAAATGATTAGTAACTCTGGCTTAATAAAATCAAGAGGGAATAGATGGAGGACAGGCCGTACCCAGTAGAGCACATCAGTCCAGCCCTCCATAGTAATGCACTGGAACACAGTCAGCATGGCAAAGAAGATGTTGTCAAAGTTGGTGATGCCTCCATTGGGTCCCTCCCATCCTCCCCGACACACTGTGTTGTTCCCCTCACAGAATCGACCGTTACCAGCAAAAGCACACGGTGTTGGATCATCTTCCACCATTAAATCTTTCCAAATGAAAACAAACAGTTTATTAGGCTTTCTATTATTAACAGTGAACAAACTCCCATTTAAAGGGATGGTTCACCCAAAAAGCAATTCTCACCTGTTCCTACATAGAAGCAGGTCTTGTGCATCCTGCCTATGAAGAGCTCCAGCCCAATGATGGCGTAAATGATGATGACAAACATGACCAGCAGACCGATGTGAAGCAGAGGCACCATGGCCTTCATGATGGAGTTCAACACAATCTGCAGACCTGCACACATCACAAACAGAATCACAATCACTGTAGATGTGTACAGATATACAGTCAGGAGAACACACGAACACACACTTACTCGGCACACCGGACACGAGCCGCAGGGGTCGCAGTACTCTGAAAGCTCTCAGCGCTTTGACATCCAGACCGCCTGGTTTACCTGCAGCGTGATGAGCCTCTCCCGGTTTGTGCTCGCCCATCTCAGCTATAACGCTGAAAAGACTGCAAATGGAGCACACATACCCTGTGACATCTACTGTCAGTTGAGTACATCATGCAGCCTTAAACTTTGCCTTTATTAAACAATTTAAATAAAATTAACACAATCAATAAACAATTTAATAATTAAATTAAAGTCTTTCTATAAAGTTGCATATATATCCAACTTTACACCAGTTTACAGTATATTCATGTAAAGCAATATATACTATATCTCAACTGCGATATTATCTGCTAAATGCAACTATAAGACATGAAGACTTTCTGTTAAGCTGCTTTGAAACTATGTGCATTGTGAAAAGCACTATACAAATACATTTAACGTGACTTGAATTTGAAAGGATTTTTCAAGTAACCTCGCACATACCCGACAATGACAATGACAAAATCCAGCAAGTTCCAGCCGCTGCGGATGTATGCACTGGGATGCATGACCAGGCCGTACGCGAGGATCTTTGTGAATGTTTCGATGGTGAAAATGACCAGAAACACATACTCCACTTGTTCCTAGGAATAATTAAGGTAGTAAAAAAATAAAAAATAAAAATGCCATTTTGATGCTAATACTTAAAAGTGCATTACCACCACCTATCTCTCAAGTGGACCATTGAAACTCTATCTACAATCTCAATTAGGAGTGTCAATGGTCCACTCGAGCGATAGGTGGCAGTAATGCACTTATAAGTCTGTGATCCGCCATAAAGCAAGAAGAAGGCGATTCTCACGCCTGCTGCTGAGGACGCTCACAAGAGGACGCACTCAGGAGAGTTCTAACAGTTCAGACATTGCGTGAATCGTAGGTAAAATAAAATGCTATATGTTCAGTTTCTTGCACAGACTAATCGTTTCGTGTCTTTTTTTGGTTTTGTTTTATTGTATGTTTTAGTGTGATTCCAATCCACTTCCATTATATGACTGACAGACTGCAACGGTTTGTGTTAAAAATCTTAGTTTGTGTTCTACTGAAGAAACAAAGTCACCTACATCTTGGATTCCCTGGGGGTAAGCAGATAAACATCAAATTTTCATTTTTGGGTGAACTATCCCTTTAAATCTTGATGGACATTGTTGTGTGAGAAAAATAAAAAAACAGAAAAGAAAAGATAAAAAGAAGCACGGAAGCAATCTAAAAACAACAAGAATGATGATTTGTTGAAATCATAATTGTCTATATTAAATATGCAGTCAGACAGTAGATCACATTAAGGGAAATGAGCGAGAGGCCATAGTGAGAGAACAGATGGTCGATACGCTTATCCTGTTTGGTATTCAGAGCTGTCAGTCAAACTTCAAGCCTAATGCAATTATAGTATTGCACCTGACACTGGCAGCCCTAAACGACTTTGTAGTCTTCTTTTTACTAGTTATCCTCTGTTTCACAAGCAGATCATCAAATTATAAACTATCACAGGCATGTTGTTCAGCCAGGGGCCAAATGAATACACCTTAAAGTACTTTCCATAACAACACTGTGTTATAACCTGGTGCAATGTGAAAATCTTACTGAACACGAAACCGCTGGACAACATGCAGTTATTGTATGTTGCACAAGATTTTGAACCAATGAGATCTCACAATAGACAGGACTAACAAGTGTGATGTTGCAGTAGTGGAAATCAAGTGTGTAACGAAATGTTCTGTCACTAGTCATAGTTTATGCTTTAGTGTAAATGTTCACATATGCTCAAAAAACGTTACATGTAGTGAATGGTCTACACTATTAGGTGTGATCTCCGTTCCTTTGATTCTGGCCTCTTGACTGTACCCTCAAGTCACTTACGATCTATGGGTGGCTGGGCTTTTTCTTCCCTTGCTCTAAAACTCTTGAAATCTCTTCCCTATGATATCAGAAATGCAAAACCTTTTAGTGTTTTTGAATCCCTTCTTAAAACTTTTTTATATTTGCTTATATGTGATTTGTTTTTATTTCTATAGTTATTTATATTATTATTATTAACAAATGAAACCCTATTGAAAGTGTTATCAAATATCAACAGAACAAAATATAAATATAAATAGGATGTATTTCAATTTTATGGCTGAATTTAGGCATTACTGTACACAGGTGCTGGTCATATAATTAGAATATCAGTTTATTTTTTTTCCCTAATTCCATTCAAAAAGTGAAACTTGTAAATTATATTCAATCATTACAGACAGACTGATAAATTACAAATGTTTATTTCTTTTAATTTTTATGATTATAACTGATAACTAAGGAAAATCCCAAATTCAGTATCTCAGAAAATTAGAATATTGTGAAAAGGTTCAATATTGAAGACACCTGGTGCCACACTTTAATCAGCTCATTAACTCAAAACACCTGCAAAGCCTTTAAATGGTCTCTCAGTCTAGTTCTGTAGGCTACACAATCATGGGGAAGACTGCTGACTTGACAGTTGTCCAAAAGACGACCATTGACACCTTGCACAAGGAGGGCAAGAAACAAAAGGTCATTGCAAAAGAGGCTGGCTGTTCACAGAGCTCTGTGTCCAAGCACATTAATAGAGAGGTGAAGGGAAGGAAAAGATGTGGTAGAAAAAAAGTGTACAAGCAATAGGGATAACCGCACCCTGGAGAGGATTGTGAAACAAAACCCATTCAAAAATGTGGGGGAGATTCACAAAGAGTGGACTGCAGCTGGAGTCAGTGCTTCAAGAACCACTACACACAGACGTATGCAAGACATGGGTTTCAGCTGTCGCATTTTTTGTGTCAAGCCATTCTTGAACAGCAGACAGCGTCAGAAGCATCTAAAGACAAAAATGACTGGACTGTTGCTGAGTGGTCCAAAGTTATGTGCTCTGATGAAAGTAAATTTTGCATTTCCTTTGGAAATCAGGGTCCCAGAGTCTGGAGGAAGAGAGGAGAGGCACAAAATCTACGTTGCTTCCACAGTCCGTGATGGTTTGGGGTGCCATGTCATCTGCTGGTGTTGGTCCACTGTGTTCTCTGAGGTCCAAGGTCAACGCAGCCGTACACCTGGAAGTTTTAGAGCACTTGATGCTTCCTGCTGCTGACCAACTTTATGGAGAAGCAGATTTCATTTTCCAACATGACTTGGCACCTGCACACAGTGCCAAAGCTTCCAGTACCTGGTTTAAGGACCATGGTATCCCTTATCTTAATTGGCCAGCAAACTCGTCTGACCTTAACTCCATAGAAAATCTATGGGATATTGTGAAGAGGAAGATGCGATATGCCAGACCCAACAATGCAGAAGAGCTGAAGGCCACTATCAGAGCAACCTGGGCTCTCATAACACCTGAGCAGTGCCACAGACTGATCGACTCCATGCCACGCCGCATTGCTGCAGTAATTCAGGCAAAAGGAGCCCCAACTAAGTGTTAAGTGCTGTACATGGTCATAATTTTCATGTTCATACTTTTCAGTTGGCCAAGATTTCTAAAAATTCTTTCTTTGTATTGGTCTTAAGTAATATTCAGATTTTCTGACATACTGAATTTGGGATTTTCCTTAGTTGTCAATTATAATCATCAAAATGAAAAGAAATAAACATTTGAAAAATATCAGTCTGTGTGTAATGAATGAATATAATATACAAGTTTCACTTTTTGAATGGAATTAGTGAAATCAACTTTTTGATTATATTCTAATTATATGACCAGCACCTGTATATATATGTGTGTATATATATATATATATATATATATATATATATATATATATATACACACACACACACACACACACACATGAATGTCAGTAGCTGAATGTGTTTGGGTGGAGCACAGAGGTATATTATGTTATTTGATGTGTTGCTGGAGAACACTGTGGCAGATCATGGTAGTGTTGGCAATGCACACTCACCAGATTGTGGTTGGTGGCATTGGAATCATCTTCAGGAAATGGTTTGGAGACACCTAGGGCAACACAGTTGGCAAAGATGGCCAATAATATGAATATATCAAAAGGCTTAAAAGTCTGAGGTCAAGGAAACAATTGTCTTGAAAACATACAAATGCACAAGGATTGCACACACACACACACACACACACAAACACATTTGGCAAAAGGATATTTCCACTCCACCAGGGCCAGTGCTGCCATGCGTATAGGGTTGCTGAGAGTGAGGCAGCACAGAGCTCTGGGTGCACGCAGGGCTGATTTGTTAGCTTGTGTGTGCTTCTTGGCTCCTCCAGCTCTCCTTTGCCCTGCTGAACCCGTTGAGTTGAGTGTGTCTGTCTTGCTGGGGTCAGCCAAACCGGCCCCATCTGAAATAAAGGTCCTATTATTTAAACTATGTGGCCAACAAGTTATCTCCATCTAATTTTAATATTAAAAGATAAAAGTTCACTCAAAAAAACTGAATCTCTCAAATCACTCCATATTATTTTTTTCTATAGTTAAAAAAACAAACAACAACAACAACAACAAAAAAACACTCCTAATCTTCATGACCATATTTTAGATCCCTAAATCCTACCCCATTACTAAATTTAACAACTGCCTTACTAACTATATATTATAATATTGAGAAAGATTTGGTCCCCAAATTAAAATGTGACCAAACTGACAATCTACAAACCAGCACCAGCTCGTTGTTCAAAGATTCTGCTTTGTGTTCACATGTGTTCAGGATAAATGATGACTCATTTTTCATTTTTGGGGAACTCTGTAATCACTTCAACTCACATCTCAAAATACAATAATGACAACAAAATAAATGTTCAAGCTTAATTATAAAGGCAAAAAGAGCTAAGATAATTTGGCATCAGTGAGATTTATGTGAGCCTATGGTGTTAAATAAATAATAAATAAATAAAAGTAAAATAGTCAAAAACCAGTGATTTGCATATAAGTTGTATTTGACCTAAACTGCATACTATTAATCATACGAGTCTTAAATTTGGCATTTCTCCATTCGACAGAACCTTATAAATATTTGAAATAATGTTAAATAAAGAGGCCAGATGTGGCAAACAGAGTGTACACTAAAGACGCCTAATAAGGGATCAGGCCTAGTGACCTAGTTCAGAGAGAAAAGAACAGCTAGTATTTGACACTCTGACTGTATCTATCTATCTATTGCTAGAAATGCAAGGATGTGAATTGCAAATGCAAACATGTAATATTTAGTGCACCTAAAATATATGGGCTTACTTCTATATTTTAATTTCAAAATGTAATTTGTCAATAGCCTGCTCATTATTTTAGTTGAATCACGATAATCGTCAGTTATGTGTAGTCTAATGCTGTCTTGTGTCCTGTGCTTCAGTGAAGGTATTTATCAGATTACTCACCTTTAGGGACCGCGTCCATATCCACGACTTCTTCAACACCGTCTGCTATCTATTCCCACGAACTCACATGAAACAATAACTTTCAGCACCTTTCATATCTAGGCTACTGACAATATCTCTCTGCCCGAAGCGCGTCTCGAACAGGTGTCGCGCGCAGGTGAATCAGCTCACGCGAGCCGCAATGAAGACACGCGACTCGAAAGACGGGATTTAAAAGCTAGGTCCAAACACCAAAACATTTTTCTTATATGTATTTACACGAATAATAATAATTAAAAAACAACAACACGTCGATTGTTTTATATGTAACACTCATTAAAGAAAACAAACGTCTATTCTCTTGCCGTGCGCGCGCGGGTAAACCGTGCATGCAGGATTAACTCGCGTGAGCCGGTTAACGGGGATCATTGTGCTCAACCCTTTCAAAGGGGCGGTGGAGACACGGGGAATGTTCTGGGTGACTTGAAGCATGCTAACCAAATATTTCTAAAGTTACTCCAAGTAAACTATTTTTAATAGTAAGAAAAGAAAAACAGAACATGAAACGAAATGATCTATAGGCCTACTTATATGAGTCACATCCCTATTATAAAGTCATTTTACCGATCACAGCGCCTCTAAGCGGTAGCAGACGAAAAAAGACAAAGACCGCGAATACATGAAAGTTTATTATAACCATTGCAATGGACGAGCATTTCCTGAATATTAAAGGCAGCTGATGTTGTAAACATTACACATGCAGGAAATACAAACGCCTTCATTTTTGAAGGAATGATCACTTAAGCAATGGTTTTCAACCATATTAAAAACCTCAAATAAAGTAAGAATGAGCATAATGCCACATTTCTCTGAATCACCCAAATCTGTGTTCGGTTACACCTTCAAAGACATTAAGATACATGTTTATTAGATCATTTATGTATATGACTAGAGTTCATATCTCTCCTTAAAATACGATCGTTTTGCCAAACAATATCAATTTGTGCAATCCACATAAATGGAAACATGATTCATTTTCTTGATCACTCATTCGTGTTGCAATGACAGAGAAGTCTTCACCTTGGCACTTTGTAAGAGTGCAAAGAGCTTGTGGCATGGCACAACTTGAAACATGAAATAAAACTCAAAACAATCAGTAAAAATAATATTTGGTCAAGTAACAAACTGGCAAAGAGACATCCTTTAAACATGATCCACAAAATCAAGCTCACAGAAAACACATTTAAGGATGGAATAAAGTATAGGCACAATTAAATCCATAGAATGATGCAAAAATGTGACCCTACATATTGCTGTTCTTATATTTGGGCATCTATAGTCATACACAGCTGATCCTGTAATCTTACTTCTTGCTTTACTTCTGGGTATCCTTCATATACTGCATCGTAATTAAATCCTGTCCACTGGGCCCTTCCTGCATCTCTGAGAGACTTCAGCTATATACCATACATGTTTTTCCAATATCTGTTTCCATACATATTTTAAGAACACGCGAGAAGCTCCAGAAGGGGTGAGCGATAGCCCAAATATGTAATAGTTAATGCAGCTATGATCCAGCCTCTTGTTCCTGTCCCAGTGCCTCCAGCAGCAGACCCATAGGAGTCCTCTTCAATCCTATACTCTCCAGCTTATTCTCCAGTTTATTCTTAAGGTTCCGGAGTCTCACTGAAGCATGGATCAGGATCACTACAATGAGAAAAAGTCTGTTAAGCTTGTAAATTCATATACAGTGCATACAAAATATTATCAAAACAACCAAGTCACATGAGAACAAATACTAACTTAAAATGGGGAAGGCAATGCCAAAGAGGAAAACAGCTACCCCTCCTAAAACAGACAGAAGAAGGTAGCTGGAGCCCAAAATTGCAGCCAGGACGAGCGATGGATGATTTCTCCGGAATCGCCGGATTACGGCCTTGTTTTCAGCCGCCCAGACAAACCCCAAGAACAGAAGGATCACAACTGTTGCCCCGAGAATCAGCTGGAGTGGTTGGAAATACCTATGACACAATAACACACACACACAAAGAAAAATACAATTTAAATAAATAAACATGTCATGACACATGTAATGATAGCAGCAGCATCATAAGAAAGAATAACATAATTAAAAACAATTTATCTGTGTGTGTGTGTGTGTGTCTGTGTGTAAATTTATAATTTATATATATTAGGAATGGGCCGAGGAAAATCACATGTTGGTTTTACTATTTTGCAAGTTGTATGAACAGTAACTCATTTCCCGATTTTAAAACCTATATAAGGTAACAAAATATAAAACAAAACAGAATTGCAGGCCATTAGTAGGCGAAAATAAAAATCTTTGTTATTACAAAAAATAAGGACAAAGATACACATATACACATAATATACAAATAAAACAAACAGCATTTTCAGGTACAGTAGGTGCATTTAGAAGTGACATTCAAGAAACTGAATAAAAAAATAAAACAACTTTATAATTATCGTTCTTGGTGTGAACGGGCTTTACACACACAAATGAACATATCTTGCAATACACTGTAATGTTAAAAAAGAAAGAAAGAAACACATCCTAACACAGTGTCTTGGTCTTGTGTGTGGGGATATTGTTTCCAAGCACAATGTGATTAATTACTTTATATTCATTTAGATTCTTCAAAGAATATTGTTTTCTTTGGCAGGCAGCACAGTGTGTGTGATATGAAATATATTGGAAAAACCTGTTTTGATCAGTAACAATGCAAATGTATAGTATCAACACCTGTGGAGGGACTTTACTTCACATTAGTAAACTCACCCATATTTATGTCCACAGACATGCCAAGACAATAAAAGCACTTTCTAATGGCACCAGGTTTTTTTTGAATGCAACAGTGAGCACATAATGGGCTTCTGTGGAACTGGTCACTGCTGACCACTTCTGCCAGTGTGACTTCTTTGCATGCATGATAAAAAACTTAATCTAAAAAGTAGTATAAAGAAGTGATTGATCATTATAGACAATCACTGAAGACACTGATCCCAGGTGAGTATTTCAAATACTCATTTTCAATAATGAAGCTCTTAGCCCTTCTATGAAATATATATTTTTCATGTCTGGAAAGACCTTCAGGTAGCTTTCCAAACCTTTTGAAATCTGCAAGGACTTTGACTTTTACCTCATCACTATTACTGCACCGACAAATCTATAGAGGGGTCTTATATATTATTGGTTGTTAACTTAATATTTTACCCTGTCTGTAGTCTCGTATATTAAATAGTTTGACATCGCACATTAGATTACATAAGTAATTGTACAGAACTGTTCTTCATCACCCAATCACTTACACCAATGGGCCTTTATGTGATTTGAGTACCCTTAACTAAGTTAACCATGGTATTAAATATATATTTTTGATTGTTTGCTTCAAAAATACTCATTATGAATGTTGTTTTCATTGTGTTTTTTAATTATTATTATATATATGGAATCAAACATTTTTATGAAAGTTGGATAGGTTTTTTTTTTTTTACCTGGTTACCTGGTCAGAAGAAAATGATCAAAAAAAGTTTTTTGTATTATCTTTGGAATTTAAAGCTATTATCTAAATAGTGAGTCTGAGACTATGCAATGGCAGAAAATAATCACAACAGTGTATAAGCCTGTTGAAATCCAGATATAAACATTTGTCAAGTATATGTCATGTTTTACACATATGTGAATGAAATCAATATTTTGCTCTTTATTCATAGATTAAATGTACCATCATGAATGACTTTCATTTTATACACGTGACTTATTTCATTCACATGTACTAAAATGTTAACTTTGGAATAATGTAAGCTTGTAGAATAGGATTAAAATATTGCGAAATGTAAAACATGGATGCTAATTTAATCATCTTACCATATGCTTCTAACCATATAGAGCATTGTGTGTTTTGCGGGAAAACATAAGAACGTTTATATTTGAATTGAAACGTTAAAAACATTAATTTAATAGAAATATCTAGCTGAAGTTATGTAGGCAACCAACTGCAATAAAGAAAGACAGTATTATCACAACTGAAACTTTATTATGCAGTCAAAGATACATTTATACCAGTTTTTTTAAAGTTAAGCAAAGCTTTCAAAGTGAAACATTAGTAGCGCTTTAAAGCGAAACCGGAAACTCATATATTCATTTAACTCCGCCCAGAAAATCTCAGACCCCGACTCTTTCAGAACACCGCACTGACACGGGTTTAAAAACATGATTATTGCTTCATAACTGTCTATTAAGGGACAGATTGACAACAAAACAACGTCTTTTATAGCTCAAACCTACCAAAACATATTTGCAATATCACTTAAAGCTGAAACTCCAAACAGAAGTGAATGTTTGT
The DNA here is from genome assembly GCF_003368295.1 of Carassius auratus. Taxonomy (NCBI): domain Eukaryota; kingdom Metazoa; phylum Chordata; class Actinopteri; order Cypriniformes; family Cyprinidae; genus Carassius; species Carassius auratus. The sequence continues at coordinate 759,907 of NW_020523638.1, forward strand.
AATAATATAGCAATGGCCTAACCTTTTTATTTCTTCAGTTAAGTCACACTACAAAGTAATACATTGTGAGCATTTTTATAAGAGCATTCAATTCAGAGCACATCACAAGTGTTGTTCCCTGTTTGGGAGACAGAAGAACAGTGAATGGGTCTGAATGAACGAACACGTCACGGTTTTCTTACCCGACAACGAGCAGAAATGCCACGGCGGAGACAAAATAGTTGGACTGGTAGTACAGCAGGTTGTTAATGATGCGGTTGTTCCACCGATCTAAGTTCCGGACATCAGGCACTGAGAACCGGGCCGAACCCAGCACAAAATCGTCCAGGGTTCGCAAAGGCGGAGGCTGAACATCCACCATTTTTGACGCTTCTGGTGACTACATTTACCAGAATGCATTGCAGACACACGCGAGAAAAGCGGTCAAATACAAAACGCCTGAAATAGACAACAAATGAAAATAAATTAATTAAATAAGTAGTTTTCTTAACGTGCGTCTTTAATATTAAGGAGGCATGTAACGTTTTTGTATTTTATAAAATGCTTTTAAAACTATATAAATAATTACACTAGCCTAAATAATAATAACAGCAACAGAACACACTGGTGTCAAAGGGAACAAATGACATCCAAAGGAAATCATTCCCAGTCTTACTGTTAGACTTAAAGAAGGGACTTTTGACTCCTGCTTTTAATAGCACAAATATGAACTAAAATGCAAATGTGGGGGGTTGGGGTTTCCACAATTTATGGTCTCATGTGTCCAGACACTTTCAAGTCAGAACAAAATTGTCAAAACAGTATATATACAATAGGGTTCCTGCTCTATTATTAACACCTAATAACATCTTTAAAACATCTAAGCATCAACCATAAAATACTTTATTGAGACAGGTTACATACCTGTACATATCATCTTCTTGTGCTCTAAAATACAAAAAAAAAAAAACATACAAGGCTTTAAACGAAGATTGTGATAAATAGACCGTAGAAAAAATAATCAGTAGCAAGCTGGAGAGACTGTAAATATTGAGAGGAAGAATGCTTAAAGTTACTTTGGTAGATGAATATTAAAGTTTGAATATCATCTTTAACAATGGTGTCTTTCCTGACTGCACATTCTGGTTTGGATATAAATGAATTGTTATTGCTAGCTTGAATGGAAATTATATATAACTCAATTATAATAACTCAAAGCAAAATCTAAAAAAAGAAAAAAAAGAAAGAAAAAAAAGACCACTGGTGTATCAGTAGTCAGGTTATGTTTTAGATTAGATAGATAGATAGAATTTTAAAATTAACTTTGAAAGGAATCATATCTCTGATCTAGTTATACAGTTTGTATCAGTGTTCAAACAGGCCTGGATGAACTATAAAAATATTGAGTTCTGAGTTGAGTTAATGGAAATCGTTGGATGACGATATTCCCTTTTCAACAGGACAAAACACAAATGTATATTACAATTCATAATACAGATGACATTCTGTTTGCCCCTGAGTGTTCATCTGATAGAGGATGAGAGCTTCAGGAGGATCCCTGTCTATGAGGGGGACTGTAAACTATGATCTAACAATCCTCTCTTTTTTCACAGTGTATATTATTATAGTCACCACTGCACAACAGTGAGTTTACTGCTACGGTCCATAACTGCGTGTCTCTTAGCCTTCTTTTGGGGGAAGCTGACTCAGGTCCTCCACAAAACGACCATGGAATACATACAATGTTAAATACAGGGTTTTAAAGTATGGACCCTGCACGTAATATGTAGGAAAAAAACAAGATATTGTGGCCTCAAATGATTAATTTGTTCTCTCGTTATAGATAAACTGTGGCCACGTCATACTAATTAGTTCTTGCTAATTAGTTCTTTGCTTGTTTTAGGTAAATCAGGACCACGCTGTACTAATTAACTTATTTTTTAGGTCAACTGTAAACTTGGCTATGTTGTACTTATTTGCTTTCTCATTTTAATTAAGTTGTTACCACATGTTACAAATTTATTTTTATTTTTTTATAGTAAATTTAGGCCCCTTTGTGCATATTTATATTCTTATTTTAGGTAAACTTTAAACTTGGCCATGGTGTACTTATTTGTTTTCTCATTTTTGGTAAGTTGTTGCCACATTTAAAATAATTTTTGTTTGTTTTTAGTACATTTTGGCCACTTTTTGCCTATTTGTTTCCTTATTTTAGATAAATTATAAACTTGGCCATGTTGTACTAATGTGTGTTCTCGTTTTGGGTAAATCGTGGACACTTCGTCCTCATTTTATTCCTTTCTTTTTTGGCAAATTATGGCCACTTTGAACTCATTTTTTTTCCTTTTTTTTGGGATAAATCATGGTCGTTTTCTCGTTTTAGCAAAATGTTTGCCATGTTGTACTTTAAATAAAGGATGTTTAACTATTAATGTTTTTATACCATGGTATCGAGTATTGTGTACTTTTGGTGGTATCAGTATCGAATACTAGATATTTGGTATTGTGACATCCCTTGTCATGTTGTACTAATTTGCTAAATTTGTGGGGACAAATTCTTAATTCACGGTCACAATATCTAGTTTTTTTATCCACATGTGCGGGTCTTTGTATGTTTGACAGGATGTTTGTAGGTTATGTAGGATGTTTGACACCTAATAATAAAAAAAATAATAATAATAATTCAAAGAAAAAAAATGGAAATGTGTTTTAGACATTCTTTGTATTCCTCAAAAATGAACTGGCATTGTTATGAAAACATTTACAAAGTTGACAAGAAAACTGTATTGTTTAAAATCTGTTCGTATTTTAAAAGCTGTGTAGTGTATTCCAACTTTAATGTCTAATGTTGTGGAATAACACTGATAAAAGAAAAACGACTATCATGCTAAACGTACTGCGAGCAGCCAGTATGGCTCCAGTGTTGATGGAGTTCCAAGGGTCTTCTTTACCCCACAAACGCACAAGACCAGAGTCTATGGTGGAAAAGAGGCCAGCCCATACAGCAAAACTACCTGCAGGAGAAACAGACCCACACCTCAATTTATAGTGAATCACTGATATACAAAATACTAAAACTAGACTTACACTACACAGTTTTCTACAGCACGATATTCACAAGTTTACCCTTACATCTAATCTGAAAGTGAATAGTAAGCATATTTTGGCGTGCTGTCCTGGGGGGGGGGGGAGGGGCCCAGAGCATAACCCGAACCCAAAGAACTCCCCCTATCCCTAATTTGGGATAAAAACAAATTAGAAGTGAGGAGTTGGGGTGGAGGAGTGAAATTTGAAATGAAAGAGCTATATTTTTAAGTCATTATCCCTACTGTATCGTATTTGGTGCATTACTTTCTAAGGCCTCTAAACAATCAACATGATCAAAACTGTTGTGCACAACCTACTACATGCATTTTACATGCCTTACAGCATTAAAGTTAATACTGTATTTGAAAGTTAAAGGGCTTTTAGTATAACTGTAAAAACGTCTCTTTTTGAAGTGAAACGTAAGAATAACTTGTATACTGTTAGTAATATTTCAAGATAAAAACTTACTGGATGTAATAAAATTAGGTTTTCTTTATATTTATTGTTTAGAAAAAACATGTTACTATTTATATAGCAGATTGTAACATTTGTTTGCACATCTCTCAATCATTATTGTATTGCATATTATAGGCCCATGTTTTGCCCCCACAATAAAAACTACTACTACTAAAAAAAAAAAAAACTTAGCATTTAAACATCATCTGACTGACTGAGATATACCATATCCATATGCATTTCATGTAAGTAGACTGCTATATTGTTAGAAAGATCTCATTGATACCTTACAGATTACTTGTTGACCACATACATTTCAGCATATGGAACAAATTTCATAGATTTGTGCCTCTGAATCAAACTGATTTGTGTTTCCTCCTCGAGACTGATCTCTATATATGAACCACACAGGCCTGATACAGAAAATTCTGATTGTGTCATATCTCAAGCGTTACTGGTATAAATCATTTAAACATGTCATACACAAGAAGTAAAAGCTGTAAGTGCAGTAAAACAGCGAGTTTAGCCCCTTCACTCCTGAGCACTGAAGCGAGATGAGATCCACGTGATAGCGATGTTTATCAAACACTCGGTGTAATAATACGTCAACAGCAGCTACTGTAGAGCATGACACCATCATGAACGCAAACGAGAACACAAACTGCTTCCGATAGCAGCTGTTTCCCGACACGAGCTGAAGAGAAGACCGCTCAGAAGTGAGGAGAAATGAACTTCACTTCCCCAGGGTTCACGAGCGCTTCCTCCATGATACCCTCCTGACGTCATACAGCACGCATGTTTTTCGTTTTTTTTTTTTTTTTTTTTTTTTTACTCATGTTTTCGGTTCGCAAAACAGATCTGATGATCATTTACTAACCAAACCTGATCTGAAATAACCAAGAGCCCTTTGACTTCAGAGGACCATCCCCTAACGCAATCGAAGACCAGTAGAGTAGAGGCTAGTGTAAAATATGAAAATCTAAAATATTTTAATACAATTATATATAATTTACTAAATTATACATTGTATTTATTTATTTAATTTACACACACACACAATCACGCGTAATCATAATCACACGGTTCATACTATTTAAAAACAAAACATCTCATATAAATGCATCCAGGCCAATCATAATAGGTGCATTCATGATAATTTAATAATTTAGATTCGCGAAGTTGAAAAGTAGGCTATATGCATATAAATACAGTAGCCTATAACGCTAAGTGAAATCCCCGGCAGTTTGTTTACTACAGTGCAGGCCACTGAGGGTCAACATGAGCTCATCGCTGCAGTGTCAGTGTTATCCGAGCGAGGGCGAAGGTGTGCGAGCTGTGTTTGGAACTTGTGAAGAAAGTTTTGTTCGCCCTTGTAGCGCATAATGTCGGGGAGATCCTGTCCTGCAGCTGTCAGTTGAATACTCCGGGATTATCTGCGTCAGATCATGCTGTGTGTCCTGACCAGAACTGCGGTAAGAGATGATTATTATCATAATGTACAATACTCACACTGAGATCAAACGCAGCGACTTCAACAGTTGATTGAACGCCTGATCAGTTGCATGCGCCAACAGTAGCTGTGAGGCCCGTGTATCTCCTGATGTGCTGCTCACTTTTTATTCATTGCAATAGGATCGGAAACATTGTATCTGTTGTGCATCATTTCGACTGTTGTTACGATCGCCTACAAACAGCGATTGACTTGTGACATGCTGAGATGAACTTAATTAAAGCACAATTAAATCGACAATAAGCCTTTGTCAATAAACAGGGATGGCAACGAGACAGATCGATTAATATTCACCATGTCCGATCAAACAAGTTTAGTGGCATGTTTCTAAACGTGTGTGTGTGTGTGTGTGTGTGTGTGTGTGTGTGTGAAGGTCGTCGAGAAAGATCAGTTTTCCGAAGCACGGCAGACGAAAGCCTCAATTTATATAAGAGTTTTCATTTATTTTATTGTTTTATTTTCCATTTAATGGGATTAATTTATTTCCTTTTAGGAGGATATTTACTAATAAAACGCATGTTGCATTTATAGAAGAAAATTAAACTAAATAAAATAATTGAAATAAATTGTACAATATCTCATTTGGACACATGACACTGAGCCTACATACTATTCAAATAATAACTAGATTATTATTATTATTATTCTTTGTATTAGTCTGTTGTTAAAAGAGATAAATATTATTATTCATCTGTTTTATTCTCACAGCTACAGATCAGAGGTTGTTATGTATATGTATGGAGTATGTTCACCCTGAACTGAGTGAGAAACTGGGCTTTCTGTTTCAGAATAGAAGGTTTGTCAAACCATTGAAAGCAGGGTAAATCAAGCCCATTTCTGAAAGAGAGGAAACTTATGTTCTTCCGGTCTCCTCCCATTTTTTTTAAGTTTAAGTAATATTTTAATCCCTCATTCATTTATTCATTCATGCTGCATAAATGCTTTTCTTAGTTAAATCTAAGTAATAAGTTTTATTACTGGAATCTAAACATGAAGTGCTTTTTACTTAAAACAAGAAAAATCTTAAATCTTAAATGCAAACAGAAAAAAGATTACTCAATTGGCAAATCATTTGCTAAATAAGAACATAAATCTACATAAATACCTTGTCATTTTTCTTATGTAGAAAATGCATCTTTATTTAAGAATCTTTAAATATTTTGATTGGAAACAAGACCAAAATACTAAATTAGAAAAGCAGGTACATTCATTCATTTCACAGGTTTCTATCATAGGCACGGCATGTACTGTCCTTTTATACAGAATTCTGTTGATGAGGAGGCTACATTCATTTGTAGGGAGATAAATTTACATCGGGAGAGGATTATTTAGATTTTTTTTGCCATATCCACATGTATATTTATTTGAGCGGTTCCATTTTTACATGGTAGTTTTCTATATAACATCAGCGATGCAGAGCACATTAGTAAGACTGCTGTATGCAGAGCGGTAAGGAAAGTGTGTCTCACTCTCGCACTCTTTCTGAGAACAAACCCATCGAAAATTACTGAATGGGAGGATACCATATGGGAGGGTAGTTTGAGATATATTAAACGGACTCTGAATTATATTTATTTAATATGTCGAATGCTTGTAAAGTCATGAAGCCTACACCTATGAACCTCTTATGCTCAAAGCTTTACCTGATTGAATTATTTTTATACTTCATGTTTAGCTGCTTTTCTTTTTTCTTCTTGTTTCTTTTGCCTGTGGGACACCCTGATACCATGAATGTTTTTACCTTTTTTAATATTTTTTTAATATTTTTTTTTTTACCTTTGATGTTATAACAGTGATTAAGAAAGAATTAAAGTCTTTGTTGGGTGCTGTACCCATGATGAATCATAATTTCGGAGTCAGGTTATTGAACGAACTCAGTTCAGCTATTTTGTACCTGAAAACTGAACCTGAGTTTCCCAATCTCAGGTTAAGTCAACTCAGACTTGGTTGAACCTCCTTATTGAAACGGGATCCTGTATATTCCCTGATTCTTTGTGTTCTTAGACAAGGACGGGGCTGGTGAAGCCCTGCCGTCTACTGAGTCCAGTGCCGGTTGTCCAGATTTGTGAGCGGCCGCTGGTCTATCAGGAGAGTCTCCCGAAGCTGCCTGTTCCTCCGCTGAAGCAGACATGCTCCCGCTATCTGGCCTCGCTCGAGCCGCTGATCAGTGAGGAGGAGATGATGCACACTCGTCAGCTCATGGACGAGTTCCTGCAGCCCGGCGGCATCGGAGAGAGACTGCAGAAGAGCCTCGAGCGCCGGGCACGCAAAACCGAAAACTGGGTGCGGAAGAAGCACACACTTCATTATAACTGTCTCAATATAACTATTTCATCACTTGTTTTTTTATTATTTACTTGTAATAACTGACTTTTGTAGTATCCAAAATAATTTTGAATTATATTTTAATACCACGCATAAAATAGCCCTACTTCCTGCCCATATGGAAAAACATTTGGATGTTAAAGTGGGCTCCAATGCCTCTCAGTGTTGTCTTTTCTGAGGTAAATCACATTACATGACTATTCACAAGCTGTTTTATTGAGCGTATAAATGCTTGGAAATAAAATTATTATTTGATGTTTTCAAGTCTATTTAATATTTGTAGTGCATCACCCAATAATCGCAATTAGCCTGTTTTGTTACTTTTAATATAACAAATCGTATCATTTAAATTCTCTAATTTTTTTTCACAAAATACAAATGATAAATGTGTTTTTCTTCTCTTTAATGTGGCGTATGATCACAGTTTGCCTCAAGCGGCATGTGAATCAATAATTTCCTTTTTTCTGCTAGTTACAGCACAAAAAAAATGTGAATGAATATCAGAAGACATGTTGAAAAGAATCACGTGTAATCGATCGATCAATGTTTCGAAATCGTCAATAAAACCTCTTATGAGTAGTCATAACAGTCATAACATTTACCTCAGAAATGCCAAAAAAAAAAAAAAAAAGTTATTATTTTTGTGAAGTTGGTGGAATTTTTGCTTTCTCTAACTTTATTCAATCACACGTAACTAAAATCTGTAAACAGCAGACAAAAAAAAATTCTGTGCATGCTAGCCAATCAGATAACGCAGAGGCGTGTCAATCATTTTGCATGTTATGTTGCTGACATGTCTGTGGAGGCGGGGCTTTTGCGAGAAAGCTTGTAGTAAAAATGGGATGCAGGACCAATTCCAAATGTATTTTTAAGTACACAGTTCTTTTTATTTTTTCCTGTGTATTACACTTTTAACTACTCCAAATATATAAATCATTCCCCTGTCATTGTATGATGCAGCTCTCGGACTGGTGGATGCAGTCATACCTGGACTCTCGAATGCCTGTGGCGATGTACACAAGCCCAGGGGTCGTTTTACCCAAAATGCACTTACAAGACCGTCAGGGACAAATGAGGTGGGTGACAATTAGGGATGGGTGATATATCGCATGCGATGGTCACGCGCATTAAAAGCCGGTTCCCTGATTAGCAGTAAATCGCCATCACCTGCTTTCGAATAGAGCAGCAATTAACATCTGCGATAATGAACGTGATATTGTGTAGCTTGTCAGTGTAGCTCTGTCTATTAAATGCCGCTCCATTTGAAAGCAGGTGATGTTTCTTTTATTTGGGTAACAAGACATAACAAAGCAAATTCTGAGTTAATATCTCGCAATTCTGACTTTTTGTTCAGAATTCAATAGTTTATATTAAATAAATTTTACCGTGGTGGAAACAAAACTTACTCTTACCAACCCCAAACTTTTGAATGGGATTGGATATGTATTATTTATCTGATTCTTGAATTCATAGTGACTAATAGTACACTTCCTACATGGACGGTCCCACTCGATCTTCAGTGCTCAAGAGCACAGTGGTGATAGTTCATGATCGTTTCAGGATCAAGCCCCTTGATGGTCATCAGCCCAGAGCATGACACATATATATGTGACCCTGGACCACAAAACCAGTCTTAAGTTGCTGGGGTATATTTGTAGCAATAGCCAAAAGTACATTGTATGGGTCAAAATTATATATATATATTTTTTAATATTTTTCTTTTGTGCCAAAAATCATTAGGATATTCCATTCCAGTGATGTTCCATGAAGATATTTTGTAAATTCACTACTTTATATATAAAAACGTAATTTTCGATTGGTAATATGCATTGCTAAGAACTTTTTTTTCTCAATATTAGATTTTTTTTCGCACCCTCAGATTCCAGATATTCAAATAGTAGTATATTGTCCGATCCTAATAAACCATACATCAATAGAAAGCTTATTCTTTCAGCTTTTAGATGACTTATAAATCTCAACTTCTAAAAAATTACCCTTTTATGACTGGTTTTGTGGTCCAGGGTCATATATGTATGTGGATATATTCTTAAAATGCAAAAAGTATTGAATTATTTCCAAACTCATGCTGGAGAGGTCTTTAGATTTGGAGTTTTAAATATCACATCGACCTTTAAGCAGAGTTCTCACTTTGCTTGGCTATTTTTGGCATATGCCCTACTCATGGCATTGCACTGTTTTTTCAAAGGGATGTGCACTTCAGATTCAGCCCTGTTCCCCTTTTAGATTTGCCCTTATATCTGGGCAATCAACACCTATAGTGACATTTGATATCTAGCCAGATACATTAACAGTGTGTTGTTTACTCTATAAAACCATTACATGTGTTGTGTGGTGTTAGTATGTAGTCTTCTGCTACATGATATCTATAGTCTGCCCTTTTTCAGCCAAGGGTTAACAATATTTTTTAAACACTGACAGTCCTTAGTGTGAATGAAAACAATCGTTTTTTTGACCTGAGTGCCTATTGTTTCGACAGTGACATGTTTTTATTGGCTGCTCCGATTTATCAATGATTTATCTCTTGATTATAGGTTTGCTGCTAAACTCATTGCTGGGGTTTTGGATTTCAAAAGTATGATTGATAGGTGAGTTATTTTCTTATTTTCTGAAGCAGTTGGTAAGTGTACAGATGGATCAGTTTGTTTTAAAGGACGTTCTTTACTGTGGCATAGTGACACGTTGCCTGTGGAATATCTGGGCGGCAAGCCTTTGTGCATGGATCAGTATTATCAGGTGCTGTCTTCATGTCGGATCCCTGGACCCAAGAGAGACACTGTGGTGAACTACGCCAACGGAAAGACCCCTCCTACGCATATCACAGTGGTCCACAACTTTCAGGTGCGTCTTTGTAATCATATTTTACAATGTTACTGTTGTACTGAATTTTTATTAGCATAAGAGTCTTTCAAAAACATTGCAAAAAATCCTATGACCCTAAACCTTTGATTGGGAGTGTTTATAGTTTATGTACGAGTTTTCAGTTTAGACTTATGCTTTGATATTTTCCAGTGATGTTTTTTGTTGCAGTAAGATTTTCTCTCTGTATTCCTCAGTTTTTTGTTCTGGACGTGTACAACAGCGATGGATCACCACTGACTGTAGATCAGCTCTATGTTCAGCTGGAGAAGATCTGGAACTCTTCCCTTCAGTCCAATAAAGAGCCGATTGGCATCCTGACCTCCAACCACCGCAACACTTGGGGCAAGGCCTACAACAACCTTATCAAGGGTGAGTCGACTGAAAAATTGTGTGCTGTGTGTTTGATAAAGTCAACAGAATCAGACATGGCAGAATACTCCTATTTCTTAGGCCTTGTTCAGAATGTCAGTCCAAATCCGATTGTTTGTCCGATTGGAATCTCATTTCAAACCACGTATGAATATAGTTTGAAATGGATTTGTAAAAATCTTATCAAAACGTAAATCATATGAAAGCCATTTTGAAATAGGAAATTATATTACCATGAAAATGGTACTTTAAATCTTTTTAGTGGGCTCCTCCCTCTAGAAAGGAAAGGTCTGAGTCAAGGATTCATATTTGGTGTCTGTTTAGTGAGAAAAATAATATTGTGACAGAAATGTATACATTTGTGAATCGCCTAAACAATACCTCACAGAAAGCTACATTTTTGTAATATCACCTTCAAATTTGAAATATAAGGTATTTAGACATATGGCTTTGATTATATAGCAATTTTAAATTCCAAATTAATTTGTTTTATTAAAAAGAATTCAATAAATTAAACTTCTGTAACTTTACTTTTTATATATGCATATAAAATCTTAATGTGATATTTATTTAAAAAGATGTTTTAAAATATTATATTCAAAATCTCGTTATTGTGTAACATCAAATTCTGATAAAAGATTGTGCGCACCTGCATACCTGTGAACCCTGTTTAATTGTTCCACTCTAGAGCTTGCATGAATTATTTAGTACTGGCTGTTGTGTTGGTGGACATGGTGTTGATTTTCCTGTGCCATTCATCTTTGTTATTCCAGACAAGACAAATAAGGAGTCAGTGAGGGCGATCCAGAAGAGCATCTTCACAGTGTGTCTTGATGCTCCAAAGCCACGTGTGTCAGATGAGATGTACTTTAACAAGGTGGCCGCTCAGATGCTCCATGGAGGAGGCAGTCGCTGGAACAGTGGGAACCGCTGGTTTGACAAAACACTGCAGGTTACTGTCATGCATGTATGATCATTGAATCCAGTGTATGTTCACAGGGTAGATAGGAATCCAGATATATAGGGATATTCTTCTGTACCTGGGCTCTTTTCTGTATCCCACAGTTCATAATTGGGGAGGACGGGTCGTGTGGACTCACCTATGAACATGCTCCGGCTGAGGGACCTCCCATTGTTTTCCTGGTGGACCATGTTGTTGACTATATGTAAGGACATGATATGATATAACTACCATTCAAAGTTTGGGATCAATATTTTTATATTTTAAATGTTTTTTTTTCCTCTTGCTCAAAATTTGATCAAAAATACAATAAAACAGTAATGCTGTGAAATATCATTAAAATGTAAAATAACTGTTTTAAATGTGAATATATTTTAAAATGTAATTTATTTCTGTGATACGAAGCTGAATTTTCAGCATCATTTCAATGTCACATGATCCTTCAGAAATCATGCTAATATGCTGCTCAAGAAACATTTCTTATTATTATCAGTTGAAAACAGTTGTTAATATTTTTGTGGAAACCATGAAACATTTCTTCAGGATTCTTTCAGTGTTTATTTGAAATATAATAATAATTTTGATATAATTTTTCATTAAAAAAAATTAGATTAGTAGAAACAGTAGTATAAATGTATTAATAAACCGGTATGCACCAATACTGATAAGCTTATAATTATTTTCATTTTATGGCAGATAACAGATAAATGCATAATATTAAAATTTTGCACTGTTTTGTCTAAATACATTCATAATATATGTACTGATATAATGACAGTAAAAAATAAAATAGCTTCTCGTTTTAAATGCATCATAACATTATAACAGATTTGCTGAAGATTACATTTAACAGTGTTATGAAATATTATTATTATTATTTTTAAGATTAACTTTAAGGGAGTGTATATGAGTGTTTATCTAAATCTAATAATCTAAATGCACACTCAAACACCAAATATCAACTAACACCAATAAATCAAAAAACTCATATGATATGATGTTTTCCTGAACACAAGGCTCTGAATAGGTTTAATAATGTAGAGTTGTTGCTTTTTGTGAAAGTATGGTTGTTCAGAAAGGTTGTAGATAATATGGCATGCAACGTGTGTGTAATAGGAAGAGAAGTGATATGGTTCGAGCTCCCATGATTCCTCTTGCTATGCCACAAAAGCTTCGATTCAACATCACCCCAGAAATCAAGAAGGATATTGAGAAAGCCAAACAGAACATGAACATGTGAGCACATTTCAAAAATTGTATAATGGTGTTTAAATCAATATTAACCTATAATAAATTAATATTACATAATGTACTACTGTAATCCTCTTACATCCTCTGTCTAGAATGGTTCATGACCTGGACGTCCGAGTGCTCAACTTCACACACTATGGAAGAAAATTCCCAAAGTCTCATAAAATGAGTCCTGACGCATTCATCCAAATGGCTCTGCAGTTGGCATACTACAGGTGAGTTTGGCATCCTAGTGCTGAATAAAGCTCTGAAACCTCTGCTCAACTACCTCTAAAATCCCTAGACCTTCAGATAGCATATGTTCACATCCCTTTGGCTTCTCTCACTTCATTTCCTAGGTTGCATGCATGCCATTTATGCCACATTTCTTCTTGTCAACATCTTTAAAAGTCAAGTATGTAATTTCTTTTTATGTTAAAATACTGTCCTCTGAAATAGTTTCATGTGAAAACTTTCTGCATAGACACCTACATAGCCAAAGGGGTTTGGAAACCATATTTTTATGCTATTCTGTTTAGTGCCACTAGTGGTATATAAATTACATACTTCGCCTTTAAAACATGCAATTCACTCAGGAAGTGAAGGATTGCAGAAACTTAAATGAGTAGAAAAGTTGCATGTGCATAAAAAATGCCTGTTATTAGGAAACTTGTGTATTTATTAGAATTAAAGTGTGGTAAGGTATGGGTCATTTTTGTGTCATTTTGTTCTTCAGTACACCAAAAATTGCTAACTAACAAGAAATGCAAGGGGATTTTATATGCACCTATAACCACGGCAGTCCACTTATGATTGATCTTGTTCCTGTGTTAGGATGTATCAGACGTGCTGTCCGACCTATGAGAGCGCCTCTTTACGCATGTTCAAACTGGGCAGAACTGAAGCCATTCGATCCACCACCACAGAATCCCTGCAGTTTACAAAAGCCATGGATGATCCATCAACACGCGTACAAGTTTACTTTTTACTTGCGTTCTCATTTGAGTGCGTTTTGTGAGTTTTCTCTTATTTATTTCCATATTGTTCCAATCTGCAGAATAGTGAGAAAGCAGCACTGCTCGAAGAGGCCATCAAAGTCCACAGAAAACACACACACATGGTGAGCGTGGTTAGATTTTGCTGTATTTGGCTGAGCAGTCATTTGGGTGGACTAGATTTCTCTAATACATTAAATAAGTTTGCTTGAGCAAAGTTCTTGAGGGGAGAAGAATTTATTTATTGTCATCCTTCAAACAATCTTAACCCAAAGTACTGTCTATGAGACCAGACCTTTATTCCTGGTAATAAATGTGCTACAATCAATACAATAACAACCCATGGAGAGCCCATGCTAATGATATGGGCCATATGGGTTGAGTTGATTGCTTCTGAGGCACAATGTAAATGCATCTGAAATCTTTCAGCATCATATGATCTTAAAGGGGAGGTCTAATGCTATTTCATGCATTCTGACTTTACACTGCTAAAGAGCGGGTTTATCATGCTAAACATGACCTGAGTCTCCGTTCTTGTTTCCTTGTGATCAGGCCATCCATGGGCAGGGTGTAGAGAGGCACATGCTGGGTCTAAGGATGATAGCCATTGAGGATCTGACCTCTTTACCTGAGATCTTCATGGACATGTCGTTTGCTGTGGCTTCACATTTCAATCTCTACACAAGTCAGGTTTGTAAAATTTGGTTCTTGGCGGCTACTGCAGACCACGTACACACTGCATTTAAATACACTTGTCGCTTATTTGCACTTGATAACAATCTATATACACAGAACTTTAATGCAATAAATGGAAATAAGCTTGGAATTGATTCACTCTAATGTCATCTTATATTGAATTATATCTTAATCTTTTTCAAATAAATGAAAGTGAGTGGAAGTTGGGTTTGTCATGTAAATAAATGACAAAAAAAGCATCATAAAGTAAACATAAGTTCACTTAGATTAATACTTTAAGTTGCTTTCTCCAAAACAGTTGTAATTTAGTTTTACATGACTATTTCCAACATTTATCAAGCTTATTTTTTTGCTACTGTACCTTTAAGACTTCTATACTGTATGTATATGACCTCTGTTATTATTAGCTAACCTCTATGCATGGGAAATGAGTTGCAGTGCTTTCTTACATCTTGTGGGTTTTGCATAGTTGGCCTGCTTTACATTGCGTCCGGTTCACAAAACAAATGCTCACACAGTTTAGGAAGAAGTGATGAGATAAGGGGCCTTTCTATAAATAGACTTAACCTTCAAAGCAGGTTATATGCACTAGCATAAGTGCTAACCCTAAACCAGGAACAGCACAATGCTTGGTAGAATCGCAAAATCGAGATGCAAACAAATAATAGTACCCTCTTCTGGAATATCAATTCTACTTCTTTTCTAAATACTGAATAGGCACTGATGACGAGGTTTGTCCTGGTGGTTATGGTTTTGTTAAAGACTCTTCTTGAGTAACAGTGTTTCACTGTCATGTAATCCCTTGCAAGTCATTCTGCCTTGTTGACGCCCTTTGATATAGTTTACACTACAGATACATAGCTTCAGTTAAAGAAAGCATTTGTTTTGGAATGTATTTACAAATGTATTACTACTAGGGGTCTTGCAGTATAACAATATTGATGTACAGAAAGACATCAATTTGTTTAACAGTCGCGAAGTAATTGCTTATATTAAAGAAGTACCTACTTGGAGAGTATGTGATTTTGGACGCAGCCAGTTTAGCTACTACTGCTGAACAAAATCATGTCAGAGGAGATACTTGACCCACAGCTAGCCAGATCTTTTGATTCCAAAACAAAATCAATTTATGGATGAATTTGCTAACATTGTTTGTGTGTACTGTCCCTTTAAGAGTTTGAATGGCGTGTAAATCTATCTGCTGCTGTTGTGAAATGCATCATGTTCATGAAAGCTGTGGTTGTCTTCTTTGTTTTTCAGGTTGGATCAAATACAGATTGTGTTATGTGTTTTGGACCCATGGTTCCTGATGGTTACGGTATCTGCTACAACCCCATGGATGACCATATCAACTTCGCCGTGACCGCCTTCAATAGCTGCGAGGAAACGAACGCCACGAAACTGTCAGAGTTTCTAGAGGACTCGCTTCTGGACATGAAGACTCTTCTGGAGCAGGTGTCTAAGACCCAGTGAATGACAACACTTTATTAATGGCAAAAGAAACCCTCGGATAAGCCCCGAAGCCCTTTCAGAACCCTTTCAGGAGGCTTTTACTACTTTCATTAAACTGACTCCTATTGGTTTTCCATATCTTTAAGGTCACATGATTTTGTTTTCACTTTGCAGAGATTATAAGTAACTAAGGACACTAATCTTAGCTTGATTTCCTTGAATAGTGTAAACATAAGTGACTATGTGGTGCTTTTAAACATTTGATTTGATTTGTTTGAGCCTGACACTGGGACGTTAACTCAGTAGTGTGGGTTTGGGGCTGTTTGTCTGTTTGTCTAACCACTGGAAGTCAGGAAACCAGTTTGAGAACAGTCATTATTTTCACAGGGTATTTAGCGGCATAGAAATGACACACTTCACCTTTCAGGGAAGAGACTTTGGACTAAGAGGCTACTACAGACATAAACACAAACTCCTTCTGTTTTTATTTCAGTTTCAACTGTAGAAATTGTAAGTGTGAGAAGGCTCTTGATATTATCCAGTACCATTTAAAGTTAAACCTAAAGTATACTTCAGTTTTTTACATATGCGCTAGGGTAGGTGTGTACAGTTGGTGTGACATCAGTTTTGGCTTTAGTACATATCGCTCATACTGTACAAATGCAGTCTTTTTTTTTTTGGTCACATATACTGGCCTGGGCCTGTTTCACAGTCAGACAAAAAATCCACATTTAAACATACTTTATATACAGACATTATAATTTTATGTTAAATTCATGTTTGTATTATTGATTTACTGTGTTTTAAACTTGTTTGTATTGTTGCATTGTGGGACGAAAAAACTAGATTTCACTAAATTGCATCACATTTATATGTGTGTTACAAATAAAGAATCCTAACTAACTAAAAAAATGACAAGAAACTGCTGAATGCAGCAAAACACGTATATACCCACATTAATGAGCGCTTGTGAGGGGATTAAAACATACCCGCAACTCCAGTTGAATCCAGTTTTTATTACTCGTAACTGATGGAAAGAAAAAGCGCAGACACTGGAAGAGGATGAACATTTCTTATACAGATGGAGTACACTTTGAATGTCAGTCCATTCGACTGTGCACAAAGTATACTAATAAAAGTCCCATGCTAGTTTCACAAATGGTAAGTAGGTCGGTTATGCTCAATTTAGAGCAAAATTGACTTTTTCTAAATCACTTAAATATAAAACAAATTATGATTTTTATTTATTTTGTGCTGATAGAGTAGCAGCATGACACATTATTGTCAGTTTACATAGATTAACGCATTCTCATCACAATAAATACACAGAAGCACTTATATATATAACCAGTAAATTGTTTTTAAATGTTATTTAAAACCGATATAATTATATCTATGATATAGAGTTAATAAATCCTATCATCTGTTTGAATCAGTTAAAGCTAAATTATAACGCGGATGATTTTTAATGCTCCAAGGCTCTTTATGGACCAGAAGCTCTGTTTCAGTCTACACTGGTTGCTCCTCAAAAGGGTTAATGTATGAATACTCGGCCCTGAACATGCCCTTGATTTGCTGGTACTTCCCATGGAATTCAACCTCAGCCCTGCTTCCTGACGAGCTCCACAGGAAGAGCCGAGTCCCTCTGAAGATGGTCGTCTTTAAGGCATCCACATCCCGAATCTGGGTAAGCAAAGAAAACATCAGAGTTGCAGCATAAACACGTTTATGTTAAACCCATGGGGCATCATTTACATCCACATTGTGCTCCAAATTTAGTGCTTGCACAGCTATTTATTTTTACTGGATGCAGCTCAATGTATATCTGATGTAAATGACTCACAAAGCAGTCTGTCATCAGTGTCCTTATAATTTTGTAAACGCATACCGCTTGAGTTTTATTTAGTTCAAACCCTTATAGAGTCTACAGACATCTCTTCCTTTATTAGACAAATGATTATGCTTATACACTATCGTACAAAGGGTTTGGGTCTTCTATTACATTTTTCAAGTCTCAGATTCTCACCAAGGCTGCTGTTTGATAAAAAAAAAAAAAAAAAAAAAGTAACACTGTGAAATATTATTACAATTTAAACTATCTATATGTTGTGTCTTCAGTGTCACCCGATCCCTCAGAAATCACTCTTATGTGCTGATTTGCTGCTCAAGACATTTCTAACTAAAAAACGGATGTTGCTTAATATTTTTGTGGAAAATTATACTTTTTTTTTTTTAACCCTTTAACTGTCACCCTGTCCCATATACGGGACGCCTACATTTACTTCACTATATTACAATTAAATCTAATCTAATCTTGACAAACTATATGTCGTTGGAAAGGTGCAAGACTCCCAAATATATATTTTAGTTTTTTGTTAAAACTTATTTATGAAAAGTAATAGATTAATTTATGACAAGAGTGCACCCTCAAAGACTACATTATAACAGGAGTTTATTTTTAATTTATTTATTATATTTAAGTTTTGAGTTTTTCTCTATCACATTTTAGAAATCATCAGAAATTATATATCAACTGAAAACTTAAAATCTCAAAATTCATCCTTTAAAAACCATTTTAAAATCAGACATTGCATTATCATGTAAATGGTACATCAATATCATCTTACAACATGTTTCAATTCATGAATTATAACAATTTAAGTTTGAATCGTGCACTATAAAGTCTATGTTCAAAAATGTGAGTGACAGTGACAGGTTTAAGGATCAGAAAAAGCAAAAGAATGAAATTTCATTTTTAAATAAAAATATTTCATAACGTTATAAAAGTATTTGCAATTTTGATCAATTTAATGCATCCTTCCTGAAAAAAAATTATTCCAACTTACAGACCTCAAACTTCTTTATATAAAGGATGGATGAACAGTGACTTACCAGTATATAAGTGGAGTCTGTATCAGTGTTGTTGAGTACAGAAAGTGCTCTGATCTGAATCCTGAAAGCAGGCGGAGCATCGATGAACACACGACAGCTCTGAGTGTAAGAGGTGGCTGCGCTCTTGATGGGATTCTCAATGAGTCCAGACGGAGAGAACAGCTGAACGTCACACTCTTGGAGGAAGATACATGCTGTGTTACATCTTTTCTGATTATTTCACTTTGTCTAACTGCACCCTATAATGAAAATTCAGTCATCATTGAATAATACTTTAATACAAAATATACAAACCCGATTCCAAAAAGGTTGGGACACTGTACAAATTGTGAATAAAAACAATGCAGTGATGTGGAAGATTCAAATTAAAAATTTTATTCAGAATACAACATGATGACATATCAAATTTCTAAACTGAAAATGTATAATTTTAAGGGAAAATAAGTCGATTTTAAATTTCAGTGTATTATCACATGTCAAAAAAGTTGGGACAAGGCCATGTTTACCACTGTGTGGCATCCTCTCTTCTTTTTATAACAGTCTGCAAACGTCTGGGGACTGAGGAGACAAGTTGCTCAAGTTTAGGAATAGGAATATTGTCCCATTCTTGTCTAATACAGGCTTCTAGTTGCTCAACTGTCTAAGGTCTTCTTTGTTGCATCTTCCTCTTTATGATACGCCAAATGTTTTTTTTCTGGACTGCAGGCTGGCCATTTCAGTCCCTGGATCCTTCTTCTACGCAGCAATGATGTTGTAATTGATGCAGTATGTAGTCTGGCATTGTCATGTTGGAAAATGCAAGGTCTTCCCTGAAAGAGACGACGTCTGGATGGGAGCATATGTTGTTCTAGAACTTGGATATACCTTTCAGCATTGATGGTGCCTTTCCAGATGTGTAAGCTGCCCATGCCACACGCACTCATGCAACTCCATACCATCAGAGATGCAGGCTTCTGAACTGAGTGCTGATAACAACTTGGGTTGTCCTTGTCCTCTTTAGTCCAGAGGACATGGCGTCCCAGTTTTCCAAAAAGAACTTCAAATTTTGATTCGTCTGACCACAGAACGGTTTTCCACTTTGTCACAGTCCATTTTAAATGGGGTGGTGTTAGCGCAGTGGATAAGACACACGTCTATGGTGTGGGAGACCCGGGTTCGAATCCACTGTGAGACACCAATGTGTCCCTGAGCAAGATACTTAACCCCTAGTTGCTCCAGAGGCGTGCGACCTCTGACATATATAGCAATTGTAAGTCGCTTTGGATAAAAGCGTCAGCTAAATGAAATGAAAAAAAAAAAATGAGCCTTGGCCCAGAGAAAATGCCTGAGCTTCTGGATCATGTTTAGATTTGGCTTCTTTTTTGATCTATAGAGTTTTAGCCGGCAGCGGTGAATGGCTCGGTGGATTGTGTTCACCGACAATGTTTTCTGGAAGTATTCCTGAGCCCATGTTGTGATTTCCATTACAGTAGCATTCCTGTATGTGATGCAGTGCCGTCTAAGGGGCCGTTCACATATCGCGTCTTTTGCATGCACAAGTTCATTATTTCCAATGTAGGCGTGCGGTATGCGCGCTCATAATGGAAGCACCGCAGGTCATGTGACAAGAACTAACCAATCAGCTTCATCCTTTCACGTAACAACATTGAAAGCTCAGCCAAGATGAAGGAACAGCTGACCATAGCTGTATATGGATTGCAATTTTGAAATAAATTTAGTAGCAGAGCTAGCCTACTGCAAGCGATTTTTAGAGCTGCAAATCCATTTATCCTTTGCTGAAATTTCCGCGTCTTCATGGAGAGAGCACGTCATGGTTGCTTAGCAAAGGCAGACGCCTCAGGGGCTCAACTTTCCGAGCGCTTTGGAAAGAAGGAGAAAGCGGCCCGCCTAGCATTTTCCACGCGTTTTTAGGCGCAATATGTGAACGGCCCCTAAGGGCCCGAAGATCACAGGCATCCAGTATGGTTTTCTGGCCTTGACCCTTATGCACAGAGATTGTTCCAGATTCTCTGAATCTTTGGATGATATTATCCGCTGTAGATGATGATAACTCTTTGCAATTTTTCTCTGAGAAGCTCCTTTCTGATATTGCTCCACTATTTTTCGCCGCAGCATTGGGGGAATTGGTGATCCTCTGCCCATCTTGACTTCTGAGAGACACTGCCACTCTGAGAGGCTCTTTTTATACCCAATCATGTTCCCAATTGACCTAATAAGTTGCAAATTGGTCCTCCAGCTGTTCCTTATATGTACATTTAACTTTTCCTGCCTCTTATTGCTACCTGTCCCAACCTTTTTTGAATGTGTAGCTCTCGTGAAATCCAAAATGAGCCAATATTTGGCATGACATTTCAAAATGACTCACTTTCAATATTTGATGTTATTTATATTCTACTGTGAATATTGTGATTTATAAATTATTCCATTCTTTTTTACTCACAATTTGTACAGTGTCCAAACTTTTTTGGAATCGGGTTTGTAAATCAAATATTTATATAATGTTAAAAGTTTATTCAAACTTTTAAACATTACGGGTGAATAAATAATGACAGAATTTTCAATAAATTACATTTGATGAATTATGTACATATTTCGTCAAGTACGCATTAAAAAGAATTATGTGTAATGCAGTGTAGTTTTTAATAACACACCTCCATGTTGGCTTTTTTTGTTCTTTATGCTCTGATAAAATAGCAGCACTCCATTGCCAGGGGTCAGGCGGCTCTGACGCACCAGTAGCACATTTGATCGTGATTTCAGTGTTTTACTGGTCATCCTCTCACAGAGACGCATCAGGATGAGTCTGTCATACAGGGCGATGTTCTCCTCTGAAGATTACAGACAAACACACACACAATTCACCACGCTAGTACTGCATCAGATTACGGTCTGTAAGAAATATAAGCTCTGTACTTACTCTGCCGGCAGTTAAGAGTGCTGGATATGATTTTGATCTGAATAACCTCATCGAGAGGTCGGCCAATAGCAAAGATACACCTCGCCTGAGTGATGTTACGCAGATCGATAGTTCCTGAGTCTTGGAGCAGGAGTTGCCCACAGAAACCTGAAACCAGAGTAGATGACTTATTCCTCATAGCTTTTTTTCCATTTATCCCTCCATTCATCCGTCTATTCATATAACAATCCAAAAATTATAAATAATATAAATTATATTAACTAATATAATGTATGAGGAGCCAAACAGGAAGTAATTAAATATAATATGAATTAAATTCTGTATAATATGTAAATGTAAAACATGGATATGTAGTTATAAGACTGAATTTATAAATCCTAAATCTATTCATGTAAATCATGAATATATAGTTAATAACCCTGATAATATGAATATATATATATACTGAATTTTTTAATTTTCTGTACATAATTATATATATATATATATATATATAATATAACTATATATATACACTGACAGACGAAATGTATATATTAAGAGTTTTAACTTGGGTTAACATAGTTAACTAAGACGACCTAACCTTAAAAAACTAAAATAAATGTGGAACTTGAAATAAAATACCTAAAGAAAAAACTGGTTCTAAATGTATCAGATTGTATCTATACATTCAAAATTATAAATATGAACTTTTTTTTTTACATTTCATATAATTATTTTCAGTTTGGCCCTTCATAATAATAATATATTTATGTCAATTTAAAAAGTATGGAGCCCCACACATGTCATGCAAGAAAAAAATTAATAAATTGTGCGCACAATTTACTAAATCGTTCCTTTGATGTACTAAGACGTGCACACAATTACTATTTTTTACTAATTTACTAACTCAATTTACTAATTCATTCTCTCGATATATAAGTAATGTGCACGATTTAGCAAATCGAGGAATCTAATTAGTAAATCATGTGCACAATTTATAAATCATGTTAACGAAATAGTAAATCGTGCACACGATTAAGCCTACTTTTTTTTCGTGCATGCCATGCAGGCTTTGTACTATTTTTATGTTGACATTCTTTAACATTTAATACCAATATTCCAGATTTAAGGACACTACAAAACTGTAGAATATGCCTCCTTTAGATACTGAGAAGTTGATCTGTCTTCTATGGAGCTAGCAGACACTTGCCACCTAACTGGTCTGTGGTGGGTCTGTTGTTGTGCTCATGGTACTTCTCATCACGTCTGGAGCTGGAGCTGGTGTGGTTCTCCATGTCCCCTCTCCTCTCTGGGGCTCTGACTGCATGTGAGTGCTGCTGGGCTCCGGTGTGGAGGTCTGAGCTGAGGAACAGTCAGGGCTATAACAGGCCTGGATGGTGATGGGTTTTGGCAAGTGGAGGCAAAGAAAGGGACTGACAGGATGAGGACTGGATGGGCCCATGCAGGACACGGTCCGAGACTGGATCCCATCACCACATGACACTGAGCACTACATTAGAGAACAGAGACACAGTGAGGAATGTAATATCCAAACTGGGACTCGAGGTTGTCTGATAACAGCTGTGTTGTTAGCATGTGTAGTCTGGATCATGGATGTGTTGATACCTCACTCCATTCATGCACGTCCCAGTGGAAAGAACAGACTTGTGTGAAGCATGGTGCAGTGACGGGAGGCTTGTTTCCTGGGTCACACCGCTCCTCATCCACGACCTTCTCTACACCTCCTTCAGACTGAACACAGCGCACACTCCTCACAGCTACACCCATCCCGCAAGACACCGAACAGACAGACTGCTCTCCCACCTGCCACCTACACAATCATTACATCAGTTAAGACACCCTAACTCTAATAACATAACATAACATAACATAATATAAATTCATAAAATATAATTAATATGAATCAATTGGTGTTGATTCAAGACAATTGCTATTAATTGCTACTGGACAATAAGTAGTATTATTGTTAACTTAAACTAAAACAATAAAAAAAAAAACATTTTCATTACTAGTTTCTACTTACATTTCTCATTTTCATTTAGTTTTAACATTAAAACTAAATAAAGAAAAACTGAAACCGAAACAAAATTATAAAAAATGCACTTAAAAAAACATTATAAAAACACAACAAAATTACTCAAATGGTTAACTTCAATAAAAAAAGGAAAAATAAAATGTAAAAATATTAACAAAAAACAATAGTATATCAATTATACTAAAATAGCACTGGACCCAACATAGAAGCAAATGTTTACTATATAAAATTGACATGAACAAAATGGGACATTGAACAATTTCCTAAACACTGAATTATACTAAATGTTATAACAAATTGCATAGCCAAGTGGTTCTCAACAACCCTTTCATGGGACCTTAAGACAACTTAAATATATTTAAAATAAGCTAAAACAGATTAAAATAAACTGGCATTATATTTCTTATTTTAATTTGCGAACCTTATTTAAACCTGGAAAAGTCATTGAATTAAAAAACTAAATTTCTATAGTGGATATAATTTCTATGTGGAGCACTAAATTCTAATTCTATTCAAATATTTTGAGATTACTGTGTGCACGATTATAGTTGTGTATATTATAGTTAGTTGCACTTTATTATTTGCATTTAGCCCTTATTCTTCACCTGCTGTCTGTGAATCAATCAGGGGTGCGTTTCCCAAAATCAGCTACTGTCGCAAGTCCCGTTGTTACCGATAGTTCAGTGGAACTAACGACAATAGTCAGCTAATGATGCTTTTGGGAAACGCACCCCAGAACAGGCCATTTTTGCTCTTTTTCAGCTTTATTAAAACATGCAAAAAACATTACAAATTCTTCCAAGTGTAACAGTGAGTGATTGGATTATATTTTCAGCTTTCCAAGCAGCCTAGTTAAATGTGCGCAACATTATGACTTATTCTGAGCTAAGAGGGAAATGAAGGATAGAAGGCTGAAATGTGTTCAGAAATGTTTGACAGCATTACCTGGCAGGACAGGCTTCAGTATTACACTCCACCACCTCTGAAGGTCTGGCTACAGACTGACAAGCAGGTTCTCCCACCACCATATCCGTGTTTCCGTCTCCTCCCTCCATCCTCTGGGAACAGTACAGGACTCTCTTCGCTACACCTCCTCCACAAGACACGCTGCACGGGCCCTGTATGTAGCGCCACCTGATGAGGAAGGCACCATGCTCATCACGTGTAAATGTATAGAAGTATGACTAGAAACCGAAAGTAGAGTGCTTACGTAGCAGGACATATTGATAGGTTACAGGGCTGGGCGTACATCTCTGGTTTACTGGTACGATCACAAAGGAACTCTGGGACTTCTAGACCTGATTGGTGATCCACACAGGAGAACCAAACCTGCTGTGATCCTGCGTAAGCGTGCGAAATTATGCACACAGAGTCACAAATGAGAGTTGGCCATAATTTCAGCATGTGCATTCGGCTCTCACTTACCATTCCCACAGGTCTTTGAGCACTGGCCAATCACGGGACTCCAAACATAAACTGGAACCGTTCTGGAGCGGGGCATTGCGTGGGTGTCTGTACGGATCAGCTGCATATTGAGAAGACATTTTTGAACAGATCACAAATAGACCTTATGTGTCAGAGAAACAAGTTTCTCTCTGAACTCTCTTTTGCATCGCTATTAAAGAGTAATTAGTGGTTCATTCATACCACTGCATCTTAGTGAATGCAACACTTGAGGCTTTGGTTTCTTGTGAAATACCTTTTGTTTGCAAAGAATATTATACCTACTTACAAACCATTTTTAAACCTTTATATTGGCTTATTAATTTATGATATTGACGATATTGACTGTTGAGATTGTGCTGTCAATAATGTATGCTGAATTCATTTTGTAACGCAGTACCTCTCTTTGGGAATCCCAGCCGACAGGACAAACGTCCACCACACAGGGAACGTGTTCTGTGGGTTTGGGTCCAGAGCACAGGTTTTGGTCAACCTCAGAGTCAGATCCATGATGGGAGCGGACACACGACACCGTTCTCTGAGCCTCGCCGGGTCCACACACAGCCGAACACTCGGCAGGCTCCGACACCTGCCATCTACAACACTCACACACACACATGCGCATGAATATACACACACACACACGACTGCAAGAAAAACAGCAATCATTTGAATGTTAAGGTGAACATTAAATCTACATTGACCTGATGCCACTGCTATTTTAAGGCTGTTAACACATCAACACATTTTCTGGATTCATCTGTGCATTAAAAAATGTACTCTTTGCGATCCTGTTCTTTGGACGTTTCAGCTTTGGACGGTCTAACTTGCTAATTCATTTAATTCTCTCACACTTTTGCACATTACCTGGCAGGACAGATTTGGGGGTTGCAGGTTTCAGTGGTTTGGGGTTTCGAGTCAAGCGTACAGTCTGAGTCAGGCAGCTCCACTTTGAGCGTACCCTGCTTCTGAACACATGTGACAGAGCGCACTCGCTCTCCCACGCCACAGGGGGCGCTGCAGGACCCAAACTCACCGACATCCCAGCTACAACACATGCACAAAATAAACAAAGAGCCTATCAAAACCACACCTTCAGTCCTTGCACGTGTCATCATGATATAATTTATAATGAAATGTTGACTGTTGGCAATAACGCAACAATCATAAGTAGTCTTCTGAAACATAAAAGCGTCTCATTGATTTGGCCAAATGAAGTCAGCATCAAATGGGTCAGGTTGGACAGAGTGGTTTCCTATTTGGCTGTACTCAAGAAAAAACTATTCATCCAATTCTTTGCCAGTTTGTGAATTTTTCTGGTATGTTTGAAAGGCTCCTCTGAGGCAAAGCTATGAATCTGAGACACTGAAAGGCACCTGGGTGGGCAGTCGGGCTGGAAACAGGGCAGCAGCTGATCTGGTGATTGAGGGGGTGGACTCCTACAGAGCTCGTCTTCCAGACGCTTGTGTGTGAGCACATCCACACAGTGCTGACTGATTCTCTGAATGCCTACAACAGAGAGAGAGAGGAACCAGAGAGCAACCAAATTCATGTGCAAGACAATATTAAGCAATTGGATTGTATTCTAATTTATTACAAAACTTGTAGCATGTTTTAAGTGCACAATGTGATTGATGGTGTGTTACCTGTGCCGCAGGTCACTGAGCAGGCAGATATGACAGAGGACCATCTGCCTTCAGCAGCTCTCTCCACTGAAACAGCTTCAGAAGAGTAGTACTGGTATGAGATGTTTGGGGTGGTAAGGTCTCCATACTCTTGGCCGTATTTCCGAAACACCTACAGAATTAGCAGTTTTTGTTACAAACAATGATTTTTGAACAATAACATATTAAGTCACAAATAACAACGATCCAGTAAAGGTGCAGCACACCTGTATGTGGATCTTGTCTGTGATTGGTCCAGAGATCGTGAGCTCCTCATTTTGAGGCAGGTGGTCCGGTGTGAGGAGCAGGTTATAGATTATGGGGCTCTTCTCCAGAGGTGAGGGGTATGTGATGCTCAGGCCTGGGCTTCCATCTCCAGACACCACGTATTTATCATTTAACAGCACCGCTGCAGGAGAAAAGAGGCACATTTCTTTCATAAAATTTTTGAACTGTATTGATTATTTCTTTGGACATACTGTCCTCAGACACAATATGAATGTCTGTCAAAGATAAAAAATTACACAAAAAAAAAAGCCAATCCTTACAGATTGATACAAATTGGCCATATTTTTTATAAATGAAAGAAAAAAAAAAGAGTGGTTACATGGTTTACACCCCTAAACACACATTCAAAAGATTGGGGCCAGTAAGATTTCTGATAGAAATGAATTTTTTTTCTAACAAGGATGCATTAAATTTATCAAAAGTAATAGTAAATACCTATATAAAATGAGAACAGATTACTATTTCAAATAAATTATGTTCTTCTGAACTTTCTTTTCATTCAAGGCTCCTTAAAAAAATTCAAAGTTTATCAAATAAATGCAGCCTTGGTGAGCAGAAGTGATTATTCCAAATTTTAGACATGAAGTCTCTAACTATCAATAGGCTAATGGTTGTAACAATCGTTTAACAATAATTTTTACTCTAAACTTTGTAACACTGATTTAATTCTCTAAGATACACAACCAAAACCCTCTTTTTCCATCATACAACACTATTTCAAAACTAAACTGTGTAAAAAACTGATTTTTTTCTAAATCTAAGACTGACAACTGCATTCTGCTGAACGTAGCTATACTCACCAAGATGTGTAAAAACTGGCTTTGTGTTAATCACATGAACCCGAGAGGCGTTCAGAGGAAGCCTGAGGAATGTGACATACTCTTGAAAAGACAACAGACAGAAAGAGGTTATTGTTCATATATTTGAGAGCAAATGAATGGCCAAATGACCTCGACTTACCTCCGGCTTCTCCGCCTGAATATGTGTTTGAGATGAGCTGACACGAGGAGCCATTGCCCCCACACACTCCACACACATCTTCCACCTTCCCAGAATGCATTACTCCATCACAGCCAAACAGCTGTCCCAGAAAGTAAACAGTATTTGCTTAATTTACTTTACTGGTTAATGGTGAATAACAGACCTCACAAAACTCACAAATCCCAAAAAAGCTAAGAAGAAAACTTATTTAGCATTTTGTGTGTGGCTTTACCTGACACTTTCCACCCAGACAGGCAGAAATGGAACCACGTGACACAGGATGAGCAGCTTCACACCGCGTCCCATCGATGAACTGAGACCCACGACTCACCATGAAGTCCTGCTCACGAGAGCGACACATCAGTTTACACTGAGCATCACCTGGACGGGAGAGAGAGACGTGAGAACAGAGAAAGCTACAGGAGACCAGTTGAACAGGAAGATGATTCTGGGCGCACCTGAGCTGTGGCCGACAGCAGGGATCCAGGTGTAGACTGAGCTGGAGCCTGGAGACACTGACAGAGGCTGCTGGTCTGTGGCTGAGCACTGCTGAGACATGAACTCCAGCTGAGTCGACTCACAGGGCTGGAACAAACAACAACAAGACACGCATGTCACTGTTAACCATCAATTATTTCACAGGAAGCAATGTAAAGTAAAGTTTTCAAGCTTTCTTGCATTTGAACAGCAGTAAGTAAGGACGGAAAACAAACTATGTACTTAAAAATAGATTCAATATTTTATGTTTACCACATCAGAAAACTGCAAACCTGTGAATTTTGTGTTAAATTATTGAAACATAAACTTCAGGGTGTACTTTCAGCACGTATTTTAAGACTGGGATTTGGTCATCAAAAAAGCTCTAGATTAATGTTAATTTGTAACTAATATACCATTGCTTATTTTTAATATACAATAATATAACAATAATATAATACAATATAATATAATATATTGACTTATATTACTTTATACAGCTTGAATAAGTTCAATTGTATAAGTACATGCAAAAAAATAATGCACACTTCCCTTTAAAAGTCTGGGCTCTGTAAGATTTTTTTTATGTTTTTGAAAGAAGTCTCTTATACTGACCAAGGCTGCAATTATTTAATTAAAAACACAGAAAAACTGTGAAATACTTGATGGGCTCTGAGCTCAGGAACTAGAGTACCCCTCTCCTCATACAAGTGTAGAATGAACTCGAAGTGAGGAAGTGGGGCGGAGGAGGGATGCTGATAAACCGTCAATGGATAGATGTAAGTCAGCTGTATTTATACCATGGTTTTGAGTAACTTTAGTGCGCTCCACCGGTGTTAATAAGGCTACGTATCTGACGAGCTCCTCCCGAACCTTGTTAATAAAATATCATAATAACGTTTGAATTATAATGCAATTGTAGATTTTCTCAATTGTAAAGTATAGCAAATTTTATGAAAAATAAGGTCCAATAATATGATCTACACCGAAAGATGAGATAGTGTATATATAAAAAACAGTCCGGCATACATTTATCACAACAGCCTCATGGCAATATATACAAACCCGATTCCAAAAAAGTTGGGACACTGTACAAATTGTGAATAAAAACAGAATGCAGTGATGTGGAAGTTTAAAAATTCAATATTTTATTCAGAATTCAACATGGATGACATATCAAATGTTTAAATTGAGAAAATGTATCATTTTAAGGGAAAAATAAGTTGATTTTCAATATCATGTCATCAACACATGTCAAAAAAGTTGGGACAAGGCCATGTTTACCACTCTGTGGCATCCCCTCTTCTTTTTATAACAGTCTGCAAACGTCTGGGGACTGAGGAGACAAGTTGCTCAAGTTTAGGAATAGGAATGGTGTCCCA
This sequence comes from Carassius auratus, assembly GCF_003368295.1. Classification (NCBI taxonomy): domain Eukaryota; kingdom Metazoa; phylum Chordata; class Actinopteri; order Cypriniformes; family Cyprinidae; genus Carassius; species Carassius auratus. The sequence goes on from NW_020523638.1 coordinate 789,929, forward strand.
TTCTTGTCTAATACAGGCTTCTAGTTGCTCAACTGTCTTAGGTTTTCTTCTTAGGTCATCTTCCTCTTTATGATGCGCCAAATGTTTTCTATGAGTGAAAGATCTAGACTGCAGGCTGGCCATTTCAGTACCTGGATCCTTCTTCTACACAGCCATGATGTTGTAATTGATGCAGTATGTGGTCTGGCGCTGTCATGTTGGAAAATGCAAGTTCTTCCCTGAAAGAGACGACGTCTGGATGGGAGCATATGTTGTTCTAGAACTTGGATATACCTTTCAGCATTGATGGTGCCTTTCCAGATGTGTAAGCTGCCCATGCCACACACACTCATGCAACTCCATACCATCAGAGATGCAGGCTTCTGAACTGAGCGCTGATAATAACTTTGGTTGTCCTTGTCCTCTTTAGTCCGGAGGACATGGCGTCCCAGTTTTCCAAAAAGAACTTCAAATTTTGATTCGTCTGACCACAGAACGGTTTTCCACTTTGTCACAGTCCATTTTAAATGAGCCTTGGCCCAGAGAAAACGCCTGCGCTTCTGGATCATGTTTAGATATGGTTTCTTTTTTGTCCTACAGAGCTTTAACCGGCAGCGGTGAATGGCACCGAGGATTGTGTTCACCGACAATGTTTTCTGGAAGTATTCCTGAGCCCATGTTGTGATCTCCATTACAGTATCATTCCTGTATGTGATGCAGTGCCTTCTAAGAGCCAGAAGATCACAGCATCCAGTATGGTTTTCTGGCCTTGATCCTTACGCACAGATTGTTCCAGATTCTCTGAATCTTTGGATGATATTATACACTGTAGATGATGATAACTTCAAACTCTTTGCAATTTTCCTCTGAGAAGCTCCTTTCTGATATTGCTCCACTATTTTTCGCCGCAGCATTGGGGGAATTGGTGATCCTCTGCCCATCTTGACTTCTGAGAGACACTGCCACTCTGAGAGGCTCTTTTTATACCCAATCATGTTGCCAATTTACCTAATAAGTTGCAAATTGGTCCTCCAGCTGTTCCTTATATGTACATTTAACTTTTCTGGCCTCTTATTCTTACCTGTCCCGACTTTTTTGGAATTTGCTCCATAAATGAGCTCTCATGAAATCCAAAATGAGCCAATATTTGGCATGACATTTCAAAATGTCTGACTTTCAATATTTGATATGTTATCTATATTCTACTGTGAATAAAATATAAGTTTATGAGATTTGTAAATTATTCCATTCCTTTTTTACTCACAATTTTTACAGTGTCCCAACTTTTTTGGAATCGGGTTTGTAGATGGTGCAACCTTTGATTTGACTAACATGACCTACAGAGGCCCAGAGTAAACATGCCCGGCGCCTATTACCTGCTGATTACAAAGTTCAGCTTCTGTGTCCTGTCCTTTACACAAGGTACCACCAAAGGCTGGCCTGAAACAGAAACAACACTACAAATACACATATCTGCATTGCATCTAATTTATGTACAATCACTAGTTTCTTAGCAGATACTGATGCTGGATACTGAATACTTCTACATATCAAATTTATAGAACAAACACAAAAGTACAAACACCAGATTTTAGTCTTTGTACTGCCTTGATACATTGAGAAGTGATATGTTTCTATATGCTCCTATTTCAAACAGCAGTTTTCATATTGCCATTCTCGCACCTGGGGTTGTTGCACTGTCTCCTGCGGTAAGTGATGCCTCCTCCACATGTTCTTGAGCAGACAGAAAATTCAGACCATGAAGACCATGAGCCGTGAACCATCATGGAGGAACCCAAAGTAGAAGGAGACACACACCGGCCCTTTGAACACCACTGCATCGAACAACATCCAAAGAGAACGGAATTAAATCAACATGTAATACATTTTAAAACATTATGGTGAATTTCATTTTTAGAATCTCAAATATGTTCCATAAAGTATTTAAAAAATGCAAAACTATATGTTGATGCATACAGGTATTCTTTTTCTTAAGGATTCAGTGTCAATAAATGTTGGTTATAGCAGTCTGTCACCTGACTGGGCCCACACTCCGTCCCGTCCAACAGTGGAACAAGGAGACGAGTACATAAGCTACGGTTACGAGGGTTGATATGGCAGGACAAAACACGACAGGTTGCCTTGATGACAACAGAGAGAAAATATCAAAAGTCTGAGTCAGATCTTTATTAACTAAATCTAAATTACAATCAAAATGTGATACGATTAACCTTGATAGACCTACAATAATTAAATTAAATAAAAAGCCTTTTGTGGCTTTTTGGCCATGTGTTCTATCAATATGCTATTTGCATACACTTCCCCTAAGAGATGACAGAATTAATATTGACTACATACTCTACCACTGAAATCTTTGGGGTTGACAGAAGTCTCTTATGCTGCATTTATTTGGTGAAAATTACAATAAAAACATTAATATTGTGAAATATTACTAGAATTGTTTTTTTGTAATTGTTCAATTTTAAAATGCTATTTATTCCTGTAATGTTAAATTCCATTTGCCTCTGACTAGCAAGTGGCAAATCATGTTGCTGGGTTTGATTTAACCAAAGCTTTTAAGGGTTTTAAAAAATGTTTCACTGAAACTTTCTATATCAATAAGAAAGATGTCAACATAAAACAGAGTACTATGCTGGTCAAGTGATTGCAGGTCTTTAAAGCACTAGCTTCCTCACCATATCACCATTAGTGAAAGAGCAAGCAGTAGCCGAGCTGCCAAACGCTATACGACACTGATCATCCACTCCATAGAAGAGACCAGGCCTCCAGTCCTGCACTGATCCTGCCAGCACCGGCACGTCCTTCACACACTCCGCCTTCCCAGAACTACACAGACACATCATCATGATGAACAATACTGCACATCTTCAGTCACTGAGATGTATGAATGTTATTGAAGTCTCTTATGTTCACACAGGCTGCATTTTTTTTTTTTTAAATATAGTAAACAGTAATATTGTGAAATATTTTTGTAATTAAATTTTTTTATTTTATAATTTAATTGATTCCTGAGACCAAAGTAGTTGTTATGCTTCATATTTATGTTTTGCTTTTCAGGATTTATTTGCTATTTCTTGTAATGCAATGCTACTGCAAGTCACTTTTAATGCATCCTTGTTGTTTTTATTTTTCTTATTGACCACATACGTTTGTTTAAGTCAAATGGATTGATATAAAATACAATAAATAAACATGGTGCACATAAATAACTAAAATGAACCCAAAAAGAATTGGTGCTTTTGACATTTGATTGAAGAATAGAAATTGGGGTTAAAGGGTTGTGATATTGCTAATATATATATATATATATATATATATATATATATATAGTTATACAATTGCATTTTTTATTTATTATTATTATTATTTTAAATTCACAATAGCAGCGTTTTTATTAGTGGTGTCAGACCTTTGGCGGCTGATGTATATATGTGTTATACAGTAAGTGACTGACACCTGAAGAAGTTGTGGAGCTGAGCTCTGCTGCACTGGGACCATGTGAGATCAACACTGTTATATCCTCCATCAGATGCCATCATAAACCCGCTGGAGCTGCATGTGTTGTCTATTCCATCATGATTTATGCCAAAACTGAGAAAAACAATAAGGCAAGAACAATTACAGTAAAGTGTTCAGTTTCACCTCACATTTCATCAAGGTAGTGTGAAGTCCTATAATGTTGTGAAGCTCACCTGTGGCCAATCTCATGAGCGATGGTGATGCCCAGATCAAAGCCTGAATCCTCTGTAATCACACAGTTCCACTGAGAGGAGCAGACTCCGCCCAGCTGGGTCACACCTCTCACAAGCTTATTCCCATTGGGTAACACCAGATCAAACCTTAATGTGGTCCAACAGAGGCAATTATGCAGAAACACTTGATAGTAATATTCTGGTACTTCAAACATTTTTGCAAGATATCTAACAGCTTGCTCCAAAAATTATTTGCAATATAATATAGTATAATATAATATAATATAATATAATATAATATAATATAATATAATATAATATAATATAATATAATAGATATACATACATATAAAAATTATTTATTATTTATTTATTCTAAATTATTTATTTATTAATTATTTAAAAAAATTTATTTTTTTATTTTATATATAAAAATGGCTTAATCTTTAAGAGTTTTAGGCATTATTTTATACCATACACACAGAGAGTTCCATAAATTAACAAATAGCGTACAAAGTCAATTACACAAGAAAGAGGAATGACTGTCTTTTAAATAAGTGCTCTCTATGGTTTTAGTCCACACCTGGTGATGTATAACAGCAGATCGGCATGTAAAGGGTCAGTGTCAGCAGAAGGGTTGACCTTCTGACCCCACTCGCACACACTTTTTAGTGAAGAGGTGATGTTTTCGGAGATCTGGATGTCTGGCTGTGGATTAAAACAAGCTTTATTGTTCTTGTGGATTAATATAATGGCTGTTGTGTACATCATTAGGTCAAACAGCCATTATTACCTCGGGCTCTGTGAGAATGACCATACGGACGAGATGAACTCTTATATTGGCACCGAGAGTAACATCTCTAAGAAGCTCAGAGGCCTGCAAGAGCAGAAAAGATATTTGAACAACACAACGTATCTTGGGTAGGAGCTAATCCTATTCTATTTATTGTTCATGTCAAATGTATTTTACTTGAGTATGCATTTAAATCCAATGTCTAGTCTGTAACTGATAAAGTAGATTAAACACACACATACGATGTTGAGGTTGGTTAGGATGTATCTCTCAGTGTCTTGTCTATGAACATCATAGACATCTGGACCCACCACCACTGCTAGCTCCAGGTGTGTGACCTCTGACCCCAGAGGTGTCCTCCGTAACCTGAACTGACCTAAGGCAGACGCAAATCACACAGTTGACACTTAACATAATTATCGTTAGTTTTGTAGTTATAGTTTTTGGTGTGAATAGGAATTTATTACTTTAAAAAAAAGTATTACATTTTAGAAAGCTCTAAGTTTGATCAAAGCAGCACTTTGTGTAGTCTATTTATTGAACTCGATACTGAACTGATTCGGTTGCAGTTATTCTGATGTTAAGACGAACAGCTTTATTGCAAGAATACTATTTCTTCTGTTTTAAAAGTTCAAGAAATAAAAAGTTATTTTGAGTATCGTTGGTTATGTTGTCTGTTTTAGCTCCACTATAGCACTGCAGAAATGTTGCGTGTTTCTGAGCAACAAACAGTTTAGGTCCTGAAAGAATCAGTGTGTGTTTTTTTTTTTAAATTGCTTAAGTGAATTATTCAATGACTTCCTCAGAAAGACTTGTTTTGTCCCTTAGATTTGTTAAGTGAATGATGCAGATACTCACTCGGTGTACATATGCATGCTTCCCTTTTACTAGACAGAAACCAATAAATAGAAAATAAAGAAATAAAGAAATAAATAGAATGTCTGAATTCATAGTATTCATAAAAAAGAGGACGAAATGTAAACAGATGACTTACTGCTACTGCCGAGATTATGAAGTGTGCATCCGACACTTTAAGTTACGCGACAATGAAAAGTTGAGAACACGGTGTATGTATGGTAGTATGTCCAAATTTCATTCACGCTACACACCTTTGTAACATGTAGGCATAATTCGTGAAAAGTTAATACGTATTCAAATGTGATTCCTTAATCATGTAGAATATGATGCAGCTTTGTTTTGTTCCTGAATGAATCAATGTTTTGAACGAATCATTTGACTGAATGAATCACTTATCAGTCAAATGTCGCCATCTACTGGCAGAACAATGTAAAATGCAGAAAGTGCTCTTATTTTACACCTGATCATTTCTAACTTAACACTGCATTTGGTGCTTCTACTGTGAATGAGGAAACATCCATCAATGATTCTGTTACTTTTAACCGTGATGCTGGAGCAATCTGTTTTGTGTAAAGCTCTATATAAATAAAGTTGAATTGACTTGACTTGAACAGCACTTTAAATTGATGGATATGGATGTTTTGCTGTGGACTTCAGGCAAGTTATAGGCTTATGGTCAGTAATACTGTGTGATATTTAACACGTACAATGTTCACTCACTCTTAGGCTGTATAAGACGTGTCCTCACTGGTAATGTGTGGGTTAATAGCAGGTGAGGTACACCAGAAGGGAAATCCATAGTAAGCTCCTTCAGATGGTCTATGTGTTTTTGAAGCACCGGCCGAATATTCAGCCTCCTCTCCCCTGACTGAATCAGACCTTGCTTTGAGGACAAATACAGAGTATGATTAGACATCTGTCTCCATGTAATACTGTATATGGACAAACACAAAGCACAGTAAAAAGCATCTTCTTACTAATTTGCCTTGGCAGATGGGGAGAAGAGTCCTCGTATGTGCTGGTCTCAGTAACTTCAGCTGCTCGCAGCACATATCCTCCCTTTTCTTCACCACGCTGACGGTTGAGTTGACCACCGTCTCCAGACTCATGGGACAGGACATGGGTTGTTCATCTCTGTGTTGACCCAGCTCAAAGCTCTCACCATCGCTGTGAAACAAGCACCTCCATAGCCCTCGGAAAGACTCATTCCTTGAGCAATTCACCCACACCAGCTCAAAGTGAGGCACTGAAGAGAACAAACTACTAAAGTCAGGGTGTTTAAGTGTTTAGTTTAGACAAATTCACTTTTTCCAGGTCTCTTAAAACCTCTAATTTGCATTTATGAACCTATGGCCTATATCTGTGAACCTTTTGACTCCTCGTTCGTGACTAGTATTTCTCAATATCTGTGAATCAGACTCACCTGATTTAACGGAAATAGTATCAAAATAATAAAATAAATCTTGAGGTCTCAGTGACTCTAAAAAATCCTGGGAAGAAGAAACAAATACTTAGATTTGATGCATTAATACAGAGGTTATATTGCACATAAACACTGTAAATGTTTCATCACAAAAGACAAAGTTCAATAGATTTAATAAAAATGACAATATATATACACACTTCTGTTCATCTCAATTTATCGTTAGTTATTTTTGGGAACCAACTTTGTAGATTTAGAATTTAAAAGGTTCTAAAATCTGTAAACATTCTAAAATAGGTCATAGATGTGCCTTTTTTCCAAGCTTAAACACACTTACCTTCTGCAAAGTGCATTGTGAAATCAGTAGAGCTGTTGTTTTTAACAGGCATGGACCCAGAAAGAGCCAGATCAGACTTCTCATGTTTGACCACATCTTGAAGCACAGGATTAATCAAACGAGGCTGAACATGCCAAGAGAGCAATCAGCCTGCCTTACCACTGCAATTTCGACTTCTTTTTGAAGGTGGTTGAAAGTATCCTGTGATTAGATCCGATGTCTCACACTCTGTCTGTTTAGGAAGATCAACATAAAAGGTTATTGATCAGCAGGCATGGGGAGGCCCCACTGAAACCCTGAGTTGATGAATGACAGACAGTGTTGACACACCGTGATCTGTGTAGAAGGTAACAGGCTGTGCTGTGGTTGGCTCTCCGTTGATGTCTTTTATTGATTTCTGACATTGCTGGAAAACTGGAAGAGAATTCTTATGTAATTCCAAATCAGAATACAGGAGCACGGTGTTAAAATAAGTGGGACACAACATTAAAGAAAGACTACAGGAATAACCAACAGTCAATTTATGAGATTACTCAATTTAGATATATATTAAGCTCTGTTTAGACTTTCTGAGACCATGATTTTTAATTTGTGTCAACCACAACATTTTAATCATTAAAAAGAATTATTTTTGGCATAATTAATATTGAATTAAATAAATGTTTCTGGTCCGGTACAGACATTTAACTAGTAATTTTCCTCAAATTTGCAAATGATTTATTAATGATATTTGGTGGGTCAAGAAGAAGTATGAGACCATATTTAAAATCTGGGATTATGGGAAATCTGACTAATTTCTGGTAATCGGTTCTTTCAGTTCAGTGAACTGGTTAAAAATTATTCAGTGATTCTATTACATCACCATGAGTCACAACGCTAATAAAGCCATATATATATATATATATATATATATATATATATATATATATATATATATGCACATACTGATGTTTACACTGGTTTTCTCTGTTAATGATGGTGTTAATTGTAGGATAACTTCACAATCCCGGTTGATTACTCGAGTTTATTACCTCGTGAACGAATCGATTAATAAATGAATCAATCAAACCGTGAACTTTCTCGTTAAAAACCTCTGCAAGACATTTTTTTAAGATAATCTGCAATATGTCTATAGGACATTTCCTATTATACTGTATGTCAAATAGACGTTTATAAAATGTATTTAAATTGCAAAGGCTTAAATAATGTGTAGGTTTTAGTTATATAGTGTTGAAGAGGTTCTCAGATTATTTGACTGGAAGGACTCTGTGTGTGTGCATAGATAGTTATGTTTCTTCTCCTTTAATAGTAAAGACACGCGTACCTCAAGGATCAATTTTGGGGCCAATTTGATCTAGTTTGCTGACATATTGCAATAATGAAATATTTATAATACCAGATCAACAAATAAACTCTTACTTAAGATGCCAATTTTTCATACAGAGATAGGTCATATAGCTCTCTCTATGTTTAAAAATATTTTAAAATCTGTTTATATAGAAGTGTACATGTTTTTATATATATATATATATATATATATATATATATATATATATATATATATATATATATATATATAATTAAGATGTCTATGGTTTAAAATGGTAAAATATGTAAAACTGACATGACCTCATAGAGACTTCTCTCAGATGTTTGTAGAAGATGCTTTGCAGATGCAGTGATCTTTAACAGACATCTCGCAGACAAATGTGTGCTATCTGGGACATTGCTCTCAAAATAAACTACATTTGACAATAAACATGATTTCGTCAGGATTTCGAAATTTTCAAACAATACATTTTTATGGGATAAAAATTAAATAATATATAGAGTATATAATTAAGATTCTGGTCTTACTACCAAATGCCAGATGTTTTTGCTTGCATTGTTGAATCGTGTGGATTTCACTCAGCTCAAACGCTGCTGTCATTAAAACTAAAGTGGTAACAGATACTAAGGCATTGTGAAATACTTATTAATTTTCAATAAGGGTACACTCAAATTGTTGTACTAATCATGTAATTTGTGATAAAAGTTATTCAATTAGAGAAACGTGATCTTAAAATGTTGAGCCCTACTGTACATCTGCTTTATGTTTATCTAGTAGTAGACGCGGCCATTCTGTGCGACAAGGGTCTTTTACTTTAGAACTGTCGTCTGAGCTTTTATTTTGAAAATCGACTTGTCTGTCGTCGCGTGCTTCGCGCTGCTGAACGAGGGGAGCGCGTGCGGTCAGTAGGCAGGTAAACACACACAGCGTTGAGGGAGCGGAGAAGGTATGTCTGTGATGCCGAGAGACTGAAAACAAAGCCGTTACCGTCGACACGTAAAAGAGCTTATGCTTATATCTGGCCCATGATAACATGTTTACTTCATTCGATTTCGACACTTTATTCGCGACATATGAGCTGTGGTCGGTTGACGGTTGTTCGTAGCATTAGCAGCGGCGTGGCGTGGTGCAGACCAAACAGTTAGCCGTGCGTGTTAGCATCTCCGTCGAATCTAACTCTATCCGAAACTAACTGTAAACACATAAATAGGGCACAATTGTGTATTTTCACTTGCGTTAAAACGATATAGCAGTGATATCGCATGAGTTTGTGTGTTTGTTGCTAAGGGCCGTTTCAAGGTAACGTTACTGTTTGTTTTTAGTCCGTCACGAAAGTGGATATTGTTATAGATGACGGTCGCAGCGAATTCAAACCGTTATCGCGTCTATTATTAGCTGAGATCATTCCGTGGGTCAAAACGCACCGAGCCTAACGTTAACAGCGTCATTGTCCGAGCCGCACGTTAGGAAAGCCTACTATGTGATCTAAATAGGCAACTCCGTTGGTTTTGAGACGCAGCCCTTAAAGGGATAGGCCTAAAATGTGATTTGTTATTGTTTGCAGAATTTATCACGTCCTTTTTTTTTTTTTTTTTTTTTGTCGAACTGTCCCTTTAAGACCGATGTGCTGCTGATATGTTGTTGCAGGCGTGTTTTATTCTTTCAGTAGAGGGGTTTGGGTGGATGTGTAATTGGACACCAGTCCACACTATGGTTATATTTAAGTTCTGGACAGATGGGGGTGGTGCTTTTACATGAGAAGTACAGTGCTGAGAGTTAAATGTGTCCGATGCACCGGTCACCAATGCCGTCATACACAAATGTTTTTTTTAAATAGTATTCTTCTGTGTGTAGTAATTTGTTCCTGTGTTTTCTCCTCCAGATTTTCTATTTTGTACATACATTATTTTGTATATACTGTTTATGATGACTTCAGTGGTCACTGATGCTGCCAGGGGCAATCGGGACAGAGCCCTACCAAAAACCACACACACCTCACAGTCACAGAAACAGATACAGGTGAGCCGTAAGTTAGGTGTGTACACAGGCCTGAGAACCAGTGTGTATGTTCTGATTATGGATTCGTAACTGTGTCAACTGTCTCTAGGCCACAGCCGAACAGATCCGACTTGCCCAGATGATTTACGACAAAAACGATGCAGATTTTGAGGGCAAAGTCCAGCAGGTGAGGAACTCCAAAATCTACAGAAGTCGGGAGCATCACGGCCACAAGATTGTTTTAACGGTTCATGACTGTATTCCAATAAGGAGGACAAAATCTGATATACAATGCTGAAGATGGAAGAATAGAATCTAGTCATAATGGAAATTAAAAGTGTAATCCAATGTGATTAACTTTTTAAAGCCTTTAAGTTTCCTTTAATGAATCAGCAAAAATTATTTCAGAATCTGGCAGGACACTTATTTTTTTGAATTTATGATTTTGAATCTGTCTAATGAATCAGTCAGAGTGGTGGTTCTTTCAAGTTCCCAAATCAAAACAAATCAAGATTTGTTACTTTTTGTTTACTTAAGGTCCAGACGAATCTATATAATTTCTGTCTAGACGATAAAATAGATTCAAGATCAGTCTTGAACTCATAGCTTTTAGTTTTGAGTCTCGATGAATGTGAAGTGGTTATTGATTCACTGAACTGCAGTTACTTTTGCAATCAAGGTTTTTGCGTTGTATACTAAGCTTAAATTAATCAGTATAATTTCTGGATGATAGACATTTAGACGGTTTTGTTGTAATAAATTGTGAACTTTATTAAAATCTTAAAAAGATGTTACAGAAGTACATATTTAATGTCAAATATAATGGAGCTAGATGATTGATGTTTTGTTGAGTTTGATTGCATTGGTTGTTTGTCTCCCAGCTCATGGAGGTTACAGGCAAAAATCAGGATGAGTGTATGGTGGCCCTTCACGACTGCAATGGGGACGTCACCAGAGCCATCAACTTCCTGCTGGAGGAGGTCACTGTCAAGGTGCGCGCTTGCTATAGCTGATCCTGTTTTACTCGTTTCTTGTAATCTTGTAATTGCATTAATTATACCAGAAGAACTAGACTGAGTTGAAATATTGTCATGGAGATTTTCCAACTTTACTAGCCTGCTATACTAGTTACTAAACTGCTATAGGTCTTCGCTAAACGTTTATGAGGTTAATAAACCCATGTTTCTGATTCTGTTTTGAGTTTTTCTCATCGCTACTTTGATTGCACAGGACTCATGGGAGACAGTTGGTAAGAAGAAAAGTGTTGGAAAGGAAGGGACTGCTCCAGAGAGCAGGGAGAAGAGAGGAGAGCGTGAAGGCCGAGGCCGTGGGGGTCCAAACAGACGAGGCCGAGGGGCCAGCCACAGCCAGGAAGGTGTGTCTTTCTGTATGCTTCATGTGTGCATGTCCTAACTTGTGTGTATGGATTGTGTTTTAAGGTCAGGTGTCTAATGAGATGCATAATAATGTTGTTTTGGTGATTAGGAGAACAGGCAGTCACTGTTCTTGGACTTTGTTTTTTAGGGCGGTCGGAAGAGAACGGGATTGATTCAGCTCCAGGAGAGAGAGGAGGAGACCGTGGACGCAGAGGAAGAGGGAGAGGTCAGTGCATTATATGCACTCCAAGACATTACTGCTCACCAATACACTGCTGCCTGCAGACGCGGTTTTTAATTTGATTAGCTGCAAAAAACGAACTGTTGATTATCTGATATCTGGATATCAGACGTGCGTCTAAACACACAGATCCGATTCCCCTCAGAACTCCCAATGTGAGGAAAACATGTTTGCCCATAAAGATTGTGTTTTAATGCCAGTGTGCTGTATGTGCTTACATTTATGGAAACTTTATATTGGTAAGAAATTGTACGTTCAGGAGGTGGTTTTCAACCCCCGCCCTGTGAATTGTATAAATACAACAGCTAAAAGCTAGGCTATCAGGGGTATCAGCTAGCTAGGCATCAGGGATCACACATATTAGATGTGTCGCTTTCTGTTCAAGCAGCGGACAACAGCAAAACAGGTCGACCTCGAGTCGTGTCTAAAATGAAAGTAAACAGGTGGGCCAAAAACACAGATATGGTCAGAAGATCGTATGTGTGCATTAAGACTTGGTGTAGACGCAGCCTTATCAATGTTTTTACTCCCTGGTACTTTTTGTCAAGATTTTTGGATGAATAGAAAGTACTCAAGAACAGCATTTAGGAAGTCTTCTGTAACAGTATAAAAGTCTTTATTAACACTTTTGTTTACATTCTCTCTTTTTTAACTATTGAATTGCTATCGTTATTAAAAAGGAAATATGTGCTGTGTTAGCACACTAATATCAGTCTGATGATAAGCAATCATCATCCGGTGGTGATCAAAATAGATATAGATTAAGAATCAAAATACTGAGAGCACAAGCCATCTTAACTTTCTGTCCAAAATGTTAACCAATTCAGTTGCCAAAAACGACCAACTTGCAGAATTTGAATAGCATTTTTACTGGTGCAGAAGTTGTTGATTTTTCATGTGCTGCTGCTTACCACAGATGGACTACACCAGAGAACTGTAACCTCCAATATTATCATGTGTGTGATATTTGGAAATATGTATCGTTTATGATCTATGAGAAACTTCTAACATCCATGGAAACTCTCCAGTATACTAAAGATTCTTTTCAGTGGAAAACTAAAGTTCTTCACAATAGGTTTTTTAGCATTTTGTTGGTTCTTCTTTGAAACGTTTATGCCTGATGCAAGTTCTGCTGTCTCAGACTGGGCAGGAAGGGACCTTTTCATGTGTTGCTATTTGTGTCACTCTGAGCAACATTTGTAGGGCACTAAATGTGACGAATGCGTTGTTTAAAGCAGCTGCAACTCAAGAGGGGTGGATGGTGAGTGAGGGTAGGAAAGAGTCATCGGAAAGGCCTGTCTTCTGTCTCTTAAAGAGGACAGATTACTTCCAGTTTTTAAATGAAAATTTAGTCTCTTACATCTACATTGAATTTCATGTGCAAGAAAATTTGCTAATCCTAGGGCTGTGCAAACTCAAACTGTCAGAATAATTACATTTCACCATATAAAAATGAGGTTGTTACAATTTTTACGGATTTACTGTTTTTGATAATGAATACAAATTTACATCTGCATCTTAACTCAAGCTACTACCGTCAACTCAAGCTACTGTCAAATGTGCTTTTCTAAGAGACAAAAAATATTATTAATGATATTGCAGGCTGCACTGCAAACTGTGCTGAAGATGTGTGTCAAAGTCAGGCAACACAAACCGGTTGCTTTATTTGAAACAATATCACTCATTAGACCATGCAGAAACATAGAAATAAATTTTTCTATTAAGATACTTATTTTGGAAAGGTGTAAAGAATTCAAGAACATGAAGTGTTTGTCGTGTCCTGACCATAAAGAGTGATGACAGTAATATTGGCTTGGAAAGGCACAAGGACTAGTAAATGGATATCTGTTTTTGACTGAACTCTTCCTATGTTTTCATTTGTTCTCACTGTTATCTGTGCTGGTGTGTCGTCTCAGGTGTAGGAAGCCGAGGAAGAGGCAGAGGAGCTGGAATGAGCAGGCTCTCTCAGGGAATGGGGTGAGTATTCACACTTTTGTCTTTCCAAACCCATCGAACACTCCTTCAGTGAGAAATATCTCTGTGCCCATTCCAAACAAACTCTTTCTTGGTCATTATTCTCACTCCACCTCTGTTGGCTTGTCTTTGACCAGAAGGACGTTTAACCCTGCTGACTGCACCGGCTCTGTTGAGGCAGGGGAGGCTGGAAATGAGACTACTGAAGGAGCAGGTGAGTGCCGTGTATTGATCCGCATCCTGAACATGGTTTCTTTAATAGAGCAGAAGTTGCTTCTCTTAGACTTTTCACTTAATCATATCTGAAGCCATTTTCAGTGTGGTATCAATGTCAGGTGAGCCAGTTTATGTAGTATCGATTCATACAGCCCTGTATAGAGCTCGAAATGCTCATCTCTGATTTTTTTTTGTGATTTTTTTTGGTAGTGTGGCTCATTCTCAAACCAAAAAGCACAGTTGGTTGTGAAAATGAGCATAATCACTATCCAGTGTTTCTGATTTTCTTTATATAACCCACTGCAAAACATCATTTTATCTTTATCTCGCCTGTGCTTTTAGGAGCCTGGAAGGAGGGTCTGGAAGATTGGGCGGCCGAAGACTGGAATGAAGATGTGAGTGATGTCATGAATGTTCAAATGAAACTGGAAAGCTTGATCAAGAGATGTCAAGTGTGTAACGCTCACTTCTCCATTTATCAGCTTTCTGAGACCAAAGTGTTCACTGCTTCTTATGCGCTTGGCTCCAAGAACCACGTGCAGCCTGGACAGGGGTGAGTGCTTCCTGTGCTTCAGCACTTTCTAGCACCGAGACTAGGAGAGCCACTTAAAAAATTAAGAAATTGATTTCATAAAAATATCTTAATTCAAATAAAAGTAATTTCATTCATTTACCGTGACTTAAAATTGACAAAAAAAAGTTCAATTTAACAAAATGTTACTATATTTATATTAATTTGTTCATTTGATTTGTCAACTGCCTTTTATTTACCAGATTCTTTTATTTAGTCATTTGTCAACCAAGGTCAAATAAATGCCATTGGGTAGTTCACACATGGGAGCAGCCAATGATGTGTCCAGTGGCAATTTTAAACTCGCTTTGCAAACTGATAGAAAAGTGTTTTGTAAAAATATTTTTTAATTAACTCAATTCAACGTTCATTTATATATTTAATGCAGTTTGTCATTTCATGACAAATTTTCGTTCACATTTTTTCACAGACGAAAATGAGAATAGTGGAATAAAAACTCGTTTTGAATGACAAAAACTATGATGAAAATCGATTTACATTTTGGTCAAAGAATAAAAATGAGACGTAAATGTTGTTATAAAGAATGAATATAATATATTGAAAGGAGGATCATGGTCTTGTTTCTTTAAGAGGTGATTTTATTTTATTTAATATAAAGACTTTGTGTGTCACAGCAGTTAAATCTCTCTCCATATTGCATGATAAATCCTTAATATTGAACCTATATAATGAGTTTTTTTTTTTTGAGGAATTTTTTGAGAAATGTTTAATAAATGTTTTACACTAACTAAAACCATTAGATTTTAGCTGACTTAACCTACCATAGATTTAGTCTACTAAAATCTTATGATATTTGGTTGACTAAAACTAAAACAATTCAGATTCATCAACTCAAAAATGACTAAAACTAAATGGCATTTTAGTCAAAAGACTGAATAAATCGAGACTAAATCAAAACTTGATGTCAAAATTAATTTACATACATTAATTTAGTCACATTTAATTGTTATTTAGCAATCTATTTAGCCGTTTGAGAAGTCATATATATTTTTAAGTAATACATTGATAACAGTTTTCTTTATTTGCTTTAATTCTGCTATAAAGCATCTCTAAAAGGCAATATTGTTAAAGGGGGGGTGAAATGCTCGTTTTCCCTCAATATCCTGTTAATCTTGAGTACCTATAGAGTAGTACTGCATCCTTCATAACTCCAAAAAGTCTTTAGTTTTATTATATTCATAAGAGAAAGATAGTCTGTACCGATTTTTCCCGGAAAAACACGACCGGCTGGAGGCGTGACGTGTGGGCGGAGCTAAAGAATCACGAGCGCGAGTAGGCTTTTGCGTTGAGAGCGTTTGGAAGCTGTGACACCTTGAGGAAAAAAACATCCAAAACAAACCATGGCTAACAGTCAGATTCAGCGTTTATTTATGATCCAGAATCAGATCCCGAGGCTGAAACTGAACGAGAGCAGCAGCAGCAACGACTCTCTCCGAGCGGTGCTCGAACCCGGGTCTCCGATGGGAGGCGGACGCACTAACAAGGAGGCAGAGATATTTGAAGCAGTTTTACTCACCGCCTGTGGTTCCAACACACGATCGTGACCCTTTTTCGTTGGGACTGCATTATCCTTAAGAAATAAACGATGTGCAAATCCGTCGTCAAACTGGGCCTTGTTTGTAAAACAAGCATCTTCGAAATGCAGGGAACAAACAAAAACACTTGCACAACTCCGTTGATGCTCTGTAAATATAAACTCCATCCACTGGTCCCTTAATGCTGTTTTTTCTTTGGTAATCTGTGCAGGGTTGTCTTGCCCTGGCAACCAAAAACACACTCCTTTTGTGACATTTCGCGACGCTCTCGCTCTGATCAGTGAATGTCTGTGCTCTCTCTGCTCTGCTATACGGGAGCGCGCGCTCTTCCGGCAGAAGTGCCCTAGGACCCATATAAGGAAATTCCGCTCCATCTAACGTCACACAGAGCCATACTCGAAAAAAACTTTCCGAAACTTGTGACAAACCGGAAGGAGTATTTTTGGAACAGAAATACTCCTTCAAACGTACAACTTAATTTTTAAAACTTTGTCCATGTTTAGCATGGGAATGCAACTCTTTAACAGTGTAAAAAACTCAGTATGCATGAAATAGCATTTCACCCCCCCTTTAATACATTGTTGGTTTAGTTTCATATACTGTGTAAAGTTCATCAATAATGAAACATGGTTGATTCAGCTGTATGCAGCTCTAGAGAAGGCAATAGTGTTAAGTCTGTTATAAAGCAGCTCTACAGTACACAAAAGTGTCATTCAACTCAATTCAGTAGTGTCAGAAGTATAAGCAAGTCTTTAGACTCTATTACATGTTCAACAAGCCGTTCTGAAGAGCAAGTTTAGACACATCTGTCTACTTGAGTGATCAAAATATTTGGCACACATTCAGTATGATTCCCCTCCCAGTCTCGTTAATTTATGACTTATGTTTAGCAATTGAACAAAAAAAACAGCCTTAAAAACTGAAACAGATTAGCAGGCATATGCAAATGCACTCCTGGAACATCCTCACTTCCTGCTTATGTATTGAAAGCAATAGAGCAGAACCCCATCAAAAGTGAATCTGATGTTTTGCATCATAGAGCAGTGTCCTCTTTTGTAGTCGTCTGAAAGTGTTTCTCTGCTCCTCAGGATGGATCTGGGCTCTCTGTTGCCTAAGGTGGCTGAGGGTGACTCTGAGCTGTCGGGATTGGAGCTGTCGTCCCCTGATACTCTCACCCAGAGCCTGGTGTTCACCAACTCTCAGCAGCACGCCACCCGGACACACACACACAGCTACGCTTCTGCTGCTGCTGGCACTTACGCTCATGCTGCATCGGTGAGACACACGCACACATACAGGCACCAGGGATGTGATTTTTCCATATAAATACGGATTTCTGTATTTTCCAACCTCTGAGGGATGACCCATGTGATTCGTGTAGATCAGAGGTGTTTTTTGTTTTTTTGAGGGGTGTATCTCGTGTTTGTTTGTATCTCACATGCCGTTAGGCGCATCGTCATCATCACCCAACTGGACAGTTGGTACCTTCAGCAATCTACCTCATTCAGGACACAAAATTGCATTATTTTTTGAAGTCCAATATTTAATGGCTTAAAACAGTACAAATGTTTTACTTTATAAGTAACACTAGAATAAAGTGTCTATTTAAATGTACTAAAACTGCAAATACTGCTTTCATAATGACTGTTATTACATGCGTGTTAATGCCGACAGCATTGCTTGATTTAGAGGCGCCATCTAACAGCTGCGTGTGGAGCTCTCCTGAGCTCACTGTATTAAGTTTATACGTGTGACAATTATGGCTGAAATAAATTATTGCTGATGCAGAGTAGTGAAGAAATGCCATTATTAATTATCATATATATTAAAAATGAAAAACGTATTTCAAAGAATTTACGTGATTTGATTAAGGTGACGGTGATAAAAGTGACATTAATAGATTTCTAATAAATGATGTTTATTAGTGAAATTAATTTCTTTCATTTGATTTTTCATCAAATACATATAGCCTTGGTGAGCATGAGACAAATCTTTTTTTAAAAATCTTAACAACCTAAACTTGTATCTTTGACCAGAAATCACATAATCGGTCACTTTCCATTTAAGTTAGTTTTTGTTGTTGTTGTTTTTAGTGATGTTTTAAATCTTAACATTTCTGGATACAGTGAAATAATCAAGTTTTAGCCAGTAAATATACAGTATCGGCTAATTGTGATAAACTACAAAATCTGTTAATACCTCATATGGAGTTAATATATAATGTGCATCACATATCACATAGTGTACTACTTATTATATGCTTTATGTAATAAGAAATGTCAAAAGTACCTGTACTTTGTTAACAAGATGACACGTAGGTTTCAAACTTGATAAAATAGTGTGTCAAATTTACTGAGATTGGTATTGAATACTAATACTTGGTGTCATGACAAACTTTCTGCTTTCCTTCTAGTCCATGCTGGGATCCAGGCTTCCCCAGAATGATGTGCAGAAAATGGAGCCAATCAGCACTCCCCGAACTGTTCCTTTGTCCAATCAGATTTCAGGGGTCCTGAGCAATGGCACTGCATTTGTTGAATCCACTGCTCCAGTGCCTCTTGAATCTACTCCTGTGACCCTGAATGAACCCAAGGAGACCCCTGTTACAGCAACTTATCGTAAGTACTATGCATAAACACCAGAGTCTCCCAGCATGTACTCTTACTTGACTGTTGCATCATGTCTTGAAGTCAGTGTGGTTTTCCTTAACACTCTCTAACATTTTTGAACACACATTCTCTGTCAGAGTTTAACAGAGACTTACACATGTTCGAATATATCGTTTCTGTCTTTAGTAGACCTGAAGGCCCAACCCGACCCATCTCCCATCCTTGGTCGTCTGACTCAGCATCAAAACGCAGCCCTCCAGTCGGACCTGCCGGCTCAGGCCCGAGACCCTGTTCCGATCCCCCCGTACGATGGGCCTTCTCTGACACTGAAACCCCACTGTGAGCCTGTCGTCACCTCGACAGAGCCGCCACAACCCAGAAACATCAGACCACAGAGACGAAGAGCACCACCTCCTTCTAAGGTAACAAAAGTTCCCTGTAGCCCCTTTACACTCCTAAACATTTTCAGTGTAATGAAGCATTTCTAAACCTGCCTCCCAACAAAAGAGAACATTATAACATGTTTTTGCTCCACATCATTCAAGTGTTTGAAATAACTTCCGTTTGTCATCCTCTGTGGCTTCTTATCACAAAATGTGTCAAAGTATATTCTATACTGGTTAGGTTAGGGTTACTGTAAAAAGGAGGAGTTCCATTTACCGAATGGTTCTAATGGCTTTTTCATCTTAAAGAACAACAAGTAATTATGCTTTTTTTTTTTTTTTGCCAGATCCCCTCTTCGGCAGTAGAGATGCCAGGCTCTGCTGACGTGTCCGGGCTGAACGTGCAGTTTGGTGCGCTGGATTTTGGATCTGAATCCACTGTGGAAAATCTCAACCAATCAGAGAGTAGCTGTCAGGAACCTGTGGCCGCTCCTCAAACCCAGAGCAGCCTGTATCCCAAACCCACCGCCATCAGGTCTGACTGTACACCTGCTTGTCTGTCTCTTCTGCATGTTAACAAGATCTTAAAAGGATATTTCACCCAAAAAGTGATTATTCAGGAGACTCATATTAAACCTCTAAATTTGTATGGGTTACAGTGTCTTTATGAACTGTTCAAAAACTTGAAATTGGCTTCCAGTGGAGGGGCAGAAATCTCAAGTTTTAGTTGAAATATGCTCTTGATAAAACCCAGATCATTCCATAAACAAAAGACTTCAATGCATTTCTAATCCAATTTTCTTGTTTTAGTGAGTCTTTAGGTGGCTTGCCTCCAGCAGTGATGGAGTCCAGTTACCCATCAGCCTCTCTTGGTTTACCGAGCACTACTGCCCCTCCTGTCTTGGCTCAATCCTCAGCTAGCAGAGTGGAGTCATCAGCCACCACCACTCTCAGTGTATGACCAAAACTCTTTTCATCACATCTACTGTATCTTGGCAGAATAAGGCATTTCATCTGGAATCTTCACAATCAGTTCCTCACACAGATTTTGCTCATGTTTAAGTTTGCAGGTTTCACCGACAGAAAAGCTGTTTGCTTTGAAAGTGATTTCTGTGTGAGTGGTGCTTAGTGCATCCCTAAGCTCTTAATGCTGGCTCTCGCCTCCACCTTAATTAGATTAGCTTGGTCCAGACTACCCAGAATGCACAGCTGTCCTGTTCTTGTTCAGGATTCCTATGTATATGGAAAATACCTGGAAGTATCTAGAAATGTGATATTTCTTGTCTTGTCATATATAAATGTGATATTTTCATGTTTTCCATGCCAGGAAGAGCAAATATGATATAAAGTTATTTTAAATAAATAACTAAGTTCAAATCTAAACTTAAATCTGATTTAATTTTGAATGAACACTTGATGTACTAAAATAACTAAAACTCAAATAAAAATGAATAAAAACTGTATAGATATAAAAAAAAAATTGACTAAAAATGACAAAAACAACAAAATCACAAAGGTTAAAATTAATATATAAAAATACTGTCAAAATATTAATAAAAAATATAATAGTGTCTCAGTGATGCTAAAATAGAACTGTTAATTAAATAAAAATGAAACCTCATGATTTATTAGTGAACTGCTGAATTTGAGCGAAATTAATTAAAATCCAGTAATCAAGAACGTTTTAGTGTTTCATTGGTCAAACCAGTTGTACCATTGAGTCCACATGAATCAGACCCATTTTACGCAGAATAGAATTAGTCCAAAAAGTTGCTTTTATTCTAATCAAATGAATAGAATAGAGATTATTTGCAACAAAGATATTGCCATCAGTTCATACTACTGCTAACACACTCTCACAAGCAGAGACGATGAGATCTGTTTTCCAGTTTGGTCAGGGGATGTTGGACATACGAGGGCTGTTCGGAAAGTATTCAACCATGTAATATGTAAAGTAGAGATATTATTGAAGAAGATACAAGATACAAGGCACAGTATACATAGGACAGTCGCAGAGTGCCACATGTGGTCTGATCATTGTCGTGATGAAGCGGTCAATCACCAGTTACCTAAAGCTGCAGCTGTTTCATCGTATTGCAGCTCAACTCAATATTTCATATTACCTAGCTGGATACTTTATTAAGGACAGCCCTCGCATACCCCATTCTGGTGTCAAAAAAATATCACCAAAACAAAGCAAATGCTCTAATAAAAGTGTTTTTAAAAGGGATAGTTTACCCAATTTTCATTTTTGGGTGGAACATCCATGTAAATAGTTTTTCTGCATGATGGTTTTCATAGATCTTTTTTTCATTTCCCACAGAATGGGTTCGGTGAAATGAGGACATCCAGCGTACAGGAAGGTAATTGAGTTCTTTATTACCAGGTTCTCCATTTTTACCTGTATTTTCGTTGCTAGTTGAACTTGTAGCATAGGCCACAATTGACATTTTTGACTGGAAATATTTGCAGCTGCTCCATCCAGCACCCATCAGCCCATATCCACAGAGAAAAGCTTGTCATCTTCCTCCTCTTCAACCGCAGCGCCTGCCCTCAGCACAGCTCTTCCATCACTTAGCAGGTATGACTGACCCATTCGAATTTCAGTCTCATTGAAGGGGACATTGGATGAAATAGCTTTAGGTTTTTTGCATTTAATTAGATTTCTTTAGTGTCTGCCAGTACAGAAAAGCTGGAAAAGAAAACACCGTCTCCTTATGGTCTTCTGATTGCTTGTTTTTCTCAGTCACGTGAGCAGCGTTAACTGTCCTGGACCTTCTGCACCCACCAGCTCTTCCCTGAGTGTAAGTGTCTCGTGAGCCTCCTCCCATTTCCAGCATGTCCTTCTTTACCTGAGCTTCTCTGCCTTATTTATCCTGATTTCAGCAATAAACTTCTCGTTTTTATATAAGGGATAAGTGTGACTGGATCAGTGTTAAATTGAATTGAAATGCTTCCTTTAGACGCAGATGGGCACTGACGTGAATGTGAGCCTGTCCACGTACTCTGGCGCTGTGTCGGCCGTGTCCAACTCGATGGTCAACTCGAACGGCCTGAACACTGGAAGCCAAAGCCTCACCACTAACGCTGCATCCGCTCCCTCTGCTGTCCGTTCTGCACCACTGCAGGCCAACATCACACCCTCCTCTGGTCAGTCACAAAACTTCAACTTGATTATAGTGATGCAGCAGAGTTGCATCATTATTTATTATCAAAAAGTAAATGTAAAATCTAAATCTTGTCAATCTGTAAATAGTTTTTTCTTGTTTCCCATCCCCCCCCCCCCATATCTCCAGGTAAAGCTCCTCCTAACCTGGCTCAAGGAGTTCCTCCGCTGCTGGCCAGTCAGTATATCATGGGTCCTGGTGGCCTCCTTCCTGCTTACCCGGTTAGTGTATGGCTGATCTGCTCTCAGATAGAGAACGCTAAATTTTTAAACATACACTCTCTCACTTTATTTTCATCTTTTGCTGAAGTGAAGTGTCTTCTTACATGTATCTCAGTGATGGTACTGACCTGTCTTGTACATGTTTCTGATCTTTCTGTGCCTTCTCATCCCTAAAGCCAATCTATGGATATGAGGACCTACAGATGATGCAGTCCCGCCTGCCCATGGTAACCATTTCATAGTCAACTGCCTGTTTTCACAGTCTTTTGACAATGCATTTGCTCCTATTAATTTGGTGCATCAAATTATTTGAACAGTCTCATATTTGAATAGATTTTCAACCGGCTTGTCGTTAGTCGTTACATCCGTAGTGTACTGGGTGACTGATGATGTATTGTTGTGCCATGAGGCTTCCGCAGCCTGAGTGTGTGAGACTCGTGTAGAAATCAAAACAAATGAGCGCAACAACACAAAGTAACTCACAGAAAGTTGTAGATTCACACTGTGGTTGAATTGTTTTTTTTTTTTATAATATATCATATAGCATGCAACATTACCATGACCAAGATGTTTCTCCGAATATCAGCATGGCTGCAATGTGACAGTGATAATTAAATAAAGTTCCAATTAAGTGACATGCGTTTTAGACACACTAAATCCAATTTTTCCCAATTTCACAAATGAAAATAGTTCCGATCAAAGCCACAGCAGAACTGTTGTGTTCTCAGAGTAACTCAGTGGTGTTTGTTACTGAATTAATCCACAGTTTAGAACGAATGGATTGAGTCAGTGATTGAGATTTTTTTATGCATTTGCAATTTTGTGGTGTAAATGCATTTGTGGCACATAAGCTTTTTCCAATGCTCTGTGTAAATACATGTCATGCCTCTTCAAATGCAGCTACTGTTTCCTTCAGTGAAAAAAATATTAAGTTTGTTGATACTGATTTCATTTAAATGGTAACAACTCCACAGATTCTCATTCTTACAGAATTAAGTGAAATATTGTTAGAATGTGACTTATTTTCAAGTTTCCAATTTGTCTGTCTATTGATTTTCGAACATTAAACCAAGCTTTTATGGTAGAAACCCGCAGCGAGCCGTTACAGCATCTCTTTGGTTTGCAGAGACGAGTTCATGGGGAGGAGCTTTAACTGTGGTGTTAATGTGATAAATTGACTAGATTAACTAGTCAGATTGTATTATTGTATGAACTGTTCCTTAATGTTTTTTTTCTCATAGATTAAATTAATGTTTTTTTTGGTCACTTTTCTCTGTAGGATTATTATGGCATGGCTTTCCCTGGTACAGCACTAGCTGGCAGAGATGGAGGATTAGCAAACAATCCCTATTCAGGTACGCAACCATCGTTTAGGGCTCAATGCTAAGGATTTTCCCTTCTAGCCCAGTTGGGTCAGTGGTGCAATTTTTTACTGGCCCAGGATATAACACCAAAAGTTTAGATAGCAATAAAATGTTACAATTCTTGATTATAATTTGATACCACAGGCAAAACTACTAGCCTAACAACTAACACCACTTTAAATGCATTATACAGAGGCCAGATGAAAAAAAAAAATGCAATGTATTCAGGAAAGTTTACAGTCAGTTCCCCACAAAGATAATTTAGGATTTTCTTCCAATGTTTTGCACATTGTGAGCCGTGATCTTGCTCTGCCTGCTACATTATTTTTCTGCTCTTTGCGTTCACCTTCAGTGTCTCTGGCCTCTGACAATGCCTGTGTACACACTTTGTAATATTTCCACTCAAATTATTTTTTGGAAAATTATTGCAGTGCAGTTTGTGTGCAAGCCTGGAACAGAGATCAATTTCTTTTTTTTTTTTTAAGCTACGAAGTTACTTACAAAACCTGGAATTTTGACATACTATTGTATGTATCTGTCTGTTCAGGCGCATGAAGGCGAGGAAAGAAACACAATTCGGGTCTTGCACATTGTCAGAGTTGCAGCTCTCTGTGTACATGTTATACACACACAACACAGTGTGCGAATACTGAATGTAATTGTCTTTCTCATCTTGCTTGAATGCTTTAAAATCGCTTGAATTTTTTTAATTAACAAGGATTAAAAACACGTGCAAATGAGATCATTTTTGTGACAACACAGCAGTGGACCAATCAGACAAGTGACAAATGTGTCAACAGTCCAAGCATCTTTCACCGAGCAGTCCTTATTGTTGAGCCCTGGTTGTTATTGTTGTTTTTAAAGCACAAAGATTATGCTAGTGCAAAAAGCTAGGACAAGAGTTATTACAGTCTAGTACTTGTTCAGGCTAAAACACTCTTCTGTCTTGACTTGCTCGTACAGGTGAGCCTACCAAATTTGGCAGCAGCGACTCAAACTCCCCAGCCCCTGCCTCCAGTCTCTCTTCAGTGCCCCCCTCGCAGTCTCAACAGAGTGCTGTCCCCCCTCAAAATCAAGGGCCACAGAACCCAGGTCAAGCCCAGCAGGGTCAGACCCAGGCCTTCCTCAATCCCCCTCTGCCTCCAGGTTACGGCTACACCAGCCTGCCCTACTACCCCGGGGTGCCAGGAGTGCCCAGTGCCTTCCAGTACGGCCCCGCTGTCTTCATGCCTCCAGCATCCACAAAGCAGCACAGCATGGGCCCGTCCAGCCAGTACCAACACCAGGCCGGATACGGCCAGCACACGTACAGCCAAGGTATGTGTTACAGGCTACTGAATTGACATCTTAACCCTGGGAAGCCTGACATATGAAATAACACGCTACCTAAAATGCATGTAAATATCAGTTATCACTTTATCTCACCCAGTAATAATTCTAGGGCACATCGGATGCCCATTTTAGGGTCTTCATGAAATGTCTGTAACATACTTTGGTTAATGACATGATTTTCTAAAAAGTATTGTATGGATAATCAAGTAAACATAAGCATATTCGGTCCATTAAATGTTCAGTTTGAAATATTACTACCAATATAAAAGCAATTCTTACATTTACTATATACAAATATGAAAGATTTCACTGTAAAAATGTGTACATTTTTTGAATTGTACTTAAAGGATTTTTACTGTCTTTAAGTATAAATTAGACCGAAGTATAATTGGGTGCCAGAAGGCATGTAGTAGATTGTGTACAACAGGTTTTTCAGTCAAATTGATTACAGAATTGATCATTTAGTAGTCTTTATGATACTAGTACATGATACTGTAGGATTTTGAGGGTCCTAAAATGTTTAATTGTGGTTGTAAAATGGACTTCCTTATGTGAAATCTCTTCTTATCTCCTGAGGTTTTGATGAGATGTCCCAGGCTCATGCTGGAGGAGATTATGGGAAAGGAGGATATGGAGGAAGCTCCCAGGCCCAGGCCAAAGCGGTCAACAACAGCTCCGGAAAAGGTAGATTTTACACACTCACCGTTTATGTACAGATGTTGTTGTTGGTCATGTTTTCTTCAGCACATAACTGGCATTTTACTGCTAAATGCTGGTTATTTGCTGATGAAAACATTAATTTAAAGGCCTTAAAAACATCTGTCAAATGTGTACATAGAAATATATAAAAAATAGAAATTATTGCTTTGAAGTGGTGACTACTAAATGTTTCCCGTGCACAGTGCGGAGATATGATTTGATCATCAAAGCGTCTTGCTAACTTCTGATTGGCCTTTTATCTGCAGTTCTTTGGAAATCTTACTAAACTGACTGTAGCAACTGTACAAAGCTTGCAAATGTGTTGAATAAAGTCATATTTAAGATTTCAACTGAACATTGGAAACCTTTTCTTAGCGCCAGGACTGTCTGGATCTGTGAGTTCAGAGCTCACTGGAACAGTGTACAACAAGACACAGGTGAGCTTCACATTTCTGCTCGTTTTTTTACGTTTACTTTTTTGGTTTACTTTATCCTTATAAATAATTTTGTTTTACATGACCAGTTTCCACTCTGTATTTGTCTTCATATCCACCTTATTTTTCAACATTGCGAAAGCTGTTTCTTGTGAATGTGCGAGACTTCTGATTTATTAGCATCTATAGGTAAATAACCAGAAGAAAAAAGTGTTGTGAATGGTAAAACTGCTATCAGAATATTTATAATGATAAAATATTGAAATGATAAATACCAGTTTGTGACATCAAGCAGCATAACTGACTAGTTTTGTACAGAAAATTTGCACATTCAGCGTAAAAATGGCTAGATTAGGAACTAGATTTTCTTTCAAATATACTTCTAAATACGCTACTTGAGGTTTCTGGTGATGTTTTTGTGAGAAAATTTAACTTTGGCATCTGAAAAATGCTGGAAGTGACGTAATGGGAAGGAGTGTGGTCAATTTAAACAATAGGAAAACAATGGATCGCAATGACCATTCGGACGCTAAGGAAATTGTAAATGTTATACATTATTAAATGTTATATTTTTGCTATTTAAATTCATTTTAAATTAGCTTTTTAAAATCGTATTAATATTTGAAACTAAATATTCCTTTTTCTTTTTTACGTATGGGGTCCTTTCAAGGCCATTAATCTCATTTCTCTTCTCTGACCCTTCTAGTCATTTGACAAGCAGGGTTTCCCCACAGCAGCCGGCCCTGCGTTCAGCCTGCCCTCAGCTCTGGGAGGAACCGGCCCGCTTAACCCCACAGGTGCCCCCGGATACGCCCCCGCACCCTTCCTTCACATCCTGCCCCATCAGCAGCCCCCCTCACAGTTACTGCACCACCACATGACTCAAGACACACAGGTAACTCACGTCTACAAGCATTCACGAGCAGATGCTCTGAGGTGTTTCTTAAATGTTTTAACCCTCTTGGCGCCACGGTCGAATTTACTCGACAAGATGCGGCACTGAATAAAACGGCCGATTTTGTCAAATATGGTGTCAAATTTCATGCAACCTCCCCTGCACCAGATAGCAGACATGTAATACTTCATCTCTGACTCAAAAAAACGTCATGCTCCTATACAAAATCTTCGAGCTAGAGCGCATTGAATCAGTGCGAAAAAAAGCGGAGCTAGTGTGAGAGTGAGCCATTTTATCTGACCAATGTTGTCAACGTCAGCGAGTATTGGCATTAGATTATTATTATTATTATCATTATTATCTAATGGCATCAATAAAGCTTCAATAAAGCCGCAATGAGGTGTTGGAACTTCTATTCGCGGACCCTGATTCTGAAGGGGAATATCTGCATTCAGAAGATGACGGTGATACTGAAAGTGAAAGTATAGCCCTACACCAAGCACAAACGGTGAATCCTTTGCCCAATGTAAATTGTCCTTTGCCAAATGTCAGAGGTGTGAACAGTGTTTGCAGGGGTCAGAGTGTTCATCGCGAAATTAGCAGGCGTGTTATTGTTGCGGGGACGAGGCGGGAGATTTTTTCCGCGCTAGACATGTATATTTGTCTTCTGACCGCACCTCTCCGCAATCGCGGCGACAGTATTGTAGTGGAGACTTTGTCTAATGCCACTGGGTATGTTAGACGAGGTAAAAGTATTCATAGCACAGTTAGGAGGCAAAGTTGGAAGTCGCAATGACACTGACAGTAGTCCGAGCTGTGCACACTCGGCACGTGCACGAGGCAGATCTGGCCGCGCTGCTCATAGCAGAAGCAGAAGCGATGTGACATGGGGCATAGCTTTTGAACTAAACAGG
Organism: Carassius auratus; assembly: GCF_003368295.1. NCBI lineage: Eukaryota > Metazoa > Chordata > Actinopteri > Cypriniformes > Cyprinidae > Carassius > Carassius auratus. The sequence continues at coordinate 818,312 of NW_020523638.1, forward strand.
TCTTGTCTACTTGTGTTTGTGTGTCATATGAATAATATATATGTGCCCCATACAAGGAATCAGAGTGCCTGCTGCATAGTAAATTGAAAATCCCAACCGCTACATGCATTCGGTTTGTTTCTACCATTTATTAGTAATGATTTACACAGTTTGTTTACTACTTACTATTTACCTGAGCATTCAGTATTGTACAATATAGCACACAGAAGGTGAAGGACATTTTTTGGGGGAAAGAAGTGCTGCATTTTATTACTTAAACGTGACTTTTTCATGAAAATTCTATAAGATGGCCACTCCCATATGACGTCATAATATGCAAATTAGATGGAAAATGTAATCCCTACATAAACATTGGGTCATCCTTAATATTTTTATAATTGACAAAGTCTCTATCTTTTATAAATTTTAAGATATAGCCTTTTGAAATTAAGATGTCAAAATCGAACGTTTTAGGAAAAAACCTCTGGCGCCTAAAGGGTTAATGTGTATCATTTGTCAACTTTTAGTCTAGCTGCAGTTACCAACATTTATTTTGCTAGTAATTTTTTTTTTTCAAATAAAAATGGTAATCAATTCTTCTCTCTTTAGACAAAATCAGTTCAGCTCATGATATATTTGAATCAATTATTGAATTTTGAAAAACTTGAATAAATTGACAATTTTCAACTTGTAAAAATGATAGTTGTTCGTATATATTTAATATTTAATTTATATTTTTTTTATAAAGCAAGACAAATATTAAAGAGAAACAAATTAAACTCCTTATTCAGATAACAGTAGGTTTACTTAAAATATTTGTTTAATATTTATCTTTTGTTGGTTAACATGTCCCTTTAAGACGGAAGGCATGCATGTAATAGGCTACTGACATGTTTAGTTTTCACCCACCTGTTTACGTTCACTTAATGCATAACTGTATTTATGTGAGATACTCTACACGATAGACATTTAGACAGCTGTGTGTGTATCTGAGTGCTGAGAGCTGATTGCACGCTGTATGTGAGAACTGAGGAAGTGCAGCGTGCAAGAGAGATAACACTTCTATCAGTGCGATTCCACCTATCTTTAAGTTAATCAAACGAATTGTGATTCCCGGGAAAAATGGGACATCTGGTCCCCTTACCTCTTCTGGTGCAGAGGCCATTTTTTCAGATGACTACTTTGCGTTTTGGTAGTCTGTCCATCCACTGCTGCTGCCATACTAGAACTAGAACGCCCCTTATCCGATTGCAATCCAGTGACATTTTGAAGGACGACACAGTAGCCTACAGAATGTATTTTGAATGTCCTCAAATAAGATTATAATCCCGTCTCGTCTTGTTAACGAAGACGAGTCATATATATTTTGTCGTCGTTTTTTTCATCAGATATTAGTTTTAGCTCGTCAACGTCTCAAAGAAAAAAGGTTTGTTCACTAATATTTTTAGTCTTCGTCTTGGTTAACGAAATGAACACTGACCTCAACCTGAAGGGGGACTCTTATACAAATATACTCCAATGCCTTTTCCTTTCTGAACTTCACTATAAACTCTCAAACAGGTGACAGGAGGATTGTACTGTACTGTAAAATTTTGCTGATGTTAATTTGCATATTCAATATGATGCAGTAAGCTTTAGAGGGTTAATGTTGACTCTCTTTGTCTGTGCAGGGCCAGCGCAGTCAGGCCAACAGCATGCAGAAGAGTCAGGGCAAGTCCACCTACAGCAGCTCTCCATACTGGGCTAACTGAACACCCCGGCCCAAACCTGTGTGTCCTGCCTCTGACATGAAATACACAAACACACTCCCTCCTCCAGCGTTCTCCTCTGCTTTCTTCCATTCTTGTTTTTTCCTTCTCTCAATTAGGTTTTCCATGTAAGATATTTATGTAAGTATTTATATATACTGTAAATGTTAAGAAGCTGAACATTTAGATGTGGTCGCTCCATTTTATTTTTTTGAAGGACTTTTCTTTTTTTCTTTTTTTTTTTTTTTTTACTTTTTAAAAACTACAGAGATGTAGCAAAAACAATGTAAAAGGAAAAGCATTTTGAGGGGAAACCACAGAGACCCTGCAGTAGAACTAGAGCACTGATGGCAAAGGAGGCTTCACAAGCATTGACTCTCTTCCTCTAGGGATAGTTCTCCCATACCATGCTTCTGAAAGAAAGGAAAAACAGCCCATACATTTTATATTTTACTCTTGTTGCCCTCTGAATAAAGGTTCTGAGCTATTCACTGTGTTGTGTGTCTCTTATTTGCATTGTGCTGCTTAAATGAATCCATCTGGGATGCATCTTTAAACTATTTCAGTCGATTTATTTATTTTTTATAGTGGAATTTGTTTGGTTTTAACTTACATTTTAACACAGTTTTCTGTAATTTTATACAAAAAAAGTATGCTTTGACGTGAAACATGTTGTTTGATTGCAAGTTTGAACTTTTCTCAGTTTACTGCTGTTAGCTTATCAAATTATGAAAATTATTTTGCCATTTCTGTAACAAAGTAAACATAAAACTTTAATTTTACCCCAAAAAATGAATATGTGCATCTGTAAAAATAATTGAATAGATAAACAAGTTCACAGAAAAAAAATAATCGACACAATTCTACCACAATGGTTTCATATTTACTGATGTATTATAAACTGATGTGAAGACTGGAAAGAAAACAAAAATGTAAACACTTTTTGTTCCTTCTGTCCATGTATTTATAAAAGTGTCTAATGTAGAACTGTTCATTTTTAAAGTAATTTTTGAACATGCATATGAGGGACACAAATGGTACCAGTTATTTTTTTTCTTCTCTTTATTGTGAAAAGATAAAACCGTCATCAAGATAAAATAATTTGGTGTCTCAATAATTTTAAAACGCATATGCGTATATGTATATATACATATTTCCAAATGCTTCTAAGGCTGTACTTTTAATGATCTGTTCTAGTGTATTGTATTTGTTATAATGTGTATTTGTATAGCTGGGTTGCCTGTCTTGGCCAGGACACTCCTGTATAGAGATGTTTAATCTCGGTGAAGTTCTCTCCTGGTTAAATAAAAGCACATACATAATCTCACCAACATCTTAATAGATTTACAGTGCGAAGGCTCTTCAGACTTGAAGTAGCTTAGGGGTTTAGGTATTTTAAGCTGGTTCTGTTCAAGGAGTTTAAAAGGTGGTGTGTCACAAAGATGTTCTTTAATAATTCTTCTCTGGAGGCAATTTGCACTGAGGTGAAGACCATAAGCATTCAGTGCTTTTGAATTTGACTCTTTGAATCCCTCCATTGTCCAACACAATATCTGAGGTCGCTATATTAGCTAAATATTTTTGGTATTTCTGCTGTAATTATGACAGTGCTGTTTATTTTTTATTAATAGAAAGTGAAAATATAGTGTTGATTTACTAAACATGATTTCACTTTACATCCTGAATTTTTATATATATATATTTTTGTTTATTCAAAACACTGACAGATGAGTGTTTCAGTAGAGATTTAGTGTCACTTTCATATATGTTATGAACACTAGAGGGCGCTGCATGAAGCGGTGCTTTATTAACTAACCTAGTTTTGAACTGTGCTTAATGTTGCTGTCAAAGTGGAGGAAGGTATAGAACAGTATAGTTCATAATAAATAATCAGTACATTATGTATAGCTATGTAAACATTAAGTAAAAAAAAAAAGATATTGGCCAATAATTAAGCGATATAATATGGGTTGTGTTGCTATATTGTGCAACAGACTGACTATATTCACAATACAGCACAGCCTCAAGTGCCTTATTGCTTTTACAAAACATTTAACTGCATAACTAAAAACAAATAAGGCCACAAAGGTTCATTTGAGCATTGTTTTTAAGCAAATTCATTTTGTGGCATCTTTCCATTTGAAGATATAGTCCCTGAATAAACAGTTCAGAGTGACGTCATAGCTGTTCCTTTATTGGAACGCTGTATTGACCAATCAGAAACAAGGAATGGAACTATTCCATAACACTCTATATATTTTTTAAGATATGTGATTATTTATCTCTCTCTCGCTCTCTTTCCATTATCCATCCATCTATATATATATATATAGAGAGAGAGAGAGAGAGAGAGAGATAACATATGAAATGAAATTAAACACATCGTTAACTAATAAAAAACATTGTTTTACTTATTAGTATTGTCTATTTTTAATATATTTTACTTCTTTCTCACACACACACACACACACAAAGACTGTGAATCAATAGGGTCCAAACAATACTGACTTTCTTATATGAACAAGGATAAATAAATATACTTAAAATATACTAAATAAACTATTTCAATTCTATATGATGGTTTTTAAAACAGTACAGCAATGAGTTGTTGTCCTTTATCATGTCACACAATGACATTTAGAAGATGATGCAGTCTTCATGGCATTCACTATTGTGTATTTTCATTCATGTGGACATATATAGGGCCGGCCTGCAGTTTAAATTACTCTGATGCAGTGAAGCTTTGCATTAATTGATGCAGTGTTGGCATTAACTTATGCTTATAGCATAAGATTGTCTGTCAGCTGAATAGCTGGCAGGGTCCGAATAATGTAGTCTCTGTGTGTGTGTGTGTGCATATAGAGGGAAAATTTTTGTAAGAATGAAGTTGTGTGTCATCCATGCACTGATTTGCTGAGAATAACAATGATCTCCTGCCAGTGAGATCAGTGAGGGGCTCCCACATTGCCGTCAGGGCCACAGAGCTCTTTTTGTCTCACTGCTGTGTGTTTTCTGGCTGCCTGTCTCTCTCACATATGCAGGTCAATGGGCCCAGCCTGTGTGATGTTTGACTACTGTCTCTTTCATTTCCATCAGCGTTTAGCACATAAAATCCTCCCTGCGAAAAATTACACTTAGAGAAGCTATCAAGTAATACAGTTTTGACTGCATCAACCAGTCAAATCGTTTTACATGCTGCTGCCCTACTTCTCTTATTGCATTTGGTGAGCAAGTGCAAAAATGAATAAATGGGTTCTATGCATTAGCCGTAGAACTCCTTGTTAGAGGGTCCGAGCATGTGAGAATTGTTTAGTGACATTAAAAGGAGCTTATGTGATTAATTAAATATTATAAATAATTTTGTTTGTGTCATTCATGTGGGTCAATTAAGAAATATTCACCCAAAATGAGAATTCTGTCATCGTTTACCCACATTCATGTTGTTTAAAACCTGTATGCAAACAAAATAAATTTTTTTGAACAGTTTTTTTCCTTTTAATGAAAGTCAATGGTGTCCAAAACATGATAAAAAAAAGGAAATAAAAAAACTGACATCTGTCATACTTGTCATGCTTGTCTTGAATGACAAAATAGCTAGTAATTAATCGCTAGTAATTAATAGATCTTAAATGGTAATAAGTATGTTTTTGCAATACTTGTAATACTTGTCAATCTATAATATAGTGATGAATATTGACAGTATTTCTTGTGTATGTACTCTATATAGCTCTTATGTAGCTTTGCCCCTTTTCAGCACTGAGCCTGTCGTCTGAACTGCCGTTTTAAAATCTTCCCAATCAACTGACATTTGTTATGACATCCGCTTCGAACATTACAATGCATATGATAACTTTAGTTTAGTCTACAATAAGTAAATCCATTCACCAGCTAATTATTCTTCAACAGCTACGCTACAGAGCTACCACAAAACAGAAGTTCAAAGAAATTCTAACACGATGGTTGGCACACTGTCCGCGTTACGCAAATGTTTTGTGACCATGCAGACGGTCTGTGTGTACAACAGTGCAGGCGCAAGGTGATTGTTGAGACAGAACTAGTCTACTAGGTGGTACTGCACATTTGTTGAACTCTTCCCTCTCAGTTGAGTATAGGCCCTGTCCCAAACAGCACACTTCATGTAGACTTGCAGTCTTACAATGGCTGCCACGTGTGCATTTCTGTTAAGTCTACGAGAGCAGGGTGTTCCATTCATCCCCAGCTCCACAGCAGACTTCTGACCGACAGTCAAAACAGAATTAAGTTATGAAAGTGTGGAAAACAGCGAGGGTTTACAGTGCGATTTGGGACAGGGCCATAGTTTGAAAGCTGTGTGGACTCGTCTGTTCACGAGATGGAATGGAACGCAGAAAGTGAAGTAGGCAATACCTGGGCCATAAGTCTGCAAGTGGACATGAAGTGTACTATTTGGGACAGGGCCTGTACTTATGCACTATGTAGGCTACTCAACCCTGTAGTGTATGAATTTTATAAATTCTAAATGTTTTTTTTTTTTTTTTTTATAGGTAAGTGGTGTGAACGTACTTCTTGCTAAATGTCTGCTATAAAATAACAGAATAGTGCATAAGTATGCAAATTGGGATGCACCTTGTGTCTAAATTAGTCCCAAAATATCAAGCATGCTTGATATCCTCCGACTGGATTGAAGCTAAAAAATTGAAGCTAAAGGAGTCGGTGCCCATCAATCTCTACGCGATTTTCTGCGAAATCTGTAAACTGAAAACTGCACACTAGCTCTGGCTTTCGACAATGTAAACTGCAAACTGGGAGGGAAAACAATCTGTGCAGCTGTATTGTGTATTCCCACCTTAACTTGACTAACTTTGTGTTTTACTGTCTTCTAAGGCACCCCATTCTATTATTTTGGCTTTGTGGGTCGAAGCCTTAACTAGGGGGGTCAAATCCCCCAAACCCCCATAACTCGCACCCTAATTAACCAGTGATTTCCGCCCATTACGTTTGTATTTACTCAGCCCTGAAGAGCTGATAAATAAAGGTTTAATTGCAGCAGGAGGAATGCACGCTGGTATCTGTTCTCAGAGGAGGACTCTTGAAAGGGGGCGGCTCGGGCTCGCGGGGTAATGGCTGTCAGGCGGGATTTGCCCCCCTCGGTAGAGATGCGTCGCGCTGAATGGGTTGTCCGCTCCCTCCGTGAGCTGGGTACTTGATTCCGCTCTCAAATCTCTGCATCTTCCCTTCTTTTCTCCTCATCCCCCAGTTCTTTAAATTACAATCCTGCTCTCGCACTCAATGGCGTGTTCACGGCGTGTTTTCATCCCCTTTCATCTCGTTTATAAGGACCGTGAGATATTCTTGTCCCTCGTCTGTTGTTGGATTTGACAGCGGCTCCATTCACGGAGAAATTGGCCGTGATTAGTGCAATTATGCTGATTCGCACTTGTGCTGCAAACGGAACCGAGCGCGAGGGAAAACCAAAACAAAGATCAATCAATCAACTCTCGACTCATAATGATGCCATCAAGAGTGTGTCTGGTGACGAGGGGATGCGGCTGTGAGAGGAACCATTCTAAGCACCTAAGATCTAGACGTCACAAGTTTATGGACAGAATGCTATGAACTCGAACTAAACAACAAGGCACACAAGGTGATTACCCAAGAACAAGTTAGTTCCAAATGTGCAGAAAAACAATTTTTATTTAGTAAATGATTGATGGTGATTCAGCTGCGGGCAGTCGTGCTGATATTGGGTCTCATTCATGAAACATTCGTAAATATACGAGTAAATATCTGAGTGATTTGCGCGTAAAGAGAACTTCCCGAAAACTCTTCTCCTGATTCACAAAAACTTCGTAAACGTCAGATGTGATAGTGAAATGTGTGTGTGTGTGTTAATGAATTCCAATCAGTCGTAAATGGGACGCGCGTGCACGCTCACTCTCAATTACCATAAATCCCGCCTATTAAATCCGACTGACAACTATATATGAGCATCATATTATGACACCAAACGAAGGATTTCAACATGTCTTCTCAAAAGCGACTGAAAAAGAAACATTTCTCAGCTGCAGAAATTGAAGTTTTATTATCAGAAGTTCATTCAAAACGCCACATTTTATTTTCAAGCGTACTAGTGGCGTATCAGGTCATAAAAAAGGAAGTTTGGCAGCATATTACAGATCCTCCCTTACGAAAAATTACCATGGTTTTATTATAGTAAAACTGTAGTAACCCATGGTTTTTTGGCGTATTGACTCCCATTTGTCTAACCACAGATTTACTATAGTAACCATGGTTTTTTGGATTCATTTGTAGTAAAATCATGGTTAATTTCCGTAAGGGCTATTACTGGCTCTCATAATAAAAGTTAAAAGAAAAACCGTATGTAATTAATATATATAATATTTTTTTCAAAATGCTGTGTAAATATGTACCCGATTATGAATTAAAATGCAGCCTTATTAATGAGCAAAACGTTCAGACGGTAAACGCACTATTTACGCGTGGCTGGGAGCAGGTGTAGATTTTTTTCGTACCAACTAACATTTGGAAAATACGAACGTTTTAATGAATCCGAAAATTTACGCCAAAACCACTTTACACGCGATTTACACAAAAATTCGTTCTGCTCGTGTTTCATGAATGAGGCCCATTGTGTGCATGTTAAGTTGCTTTTAACAATAAACTTGTTTAACTTGTTTAGTTTTAGCCTGTATAACTACAACAACAATAACAACTATATTGCATATTCTATTAAATTACAGTATATTATTATAAGTGTGCTTCAGCTATGTTGCCTTTTAACGATTGGCTGTCAGTGTTTATACAAACCCGAATCAAAAAAAGCTGGGACACTGTACATATTGTGAGTACAAAAGGAATGTAATAATTTACAAATCTCATAAACATATATTTTATTCACAATAGAATATAGATTACATATCAAATGTTGAAAGTGAGACATTTTGAAATGTCATGCCAAATATTGGCTCATTTTGGATTTCACGAGAGCTACACATTCCAAAAAGGTTGGGACAGGTAGCAATAAGAGGCAGGAAAAGTTAAATGTACATATAAGGAACAGCTGGAGGACCAATTTGCAACTTATTAGGTCAATTGGCAACATGATTGGGTATAAAAAGAGCCTCTCAATTCCCCCAATGCTGCGGTGAAAAATAGTGGAGCAATATCAGAAAGGAGCTTCTTAGAGAAAAATTGCAAAGAGTTTAAAGTTATGATCATCTACAGTGCATAATATCATCCAAAGATTCAGAGAATCTGGAACAATCTCTGTGCATAAGGGTCAAGGCCAGAAAACCATACTGGATGCCTGTGATCTTCTGGCCCTTAGAAGGCACTGCATCACATACAGGAATGCTACTGTAATGGAAATCACAACATGGGCTCAGGAATACTTCCAGAAAACTTTGTCGGTGAACACAATCCACCGAACCATTCACCGCTGCATGCTAAAACTCTGTAGGTCAAAAAAGAAGCCATATGTAAACATGATCCAGAAGCGCAGGCGTTTTCTCTGGGCCAAGGCTCATTTAAAATGGACTGTGACAAAGTGGAAAACTGTTCTGTGGTCAGACGAATCAAAATTTGAAGTTCTTTTTGGAAAACTGGGACGCCATGTCCTCTGGACTAAAGAGGACAAGGACAACCCAAGTTGTTATCAGCACTCAGTTCAGAAGCCTGCATCTCTGATGGTATGGAGTTGCATGAGTGTGTGTGGCATGGGCAGCTTACACATCTGGAAAGGCACCATCAATGCTGAAAGGTATATCCAAGTTCTAGAACAACATATGCTCCCATCCAGCCGTCATCTCTTTCAGGGAAGACCTTGCATTTTACAACATGACAACGCCAGACCACATACTGCATCAATTACAACATCATGGCTGCGTAGAAGAAGGATCTGGGTGGGTACTGAAATGACCAGCCTGCAGTCCAGGGCCCGTATTCATAAAGATTCTAAGAATCCTCTCAGAAAACTCTTAATTTAGCTTAAAAACTTTTACGTAGGAGTCTTAGCTTAAGAGCGATTCAGGATCGATCTGAGAGCAACTCTGAGTAAGGAAAAGACAAAAACTTTCATCTTAGTGAGGAGGCGGGGTTGACCCTGTTGCTATGTATGACACAATCTTTTGAAGACTGTGATTGGTTGGTTGTCCAAGAAGGAAAAAAGAGTGATTTTAAGTATAGGGTCTATTCTAATTCTCACTTTGAATTTACATGCGTAATTTTTCCTATTTGACCGTTTTCTCTCTCTCTCACACACATACACATTATATATGTGTATATAAATCCTTTTTTTTTATTTAACATACTTTTAATTTCCTATAAGGTATTTGATTGGCTTAGAATGATACAAATGGTTCCACTCTTTCCAACTACAGTGATTGCTGCTATTTAAGTGGCGGTTTGAATGTTGGCTTTAATGTATCAAACATGGAATCAAAACCAAGTAGGGCGAGAAAGCCCAACTGGACAGAGGAACAGTGTTTACTGTTAACCCAGTTAGAGGATGAACACAAGGGCATTCTTAAAGGAAAATTCGGGCCGGGTGTCACAGCAAGGGACAAGAAGCAGACATGGGAGCATATAGCACAAACTATTAATGGTTCATTCCCCCTGCTTGTGCGCACCTATAAGCCTGCTATATTCATAAATGCAGTTTTTTGAGGCAATGTCCAGTGGAAACTAAATGAACTGCGACACAATAAGATGTTCTGAAAGTGCTGTAATTGTTTGTGTGATCACTCTGCTTACAGAAGGTTGTGACAGACCCAAGTCATCACTATTGCATTGTTGCATTTTCCCAGTTGCCAAATATCGTAATGTAGTGATTACTTTAATTTCTGGCGCTATGGCATTTCTGCGCTGTGTCGGAAATGTTAGCACATCTCTAATAAGATCAGTCACAAACATTTTCCCTGCACGATCTAGGCAAGGCAAGGCAAGTTTATTTATATAGCACATTTCGTGCACAATGGCAATGCAAAGTCCTTTACATAAAAGAAAGTAAAATAATCATGAAGAAAAATAATAACAAAAATAAAACAACTTTAAAAACTTTTAAAATGATTAAAACGTTTACTTAAAATGAATTTAAAAACAGTAAGAAAATGTGATAGACACTATCTAATCTATAGCGTCTTATTAACTCACTGTCATCCATTGTCTGCAACACATTTCTTCTGCCTCTTCGTCTTTCTGCCATTTTCTCCTCTGCTAAAGAAACTCTTAAGCCTCTTAAAAGTCCTCGTCTGTGCTCCTAACAAGTTTGACCTTAAGACCTCTTTTAAGGGTTAAGATGCTTTCTGAATTACTTTTTTCTTTACTAGGATTTTTTCTTTAATTTTAAGAGTAAACGCCCACATTTCTAAGAATTTTCTTAGAGTTTTGTCACTAGGAGCTACTTTTTGCAATAAGATTGTTTATGAATACGGGCCCAGATCTTTCACCCATAGAAAACATTTAGTGCATCATAAAGAGGAAGATGTGACAAAGAAGACCCAAGACGGTTGAGCAACTAGAAGCCTATATTAGACAAGAATGGGACAACATTCCTATTCCTAAACTTGAGCAACTTGTCTCCTCAGTCCCCAGACGTTTGAAGACTGAAATTTAAAATCAACTTATTTTTCCCTTAAAATGATACATTTTCTCAGTTTAAACATTTGATAAGTCATTTATGTTGCATTCTGTTTTTATTCACAATTTGTACAGTGTCCCAGCTTTTTTGGAATCGGGTTTATATTTTTATCAACTGTAAAAAAAGAAGAAAAAAATCATCCTGAAAGTGATTCCTTTTGTTCCTCTGTGTCATTATGGTTAACGCTGTGGTGTGAACTTCCTGTTCTCATACAATTAGAATGATTATTAAAACTTTATAGATATCAATATCATCTTTGGTATGAATAAAGATAACTATATTAGCATCCACACAATTAAATTAGGCATATGTTCTTTGTAAAAATGCACTGCAGTTATGTCTTTTGCCATTTTAAATGCTTGACATCTTTAAAGTCAGGTTGATTCTGATTGGCTGTCAACTTTTTTTTTATCTTTCATTAACAGGAAAACAAGATCATCCTAAAAAGCCATTCGAACACTATCAATTTTTTTTTCTCCAGAATTATACATCTCACAATTATGTTTTTTCTCTCTCTCTCTGAGACTTCTTTGATCATGGGGATAAAACAAACCTCGAGTGCCATTATATTCAATTTAAGCACTCCATGGGTCAATCTAATTTCACAACCAGAACAAACTGCTGTTAATACTTGACTGGTCTGTGCAGTTAAAACTGACCAAACGATTGGCCATTAGTATAAAAAAAATAATAAGACAAAACGGTATACTTAGTCAACCTTATTCTTCACTGACGGCTCCGGGAATCTTATCGCTGTGATAAATGCGACGCCGCCAATCTGTGTTGGCGGAACGCGGTGTGTCTTTAAGACCCTGCGGTGCCCCTGTAACTCTCCGTACTCTACCGACTCTCTCTCTAGTTATTTGAGGGAGGCGCTAGAGACATATCTCCACTTGGAAGTAACGGCACTGTCTTGAGAGGACAAATCAAGCCGCAGCCGTGCACACAGACTCTCGCATCTCTCTCTCTCTCCGCGGCCGATGCGCTGCAGGCTGAAGCTTTCCGAGGCTCGTATCCCGTGTAAACCCTGCGCTCTCCCTCTCTTCAGTATATGTGGAGCTCAAGCGACACTTCTATGAGAAACCCCGCTGAACGGCGAGACGAAGTTTGGTTGTTTTCCTAAACCGGGGGAGCTGGGGAGAGTCGAGGCGAGAGAGAGATAACGAAAGATGGGTTTGAACAGCCTCCCGTGCGTCCTCGCTTCGATGTGCTTGGTGTTTTTCTCGTCTTCTCCGTGCAAAGCTCGGATTTACACCAACCACTGGGCTGTTCGGATAGCCGGCGGACCCGAGCAAGCGGACCATGTCGCCACTAAATACGGGTATAGAAACCTGGGCCAGGTACGTGTGTCTTGCGCTAACATGCTCTGAAGCGTGTCACGGGTGTTATTTCATCGTGTTTGCTGTCCAGTGCTCTTTCTCCTCAGTTCAAGTGTGTTTTCAGTTTGATTGAAGTTTAAACGTCAGGGCTGGAAGCTTTGCACACAAGTTTCCCAGAGTTGTGTTTTGATCATTCAGACTGATAAATACACGTTTTCAAGACTTGAATCTTCACCAGTCTGCCTGAAGTCTCTTTTAAAATCCAGTTCTCGGAGTAAAACCCAGTGAGCAAACTGGTCTCCACTGACTCACAACAACAGGTGTTTCTGAAACTTTCCTGCGAACTGGTGGATCTGTTGACTGTTTTCTGTTAGTAATGAACGCTTGCAGATCATTGTAGGTGTACATCTGAATTCTTAAATGATGAGTTAGAAACTGAAGTCAAGCATGACATGCAGCTTCAGCAGGATTCATGTAAAATTCACTGTAACATGCTGAAAATGTTACAGTTTCTGAAAGTGTTACATCTTTCACGTTCCATATGTTCTAATTGAGTACTTAGAATACTTTATATTAAAATTACATATAATGCAGCTTTTTTTTTTTTAAATGTCAAATCAAGTTTTGTATATGGAAAGAACTGCATTATGTGGCATCATAAACTGCCTTGGTCTCAGTTTCATCTTCCTTATATATACTGTATATGTGTGTGTGTGTGTATAATGTGTATAGTTTAGTTTAATCATATGTTTCGTTATCCAGTTAGTGCTTTGGTGGTAAAAAAAAAAAATGCCGGTGCATTTAAATAATAATAGGTTAATGTAAGTTTATGGTGGAGCCTTAACCTTCGCTCAGGCTTCACCGAGCCTGTATGTCGGATCTCAGACCTGCCATGTGCTGAGAGATTTCACTGCAACCGTGTTCACTGTCTGATTTCACAATGTGCTATCTTATCGCTCATCTGTGCTTATTGTGCCAGCGAAGAGGTCCTTCCTTAACTGCAAGCTTGTCTCATCCAGAGGAACTATTCATGAAAGTTTAAGCACTCCTCTTGGACTTTGCAGCTCATCGGACTCGTGTCCTCTTGTGGGAATCTGTTATAGGATCCCAGAACGTGAGGTTGCCTTAGGAGCCAGCTGTAGCCTATGTGTTCATGAACAAAAAGAAATGTCAAGATAATTTCAAAGCAGTTGCTTTATTAACAGCGTAAGCCCATTTGATTGACTGCAAAGCTTATCATTGGCTTCAAGAGTCATTATTTTATTGTTTTTATGGCAGACTTATGTATCTCTATGGAGTACAGTAGTCTGGGGAGAATGTTTCATGGCTGCCTGGTGTTATTACACTTGCCAAATGAATCCGTTCAGTGGAAAGTGATACAGCTTCTTGAGTAACCAATCTTCCAGTCAATGACATCCTAAATAAATAATGATGCATGCCGGTTTCAATGTGCCTGCGGTGAATGTTGCTGTAGCTCTTTCCTATTTATTCATTCCAATATTGTTACATATTAGATGTGCCTGCCATGATGATATGTTTTTTTTGTTTTGTTACCTAGTATTAGTATAGCTGCGTGTTTTGCAACATGTTATTTTGTGATATGCTTGAGATGTTGCAATGCATTAAATGACAGGTTTGTGTGTTGTTCCTCTAGATTGGTGATCTGAAGGACTACTACCATTTCTTCCACAGCCGGACGATAAAAAGGTCGACGCTTTTCAGCAGAGGCACACACAGCTTCATCTCCATGGAGCCAAAGGTCAGGCTGTCTCTATGACAACCCCACACCTGTGTTCTATGGTCTATATGGACTCCTGATCTTGATCATCAATGACTCTTAATTCACTGTGTATTCAAAACAACTGTTGCGCAATGCACGTGCAAAGTTCTGTTCATGAACAACGCCTTGTGTATAATCTTGAAAAGGACGGTTGGGTTAACATGTTGGAAACCTCACCGTGTTGTTTTATCTATCTAATAATTAAAATTGTCATCTTTTACTAACAGTGTCATTGAAAACATGTTGGATTGCCTTTCATTTGTGGGAAAAAATGTTCAATGTTCATGCTGCTCTTTTCTATGCATGTAAAGTGAATTGTGAGCAATGTCCGTCAATCTCTAAAAATGACAAAAATCACCTTTAAAGCAAAAACTGAGAATTAGATTTTATTTTTATTTTTTTTTCCACCGTAGCTTTCAAATCTCATTTGCATTTGTATAATTATAAATCTGAAATGGGTCTTTTCAAGTTTGACATCAGTGATACCAAAAACCACTGGTGTCTCATAACCATTCGCGTTTTTTATTCGGCGGAGAACTAAATCACACAGGTTTGAAAAGACATGAGGGTCAATTTATAATGACCTAATATTAATTTCTACCAAATAACCTTTTGGGGCTTTTTGTAGCTGTATAATTGAAGTCAAACATTGCGAGATGCATTAATGAAGCCTGTCGAAGCCTGAATATTTCAAGAAAAAATTAAGATATAATATTGTGCATGAGGAAAGTTAGCACTATATATTATCACACATTTTTCTATTGTGACATTCTTTTTTTATATTAGGGGTATTTTCCTCCATAATTCTCATTACCAAAAAAATTCATTGGCATCATTCAAATTTTTGTATTACTATAATGAAAGTATGTTTATATCATCACAGTGTTTATGCCTTTGACTTGTATAAATAAAAAACATCATAGGATAGTTTCTGATTACTGTATTCCAGTAGCCATCATTCATTTAATAATTCATGAGCAGATGTTGGTGTTAGTTTGTCAGTTCCTAAAGGATCTCTTCTCAATCTTTCTCAGGTGGAGTGGGTGCAACAGCAGGTGGTGAAGAGGAGAATAAAGCGAGATTATAATCCCTCATATCCTGGTCCTCTACAGTACAGTATAGGCCAGCCCAGCTCCATTTACTTCAATGATGCTAAATGGAGCAGTATGTGGTACATCGTGAGTATTCTTAATTAATATGTTGGACATTGTTTTAGTGAGTTGCTAACATTGAAAAACACTGAAGTCTTGATCATTGTCATGGTTTTCATCATTTCCTACTCTACTGCAGAAAATATGGGGCACTACTGAACGGTTCAACTCTTCTGTCATTAACCAAGATCTTACATTGAATGAATCAACAAGCACGTCTTATTCTGAAAGGGCAAAAAATTCTTCATCAAATTGGATTTACTTTCTCTACATAAAAAAACTTGGATATGGGAAAATCATTGTTTCATTTATTTGTAAAGCGTTCCTTATTCCTTACACCTTACACCTTACAGATCCCACAGTGATAAATGGAAAGGTGATACCAGCAAGGAAGAAACTTTGAGATAAAGCCTATGATATAATTATCAAATAAAATCATAGACTAGCTCCAAATCCAGACGGTTAAAATCAAGTCACGTCTCATTCTCTTTAAATCAGCAATACAGCCCATTATTGAATTGAAATGCATTGTGAATGCTTTCATTAAAGACAATGTATCACGTTGTGTTTGGTTGAATGCAAATCCAAGCCAATCTTCTGCTTTTCAAAGCGGCTTTCACTAAAACGTAATGGCAGGTAGTAAAACCTCAGTGTTTTTAACTAAAACTAATTGGTCAGATTGAATCTCGCTTAACGGAAACGATGCCTGTCACACCAGATTAGCTGAGTTTCTACATGCGAAAACCACCCAGAGAGATAAACCGAGCTTTCCTAAGCTCTAACATAATGTCTAGCGGAGACATTTTCTGTGAGGTAACTGTAAAAACAGGCTTTTGTTTTCATAGCTGTCATGTTCCTCAACTCACAAGAGAGGAGAGAAAATGGTGTGGTTCATCGTGCTGCGGACATCCTTGCGCTTTTTTAGACCGTAAACAGCCTTTCAGATTTCCCAGAATGTACGAGAGGTTGCACTTTGGCTGGGGCTGAAACCTTGAGTCATTGCACACATAGCAATTGTTGTCATTACTTTCTGTCTTTGAACGTATTTATAGCTTCCACCCAAACGGCGAGCGCGAACGAAGCGCTTGTTCTCTAATGGGTTGTTACAGCTCTGTCAATGGTTAATATGGCTCAGATAACATTAATACTTTGACCTGAATGCATCCATTTGGCTCAGGTTTCTCATGTTGACCTGTGAGTTATACTTTGGGAGCATATAAACTTGACTTTCCAGGATGGGGTCTAATTCCAACACAAGGCCCAATGAAAGTGAACATTTGCTTCCATGTGACGCATGTAATAACAGTGTCTGAGATAGACGAGGAGAGATGCAGTAATTTACAGAGATGTGTTTTAAAAATAATGTTAGGTTGTTACTACGTACTTGGGATTTTTTTTAAAGCACCAAAAATAGGCAGGATTTTACAGACACATTGAGCTATAGTAATCGTGGGAGATGTGGGATTGAATCCACCCTTTATCTCATTATTTTTTTTTATATAATAATAATAATAATAAGAAGAAAACCCACATTTTATTTGCATCTGCAAACATGAACACAATGGGTTCATGGTAGTCCTTCTAAATGCTTAATGCTTAATGATCTGTAAGATTTTTTAAAAGGTTTTTGATGTTCACAAAGCTGCATTTATTTGATCAAAAGTGTAGTAATATTGTGAAATATTTGTATAATTTAATAAGGGTTTTATATATACTGTAAATATTAGGTTTATGTATTCCTGTGATGCAAAACTTAATTTTCAGTATCATTACTCCAGTCTTCAGTGTCACATGATCATTCAGAAATCATTGTGATATGCTGATTTAAGAAATATTTATTATCAGTGTTGAAAAAAGTTGTCCTGCTTATTATTTTGTGAAAACTGATTAATATGAAGTTCAAAGGAACAGCATTTATTTGAAATTTAAGTATTTTGTAACATTATAAATGTCTTTACTGTCACTTTTGGATAATTGAATACATCTTTACTGAATAAAAGTATTAGTTTTTTACAACTATAAAAACACAAAACCCTCGTTGAGTGTTAACATTTGAACAGCAGTGTGACTCTTCACCTAATTCGGTTGTTTTATGTCCTCTTTTATCTCTGTCTTTGCAGAACTGTAATGATAACATCCATAACTGTCAGTCTGATATGAATATCATGGGCGCGTGGAAGAGAGGCTATACGGGGAAGGATGTGGTGGTTACCATTCTGGATGACGGTATCGAGAGGAACCACCCAGATCTCATCCAGAACTATGTAAGTGTATCTCTCTGTGTGTGTGTTTTTAGGAAAGTAATTTCTTGCATTATGCGTACTCTGCATTATATACTTATTAGTGGTTACATTTTTAGTCACATTTGGTGTAAAGAACTGCATTTTGACCAAATAATAAATAAAAATGTCAAAAGCGTTTGACATTTAATATATAAAAGATTAATTTGCAGTAGAAATTGTAGGTCAGCTTGAGCACATTGCATTGTGGGATGCAGTCTTCTGTGTAATGTGCTTTCTGCTTTGTTGTGTCTGTCATTCAGGTATTCTTTGCATGCAGAGAAAATTTCCAAGGTTGGCATTTCTGAAATAGCTACCTTTTTGTAATGATTGAGCCTCACCAATGATGCTTCAGTCACGAAAAACTGATTCCTCGTATGTGTAAACTTACCTGGCATTAAAGCTCATTCTGATTCATTCATTAAGAACCTAAAACTAAGTCTTGGATCTGAGCAATTGAATAAATCAAAAGCACCCAGACTGAGACTGTTTCGTAAACTGACTGTGTTTATATAAGTTCAGTCCTGAAAGTACACGTCCAGATTCACATGTTCACTTGCATAAGTCTAAAAGCGTTGTTCACTTTTAAAAATGAAGTGTCCTATCTGGCACATTCCTATAATGGATGGAAAAATCCAGATTTGACCGTGTTCTCATGTGTCTGTTTCTCCCTTTGATCTGTGTGCAGGATTATGAGGCCAGTTATGATGTGAACGGTAATGACATGGATCCCATGCCCCGATATGATGCCAGTAATGAGAACAAGTAAGAGTGAAGTTCATTACACACTTTGAGCATATCAAGTCATTAAAACCCTGGAAAGGCTTCGTTTATACAGTCCTCTCTGTGTTGTGTGTGTGAATGTGGGTATTTGGCTTCTGATCTGTGTGCTAATAAGAGTGTTTGGCATGTTTGGTTGGTGAATGTGGGTTTTTGGAGTTAGCTTTTTGTGCGTCTGAGGGTTTCTTAGGTGTATGAGTAGATATGGCTCTTGGCTTGCAATCGGTGTGTGTAGAAGTAAGTGTATTTGGCATGTTTGCTTGGCAAAAAGGGATTTTCGGAATTAGCTTTCTGTGAGAGATGATGCGTGTGTGTGGAAATGTTGGCACAGGATCAGTGTGTATTTGGAAGTGTTTGGTGAATGTTGAGATTTGTTGTGTGTATGTGTGTGTGTGTATATATGGGTGTGTTTTGTGAGTGGGTGGAGGCCCCATGTGTTTTTGTGGCTGCCACTCTGTCAGTGTGTGTGAGCCTTTGCCAGATGGCTCTGAATCTTTCTTGGAGCGTTCAGACTGAAGCTTGGCCCGGGCTCTGATCCTCCATGCCGTTGTCGTTTCTGCAAGGAGCTCAACTGCAATGCAATTCTGCAACTGATGAGTGACAGCCGAACCTCATCTGCTCCCTCCGTGGAGTTTTGCAATCGTTTACGCACTCTCATGCCATTCCAGATGTTCATGTTTTTCTTTCTTTCGTGGAACACAAAAGGAGACATTTTCAAGAACGTTCACAAAGCTGTCTACTGTACAGGATAGCTTTCAAAATATGAGCAGATGAAAAAAAAATTCTATATTTATTTGTTCTAGTGTGCTATATTTAAAGTTAACTTTCCCAAAATGGTCATATTCGGTCCTCAAATCAAGACAAAGAAATTAAGTTTTGGCGCAGTGATATTTTAGTTATATTTATATACTCTTTTAGTTTCTAGTAATGTTTTTAATTGGCTTTCATTTTTTCAGTTTTCATTTTAGTTAAATTTTTTATTATTTTGTCTTTTTTGTTATTATTTTCTTTATATATTAATATTAAGATTTAATTTATTTTAGTTTTCGTTATTTCCAGTGAGTAGTTTTATTGCTTCATTTAGTTGCCAACAAGGCAACATTTCAAATGTATCTTTATTTTAAGATTTTTTTCATCTAATATTTATATTTTACTTCAGGTTTTGAGTTTAGTTTTTCATTGTTTTAGTTTCAAGTATTTGTCGTTCTTGAGCTTTTTGATTTGTATTTTTAATATATTGCTATAACGGATTCACTTTTTCTTGATTCAGTTTTAGTTATTTCCAGTTAGTTTAAGTAGAGGCATTTTTGTTCATTTTAAATGTTTAATTTAATTTCAGTTTTTTTGATCACTTTAGATTTTATTTAATAATGATAACCCTGTTTTTGTGTAAATACAATTTTTTAGGACCATTTTTAGGACAAAAAGGCTAATTTCCATCTACCTGTACAAGTTCTCATTACCATAATTTAAAGAATATTTTTTTGTCCCTCTTTCACACCTCTCCACGAGTTCCTCATTTATTTTTATTTTTTGGTATGATTCATGCCCAAAGCTCAAAAAGTGTGGGGTGAGCTATGTGCCAAAGCGTAATACTTTTCCCTAAGAATGAGCAATAGTAGTAGTGATTCTTTTCTTGCCTGGTTCAGACGCCTCTAAATTAGGGATGCACCGGTTGACCGGCCATAAATCGAACTGGCCAGTTTATGATTAAAATATGCGATCGGCAATCGGACGGTTTTTGGTCTCTTTTCGGCCGATTTTTCCAGAAGTACACCCGCATGCACAGACTGCATTGTAATCATTCGCTATGCAATGTGTGGGAAGTATTTCGAAATCTGTGCGCAGGACACGGGCAGCCATTCAGCACTGGAAGTGCAGAACTACACGTCTGAGGCACAGATAGCATGTTCAGCTCAACTTCTCGTGTGTTGGATGAGAAACCAAACGGACTAAACTGTGACAAAACTGAAATGTTTTTTTTTTTTTTGTAAAGTAGAACTTGCAAACACGTTTGAAAAGCCAGAAGTAAACGTCAGCTCTGCATTAGGATGATTATTTTTATTTTACCTTAAAGTAACATAGACTTAATTTGATTTAAAAATCACCTGCTGTAGTACACTGAAAAAAAGTGTTTCATTCATCCAATTAAAACATTTTAGGGTAATGATTCACATTTATATTTTTTAACTTGGGACAATAGTTACTTATTTTTCATTGGCTCAAGTAAAAAAACATGGATATGAATCATCACCCTAATTTTTTTTTTTTAATTGGATGAATGAAACACTTTACATCTTTGTTTTAATCGCACCAACATTATTTGATTTTAACATTTGGAATAATGTATTTATATAGCATACTTTTATTTAGTCTCACTGGTAAAGACTTTTTTTTTTTATGTAAAACCAAATGTAAAAAACTAAAATACTAAATGCTGATTAAGAAACATCTTATTGAATGTGTGTTGATTGTGTTGTTTGGATTGTAGAACTATGCAGTTATTGCCTTTAATTTCACATGGTTACAGATAATCTTTTAATTTAAGGCCAGTTCTCTGTAGTTTCAACCCAATTCAAGCTAGTTTGGCCAATTAAATACCAAATAAACATCTTGTTTAGGCATACTTTCCTTCTTTATTGTTTGTTGCTTAAAGATAAAAAAAAAAAAAAAAAAAAATCGGTATCAGAATCGGCCATGAAAAATCATGATGGTGCATCCCTACTCTAAATGCTGCACAAGCCCCCATCTGGAGGTATCTGTATGTGAGTGCACGTACACATGAGTGTTTTGCTGTCGTGAGCACTATTCCCCCTCTTAATTGACACTTTCAGGAGCCCCTTTAGAAGTATTTCCGTAGCCCGAGGAAAAGGGGAGTGTTTGACGCGGTCACTGTTTTC
Organism: Carassius auratus; assembly: GCF_003368295.1. Taxonomy (NCBI): domain Eukaryota; kingdom Metazoa; phylum Chordata; class Actinopteri; order Cypriniformes; family Cyprinidae; genus Carassius; species Carassius auratus. The sequence goes on from NW_020523638.1 coordinate 839,885, forward strand.
AGGAGGAAGTGTGTGTTGGAGACGGAGAGGGAGGTTCAGGTCTGCATGTATAGACACGCTCTATAGAAAACCATACCCCTCCTGTCTCTGTGAGGCTTCCAGTGCAAAGGTTCAAAAACTCTCACCCTGTAAAGGAAATATAGAGAACTCCTTTAAATTGGGCATATACTACATTTTTGTAGCATTTTATTTCCTTAAAGGGGGGGTGAAATGCTATTTCATGCATACTGAGTTTTTTACACTGTTAAAGAGCTGGATTCCCATGCTAAACATGGACAAAGTTTCCAAAATTAAGTTGTACGTTTGAAGGAGTATTTCTGTTCCAAAAATCCTCCTTCCGGTTTGTCACAAGTTTCGGAAAGTTTTTTTCGAGTATGGCTCTGTGTGACGTTAGATGGAGCAGAATTTCCTTATATGGGTCCTAGGGCACTTCTGCCGGAAGAGCGCGCGCTCCCATATAGCAGAGCACTGAGAGCACAACAGACATTCACTGATCAGAGCGAGAGCGTCGCGAAATGTCACAAAAGAAGTGTGTTTTTGGTTGCCAGGGCAAGACAACCATGCACAGATTATCAAAAAAAACAGCATTAAGGGACCAGTGGATGGAGTTTATTTTTAAAGAGCATCAACGGAGTTGTGCAAGTGTTTGTGTTTGTTCCCTGCATTTCGAAGATGCTTGTTTTACAAACAAGGCCCAGTTTGATGCCGGATTTGCGTATCGTTTATTTCTTAAGGATAATGCAATCCCAATGAAAAAGGGTCACGATCGTGTGTTGGAACCACAGGCGGTGAGTAAAACTGCTTCAAATATCTCTGCCTCCTTGTTAGTGCGTCCCCTCCCATGCCGGAGACCCGGGTTCGAGCCCCGCTCGGAGCGAGTCGTTGCTGCTGCTGCTCTCGTTCAGTTTCAGCCTCTGGATCTGATTCTGGATCATAAATATACGCTGAATCTGACTGTTAGCCATGGTTTGTTTTGGATGTTTTTTTCCTCAAGGTGTCACAGCTTCCAAACGCTCTCAACACAAAAGCCTACTCGCGCTCGTGATTCTTTAGCTCCGCCCACACGTCACGCCTCCAGCCGGTCGTGTTTTTCCGGGAAAAATCGGTACAGACTATCTTTCTCTTATGAATATAATAAAACTAAAGACTTTTTGGAGTTATGAAGGATGCAGTACTACTCTATAGGTACTCAAGATTAACAGGATATTGAGTGAAAACGAGCATTTCACCCCCCCCTTTAAGGATAATGCAGTCCCAACGAAAAAGGGTCATGATCGTGTGTTGGAACCGCAGGCGGTGAGTAAAACTGCTTCAAATATCTCTGTGTTGTTAACTTAGCTATCGGCGCGTAAGCACATCAAGTAAACAACATGCGATGTTGTCATCAAACTGCACTTTCCACATGTACAGCTTAAAAAAACAAAAAACAAAGACGACATAAAGTGGAACTTAGTCATTTTCCAAAACTGCTAAGCAAATATATACAGTTTCAGTACATACCACATAGAGACGTTGTTGCTGATGCTGCTCTTGTTCAGTTTCAGCCTCTGGATCTGATTCTGGATCATAAATATACGCTGAATCTGACTGTTAGCCATGGTTTGTTTTGGATGTGTTTTCCCCTCACGGTAATGTCACAGCTTCCAAACGCTCTCAATGCAAAAGCCTACTGGCGCTCGTGATTCTTTAGCTCCGCCCACACATCACGCCTCCAGACGGTCGTGTTTTTCCGGGAAAAATCGGTACAGACTATCTGTCTCTTATAAATATAATAAAACTAAAGACTTTTTGGAGTTATGAAGGATGCAGTACTACTCTAAAGGTACTCAAGATTAACAGGATATTGAGTGAAAACGAGCATTTCACCCCCACTTTAAAGTCTGCTTGTAATGTTAGTCAAGATTATTTGCAATTAACAAAATTTAGCACAAAAAATGTAAATATGAATGGGAGATATTTTACTCCATGATAATTTGTAAAGGTGCTAATAATTATGGCAGATGTGTATTGATTTACTTCAATAACAGGTTTGAATTTTGTGCATTTTTTTTTTAATGAAAGATCAAAAGGATCAACAATGCAGATTTATTTTCACAGCCGCCTTTGCTCATATTTACAAGGGTGCTAATAATTGTTTTTGGGGGGCGGGAGTTGTTCAGTGATTCAGTAAAGTCTCCCGTCTTTTGGCCGCTATCCTGCACAAGCTGTCGATCTTTTATGTGCTGGAATGTTTTGTGTTGGTTCCTCCACTGATAGTTTGTGTAATGTGAGTCTTTATTTCCCTGCGGTGGGTTTTGACCGTGAGCTTCACCGCCGGGGGTCGTTCTGAGTGACCGAACGGCTGTATTGTAAATATTGGGAGTTCATATATCTCACAGATGAACATGGGCTTTGCACTGGACTCTCAGACTGGAAATGCAGTTACTGACCCAGTCTGACCTTCATGCTGTTTGTCAAATGTGCAGCACAAGTGGAGTTTCCCCTAATCATGAGTGTGTGTGGCTGTGGACAGATCTGTATGTCACATATAACATGATTATCAGGTTTGTTTAGGGAACGAAGGAAACGTTTCAGTGTCTTGTGCGGTTCTCGGAAGGCCGGAAGGGTTCTGTTCCGGTGTGGTTTGTGTTTCTGGTTTTCACATTGACCTGTATTCTCCTAGCAGATGTGACTTGGTCTCACAAAGCAGGGTTTTGACTGTTGGCATTGTTAGTTAGACAGGAAAAAACTGTCCGAATGACATGTAGAGTGACCAACCACTTTATGTATTTTCTGCCATGTTTGAGTGTTGGATAACCATTGGAATAGTTTTAGTCTGGAGTCACTGGATCGGGATTGAGTCCTCGGACCACCTGGGGTTCCTCTGACCTTTCGACCTTTTGACCTTGTAAATGTTTCTGGTTGCGATGGCGACCGAACCCTGGTCTCATCCCAGATCTTGTGCTGCTATGGATCTTTACAATCTTTGTTTCTCTTTCTCTTTTCTTTTCCAATGGCTCAGATTGGAGATGGTGGTAACCATGGTAGTGTGAGTTGTTCTATGCAGCTGTTCACTGCTGGAGGTTCCAGCACCGAATCTGTCTCCATCTGTCTGTCTGTGTCGTTAGGGTGCGTTGTTTGTGGATGACTTGTATTAGATTTATGTGGCTTTAGTTTGGGTCAGGAATGTATCCACGTTGCGTCTGAGGCGGAGGAACCGCTCAAATGTTTTCCTTCAATATCTTAAATATTTAGCCGCTGTGTTTTAGCTCTGCTGGCCGTGGAAGCACATGTTTAGTTTCAGCCCAGCTGTTTCACTCTTTCTCTGTTTCCTGTCTACTTCTGCGTTCCTTCTGCGAGTGTGTGTAGTAGGTCAGCAGCAGTGCGCGCGCGTCTGTGTGTGTGTGTGTGTGTGTGTAGGTCATTACTAACACTAACGTCTGATGTGTTGTGTTCAGGCATGGCACGAGGTGTGCTGGTGAAGTAGCGGCGTCCGCCAACAACTCTCACTGCACGGTGGGCATCGCTTACAACGCCAAGATTGGGGGTGAGTGCGGCTGACTGTCACTGTCTGATTTGGACCTACTGCTGTAACTGGGAATTCTGCCTTTTGCTCGTACTCACATGCATACCCCTGTATGCACCCAGTACCCCACAATAGTAAAGATAGTCACCGATGTAATTAATTTGTAATAAAATTATGTGTACATATATATATATAAATGTGACACAATATCTGGCCTATTTGGAACTATTTTGAAATCTGGAATCTGAAGGTGCAAAAAAAATCTAAATACTAAAAAAATCGTCTTTGAATTTGTCCAAATGAATTCTCTCTCTCTCTCTCTCTCTCTCTCTCTCTCTCTCTCTCTCTCTCTATATATATATATATATATATATATATATATATAGGGGTGTAACGGTACGCAAAAATCACGGTTCGGTACGTACCCCGGTTTTAAAGTCACGGTTCGGTTCATTTTCGGTACAGTAAGGAAAAAAAATGCAAACATTAAACTGCAGGCTGTTTATTACTATACACTTTTTTTTTTTAATACTTTTGATTAAAATATATATAAAATAAAAAAAAAGAATAAGAAATAAAATACTGCTGCAAAGTTTTCCACTAAATAAAATACTCTCAAACCAATATCATATAATAAAATATAATGAAAAATATAAATAAATAACTATGATTACAGTGCAGCATTACCAATCCCAGCTTGTAGGCCTGCTTCACCAGAATGCCTGCTACTGTAGGTGACAGGGAGACCGCCGACAGACCAGGCTCTTGTCTTCATGACATCAATATCTATACTTCATGTTGAGCATAAATATAAAGCCTACTGATAAAGGACACCGTCAACATTATTGACGGCAAAATGGACTACGTATGTTTGACAGGTGCAATATTTGAAAATCGATAATTATTCATTTATTTTTTAAATTACATTTATATCTGAATTTATGTCAACGTATAGACTTTCAAACATCAAAGTGTCATGAATTAATATGTATTTGTGTACAAAATGACATATAAACATATTTTCTTATTCTATTTTGCCTGGAAACGCTTCCAACATGCGCGCGTGTCGCGTGAAAAATAGGCGTCGGTTCTATTTCTAGCATGCACGCGTTTTCTGCGCATGCCGCTCTCAACGCAGGCAGTCTGCAAGCTCTAACCTGTTAACATGGGAGCCGCACGCAGCTGAGACGCTTGCGCCACGCATCGTGTGTCGCCGGCCTTAGAATCAGCTGCAGGGCGGGATTTGCGCTGAACGCGGAGACTTCCGCCACTTAATATGTTCATTTGGAAACACGAAAATGTACTTATTTTCCGTGCACAAAATATTCCATTCCGTCATTCGGTACACACGTGCATCGAACCGAAAGCCCTGTACCGAAACGGTCCGGTACGAATACACGTGTATTCGTACCGGACCGTTTCAGTACAGGGCTTTCGGTGCAACACTGGTTGGCATTTACTACACCGAGCCGTAATTCACTGACAATCTACACAAAATTGATGTTATAATCGCAGGCGATTCTTTGTCGATTTTGAAAACGATTGTGTTAGTTGTCAGTAGACTACGGCTCTGTGTAGTAACTGCCGCTCCACCTGGACCAGTGTTGCCAAGTCTGCGATTGTTTTTCATGTCCGCGGTTTGAAGCAATCCCAATACCAATAGCGTGATATTTAGCCCCTAAAATGCTAATTTTACCAATGCAACCCTTCCAAAAAATTTATATTTTAACCCCGGGAAGCAATTTTTATCAGGGAACCTCCTGGAAACGCGATTGGACTAGTTTTGGACTATTTTTACGAAGCAACTGGGCAGGATTTGTTGTGAAAACCTGGCAACCCTGATCTTAACACACGTGCTGGAGATATACTTCTAATTACAGGAGCGTCTTTACTGATGAGATGTGCATGAAAATCGCATTCGATTTTTTTGCACAGCTCTAATTGTCGGTGAACACAATCCACCGTTGCCAGCTAAAACTCTGTAGGTCATAAAAGAAGCCATATCTAAACATGATCCAGAAGCACAGGCGTTTTCTCTGGGCCAAGGTTCATTTAAAATGGACTGTGGTAAAGTGGAAAACCGTTCTGTGGTCAGACGAATCAAAAAAGTTATTTTTGTAAAACTGGGACGCCATGTCCTCCGGACTAAAGAGGAGAAGGACAACCCAAGTTGTTATCAGCACTCAGTTCAGAAGCCTGCATCTCTGATGGTATGGGGTTGCATGAGTGTGTGTGGCATGGGCAGCTTACACATCTGGAAAGGCACCATCAATGCTGAAAGGTATATCCAAGTTCTAGAACAACATATGCTCCCATCCAGACGTCGTCTCTTTCAGGGAAGACCTTGCATTTTCCAGCATGACAATGCCAGACCACATACTGCATCAATTACAACATCATGGCTGCGTAGAAGAAGGATCCGGGAACTGAAATGGCCAGCCTGCAGTCCAGATCTTTCACCCATAGAAAACATTTGGCACATTATAAAGAGGAAGATGACCTAAGAAGAAATCCTAAGACAGTTGAACAACTACTGTAGAAGCTTGTATTAGACAAGAATGGGACAACATTCCCATTACTAAAATTGAGCAACTTGTCTCCTCAGTCCCCAGACGTTTGCAGACTATTATAAAAAGAAGAGAGGATGCCACACTGTGGTAAACATGGCCTTGTCCCAACTTTTTTGAGATATGTTGATGCCATGAAATTTAAAAATCAACTTATTTTTCCCTTAAAATGATACATTTTTCTCAGTTTAAACATTTAATATGTCATCTATGTTGTATTCTGAATAAAATATATAAAATTTGAATCTTCCACATCACTGCATTCTGTTTTTATTCACAATTTGTACAGTGTCCCAACTTTTTTGGAATCGGGTTTGTAGATCAGTTGACTAGACATTTAGTCAACATTCCTCTGACTGATTCATTTTGGAAATGAGTTAGTTTCATGTCTGTTGGATGTGATTGGCCCGCTGATCTTCAGTGTTTTCTTTGGGCTTGTCCGGTAGGTGTCCGCATGTTGGACGGAGATGTGACAGACATGGTAGAGGCCAAATCACTGAGTCTGAACCCTCAACACATAGACATTTACAGTGCCAGCTGGGGTCCAGATGATGATGGCAAAACTGTGGATGGGCCCGCTTCCCTCGCCAGACAGGCCTTTGAAAACGGCATCCGACTGGTAAGAGCCATCTCCGCATGTGTAGAAGGATTTTTCAAGATTATATGAAAAGTGTGTTATGCTTTTCCATTTTTCCATATGATGTGGCGTTCATAAATCATAAGTGTAATGTTCAGGTCTGGTCTCTCCAGCAGTCTGGCCCACCGAGGGTGTTTTCCTTTCCTTCTCACACTCACCACCTGCTACGACAGTGAACTTTAGAATGTGATTTTAGTTTATCTTCCCTGAGTCATGAGTCTCAGTCAGTAATTGGCATGTATCCTGTGCCAAAGGTGTGTTTGGAGGGGTTTAGGCATGTTTGAGGTATGTGAGACTTATAGACATCAGGTAATACTGGTCTCCTCTCATCGGAAAAGGCTGGGGGATATTAATGCTTGGAGATTATGCTGTCCTGATGATGTTAGTTTCTGCTTTGAAGTCTTTCAAGGGCTGTCAATCAGTTAAAACGGTTTCTATTTATTTGTTTGTTTGTTTGGAATTGAGATAAATGCTCATTACCATAATGCATCCATTAGATTATTTTTACAGTAATAAAGCATTGAAAATCATTCTGTCTGGAAACAATTAACTTTTTACATTTTTTATTAGTAAATTGAATGAATGTAGTTAATCTGAACCAGCCATGCTGTTATTGCTTTCAAAACGATTACATTTAAAAAAAGGAATTTAATCTAAACGTAAACCATTTAAATGTATTTTATTTCAGTTAGTTGCCCAAGCAACATTTGTCGTTTTATGTACTAAACTTATTAAAACTGAAGAAAATATAAATATATGTTAAATAAAATAAATAAAAATGACTCTATTACTAAAACTGTACTGTGAATATTTATTTTTAGTTAGAATAGTTATTTTTAACGAGCATATTTCATCGTAAACAAAACATGTTCATGTAAAACTTATGTTTTGTTTTTTCTTCACAGGGCAGGAAAGGACGGGGTTCAATCTTTGTTTGGGCGTCAGGAAATGGCGGTCGGAGTCGCGATCACTGTTCATGTGATGGCTACACCAACAGCATCTACACGATATCCATCAGCAGCACGGCAGAGAGCGGCCGCAAGCCCTGGTATCTGGAAGAGTGCGCCTCCACCCTCAGCACCACCTACAGCAGCGGAGAGAACTACGACCGCAAAATCGTAAGAAGAGACCTTAATCTAGATCTTCAGCACCGAGATACTGTCAACTGTTTGATTACAAATATTATTCAAAATCATTTTTTATGTTCAACAGAAGAAAAAAACTCCTAAATGTTTGGAACAACTCCAACAAGATGCATAAAACATGACAGATTTCACATTTTTATTCATATGGATTTGGAATGACGTTATGATGAGTAAAAAATGACTTTTGTTGTTTCAAAATGGATGAAAACTTGATATTAATCTGTGCTTAAAATGAGCTGAAAGAAACATATTTACTCGTTCCAATATTTATGGAAACCTTTTGGAAGTTAAACACCAGTAAACTGCACAATATCTTCGAATGTAGAGATGCGTCTCGCCATGTTTTTTCAATTTATTGCCGTTTAAATGTGTCTAATGCATTTTCATGTATTTCTTTGGCCACACACGTGTGTTTGATCTGCTTTTGGTCACAGTGTCATGAGAGCGTCCTGGTGTTAACCGCTGCGGTTTACAGCCCACGCACAGTTTTACACACTCCTCTGAGAGTTACCGAGCGTCAGAGCTTCCCCGACTCTCAGCTCGTCTCAGAGTGACCTGTGAAATTCCACACTGGCTTTCAAACTCCTTTTGCAATATATGTTTACATTCTGAAGCCCAGTGTTACAGACATTAGCACTTCTCTTTGTTGTGGTCTCCTGCTGTTTTTGGGTAATACCGCTGAAGTTATAGTTCACTGAAACTCAGTTTTCTCCAAGTTTTCGCAACTTTGTCCATTTTCTAGATTACTTATATTTACACAGGGTTATTATCAACCCATCCAGGGTTATTGTCATTTAAAGGCAACTGCAATAAAGACACATATTAGCAGTGAAAGCATTGATAGCAGTGTTTTGGGGGATTGAAAATGCTAACTTTAAAAACCACTTTCAACATGCAAGTGTTTGTGGAAACTACAGAAATGTGCAGTTGTGAAAGTGGTGACATCTCGTGCATGCATTTTATGTGTTCAGTAAATAGGTATGAGCGCAGGCGCGTGGTGTTTCTTTAAAAGTGATATCGCCAACTACTGGCCTGGCATGCATAATATAGCGTTATTGAATGTGTTGACAGAATTTGAACTGAAACTGAAGTCAGGGCGAGATATATATTGAGCAGCCCTACCCTTTTTTAAAAATAGCCTATAGGATTAAATTTGAATCACAGCTCCGCCAAAGCTATTGCATTTTACAGTTTATGACAGCCACAGTTTAAAGGCTGTGGTTCGTTCCTCATTCTCCTGAATAGACTGGAGTGTCGAATAGCCGAGCTGCACAAATATATCCACACCTGTACGAATGCTCACGGAGAAACTTTAAAGATTTAGAGAAAGCATTTAATTCCTAGAAAGAAATTGCAATGAAGCTTGGTGCTGAAGACCCGGAGTTATGCAAAAAGCGACACAGAGAATCATCAGAGAGAAGTTTCCAAAGCCATGAAATACATGTGTTTTTAATAAATGTTACACCATACTGCTGCTGCTGCTGCTGTTATTGTTATTTCAGTAAGAGAGTTAAAAGGTATACAATAAATGAAATGCCAAACGAATATACAATAATAAACCTTTGCTTTTATCAAAAGTAAATCATGATGCCACATAAAATAAAAAAGGTGTAACAATTTAAATCCAGTTTAATAAAATAAAAGAACACTAATAAAATAAAGTAACAAACCGATATGTTTTTTGTCCACTCCATGCTAAAGTTTTCAGACTATGGGACATTCACACTTCCCATAAACGACTGATTATGGTTCTTTTGTATTGCAAACATGTAACTTGACTCTCAACTGCTGCTAATCATTATTCTTTTGTCTATAATATACTGATGCCTGTCTCACACCTAGATTGCCTGGACTTCTTCATTTCGTTTATGTTTTGTTCAGGGGATAGGCACGAGCGTCGCAACATGTTTACAGTAATCTACACCCCACCTCCAGCAAAATGGCATATAATAGTGCATAAATACATGATTTGGGTTTACCTTGTAAGAGTTGAATGCTTATATCTTCAAATCTAAATGCATATTTTGTTATTGTTTTGGAGCACACTAGCTTATTGGTAACCTTAAGGTTAACATTCATACTAAAAGCAAAAAAACTTTGCTTTTGATTTCATGAGGACTTTAAGACTTCTGATCTAATAAAACCTATCTATTCAATTAGACAGGAAGGGGCTGTTGAAACAAAACAGCCACACTTTGTTTTTTGTGGATGTGACGTTTAGAGCAGAGTAAATCTGAAATCCATCATGCTGATGTCTCACAGCTGAAATTAGTCTCATTTAGATGATCCAAATGGCCTTAAACTAAACTCTTGAATATATTTCAAAGATTGTATTGCATGAAACTTCAAACTGATGCAAACAGTATCTGAGTGGATCCAGTCCATGCTGCTGAATCACAAATGCCCCAAAGTGGTGGTAATTTACAGCTAAGTGTAGCAAAATGGCACATTTATAGCACATTTCATTGGCCGTAAGTACTGCAGTTTGCATTTAACAAATACAAATTAAACTTTGGCAATGTTTCTTTTTGAGTTAAGTTTAGTGTGTGTGATTAAAGCAGCAGATGGAACAATATGTGGCTCTGTATGAGACGGGATGAAAATGAATACGCCATATAAATCTAAACCATACTAAAATCATAAACAGTAATTTTCAAAAAAGCAAATGAAAAATAAATCGTTAACTAAAACTAAACTCAAATAACAAAATACAAAAAAGCAATGCAACACTTGTTAAAATGAACAAAGCTGCCTATCCCATACTCTCAGTGGAGACTGTGTTGTGTGTTATAACAGGAGCGGTCAAGTATTGTTACTTCACTTCATGTTGCTCACTTGCAGTGTCAATACACATTCACTCCGTTTACCGATTAACACATGGAAACCCAATGCGAAAGAATAACCTGAATTTCTCTCTTGTTAGATCACGACTGATCTAAGGCAGCGCTGCACAGACAGTCACACAGGAACATCAGCGTCAGCGCCGATGGCAGCAGGGATCATTGCTCTTGCTCTGGAAGCTAAGTAAGTGGAAGCAAACTACTGTCTACTCTCATTTCTCTAAAGCCCCTTTCACACTGCACGCCAGACCCGGCAATATGCCGGAACATTGCCGGAACATTGCCGGGTCGCCTTCTGTGTGAAAGCAAACACGTCCCGGGATTGATTCCAGCATTGAACCCAGGTCGGAGACCTAGTAACATTGCCGGGTTCAACCCGGGACAAGTGCTGTGTGAACAAAACCCAGATCTAATGCCATGTCGAAGTGATGACGCGCGTTATCGCAAAACTCTTTTACCGGCTATTTTGAAGGAAGATCAAATTTTGCGACGAAAAAATATGTGCAAACATTCTTCCATTACATGTCACGCCCTGATGTCACGTGGCGTTACGGGATCTTTACGGGTTGTGTGTGAAAGCAGGCGCATATCCCGGGTAATCACTGGCAGTGTGAAAGTGCAAAATTTAGCGACCCGGGAACAATTGCCGGAACACTTTACCCCTGTTTTTGCCGGAATGGCAGTGTGAAAGGGGCTTTACACTTGTGTAGCGGAAGTGTCTGTTCCAGGCCACTTCATTGGAATTAGCATCACTAATTTAGCCACTAATCATGAAGGTGTTATGCTTTTCACTCTCGATGACCCTCTGAATCGTTCATCCAAAAATTCCTCCTCTGTTAAACGTGAGTTTCTTACTTTTGAACACAAAAGAAGATATTTTGAAGAATGAGGTTAACCAAACAGATGACCTTAGCCGTTGACTTCTATAGTATTATGAAATCACTGGCCACAGCTGTTTAGTTACCAACATTTATAAAATAGCATCTTTTGTGTTCAACACAAGAAATAAACTCATACAGGTTACACAAAATCAGTGACTGAAACGGTGACTTTTAATTAACGCTTCTGATGTGTTTTGACTGTGTGCCTTTGGGAAATGTATATTTATAAATTGACAACTCATAATTATGACTTCAGGTGCATTCAAGTCACTTTGGCTGGAGCAAGATTGTAGATACCTTTTTTCCAGCTTCCATGTTTTTTAACTAATTTTACAAAATAATGAATAAAAATGTGCATTGAGTGCCTTTTTTTCTCACTTTTTTCTGTGACGAGTGGGAAAGAAGTCAAGACTATCAATAATAGTAAAATACCACTTCCAACTAGTATTGATTGGGTTGTTGGGATGGGGAATATTGTTAATTTATGGAGAAAATATTATGGAGATATTTTTAATTGTGTTGACAGGAAGGAATTTAAAGTTGGTCATGTGGCGAATGATGAAGGTATGATAATTACAATTGATGAGGTCAAGTACGCAATTGAGAAACTGGATGAGAATAAAGCTTGTGGTCCAGATCGCATAACTTTAAATTGCAAGAAAGAGGGGTTCCCCCATACTTGATAAGAATATTATATTTTTGGTATATACATCAAACCTAACTTAAAAGTTCAATGGGGTAAGAACGTATCGGAACCGTTTTTTATGACGAATAGGGTTCGGCTAGGGGGGATATTGTCACCTTTTTAACCTGTACATGGATGTTCTTTCTGTGGAGTTGAATAATTGTAAGACTGGATGTTTAATAGGTGATAGTCTCATTAACCATTTGATGTATGCTGATGATCTGGTTATTATGTCTCCTTGTAGCGCAGGATTACAAAAGCTGCTTCGAATATGTTCAAGTTATGGTGTGCAGCATGATATAAAATTTAATGTGAAAAAGAGTGTGATTATGATTGTTGAAACCAAAGAGGACCTTAAGCAAAATTTTCCTTCTTTTTATATAGATGACCAAGTATTGAATGTGGTAAATAAAGTTAAATACTTGGGTCACATCATTAGAAATGATTGAAATGATGACGATGATGTGCAGCGCCAGTGCTGTAGGTTATATGGGCAAGCTAATATGCTGGCTTCTTTTTATACAGCTCACCTGTGGTGTAGGTATGCTAAAGCTAAAATGCAAAAACTCCAGGTGGCATTTAATGATGCGCTAAGAATTTTGCTTAAACATCCAAGGTGGACAAGTGCAAGCCAATTGTTTGTATCTAATAATGTACCTACTTTGCATGCTGTCTTAAGGAAGTGTATGTATAATTTCATATGTCGGTTGAATGATTAAAAAAATGGTATCATAATGGTCTTAAATGATGTTACATTAAGTGATACAAGGTATTTTTCCAGTTTGCGGAAGCATTGGAATGCAAGCTTGTATGTCTTTTAAATTCTGTGTGTGTATTTTCCTCTTCATTCTTTCTTCTTTTCATATGGACCATGAGTCTGAAATAAAGAGTAATAATAATCATGATAAGCTAAAACAGGTAAACACGTCAGTAAATGCTGGGTTTCTGAACTGCTTGACTCAAGTGGCGTGTTTTCTGTAAGTTTCAACTGTGTCTGATTTCACACAGGAAATTGAGGAGTACCTTGACATATGGCTTCCATGTGACTGTATATTCCCAGCACAATGCAGTGAACCAAACAGATTTAGATTGTTTCGATATTTCGGGGGGATAGTCGAGGACACATGGCATCCAGCTTTCTTTTGGTTTGATGTTTGAGCCCACTGTGCATGGTGAATTATGGGAGTGAATGCTTCAATCACACATCTCTAGGCAATGAGACTTGTGAAGTACAGCTGAAAACTGTGGTCAGTGTGATTGTTTGGATTCTAGTGATTGGATTTGAAGATATTGAATCCAGTTTGGAGAGATTATTTAGTCATGCAATTGGTCACGTAGATGCAGATGTCCATTCATCTTATGTTTGACTCTCTGTTGCAGTCCTTTCCTGACGTGGCGAGATGTACAGCACATAATAGTGAAGACATCTCGTGCTGGCCATCTCAGTGCTCCTGACTGGAAAACCAATGCCGCTGGTTATAACGGTAACAGGCTTTTTAATTTCTTTAAACTGCCCTGTCTCCTTTTAATCACCAGATGGGAAGTGATGCTTGTGAGAAACTTCATACCCAGGAATATTCAGATGTTGATTTTAATTTCATTATTAACATAATCTATTTCAGTATCACAAGAATCGAGTACTAGCCTAACAAAAAAAAAGCTTTAGCTTACTGCAGACAAATAAACAATTTATGATAAAATAAGAACAAAGAAACTAATTACATGTTACAGGACATAAAACCGCAACAGAACAAAGGCTTAAAAGAAATAGACTTATGTGAAAAAAGTTCATGTAGTAGAAATAACTACTTAAAATGTATGTTATCTTCACTTGTGTAAATTAAATAAAGATTTATTCCTATAAAAGTTACAAAAGTGATTCAGCTGAAAGCAGTGTGAGATTACTCATTAATGACACACGGCAGGTTTATTAGGCTGCTGTCACTTTAAGACAGAATGTACGACTCTAATATAGTGATATACATGCATTTTTTTCTCAACTGTTTAGGTTCTCTTAAGACATAAATGACTGTATTTATGAGGATGCTCTCAAAGATGGGCATTTTGAAACGTAAGTGTGTGTATTTGACCGTTCAAGCCCAGTAAGCTGCCAGAAAGATCTCCGTTCAGTACTTGTGTGCTGTCTGAGAGGCAGCTTTATGTACGTTTGGGTTTCAAGTGAGTGCACTCAGACCGTCTCTCAGGTGCTCACATATATCAGTTTTTTGCTGCTTCTTGTGCTCCGAGGGTTTAAAATCGCTTGTTTTTTTAAAACCGCATTTAAGTGACAAGCTTTCATGATGGCGCAGTGACATCACGTGTGCATAACACAGATAAAGACGATAGTCCACCCCCATTCCAGACTATGCTGAACAATTAATTTTACAACATCAATATACACCAGGGTTATTATGGTAAACTAAAACCATAAAAAAAACTGTCATGACTTGAAATGTGCTAAACATTTCCTTGAAATAAAATAGAAAAAAAAATCTATATGAATTTTGTTTTTATGTATTAGGCAAGTCATTGATTCTCATTTTCTTTTAGTTTAGCAATGTACTAAAATAACCAAAATTAAAACTATAATAATAAAATTGTAAAAGATAAATATAATCTAAAAAAAATAATAATAATAAAAAAAGCAAAACACAACAAAATTCCTAAAAATGGAGAGGGAAATTATGAAATTCAGTATAAAAATGGAATTACATTTGTTTCAATAATAATGAACCTATATGTGCTGTACTTCCCGGTCAGAGAACACCTGTCCATCAAAAGCTCACTATCCAATCAGAGTAGATCACTGTTAAGCCCGCCCCCCACGGGAGGGTTGTGTCAAAACACCAAACGAAAAACTGTGAAACGTAAGCGAAATCTGTGGCAATAAATTCAAAATCCATGATTAGCGAAAACAAATCTTTGAAAAACATTAACAAAGAATGAAGTATATTTGAAGAGCCTGTTAAATTTGTGCGACTGAGTAAATTTTTTTCGTTTTCATTGTTTTTCTTCTTCTTTTGCAATGGCATATTTTCGATAGTTTCTGAAAAAGTTACGTTCAGTTTTATAAAGTTTCGTTCATTATTATTGAAACAAATGTAATTCCATATATAAGAATAAAAACTAATATAGTCTGGATACTAAACTAGCCCTGATCTGCTTTATGATTGATGGTAATTTTGTAAATCTTCTTCCAGTCAGTCACCTGTATGGCTTTGGGCTGATGGACGCGGAGGCCATGGTGAAAGAGGCAGAGTGCTGGAAACAGGTTCCCCCACAACACATCTGTGTGGAGAATGCTGATAAACAAATCCGGTACATGCCATAGCTAACACCCCACAGTACGTCACATTTATTATGTCCTATGAGTCATAGTAAATGTATATCTGTTTCCCGTAGAACCATCCGTTCAGAGCATGTCGTTCGTTCGGTGTACAAGGCAACAGGCTGCACCGATAATGCAAACAATCATGTTATTTATCTGGAGCATGTGGTCGTGCGTATAACAATTACACACCCGCGGCGAGGGGACCTGTCAATCAACCTAACGTCACCATCAGGGACAAAGTCACAGCTGCTCGCCAACAGGTACAGTGCACTACGCACTAATCTTCAGTAAATGGCTACTTTGGTAGAATTACTGCATATTGTGGTTTGTTCTTTCTGCTGAATTTCAGTGGAAGAATTCCCAGATTTCCACTGAATTGGTCCAGTATTTTTTTAAGTGCATTGGTGTAGCATCTGTTTATTGTTACTGCAGGCTTTTTGATCACTCAATGGAGGGCTTTAAGAACTGGGAATTCATGACCACTCACTGCTGGGGAGAGAAAGCTGCTGGAGACTGGATACTAGAGATCTACGACTCTCCCTCCCAACTCAGGAGCCAGAAAGCACCAGGTACTTTCTCCAAGGAAAACACACTTCCTGTTCCTTCAGCCATTCCTTCACGTTTGATACACCACACGGTCTTACACAGAGGAGATTTGACAAATGCATATAAACTTAGGCTGTGTGGTTTATTCCGCTATTAAAAACTACCACAGTGCCAACCTTTACTGCGGTGATTGCATTGATTACAGTTGAACAGTCGAGGTAGTGTGACATGAAAAACGTTTGATGCATTTTTTGGGGTCAAAATTTTTAATCGTCCATTAACCGTAAGGCAGGCAGAATATCGAACTGGATTTGATGTCTAGTTCTCCTGTTGTCAGGTCAAATACAAAATATGTAGTTTTAATGACATAATATCTAGTAACAATGGAAAAAACATGTTGCTTTTATGACATATGCTGTTATTACAAGAAAATACATCATTTATTGAGCCATAATCTCATTATTTTTAAAGAACATTATTTTAATGACATGGCATCCCGATATTACGATAAAAAAACAAAAAAGAAACATCTAATTACTATGACAAAATTGAAAATTGAGAGGAAAAAAAGTAACAGTAGTTTTAAATAATATATTAACAGTAGTGTGTGTATGTCTGTGTGTGTATGTGTGTGTGTATATATATATATATATATATATATATATATATATATATATATATATATATATATATATATATATATATATATATATATATATATATATATATATATATATATATAATGAATTACTATAAAAAAATATATACTAATTGTAAATTATTTATGAGTCTATTAGC
Organism: Carassius auratus; assembly: GCF_003368295.1. Lineage (NCBI taxonomy): Eukaryota > Metazoa > Chordata > Actinopteri > Cypriniformes > Cyprinidae > Carassius > Carassius auratus. The sequence goes on from NW_020523638.1 coordinate 856,820, forward strand.
AGTCTTATCTCATTTTCTCAAGTCTTTGTTTAGTTTAAGTACTGATATTGACATACTTGTAAATAACCTCTTCCAATTGGGAAGGCAGAGAAGTATTAGCTCTATAAATGAGGGTTTGATTTCATTGCACACCGACGGACTTGTTATTCACTCCAGGCAAGCTGAAAGAGTGGTCTCTGGTACTTTATGGCACCTCTGTGCATCCGTACTCGATCCGCAGTGACAAGCCTCGCTCTCTGGCGGAGCCGCAGCCTGATGACGAGTACACTGAGGAGTATGTGGGTAAGTAATTATACTGTGGATCTGACTGTGTATCTGTGGAGTCTGCTCATCTTCTGTTTCCTCACGTAAGGCTCGTGTCACCCTGAGTGTGAGAACGGCTGTGAGGGTCCAGGGCCCCAGCAGTGCATCACTTGCCTCCACTACTTCCTCAAGTTCAAGAACAACACCAGGTACACAGCTTTCCACAACATCACCACACACTCTTTTAAATGCTTTTTTAAAAATGTTGGTATTTGGTTCAATAACGTAATGCCCACTTTTTTTTTTTCTGGATTCATTAAAAGTTATCTCGGGGTAGAACAAGTGAACAGACCTTTGCATGAAACAAAAATATCTCATGAAATGATATCACTTATCCATGCAGACCCTCATGACTGTAGGTCTCTTAAAATATCAGATCATTTCATATTTTTATCACATGGTTGGTTCAGGTTGAACTAGAATTAATTAACTTATTTGTGAAAATGCAATTTGTAAAGAAAAAATTATAATAATTTAGAAACCTATATTTAATCATTGTTTATTCATGTAATAAGATATTTTTAGTCATTCAATTTGAACTTTTTATATGAAAATCATTTGTTTTCAAAAACATACACTAATGTTCAAAAGTTTAGAGGCAGTAAAATTTTTACATTACAATAATTATTTTATTTAGCAAAGATCATCATCATAAGTGATAGTTATAATGTTTATACAATTTAAAATGTTGCAAAAGATTTCCATTTCAAAGAAATGCTGTTCTTTTGATTGGTGATTTTTGAGTTGGATTACTGTTTCTACAAAAAAAAAAAAAAAACATGTTCAACGTTGATGATGATAAGAAATCAAATCATCATATCAGAATGATTTCTGAAAGATCATGTGACACTGAAGACTGGAGTAATGATCCTGAAAATACAGATTTCCATCACAGGAATAAATTATATTTTAATATATATTCAAATAGAAAACAGTTATTTTAAATTGTAACAATATTTCACAATATTACTGTTTTTATCATTTTTTGATAAAACATTTTTTTGTTGTTGTTTTGGATCAAATAAAAGCGAAAAGAGAATCTTGCCGACCCCCAAACATTTTTGAACTGTAGTGTATGAAAGCAGCATGAATGCATGAGGACATTTCTAAGAACTGGGCGCATTTGTCATTGACCCACTTAAAGTTTCTGTGAAACTCAAATCAGTATTAAATGTCCATGTTTTCATTTGTTTGGTATGTAGCCTTATAATGAACCGGCTGTACATCCAGTCAGTCATTGCAAAATAAACTCCCTAGCTACAGGGCGATACAACACCCCAACATGAAGCATGTGCATTGCGTAACATAATAAGAGCTACTAAAGAATTGAGAAAGTTTTTAATACATTTCCATAATGTTGTGTATGTATTACTGAAAGTACGTTTTTTATTAGTGAAAATAATATTACTTGGGAGTCAAAAGATTAATTAACTCCAAAGCACATGCTGACAACAGCTGTGTGTCTGTGTGCCCCTGCTAACGTCTCACATCTATCCAGACACACTCTGTGTGTGTGTGTGTGTGTGTGTGTGTGTGCACCCACGTGTCATGATTACATTTATAGAGTTTGTGTTCTCCGGCATATCCCAGGTCACACAAGCCACGCTCACATCTGGAGCTGATGGCTTTCTCAGAGCCTGACTTTTGCCTTTGTTTCCTGGTGAAAGTCTTTCCTCACGGCTGCCAGATGTTGATTCTTCTGGTCTCATGTGGCTCTTCCTGTCTGTGTCTGTCTCTCTCCGTTTCTCTTTCCACCTCCCGTCTGTGTGTCTCTCAGGATGTGTGTATCCGAGTGTCCGACTGGGTTTTTCCAGGACGATAAGAAGCGCTGTAAGAAGTGCTCTCCGCTGTGCGAGACCTGCATGGGCAGCCGCGGTGATCAGTGTTCGACCTGCCGCTCGGGTCTGTATCTCGTGGAGGGAGGAAACAACTGCGTCAGCTCCTGTCCTGACGGCTTCTACCTGGACCTGGGCAAGTCACACTTCATCTCACTCCAAAAAAAACCCCACGTTGTGATTGGCTGTTGAATTTGAGACTTCATGTGGCTGTTCTCTCACAGACTCCACCATGTGCCGGAAATGCAGAGAGAACTGCGAGAAATGCACGTCTGCGAACATCTGCACAGAGTGCCAGACCGGTCTCAGGTAATACACTGCAAATACAGTATTGCACCTCCTACATGGTATTTTTAGAGCCATTATATGAAATATAGTCAGAATCTTGGCCTAAAACTTTCCTACGATCTACATCGAGAGGTGTCAGAATGAAGCCACGCTGAATTATCACTGGAAACATCCTGTTACACACCTCTTAGCTCTTGAGTTTAGATGCATGTTGAAATACTGTCTCTAGTGAGCGGGTTTGCTCGGGCTTTTCCTACTCCTCTCTGACGTTAGATAAAGAGGGAGAGAGAGAGAGTGGTGGAAAAACGGAGAGAGAAACGAAAAACAGGTCATGGCACAAAATCTGGCGTAATGCGCAGCAGCTGTTCTGTGAATGGTTTTGAAATATTCTCTGAATATACGTAAAGGTTTTTTCACCCACTCATCTGGACTTTAATCCGTCGTTGTTGATCTTTTTAGACTTGTTTAGACTACAGAAGGTATGAAGAAGGATGGCAGGGCTAGAGTGCAGATGAGATGAATTTTTCTGCCCGCAGTTTCTCTCGGTTTAAGGTTGCAGTTACAGTCTTTGTAATTATTCATTTGACTTGTCATTCATTGCTGTTTTCGGGGGAACTTTATTAGTTTACTGTATGAGTTTAGAAGGTGGGTCTTACCTCTGAGAGAAAAAAAAACCCTAACACAATGTTATAAAATTGTGATTAAAAAACAGCAGATCTACAATGCTGCACACCAACCATTCTGAGAGATATATATACTCACATTATTTTATTAAATATTTATTTTGCATCATTGAAACTGGCAATGAATATATTCATTTACACACATGGAATTCCATAATAAGGTTTTTTTTTATTTTTTATTATTGATTCAATAAAATTAAACGTTTATAATAAATTTGCACACATTCTATTAGCGATTACATTTTTTATTTTTTATTATTATTTGAATCACAAATAGCAGTTTCTACACAATAAAATATTTTAGAGCTTGATATAACAAGACAAATACTTTACATTAATACTTTAAATACATTAATATTTAAATGTTTAAGTATGTTAAGTATTTAATATTTTATTGCTTTTGTCTTATTAAAAAATGAAGTCATCTTATGGCCCTCTGGGAAGTTTTGCTGTGGGTCCCGGGCCCTCGTGTGAGAGGCAACAGCTAAATGTTTAGTTTTTACCTGCTCCTGCTGTCATCATTTTTATTATTTTGCACAACAATGATAATATTATTTTTCATGAGTTTTTACTTCATTAATTTACTATCCTTTTTTTTCCCTTAAATGCTTTTGAGGCTCATCTCACAGTTTTAAAACAGTGATGTGAAACAAGAGTGTGTAAGAAAGTGTGTTGTGGCTCAGTCTGAACCCCTTTGAATAATTCCTCTTTCTTGGCTTCTGTCTGTCTTTTTTCAGTCTACAGGGGAATAAGTGTCAGCTGAGCTGTGAACCTGGCACCTATTATAATGGACACAGACGAGCATGTGAAAAGTGCCACTTGACTTGTGCCACCTGTGCAGGTAAGCACTTTACTATAGTACTTTATTTTCCATTTAGGTTTGCAGTAGGCTTTGATCATGATCTTTGGCTTAAAATCAATTTATAAAATATAACTCCCAGTTGTTGTTTTTTTGATTGGCTACTCTGTCCTTTTTTTTTTTCTTCTAAAAATGTCAAGAGAATATAACCATCCCATGCATAAAAAAAGATGCAGTGTATGATGTCATTTTGAAGTTCTAGACTTAACAAGTACCTTCTGAGACTATTGCATCAAAGCTGTTCTCTCAGTGTCCAGAAATTGCAACAAATTACTAAGGCTTTGCAGAACAACCAGTGCTTACAGTTGAGGTCAAAAATTTACATACACCTTGCAGAATCTGCAAAATGTTAAGTATTTTACCAAAATACAAGGGATACAAAATGCATATAATTTTTTTTTTATATTGAACTGAATAAGATTCAGATTAAATAGATTAAGTTTCAAATAAAAGGTGCATTTAAATAGTCCACAAAAGAAAATAATAGTGCAAGGTGTATGTAATCTTTTGACCTCAACTGTAGCTGCTGAATATAGTTTATGCAGCACAATTACTGTTGCTAGCTCAGAATCTGCCCTAGATTTTAACAACAGTTGATGTATGCACACGTGTACCCTTGTTATGATCACATGTTCAAACTATCTTTATTGCAACGACACACTTCTAATTCTCAAACAATTACTCGTCACCAAAAGCTTTTCTTGTTCAAGTCATTAGGGTGAATTAAAGTTCTTCTTGGATGTGTAATAGCTTGATAATTAAAGAAAACTTTATTTAAAACTTTATCCTATAATCACAACTTAGTATGTCATAATTTAGATTGATGTCAATTTTTGTCATAATTTCAACTTTATCTCATAATTATGACTTGTCAGTTTTTGTCATAACTTTGACTTTTCTATTTTAACTTCATCATAATTCTGACTTAGTATGACCGTTTTGACTTATGCTAGTGTTATGTCATCATTTTGATGTGATGTCATTTTCAACTTTATCTCATAATTTTAAATGAGTATCTCATACTGATTATGTTTGTATATGGCAGAAATGGGCTTCCATACATTTGTCAACAGCTCAGAGAATCAGTTATTTTTGGTATCAGCTCCCATTTGTAATGATATGTGCCTTTTTAAGATTAGTTTCCCTAAAAGCGATAAGTTATTTGTGTTTTTGTAACTCATTCGCTATTGCCAGTGGCTTCCAAGCATTCTCAGAGGAAGCCCTTTCAGGAAAAACTTCTCTAAGTGTGAACATTCCAAAGTGCATTTCAAATTATTTGCAGTCTGGCTTTTTGGGAACATGATGGTATTCCCTGTGCACAGGAACTGGCATGGAAGCGTGTAATGAGTGCGCTCCGGGCTATTACTTTGAGGACTGGCGCTGCGTCTCCAGCTGCAGTGTGGGATATTACTTGGCAGAACAAACGACAGACAACGGAGATGTCCAGAAGTTTTGTCAGAAGTCAGTATCTCACTGCTTAGCATGACATCTGAGCGAGTGTTTATGTTTAAAGCAGTAATGACGGTCAGGTCTGTGATCTGCCTGCAGGTGTGACCCCACCTGCTACGCCTGCGCCGGGCCGGGGGACAGGAACTGCAGCACCTGCGCAAGCGGCTACAACCTGGAAAACGGCGTGTGTGTCGTCAGCACCATCTGCAAAGATGGTGAGTACTGTTGATGCAGCCATGCTAGCTTTTGGTTTGCTCCTTATTGCAGTGTTTTCTTTTCTTTCCAGATTCTGATCTGATTCCTTTGTGCTACTAAATATAGTAGTTTTTGCATGGGGTTGAATCATGGTCTGTTTATTTATTTTTTCTGATATTGCTTTCTTGGAAAAATGTGTCCAGGTCACATTTCACCCCAAAATAAAAATAAAACTATATTTCACAAATACGTTTTTGTTTCTTTTAAAAATTTCTACAAGCAAGTACATTAACCTCCAATTCTTAATACTTTTTGTTGTTTTATTTGATTAGTTTACTAAGATTGGAATCAGTAATTTTTTTTTTTTTTAAGGAAGTCTCTTATGCTTATCAAGGATGCATTTATTTGAACCGAAAAACAGTAATATTATGAAATATTATTACAATTTAAAAGAACTAAAATTCACATTTACCATTTATATTAATTTTTTACTCCCATGGCGGAAACAAACCTTTGAAAACAGTTGTTCCACCTAATATTTTTTTGAAAATCATGATAATTTTCTCAGGATTTTTGAATGAATTGAAAGTTCGAAAGCATTTATATTGAAATATTTGAAACATGTTTACAATATTCCAAAATATATTTTATATCATGTTTGATCAATTTAATGCATCCATGGGAAATAAAAGCATTAATTTCTTGCAATAATTCCCCTGAATTTTTGAACGGTAACATAATTTTCATGATTCTCAGTAGTGATTCTCATTATATCTTGATTATTGTAATATATTTTTTTTATTACATTTTTATAAAGGAACTAAAAAGAATACCATTGTGATGTGTAAATTCATTGCAAAATAAAAAAGGAAAAAATCTAGAAAATATGATAAAAAATATTATTGTTTTTTAAACTTTCCTCTGATTTTGTGGTGAGATGTGCCCAAATATTTCATATATATAAAATTTTTACGGTGGAGCATATTGTCTTCTATTTCTAGCAAATGAAAACAAAGTTACACTGTCGACCTGTGACACAGTAAAAATTATTTGATGATTGCAGAATCACTTTCTAAATGTTTGTTCTCCTTTTCTTCCTGATGATCTTTCCTTCAAATCTTTTCATCCTGGATTCCAATCACACCTGGATATCCTCCTCTGTCGAACAATCAACTGGATTATAAAAAAATACAAATAACAACCAACGTTTGCCCATCGTCTCTCACTGTGACCTGATCTGCATCATTTCCTGTCCGCCGCCCATCTGTGTGCTGTCTCTCTGCTCTTTCCTCTTCCTGCTCTCTGGAAAGCAAATGAAGAATCATGGGCGGAGGGAAGCTTCTGTGTGCTAGTGAAAAAGAACAATCTGTGCCAGAGGAAGGTTCTGCAGCAGCTCTGCTGTAGAACATGTTCTCAAAAGGGCTGAAGGAACTTTTCCAGCCACACTTGCCGTTCTGCTAATTTATATTCCAGTCAGGAACCTCAAATATGGGACTACATCGTGAGGTTTCCCGATGCCAGAACTACAACAAACCTACCTTTTATCTCTGTGTGTCTGAGTGTGTGTGTGTGTGTGTGTGTGAGTGTGTGGACAGAAACTGTCAGGGTGGTGCGACTGGGATCAGTAATAAACAGCAAATCATACATGTCAGTATTTTGTGACCAAAGCATGGATGCCAAATTTTTGTACCTTTTTCTCCGTTTTGGGTCTGAGAGAAGAATTTGGAGCGACATGCTAAGCGTTGAAGCGGCGGTTCTCTATTTTTCCGCAGTTTCACACATGATGAAAACAATGATCAAAGCCAGTTTGTGCATATTCTGAAATAAAGCGCACTCAGAGAACCTCTACGATTTGCAGCAAAGACCTCCGTGAGCAAAAGGGACGGACGCATAAACCATAGCACAGGTTCATCCACTGACCTTCATGACTGCAGTCAAATCAATAGCTGACTCTGGAGGTACAAGGTACAAGAAGTACTTCCTGAAGCGATAAGTGTTGTACTAACACTAACGACCTGCCGTTTAGCCTCGCAATGAGTTGAATGTCGTCAGGTGGTCTCACTTCACCTCAGGCTCATATCTCATACTTGTTTTGCGTGCGTGCATGTGTGTGTTTGTTTCAATCAGCGTTGAACCTAAACGTAAGTTAGTGGGCCCTGAAGAATCATTGACTGGGCTGGAGTACAGGTTTTATTCGTGGTAGCTGAACGTATAATTTGATACAATCAGGCCTTTGTGATATATTTGTTAAATAAATCCTTAAACATGCATGATGATTTGTGTGAAATAAGGAACTTTAAAGTGTGTGTCCGGGTAGATCAGGGTCAACAGCCCGCTCAACATCTGTTTTTACTTGATTTGGCCACCTCAAATGAAAAAACGAAAAAAATAAAATACTCTAGGGGAGTATGTAACGTTTTACTGAAGGTCAGAAACGAGGTGAAACGTTTAATTCTACTAATAGTACTACACACCACAAAATAGACTTCTGCATTCATTAAGGACATGTTTGACCAATCCACTTTTGTGCAGTGTTAAGGGGATTTCTATGTCTTTTATTTATGAATGATGTGGTTTAAGATGACGTAGCCTTTTATTTATGAAAAAGATTTCTAAATGGTCATCGTTCAAACGAGTTGGGTTTTGTGGATGGGATTGTCCAACCACTTCATGCTACTTGTGTGTTCACGACACACACACACAGACGTTGTAGTATGATTGTACTCTATTCAAGGTTACATAACTAATGTTATATAGGATTAACGAGAATCAGTCTATGTTCAGATGTGTTACATTTACTCTGTTCTGGCAACGTTGTTTCTTAATGTATATATGTATTTTTATCACTATTAATCTTAAATATATTTTGCACCCAGGTTCAACTGAAATAAGGGGGAAATGGATTCTAGAAGTTTTCTAAAATTATTTTATATTTCTTTTTTTAGCCAACCGCCATGAACCGTTAGTCTAGATGATGAAGATGTGTTGTAGTCCGGGCCAAGAAAACTATTTTATCATGTAGAGAAGACTGGACGAAACGAATGGTTTACTGATCTTTTTATTAATTAACTTTAAAATAAAAGAGAAGTGAGAAGCAGCGCTCACATTTTCATCATAATCATCTATGCTTGTTTATTTTGCCTTTTAAGAAATATTGTTCAGAGTTAAATTCTTGCGGTGAACTGATGTGAGAATGATTCAACCTCTCCTTGTTTTCTTAACAAAAGGCCCTTTTTGTTTCGAAGAGAATTCGGCATTTGAGCGAGAGAAAATCAACTCAAATGTGTAGAGGTCACACTGACTTTTAAAGAGACAATATCTGCGCAGCCCCTTGTTCTGACCTGTGGCTGTTTCCTTTAGTACGAACATTTCTAAAATAGTTGCAGCTCCTACACAACCAATGATGAATAACACGATAAAGCCATTATTACTGACACATGCTGTTTTACATGTTACTGTCCTGTGTCAAATATCAAAGTGATTCTTAAGCATTTTAGCAGTTGAGAAAACTCCTTTAACTGACTCTGGATCAGGACCAGTGTTTCTTGACGTCTAGTGATTGACGTCTCCGTTACGGTCACGTAGGGTCATGCGGGTTTGCTTCGGGACTGTCAGAATTGAGTGAATGGAGTGTATCAGAGCGTAAGCCTGAGGTCATCTGAAGGGTCAGTCGGCCATAGACGTCCAGCTCACTCTAAAGGAAATCTCACAAATGCATTGATAGACTGGGGTTAAAGGTTAGCTGGATGTATTTAGCTCTTCCCACATTCCCATAGCATCACTTTGGGATACTTTTGATCAATTTGGTCCTACTCAGAGAGTGAAAAATGTATTTTATATATATATATCAGGCTTGGTTAAAGTGAATGTTTCAGTCGGTTTCAGTTTTTTTGCATCTTACAAAATCACTTTTTTTTAAATTCAGCTTTCAGTTCTTTTTTTCTAAGGCCTGCTGATTGAATGAGGGCATTCTTCATGAGCTTTCTTGCTTCTTTTGAGAGTGATTCATGAATCCTGCATGGTCATGGCCTTTGAATTGTCCACAATCATAAACGTCAGCTGGTCAGTTCTTCAACCAGAAGCCTTTTATTATTAATGCTAAAGCTGAACAGGTAAGCACCTTGATTTCCATCTCCTTTGTATGTGTGTTGTGTGTTCTTTCATGTATTTGCTTAATCTACTTGTCTGTTTGCTTGTTTGTTTTCTTGTTTCGTTTGCTTGTTTGTATGTATATTATGTTTGTTTGTTTGCATGTATTTGTTTAATCTGCTTTTTGATGGTTTGCTTGTTTTGTTTGCTTTCTTTTTTGTATGGTTGTTTTGTTTGCTTTTTTGCATGCATTTGTTTAATCTGCTTGTTTCGTTTGCTTGTTTCATCTGCTGTTTGTATATTTTGTTTCGTTTGCTTGTTTTGTTAGCTTGTTTGATTTTCTTTTGTGTATTTTGTAATTTCCTTGTTTCTTAGCTTGTTGCATTTGCTTGCTTGGATGTGTTTTTGTTTGCTTGCATGCTGAATGTTTACTTGTTTTGTTTGTTTATTTATATTTATTTTAATATATTTGTTTACCAGCTTGTTTGTTTTACTTAATTGTTTGTATTTTCCTACTTTTTTCTAACTGCCTTCAGGGAAATTTGAGTTATTTCTGATGCTACATGCATAAATATACTAGTATAATAAACGATACCTACACTAGATGAAGTGGGATATTCTAGTTATGGATATTTATGTAGCTTGTGTTATCTGTATTTTTTTTCGTCAGGGGAGTATTTAAGCAAAGCTGAAAAATGTGCACAGTGTTCCTCAACCTGCTCGAAGTGCACTGGACCCAAGAGTAAAGACTGTATCAGCTGCCCTTACACCAGGTGAAGTGTGAACAAATCACTTGTTTCTCACAGCACCACAGTCAAAGTTACAGTGAGACCAGATGTGCACTGTGTGGGGAGAGATTTCAGTTTTTGTTCTTTGGCAGGCTTTTTGATAATGGGACATGCGTGATCCATTGTGATCTTGGGAAGTATGAAAGGGATGGACAGTGTCATCCTTGCCACCACACGTGCCTCGAATGTACCGATTCGGCACCTGACAAATGTACTCGCTGTAGCAAAGGTAACCTCATCATCATCATCATGACTGTCTCACATAAGAGAAAAATACAAAATCTTAATGTAATTCTTTCTCTGTTTCTGATTTCACACAGATAGGTTCGGAGTGGAGCGGTACCTCTTTGAAGGAGAGTGTCGTGAAAGCTGTCCAAAGGGCTATTCCCATTCCTCGAAGGGAACATGTGACCCCTGCCCTCCAAACTGCACTGTGTGTACTTCTACAGGCCACTGTCTCTACTGCACCCCGTCCTACTACCCCAAAGACGGGACGTGTGCCAAACTGGAGTGTGGAGTGGGTCAGTTGCATCATAACTGTTCTAGAATGTTTTTCCATGTTTCTTTTTTATGATGTTAAGACTCTTTTTGGAATGTGAGTGAGGTTTATTTGAGAATTCTTCTGAAATCAAATTAGTGGTTGAGCTGTAGGCCCAGTGTTAAAATCACATCCTCATTGCCAAAATACTAATTTGCCAGTATTTTTCACCATAATGTTTCCAATGGATGAATCTCAGAAAACCTGCCAAGAAATAACTATACAATATTTGTGATATATATGATGTATAATGTGTTTATACAGAGTGATGGCATTTGCCGTGCTGCTTTTTTGCATCAACAAACAATAAAAAAGGATAAAATAATGTTAAAACTGTAATATTGCGAAATATCATAAATTAAAAGATTTAAAATGTAAAACAAATGCAATTTAATTAAAATGTATAATTTAAACAAATGTTTTCTAATTGAATAAATGTGAAAATTTTATTTATTCCTGTGACGCAAAGCTGAATTCTCAGCATCATTACTCCAGTCTTATTATCAATGTTGTAAACCGTTGTGCTGATTAATATTAATGTGGAATTTGTGACAAGATTTCTTGAGGATTCTTTAAAGAATAGAAATTTTATAGGAACAACTTTTTTTTTTTTTTTTTTATAATCTCCACAGACATTTTTTTTTTACTGTCATCACTATCATCATTTTTATTTAATGAATCCATGCTGAATAAAAGTAATTTGTAATTCAAACATACTTTTGAACAGTACTAGCACAGTAGTAGTAACAGTAAAACACATTAAATGTATATTGTGATAAAGTAAAAAACTTCTGAGAATATATTAAGTCATCATAATAAATACAGGAAGTGCAAAGGGGGTAATGTACTTAAAGGTGCTGTAGGGAACTTTTGTATAAAAAATATTTTTTACATATTTATTAAACCTGTCATTATGTCCTGACAGTAGAATATGAGACAGATAATCTGTGAAAAAATCAAGCTCCTCTGGCTCCTCCTAGTGGTCCAATTGCCATTTGCAGAAACTCCACCGCTCCCGGTAAAAAACAACCAATCAGAGCTGCGGTCCGTAACTTTGAGTTCAAAATGTAGAAAAATGTATATAATAAGCAAGTACACCATGAATCCATTTTCCAAACCGTGTTTTTGGCTTGTCCTGAATCACTAGGGTACATCTATAATAAGTGTTTATATTCGGACCATTTTAGATTGCTTCGGGGATACCGCGGCGGAGTAACCCAGTACCTTTGTGATTCTTCATAGACATAAACAGAGAGAAGTATTTCCGGCTACGATGTTCTTCCGCAAGACGCAAGCAGTTCTGTTTATCAACCGCTAGAGCGTCAAAAGTTCCCTACCGCAGCTTTAATGCGCCTTAAAGTAGAAGAAAATGTACTTTTTAATCTTTTGATCTTGCAGTGCAGTTTGGCAAAGACATGTTTTCATGAGATTGCTCCGCACTAGACAGACGTTCTCCTCTCTCGTTCTGTGTGCGGTGCTAGAACGCTTCAGCCTTCATGTATATCTGTAAATCTAACTCTATGGATGTTGTTTGGCTTCTCACGACACCCACTGCTGTTTATCTAATCTTCTTCACAAATTGTTATCACAGTCAAAGATGAGCTGAGCATGAAGGAAGAGCTTGTCTGCAGAAGTCAGACTGAAGTAGCAGCAGAAATGAGACAGTGGGGGAACAGAAATTCTTATCATTAGTGGCAGACATGTATAAACGGATCCTGTGCTCTGGCCTCCAGGGCTCCGTCTGTTAGACTCATGCACACTCTTATTATACATGCTAATGCAGTCATTATCTAGTTTTTATGCACATCTGTATCATGCATTTTCTTTTTCCATGTTGGCGACAGTATTAAAGTACTGACTCCTGGTGCGATGCTTGTTCTTCTGTAGGTGAACAAGTCGACCTTGATCATGAAGACTGTGTTCCCTGTGAGGAGGGCTGTCAGCATTGCCTCTCTGGTCAGTATATCATTATTTGGATCCATGTGAACACAACAAGCATTGCTCTTAAAGAAATTAAATGCATCATGTCTTAAGCAAAAACCATCCTTTGCGTAAAGTCTTGAAAACGTCCAGTTTAATAGTCTGTTTATCATTAGCAGGGGCTAAATTTGTAATTAAACCCAGAAATAAAGTTTTAGCATTTAGAAAATGTTCCGTGTTCGTGTTATTAATGCTATAAAGCCTACTCTGTCACTCTATAACACTATATTTTGATACACAGATGTCTAAAGCTTATCAACATGATCAAAACTTTGCTGAAAACCTGTTGTACACAATCCACTACATGCCTTCTGTTTTCTGACTGATAGGTTATATATTTTAAGCAAGTAAACGGCATTTTAGTGTAATTTTAAAAACATCCCCCTTTCAGGTTGTGGTTCATGGTGTTTTGTTTTTTTGTTTGTTTTTGTTTGTGGTAAAATCCTTATTTTAAATTGTCAGTAATATTAAAAGACTAACACTTACTGGACTTGAGTTACTTGATTGGTTTACTTGATTATATATATATTTTTAAATCATGTTCAAATTTATCAGATATAATGCATCAGGGTCTTTTATTTTATGAATGTTTTTACTTTAACAATTAAGTGTTTTTCCTCCTTGAGTGTGAACTTCATGTTCTGTCTATATAATACTATATGAGCCATAAAAGCCTGATCAAATATGATACTGAAAAAAAATCTTATTTAATATGTCAAGATTTACATGCGTATTTCTTACTTTTCTTTTTATATACTTTTTGCTCAGATTATTAGGTTTATTGTTTATTACAAAATTCTAAATTACAAAATGGAAGCATTTTTGTGATCTGGACCCGTTTCTGCTCTAGATGCACCAATGATTTCTATATGCGTCGTGTGCAGGCTACTAGTGAACAAATGATAGGTTGTGTGTGTCTCACCTCAGCTTCCAGTATCTTGTTCATCTGTTGTTATTCTCATAATTAGAGCATGTCTGACTGTATCTCAAACTGTAGCAGGCTGCCTGCATAGGCTGCACTTAAAGACAGTATTATTTGACATCATGGCTCAAAATCATGTGCAAAATGCTGTCTAGATGAGTCAGTGTGTCAAGATTAAAGTTGTAAAGACACAGATGTGTCTCACATATCAGCCCGCAGCTTTCCAGCCCATTTAAATCAGATAAACCAATAAAGTTAACATCTTTCCTTCAACAAAAAGATTTGGAAAACACAAAATCATAATCTAATTTCTGTCTCTGCAGCAGCTCAGGCAGATAAACAATAAACGTTTTTTTTTCTCATGCAGGCGAAACACATAGTCAAACCAAAAAAAACTAAAAGTAGTTGATTTGTATAAATTCATAAGGCAATTAAGTACTAACACAGCAGTATTACATTATTGTTTTGCATTATGAGCTCCAGTAAACGTGTGAAATGCAGCAATGTCGTCCTCTGCTGGTCGACATAATATTGCAGGAAGAAAAAAGCATTTCCAGTCAAGTTTCTAAATCATTATTAATTTAAACGAGTGTGTTCTAGTAATCAGAAGAGTGTTTTAACAGTATGTCTTTTCTCTTAGAGAGTCCAGAGCATTGCATGGATTGTTTACCGGACTATTATCAGTAAGTGTGTCTCATGTTTTCTGACCTGCTGACTTCAGGAGTATTTATAATCCATGTGCTAATGGTGTAAAGAGTAAGAGATGGGGTATTTCCACAGGCTGAAATCGAGCTGTCACAAGCTCTGCCCTGAGAGGACGTTTGAGGACAGGTTTTTAATGAGGTGTGCTCGATGTGACGATTACTGCGAGTCCTGCGATGCCTCTGAATGTTACCTGTGTGAGGAAGGCTTCTTCCTGTCAGGTCAGATCATCTCACATATGCCAGTTTGTGTCAGCATTCAGGTCATCTCACTGAAGCCTGCACCTGCCCAAATATCCGTCTGTTTACTGTAATCATGTTGCTGCAGATGGAAAGTGTGTAGAAAGCTGTAAGGAGGGATTCTATGGTGACGTGAAGCAGGAGTGTGAGCCGTGTCACCGCACGTGTCGATCATGTGGCGGTCCGGACAATAACGACTGTGATTCCTGCGAAGATGACATGTTTCTAGACAAGGGTCAATGCATCAGCAAGAGCGAGATCAAGTGTCCCGACGGAAAGTTCCTAAACGGTACGAAACCTATTTACTATAACTTGTGTTATATTGAGTTTAAAGAAACTGGAAGTCTTTTAAATAAGCGTGATTCTGTATTTCTTGATTGTGTGTGTGTGTGTGTGTGTGTGTGTGCAGGTCAGGGTGAGTGTGAGCAGTGTGACTCCTCCTGCAGGACGTGTTCAGGGCCAGGGGAAGACCAGTGTGACTCCTGTCAGAAAGGTGAGTGAACTTCTGTAGTGCCTTCAGTCTATTTATTTCTCAGTGTGCATGTGCACTTATCTTTGTCATATGTTGCTGGGATCTACATGCGTGTTTGTATGTCTACGCAGACATGTTTCTCACCAACAGCCAGAGGTGTGTGTCCGATTGTCCACGTGAGACTCATGGGAACCGGACGAGTGGACGCTGTGAAGACTGTTCAGCAGGCTGTTTGGTGTGTCAGGACTCACATCACTGTGTGAAATGCAAAGGAAGCTTTGGTCCGCTCTACTTGCAGGACGGCAAATGTGTTGCTGAGTGTAAAAGGTGAAAAATGTTCTCTCAAAACACACAGAATGCTACGTGTTCACACGCTTGGTCTCATGCACACACAGGCTGCATCCCAAATGGTACTTGTCAAGACTTTTATTGACTAGCACTATAAAACCTGTGCAGTGTCTTGATCAAACTCAAAAATATGTACCCTTTCCACCAAGGTACCAACCTTTAGTTGAAGCTGGAACACAGCTGTACATTAACAAAGAGCTTCTAATGTCTGTGTCATCCTCACAGGGGTTACCCAGAGGCCGATGTTTGTCACAGTTGTGCCGTGGGATGTGCTTCCTGTGAGGGGGGAGCCGATATTTGTCAGAGCTGTGAGGAAGACTATGTGCGTTTCAAACACACCTGTATGCATCAGTGCCCTTCCAGGCACTTTGTTAAAGATGGAGTATGTGAGCTCTGTCCAAACGGTTGCGCCGAATGTGACCAAACGAGCAAATGCAGTGGTGAGGTCCTTAACCGTATTCATCACAGACTGACATTTTGTAATAATAACCACTAAACTGTATTATTTACTGTTGTCCCAGGCAAGTGATTTCAAATAAATGTCTTTTTTAAATATATATATGTATGTATGTTTGTATGTGTATATGTGTATGTGTGTGTATATATATATATATATATATATATATATATATATATATATATATATATATATATATATATATATATATACATACATACACACTGTATTTTCCGGACTATAAGTCACACTTTTTTTCGTAGTTTGGCTGGTCCTGCGACTTATAGTCAGGTGCGACTTATTTATCAAAATTAATTTGACATGAACCGAGAGAAATGAACTAAGAGACATGAACCAAGAGAAAACATTACTGTCTCCAGCCACGAGAGGGCACTCTGTGCTGCTCAGTTCTCCTGTAGTCTACACTGAAGACAGAGCGCCCTCTCGCGGCTGGAGACGGTAATGTTTTCTCTTGGTTCTAAATAAATGAGACTTATACTCCAGTGTGACTTATATATGTTTTTTCTTCGTCATGACGTATTTTTGGACTGATGCGACTTATACTCAGGTGCGACTTTTACTCGGAAAAATACGAGATAGAGATGAAGTTTTGAAACTGTCTTCTCTTTCTCCTGCTCTCTCAGCATGTGGAGAGTACTACTTCCTGCATGAGGATCAATGTCTGGGTGACTGTCCCAAGGGCTACTTCACAAACACTGAGCAGAAGCGCTGTATGCTGTGTCACAGTGACTGTGCAGAATGTAATGGACCTGATGACGATGACTGCACCTCCTGTGGGAATTATGGAGATGTTCGTCACAACGGAAAGTGTCTGATCCGATGCCCGCCAGAAACATACCTGGACGGAGCAGAGTGTCGAGGTACAATACATGTTCTCCCTCGTTTATGGGTGTATTGCCTCAGATTGGCAGGATAGTGTTGGACATATCACTGACGTCAAATATGTCAAATATGTTTCTAGAGTGTGATAAATCCTGCCTGACGTGCTCGGGTCCTCATCCATCCTCCTGCCTCACCTGCAGAGACAACATGAAGAAGGATGTGAACGGCCACTGCCAGTTCTTCAGTGACTGCTCTCTGCACACGTTCGCCGATACGGACGGCCAGTGCAAGTCCTGTCACAAGAGTTGTCTCCGCTGCTCGGGCGCCGGCAAAGAGCTGTGCCTCAGCTGCAACCCCAAACACTTCCTGTTCAGTAAGAGACCCCACCTGCCCACAAATTGTCATTTCTCTAAGAAACTGAGCTTTAATGACATTAAGTATAAAGAAAGATCTTTAATTTGTTACTCGGCTTGTAAACACAAACTCTTTCTGTTCAGTAAGAGCTGACTTGCCTACCAGATTTCATTTGGACAGAGTATAAGAGACACTATGAAAGTGAACATCATTAAAATGTCCTTGAGAACCTATGAATTATCACGTGATTTACTAAATAACAGAAATTAAGTGAACTGTAATGTGAAGTTTGAAAAAATATGCTTGACAAAGGCTGTCATCTTGCCAGCTGTCTGAAAAAAGCTGGACTGAATAATATTAATAATAATGGAAATGCATGCATGCATGAACTAATGTCTTGTACACATTTCTGTCGTTTGTCAGATCAGATGTGTGTGTCCACGTGTCCGGATGGTTACTATGTGGACGAGGACAAGCAGGAGTGTGTTCAGTGTCATGTGAACTGTGCGTCATGCCGTGGACATCACAGTAATGACTGTATATCCTGTAAACCAGGTCTGCTTCTGCTCGGACACAGCTGCTTCTCCACCTGCCCACCAAGGTAGCTGATTCACCGTATTAATTATTTGTATGTTTTTATTTATTTATTTATTTTATTTTATTATTTTATTTAATTTAGTTAGTAGTTTATAAATGTCGTTTTTATCATCCTTATAAATTTAGATAATTTAGATTTATTTGCACTTGTTGCTAAAGTAAGAATCGAGTTTGGTTGCAGTTAAAATAAAATCAAACACATTGCAACATGACTGTGGAAAGCCTGTGCGTCATTGAAGTATGTCGTTTTTGAAAATCGGATACATAATGAGAAAGATTCATGTCTTTTAACTCTTTCCCATCTAGGGTGCAGTCTTTTTTGTATTGCACTTGAGTAACATTTATTATAAAGAAATACAGCACAAAGCACTGACTTTTTTTTTTTATTTATGTGGCCAAATGCTAAATCACTACTGTTAATGTAATACTAATGGCTCTCTTTTGTTCTTTATTGTCTTTCGACTAAAATTCATGAAGCATTTCACCCACAAAAAGGTCTGAAAGTTTTAGATATTTTCCTCAGTGTTTATAATGTTGGATAATAACACGAAAGCAACAGTGTGGTCCAGGAGCTTTATTTCTGTTTCTTTTTTATACACTAAACTTTTATATTTCTGATTTATTCATAAGTATATATCCTTTTGTTGAATGAGTACTTTTATTCAGCAGGCAGGTTTTCAACTGATCAGAAGTAACAGCTATGTTACAAAAGATTTCTATTGCATCTGAATACTGTAATTTTGACCTTTCTATTCATTAGAGAATCCTGAAAAAAATGTAGCACAGTTTCTACAAAAATATTATGCAGTTCAACTTTTTAAGAACATAATCATTAGAAATGTTTCTTGAACAGCAAATCAATATATTAGAATAATATCTGAAGGATCATGTGACACTGAAGACTGGAGTAATGATGCTGAAAATTCAGCTTTGCATCATAATAATAAACATCACTTTATATTTAAATACAAGTAAGTGTTTTTTTAATTGTCTTACTATTTCACAAGACTACTGTTATGGTTTATTTTTGATCAGATGAATGTAGCCTTGGTAAACCATAAGATCGTTTTTTTTTTTTTTTTTAAATCAAAACCATTAACAATCTTAAAAGGTTCATTCTCCCACAATTACTCCTCCTCAGGAGGTGCATTAAAACCTGTCACTGAAGAAAGAAACTCAACATGGGTTTATAACAACGGGAAGATAAATAGCATTTCATTTTCAATTTCTCATCTATTTCTTTCATTATAGGATAGAGAACAGATGGCCACAAAAGGACGTTGTGGATCCTCTGAGGGGGTTTCCCAGTGTCATAAGACTGTCACATTAACATTATGACTGCTCACCAGAGCGAACTGAAACTAATCATCTACTATTTCATCTTGTTGGAATATTCTCAGTCTAAATGGCAACAAAATACATACATTTTGTGCAGCAAGATTACAGAGAGGTTTTTCTACTCCACCTTTTTATAACTGATGCTGCATAAGCAGGTTAAATTGGTAGAATATGCAGCATTTTTCTCATTTTTGTCCTTCAAAGAAATTATTACTACAATCAGTAGCTAATTGCTTACATTTGGGACAATTATCTTTTCAATCATGCATTAGCAGGAGAAGGAAGAAACCGTAGAGTGATACAAGAAACATGAAAGTTGCACAGATGTGTTGCAAATGCATAGTTTAGCAGGAATTATACAGAATCAGGTGTTTTAGAGTGTAATGATAATGCTAACTGACTTGCTTTTGATGCAACTAAATCGTGATTATTCAAAGACGATGTTTCCCAAAATGAGAAAGCATTGTAACACATGTCTGTATTTTCCCTGCAGTTACTTTGTGAACGCCACTAGCAGAGCATGTCAAGAGTGTGACCACACGTGTGAGGAATGCTCAGGAAGCAGCCGCTTCTGTCTCAGCTGTAGAGATGGATACTTCCTGATGAGAAAGTCCGGACAGTGTCTGCGTACATGCCCGTCAAACTACTTCCTTCACACCTTCGACGGAGACTGCCAGAGATGCCACCCCACCTGTAAAACATGCAAGGGTAAAACTTAAAGGAATACTCCACCCCAAAATGAATATTTTGTCAATCACTTTACCCCCATGTTTTTCCAAACCCATAAAAGCTTCGTTCATCTTCAGAAAACAATTTAAGATATTTTGGATGAAAACCTGGAGACTTGTGACTGTCCCATAGACTGCCAAGTAAAATACACTGTCAAGGTCCAGAAAAGTCCAGAAGAATACATGTAGAAAACATATCCTGCATTTGAACTCCTTAATCTTAAGACTGTTTTTAGGACAATCAGCATGCAGATGATATGATTTGTGTCTGTGTTGATCGGCAGGCTCTGGTGCGGTCTCCTGTACATCATGTTACGACGGTTTCGAAATGTATGGAGGAATCTGCTCGTCTTTGTGTCTAATTGGGGAATATCCCATCACTGTGGTAAATTACTTTTTAAAACAGTTTTATCAAATCAGTAATCTGTCACCGACAACTTCTAAACTTAATTTTCTCTCTTAACCCTTCATTATTTATGTTTATCTTTATATTTAATTATTCCTGACATATCTGACTCATTCAAACATACATTAAATGGTTAAATGTGTGAATACCCACCTTTTTAGATTACTGTAGAAAAATGTCTTATTTTAGACACCGTTCTTTCTAACACGCTGTGTGTTTTGCACAGAATAACTCATGTGCGAAATGTGACCCATCCTGTGAAGAATGTAAAGGCCCGGGACCCTACAGCTGCATCTCGTGCCCGGTTCTACAGCGCCTCACAGAGGATGGGAGGTGTCTTCACTGCTGTGGAGAAAAGAACACAGGCAAGGATTCCTCAAGATTCCACTCGGAATGCTGCCAGTGCCAGGCACTCAATGGTACAAACTTTGAATTAATTAATTCACTCTACACAGAATTATTATTTATTTTTTTACAATTACTATGAAACAATTTTCACTCAGAAATAGCTAATACATTTTGCAGACATGAAGAAATGGCAAGCAACAAATTTATTTTTAAAAAGCCTGAAAATTGAATTCTCTACTGAAAATGTACTACAGTAATCTTTGTTTCGTTTACATTTTCTCTAAAACAAGTTTTATTTTTAAGACAGTTTATGTTTAGTATTTAAAAAGTCTTTACAAATAATGATTTAAAAATGTATACATTTCAGTGCTATTTTCATATTATTAATGTACTATTACCATATTTATTCATATTTATTTCTATTTTTGTGGCTTTCATTTTTAATTTCAGTAATATTGTGTGCTTTCGCTATTTGAAATAGTTAACATTTTTATTTAACTTATCTTTATTTCAGTTTTAGATTTATTAATTTCGGTATTTCAGCTTATTTTTCGATATTTCTGATTATTTTATTTCAGTTAATTGCAGTTAAGTTTTTGTTTAATATTTATATTTTTATTTCCACCTTATTTCAATGAACAGTTTTAGTAATAAAAAAACCTCTGATATATTTAAACTGCTTTACAGATAAAATGATTTACAAATCAATTATTTATTTGAATATTTATATGCAGAAAGCTCAAACTTCTGCTTAACAGCCTGACTAAATGAAATCTTTTTGCATTTTTGTTTGATTTTAATTCTATTCTATTTTCTGTCATCATGACATCATGCTTAGCTTGAACCATCCATGTAAGATTCACATAGCACTGGATCATTAGACAGCACTCACTCAAAGAGGAAGATGCTACTAAATTACACTTTGAACATTTTTAAACACTAAGCCATTGCATTCAGGAAACCATTGACCTTTAACCTCTCTTTTCTCAGATGAATGCATTGTCGCACTGAGCTACAACCTCTTCAGTAACGATCATGTGACTTCGGTTCATCCTGGCCTTTTTGTTTTCACTGTCATATTTGTGCTGGTGAGCTTGTGGCTCGCCATTTTTCTCTTCCTGCATTTTCGGCAGAAGATCACCTCAAAACCCATCGTCAAATTGAACGGCTACACCAAAATCACAGATGACCCCTTCACCTCTGCGACCCTGAGGGACAGCATGCCGATGGATTATTGCGATAAAGAAAAGGGCCAAGAGGAAGATGAGGATGAGGATGAGGACATCGTTTACATGGGGATGGACGGGATAGTGTATCGAAAGTTTAAATACAGCCTGTTGGAGGGGGATGAGGAAGAGGAGGTGGTGGAGCTGGAATATGATGATATGTATACTTTCACATAAAACATTAAAAGCTTGTTTGTTTTTCTTTGATATGTGCATATAATTGTTATTTATTAACATTTTGACTTGCAGAAACCCACTAAGCTTCACCAATCAACAATTAAAGAAAGTTCATCCAAATATCATGCTTTTGTCGTCATTTATTCAGCATGGTGTTGTTCTAAACCCTTATGGCATTATTTCTTCTAACACAAAAGTAGATATTTGGCAGAATGTGCAAGCTGCTATTTTACACACCATGAAAGTGAATGGTGACCATACATTTTTAGTTATTTTGATTGTGTATTAAAAAAGTGGATTCAAATTGGCTCAAACGTTTGGAATATAGTACTTAAGTTATACGGACTACTATTTGTATGTTGTTGTATTTTGTGGTCTCCATCCACTTCTATTGAATGGAAGAGAGCAGCTTGGATGGTGCACATGAAAATATAATACTCCTTTGGTAAGTAACTAAATATTAAATATTATGTGATTGTTTCATCAATATTCATCAGCAAGTCATGCCTTTTGCTTTATATTTGTAGCTAAACAATATTTCATCCAAATATGAAAATTTGGAGAAAATGGAGCCTCTGCAGTGAATGGGTGCCGTCAGAATGAGTCCAAATGGTTGATTAAAAACACCACAATAATCCACAAGTGACCCACACCACTCCTGTCCATCAGTTAATGTCTTCTAAAGTGAAGAGCTGCATGATGTAAGAAATCCATCATTGATTTCAAAACATTATGAATCAATGAGAATCAATAGTTAAAAGTTAAAATAACTTTTTTTAAATACCTGATGGATTTGTTTCTTACAGATTTTAATTTCACATGGCATTAATTGAGGATGTTATTGTGATGTTTTTATCAGCTGTTTGATGCTTATTCTGATGACACCCATTCACTGCAGAGGATCCATTAGTGAGCAACTGATGGAATAAAAAAAATTATCCAAATTTGTTTTGATGAAATTACAAGCTAATCAATATCTTGGATGGCCTGAGGGGTGAGTAAATTTGCCATTTTCGGGCAAACAATTCCTTTAAGACCTGTCAATGATTTATACAGTGTATTGACAGGTTTTTTCAAATGTTAGCTTATTAACAGTCTGTTATGATAAACTGAACATTATGGCTCTTTGTAATTGGTTTATCTCAGTTAAGATTGATTCCTTGATTAAATTAACAGTGCTGAAAACATCAGATATATGTAGAAACTGATCTTAAGACACTACTACAGTCCCAAGCCAGATTAACATATTCAGTTAATGAATGTAGCCCTACAAACCATAAACTAATCCTTCAAACACAACTTTGTATCGTTTAAAAATGTTTTTATACTTTCATACTTTTATCATATTTTTTATAAATGTTTTTTGCACAGCTTGAGAGATTTATTTTGAAAACATCTTCTGTTGCTCCAAACTCTTGAAAGGTGGTTTATATGTGATGAAGGGTTAACTACAGACAAGTAACAGATTTCCATTAGAACAAACCAAGTCGTTTGATTGCATGGGAAACCCTCACTGAAATGTCAGCTGACCTACAGCACACAAAATGAAATAAGAGCCGGTTCACTCAGCCTTGAGGGTGTCTGTTTTCAGGACATTATCTGTACAGCAGCCTCTCATCCATACAAGCTGACCAAATATTTAGCTACACTGACTTTTCTTAAATTTAAGAGACTGGGACTTCACCAAAACCGCTTTTCCACTTTCCAGTCAGGTTTACTTAAATATTCATTTTACAAAACAATATATTTTGATTATAGTTTTTTTTTATATTGTGAATCAGTGTTTATTTTTATATCTTCAGGGTTAATTTTCACACAAAATAAAGTATTTTGAATAATGATATAGGGACCAAACGGTTTCAGGTTCCATTGACTTTCATTTTAATTTTTTAATGGGAACTGAAATGCTTTAAGTTACCAACATTCTTCCAAATCTTCTTTTTATGTTCCACAGAAGAAACTCGTACATTGATGAAAACCTCTCCCAATCACAAGCCAATGTTCAGTTGGGTGCTGTTTTTAATCATCATTTTATTTAATATTTTTAATCATTCTAATCAAATAAATGCGATTGTTAAAGTAAAGCTACTAAATGACCAATGCCTCACAAGATTATTTATAATGGACAGAGCGTTTATTTACACAGATTCTGAACTAGATATAATTTATTTCTGGTACATATTTCCCTTTTCGCTGATTTATGACATCATGAAAGCATTACAGAAGTTTTCACAAGCACACGCACACACACAAAACAGCAGTAAAATACCACTTAATGCATTTGTTTAATGCTTACAAGCAGGTTTCAACACTGGAGGAACTCTTGGTTGTGCACTGTATATTAATATGTTAGATTTCACTTCTTGAAGGCACTGCCCTAACCTATAAAGGAAACGTAACAGAAAAGGGGAGAAAAAAAAGCATGCACACAGTACCAAACATAAACAAAAGCACCGGTTCAACATATTAAGAGCCAGTCTAGATGAGTAAGTGTTTGAACATTTACAGACTGTGAAGATAACCGTATATTAAAAAACAGGTTTTAAAGAGTATCGCTTTTTTTTTATTACTAGTTACTTCAAGGAGCGGTCACATTTACCGCTCTTCAGCGAATTTTCGCGGGCGAAATCCAAATCCACGTGATCGGGAGTTCCGCGTGAGGTCGAACAATTTCCCGCAAACATTTTCCAACAGGATTCGAGGATTTGAGCAAAAGAAAGAAGCGAAAACTTGGGTTGAAACCGATTTCTGTGTGAGCTTCGTGAATCGTTACACTATTGTTAAGGAATCATTTTTTTTTTGCCCGTAAAATTCGGCTCATAACGTGATGGCACCGGAAGAGGACAGCAGCACGCGCTTCAAGAACCAATTCAACAGGAACACAACATGGAGAAACAGGTAAATAATTTGTAAATCGACGATCTGACCTGACTCTTGATTGTCTTCTCAAATGTAAAACACTACTAAATTATAGAACAAGAGTAAAATACATGTTGTTTTAGGTTAAAGTTTAGTAAACCATATGTACGTTACATACAAGCAAGTCTTTGCTATACAGATCTCCTATACAGACTTAAATATTTAAAAGGCCATTTAGATTAATTCATTTTGTCTTCAGTCACTGTTTGTTCTCCGTCTGCCCAGTTTCTAGGCTTTAACTCTCTTTATCTCAACCTTGGACTTCCAGCAATGGGCACGGTTCTCTGAGAACCATAAATAGCATTCGTTTCATCTCAAAGAGGAGGAACACAAACTGACAATTGTTAAAATGTTTTATTCAAGTAAAGAGAGTCCTCCTCAAACAAAAAAATAAATAAAAGAGAATGTGGCGAAAGAAGTATCCATCTAAAAGAGGAATTTCACCAGGAAGAAGAGATTTTGAGGCTCCCTGACTTCCACATAGTATCTATCATCTGTGGTAATCGTGGAGGTCTGGGAAGAGCTCTGGGAAGTTTAACCTGTGCAGTGATCATTCACCAGTAAGCAACCTGATTCCTCCTTTTTGCGATAAATACAGAAGCAAAAGAGCTATTTGATGATACCATATGAACATAAATGCACATAGTGCCTGCACTTGAGCAAAGCACAACATAGGGACAGAAATATTTTGTATATTAAAAAAACAATAAACTGCATATCTAATAAACAGGCTTTTAAATAGAGGCGATGGTGAAAGTGAATGTTACAGTCGATGACCGTTCAAGATCTGATTGGGTGTTGTCAATACCGCCGTCTTGAAGAAATGATGCTCTTTCAGTTTCAAGTGCTCAGGCAGGTCCAGCTTCATCTTGGCTTCCTCAATGTCACTATGAATCGCTGCTATCAACTCATCTGGGAGGAAGACATGACTGTGAGTTAAAGTCACCGAATGAGTGTGTTTGGGTGAGTGAACAGGGCATCACTGAGATCATGTGATGTGGGAGTGAGTTCAAGAGAGCAGCTCAGAGTCTTACCGAGTGATTCGAATCCTCTCTCAGGACGAATGTAGCCGACCATGGCCACACTCAATGTTTGACCATAGAAATCTTCCTTAAACTTGTGGATCACATGTGTTTCCTGTTACACAGAGAGATAAATACATTATATATGACATAAGAGATGCACTATCAATCTATACTGCTTTTAAAAAATACCATTTAATGAATGCAAAGATATCAACAGAGGTCCATAGCTTGTAGATATCTGGACACTAGAAAGGATGACATGGCCATACCATGGACTTCTTCGTGTTTTTGTAGTAAGGGTTCCAGCCGATGCTCATCACCATCTTGTGAATGTCTCCGTTATCCACGCGTGCCCATCCGTAGTAGATTCCAGTGCTGATGTCAGCGGGGAGGTTGTCCACAACCGACTCTGGGAAGTTTGCTGGGATGGGAATGGAAAGAAAACATGAGCTCTAGTAAGACTAAATACTGGCTTCATGTTATTTTCTTTAATCAGTGTTTATGTCTGTGTTTACATTTGAGACATGACAAACTTGACAAGTAAGGGATCATTACAGCCATTTATTATCGGAGAATACTTTGCTACATGACAAATAAAAATACATGCACATGAAGTCATGATTTTTAATGCATTTTCCAAAATTATGAGGGCATTTACACAATGCTGTTTTTCAACTACAAACAGAAAACTTTATGCATTTTGAAAACCGGTTTTAAAATGCCAGTTTTTGAAAATGATACTGTTACTGTCTCTATGTAATATTTTCAAAAATGAGATTCTCTAAAAATGAAAATGGTTCATGAATGCCAGAGTCAGCAGACTGATTCTGGCATCACTACTGCCAATATAAAACATGATATGAGAGACACCAAGGTAGTGTTGCCATGGGCTGTAGTGAATTATTCAATTTGGTGATACTGGTAATAGAGTACAGCAGTCAGGTTCCAGAAGTAAAAATCCCATTCAAATTCTCAATAGGTGAACTGAGTCAATTTCCCAGTGCTCTTAAACTACTTAATTCACTTATACTGTAAAAAACCTACAATATATTGTTTATCGATTTTAATTGGGTAGTCATTCACAATGCTTCGTGGGATTGTAGTTCTGTAGTACAACGTTTTGTACCTTGGTCATTTTGTCACGATTTTTTGGTTCAAACCAAAGATTGTAAAGTTGTGATTTACCTCGTAGCTGGTTAGTTTGGTTCATTACTTCTAACTCCAAGACTTCTATAAAATCCCTATGGGAAAAATTAATAGAGAGCCAGGGCTCCTGAAAAGATGGGCGGGCACTGTTGCGCTCGCTGTCGGGTCTGGCCAATCACAATCAAACATTTCACAGACGCGAGTTGTAAGACCTATAACCTGTAAGTGAAGTTATATAATAATATGACCAGAGCTTTTACTGAACGGTAACATTCATTACAAGAGTAAAATACTTATATATTGAGTGTAAAGAAAATCAAAAAGCAGCATAAGGAACAATAAATATTGGACATCTTTGGATCAGCTATTCCTTTACAAGCGACGCGACAAAATACAGTAGAACCACAGATCTATATATGACAAGTGAGTAGAACCCATTATACTCGGTGACGCAATCTACACGGATGCCTCGTTCTTTTTATGACGTAAAGTTACTGACACGCAGTTCAAATGCTCTTTAACGGTCGCTCCGGTGTAGACACGGACGGTGTGAGTCTCACCTGTTGGGATGCCCAGCTCTTTGCTTCCCCGTCCGAATCCGCGGACGACCTGTCCCCGACAGAAATACGGCAAACTCCTCATGTCGACGGGTTCACAGTGATCCGGAGATCCAGAGCTGGGTCGGTCAGAGAGCCTGCTGATTCTAGACTCTTCTCTCTTTAACTAATGAGCCCTCTTACACGGGGAATAACCGTTTTATAACGAAGAGCCTTGCAGTCTCGGTCCCAGCCGTTGTGAATCTTTAGATGAAATGAAGGAGTGTTATCCTCCGGGTTACAGCTGATCGGTGAGTTGATTTCTACCGTGATATATGACCGGTTGGTCAACTGAAAGTGTCGTACTCATCATCATACAGCAGTTTTTTCACCAACGACCTTCGCTGACGTATTTCCTTCAGCATACATTCAAAATAAAAGACCTACTTTTTTTTTCTTCAACTTTATCAAATGGAACTGAATGTAATTTACCGAAATCACTAGTATTTTGTGTACAAAGAAAAAATTAAGCTCGTACGAAATAAGTGACTAGACAAAAATAATAATTAGTAGATATTTTTGTCCGATAATAATAAAATACTCCTGCTGCCTGTCACCACGTGACGAAATGTGTATTAAAGGTTAGAGATCATATGATTTTAAATACCTTTACATTACATTCACGCTTCCATTCTATAAACTATTTAATTACCTCACTTTATAAATAGCTCTTGCATGACTCCGAATGATTAAATAATTGTATGTTAACAGTTTTTATTCATGTTTATATACTGTTTGATTAATTATTTTGCCAAACCACCATCAGGTAACAAATAATGTACTTCTTCAATTTCTCAATAAGTTGCATCTGTCCGATCTCGGTGGACATTAATGGTAACATTAGGTTTAATCCAATCCGCAGTCAGTAGTTTTCAATGAGAAGCTCATGCCTTCAGTCAGTGATCAGAAGATGTCGCCATTGTCTTCAGGTGTGGAGTATCATCTGCGTCTCGAGTTCTTTTATAGAATAGCATTTCCTTTAATTATATCTTAATTTGAATTGATTAATTTATCTATTAATTAAAAAAATGTAAAACATAGTTGCAATCCCAAAATATTTGGAGATGCACAAAACCTGGTTATACTTGAATGTATATTCCGAATGAATAAATAAGTTACAGCAATAATACAGTTGCATTATATTTAGTTCTCATGTCGCAAAGTCCGTAGTACACTGTTTTAACACTACTAGTGTTGTTGCCAAATTTTGTCAAAAGAAATAATAAGGAAGAAAATTTGCACATAAAAGTTATGTGCATATCTTATTGCTAACTTGAAAAAGTAGCCTAGAAACATTTTATGAATTATTTATTAAATGATTACATTTTTATCTTAAAGCTGCGGTGAAAGCAAATAATTTTTATTACATTTTTAAGGCCTTAGATTTGAGTCTATTTATCAGTTATTGACTGGATCTTTAGATGTAGGCGTTGCACTCGAAGATGACCGTGAGCTTGCAGTGGATTGTGGAGGGGCGGGGTTTAGGTAAACTAAATGATTGAAGAAGTCCAGCATGTGTTAGAGAGAAGACTGTCATTTTCACCATTACAAGGACGAAACAGGTGAATTTAAACAAGCACCAAACTTTCCCCAGTTGATTAATTACAGGACAATAAAACAGTTGTTTTGGTTTGCAAATTTGTGTTTCCAGCAAACCCATCGTTTCATCACAATTTCACCATCCAGTTAGGCACATCAACCATAACTCCTTCAAAAACAGCTAGAAGCCTTGGAGTTATGACTGATGATCAGCTGACTTTCTCAGACCACATTGATAAAACTTTCCGATCCTGCAGATTTGCTTTATTCAACGTCAAGAAGATCAAGCTCTTTCTCTCTGAACATGCTGCACAACTCCTTGTTCAAGCTCTTGTTCTGTCCAGGCTGGACTGTTGCAATGCTCTATACCTTTACAATTAATCCAGAACACGGCAGCAAGATTAATTTTTAATGAGCCAAAAAGAATAAACGTCACAGCTCTGTTTATCAATTTGCACTGGCTAGTCTATCTGTTATCTTTTTATGTATTATATTATTTAAAAGCCCTTGCTACGTGTACTCCGTTTAAGATAACTGAGACTTGTGTATCATTGCTCTTTTGTTGATTTAGATTGCTTCCATTGTCCTTATTTGTAAGTTGCTTTGGATAAAAGTGTTTGCTAAATGACTAAATGTAAATATGTGTATGAGGCATTGTCTCATCAAATATGCAATTTGTGCACATTTCCAGAACAGAAATCTGGACACTGGATAAAGCCAACCAAGTTTAACGTTCTTGTTTCATTTTATTGAGTTCTTAGAGTTAAATGTTTTTACATCCTGTTGGTTATATCTCTTTATCACTCAAAAATACTGTCATCAACAAGGAAAAAAATAAATTTTCACCATATTTTTTAAGGGAATAAAATGTTATATAAATCAAATGATATAAATAGAAATAGAAATAAACTGTAAAGTTTGGTGTAAGTGCTCCTGAAGTGGAGATTTCTGGGTCAGTGTATGAGAAAGGAACTCATTTTGAGAAAGAAAAAAAAAAACGGCTAAAAATATTGAAATTTAAATCTATGTAAATGGATGACATGTAATACACATGACATAAACACTCAAATGTGTATGTTGGATGTCTTTTTCCCCCAGTATTCTGAAAGAAGACAAGTTATGGAAGCAAACCACCCAAAATCTCAACATTTTGGGACCAGTGCCTGAAACGTGTCTTGCCTTAAAAAATAAAACGTACATGGATGCATTGTTCACAATAAAATATATACAATTACAAAATACACAATTTTTAATTTGTGCAAATTTAAGTTGGATTACAAATGTGTTCTTAATTTTTTTGGAGGGGATATAGTTATAGATGTACTGTATGTGTGTTTACATGTGTTTCTGGTCATAATTTTTAATGATTTAGAATTGAATATAGCATGATAAAACCACAGGACATTATCTAACATCATCTGGCCAACTGTTTCCACAAACCGATGAAGCCTCCCTTAGATACAACTCAGTAGTTCACTCAAAAATAAAAATTCTGTCATTATGTACCCAGCCTCATATCACCCCCATCAATGCGCAAGTGAAACTAAAGCAAGTTGCTCCAAAAAAGATAAATTCCTCCAAAAAGGAAGCATCCTATCAGGGCCGGGTCAGTCTGTGAGAGTGATGAACTTCCACACACCCACACTCAGAGCGTGAGACTCACTGGCAGTGGCTGCAACACAGCAGTAATGAAGCAGGTAATGCATGCTTAATGAAGCATAAACACATTTAAACACAGCTACACAGGAGAGATTAACAGCTTGTATACTCACATTATACACCCACTCCAACATTATTACAACAGCAGTGCACCCCATCTCTCTAGCTCTCTCTTAGTTTCCCCTCATACACGTGCACTGACTCCTCAAACACACCTGTGAATAAACCTTCAACTGTTTATAGTCTCTCACCATCTGTTCGTCTCTTACTACAGCTACAGCGTGGCTACTAGACGCTCACACACAGACGATTGATCGCGCTGATAACAGACAGGGCACGCATCCTCGGTAGATTTGTTTCATGTTTTGACTGCATCTTCTTTGGGCTTTTGCCTTTTTTTGACTGATTATGGAGAAGGAAGGGAAATCAGATTGGGACAGGTTGCATGCCAGATTCGAACCTGCATCACCCATGAGAGCACCAAAGCTCAACACTAAACGGAATGTGATGTGAGCTTGCAGGGTTTAAGCAGGCTAAATGATTTGGGAAGCCATTATTACCAATACGAGATCATAAAAGGTGAATAGGATATTTGTTTAAAGGAATAGCTATGACCGTACTTTCACCAGCTGATTGATCACAGTAAATTAAGACAATTGTTTTGTATTGCAAGTTTAAATATGCAAATGATGCATTATATTTGCATATTTATGTACTCATTTGCATACATGTAAAAAACAGAAATCTGAACATTATAAAAAGCCAGGTTCAAAACTGTTTCATTCTGTGGACACATTCGCGTTTAAGGTTTTTACAGGATATTAGATATCTATTTTGATAAATATAAAAATACTGTTGTATTTTTAGGTCTAAAATGTAAAATCACAAATGATTGGTTCTGCCGACAGGGCGAATGTCCTCAGTAGATTTGTTTAATGGGTATCACTTCAGTTTAGAGACTTGCTTATTAGCAAACATGTTACTGTTTATTAGTACTTATGAAGCACATATTAATTCCTTATATTACATTAGAATTGGTCCCCCAACTAAAGTGTGACCATTGAATGTTTCTGACTATATATTTTTTTCCCTTTTTTATTAGACAGTGATCATGGAGAATAAAAGGAAATTGGATCAAGACAGGTTACAGGCACCACAGCTCAACATTTCTGACATGATTATGGCTTGATGACACCATCATGATGTTCTGGAAAAAACAGCCTGGATACATTAGGATTTAAGATGTGTAAGTTGTGTTTTCTTTCATGCATCATCTGTACATCATGGGTGGTAAATACTGACATTCTGTTCAGAAATATACCCATTTATGAAATATGAAATTAAGATATATTGGAGGTCATACAAAACTTGCAGACTGTAATACTGAAGGTAAACTTGAATTTGTGAATATTACTGTCATCCTTTAAGTACACACGTGAAGAAGTGCATAAAAATTTGCCCCCTCTCTGTGCAAAGTGTACAAAGTGCGCTAGATGAAGAAGTACAAGTGCCACAGCACAGAGGGGGTACAGAAAGCCAGACTTTTTGATTAATACTGCTCTAAATTAACTGTTTACTCTACAGACTCTTAAAATTCCCAGATTATGATAATTTTGTGACAGGCAGCGAGATTGATGTCTGAGAGCTTGTTTTAATTAATGGTTTTGTTTGTCTCTGGAGAATGGATTTTTTTTGTTCTTCTTTATGGTTGCTTTTGAACACTTTTTTTAAAAGAAGCTTTACAGCGAAGTAATGGGACCCCCATGTGTGTTTTTGAATAGAAGTGAAAAAGTGTCTACAACGATTATTTCGTGTTTGAAGGAGAGGCTAATCACACATGCCGTCGTGTTTGCTTTTTTTCTCTTTAATGCTAGTGGTTATTGCATTTTTATGACTTTTGAAATGATCAAAAACAAAATTTGATTGTTTTTGGGCGTGTGTGTGTAGCGCAATTGTTAAAATCTCTTATTTATGTGTTTATCATTGAATGTTCCATATTCCCTCAAAGTTTTAAGTAACTTTGTTTGAAATGCACTTAAAGTAACATTATTTCAAATCTAGTTTATGTTCACATAATCATAATGAAGGCTTGTTATGTCATCTCTTTATTAAAAATGCACGTACATATAGGCTTGTTTCAGGATGAAGTCAAGTGGTGTTTATTCTTTAATCTAGCAGTTATCCTTTTAGAGATCACTTTGATCATTTTTATTTGATCTTAAAATACAGAGATTTACACCACACTTTCTTATTGTGGCATCCAGTTTGTTAATTTCAGATGTAGATTTGTGAAACTAGCATTCAATGAAGGCACAAGAACGACAAAAATGTTGTCACCTAAATATCTGCAATAAATAATTTTTTGTAAGTGTCAAGACAAAAACTACAACCATTCTGAAACATTACAATAGTTTAAAGTTTATTGTGTGGTTAATGGCTCTCAAAAATAGCAACTTTCATACTGAGAACCACAAAAAGCACATATTGTGCTATTTAAAAAATCTATACTACTGAGAGATGTTGGGGAAACT
Source organism: Carassius auratus (assembly GCF_003368295.1). Classification (NCBI taxonomy): domain Eukaryota; kingdom Metazoa; phylum Chordata; class Actinopteri; order Cypriniformes; family Cyprinidae; genus Carassius; species Carassius auratus. Next base: position 890,399 of record NW_020523638.1, read on the forward strand.
ATTTCATTTGTGTATTTTATTTTCACGTCCTTGTAGGTCATTCCACAGGAACTACTGACAGACACAGATAAATGTAGAAGTTGGTAGGAAGTGAGGAAGAGAGCGCGTAAAAAAAAAAGTAAAGCTGACAGGAAACTGTGTGCATCCATTGCATTATTACCATCTCTAGGACAGGGTCGTTTTTCACTACAGATACCCTGATGAGAGCTCTGACAATATCTAGTCTTAATACCCCTCTTAGCAACACTCTTCCAAACACGTAACGCACAAGTCTCTCCGAGTTATTTAGTAATGATGACACCTAAACTCAGGGGCCTGTGATGTGGGGGCCCACTATGGTACATGTTGGGCCTGAGGGTGAGAGGGGCCACCCTTAAAACCATTTAAATGACAAATCTTTATTAACCGACAAGACTTGTATTTTTGCAAGAGCAAAATATTTTTATTCTGCCTTATAACCTTTCTAAATATGTAATGTTTTGTTTTGTTGTGGTTGTGCGCTCTCTCTCTGCGGGCCCACCACAGGTAACGGCTGTTAAACAGTGAATTTCGGCTTCTCCGACCTGCCATCATTATGTAGAATCGCCTAAGGTCCAAACTCCTGCTCGATAACTCATGCCCCGTGCAAATTCCCATGCAAACACAGTCAATGCAAAACACATTTCCTGCTGTCAACAGCATCGCTGGCGAGAATCAATCAACCGTTCATCCATTTACACTCTTTGCATACCCTTATGTCAAAGAAAAAAGCGCTCCGAGACTCCGCAGCTCTTCTGAGGCGATTGTTCCATCGTTCTGAAGAATCCATCAAGCCGGGTTTGATTGATAAGTCTGTCTGCGCTCACAGCAGTACAGCTACAGCAAATGGGGTGGCAAAGCGCGAGCTGACATAATGCAAGTCTGCGCAAGTTTGGGAGACAGACTGAGCGGGTCCATGGGGGGTAAAAGTTTGATGCGACATGCTACAAGACACACACAGCACTCGTGATGGCACACACAAGCTGCCCCCCTGTCCAACCCCTCCACCAAGACGGAGTTCAGCATGTCTTTGTAAAAGTATTTTAGAGCTTGACACTATTGTGGGTTTTGCGTCAAGATTTATTTTCAGATTTAACGGCATGGGTTTATCAGTTGTGGAGCAGTTGTTTTTGGAATAAACTTTTAATACATTCAGCTTGCCAAATACTCAAAACATGAATAATTGCAAAAATAAGTCATAGTGGTTAATGCAGTGCCCCCTCCCATTTTTAGAGTTAGCTATGGCAAAAAATTTTGCTATGGCAAAAAAAAACATTTTTGCACAAACAGTTGGTTATAAAGGCCCATTTACACCAATAACTATAACTATAACCATAACTGTACTGACTGTAGCGATTAATTAGTTTTCATAATCATTATACTGTAATTCTATGAGAGTATTAGCTCATTTATGTCATGGATTAAAAAATGAATTGTGACTTTTAGCTCACAATTGTAACTTTTTCCTTGCAATACTGCGTTTATGTCTCAGTTTTGCAGTTCTCAAAAAAAAAAAAAAAAAAAACAATTGTCACACTGTTATACTGCTGCCACAGGTTGCTTTTTAGTCTGTGAGTTGAAGCAAAACCCTCCAGTTCAGAATTGACTTCAGTTGCAAGAAAGAAAAATGGCCAGACTTGTGAGATAAAAAGTCACAATTACCTCAATTTTAATGATTATGAAAAAAGACTTTCTTAGAAGCTCAAACATTTACTCCAGCAGACAACAATATAACACAACAATATGCACTTCTCCAATCATTTAGTCCAGTTAAACCCCATCCCACAACACCCACAGCTCAAAATCCAATTGGATACCAATGGATGGGACTAAGTCCAACACCCAATATTTTCTTTTTCTTTTTTTGATAATAATAAATGTTTAATAGTCATAGTTAACTTTAATAATTTACATCCATGATGTGAACGAGCCTTAATCCGATAACCGAAACGAATGACTCTAAAGAGCCAGTACATTTAATAAATAGTTGAAATTAATCTGAAACACCGCCCTGTATAATTAACAGCATTAACAGAGAGAGAATTAATCTCTATAAGCAAAATGATCATTTTAACTGAAGTACTCCCAAATGAATCATAATCCAAAACTAATCAGTCTGAATTGAATCGAATCCAATTGAATCAAATCTATTCACCCTCCCATGAAACACAAAAGGAATTATTATAATAATGTCAATGCTTTTTTTTTTATAATAAAAATAATAGTAAAATAATGTGAGATTTTAATAATAATTAAAAATGTAAATATTGATTAGGCCTACTGTCTGTCAAGTTATCTGATTATTCCCACCAAGTCTTAGGAGCCAATGAGATTCATCCAGAGAATTTCACCAATTTATTTTGATTTCTATCTGCAAGACAAGTCTTAATGACAAAGGTCCTTAAAAACAAGGCAATCTTAAGGCCAGCATAATGGATCTCACACTAGGGGCCAGCTGTACACAATGTAACGCCCCCCGTGCAGAGAACCGCCCCCCTGCATAAAACACATTATTCTTTGGGGGGTATGTCGAAGCGACACGACCCATTCGCCCGTGGGTCCCGAGGGAGGAATATGGGCCCCCTCTTCAATCTGAGTCCCTAGGAGGGCCACCCAGCACCTGCTAACCCAGGGCAGTACTCATCAGAAAAGCATTTAGCGCGCTTGCTAACTCCAGGCCATAATTAGGGTGGGTAATTATTTACAGGCAGCACTGGGCAGAACTGGCCTAGCATAAACAAACAGGCGGCTTGGAGACACTCGACAAACATCGTTAGCTCTTCGCTCATTTTCGCCCAAACGGCAAAAACACTAGCAGCATGTAGACTCTCTCCCGGGGAAAAAAATACCCAAAAACTTCTGGTCTGAAAAGCAATCATTTCCCAAATAGCTAGCACATTTGAGACACACAAGTAGGCTTATTGTAACATCTGTAATGTGCTACACACACAGAGAGAGAGATACACACCCAGACTCACACGCTCATGAATATGATAACGTGTGAAATGACAGATTTATTTGTGTGTGGCTCCAGGGTTTTATCTCTAGCACAGTTCATCAACTCCTCAGCACGAGGACTGCTAACCAACGCAGCGCCTGCACATGCTAATTACTGGACCATGGTTAGTTTCAAACCAAAAGATGTGCTTCCATCAAAATGTGTGCCCTGCTTTTTGCTTTTATGAGATTTTTCATCTATCTGTAAGAATGTGAAAAAGAGTAAAGGTTTAAAAGTTTAAATTACTGAGCCTTTCTGTAGCCTGGAGTGCATGCTGCAATGCTAATGATCTAATCACATTGTCACCAGTCTAAACTAGCTCTTTTTGTACAGACAAATTTATTTTATTTTCAATTACCAGATTGAAATGAACTTTAATCTTCATAAAGGTGAATATTTCTCTTTTTTAAAATGTTGTAATGAATCTGCATCAATAATCCAGTGATTCGAGCCAATCTGCTGTAAACATTTACTTCAGACGGGAAGGATGACTGTGTACAGGAAAAAACTAATTGTTGGTTAATCACCCCGTAATGCACTGACGCAATAATCATTTCAAGGACCATAATAGTTATCAATCACAGTAGTCCTAAATTACGCAGTGTGTGCTGTGTACATAGTGATAGTTTGACTGTAACTAATAAGCTACATTGTGTTTGTAGGCCTTGTTGTTTCAAAATCGCTGGCTGGTTCTATTTGAAAGTGCAACACTATTCACGAAGCTGTTTCTCTTGTGCATATTTAATTTCACAGGCAGTAAGACGGAGAGAAACGAGAGGGGCTTGTGAGTGCTCCAGATGGTTCCAACGCTCCACAGAGAACTAGGCCTCATTGTTTGATTTTTTTTGTACGTTTTAATTAGCTGCAAGAAAAAGAAAGGAAAAACTTGTAGGTTTTCTTTAAAGAGTGGGTGACTGACTGTTGTCAAGAAGAATTTGCGTCTACTGAGTGAAAAGTTAATAAATTACCAAACAGCAAAAATGATACGTCTCTCAGTTAGGGATGCACAATAGTCAAAATTGATATTGGATACTGAATGTACTGTACATGCTAATTTATCCAATTTTACATTAAGATAACTTTTACTGTCATGTAACGCTCATTTAAAGTTAAACGGTGGTTCATCCACCGTCAAGTCATTTCAAATCTATTTTTTGTCCATCCATTGAAAGTCAACATTTTTAAGCTTCACACGCACGTTTGGACTTCTGTTTACCATATTTAATTTGTTCTTTACATTTGTGCATATATAAACATTGCAATGAGCAATGTTTATATATGAATAATGTTTATATATGTGTATATATGAATAAAAGCCTAAATTAAATCTGTTCATAAAGCAGTTGTGAAGACTTTGGTTTATACTGCTCAAATCATATGGATGACTTTGATTATTTCAATGGAGAGTTAAAATTTAGTGTATTTAAAATATCTTTATCTGTGTTCCAAAAATGAACAGAGGTCTAATGGGTTTGGACATTAGAGTGAGTAAATTCATTACATTTTTTTTGGCTGAACTATCCCTTTATTCTTTAAAAACACTAATAATTTAATGTTAAATTAATCTTCGGCAAATCTCAATATAAATATCCATTTTTCATACTATGATATTATGTTGATGATGCCCAGATTCACTTGATTACAACGACTGGTTTTAATTTTTAGTTTATTTTGTATTTAGACATAATATTAACTATTAATTTATTATCAAATGTTTTGATTATATTTCATTAAATATGAAAATATTTAAAGGTATAATCGGTATCGGTGCACTTCCAGAGTGTTCGTACAATTGTAAAGAAATTCTGTTTTAGTTTAGCATGTTTTAAGGCTTTCTGGAGCACTGCGATCTTCCATGGTTATTGTCACACTTGGCTGAGTAAGTATCATTCTGTCATCTACACAAACGCATACAGTGCACACATACACATATACACACACACAGTGCGCACACACACACACACACAAACTTTAATGCTCTAATCAAAGCAAGCTTATTTAGTCCTTTGTAAAGCATTTACGGTCTGATCCTAAATGCTGCGCTTGTGGCTTTGTTCTCTTCTCAAACACAATTAGAAGATAATATATAAATATATACATACTGCAAATGACATGCATATGATGGCTTCATTTGAAGCCCGCTCAGGTCATTAGTAACCCAACAGGGCGCTACAGAGCCGCCGGTCCCTTTCTGCCAGTCGACCAGTGGAGATTTATTTGATATTAACTCCCTAATGGCCTAGCTCCTTTTCTGGTAAAATATGCACAAAAGTCCAACACGAACACTGCCATTCAGTTGAATGCTTATTTATTCACTAAACGAGGATCTAATGTTCAATGTTCCCTGGACGCTAAGGTAGTTCTGGGGGAGGAAGGCTTCCCCCTACAGCTATATACATCATTTATTTTACACATATCCCGGTATCACACACTGGGCAGCGAGGGGAGAAGAACGACTTTATGAAAATCAGAACAGTGAGTGTTACAGGGGACATTAAGAGTTGGAGGGGGAGAGCTGTGAATGGAAGCAAAAGAGGGTAGAGCAAGAACATCGTCGCTGGAGAGAGACGATGTCTCTTGCCCGCCACCCACAAGCATAGTGGGCTGCGCTCGACACCCCTCTGGTAGGAAGCGGCTTTCACTTACCGCATCTCTAGAACTCCGAGGCCCTCGCAGCTCTGACAAATGGTCGTTATTGCACAGTTCTGTTTCCACATAAACTTCTTTAATGCATTAAGAAGGATGTCTATCTTGCGAGTTGTTAAACACACTGTTAATTTAGTCGTAGCACTCATGTTCATGAGGCAGGGCTGAGATTGTTAAGTTGGCTGTGGTTTTACTCAAGTCTTGTAAGATTCAGCATTAATCCTTCTAGTGGAGGTCACTGAAATAAAAAACTCTCATTAGCTCTCATCTCTCATCTATACCTAATACAACACTTTCCATCCAGGAATTGGATAAAATCCATATCTATCTAAATCCATGACCTTATTGTGTTTTAATAATTCATTTCTCAAATAATACCTCAAAGTAATATACCTTTTTTGTCAAAACTTTGCTTCTTAAAATTGTCCTATGCTGAACTGAAGCTCCACAAACGTTTCAAAAACTAGTATTGCTATTACTAATAATATAATATAATATCATTATTATTGTTACTATCATTAATAAAAAGGTTCTGATTCACTACACCACATATACCCTTACATAAAACAACCAAATTTTCTTAAATACTACCACAAATTATGCCACTTTTCCTTGTCACCTGTTAAAGCTCCACTATAGCTTCAAAATACTATTGCTTGTAATAATAGTAATAAAATGACTAGTAATAATGCTAGTATTACTAATATACATTTTATAGTAGTATAGTATTACTAATATAAATTCATATTAACGTATATTATAATATAATCAATTTAAGCCCTATTAAAATATATATTTATTATTAAAAAATAAATATTTGATTTGGTACGTAAAATATAAATTTACGTATATAACCAAATAAAGTTTAAAAAAAAATTCTTAAATAATACCACAAATATTATTGTATAGCCTGTTTCGTCTGTGTTCTCTGTGTTTCTGGCCTTGCCTTGCCTTGCTTGTTTTTGATCTTGGACTGTTTTCTTGTTTTTGATCATTTGCTGCCTGCCCTAACCATTGCCTGTTTATTGGATTACTCTTTTGTCTGCCCTGGATTAAACCTGCTGCTTGACCCCTGCCAGTTTTGACTACTCTCTCGTAAATAAAGCTGCATTTGGATCCTCAACTCAGTCGTCACATTTCCCACGTTACAGAATAATCATCCACACCTGGATCTAGCGGCTTTATGGGGTGTCTCAGGCTTATCATGAATCCAGCAGCACAGCTGATGCATCTCTGTCAGGGTGATCGACCCATTGAGGACTACCAGTTCAGAGCCTCTCCACAAAATGACAACCATTCCAGATTCTCTTTCCGTCATGTCCGCCATTCCAGAGTTTCGTCCCATTACGGCCGCCATTCCAGAGTCTTTTCCCATCATGTTGACCATGCCCGGTGCCTCAAGGTCAGTCCCAAGGTGTCCGAGACTGGCATCCAGTAAGGAGGATCCACCACTGATGTTGGTGTGAGTAGCAGGCATCCCAAGTACCTCAGAACGAGTCATCACAGTGACTGTTCCCAAAGGCTCAGTGCTCCCTGTAATGGTGGTCGCCATCCTGTGCGTTTAGGCTACTCACTGCTCTGTTACTCCTCCTGAGGGTGCTCCAGTCCACGAATCCATATCAGAGCCGGCTCCAGTCCTCGAATCAGCTCCTGAGGCGGCTCCAGTCTACAAGTCTGTGCCAGAGCCTGCTCCAGTCATTCGAATCAGCTCCAGACACTGCTCCAGTCCTTGAGTCTGCTTAAGTTCCCTCTTCACAACCAGGAGTGCCATTCACTGTTCCTATGACTCCATTTCCCATGTCACGGCCAGGAGTGCCATTCCCTGTTCCAATGACTCCAGTTCTCTCATCACGACCAGGAGTGCCATTCGCTGTTCCAATGGCTACAGTTCCCATGTCAGGCCAGGAGTGCCATTCCCTGTTCCATTGACTCCAGTTCCCTCGTCACAGCCAGGAGTGCCATTCCCTGTTCCAATGACTCCAGTTCCCTCATCACGACCAGGAGTGCCATTCCCTGTTCCAATGACTCCAGTTCCCTCGTCACAGCGAGGAGTGCCATTCCCTGTTCCAATGACTCCAGTTCCCTCAGCACGACCAGGAGTGCCATTCCCTGTTCCAATGACTCCAGTTCCCTCGTCACAGCCAGGAGTGCCATTCCCTGTTCCAATGACTCCAGTTCCCTCATCACGACCAGGAGTGCCATTTCCTGTTCTAAAGAGTCCAGTTCCGTTGTCACGCCCAGGAGTGCCATTTCCTGTTCCAATGACTCCAGTTCCCTCGTCACAGCCAGGAGTGCCATTCCCTGTTCCAATGACTCCAGTTCCCTCATCACGGCCAGGAGTGCCATTCCCTGTTCTAATGAGTCCAGTTCCGTCGTCACGCCCAGGAGTGCCATTTCCTGTTCCAATGACTCCAGTTCCGTCGTCACGCCCAGGAGTGCCATTCCCTGTTCCAATGACTCCAGCTCCCTCATCACGGCCAGGAGTGCCATTCCCTGTTTCAATGACTCCAGTTCCCTCATCACGACCAGGAGTGCCATTTCCAGTTCCAATGAGTCCAGTTCCCTCATCACGACCAGGAGTGCCATTCCCTGTTCCAATGACTCTAGTAAGTACAACTCCTCCCGAGGTGGCGGTTTGCACTGCAGAACCTCCTAAAGCAGGGGCCTCCGCTCCAGCTCCTCCTGAGGTGGTGGCTTCTGCTGCAGAATCTCTACCTTTTAACTCTCTGTCGGTCCAGCCGTGGCCAAAGAAACTGTCTGTAAACCCTCTGATGGTCCTGTCACAGCCAAAGAGGCCATCTGTGAACTCTCTGCCTGCTCTGCTTTGGTTAAGAAACACCGGTTATGAACCTGTCGTCCCACCCAACCTCCCTCTCCATCCTTCTCCACCTGTCGTATTCTTTGTTCTCTCTCCACTGTTTTGTGTCTGTCCCTCAGGTCATCCTTCAAGGGTGTTTAGCGGTCAGGATTCGCCTTGGGACAGTCAGCCTCTAGCTGCATCAGAGTTAGAAGATCCCAGATTTCCAATCTCTGTCAGGAGCTCCAGCTAGATTGCCCCCTAAGCTTCACTAGAGGGCACTCGATCCTTAACCTTTGCCCCCCCAGACTGTTGTCCCTCCCTTACTACTACATTTCCCATAAGCCTTTGCCTTGACTCATTATCTCTGATTGCATTCACGTGCCTTGTTATCTCATATGTTTCATCCTATTTAAAGTCTGATTTGTTACTTCCATATGGCTGATTATTGTATAGCCTGTTTCGTCTGTGTTTTCTAGGTTTCTTGCCTCGCTTGTTTTTGACCTTGGACTGTTTCCTTGTTTTTGGTCATTTGCCACCTGCCCTAACCATTGCTTGTTTATTGGATTACTCTTTTTGTCTGCCCTGGATTATACCTGTTTGCTGCTGCTTGACCCATGCCTGTTTTGACTACTCTCTTGTAAATAAAGCTGCATTTCCTCAACTCCGTCATCATGCCTCCCTCATTACAAAAGCCTTGTTGCTTAGCAGTCCTCACGTCGCTTCAAATATTAGTGTTATTACTAAGATTAACTTTTATTTTAATATAATATAGTAGAATTTGTATAATATTAAATTTGTATTATTGAAAATAGTATTTTGTTTTATACACTATAGCTTAAAATACTAATATTATTACTAAAATTAACTTTTATTATGATATAATATTGAAATACATTCTAATTATTTTATTATTTAAATTATATGTTGCTTTTATTTTGTATTTGTTATAGCTTCAAATGCTAGCATTACTAATATAATATAAACTAACACAATATAACTAAACAATATATTTTTTATCATTAAAATCATAGATAGATAGATAGATAGATAGATAGACAGATAGATATTTGCCCAGGATATTTTCAGTTTGAAGAGGGGTCTAATAGTGACATATAGTGACTGATTACCAGATGATATAAAAGCCAAAGGTTCACAACAGTGTGTTTAGATTATAAAGAGTAAAATGGATTTTCAAAGGTCTGTTGGGAATGGATTACAGCAGGTCTGAAAATAGCAAGAATATATTTATGTAGGTGGTTAATGAATTGTGGCAGGTAAGGAATAAGGAATGGATTGTGAAAGGTAAGGAGTAACTGTAGGGAAAGGTTTGTGGTAGGTAAGGGCCACAGACTGTGGGCCCCTGGGTGTGTGTGTGGAGGGGGAGACAGACTCTGCCAACTGCACGATTCACTAAACTCTCACCAGGGGAGGGAGATAGATCGTTTTAATGCGTATGTGTGAGTGAGAGAGAGGCGAGTGAAAGAGCAGGGAAAAATACTAATACAGAGAACCAAAATGTATATTCCATATTAAGTATGAGAATGGCTTTTATACTCAATTGTGTATATCGGCCTGATCTGCAGGTAGGAAGATGAATTAGTTTGCCTGCATGCTTATATAGACCAGAGGCAATGGAAAGGAAGGACAATTATATAAATCTACTTCAAGTGCGCCATGTCTAAGATATTGTCTTTGTGAGTTAGTTTATGGACAGACAAAGCCTAATCTTAAAACTTTGCTTTAGGGTTGAACCTTGAAATATCTCTAGAGTTTGAGCACTCAGCATATGCCCTGATACAATTTATCTAGAATTCATAAACTTTAAAACGGAGCATTAAAGCGATCACGTAAACTTATGGGAGGACTTCCTCGTCACACTTAAAGCGATCATATGTTAATTGGCATCCATAAATCATTCGGTGGCCATGAAGTCCTCTTGCTGGTGCCAAAGTCCCATTTCCCAATAGGACCACTCTAATTGATTTAAATGCTTCGTCCTTGCGGCAACGCTACTATGCTCGCTTAGTAAGGGGTCTTTAACGTTATTATTATTACCGTGATTGCGGGTTTCTCCATTTCCTATTTTACCACTAGAGTCAGAATCTTTCGCCCAAAGCTGAACAAAATAATTATTAGCATCTTGGAACAAACAGACGAACCCCCCCGACCCTTGCCTCGCGGCCCAGAGCCGACCCCCTCCTCGCGCGCTCATCTCCCCGTCTCCGTTTTTGCCACGTTCAGCCCTTAATTTATGCAAAATTAATTGATATATCTTTTATAATTGATGTGCTGTAAAATTAATGAGTAATTTATGTAATTAGTCAATTAAGGCTAATTCCAGCATATGTTCAATATGCCCAGAAGATGCACTTTACAAGTTGTTATTTGTCCAGGAGTTGAATGCAGAGAAAACCGTCTAATTAATTTATTATGCATATCAGCGTGTTGTCTACTTAACACTGCGCTTTGTGGGAGCAGGTTTAATATTGATCTAAACAACACGGTGAGGAGGAACGCGCGCGCTCCCGCAGCAGCCTCGCAGGGGCCTTTCGGTGCCAAGCGCGCCGCAAGATTCGCGTGTCAAAGGCGCTTCTAAACACACGTTGTTCGTCAGCGGTCTGGCGCTCAAGTTGTATTTCAAAAGACATTAATCGCGGGATATAATAGCGCTGGGTGTGAAATATGCATGTTCGCCGGTGACCCTTTAAACTAGAGAAACACCGGAGCTCTTCAGGAACATAATGAGAAAGATCTGTTGGCTAATTAATTGACACCGTTTTGAATATTCATCGCTAATATAACCACTACGCCTTTAATTATATTGTTGGACATCGCTCTCAGGAAGGTAAATCACTGAAGGCTTAATTAATGTAATGTATTCTCCTCCCCGTCGGGAGCCCGCGTAAGAAGGCGCCTGGCGGGAACGCGCCGTGACACCTGGCCGCACAAGAGCGGCTGTGCTTTTGTTGTTCTGTTTACCAGAGAACCTGCTCTCGGGGGTTGTGGGGAAGCGTTTATCCTTGTGAAATACGAGCAAAGTTCAAACAGCTTGACAGGTTGATTCTGACTCCGCTCAGCTGCGGTGAAATACGGGCGCGCTCTTGGTGCGTGCGCGCAGACGCGTGCGCTTTCACCTTTTGAATGATGTTTGTAACAAACATTTCACCTGAAATTACTGAAGAGAAAGCAGTTGTATGTAATTATGGAAGCAACGTGTTAATCTATTACTGGGGTCAGGTTTTGACACAAGGCCACGTATTATCCCTTGTATGATGTTCAGGGGAAAAAATATATGAATTGATACTTTTGATCCGTTTTGTGAAGATGTGGTTGTCGTGTTGTTGTCCCTTTCTCTCCCTCTCTTTCTCTGCCTTTCTCTCCATTTCAAATTTTTTTTTTTAACACCATTTATTTTTAGCTTCAGGGGTGACCAAAAAATTGTAAAGTTTGTGAGCAAAAATGAGCTTGCTTGTTAAATGTAGCAAGCGAGATCTCTGATCTGCAGATCTGTGTCAGAAGGCTTTGCCCAGAGGACAATGTTGTGGTTCATCAAACTAACAGTTGAATAAACAAAGTCACATTTATTACCGAAGATGCTCATAATATTCTGCATATTACTATTATGAATAGCATATTAATATAAGTACCTTTTCTACTTATGGTTATTAAAATTAATAAATGTATTTAATTGTAAGATATACTGGAGAAGGCATGCAAAGAAATTATTTCCCCCTAAATGTTCATCCCTGTTGCCTATTTCATTTTTGTTTAAACATCTTTTATAAAATAAGGGGAAAATAATAAGAAAACCCCACAGTAAATAGTTTTGTCTCATATGTAATACAAAAAAAAATAGATGGAATTTTATGACTATATTTCAAAATTCACGACTGCATACTTGATATGCCATTTAAATAATGTTAACATACCAAACTTTACACATTTAAAAATACTAATAATACGCTGTGGCATAATGGAAGTCCATATGATGGCTTTTTAGACTTTTTTAAAAGTTTATCAGCACCTCTTCAGCAACAGCATAAAACAAACAAACAAACAAAAAACATAACTGATCTCTCTCACACACACACATACACACACAAAGGGAAATATAAATAAATGTTGTGGTTTGCACAGGACTAAAAAGTAATTTTCTCCATAAATATTTATGCTTTTTTTCTTGTTAAACTGCTTTATTTACAATATTTTAATTAGCATGTACAGTGAAAATAAAACCGCTGTGAACAATGTGAAGGACAATTATTAATGGCCTATTCCTGTTTAAATAAGGTCTAAACTCCCAAAATTTCGATTTTATGGAAATCGAGACGTTTAAAATAATTCCAGCGCACTCCAAAAACAGAATAGCCTATCATATGGAATGGATCATTCACATGCACGTCATTAGTGTGTGCTATCATTATCAGACTCATTAGTGAGCGCGCTGCTCTTTGCCTCTGATTGGTAGAGATGAGTAGGATCAAACGCACATGAAGTCAGTCCCTCCCCCTATTTCCCCCTTATTCGTCCTAAAGTCAGTGTCATCATAATAAAACGCAGCTAGCGGGGGGTCTGGACCTCTGCCATTCTTACAAAAGCGTCGCGGATCCTCTGCGAGTCAAAGCCGAGCGCGCGCATCCTCCGGGAGAACTTCTCGCGCTCTGAGAGGACGCAGGTGTCGCGCGCGCGTGCGTGCGGGGAGTAACATTAGAGAGGTAACTTTCAAACGGTCCCGTTTTCTTTTACATACTTGTGGATTGTGACTTTGTGAGATGTTTTCATGACTCGCGTCTTATAAAGCAGCTGTAAACATTTCAAACAAACAGTTGAGGTCAATCAATGACTTTTTTACCTATACGGACGATATGCTGGCTTGCTTCTGACTGATACTGAAAAGATTTTTAAAAATGCCTCGGCCAGGCAAGAACTCCTACAGTGACCAGAAGCCTCCATACTCGTACATCTCTCTGACCGCCATGGCCATTCAGAGCTCCTCTGAGAAGATGCTCCCCCTCAGCGACATCTACAAATTCATCATGGACCGTTTCCCGTATTACTGTGAGAACACTCAACGCTGGCAGAACTCGCTCCGGCACAACCTTTCCTTCAACGACTGCTTCATTAAGATCCCCCGGCGGCCTGACCAGCCAGGAAAGGGCAGCTTCTGGGCCCTGCATCCGGACTGTGGAGACATGTTCGAGAACGGCAGCTTCCTGCGCCGCCGCAAGCGCTTCAAGCTCCTCCGGGTGGAGCATTCGGCTTGCAAGAGCGGCCCCGTGCTGCACTCCTACCACTCTCATGCCCAGCCTGCTTTGCACCAATCCCACCACCATTCGGGCAAGCTGGCCGTGGGTCACCCGGAGTACTTGGGCACCATGGGCCGGCTCTCCCACTTCCAGAGCTACACGCTTGGCGGCGGGCAGAGCGGCAGCTTCAAACACCCATTCGCCATTGAGAGCCTGATTGGCCGAGACTATAAAGGAGTGATGGCCAGCGGGTTGCCCATTGCCTCGGTCATGCATCACCTCGGGTATCCCGTGCCCGCTCAACTGGGCAGCATGGTCAACTCCGTGTGGCCACATGTGGGCATGCTTTCTGAGCCGGTGTCATCAGACTACCCACCGTTCAATGTGGCGGTCAAGGGGCTGTACCATCATCACCCGGGAACCCAAAGCATGCCTGCTGTGCCCATGCCCATCAAACCCACTCCGACCCTGGGCGCAGTCCCGTCCTTGACTGGCATGACGCCGGGAGTAATGCAGCTGTGCCCAAGAACGGCGGCTCTGATGGAGAGAAATGCAACAGCTCTTGTCGAGGAGAAAAGCGGGTCTCTCCATCCTGCTCTCCTGCAGTCCTGAGCCAAACACTGAAGATTCAGACACGAGGGTACACATAGTATGTTTTGGGGACGGCTGTAGACTGATTTGAGATGACAGCCTTTTCCAGAAGATCTGTTAAGAGGGTTATTATTATTTTTTTTTTTATTATTATTTTTTTTTGCTGTGTATTATATTCTACAGAGTGCAGATGGTCAGAATTTGGCTCTGCTGTTTTCTGCTTTATGGTATGTGCACATGCTTTATCTTCTTTTAAGAAATGGTGTACGGTACAAAGGACTGTATAAACCAGAAAAACAAAAACATAGATGTACAATTTTGAAAACGTCAAGCCTTATAAAAGCTACACAGATTGTGCATAATGAATTAAAAATTATGACTTGCATGCTTGTATGCCACTGTTAAAACAGTGGATTGCTGTGCATCTGGGAGAGAGTCGTGAAATAACCCAAAGGGAATTTTGCTAAATTATTGTATTCATGTAAAATACCTTTATGTTAAAATGTTGTTATTTATTATCATAAATGTTATACATGTACTGTAAATATGTATAGAATATCATCACTTACAGCATTTGAATTGCTATTGTGGTATTTACTAACATGATGTTGAAATATTTTATGAAGATGAAACAATCAAATAGACAATTATAGTGAATAAAAGCAGGCCTGGTTGAAGTGTTCTGTTTTTAAGTGGTAAGCGAGTTTAAAAAAAAGCAGTATTAATGTATAAGATTTGTAAATTAAATATTTTTAGAGTAAAATCAGTCAATTTCATTCCAGTTTCTGTGCAGTCGAATGTCTTTTTCTCAACGTCTTGTTCATTTGTTTTTAGCAGAATAACATCATATCTGTTACTTCTTTAAATTTGTACTCTTATGCATGTAAAATCAAAGGCATATGTATGCATATATATTATATGCATATATATGTGTAAAATTTTAGGCAGTAATATGATAAAATTCTTTCAAATATACTTAAATGAAAGAGACAATTTTAATGCAACAGAGCATTTTTGTGAATAGGAAATGGTTGTTAAATAATCTTTACATTGTTGTTTCACTGAATATTTAATATATTGCATTCCACTTTGTGAATTATTTCACCAAATCCACATTTTGAACTCCTTACCCTGACAGACAGTGGCTGAACATCCACAAGCATGAATAGCTTAATAGGATTCGCTTCCTCTCCATTTTTGAACATTAAGACAATTGTTGCTCCAAGGCATAGAGACGAAAGACTGAGTCTATTTGCCAAACTACAGAAAACATGACACTGTCCAGCAGAGGAGCATTTACCTAAGAACCCATCCTGGTGTTGAGTGCTGCTTTATACATTTAGTGTTGGGTTGAGTTCACTGCTGGACTAGTTCATGTAACTTTCTAATAGGGCCAGGAATATATTTCAGGAATAGTGATAATGCATACATACCTAACCTGACTTTACAAATACAGCATATTTGCAAAAAATAAAATAAAATTAAACCTGTAGATTTCATTTAAATAACATTAATACGCATGGTGGAATCAAGATGACCATATGATCCATTAAATGATCAACTTACATGTCAGTCTAAAAAAATCCACAGATGTTTTTCTTTTACTCTGTGTGTGTGTGTGTCTGTCTGGGATGCTGTGCTTCACGTAAAGCGGCGGTCGAGACAGATGCATGACTTCAAAAGCAGCCGTCTGATAAAGTTGTTTTGTCCTGCTCGTCTTGACATAAATTTCACCTTTGAAGCTGAGAAGCTGGTCCTCTTCACAACACAAAAGCTGCCAGTCGGGAGGCCATTCAGAGTGTCACTGTTTAGCATGGCAAAGGCTCTCTTATACGTCTTGATTTGTGCGCTGCGGCACACGCTCACACCAGGAGTGAGCCGAACCTGCCCTCTGAACAAATAAGATGCACAAGTGGCTGCCTGATGTGAAAACTACACCCACATCGCATCTAGTCAATGAAAAAGATCCGTCTCTCTTTCTAGCACTTGCTTTTCTCTGTCTACATCACTCTCTGGATTCATTACTGTCTGACGGTAGCAATCTCCATTTCTCTGCATCTTAAAAGACATCAAATTTGTCTTTTACCATAAGCAGCTACAGTGTAAATTTCAGACAAAATGTGATATTTTGCATATGTTAGTGCCTTTTGGAAATAAAACACACCAAGTGATTCGGTGGATAAGAAAATCCACCAATTAAAAGCAAATATGTGACCATTTCTTATTGCAATTATGATTACGCTATGACTTTTTTTCAATTCTTTTTGAATTTTTTTTTCAACCCTTGAGTCTTTTAAATATGGATTATGTGGAAAGTATGATGAATAGGAATGAGGGCATCGTGAAGTTGCTGGTCTGCCAGAATTTGATATGAGATATTATTGTTAATTACTCTGACTCCAGCAGGGGTGGAGGTGACACATTCATGCCCGTCTTAATGACTGCAAGGACCTCGTCTTCATAATTAACCATTTAATACATGAAGCTTGCCACCGTGAGCCCCAGCAACAGCACAGCAACTTAGTACAATTATACGATTCTTTATAAATGTTATAATTCTGGCCACTAATTAAGTATAATATATTGCCTTAATTCATCTGAACACATAACTGAATTGATAGATTCACTGTTTAATTTGTCTGTCTCTTGAAATCTCAAAATCTGGATTTTAACTAAGTAGCTTTAGTATAAAGACTGTTTGTTCAATTTAAGGTACGATAATTGAGAATATGCTCGGTTAACAACAGCAAACTCAAATATTATTAGATTTACACTACTGTTCAAAGTTTAGGGCCAGAAATACTCAATTTATCGATTGATAAAAATCTACTACTATTCAGCAAGGATGCATTAAACTGGTCAGAAATGATAGTAAAAACTTCTGTAATGTTTTTGTAACTGTGTAAAGATAGTTTGGTATTTATTGTGTATAATTAGTTTAATTAGTGCCTCAAATTTCATTTCTTTCTGGCTCAAATTTCAACTGTCATAATTTCCACAGCTACACTAATAAGAACACTAGTATTAACAGAAGTGCTTATAAAACATGTTGACTGCAGGGCAGTGGAAATGACATACAGTATGTTCAGATTCAGAAACAATGACAAAATGAAATGATTGAAAGCAATGAATGAACATTGTTGGTGGACAAATGAAACGTGAGGGACAGACTGAAGTCTTTATCCTCACAGAGCTGATGTGTAAGTGATGTTAAAGGACATTATACAGTAGCTTTGCTCCATGGCAGCTCTCAGGCGCTGGAGTTCAGTGGAAACACATTGATTTGTTGTTTCAGGGCTGAGCTTCACTGCTTGGTGTGTGTCTTCTGACTTTCCCCTTCAGCACACCTCCAGCCGTAAGTCAGCGGCTCTTAATAAAAAGCTCATCTGACATGCATTAACAAAAGATAGCAGAGGTCACCAGAGCTGAAGTGCTGATCACTAAATCTCTCTTTCTCAGTGATTCACTAAGAACAGACAGCCGCGTTCGGACTGCCCCGTGGGCTAATTGAAATGGCTGGAGGTTGTCCTTTTAACAAGGATTGTTAGATGCAGCCAAGTCCGTGTTAATGGGGCTCAATATAGCAGATTGTCTGCTGCTGGACTGCTTCCTCTGATTACCTCCATGAATTCTCAGGGCATTTCTACAAAGTTTTCATGTTTTTCATAACTTTCAGCTGTCCCAAAAAACATTTTTACTCCAGTGAAATGATTATAATATACATATTTTTTAATGTGTATGGACACAGAAAGGTAATTAAAATGCATTTTTTGCAACAACATGCCCTGTAGTATTTTGCGCACTCAAACCTGCAATACAAAACATATTTAATCAAGGAATAAATAAATAAATGTTGTAATTTTAAATCGTAATAATAATAAATACAAACTAATAATAAATAAAGTACACTTAAAATAAATCAATTAATTGAAAAAAAAATACGCTTTATTTTAAGGGGATGTTTTTTAATAAAAATTAATCAATATGAATAAATATTAATTTGTTACATGTACTTTAGGGTTAAGGTTAGGGTTTGGCTTAGGTTTACTTGTAAGTAGTACATGTCACATTAAAATAAAGTGTTACCATAAATTATTTATAACATGTAAAACATTCCCTAGTTAACATATATGAAAAATATTCTTTAACACGATTGAACTTTTCAGTTAAAATCTGCCATCATTTGTCTTTTTTCTCAAAATATGGGAGTGGGTTTACTGTTTTGATTAATCAACAACTGCAACGAAAATATGATGACATTGTAATTTTTGTATTTTTAGTATAGTATTTTTTAGCAAAAAAGGGTTTGAACCAGATGTAAAAAAAAAAAAACATGGCTAGAAAACATATGTTTGAGTAACTGGACCTTTAAAACCTTATATTTCCTGAAATTATCATTTTTGTGACAACTTGCCCCGGATGCAGTGTGTTCCTCAGTTTAGTGAAATGTACAATATGTGTACATCCTTAACCATACAATGTGGAGAAATTTGTTCCCAGAAGTGAGATAAACCTGACAAAATAATTGTCACTATATCCTCATTCAGATGGCTAAGTGAACGTGTGTGTGTGTGTGTGTGTGTGTGTGTGTCCATGCATGCGGGCTCATTTTTAAGCGAGTGTCTGATTAGTGTAGAGAGTACACACACTGCTCATCTGGAGTTAATTGGCTGTTGACAGCAGTTAAAGGAAAGGTCCTGCGCTCCTCCCTGCACATTTATCTTTCTATTAGAGCAGACACTTGGGCTTTTATTGAACTAATTAGCACTCTCTATCTGTTAACACTGTCCTTACAGCATGTGCACTCCTGCAACATGTGTGTTTGTGAGGGAGTTCATGCTACAGATTTGTAATGATTATCTCAATCAGACAAACACTGGCCTCTGTGGACTGCTCTTGATTCTTCTTCCTGTAAAGGGCTCAGACTCCGAGTGCTTGAGGAAGTCAAAGCTGAGGCCAGAGAGAGAAACTCATGCTCGCCCTCTTGTGTTCAGAGATTGTATTATATCATGAAGAAGAGCAAGGGCTGATGGGGCAGTTTGCCACTTGTTGTTTATACAGTTCATTTATTATGATTTCTGTTCTCTAAATGGTTAGTTATTTTGTATATTACTCCTATTAGGAGTAAACTGCTTGTTTAAAAACTGTTTTGTGTTTTCCACATTTGTTTTACTGTGTTGTACCTGAATAGCCATTAAATAACCTATAACACATTTTAATTGTTTTACTTCTTTTAAAAAGTCATATTTAATATATTTTTTAAATATAATACTTTTTCATATTTTTCTTCTCAAATCAGGTTCCAACAGGTAACCTTTAGTGATTTTTTTTTTTTTACCAGAGCTGTTATTGATAAATACAATTAAAACAATTATTAATGTTGAAAATATTTACAAATGTTGCCTTTGACAAATATAACAGAAATGAAAAAGTTGAATGTACTAAAATTACTGAAACTAAAACAGAATTAAAAAAATTCAATCTAAATAGAAAATATAAGTGAAAACAAACATTTTTAAAGTGAAAACTGAAAATGTATGAATAAAAATAATTCAAAATAAATAAATATATATAATAGAATATAAATAATACTAAAATATTTCATAATAGTAATATGAATAAACCAACAAAGCAATTTAAGTATTGACATATCATTTTTATTAATCTGATGAAAATATACAAATTTTTATAAACAATTGTTACATTTATTTTTAAAGTAATCAAAACATACATTCTCTATTTGCTTTTGTAATTCTATATTTCTGTTACTTTTATGAACCTCATTTTCTTGTTATCTGTTAAATCCACATCCAGTGATTTACACTATTATAATATGTTTATTTTAAATGACAGATAAATATTCACAACTCAATTAAAAACATCATGATCTGTGTAACACACCTCTGTAGCTAAATATTTAGATTTTGACAAACTGTAGAGCAGAAACCTTCTTTAGGCAATTCAAAAGATCATTTATCTGTTTTCTTTTTTTACTTTATGGCTGGATGTAGTTTCATGTTGACAATATATACATTTGGATTATGGTAAAACACACAGCTCAGATCATACTATCAAGTAACTAGCATGAAGTTTCCTAACATTGTAAAAAATAAAGGTAAAACTGAGCAGAACTGGAGACATGGTCAAAGAAAAAATCAGAGAAAACGATTATATTTAAATGCTTTTGTGTTTGCTCTTATGTGAACGTTGTGTGAATGTTATGTGCTGTTATTTTTAAGTTATGTGAACAAATGCAGATTCTCTCTGGAGTATTCAAAAGTTTTGCAACTGAACCCAAAGTTTCTCAGGCAATGCAAACAAATGTAAAGTTTCTTGGGGCAACACAAAGCTTGCAATGGAGCACAGTGTTTTTTTTAAGGGGAGTGCAAACATATTGCAATTATGAGAACGCCAGGTTTCTTGCACACAAAAACAGTACAGATGGAGCTCATTTCCTGTTGTTCCCGTCACAGAGGCAGTAGCTGACAGAGAGGTTTGATGACGATTCCCAGCACCAATCCTCGGCCCAGGCCCGAGGCCTTATCCAGCACCTTCAGTCTCAGAGCCAGATCTCCCAGACTGCCCTGCTGCTCCTCAGGCTCCTGGAAGAAGAAGTCTTCATTGAACACGGGGTCACGGCAGTTCCTGATGATGGCGCTGTGTTGCCGCTGCAGCTTGCCTGGAGCGAGGCTTAGGGTCAAGCTGCATGTCAGAGGTCGAAGGTCGCTGGGATCTCTCAAGCCCTCCACAGAGATCACGCGGATGCGAACTGTCGTAGAGCTCTGGGCTGCGCTGGTCCTGAAGGCAGAGACGCGCACCCGGCCTCTCTGAGGAAGAGGAAGCACGTGCTCCTGATGGAAGCGTTCCTGGCAGTGCAGCATGTCCAGGGGGAACTGGATGGGCGGGGCTAGTTTGGAGCAATGGGATGATTGGATAACTTTAGCACGCTGACAGACTTTTGACACAAGCTTTTTATCTGGAGTGGAGTGAACTTTCTCTTTCTCGTCTCTAGAGGCATGAACGTCTTGCTGCAGCGGCTCCTCAGAGGTCGACTGGTCGCTGGTGAAATCCTCTCTTCTGATTGGCGGAGGTGTTGAATAAGGGGAGGAGTCAGCAGAGGGCGTGTCACTCTCACTGCTGGCCGTCTTCAGCACTGGTCTGAAGGACAGTTTGGGTGTTTTGATGGTCATTCGCTCTAGTGTGTAACTGGTAAGTGCCGAGTGGAACAAAGACTCTTTGCGCCGCGTGTTCGGACTCTCGAATAAACCCGACTCGTAGCATTTCAGTGAGTATGGGATGGGTTTGAGTTTGTTGGAAGCCGCTGTAGGTTTGTTTAGACTCGCTCTCAGTGGCTGGGCAGTACCAGGTCTTGACAGTGATGTGTTTGCACAGCTGGAAGCTTTTTTTTCTTCGTTCAGACACTGTGAGATTTTTGCAGCGTCTGCCATGAGGCAGCGCTTGGTCAGTTTGGGAGGCAGGAAAAATTCAGGAATTTTTTCAGGTGTCAGGACGTTGCAGTGCAGTTTATTGAAGATGCTGCTCTTGGCTGAAATCTCCTCCTTATTTTTGCTGATGAGGTGATTGATCTGCATCGGGAGATTTTCTGCTCCCGCCTGCACTTTCTGAAGGATCCACATCATGATTGATAATGCTGATCAGCTCTGCAAAGAAAGACGAGTTTCATGGGACAGTTCACTGAAAAAATTAAAAATCTTTCATTTTTTCAGTCATAATTTACTCCCCCTTGTGTTGTCCCAAACGGGTTTGACTTTTTTCTTCTTCTGCAAAACACAGAAGAGGATAATTATTTTGAAAAATGTAGGTAACCAGACCAATACCCACTGACTTCCACTGAATTGGAAAATACTGTAATACTGAGACATTTCTTAAAATGATTTATTTTATGTTCCACAGAAGAAAAAATGAAATGATGAAAGAGTTTTACATTTTTAGAACATATATTTCTTTAATAGTAAATGAATACCATTTTAAACAATTACAAGACATAAGTTGTGACCCAAGTGAAGAATAATACACTATACACATACTATTGACTATGCACTCAAACATCCAGTGTAAATAGTTTTGAAAAGCTGTTTTGAGTCCAACATTCCACACATTTGTTTTCAGTTTAATAAGTGCATCATCTGGGTTTTTGAAGTGCACTTCTTCTTGTTGGGATTATCAGTATTAACACACAACACACAGTATACTTTATATTACAAATTGGTACAGAATAGGTCATAAATACACAAATCAGGACATATCTATAATAAAAATGACATTTTATACTGTAATCTATAATCCTTGTTTGAATAAACATTTAATCTTTTACTAATTATTATAACGTTGTGGTTAAAAACTAAATAAGGGGAGTGGTTTCAACTTTAGTTTTCCAATCAGCAACACATACTACAAATCACCTTCTATTTCACTAATATATTTACATTAAGTTATACAACTAAAATGTTAAACATGTATTAGTATGTAGAAATTAACATCAATTTAGAGTGATGAAAAAGTAAAAGTCTAGTTTATTATTAGTTCATTATGTATTAACTAATGCCAACCTTTTAGTAAACTGTTAGCATTATGTGTATGAAATCTAAAATGATGATTTTGTCCTTACCTGTTTGGATGATCTGCGGAGGAGATCTGTGTGTGGTCAGTGATGTTCAGGTATGTCTCTCATTTATTCAACACACTGTGGCCAATCACAACACACTTTCTGTCCCATAGGCCGCCTCTCTCTCTTTCCTCTGTATGTAGCCTAGAATATTCTCCTTATCAGCTAAAACCCTTGAAACTGGTTTCAGAAAAGCCCTTACAATCAGTAACCTATGAAACAGTTCTGTCCCAGAGAGCCACACTGTTCTCAGATCAGATGAACAAGGATAATTCAATATTTTTTTCTTATTCTTTCACATGTAAAGGTCACTGTCACTGTGACATCACAGGTGTCACTTCAAAGAGAAACCTTTGCTTCGAGTCCCGTCTGGTCAGGCTCTGTTCTCCGGTGTAGCCTTCATGTAGAGGGGTCAGAAGTCCTGCTGGGTCTAGTGTCCCGATGAAAGCTTGACGTCAGGGTTTTGGTGGGGGGAATTATTCAGCTCCTCCTCTGGATGTCTTTTTGTTGTATGTCTGTATGAAGTTTCATGATTTTTGTATGTGTTTTTTATGAAATCATTTTTATATAATAATTTATTTCATAATTTGTTGATTTTAGTGCGTTTCATGCTCATATTATGGTACTTGTTTATGTGTTATAATTCATCAGGAGGTGGTTAATTCTAAACATTATGAAACTGGTTATGTATTCGCAATTAACTTCCGAAATCCTCAAAACAGCACACATTACCAGATACAGTTTCACAAAGAAAAAAAGTATTTTAATGATTTATGATATATATACACACATACATTGGTGTATATAATTTCTTATTTTTTGCATTTTTGTTTTACACTTCAATGTTTCAGATCATCAAACAAATTTAAATATTAGTCAAAGATAACACAAGTAAGCACAACATGCAGTTTTTAAATGAAGGTTTTTATTACAAAGGGAAAACAAAATCCAAAACTACGTGGCCCTGTGTGAGAAAGTGATTGCCTGTTAAAACTGTAATAAATGGAAACATGAATTCTGCTGTTTACCAAAAACTCCTGAAGGAGAATGTCTGTCCATCTGTTCGGGACCTCAAGCCGAAGCGAATTTGGGTTCTGCAGCAAGACCATGATCCAAAACACACCAGTGAGTCCACCTCTGAATGGCTGCAGAAAAACAAAATGAAGACTTTGGAGTGGCCTAGTCAAAGTCCTGACCTGAATCCTATAGAGATGCTGTGGCATGACCTTAAGAAGGCGGTTCATGCGCAAACCCTCCAATGTGGATGAATTACAATAATTCTGCAAAGAGTGACCACAATTCCTCCACAGCGCTGTAACAGACTCAGTGAAAGTTATCACAAACGTTTGATTGCAGTTATTGCTGCTAAGGTTGGCCCAACCAGTTGTTAGGTTTAGGGTGCAAACACTTTCTCACACAGGGCCATGTAGTTTTGGATTTTGTTTTCCCTTAATAATAAAAACCTTCATTTAAAAACGGCATGTTGTGTTTATTTGTTATCTTTGACTAATATTTGAATTAGTTTGATCCGAAATATTAAAGTGTGACAAACATGCAAAAATAAGAAGGGGTCACTTCATCTACAGCGATATTGTTGACTTGATTGCAAATAAATGCACAGACACTATTTAAACTGAACAGAGATGACATCACTGAATTCATGTCATTTTGCATTATTAACAGTGTTTTCCTAATTAATGTTGTTCAGTTGCTTTGACGCAATGTATTTTGTTTAAAGCGCTATATAAATAAAGTTGACTTGACTTGACTACAATAAATTTGGAGGTATTATCAAAAGTCATTAACAACAATACTCGTTGACTGACATTAAACGGTTTTTAGCTTTTTGTACAGTAATGTTTCTGGGCAATTAGAAACGGGCAAATAATAATTATATATATATATATATATATATATATATATATATATATATATATATATATATATATATATATATATATATATATATATATATAATTATTATTATTATTTATTTTTATTTTTTTGCTTTTTACATTGCATACAGTCCTGCAGCACCACCTGCTGGGTTCTTAGTATAAATTCTGCTGTTTGAAACAACAGTTATTTTAGCCTTTTAGGATTTTAGTTATTTTCTGTATCTCGACAAATTAAGCTCCGTACAGATTATTTAGTTGTTGGTCACTATAAAGTGCTTTTGACTTGCTGATACTGGTCATTGGAAAAAATAAATGGTAGGGTTAGAGACTCCAAAATTGTCTTTAATCGCTCAGATATATAATAATTATTTTGTTAAATTAAATGCTGAGCTCCTCTGTTTTGTTGTAAAGATGTGAACTATTATTGAACCTGAACCTGAAGCGGAAGAAGCACGCTGACACGGTGAACTCACAAATCCTGTTACTTTTCTCCGCGCTCCTCAGGATTGACCAATCACATTTGACAGTGATTACTAGCCAACGTTCGTTTATAATATATATTTTAGCAACTTCTAGAGCGAAATTGTACGAATTATACCAGTCATTTATAGTACAGATTTCTCAAGTGAGACAAAAAATGTAGAAATAAAATAAAAATAAGAAATCGTCCTCCGTCAAATGTGTCGCATCGGTTTTTCCGCGCCTCGACACGCCCCCTGTCGGAACATCCGTCGTGGTGTACTTCTGCAATCAGACGCGCGTCAGTCTGTCGTCACTCACGACTTGCGGATCTTCGGTCTGTTCCGCCGGTGTCGGTGAGCGCGAGGCGGACGCGCCCTCGGGTTGAGATCGACGCGGCTCAATAACGCGCAGAGTAGTGCTTCTGTAGATACAGCACGTGACGCGCGGATGAGCGGCGCGTCTGAGTAAGATGATCCGTGACAGTCACCAGATCCGCTGCTCTGCCCGTTCAACAGCCGACTAACGCTAGCTGACAGCTACAGCTGGCACAGATGAGCGGTTTATAAAGTCATGTAGTGTGTCTGTAGTCTTCGAGCAGTGATACAGATCAGATCAGATCAGTCTGTGTGACCTGACGCGTGAGTACTGGACTAAATCTACTTCATTACCGCTGCTCAAGTGTTCTGTATAATGTAGTCAAGTGCTGTTGAAACTTATGTCTCTCCACTACCTTTTTAAATAAAGTTTTTTTCTTTTTTCCTTTTTATTATATATATAATTTAGAACAGCCAATGAAATTCAATTTAGTGTAAAATATAGTTGTAATTTACTTCCTCTTAACATAAAGCAAATCATTTTAATACCTTTAATTCCAAATTATTCCCATCTTAATAATGACAGCGCAGTAATACTGTTTATCGCCTTCTTTAATGAGATCATAAGGTCAGAACTGATTATTAGTTAACAAATTTACTTTAGTTAACATCTTAACTGTACCTCAATTTTCTTTGGTCAGTTTCAGACAGTGTTATTGTAGTATTATCTATATACTAATAGTGCTCTCAAACGACAGTTTTTGTTTAGATAATATATATGTGTGTGTACTGTGTAAATTTAAGGAAAATGTTTTGTTTATATATATATATATATATATATATACATGTATGTTTGTGGATTTATAAATACATGATAAATATTCATTGTACACATACATATATGTAAACAAAAACTTTTATTATGGATGTGATTAATCGTTTGACAGCACTAACTAATGTACTATTTATTAATATTGAGAATTTTATATTTTCAGAGTTTATTTTAATTTGAGAATAAGTTTTAGTACTTTATGTACTTGCATTTTTATTGATGGTTGTTTTATTTTAGCTCTATTTCAATATCTGAAAACAGTTTTTTTTTGTTTTAGTTTAAAAAAAATGGTTTTGTATTGTGTATATAATTGTGGCTGAGAACTATGAGCAAAAAAATTTTCTCTCCTGTCCTCTCCTCTCCTCTCCTCTGTTATGTAAGTGTAAGTGTGTCTCTCATCTCTGTACTCGTGGGAGCTCTGACTCAAACGTGTCCTTGTTTGAGATCCCAGTGTAGTCCCAGGCCACTCTGTGATCAACCTGTTGCATTTACTTTGGTGTGTTCAGTGACAGTCATCTGGATTTGTATAAACCTGTTGAGTGACTCCTGTTTGTGTTTCCTTCCCATCTCCAGGTTTCTCCAGTTTTGAGTGAAGAGCTGTCATGTTCTCTGAGCCTACAGGCATCTACATACAGTTGCAAAATTGCCATTGTTGAAGAATATGAATCACCTGTGGGCAGTGCTACACGCAGAAGGATGTGTTTGCTTCATCCAGTCGTGAAATGAAAGACTGTAATGGACACGCTCCACATCACACTCCAGAGACTTTGACCCTAAAAGTGCCTGAGACAGCTGTCTATTGGAGTGCCACTTTCCTTTCCCATTTCTATCAGTTTTCTTCCTAAACAAACACCATTTTTATTTGGTAAAAATGGGCCCTTCTTTGTCTCCTTTCAATAATCTGCTATGCATGCTGCTGGGCATCTCGTTCACCGTCTGGTTCACACTGCTCTTGGTCTTCATCATCGTTCCTGCCATCTTCGGGGTGTCCTTTGGGATCCGCAGACTCTACATGAAAACGCTGCTCAAGGTGTTCGAGGTGAGGCAGGAGCTCGTCACGTTGGGTTTTCAGGATGCTGTTGTTCATACTGATTTATTTGTGACCTTGCATTTGTTCACTGGATTGTATAGAGTTGACAGAAAGGTTGGACTGAGACTGAGAGCGATAATTAACCAATCATTCAGTCGCATTAAATCAGTAGTTTTAAATACTTTAAGTGAATTTATGCATCACAACATTGTAATGCATGGAAAGAAAAATTTATATATTTAGCAAAATATTACATTTAACAGTGTTATTAAATTGTAAGCATTTAAAAAAAAAAATTAAGTGAGTTTTAGATTCTTAAATTACAATTAAATATTTAATGTTTATTAGATATCTGATATGATAATGACATTGTGTATAAAATCATGGTACTATTATGTCCAAAAAACACTGTATTATCACAGCACCGTGTCCAAAAACTGGTACTAGCATGGTACTTTTTGATACTTTTTATTTATTGAGTGTAGTGTCAACTTCTCATGTGCTTATGTTTTACATATTCATACTCTTATATTATTGAGTTCATCTGATAAGATGTAGATGAAGTTGGGAGTGCACAGTTTGCATTTTTTATGGGTCCAGAGAACATACTGGGATCTAAATATGAATACAGTCCTGTTTTAAACTAAGAGGCCAGGTGCAAGAAATGAGATCTGGATGAAGAGCACATGTTAAGCACATATGGTTAATGTTTCTAGACAATGCATGATTTGCTTCCTTTACTGGCAATGTCCCCCCCCCCAGATGAAAATCGTGGAGTGGAGGTGGAGTGTAGAGTCTCCAGCTGTGGCTGATGTATTTCAGCATTACCTCACGTCCGTCTGAGGCGGTTATGTAACTGCCTGAGCAGACATGCGTGTTACTCTCCTCCTGCTGCCTGAAACTGAAAACAAGTATTTTTCCAACATCAAACAGGAGAATTTATTGAAATAAAGGAGAAATTCTAGTGAAACGTCATGTTGTTTGGGTGTTAAACAACATTCGCTTAGCCAACCTAGTCACGTAAAGCTGTAAAGAGGAAGTTTGATAGATAATAATAGTTTTAAATCCCTAAAAAATGTTAAATAAGAAAAAAAAAATGCTAAAAAGTGCTATTCCTGGCTGTGTGTAGAACCTACAGCTCTGCAGCTGTACACAGCAACAGCATTGGACATTTATACTGTACCTTGAGCTTCCAGGGTCAAGATTAGGAAAAACTGTGTTGTGTCTCGGTCCTCAACCTCAAAGCACTCTTCTTACAGATTAGAAGAAACCTCAGACGGAGAAATAAGACAAATAAATAGACTAAGATTGAGGCATTGAAGATAAAGCAAAACGAGTGTTAATTTGGCAAGATGTCAATAGCAGCCCTTCAGTGTTTTCTGATTCTCAAGTCCGTTGTGTGCTCCACATGCCTGAATTAACATACTGACATTATTCGTCTTCCCACAGCTTTTCAATAAAGTGCTTGTTGTTCCCTCGGGGGAACATTATGTATGTATGTATGTGTGTGTGTGTGTTTGTTTGTGCTACAGTCCCCCGCAATATGTTTCCAAATCATGAAACAAGCAGTTTATTTTAAGGTCCATTATGATATAATCCATTGAGGAAGTAAATGAGTTTAATTTGGCGATGGTGACTCGCTGACTGTGCATTAGATGTGTAACAGAGTGCTGCAGGGATGACATTGTTTTAGGCCAAAACCTGGAAAAAACAAGTTAACCTAGCATTTTAGCAATTCCAGTTCCATTGGGGGAAGCTGTGGCCTAAAGGTTAGAGAGCCGGACTAGTTACCAGAAGGTTGCAGGTTCAAGTCTCGGTGCTGGCAGGAGTTGTAGGTGGGAGGGAGTTAATGAACAGCACTCTCTTCCACCTCAATATGTGAAACAAAAATATGTAATCACTGCAGCACTCTCTGGTTACAATAATATTTATGATTTTTTATGATATTTCCCAAAATTCATTGATTTATTTGTTGATCAGAGGGTTAAATATGTATTTAGTTTCAAATAAATTACATTCTAGCATTTGTATGCATATAAAGATTTAGATAATACTTTTATCTAATAATAATAATATTTTTTCAATTAAATCAAGATCAATATTTAGTAAAACTATACTAGAATGTCTCAGTGATAATAATATTGCATTAAATTGACGTTGTTTTTCTTTGTTTGTTTTTTTGTCAGTGGGCCACAGTGAGGATGGAAAGAGGAGCCAAGGAGAAAAACCATCTTTTGTACAGGCCTTGCAGTCTTAATAGTACGTGTGTCCGCACACCTGTGGGACGAGATCTGTTACTTCTGCTGTGTGCTCGTCTGCTTGTTCATCTGAGGGACATCGCTTGTTTTGGCGTGTCCCAAGTACACTGTCAAACTCACAGAACGTGTTCTGGGGTGGTTTTGTCAGTTGACCTATCAACACAAAGATCAGGCAGCAATTAAAGGCAGTCAAACTACATTTGTGTCTAGGGCTGGATGATTTTTAGATTTATGGTTTTTTTAAATTACATCGATTCGATATTGCTTCTCAAAAGCCACGAATCAATTTTTTCCAGTATTTATTTCAGCACACATTCTCTGTAGGATTTTTATGCTCAAATGAAAGACTTTTTAAGACCTGAACACATAAAATGAATACCTTATGAAGAGGGTAGGGCAATGTCTATAGTCCCATAAAATACCATAAAATTACTGTAAAAAGCATAATTTACAGTTCAGATACAAGTTTTCACAAAAACGAAATGATATTTGACATTTCAGCCTTTAAAGCAAAAACAGGAAATATGGTATATGCGCACTCGTCTAACTTCCTAGACTTCATCACCGAATGTATGGTGCACTCTGTAGATGTGTTTTGTATTTGCTTTTCGCGATATACTCATAATATCAAATGACATATATAACGATATTATCGCAGACTATACATATTGCACAGCCCTATGTTTAGATTTTTATAATACACTGTCTTCTTATCGATCCACCAGTTGACATTTAATGTTCTGTGTGTTTGCAGGGTAAAAACATGGGTCGATTTTCGCATTGGTCTGAACTATGAACAAAACAACAGTTGTATTGAAAATGCTCATTCACTCTCTGCCAGCAGGTGGAGCGTTTGGTAGAAATATAACCTTTCCCCTTGTTTAATTATCACATTTAGGCATATCGCAAATCTGGTCTTTCCATCCCAAATTTTAAGACCTTTTGAAATCATAATTAAGACTTTCTTGTACAATTTAATACTTTTTTTAAGGCCTTAAATTTGATAGAACTAAATTCAAGACCCCGCGGAAACCCTGTTAAACAAGATCTGAGTAATGTGAATCTTATCATTACTCTGCTCCACTAGATGTCACTCTTATTTATCTTGCGCAATGTTACAACGGAAAGCCTGTTACTCATTCAGCGCTTATCTTATGAAACTGCTGATGAGAACCAAGAACAAAGCCATACGCGTGATTCACAATGCTCAGGTGAAATGCTAAAGGAATACTATACATTTACAGAAACATTTGATATCACGGATAAGGCGCCATGATTTCTGCAATCAATGAATGAATGGCGGATGGTGCAGCGCATTGTTTTGTTTAATAACGTACATACATACTGAAGCGAGGACGACGCTTGCGGTGTTTTCAACTTCTATCATCTCACTATGATGATATGAATACACAAATATCATCTCCAGCTGCTCTGAGAGTCACTTTATTAGCATTTCACCGTTTCATTTGAGAAAACTACCGATGTATCACATACACAGCAGCTGCAAGTTCCTCACGGCAACCCGTCAAAATAAAAGTAACGTTATAGTTTAACGTTAAGGAACGTCAGAATATATTACTATATAGCAGTCTTAAGACTTAATGCTACTACTGCTCATACATATTAATCTTTTTGTATTCACCATTTGTAAACTCGTGTTTACTTTTTAGAAATATCAATAGGATTTGTATTAAAACTATATTCACTGAATGTAATAAAAAAAATCGACAATCGAAATCGAATCGAAGTGTTTGTTGATCTAATTGCAGATTAAGAAAATATAATTTCTTCTAATTTCTTGATATTGTGTGTATTATTTTATCCCAGGCATTATTGCTAAAGAACCTACATCACTTGAAGACGAGCTCAAAGAGATTCGGCGAAACTGCAGCAGCCCAGAGTTGGAAGGCTCCGCCTCCACCATCACAGGCCCCTCCCCTTCCTCGTCAGAGTTTGAGATGTCGGACACCTTCTACTTCTGCCGCCGTGGCATTGAAAGCATCGTAGATGACGAGGTTACCAAGTGTTTCTCGGCAGAGGAGCTGGAGTCGTGGAACTTGCTGACCAGGAGCAACTATAACTTTAACCACATCAGCAGCAGACTGACGGTGCTGTGGGGTCTCGGGGTTGTCATCCGTTATGGGTTCCTGCTGCCCCTCAGGTGAGGAGGTTCGGCGCTAATATTACAATTCTGGTTGATACAAAGAATTTGTATTGCCAGTAACCCATAAATAGCTGATATTTCAGTTTTACACTATTTTGCCTAATATATTAAAATAGTATAAACTAAAATCAGTAATTTTGAATGGCAGTGAATGGAGGCGTTACATCATTGTAATGTACAGTATGAGAAATGTATATTCATTTGTAAATTTTAAATTTGCTAAGAATATATTTAACCATGTTAAAAGTATTCCAGTAATTACTTCAGTGAACATTAGATGACAGTACAAGTAATAAAATATATTTAAAAAATAGGAGAAATAATCATCAAAATTAAATACAGAGTATTGGCTTCCAATATAAGCTGGTACTAGAAAATTAAAAAACCTAATTTATGCTGGTAATGGATGAGGTACCAATATATAGTGTGAAGTAAACTAAGAAAATAACCCTCATTTATTGAATAAACAGATGAGACACTCACTGTGTTCTGGCACGTGTGTCTGAATTTAGCGTCTTACAATACAGGCTAATTCTGCCGCCCCTCAGGGCCTTATGGAGCTTGTGTAGGATTAATGTCAGTCAGGGCAGTGGCCTTAACCCACATTCCTTAATATAAACTCCTCACCATCCCGTGGGCACATTTGAGATGAGGAAGTGCGCCTGATATCTGAGCTCTGTTTAATCAGATGCTATCAGCCGCTTATTGCAGGATTAATTGAATTATGGACAGAAACCCGAATGCTCAGTATTATTGCTTGAACTTTTTAGCAGCATGCATTGGGTCAGAGCTGTGGTGCGATGGAGAGTGTGTGTGCTCCTGGAACTGTTGTGATCATAGCTCATGTGGGTTTATATTTGACCTGTGAGTGACATATTACAGTCTCTCTAATCCATCAAAGAGCAGGTCACTTGGTATTTTAAAGTGTCCTAATATTGTCTTGGAGTCCCCTACAACAGATTTAAATGCATTTAAGATCAGAAAGCATTGCAATTTTATCAGAATATACATTTGATATTAGAGTCATTTGCCAATGATTCCAAAATGATTTGTTCCTAGCAAGTTCAGAGCAAACCCCTCCCTTCCTCAAGCCTACTCTGCTCTGATTGGTCAGCTGGACAAGCCTGTTGTGATTGGCACAGAGAGGAGTCCTTGAGACAGTTACCCAGCACTTCTATTGACAAAACACCTTCACATTAAACAATAATATAGTGCGCCAATCCGTTCTTATAATAATGACATAATACAAAAACACTTATTCAAGCAAATCGGGCACACAGCTAAAGTTTAGCTGCTAAACTGTGAACACTTAAAAGACTAATGGTGGGTTCCTGACTAACTGATAAACAATACAGTCTGTAAACCAAAATATGTCTAGTGTAATGTTTGAAGAACGACAGACAAAAGACGCTCTGTCTTAACTTTGAATCAGAACAGCTGTGTCACAGGAGCACCAGCCTTAAATAACTCCCTCGTATCACCCGCATTAACCCTAGAACTGCCGCTGCAGCACAATAAACAGCAATTTCACAATGATTATAAAGTCTGTGTGCTACACTACATTCATTATTATTAAAATAAGTAATTAGAAAAACCTCAGTCTACAATAATCAACACATTCTTAGGAAATAGTGAGTTCACAGTAAATTATCAGAACTTCTTCAGTACGACAGTGATTTGTTTTACCTGGAAACCTAAAGCTGTACTAGGTATACATCACATATTAGCAAAACAACTTGGTATTTTGAGCACTCAGTTGAAAATATACACGTAACGTATCAATCGTTCTACTTACAGGTTGTGGTTCGGAGATGCTTGTTAGTCCAAATTAAGAAGATCAGAAGCCAACAAAGATAAAAGCCAAGATTAGAGATTAATATTTTATATAAAAAATGCACTCAGTAATTTATTGCTTATTAATTTTTTTTTAATGTAAATAAAATGATTAAATATTAAAATGATATACAATCATATGATATGAATACTCTGAATATTCTGCATAAAGTATAGGGTATGTTTCAGAGATCCAGAAACTGCAAACAAAACACTTTTAAATGGAAAATAGTTCAAAGGGTCAGTTTTGTAAAGACTGTTCTAGAGTTGGAGCTGAAATGTCTTGTTTTTGGTTCATCAGGTTAACATTAGCAATCACAGGAGTGGGCCTATTGGTTGTCTTAACTGCCATGATTGGTTTTCTGCCCAATGGGAGGTAGGAAACAATATAATATAACAAATTTTAAACTAGTCCTAGATCTGTAAGGCCAGTAACGGATGTTAGCGTGTCTCTGTGTGTGTTTGCAGGATGAAGAATTTTCTCAGTGAGAAGGTGCACCTGATGTGTTATCGTATCTGTGTGAGAGCGCTGACTGCTATCATCACATACCATCACAGGTAAGAAGCGCCACAGAAAAACATGTGCACGCTTACTCGAAATCTCCTATCTGGAGCCTGCATTCTGAAACAACATGTTCCCAATCACACACATACATGCTCACAATAGCATACTCATACTCATACACTCACAATGAGATTCTCACAATCTTATGAACACACATGCACACCCACATTACCTACAGTACACTAACAATCAGACATTCACATACACGGGCAGTCACACACACTTTCTCAATCAGGCAGTCACACAATCACAATTACACAAACTAATACCCATTCTGAATCACATACATGCACACTAACATTCACTCAGTCATACACTTGCTTACAATCTGACACGTTCACAATAACACCTCCATACACTCAAATGTTTTATTCTTTATTTAACCAGGTTTTAATCATGCATTCAGAATCACATGCTCACAACCACATATTCAAAGTTCCCTTTGAAGTAGTTCTTCAAACCTGACTGTCTTCCTTGGGACACGAAAGAAACATTTGGAGGAATGTGCATATTGCTCTTTTCAGTGCATTTGACCCTAAGCAAAGACCTTCCCCCTGAATTACTGTTGCTATGTCTGACAACCCATGACACTCTCACGCCAGGCAGTGAAAAATACATCAAGGAGCAAAAAGGACACCGACAACGAGCCGACAGACAAGACAGAGCAGGTTACTTTAGGTGTGAGACAAAGTCTAAGCTTTTACATTTTGTTTGCTCTTTAATGTGTCTTTAACATCTCTTCCTCTTAAATAAACATGAATCAACATCAGAAGGTATCTAGTTTCAACCGTGAAAAGACTTCAGTAATCAGTACACCTGAATGTAATAAAAAAGGTCAATTCTTCAAGGTCAAGTCCACCGACGTTAATCTACTCTCTACTCTCTACTCCACTGTCCTGTCTGTAATAGCAGAAACAGTGTTATGATTGGTCAGATCGCCTGTCAATCAGAATTCCTTGTGAATTAGAGCTGGTGCTTGAGAAAGTTAACTTCTTTAGCATGTTCTGAATCGATGGTTAAGGGATGATTAGATTCTGAAGTTATCTGACACACAATAGAGTAGGGTCAGACATAATAACACCCAAACGGTGACAGTGGGTTAACATGGGTTTGGTGTTTCAATGTCAGCTCAGCTTTCAACTCAATTTGAACTCCTCCAGTTCCCTCTTTATAATCATCTCATCTTGTCATTCCTGCATGTGTTCATGTGTGGTGTTTCAGGTCACTGTCCTCCTGTGCATTCTCTCTCTATCTCCTGTTCTCTTCTTCCCAAAATACGATAAGAATAAAGAAAAGTCTTTCTCTTTCTTTCTTGACCAGTCAAATTGTCTCCTTTCCCAGGCACGTTCAGGGTTTTGTAACAACAAAACAGCATGAAGAAGATACTATTAATCTGTTAGACAAACTCACATTGCTCTGCCTCTCCTGCCACTATTAACTCCCTCTGCTCAGAAACCCGTCTCTTTGTGTTTCTCTGGGACAGTGAAAACAAACCCAAGAATGGAGGCATCTGTGTCGCCAACCACACGTCACCCATTGACGTCATTATACTAGCCAGTGACGGATGCTATGCAATGGTAAGTTTGTGTTTCTTAGTGGGTATGTGTGAGAAAGCTGCTCTCAGAGGGTTAATCGTGTGTGTGTGTGTGTGTGTGTGTGTGTGTGTGTGTGTGTTATAGGTGGGTCAGATCCACGGGGGCCTGATGGGGCTCATTCAGAGGTCTATGGTGAAAGCTTGTCCACACATTTGGTTCGAGCGCTCGGAAGTCAAAGATCGCCTTCTAGTGGCTAAAAGGTAATACAGCATCACAGCTTGTTCTTATATCTGTGCCTTTTAACCAAAAGTGCTGGATTCTTCTAAAAAATATTCCTCTTAGTTGAAATATTTCACTGAATTGGATTATTTTAAACACTCATACATTGTTATTATTGTTATTAATCAAAAGAGTTTGATTCCAGGTTGAGCGATCACGTAAAAGACAAAAGCAAACTGCCGATCCTCATATTCCCTGAAGGTGAGCTGAACTCATTCTCAGAAGTTTGTGTTAATATGAACGGGAGACTTAGGCTACGTTCACACTGCAGGCTGAAACGACCCAATTCCAATTTCTTTGCCCCTTATGCGACCTGTATATGATCTTTTCATGACAGTCTGAACGACACAGATCCGATCTTTTCTAATGTGACTCAGGCCACTCGTGTATGTGGTCCTGAATCTGATACGTATCCGATCTTTTGAAATGCGACCTCCGTCTGAACGGCCTGGCCACATGTATCCGTCCCGTACGTCATTGATACGCTACAAACATCATAATTCTGCGTTGAAGTAGGAGGGAACGAGAAGAGCCACTCACATCAGTATCCCACCACTCCTGGCTGCGACTCCGCACCCACACGTTTCTCAGTACCGACGTTGCTAACACTCTGCTCCACAAAACGCCATGGCCAAAAACCTTGCTCTCCTCCTCCTTTTTAATTTTCTTCTTAAAACGAGAAGATTGTAATTGTGCTGGCTCCGTTGGGAAAATAACGTTAATATGGCAAAAAGAGCTCCGCTGTTGTCTACAATGTTGTTTACATCCATGTTTAACGTTAGCTACTTCCGCAAACAACGAGTGACGCTGTTCACCGTTGAGTACTCTTCTGCGCATGCGAGTCACTTCTGGGTCATTTCAAGTTCACACAGGAGATCACAAAAGGTAGCATTTAATTGGAAATGTGAACGGCGTTGCAAAAAAATCAAATTTTTTCAAAAAAATCGGAATTGAGCATTAAGCCCTGTAGTGTGAACGTAGCCTAAAGTACTACTATGTTTGTTTCCTGCATCCACGGACATTAAAACATTTGGGGATGGTAATATTTGTAATGTATTTAAAAGAAGTCTCTTATGTTCATCAATGCTGCCTTTATTTGTTCATACAGTAAAATACAGTAAAACGGTAATACTGTGAAATATAATTTATATTTCCATTAATGGTTTTCTATTTGAAAAACATTTTAAAATGTAATTCATTCTTGTGATGCAAAGCTGAATTTTCAGCCTCCATTACTCCAGTGTCTCATGATCCTTAATATTTTTGTGGAAGCTTACTAACCCTCAACTTTTGAACAGTAGTGTATGTATTTGTAAATTGAAATGCTTGTGAACTGATCTGTTTTTTTCAGGCAGAGAAAGAATGTGACGGAAAAACTTGTTGTGAATGAATAAATTACAGTTGACCTTTTACAGTTTCTCCACTGATTCATAAGTGCATATAAACGTGTAGTAACTAACATGGAATAAGTGATGCAATTTGGTTGTTAATATGCTATTACTGTATGTTTATATTATGTTTGTCTCCAGGTACCTGCATTAATAACACATCAGTCATGATGTTCAAGAAAGGAAGCTTTGAAATTGCCTCAACCGTCTACCCTGTCGCCATAAAGGTCAGAACATCTCACTTCCCTTGTGAATACTTCGGGTTAGGGATGTGTGCAAACCTTGAACATCAAGAATTAAACGCTGGTTAAACAATGTTTGTGTTGTGATCTTAAAATGATACGTGAATGGCACCCATGCTAGTCTGAGACCGCTAATGAAAATACTGCTATGTTAAGAATTACATCTTTTTAATGAGGTCTCAAACTTTTGGACTCTACTGCAAATTGTTAGACATGTTGAGTTTAACGTGAGCTATTTCTGTTCTCTGAGTTGATCTGAGTTATGGCTGGTGGATGATATAACAGATATAACAGGCGAAACAAAAAATCCCATAGACCTGAGCCATCTCTAGGGACTTGGGGGTGGACTCTTTTGACTTGGTACAGTAAGCAAGCCCCTAGCCATCCAAGAAAATCATAGCAACATGTTTGAAACCACCCACAACACCCTGGCATCAAGTACAAATCTAGTATTACCACAGTGTCCTCTTTTCATTGCTGAAATAACTTTTTTTTTCTTTTACCGATCCTTTACATGAGCAAATATCCTCTGACAGGGCAGTTAATGCGTTTGTTACACGTAAAACATGCTGGACATCGTGATTATTCCCAATTAAAAGATGTTTTTTCAGTTATCAGTAATGTAATGTAGCTGGTATGATTTCACTGTGAAGCTGCTTTTTCAAAGGTTCCTCCTCGTTTGCATCCTCTTTTACTTTATCAGATTTTTTGCTAAGAAAAATGATGAAGGGCAGATGATTAGGATGTTGATGTCATAATCAGTATTTGTCAGCAATAACATGTTAACATCCTTAAAACAAGATCACTTGGGAGGCAAAATTGTGTAAGATATTTTTTACATTGTGTTAGCTTCAATGTGTTTTGTTTTTAAATGCACTTTTCTCTGTGTATTTTAAGCTTTATTTCAAGGTTTAAAAGTTTTAAATACCATCAATTTTTTAAACAGATAAGAAATAATATCTGTATGTATTTGTTTTGAGAATATGTAGGTGTTTCCTGGAGAAAAAAAATGCGTCAGCATTGTGTTGGTGGTTGCATTGTATTTAATTAGCATGTTTTGTGATTTTCTAGTATGACCCTCGGTTTGGGGAAGCCTTCTGGAACAGCAGTAAGTTTGGGATGGTGAATTATCTGCTCAGGATGATGAGTAGCTGGGCCATCGTGTGCAGCGTGTGGTACCTGCCTCCGATGAACCGTCAGGTAATGCCTACACACATACATCCACTCCTTGAATGCAGTTAAATCCGTATTATGAATGATTGCACTGCCCTTCCTATTTTTAAATTGGTGCATTTAATACTCAAATCAAGCACAAATGAGCCTGTGTGGGTTTGGAGTTTTGTCCACCCACCAAAGATTGGAAATGGACATCTGTGTTTGCATGTGGGCATGCAGATAAACAAATACACCATTGTTTTTTAATGCACGTAAAGGCTCCTGTCCCAAAAACCGCCCCACCTTGAATGCTACAAAAGTTCTCTGGAAAATCACTTCCTTTGTGTATTTATAGTTTGATTTCCTATTTCAGAAAAATAATAATGGTTTCTTCAATTATACTGCTGTTAACTGAAAATGCTGAGAATGCGTTTTTTTTAAACAAGTGTGAAAATACATTTTTAGCACTTAATCAATTTTAAAACCAAAGGTCAGGTTTTTTTTTTTCAGTGTCTGTTTTGTCAACTTGCAGGAAGATGAGGATGCAATGCAGTTTGCTAACAGAGTAAAAGCAGCCATTGCCAGACAGGGTGGTCTGGTGGACCTGCTGTGGTAAGTCAATATCTGACTCAAAATGAAAAATCTGTAAATCTGGCTGTAAATAAATGGCAGATATGGAACGAATATTAATCTAGCAACATAAAATGAACCTTAAAGGTAGGGTAGGATTTCAGAAAGGCTAGCAGTAGCAAGCTAGCTTTAAAAGCGTAAGATCCCACTCTCCTAGCAAATCACTCTCTAAAGTCAGGCCTCCTCCAAAACACATGAACACGCAGTCCAGTTCAGAGGCTAACCACCGACACGATGAGAGAGGATTGAATGCAACTCTGTCAGATTATCTCATGTCTCGTTCACTGGTGAGAAAACTTTAAAGTGCAAAGTTCATAACATTATAATAATAACGCCTTCCAGTCTCACTCGGTCTGCAGTAGTGCAATGAGCAAAGAACTAACGGTGCACAGGTGTGCAGATACATATGTTTACAGGACAGCTTATTGTAGCCCTCGGACTGAGGAATATGATTGGAAGAACATTTTATGGTCCTACACCTTCTTCAGACAGTATAAATACATTTAGACCATTTAACTTAGTGAATGCTATCAGGATGTGAATAGAGACTTTTAAACAGCATAACAAAATATGTTTCTGAACCAGATCACCTACCCTGTCTTTAACGTACATAACCGATAAGAAAAACGGTTGCACTTTATTTTACAGTACGTGTACTATCATGTACTTATAGTGAACTTACAGTGTATTTATCTAAGAAAGTTCTGGTAATACAAGGTAACTACATGGGGTAGGGTTAGGTTTAGGGGTAGGTTCAGGGTTAGTACCTAGTTATTACATAGTTATTGTAATTACTATAATAAGTACATAGTATGTACATGAGGAACAGGACTGTGAAATAAAGTGCTACCAAAAAAAACATCAAGTTTGAGCCGTCACACAGGGAGTTGTGGTAATGTCAATGTAGGGGTTTTGTGAGATGACTTGTTCTTTCTCACTTCTAAAAACTGTAAATTTAACAGTATTCTACTGTAAAATAGTTTGAAATGTCCAATTCGTTACATTATTACAAATTTTCCACTATAATGAAATTTACCTTTGACCAATTAACAAGTTTATAACCGCAGCAATTTTACAGTCTTTTACTGTAATCATGATCATTTATTTACAGTTTGAACACATCTGTTGAGGCCAAAGAAAAGTAATAAAAACACTCTTAATATAACTGACTGTCTGTTCAGACAAAATGTCTGGTTTAAACTGGTTTAAGCTGATCTCAGAAACCCTTTTAAACCCGGCCGACATGGTTTTGAC
The DNA here is from genome assembly GCF_003368295.1 of Carassius auratus. NCBI lineage: Eukaryota > Metazoa > Chordata > Actinopteri > Cypriniformes > Cyprinidae > Carassius > Carassius auratus. The sequence continues at coordinate 931,163 of NW_020523638.1, forward strand.
CAGACTGGGAGGTCAGCAAACCAGCTTAGGCATATTAAACTGCTTTTCTTAGTAGATAAATGGCTTTTTTTGGTAAATGTTTAGTTGAAACAATTACTATTCTATATTTCTTTTAAGGGATGGTGGGTTGAAACGAGGGAAAGTGAAAGACAATTTCAAAGAGGAGCAACAAAAACTCTACAGCAAGATTTTGGTTGGAACGCAGGAGGTCCGCAGTCGCTCTTGAGGAGCGAAGACGAATCAGGTGAGGACCTGGAGGACAAGAGATGGTTCAGAGACCTGGACGACGACCTTACGGTTTTGTTTTACATCCAATAACAAGTTACTGTCCTTGTTTAATTGTTCGTCTTTGTGAAAAAGACCGAAATGTGTCCAGTGTAAGGTCAGATCGGGATCAAAACACCAGGAGATGTGTTTTGATGTGTAATGTTACTTGTACTGAATTGAATGTAGCGTGATTCAGTCTATAGTGGCCGGGTTACTCATGAGGAGTCATAAGGACTCAATGCAGCAGTTTAATGCTTTCTCTCTTTTGTTATCATTAACTCTTAACGTGTCATTAGGACGCGGTAAACTATTACATTTGATGGCCATGTGTGGTTGAAGGAAACGTCTCATCAGGCTGCACCTAGGTGTCCGAGAGCATTTCTCTCTCTTTCTGCTATACTTCTGAATCACTTTAATCCTGGATTTTAACAGGAGAAAACCGTGGAAATATGCACGGAAAACCTGCTCTTTATTTTGAAGACATCAAGGGAAGCCTGACCTTTGCAGATGAAAAATCTGCATTGACCTTTTAAAATACCTCTGGATAAACAATCAAACCTGTGTGAACGGTTTGAGAAGAATTACTTACAGTATATATTGTTAGTTTTTTTTTTCTCGTCCTGTGTGAAAGATCCAGAATTTTTCCTTTCATATCTGGGATTTAAATCATGCGTCTTGATGACATTGTCCAAGTGAAGGCCAATTGGAAACTCTATGAGCTATTCTTGAGGCATTGCACTCATTCAGATTAAACCCAGTGTTTGTGATGTGTTAAACAACACTATGCAGCATGTACTGTATATATGCAACCAGTGTTTCCTACAGGAGTTTTTTTTTTTTTTTTCAGATCAGTCAACCCTTAAACATGTTTAACATATTTTCCCAACACATCAATACATTTTTTCAATGTATTATTATTATTATTTAAAAGTAAAATACGTTTTATTACAAAAAAACTCTCAAATTCTGTTGCGAATGTATGTCTTTAAAACACAGTTCTCAGTTCTGGGCTCCTTTTGAGTTCATTGAGCGAGCGAGTAATCAGATTGGATTGAAAAAGCTGTCTGATGATTTATCAGTGTGATTTTGTCTGTTCAGACCAATGCATAAAAAAACTGCAGACAGGCTGAACGAACATAAAAATTCACTTGTGATATTTTTGACACAGAATATTAGTCTTTTTACTGAACTCAAAAATGCCACGTCCTTGCAAATGTAGCTTTAGTGCAACAACATCCTGAATATCAGTGCAGGAAACACTGTACGCAACGAACTATCTCTAAAACGAACTAACTAAAACACTGAAGGGCTCATAATGAAGCGGAACGAAAAAGTAGTATTTTTACAACATGCTGTGTAAACAGAAAACATTTAAGCACTCTTACGTTTGAATAATAATTACTTTGCGACTGCTAAAAAAGTCTGTTCATTTTGTTCATTTATTCTGTTGATAAGTCTAGTTTGTTTAAAATGAATGTAATCCGGATGTACTACATACGTCACGTTATAATTGTCATGTGACTAATAGAAGAAGTCAGTTGTGTCGCTTTGTGTGTCATTCACAAACTCTCTCATGGCATCATCCGCACACTTTTCTCCCACTTTTTCATGAATGCTGTGAATTCAGACATACTACTCATACTGTTTTCTTTGTGTACTATATGCAAAGAATACTATATGGGAAATGTGCAATTACAGATGCATAAGCTCAAGGAGGCATGTACTGTACAATGGAGTTCCCCAATGGTTTTTGATTCAAGAAGAAATTATTATACTTCGCCTCCAAAATTGGAATCGAATTGGCTACAAGTGGTGTATTACTTCACTAATTACAACTTCAACTACAACTTACAACTGACAAGAGTCAGCTTGTAATAAACAGATGAAATATAAATAAAGTGTAGACCTCAGCTGTGATCTGAAATAGCACTCTACCGTTTTAAACCAGTTAACGAGTGCATATAAATGGCCCTGTGGAAACATCGAGACAAGATAGATATACATGTTACAAGTCAGAATGCATGATATAAAGTTGCTCAGACCTGATGTAGTTCTCAGCTTTTTGAGGAGGTTTCACTGGAGATCCTACTAGAGCTCAGTGTGGAGGGAGACATTAGTTATCTTTCCATCTAAAGTTGACAATTTAATTTGTGCGCAAAATTGGAATATCGCATAAAACACTTGCAAATTAAGCCAAAGACGACACAATCTTCACTTATACACTGCCACTAAATATCACTAAGTACAGTAGGAGAAGCATCTGAATATAATCATTTTCATATATAATAAATGACTTGCGCCTCAGAGCGAGCAGACGAAAGTCTATAAATGCAGTCATTGCTTTTGGAGGGGGTTGTGTAAGACAGGTCTGGAAGGCTGTTATACAGAAATACTTTGATGACCGGCTTTGCACGAGCATTTAAGAAAGAGCAAAACAATATTTCAGATGCTGAGCAATGCCATCGCTCTGCTGGTTTGTCTAGGTATCCCCTCACATGATGCACAATGGAGGATTTTATTCGATAAATGTGTTTCCATCATAGTTTATGTGCATTTCGGATAAAAAGGTTTGTCCAACACAATTGTGCGCATGCATTTTTAGAATTTATGTGCATCTTTTTTTTAGGCGATATTCCAAAATGTGCATAATAAAGGTGAATGGAAATAGCTATTGATCATGTAGGACTTACTCCAGTGCACTGACTTTGTGCTCTTTCTCCAGTGTTTTTTTACTTCATCATAAGTTCAGTGTCCTCCTGAGATCCAGCAGTTCATTTGTAGATGACATGTATTTATAGTCAAGTCTATACATGTCCTCTTCAAAACTTTAAAATTGACTTGTGCTTTTCAGAGATACAAAACGTTATTGGTAGTTTGCCCATGATAACTTCCTGCCATTGTTTTAAAAAAAGCCTGACATCACAAAAACATCTACTTCAGCAAAATAAATATTGTATTGAAATTATTCTAGGTCAGAAACTGTACTACAGTAGTATTGTTTTTGTTTTTTTGTAACTTGCACTATTGTTTAGTATGTCATGCTCATTATAGCTGCATTTATTTAATCAAAAAATAAAATAAAATGTTTATTAAAAAAAATTTTATTCCTTTAATGCTAAATCTGTATTTTCAGCATCATGCCTCCAGTCTTCATTGTCACATGATCCTTCAGAAATCATTCAGATTTATTTGAAATAGAAATATTTTTAAAAACTATTTCTATTTTCTATTTCTTATACTTAGTAACATTTTAAAATGTCTTCTACTTTTGATCCATTTAATGCATTATTTATTTTGTTAAGTTGTCAGCAATAGAAATTTGCTTCTCACCTGGTGGGGAGACTTTACAGGTGAATTGAGTAAAACAAACAAACCAAAAAATAAATTAAATAATTAAAATCATATGAAATGGCACTAAATTTGCCAACGTTTCATTGGTTTAACTTTGATTGACAACTGAAAATTTTATTACAAGTTGCAAAATGTGTTAATATAAACTTGCTTCTTGCCTTAATTTTTAACTGGGATCTGATTCCTGATGTCCACAACAAAAGACATGCAATATATATATATATATATATATATGTGTGTGTGTGTGTGTGTGTGTGTGTGTGTGTGTGTGTGTGTGTTTTCATTTCATGTCATTGGAAAATTAAAGACATTACAAAATCCTAAATGAACAAAAAATATATTTTGCTGGCTCTCAAGAGGATACAACATGTGTGCTAATGTGTCTTTGCTACACTAACAGTAAAGGTTCTTTAATGAAATCACCGGTTCAACAACGAACCTTTAACATCCAGTGAACATTTCCATTCCACAGAAGGTTCTTTATGGTGGAAAAAGTTTCTTCAGATTTTTAAAATTGTCTTCACACGACAAAAACAATGGTTCATGTAAGAACTGTTCACTGAAAGGTTCTTTGGGGAACGTTGGGGTTGTTTTTTGTTGATGGGATGGGGTTTCCTCTGTAATAACAATGACTGCTGCTATACTCTGAAACAGCACCTTGCTAATACAACCTGTACATCACTGACTGATATATTAGTTACAAATATTCCAATGTGAAACAATCATATGTACAACTATATGTCATATATGTAAATAAAACAACTTCAACAGAACATTCACTCAATTTTGGCAGTTATGTTTCTGTTATCCTTTGCTTTTTTCCCAAAGGATACACTTATATTACACCAAGTTGTCCCAGGTCATGTGACGAGGGAAGCCCACTGTGGTAAGAGTAGCCCTCTTGTAAGGTTTGAGAAAGATCTAGCCTGGACATTGTTTTTAGACTCTGCATTGAACTGAGGAATAGGGACAAGTTGTTCTGCCAGAGTCCTTTCACTCAACATGAATTATAAACATTCATTCAGCCTGCCGCTGCTGGGCTGGAGTCGGACCGGAGAAACAGAGATTTTCCTTCATGGTGGCATTTCTCTTGAAAAGTGCCATGCAGCTCTTAGGTAACATCCTGTCGACCAAGAGAGGATACAATGACTTCAGCCTGCAGCCAAAGAGCTGATGGATGGGTCACAACACAAAAAACAGCACGCTAGCGAACCGCTTGCTCATTGTTTTCATGTGTTCGGTATATTAGATTCAGTTTAGATATTTAGGGATCTTTAAAAGGGCCATAATCAGTCATTGTGTTTGGATCTGGTGAATATCACTCCAGATCAGTTTTGGAAGAACATTCAAAATGACAAACTGACCCCAATTCAGTGTCTACCAGAGCACACCGGACATGTGAATATCTGCGTCAGTTTCTGAGCCATTACCTTACCTTTACCAGCTCTAAATCCATCAAACTAACTAGATTATCAACTAATCTGTTCATTTATCTAACTTGTGGTACTGCACCAGTACAGACACAGAACAGAAACTACTTGAATCTGTTGTTTTTTCCACAAAATCTTGGCAGTTGGATTTTTTTGAATGCCATTATGCAATAAATATTAGATGAGATACTGAAAATATCATTAATATTGTATATGGTATTGTTATTAAACAATAAATCATGCATCAACCCTGAACAGTTGTGCAATACAAGGATAGACATGAAAACGCTATTTTAATTATTTTTAAATGAGCCAAATAAAATAGCATGTATTTTCTTGATTTTAAGGTAACACTTTAATTTTAGATGTTAAATTCACTATTTGTTGTTTTATATTTTTGTTTTATAATTTTTCCATATAGTTTTATAATTTTCCCATATAGTCTAATGCAATTACATCAGAAGTAACTAATTACATTACAGAGGAAATTAAAAGTAATCCCTTACTTTTTCCAATGGAAAAGTAATTACAGTAATGAATGATTAAATAATTAAAAAAAAATTATTTGCTTTATTGCCAATGCATTTGCACAGATGCACAAATAAAACAGAAATCTGGAATGCTGTTTTGTTTCAAGTTTCAAGAGGATTTTAAATACAATACTTTGTTAAGGGATATTAACATAATGTTGATAATGCATTACACCCAACATGAGCAATTATCATTTTTAATGTTTTTTATTTAATATTATTAAATAATATTAATATTAGCAATGCATTTGCCTACAGATGCACAAATAACTACAATACAGATATACAGGTGTTTCGTTTTAAACTTGGGAAAAGGCTAAGTTTTAGGAGAATATTAAATAACAATAATAATATAAAAATTATGCCAGTAAAAATACGTAATAAAATTAAGATTCTACACTATTAAAACCTGGTTAATTCAGAATCTTAAATCTGGGAACAGGCTATGACTGAAGAGTATTAAATAATGTTATGGCACAAAAACATGTAATAAAATAATTTTGCACTATTAAATTAACTTATTAAATTGTTATGCTGAAGCATTTTACTGTGTGTGTGCATGCAGCACACACAAACTCAAAGTACATTGATTTTCTGTATTTGTATATAAGCTGACACAAGCTCAGTAAGTACAGAAGGCCTAGATACATTTGCGTGGCTCGAGTGAGTGACAGACGGAAACTTTGACGCTGCGCGTGACAGTAGCTCACAGTACTACATGTGCAGGGCGGAGCTTCACATGAACATAACATTGAGAGAGCTTCTAGTTTGGTTCAGTCTGCCACGACAGGAACTCCGAGGCTACAGATGCATCGACGCTGGGTTTATTCATCTTAAAATCCTAGTCCAATTACCATGCAGACAGGAGGAGAAATCCCTCCGTGTCCACCGCCGAGCAACTGAAGCCCGTGAGCTCTTTCCTCATGACAGCAGGACTGGAGATGCGCGCGGGGCTCTCGTGGGCTCTGTCTTCAGGGCGAGATAGCTAGACTTTTCTAATCTTGTCTGTAAGCCGCTTGTTTCTCTTCCACCAAAGAGCTGCGAGTGGGATTTCCTTCGCCAGATTAGACTTTTCTCCAGCTCGCTTCTTATCATGGAGATGCACACGGACGTCCTACTGGTGACTGCAAACGTCGGATCACTGTTTGACAATGTAAGTCGCCTCTGTTTAACTCCCTTACTATTTTCCAGCTGGAATACGCGGCGTAAATGAGTAACGCAGGGAATGATTTGGGCTTTCGGTTATTTCACAACCGCTCCTTTAGCAACTGAACGCAGTTGGCTAGTTAACCTGCCGCTCAACGCTACCTGTATTTCTTAGGTATTTATTAAAAATAATCGTGATATGATTGTGGGTAGGCCAAAACACCCTCCTGAATAGCTGACGCTTTAAACAAACACCGAGAAGCGCGTTTAATTATTTAAGTTCTATACATTTCAGCCTAATAACTCGTTAGATGCCGTTCACAAGGGACGCATTCTTGCGTAATACTGCGCTGTTTTATTAGCAGAAGTATTGTTTAATGTAAACGCGCCGGACTGACGCCGTTAATTTTTCAGCTTTATGCGTCTCGTTTTTTCAAAGACGCTGTATCGAGTTGAAAGAACTTCAACTTTTATAACGCGTCTCCGTTCCGTTGCGCTGCGTCGCGCTGGTTCTGAACGCGTCCTTCGCAAGCGTTCCCGACGCGTCTCTCGCTCGTGATAGAGCTGGACGTTCCCGTGCCTTTCCTCCGTGTTGGAGGTGCTGCAGAGAAACACACTTCAGGTTGTCTTCGCTCCTCTGGGCCTTTCTCGCACTCGAGTCCCCAGTCTAGAGTGATCTCCTCTCCCACTGACGATGTGACTCTGACAGCACCTCCCCGCAGGTCTACCGACCTATCACAAACCGCGCCACCGGCCCGACTGTGTATTCAAATAAAACAGGAAACTGACAGACAGTTTGAGAGTTTTTCAAAGCGCTGCCGCGAAACTGTGGAGCTGAGCTGCTACAGCACTATATAGGGTGCTACTAAACACAGTGATGCGCAGTTAAAATAAGACAGGAGAGTGTTAGTCTACACTGAAGAGACAAACACAAGTGTATGTGAAAGCTGGCAGCAGGTGGTTTTAGTTACAGTAACTAAATCATCAAAAACATGTTCGTTATGGACATCTAGAATAAGAATGTTAGTCCGTGTTTAGGAGAATAAAATGCATGTGCTTATGAACAGTAATAGCTATAATAGCTGCTGTAATAGCAGTAGGGGTTTCATATTCACTAAAACTAAAACCATAAAAAATTGTATGTTTAGTCTACCTAAAATATAATAAAACGTTTTTTTTTTAACTCTTAAACTTTTTTTTATCTAGTTGCCAAGGCAGCATCTATTTTTTTTTTTTTTTTTTTTTTTTTTTTTGGTTTAAACTGTGAGTGTACTAAAATTAAAACAAAACAAATTTTGATGTATTAAACTAAAACTAAACCTAAAATAATAATTAATAAAAACCAAATAAACATATGTACTGTATACTGTATATTTTTGTATAACAAAAACACAACAAAATAACTAAAACGTAAAAATAAAAACAATTAAAATATTAATATAAACTGTAATAGTATCCTAAATAATACTAAAACTAGCAGTTAATGACAATCTGTTCATACATTCCTTAAAACCACGAGGCCTACCCATTTTTATGTCTCCAGTATTTTTATTTTTTATTTTTTTATTACTAATATGTTTTTCTGTTTCACCACTTATTTATTAGTGTTCCTGTAGCTCAATTGGTAGAAGCAGAAGTATATATTAATATACAGAAGGTGCACAGAGTCATTCATGCAAACACAGAACACCATCATGGTAACACACATGATACTGAAATAATGGAATAAACTTTCATTAAACAACAGAAGATGTAACATAAAGCCCAAATGTGCATAACTGATAACATAAACTATTAAAAACATGATTATTTAAACAAAATACTTTCAAACGTGGAGTGTCACGTGGGGAATTCTGGGAATATCAGTTTACAGTTTTTGACTGTGAATTAATCATTTATTTGTTCTTTTTTACTTCTAAAAGCTGTTTTTACAATTTCAAATTTACAGTATTTTACTGTAAAATTACATGAAAAGTCTGGTTAGATCTTTTACAGTTTTTAAGTTTAATAGCACCAGGAGACTGTGATATACTGGGAAAACCACACACAGTTGGAGAATGATTGTTAATTTTTAAACAGTATGTTACAAAACATTTTGAGACTTTTACATTGTATAGAACTTTTAGCTCAGTTTTCTTCATCAAGTTAATAGTTTGTCCGATGCTTGCACTAAAGGCATGTTTGATGCTGTGTCAAATCATGAAGCTTGATGAGGTGAAAATTTGTGCTACATTTCTAAATGATTGGATTTCTGGACGATAAAACAGGAAAACACACATTTAAAGGGCACAAGCATGGCCTGAATGCAAGGCAATATCATATAACAGCCTATAGCATTGTTTGTTTTTTTTCCCTGATAGCAAAAACACAGTAAAAATGTTATTCAGCAAATAAGAATCTCTTTAAAAGAGTGAATTTTTCCCCTTATGCTGTGAATGTTCAGTTCAGATTTCCAGAGTTGTGGTTTAGATGTATTTGTTAGAGCACTGGCTTCACTGTGCATATATGGTGGACTGAAGCTACAAGTGGAAATTTGGCCACGTACCCAGTTTCCTCTGGCCATGTTTGGCTGAAAAAAGCACATGTCACAGTCCATTGTGACTGTAAACAGATGAATATCTTTTCCCAAAGGACTTCAACCCTTTCCTCGCTTCTTTTTTTGAACAGGTCGGTATAATGTTGTAACAGACTTCCAAAAATGGTTACATTTTTCTGATCCACAAGAAGAGTTCACTAGCCCTGTCAAATTTTTCAAGATCCTTGAGTTTGGTGTGTTTAGTTATGATGCATCATGTTTAATGATAACATTTGGGGTGAATCTCACTGAAAAAGTAGAAATGGAATGGAATGCGTTTCCTTAAAGAATAGTGAGCCCAGAGACGATTAATGCTAATGATTTCTATGATCCACTGAGGCATTACCCCAAAGTCCTTACCCCTTACCCCATTTAGTTTCATGACAATGGACAATGTTTGCCCAGCAAATACTGTCATTATGTAAACTTAAAATTGTACTTTACAATGTAATTTTGTAATATATTATTTCGAAATATTTAAATAATAAATCATTATTATTATGCATGACAGTGAAATGATAATGCCATGATACAAAAATAAAAACCCTTCATGTAAAATGAGCGTCTTTTTGTTTATACAGAATATAAATTCAATTTTTTTTATTTTTATAAGCCAAACATCTCTTGATGCATGCTTTATTTTAAAGTTCACACAAATATAGCCGTTGCGATGCATATAGCTAGGAAGTTCTCACATTTGGTCAAGAAAATGTTTGACTGCAATTCTTAGAACAAGAACAAGTATGAACAAGTATGAGTATTAGAACAAGTATGCTATGCTTATTTGCATAAATTATATTCTTGTATTTTCTTGTTCTGTCATGGCAGATCATGAGAATCTTGCCAAACGAGTAAAAGACGATACATTTATGACATCGTAAATTACAACAATTCTGTATTCACATTCTTGTGTGAAGTGTGGTTAAGGCTAAAGACTCTTGTGAACGCGTTTTTGTAATGCAAAGGGTGTTCTGGCAAAGACTGGTTGTTTTTGACATTGCATGCATGTTAGATCAAATCATACTTTCATACAGCTTGTGATGGAATAACCGCATATTCAGGTGCAAGCGTATCTGATGAACTCTTTATCTACACTTCATCAGAGCTGGTTAAAAATGTCTTGTCCCTCCGACAGCGTCCCCTGTAAGACACTGCAGTGCTTACCTACCATTTAAAAAGTCAACTTAGTTCTTCAGTACTTTTTTAAGTTGGATGTTAGCACGGGCTGGAAACTGGCAACAGGAAATGATGCATTACAAATTTGGGAAATTCTCTTGAGAGATGAGATGAAGGAAGTCTCCATTAGCCTCCCCACCCTTCAAATTCACTGGAACTAAGAACACAAAGATAGAAGGCACATGAGCGACAGTCCATTAAAGGTCTTTACAAGATCAAAGTAACACTTAAAATTGCATCAGAAGCAATTTTGTTCAAGGTCCTGTCGAATTCACTAGAAATCACTGTGATCCGGTGATTCTTTCACCGGCCGTGCAGTCAAATCCTCTTGACCTGGTTTCACGGCATGCTTGACAGACTGTGGAAGGGAGTGTCAGCGTTTGCACTCTTTTAAGTTGTCATTGCATGAAAGAGACACAAAAACAAAAGAAACAGAGCAATGTAGCAGTATGTTTGAGTCAGCATGTAGACCGGCAGTGGTCTGTGCTCTGTTACAGTTCTCAGATGAAGTCCTGTCCTTTACATTACTGTTCAGGAGGAGTGAAGTAAATTTCACACTTGTGGTTGTAGTAGAGTGGACCACAGGGCACACATTTGTGACTGTTTTGTAGCAACCAGTGTTATTAGGAAGTGGATCGTGATATCTTTAAATATGTTGTGTAACATTTATTCATTCTGTGGCTGATTTTTTTTTTTTACTGTTACTACATCCTATACTTATCCTTTGAATCGTTAGTCTAATGATGTATGACCTCCATTATTTATGAATCTGCAGTATTGCACAATACTTTAGTCCAAACTTCAGCGCAAAAAAATGTCTAAGTAGTCCATTTGGGATCCTTGTGAAAAATGTTTTTCAACACACTTAAGTGCACTTTTAAAAAGTACACTTTGTAATGATGTTAAAATAAAGTTTTACTTTAAAGTGCATTTTAAATAATTGTTTTATTCTTTTCCCTCGTGTTTTAAATAAATACACTTATTTTGATGTGTCGACAAATATACGTGTAAAGTACTTTATTATTTTAACTGTAGTCTGTTATTCAATATTACAATTAAAGTCCATTCATTTTAAATGTACCAATTGCAAGTTCATCATTATAAATGTATAATTACAGATATACTTTAATTCATGACAAACAAGTTTCAGTATATCATAGTTTCAGTTTGTCATAAATGCTTGTTAGAATTTGGCAGTATACCATATTTAAAAGACTATAGAATTTCATATAAACATGTGCTTAAGTCTAATTTAAAATGGGTCATGTGATGCAATTTCAAGTTTCCCTTTCTCTTTGTAGTGTTACAAGTTGTACATGAATAGATAAGATCCCTAAAGTTGCAAAGACTAAAGTCTTAAACCCAGAGAGATATTCTTTGTAAAAAAGAAAACTTGTCCACAACCTGTTAAAACGCCTCGTTCTAACTCGCTCCCACATGTCTACGTCACTGTGTGGGAAGATTTGCATAACACCACCCAAATGTTCACACAAAGAAAGAAGGCGTAACTTTGAATATCGCTTTTGAGAACTGTTCGTGTGTGCAGACGTTGTACAGTGCAAATCCATGAATTCATGTTCTGAAGTGAAGTAAGCTTCAACAGATTTCCTCTGCTCAGGGAGTAGGAAGCAATGAACACCGTGTAGGGACCATGTCAATGGGAACACAGTTCATGCACGGAGCTCACTTCTAACCAACTGATTATCTGAATTAGGTGTGTTTACAAAGAGAGACATGCAAAATATGCAGAGCTGGGGGGTGCGAGGACTAGAATTGAGAAACGCTGGTGTAGAGTACACTGTAAAAAAAAAAAATCCATAAAAAAAACACAGATAATGTACTGGCAGAAAATTACCAGGACATTTTCTTTTAAAATTCTGTAGATTTACATTTTCTTCTGTACCATTAACGGACAATCCGTTATGCAGAAATTTCTAAAAAATGATTGAATAAGCCTATCTTTAGTAGCAAATATGTCCAGCACAATATTTACAAATTAAACATGGTTTATATTTACCTCATTTCAACATTCTTAAAAGTGTGTTCAGTAGCTTTTATTTGCCTTGTACAGGTGAAGACAAAAATATTATGACATCAGTTAATTTAACAATGTGTAAAGAACCATTGAAAAAGCTTGTATTGTAGAAAACCTTTTAATTTTAAACAGCAACAGGCAGAAAAAGAACGAACGCATGAGCAGGTACCAAATAGTGCTCACACAGATAAAGATCACTATGAAAAAGTCAAGATTCAAAACTTTTCAAATACATGGGAAAAAGCTAATACAAAGACAGCTGTCATTAATATTAACTACTACAGACTTATATTCAATAGTCAAGTGAAATGTTCCAGTGTTGACCCCATTTTCCTATAGGAGAACACAACATTATTTAAAAGGACAGTTCACCCAAACATGTGAATTCTGTCATCAGTTACTGTTCCACATGCATACGATTTTCGAATATAGAATATTTTTAATGAAATCTCTGTCCTTTCTGTCCCTCCATTGACAGCCTACAACTACCATTTTAGTTGGTAGTTGTCTTGTACAGCATTTGAAAATAAAGAACAAGGATTCATGCACTCATGCCTGACATTTCAATGTGAAACTAATAGAACTATACAATCTAAATTAAGAGCAGGGCTCCAAGTGTTTTTGTGCTTTTAATATATCTTGCCATGTGCCAGTTGCCATGTGAGGAAAAAAAACTTTTTTTTCTTCTTTTGCTGCATGTTCAGTCCAAGTTCTTTGTTGAGATTTGATGAAACCTCAAATTGTACATGGAATCTCAAAGTTGTTCATAAATGAGTCTTGGAAGCATTGGTTCCCTTTATTTGAATCTTTGACCTTCATTCAGGATTTCTTCACAGGACGATTGGAAATCACAAATGAAATAAATGAAAGTGAAGTACAGAGTTGACGAAGTTGACAAAGTTGAGATTTAATTATCAAGTTCAAGTTCAAATATTGTTAACTTGCATTTCCAGTGGTCTCCAATTGCATCTGACATGTGATCTTCTCAACAATGCTTTATGATACACTTAAAGAGATAGTTTACCCAAAAATGAAAATTCTGTCATTAATTACTCGCCCTAATGTTGTTCCATGACCTTCGTTCATCTTTGTTCAAACTTTTCATTTTTAATGTTGCACTAAAAATTCAACATATGTATGGGAAAATATAAATGTAAATAAAGAAATACATTGCCGTTTTGCATATTCCATTTCAAATTGAATTTTGCTACCCATATGCTTCCATAAATAATAAAAACATACAAACCCATGATAAGAATGCAGGGGGTGATTAAGATGCACAGTACAGCAGCAATTACAACCTGTCATTAGAAAAGAAAGGAAACACCATGAATGTCATGAACTACTGTCCCTTTAAAGCACAAGACTCACATCGACGGACTTTACATCAGTCAAGACTTTTTAACTTGAGACTGTCACTCGCCAAAAATGGTCATTTTGACAATTTTGTGTTCCTTGGTCTGTGAAAGTGCGAGAGAAAACTCGATGCACTCCTGATGCACATTCTCTGTGCGTGCTCGACGTGTGTGTGTTCACAAGACATTGTGCCAGAAACGTTACAGAATTAATCATGTGTGTGAGTTTGTGTTTAACATAGACAAGACAATAAAATGTCTAAACCTACCTCGTTTGGCAGAAAAGGTGTTGTCCTTGAAGAATTCCATGATGTCAGATCTTCACCTAGTCATAAAATCTCTTAAATAAAGCAAATGTAGTAATGGTGTCTTCTTTTCTTGACAATTGCTCTTCCAGCTCCTGTTGAAGGCATGAAGTGCTCTAAACACAGCTGTACAGCACAGAGCTTTATGACACGCTCAGTAAAAATTACACCACATCAACAACAATTAAAAGTTAATAAACTTTTATTTATAAAACTGAAAGAGAGGACTGTAACACATACCTCCACGTCGAGTAACGTTAAGATGTGACGGTATGCTGAAAATGACGAATGCGATGGCTCCGACATTCATTTGCCAAACAAGCCAGACAGCAACTAAGTTAACAAACTTTACAGTTCATCACATTTAACAAAAAAATGAATGAAGACTGGCTCTCCAAACCCCGAAATCCAACTTTAAAATCTAATTTTGACCTATCAAAATCCGCTTGCTCAAGTTTTCACACCCATAATCGACTGAGCTTCTTGCTCCCACAATGCAAAGCATAATTTAAAAAATACAGAAAAACACCTGTAAAAAACAGTTACAGAAAATTCCTTCAAAATATTAAGGTACTGTTGTTATACCTTATTAATATCATATTGTTGTACTGTATTTTTACAGACCTTTTTTTTTTTTACAGTGTAGCGCTTGTTGTTTGTCGTTTCTCTGATCACAATTGCAGACATAGTTTTATGTTTACGCGACACGTTGCAACGCAACATGTAAAAACACAGTATAAATCATTATAATCCGTAACTATGTCCCCACTTGATGCGACAAATCACTCGTTTTTAATAGGTTTTATTGTTTTTGTCTTGTTGCACGGTGTTTTGACCGGGACACACATCACAATGTGACGAGGGGCGTAACATTTCCGTTACATGTTTGGGGCATTTGACCAATCACAACACACTGGATAGCTGGCCAATCAGAGAACACCACACTTTTCAGACCGAATGTGTTTTTTGAACCTTACACCAAATACACAAAGTAATGTTCTTTTTAGCAACATCATGTTGACCGCTTTAAGTTCATTAAATAATTAAGTTTAGCTAAATTTAGCTGCATTTAATATACAGTTTACTTATTATAATTGCAGTTAATATATATTTTTAATTGCAATAAACATGAATCTAATTGCTTGTCTGAAATGATTACTTTCAGTTTGCACTTAATTATGTTATTTTAAATTATATTTTTCCATTTGAAATGCTCTTTTTAAAAGTATTCTAAAGTGTACTTCCTTTTCCCAAGGGGCTGCTTGAAATACATGTAAAAGATATAACACATCTGAAATATATCATAGAGCCTAGTTCTCACTCTCCACCCTCTTAACTGAAATATCTAAACTGTTTTCTGAACCCCATATCATATTTTAGAGCTACAAGCTTGCTGGCTTTGTCAGGTCAATCTTAATTCCTTTTGCCTACTCACTCAAATGGAAGGCATTTCGGCTATGCATGACCTGCAGTAGCAGGACAGAGATCTTCAGATGAAAATATACATGTATGCAGGGCTTCATTCACTGGAGACTCTTTGACTATAAGCAGATTTTGGTCCAGGTTTCATCTCAGTCTGACCAAGAAACTCCCTTTTAATGTCTTTGATAAAAAATATATATATATTTCTCTAAATTCTTCAGTTGAAAAAGTCATGCAGTTAGTTAATGACATGGAATCAAACAAATGGTTAACGTGATTAAAAAATGATTGCAATCAAACTTTAAAGTAGTTTTTTGTGTTGGTTCAGGGTTTGCATCATCTGAGGTCCTCGGAGGGGTTGGAATCATCTCTTCTCAGGTGTTCAGTCATCTCAGATCTGTGTAAGGGCTGGATTCAGACTGAAGCGTGTGTATTTCATAGTTACCTTGGGATGCCCATCCCATGGCAGAAACAGAGAGGCAAATAGAGAAAAATTTGCGTAGCTGCTGTTCAAATCAAGCAAAGAACGATAATGTGCATTTTGGTCAGATATAACTGGAGTACAAGGTTATGAGACACATTATGTGTATGCTTGGCTAAAGAGATGTGTTTTTAATCTAGATTTAAACAGAGAGAGCGTGTCTGAACTCCGAACATTATCAGGAAGGCTATAGTTTGGGAGCCAAATGTGAAAAAAGCTCTACTTCCTTTAGAGGACTTTGCTATCCTAGGAACTACCAAAAGTCCAGCGTTTTGTGACCTTAGGGTGCGTGATGGGTTGTTGTGTGGGAGAAGAGTTAGGTAGGCAGGAGCTAAACCATTTAGGGCCTTATAAGTGAGTAATAATATTTTGTAACCGAGACAGGACTTAATAGGTAGCCAATGTAGAGATTTTAAAATTGGGGTAATATGATCATATTTTCTAGACCTGGTAAAGACTCTAGCTGCTGCATTTTGGACTACCTGTTAACTGAAGATGGTTTGGGTTGACTCTTTTAATAGATGTTTTAGATGTGCCATGACTCGCCCATGACTGTTGGAAACCTGCTTCTCAAAGCCAGCGCTTCAGAAACATGTTCAACAAACATTTGATCAGAATTTTCCCACCATTTACATGCATACAGTACAGTACACTCACTTTTAAATGGTTTTTGCTTTCAGTTTTATTTATGTATTATTAATGCATTATGTTGATGCTTTTCTTTTGCACTGTTGTGTATCCTTACAAACACACAATAGCCTCATTTATTGAGTTTTTGGATGAAGTTAGATCAGGTGTCTGTCAGCAGCATATGTTGACTGCATATACGATCATCTCGGTAGTATTATATTTGATACTATATTGTGTAGACCAGTTTTGTTTCTTGTGTAGGATAAAAGTAGAACGGCTGTACTGTACTTTCACCGACTCGTCTTGATAAATATCACATCCACAGCTGCTAAACTGTTTTATTGCCATTTAAAAGTCAACTGTGAAATACAAACTAAATGTGCAAAGTGCAAAACACACCTCTAATGTATAATCTGTGCGGTATAGGTATTACTGTGTTCATTGCATTATCTATGTCTGTCTCCCCGTCTAGTTAATTTAATAGAGAACTTTTTATCCATTTAAGATGAGAGTAAACATGATGGAAGCACTTGCCTATAAATGGTTTGTTGAAGAATTCAGTGGCAAAATTGCCTGAAACATTACAATTGAAAGCAGTCCTATGTAATGTCTCTTGTTACTGAATGTGCTGCAGAAATCCTTTATCCAGTAAATCTAATCCTCACTGCAGTTTAAGCTGACGGCCGAGGTTAATCAGACCATATTGTTAGTATTATAAAAGCTGTCTAACAGGGAAATCTGGTTGTTGTTCTCAGGTGGGTGAGATTGAAGGAGACTGGCTGCGCGAGTTCTTCACGGTGAGTTTGTTGCCTTTCATTCAAACACACACATTTGATGCTGCTCAATGTAGCGTGGTAGAAAAGCTAAACACGAGCTGTTTTAAACACGCTCTGTACATTGTCAGAGCTGTCCATCTGTTCAAACCTGCTATAAACACACATATAACACACCTTTGCAGAGTGAACTTTACTCTGCTAAATGGACCCTGTAAATCTAAAGGTGTTGGTCTCATTTATACAACCTGTCTTTTGTGCACCATAAAATCATGTTATGTTATCTGCTGTGGTCATGTTATGAGCACAAGGAAGTTAAATCACAGTTTTCATGATTTTCCTGCTAGATATAATGTGTACACAATCTCTGTTGCCTCTTTTACATTGGATATACATGTATATAAATCATCTTTTACCTGCAGTGCAGAGACATTCACAAGCTGCACATGCAATAAAGAACTGCTTTGTCAAAAGAAGACATCTGCAAGTTTTTGATAGATTGTAAGAACATTATCCACATGTCCTGTTAGTATTTTTGTGTTAACTGCTGCAAACGATCTAGTGCATGAGTGAACTTTCCGAATGAATCCAACTGAACCATAAACAGTTTCAGTCTTTTTGCAAACCTGAAATGTCATGGGCGAAATCCAGTCATTTCTATAGGATTCTATGCATTCTGGAGTTTCATATGAGGGCAAAAAAGTTCCCCATATCAATCATCTTCAAGTTGTTCACATGAATTTGCTGCACTGAAAGCGACTTCTGTGTGAGCTGTGAGTTTCATTGCTACATTATTAACAAAGGACAATTTGTTTTCCCCTGCAATATTTAGCAAACACTATTGTGACTCTAGCTTTAGGCAATTTATTTAATTGTAATAACTAAATGCAGTTGGGTCATTGTTTTTGGTGCTGTACCTTTAAGTTGTCTGTGGTTATGGTGCTTATGAGTCTTATTTTTGTGCTGCTCTATCTTTAAATAGCAGAGTTTTTGTTAAACTGAGACAAAAATAATCCACACTGAAATGTTTTGGGCAAACACTCCGACTGACATGAACAACACAGTGTTGACCATTTACCCATGGTACTCTAATGGTAAGACCTTCTGGGGTTAGGAGTGATATTATCTATCCTGCTCCCTTCTCTAGACAAGTTTCTGAAGACAGAGTGGCATAACTGACGTCATTGTAAATGTGGAAGGTCAAGTGTTGATTCATTCTTCTCACATCAAAAAATTGGAAGTGAAAGTTTGGAATGGAAAGATTTTGCTGCTCAGTTTTTAATAAAGGATCAATTTAAGTTCTGTTTATTATAGTATGTTTTTTATTTTAAATCAGTGTTCTTATATGATTCTCAGGATGTGATGCTTGAATTAATTTAAAGGTGCAAAAGTGGAGAATAATGAATTGTATGTCTTTATGTAAATCATATCTCCTAGACGGTGCACATGTATAAGCCACGCTTCGTCGCCCTGCACTTTCAGGAAGTTGGTGGAAAGGATTATATGATGAACATGGGCCACGCAGAGAACTTCTTCTGGTGAGATTACGGCTAATTCTGGACTACAAACTAGTAACCTTATTAAAAGTACTGTAGTAGTGCCATCGTTCTGTACAGTGTCAGTATCAGATAGCAGCAAACCACTGATTACTATGTTTGTATACCATGTTATTTACATATTTACATGTACTCTGAGTTTTTTTTTTATTAAAGAATATTGTGGTCCTGCAATGTCACATGTCCAAATAATGTGATAGCGATACTATATTTTCAGTATTATTTTGGGATGACAGCTATGAATTAAACAGAATGAAAAAAATTACTGTATTTATTGTTTTCATTTTAATATATATATGCAAGAATTATAATGTTTTTATCATTGTTATAGGTCCATAGAGTCCAGCTCTGAGATGGCCGACTTCGACAGAGTCTGTGTATATGTAGACAGTCATTTCAAGGCTGTTGACAGTTTCACGGTGAGTGATATGGCTGCTGCAGTATCTGATTTCACATGCTTCCTTAGTGATTTAGTTCAAAGGAATCACATCTATCCATTATGGATTCTCTTAATGTGTTGACTCTTGTGCTACTAGCATTGTAGTTGGTTTGTATGTCCACTAGGTAGAGCTATATAACCATTTTGAGTACTGCCAAAACCCCACCTCACTCACTTTCCTGTTATTGAAGTGCTATTCTTGTGTATAATCACAGTAGTGCCTCAAAGTTAAAGGCATAGTCCATCCACCTAAAATAAAAACTAATATTTTTTTTTATATTTAAGTCAATTATAAAAAAGCACAATAATAGTGTTTTATACAAGTTGCACACTATATTGCAAGTCTTCTGAAGACATCCAATAGCAAGTAACAGACCACAATTATATTTGTTTTAGAACTTATAATTGTTCCCCCAGTGAGCTGTTAGCTTCTGCACTCGAATAGATGAGATAAACTTTAGAACAAGATCAGTCCAGTACATGAACAAATCAAACTTATAATTTCACCCCTCTTGTGTTGATTTGAATTGGACAAAGTGCTACAACAGATCTTAAAATATGAAGTTATGCTAAATAAATTATACACTGGGGTCCAAAAGTCTGGGAAAGACTGTTTTGAAAATTAGGATTCCGAATTTAATTTAAACCTGCAAACAGAAAATGTTAGAATTCTGAAAAAAAAAAATATATATCTAAAAAGTAAGACATATAGTTTCTAAACAAAAATACAAACACCTCTTGAGTATGTTAATTCTTATTCAATTGCTGTCTAACAAAAGTGATGGACCAAAGACAGAGCCCTGGGGCACCCCTTTAATTTCTCCCAGTAACTTAGTAAAATCTGTAAAAAGAGAGAAGTTGCTGGTGTTTGGCAGGGTGTTAACCCTCAGCCCATCCAGATGAGAGGTGCTCTGTGTGTGTGTTTGTACGCTATGTGTTAGGTCTGTACCTTGATGGACTGGGTTAATGTGCAGGAGTGGCCAGGCAGCGGACCGAGTCAATACGTTTAACTCCAGATTAAAACTATTGATTAGGCCCCTCTCATCTGAACATGATAAATAAACTGAAAGTCTACGTGTGTGAGTGAGTGAGTGAGTGAGTGAGTGAGTGTGTATTTGTTTTGTTGATGCAGGAGGGTCAGTGAGTTTTTCTTTACGTGCACCCTTTGCCAAACCTTCTTCACTTTTTGTTACCAAATTATAAATGCATCTACCAATATTGAAATGCCATACTCAAATCATCTTTGTCAAACCAAATTTGGCCCTTCACATGAGCCTGTTTCAATGTTCCAACACACACATACACACACATACACACACTAAAATAGAGATCAGCACACTTATAGCTTTACACCTATCTTCATCAATCAGGCCAGTGCAGCGTTTAATAAAAATGTATTGACTTAAAAGTGATTTTTTTATCTAAACACCATTTGTACGATGAGTGTGCCAGACGCTCTCTGCATTTACACACACACTCTCTTCCCAGTCAAGCGATGATTCACAACCCTCAGAAAACTAATTACAAATCAATACAGATGATGTGAGACAAATGAGAATGAAGGTGGGTGTTAACACAACTGATGGCGGTGTGTGTGTATATGTTAGAGAGCGTGTGTGTGAGTTTATGCACTGCAGTGAGGACCTTCTTTTTAAAAAGTTGCAAAATTTTTAAATTTAAATTTTTATTTTATGCCATTACACAGTTTTTTGTATTGGCAATCAAAGAGACACATATTCCCCACGCCTCAGTGGTATTTAAAATACAGTAGATCCTTGGCCACAGCATTTAATGATACTTTACTGCAATGAATTAGCTTTTATTTATTTAGCTTCAAAGTGTGGAAGAGTCAAAATCTGGAAGTATTTTAGAATTTTTTCATTTAAATATATATTTTAAAATACAATTTATTTCTGTGATCAAAGCTGAATTTTCAGCATTATTATTCCAGTCATAATGAGTCACATGATCCTTCAGAAATCATTTTAATAAGTTGATTTGCTGCTCAATAACCATTTCTTATTATTATCATTGTTGAAAAAAACCCTAGCATTTATTTGAAATCTAAAAAAAAATCAAACTTTTACTCACCCCAAATATTTGAATTACATTGTATAAATATTCTTGATAGTCCTTTTTATGTTTTTAAAAGTCCTTCAAAAACAAAAAAGTGTCACATGCAAAACATCTATTATAATATAATTAACATTTTAAATGGTTTTAAAATTATAAATATATATATAGATAATATATATAAATTATTTTAAAAAAAAATCATATATCATAATATGCTAACCAGCCAAACTTTAACCCCTTGTTCAAAACAAGTTGAAATCCAGTCATTTCTCAGTCCAGTTCCCAATCTCCGTGTCCCACCAGAGCTGTTGCACTTGTGTAGTGCATGCACCTGCTGTAATGTCCAGTCTCTCAAGACTGGTCATCTAGAAAGAACTGTCACATCAAAAAAACATAATTTCTCTCACAAGATTTATATCTTTCTCCTGAGATGGATATTTTGAAGAAATCATAAATGTGTGTATGTGTTTCTGGTGTGGCGTGCTTCATGTCATTTTTCTCTGCCATGCATTGAGCTTGTGTTGATTGTTTTAATTTTCTGTCCGTATTGATCTCTACGGGGCTGGATTGATGTGCGCTCACTGGAGCAAGCAGCTAGTACATTAAATCCATTCAGCGCGCTGTCAGAAAAGATGCAGGAAATGTGTGCGTGAGGTTTGTGAGTATTGCATGGGCAAATCTGGATGTTGTTTAGGTAGCAAAACTATGGGCAAGTCTATGATGGGAGACTTCAGAAAGGCTGTGACTGTTACAGTGTCTTAAAAAAAGTCAGGGTGGAAAGATTATGATGTGTGTGCACACCATCAACGTGATCCAAAATCAAAGCAGCTCTTCAGACACCGGGATCTCTGTGTGAATCCCTGCTTGTGCATGACTTTAGGCTGTCAGGTCATTAGCCCAGTATCCAATCAGGACATCATTAGAGCTTCAGAAGATCACATCAAATCATGCATGATTGTTTGGTTGACTGATTGATTTATTTGATTTTAGGCTCTGGGAAGCATGTATTTCATCCACAAGTCACTGAAAAATATCCTACAATATGACTTCAATGGTAAGTTTTTTTATTTGTATTTATTATTATTATTATTTATATATTTTTTACTAATATAAGGTATTAAGGATGAAGTCCAGGTTATATCACAAAATCAGAAGACACAAATATGTGTAAAAGGGATAATATACGTCTCGTACTGGAGTCCTGATCACCCTTTTGGGGTTTAATATGGAGTATGTCAAGCTGAATGTGCATCATCCTTCTTATTACATGCGTATCAAGCAAAAAATAAAAAATAAAAAGAGTAGTGCAAAGATATATAAAACAAAACAGTAGTAGAGTGGTCAGCTGGTCATGCATTGTTACCTGGATGAGCCGAGATGTATTCTGGAGTATTTGTACACTAAATGATGAATGGACCGAATTAGTTTTTTTAGGAGAGCTGTGTAACTGCAAATTATATATTTTTCTTCTAAAAATTAAGATAATTTTTTGGACCATAAAGATTTTTGCATTGTGACAATATTTTATTTTAAGCACATCACCAAAATATTATGTCTAATCATTTTAACATGAAAAATTATGGCATATTATCTAAACTGTAAAGTATCTATACATCATTAAAGTACTTTAGTACTGCCATTAATTTATGCTATGTGTTAACTGAAAATGTCAGAATTACGGTCATAAAAAACACTGAGAAACACCATTGGAAGTTACTGAAATTAATAATGTGAAGTAAAAACATTGGATACTTTGCAGTAATGAGAATGGTATAAAATGGTATATTTTCTCAAAATGATTTATTACTATATATTATAGTATTAGTATTCATGTAAATGTTTAATAAAATGTTTGTTAGATGAATCAGATATCTGGTCATTTATTTCCAGGGAATTATGTAGTGAAGTGAGTTAAAGGGTCCAAGGATTAAACATGTGAATTATATTTTGCACAAAAATAAAACAATTTTGAATAGAAAAATGTGTAATAAAGTTAAAATAAAACACACAATCTCACAAGTCGAAAAACAACTCATTCACTGCTATTAGCAGAGAGATAAATTTCCCAAATAAACGTGCTCCTTCGACTCATTTGGTTAGAGTCTGATAGAACAGGACTCTAGTCACAACATCTCATGAATAATCTCTCACCAAGAGGACTAATAGAAGAGCCATTAAGATCGTTGGCCTATCAGATCAGTGTCTCATAGATCCTGCGCTCACAGCCTACAGCCGCGACACCACTCCAACATTAGTATATTGATTTGACATTTGCATGTTTTTCTCACAATATGTCTTGTTTGTTTATTCCTCCTCCTGTAGTGAATGAGTTTAAAGACGTCTCAGGACATAACAAGTACGTGGGTTCACTGGAAGGAGTGACTTCCATGGAAAAAGAGAAATTCCCAAAGAACTTTTGGCCTGATGTAAGTATTGTATTACTGCGTGTGAAGTGGAAAGTTTTATTTTTTAAACTATTGTTGTGAATTCTTATTCACTTAAGAGTCTCATGTGTCACACACTTCTGTTTTGACTACATTTTTAGGGATGCACCTGTTTATTTTACTCCTACTTGTATTGTTTAAATTCTCCAGTACAATGCATACAGCATTTGTTAAATAATCCTTTAAATACAAGAACACACAGTAAGCAGAACAAATGAGTTCCTTTGTACTGTACTTGAAAATTACTAGAATACAGTTACTTGCAATTACAGGGAAAAAAAATAAAGTACTGGTACTTTCTTGTCTCTAAAATTAGATGAATGCATCTTTAATGTTAATATGCATATGTATGTGCATTTAATTACAGTTCAAGTGGTCCAGAAAAGGCTACATGAGGACACGATGGCTCATTCACAACCAGTATGTTTGCACACTTTCGAGATGTCTCTCATAATTTTCTTTACAGTCTGTCATGCATGTGTTTTCTGGGCTCAGTGTGAAGTGTGTTAGCAGTGTTAGTGGGTTATCAGAAGTGCATTACTTGCAGACATGTGGCAGCAGTACAAATAGAGAAGTACAGGAACTGAAGACTGAGTGATAAATGAATGGAGCCTGTGAACTCCATCCTTTAAGCTAATGTCCCACATCAGTCACAGAGAGCGACGGGACTGATAGACACCCCTCCCCCAGTTTAATCATATGTCTTGTGTTGATCTGTGTGTGTACAGGGGTTTAGATTTGGTGAACGTTCACCTGTTTCACGACGCCTCCAACCTCATCGCCTGCAACTCTAGTCCATCAGTGTATTCTGGAAACCGCAAGAAAGCGCTCAGATACGTCATCAACAGGTTTGTGCTTCGGAATCATGCACTTGAATTACTCACATGAGTTTGTGTTAATTAATTCAAGAAATAAAAATGACAG
Organism: Carassius auratus; assembly: GCF_003368295.1. Classification (NCBI taxonomy): domain Eukaryota; kingdom Metazoa; phylum Chordata; class Actinopteri; order Cypriniformes; family Cyprinidae; genus Carassius; species Carassius auratus. Next base: position 956,078 of record NW_020523638.1, read on the forward strand.
TGAATGCAAAGACATGAAATTATAATTAAATACTATTCATTAGTGCATGTTATATATCCCTATATTAATTAATGCAGAAACGTTCGAAAGAACAAAAATGAATATTTCCTGAATATTTACTCACCCTCAGGCGATACAAGATGTAGATGCATTTGTTATTTTATCGGATCAGATTCTTAGGAGCATTGCATCACTTACTCACCAATGGATCCTCTGTAGTGAATGGGTGCCGTCAAAATGAGAGTCCAAACAGCTGCTAAAAACGTCACAATAATCCACAAGCAATACACACCACTACAGTCCATCAGTTGTCTAGTGGGGCGAAAGTCTGCATGTTTGTTTAAACAGTCGCTTCTGGCAAAAATCCATAATTCATAACAACACTTCATCCAGTAAAAAAAATGTCCATCACCTGTTGTCCTTTCATATTAAAATGCATCTACATATTTGTTTAGAACTGTTTTGGCTTGTAAACAATGCTTGATCTGTGAATATATTTCTCACCTGATTCAAACGACACTCTTTTTTGACTGGAGAAAGCAATATTTATAGATAGCGTACTCAAATTTTAGCCGGAATGGTTTGAAGTTATAATAAATGTGTTACAAACACACAGCTTTTCACTTCACTGGAGTTGTGTGGATTACTTGTGGATTATTGTGATGTTCTTATCAGCCGATTGGACTCTCATTCTGACGGCACCCATTCACTGCAAAGGACCCACTGGTGAGCAACTGATGTAGTGCTACATTCATCCAAATCTGTTCCCATGAAGAAACAAGCTTATCTGCGTCTTGGATGGCCTGAGGAAGAGTGAATTTTAAGCAAATTTTTGGGTGAACTATTCCTTTAAACCAAGGCCACATACAGTGGAGAAACATAATATAACACTATAATATCATAATGCATGCATCATGACCAAATCAAAGCCTGAATAGGATTAAGTCCCAGCTAAAAATATTTCCAGTCGAATATTCTCTTACACGCAGAAACACATGCTGTGTCATGTCGTCTTTCAGCACAAAAGACACTGGATGTGACGTGGTTGCGGCTCTTGTTTCAAACTCTTGCTTTTGTCTTGCAGGATATCAGATAGCAGCTACAGTCCTTTCCCCTTCTTTCTGTTTGGGGATTTCAATTTCCGCCTTGACACACTCAGTCTAGTACAGGTAGATCTGACTGATATATGTCCTGCATAACCACTGAACGCATACACACATGAACTATACGAAGATTCATATGTGTGTTTCTCTGTGAACAGAACCTCTCCATGTCGGCTGATATCCAGACGGTGAAAAAAGACAGCAGCAACGAGGTCGAAAAGATCATCTGTGAAGAGAAGGACAACGACCATAAGGTGAACATCTACTTAAAAAGCAGTCTCTGTTTCAAATAAATAAGTAAATCCATAATATGATATGCTGATTAACTTATCATAAAGAATAAAACTTAATAGTGGCAGCTGAAAATGTAGCTTTGCATGACAGGAATAATTTGCATTTTAATACATGCAATATTATTGTAAATAAACAAATATTATAGTTCGCACCGCATTTCAGATCAAATAAATGCAGCTTTTTGTGATATATTTTGTAATTGTTTTGCAATTATTTATATATATTTTTAATATAAAAATTACAGTTTTTACCTATTTTTTATGATTGTGTTTTTACAGAGCCTCCAGCAAATCTAGTGTCACACTTGCTTCACTAAGACTTTGCAAACATAGATCTTAAAGGCTCTGACTTTGCGTCCAGGAGATGATTAATATTTTCTTTTTGTGTGCGCTCAGACATATCCAGTGCACTGTCCAGCCAGATTTATGGTTTTTGGAGGGGTGATATTGACTTCTTGCCAGTCCAGAAAATGCGAGCTTGCATTTAGATCGCTCCCGCAGACGTGTGCTTCATTTTTTGTGCCAGCAAAGTTGGAGATCCTCTCCGTTCTTTGCTAGTTTTTTATCCCCTGCATTAACCCCTGTCCTTCTCTCCTCACCTCTTTGTCTTTCCTGTGTTTATTTCCCCTTTACTCTTGTTTTATTCCGTTCATTCTTTCTTTCTCTCCTTTTTTTAACCACTCCATCACTAGGTCCTCCTCCACATAGAGACCAAGTTATTTGCTTACTTGCACCAGGCCGTGTTCAGAGAAAACAACGGGAAAGAGGTCTGAACTTTGTTTTAACAAATTGTAAACTGACTAGAGTTTCACAGATTATAATTTAAATAGTGTATCAGTAAAAAAGAGTCTGTGCTTATGTGTTGTTCTGTCTTCCAGCTGCTGAAGTACGATAAGGAGATCTCTGAATTTGACGACGTCCTCACAGAGGAGGACATCCACTTTCCTCCCAGGTGAGCAGCTTCAACAAGTCTTGTTAAACACTTAAAGTGATACCTAAATACTCAACTGACGAGAGACTTTTAGAAACATTACAAAAGTTGTGTGAAAGTGTGTATAGATGATGTATTGTAGTAGTGAGTCTGAAACAGTGATGTTGCTCGTATCTTGTTTGAATGTTTTCAGTTATCCATACAGTGAAGACTACACTAAACCTACACAGTACATGAACACGCGATGCCCGGCATGGTGCGACCGCATCCTAATGTCCCACAGCGCCTCAGACATCATCCACCGGGTGAGATTTAATGGCATCTTAATTAAGTTTGTTGCGCCGTAACTAAATATTTTCTTACTTTTAACAAATCCAGGGGTTTAAATGAATAACCGGTTGATTTATTGTGTGTGGTCTGCAGAGTGAAGAGGATGAGATTGGTGTTGTGTATGACACACTGGGCTCCAACATCTGCATGGGAGACCACAAGGTACTGTGCATCCTATTTTTATTACAAGAAATAAATGAATAGCAATGAATGAATCAGTGAATTCTAATGTTTATCTTTTATGTCTTGTCTCCAGCCGGTTTTCCTGTTTTTTCAGATGAAGTCGATCACACATTGACACACAGTACTGGTAGAGTCAAAGGGTGAGGCATGGGATTTTCCTAGAAGCATAAAACTATCAGATTGGGTTTTGATCAATATATGTGATAAATATGGACAATATGCCAACAGTTTTAATACGCAAAGAAATGCAATTAAACACGATTGGCAGATAATTAAATTCTATTTTCATATATGCTTTTATAAATTACCAAAAAAAAGCAAATAAAACCAATATAATTAACTTAATTTTTATGTTAAGGATTTAAAATGTAAAATATTATTATGCATGGTGAGCGGCTTTAAAAAATCTTGTTTACCCACTATATTTAATAGTTCAAAATATTATAAACATAAAAATCAAAGCATAATATCATTCTGAGCTTCTAACAGGCCAAGATATATCATAGATGTATACAAATATTAAGCAGTAATTTTAGCCATTGGTTTAGGTTCAGCAAGATTTAAAATGAAATAAATATTTTCATTCTTTCATTCAGCAGGGATGCTTTCAGTTGCTCAAAAAATGGCAGAAAAGATGGAAATAAATGCTGTCTTAAAGAATCCTGAAAAAAAGTATCACTGTTTCTGCTGAAATATTACGGATAGCTAATATCAGAAATATAAAGATAGCTAATTCATGTCATTAATGTTTTAATATTCACTGAGTCAACGTGGAATAGTTGTACTTTTACAAATGTATTCGTCCTGCTGCAGGGCAAGTGAAAGAATGAAGGCGAAAGGTGATTAAAATGGTTATTTTTGCCAGAAAAGCTACTACAGGCATGTATACTTGAACTTAGCATGTTGAAAAAAGGCGTTATTTGTCAACTCCCCAAGTACACATCTCCTGTTTCTGGATGTAGTCCTAGAATGGCCATCAGTCCGCCCGAGGGCTGTCCTGATGTTCCCCGAGGAGCCGTTAGCAGCCCCTCGGCCCTCATTCACAGAGATGAAGCACCTCAGTGCTGCGTGATTGAAGACGGCTCCTGATCTATCTCTGGTGGATTCTCTGTCTCTTAAGCCTACGCAAGCAATTCTGTAAAGCAGCAGTGTTCATTAATTACAGATACACAGAACACACATCTATTGGCATTTTTAGGGCAATGATTTTGTTTTGCTGCCAGTTTTATGTGTGTTCTATAGGTTACGCTTGTCTAGGGTTTGGACGGCTTTACTACTGCTGACTGGTCTGTCATTTAGTGGTGTTCGATTATGGACATTATTATTCCCAGATACTTAAATCAAAGAGTTGGGGTCTATATGTATATTTACTGTTTAATATTATGTGTAAGATCATGCCATATACATTGTAAACCATTTCAGTTGGCTAAAATAGTTATACCATTTAGACCACTTTGAATGTAATTACTGATCAAGAAAAAGTGGAGTGGAGTAGAAATGACAGAAACGATGAGTAATGAGTGGAAACAAAGATGGTGTTTTATAATTTTATAAAATAAATATGAATATAAAATAATGTACACTATACAGTATAGTACAGGATACAATACCAAACAATGTCCAACACAGAACTGTACAGAGATTGTGATACAGTCAGACAGGTGAACAGGCAAGGCATGGACGCTTTATTCATAAAACATATATTATATATTTCATTCTCAATGACAATTCAGAGTGCCTTACACTGGTTTAAATAGGAGGGAAATTTTAAATAAAAAAGAGCATTTAAAATTACTTTAGAACATAAAAAAACGTTATTATTTAAAATGGTTTGAAACTAATAAAATGGAATGAAATATAGCATAATACAGTGTTTCCAATGACAAAATGACACATCACCTTTAAAACTAGCTTATTTGTGTATGTGTGTGTGTGTGTGTGTGAGTGAGTGTGTGTGTGTGTGCGTGTGTGTGTGCGCGTATGTGTGTGTGTGTGCATTAATAATAATAATAATAATAGTGGAATAAACTAATTTTATTAAGATCAAGTATACACTATAATGTGATTTTTAATGACCCATTTCCTTCAGTAATTCATTTCGATTGCCTATTAAAAGTAGTACATGTCAAATACCCATAAACCAAACTAATTAGTCAAGTCGTTCATGTGCAAGTCTAATGTTTTCATACATTTTATTTGGATCTGTTTAGATAATAACCACTTTTTTCTCTCTCTTTATCAGGGCTTCCTGTGCTGTTGACGTGTATCTAGAGGTTATTCTGTGGACATCTCTGCCGATCACAAAAAGCACACACACACACACACACACACACACACAGCAAGACATGAGCAGACCCCTACAACACCCAGCGCACAGGACTGTCAAACTCAAGTCTGCACAAAACACAGGAACTGTTTATTTCTGAAAGCCGTGTCCTCTGCTTTCACGATATACATTTAACAAAGACTTCAAGTATGTTCAGTGTGACTTCAGAAATACCTGAACGAAGAAAAACAGGACACAATCAAGAAAGACCGAGAGAAAGAACACAAAGGCACTTCTCAAAGCTCTCGACTCCTCACTTTTCGGTTCACACTTTACATAGAGTATGTAAACTTACACGGATTACAGTGGAAAAGCTTTAAAATTACAACTCCATTCGTTTGCTTTCACAGTAGGCTACTCTTGTGAATACAAGTATGCAAAAAAAAGATAGAGAAAGTAGCACATCATATCCAAACGCGAGCTGCTGCGTCGCACAAGCTTTGGTTGCTGTTTCAATCTAGAATCTGAAATTGCTTTGCATTGCAGTTCATCATAAGCATTTCAAAGGGTGTAGGGCTTGTTCTGGTAAAACACTGTTCAGCTAGTAGCTTTTCAGTTCTTATACTTCTTGCATGTGCGGGTATAGATTCATAAGCGCATGTTTTTGCATTTACACTGGCCTCAGCACTTAACGGCTGTCAGCTTCAGTCATTGTCTCTGCGGGGTTGTTAGTCAGACTCTCGGATCGATAGAATATGTACAGGACAGCAAGGGACAAGTTATAAAACCATTAGCGCTTGTGAATTATGGAAATCCCACCCAGAGTGCCCTGGCCTGGAAGCCCCCCAGACTTTTAATTAGAGCACTAGAGCAATGTGAAAGCTAGTGTGGAGCGTAGCGTGCTTGTTGTTTTAAGTGCGTGTCGAATCTTGGGTATCTGGTATTGTTTAATAAAGTTTATCAGCTCTGTATAGTATCTCAATGGTGTTGGTCCAGCGTTAAGTCCGTTTAAAGCTAGTCATAATGACCAGTTATCATATTTTGTCTGGTTAATATGCTGGTTTGTAAATTGCTTTATTCAATGCTTTATGAAATTACTTTAAATTGTAAATACGTAGCGCTTCTTAACTGTTATTGAATCACCTTGTTTCGTTTTAATTGTTGAGGAAATGTTTAGAGTCACATATGCTCCGAAAAAAGGCTAGTTCACCCAAAAATGAAAAATGGCGGTAAACAAACAGTTGATGGTAGCCATTGCATTTTTTCATACAATGGAAGTCAATGGCTACCATTAACTGTTTTTTTTTACCAACATTCATCGAAATATCTTCTTTTGCTGAAAGAAATTCACATAGGTTTGGAACAACTTTTGAATGTGTCATTTTCGGGAGAGCTGTCCCTAAATAATCAGAAGCTGGCACACTTTTATAGTAAAATGTCCCTTTAAATGCAACATGTTCCTCATTTCAAATCCAAAGCAAACAATTTACAAACAACCTCTACAAGCAATTAAATCCAGATATGACAGGGCCGTGGTTTCTCACCCAACATGAATTTATTGATTGAGTCGATAGAATCTGAACACCCCATGCATAATTTACGCACAAGGGTTAAATGGTACGGCCCACCTGTCAATAATGGACTTGTTGTAGTTGATTCATGGTATGGTCAACATAATTTACTGTTCTCGAGGGCATCGCTTCAAACCGTGGTTCAATAGAAGGCCACGGAGCCGCGCTAGGAACGGCATTGATGTCATTTAGCATTTGAGATTTTACAGACAAACACAAACACTACAGTCTTTTGAGATTTATGTGCACAGTTATTAGCATGCTAAATTAAACGTGTATGTAGCCATTCATGTTTGGGGAACTATTTTACTTTGCAGTGATGTGAGCATTTTTTTTTGTTGTTGCAATTGTGAAATTAGACATTGCTTATTTTATGTTAACCTTTTTCTTAAAGTTATTTCTACTTTCTGTTTCTTTCATTCTTCTTTTCTTTTTTATTAAAACTGTTAGACTTGTTTGAGGCGGTGGAATGGGATCTGCCGAAACGTGTTGAAAAATCCTTTCTATATTATTAAATATTTTCTATCCAGAAAATGGATAGTGGTGGAAAGTTTAAGATAAATGGTGACTGCTGGGCCAAGGGAGACTTGTCGATAAGATCATAACATTTGCCATTTGAAATTATGGGTTGTTCATAAGGCTTAAACACAAAAATAAATCTGAAATAATATTCATCCATAAAAAATTGCAGAAGCAGAAAAAGTGATTGACACACAATACTTGATACTGTGCCAAATATTCGTTTGTTTCCTCACTTTTTTTGTTCCATTTTGTGACTTGTGACAAACCTTGTGTTTGGTAAATGCAGTAAGATAGCTGTACCTCGTGTGCTGCCGAATGTTGACTGGCCTGAAACGTTCTAAAGAAACTGTACTATATCTTCTGCAGCACCTATGAATGTCTTTTCTTAAATATATTATGTCTTATTTCCTAATAAAATGTATATATTCATCAACTGAGAAGTCGTGTTGTTTGTTAGCCTAACAGATACATTAATAGTGTGTAATATCTACTTATTAAAACTAAAATATTTAAATTATGTTATTGTGTATTTTAAGTCTGATATATAGACCATAAAAGCAATTTGAGTTCTGATTTTATTTATTGATATTTTAGTAAATGCATGAAAACATACACAACTGTTCAACACGTTTGGGGTCGGGAGTTGAAAAAACATTTCTGAAGGAAGATTTGTATATGATATTTTAAACGTTGCAACAGGTGTTAAAATTAGCATCACTGAGAGGATCCTGTTTGGTCAATTGTTTCACATTGACTCACATTAATTGATCAATCCAAAGTCATTATCATTATGAGTCCATTAAACTGAGGCGTTTAGTTAAGACATCCATAACACACACACACACACACACTCACAGCCGCCCACCATCTGCTCTCTGATTTTAATAAAAGGATCTGAGATCTGACTAATGTCTGTCTGTAGACATCTGATCTCAGAGGAGCCATTAGTTAAGAGAGATGCATCAAACTGACAAAGACTTTATACGGAGCGCTGCTGATTTGCTGAAGAATTATCAGATATGGTTTATTAAGCATTATCTTGACACGTAGCTTCCTATTAAATGTGATAAAGACAAAAATGTGGGTAGTGGCTTTATTTATTACTGTAAACTTCATTGAACATATGGACGATATTTTCACAAGTTTGGGTTCGGTAAGATTTAAAAAAATTTTTTGAAAGACATCTCTAATGCTAACCAAAGCTGCATTTATTGAATCAATAATACAATAAAAACAGTACTATCATGAAATATTATTCAAATTTTACTCTATTTAAATATATCTTAAAATGTAATCTTTATTTATTGCAGGTTAAACATTACAGACATTCGCTTAAAATAACAAACTATCCTTAAAATTTCATTTATTTATTTATGTATTTATATCTTAACTTTTTTTTTTTAAACAACTGTATGATGTTAAAAAGAGGGCAAACTCACAGACTCAACATTCAAAACAGTGATTTATTTTGAATTTTCAACATAATTCATTTACAGATCATATACATTAGATTATATGCCTTTAAGAAGTTAACATTTGACTGTATTTGCTATTTAAAACTGAATTTATTTAATTATTCTGGAGAATATCTACCCTGTATTCAAGAGTTGTTCAAAATCAATAAATAATATCTCTTTGCAGTGCACACGGCATAATTGAAAACATGCTGTTTTATTATTAAACCTGATCTGATTCTCAACCCCTACTTGATTCATGTGCTGAGAGAGCTTCAGGTTAGTTTACTTCACTCACACAACATGAGATGCTTGTTAACAACAGCTGACGTGATGCTAAACAAGACATGCCTGTCTGTGAACTCTGGCTGTGGATATTGCTGGACGAATTGTGCCATTGTAAGGACTAACAAACAGACATCATTTCATAACCAAATAGAAATGCTAATAATAGAAAACTTTGGAAGAAAAGGAGTGTACATCTACAGTATCAAATAAAATGACATAAAGAGAGTATGCAGATTGTTCACTATTGATGTATGTATGTATGTATCTGCTTGCATTTACGGCATCTGCTCGTTATTCCTAGTTTTATGAGCATTTCTGATGCATTTTATCCCTAAATAAGTTTGAACAATATTAAATTCAAAGACAAATGGGTAACACTTTTTATGAAGCCTTTAAATATTGCAACGTTTCCTTAAAATTGATTCATAATGCCTTGTAATACAATCTACTGTCAATTGTGTGTTCTTGTAAATAAGTGTTCCACAATAATAAATTAAAGGTTTATTGATAGTTATGTATTTAGAGAATATACTGCAATCCAATCATTATATATATATATATATATATATATATATATATATATATATATATATATATATTTAAATACAAATGAACACAACCAATAGTTCAATATTTAAAAAAATTACAATAATCATAATCTCTAAAATATGTGTTTTCTCTTTTTATTTTCTTATGGGGCAATTAGTCTCAATAAATGTAGGCTATAGCTTAGAATACGAATTGCATACATTTATTAATATCTTCATCCCAAACATTTTGTAGTTTGTAACCTTTTTATTTTGCCATTTCATAAATTGTATTGTAGCTCAATTTTTTCTTTCTTTTTTTTTTTTTACTGTTTACATTTGTACTAGTAAAACACCAGTGGGCTTTTTAATGGCATGGTTAACTTTTGTCATCCTTTCTGCATCTTCTTCCTATGCAAAAATGGTGGAAACGTGAAATCGACTTCATAGAAAGTGTTACCGAGATCGGTTCGCCTCTATATTACTGTGTGTGTAGTTCGAGGCCTCTCGTCTGTTTATGTAGCGCGTGTGTCGCTCGTGATTGAGCGCGAGCTCTCCTCAGATGTGATGCGGTCCCAGGCGCAGGACGGAGAAAGCTCTGCGGTGTTTGCGCAGCAGCTGTCGGATCTTCTCGTCGTCCGTGTCGGGGTCCAGCGGTTTGTTGTACTCCTCGTCCTCCACCTCGTTTTCCGAGCCGTCTCCTCCGCTCTCCCCGCGCGAGGCCTGTGTGGAGCTGGGCTCGGTCGCGCTCTTCTTCCGCCACTTTGTGCGCCGGTTCTGGAACCACACCTGAGAGGAAACACAAACACGCACGTGCTGTGAACACTCATCACAGATCATCAAAATAAACACATTCATTCTTATCATAAAGTGTTTAAATGTCAGTAATGTAGACAGAACCTGCTTGTGTTTAGCTTTCTAACTACTGTAGCAAAGTTAGGATGCTTCAATTAATAAGTTAACCTTGTATGTTTTATATTGAATAGTGCTCAAATGCATTAGTATGTTATCTTACTTTAACTTGTGACTCGGTCATGCCGAGTGAGTATGCCAGTCTGGCTCTCTCTGGTCCTGCCAGGTACTTGGTCTGCTCGAAGGTTTTCTCCAGAGCGAAGATCTGGTGTCCACTGAACGTGGGTCTGGTGTGCTTCTTCTTCCCCACAGTCTCAGTGTGATGCCCGCCGTCTACAGAGAACACACACACACACACACCTGGGCATCACAGATACACCTGCATCTGCTGACACTTTCATCTCAGCTTCTGTGCTTTATTTATAACTCTGTGAGAAATGACTCCAAGAACCAGTTTTTACAGTAGATGATGCATAAACTGGTCAAATGGAAACATAATTAAATATTATAATGTATATTGACATTTACATTTTATGTTGGAAACAGTTTGTTTAAAATGTGTCAGCTGAAACTAGATGAAAAAGAAGAATCACATGAAACTTTCTTATCATGAAAGAAACACCAGGAATTATACTGAATAATTTAAAGTTTTATTTTTCATAGTTATCAAATTTGTATGAAAAATGTTAAATTTTAGCATATTTATTATATTGTATACATATAATTATTTTAATATATTTAAAGATAATTTTAATATCATTTTTTTTTGCATTTAAAGCTTAAAATAATTAACTGTTCAAAAAGATTCATTGAATGATTAAACTCTTCTTTTCAAATGAATTTAAACCACAAACAGCCAATTTTATATAATAATATCACACTGATTTATTAATTTTAATATATATATTTTTTTTTACATTTTTGCTGAATGTAACAAATAACTAACTCTTTGGATTTTGTTATTATTAAATTATCACATTATATATTTTATTTACTGATAAACAGTAAACTTTCATTTAACTTTACATCATATACAGTCAATTTTATGTGCACTAATAATATCACACTGACTGTACTGATATTCTGATTTAAATACAATCTTAATTGGAAAACGTAATGTTTTTTCTTCTGTTTGCTATTCTTACTGATAAAAGATAAATGTACTAAATTAGTATAGTGAAAGTCAATGTGTTGGTGATGCTCCAAATCAAATGCACTTATTTCTCAGACTTACTGTTGGGACACTGTTGTCTGGCTCCTCTCCACTCGTACCCTCCGTCCACCCAGCAGCTGCTGCCTTTACCCTTCAGACCCGAACATTCGACTCCGGGTTTAGAGAAACTGTTCAGTCCCGATGGGGCGTAATCCCGGTTATAATACACCCCTGGACTGGGCACGGCTGTCCCGAAGCCACTCATGGAGGGGTACCCGGACAGCAGCGCAGGGGTTCCCGGGCCGCCCACCATGGACCGACTCAGGATGTCGCTGATGCCATGCGGCGTGCCGGCCTGGAGCTGAGAGCTGATGTGGGCCGGGCTGAGCTTGTAGAAGGAGTTGGGAATGGAGTACTGGCACACCGGGGCCTTGATGTCTGAGGGGAACTGGTTCAAGCTGTTGTTGAAGAGGAAGGACCCTGAAATATTGGACTCCATGGACACCAGTCTGCACTTCTTCTGCTTCAAAAGACGATGATGATGGTGATTCAAGACCAAAGTCCTGACATCAAGTACTCCGAAGGGTCTAGTCCGAGTTCACCCTAACCTGATAACTTTCTGTTTGATAATCTGGAGTATTTCCACATCACCCCCGAGATGTCTCAAAGATCAGGTAAGAGTCTGTGTTTTTATTTCCTCTTCTCGACTCTTTAACTAGTCCATAATGGATCTCCAAAGTGAACACTCTCACTTTCACAGACAAATGTCCCACCACTGGCTCTCTGGTTGCAGGTCATAAATAAGATGTACCTTAGACCGCTGTGGCACTTTCTTCATAATGATGGACAGAATTAGAATGGCCTGCCTTGATTGGTTGAGCACTCAATGTGCCCGTCTCTTCATTGGTCTGTTCGCAGCAGGACAGCGTTTGATTGGCTGTCAACAGATTAATAGTTTTTTAAAAAGTCTGGGTAATAAGTTGCTTTTTAATGGGGCGTCTGCCGTGGCTGTGCAGGGGCAGCTAGTAAGCTCAACACAAGGAAATGGGATTTTTGTCATCTTGTATGGTCAATGGGAATGTATTTACAATGTCTTTTCCTACATTATGATTGTAGCATTTTGGAAGATCAGCTTTGCCATTTATTAAAACCAGAAGAACAAGTGCAAGATCTCCATCTCTCTTGCCTAATTCCTCAAAATTGTCAACAAATAGCCAACAAAGGTCTGGGAAAACATCTAAGGTTTAATCTAATTTCATTAGAGGTGGTTGTTTGCCAATTTATTATCTGTGCACTTAAAAGTAACAAGTGCACAAAGATAATGTAATGATTAGAATAGTAGGATGCAATATGTCACGAAGGATCGACAGAAATGAAAAGTTATTGTGTCTGACCTTAGACATTGCCCTTGAGTCTCTGGTCTTAGATTGTTTGATATTCTGTCCAGCACATGAAGGGGTTTTACAATTGCAGGTTGTTCAGTGCTATCGATTATGTCTAGGTTCATGCATAATTTTTTTTTTTTTTTTTTTAAACAAGCATTCACCAGTGCTGTTGGGCAGATTTTTTTCTATGAGGAATGAAAAATATTAATGCATTAGAATATGTTTTCCTTAATAATAATAATAATAATAATAATCACAAAGACATGACTTGAAGGTGTTATTGAAATGTATGACCTTTACTTTGAAATGAAAAGTTGAAATCTTTATCTGATGTATAAATAGGTTTAAATGGTAAAATAAAAATATAGCCAAAAAAGAGATTTTTGTTATGCTTAGTAAAAATAACTAATTAATATATATATATATATATATATATATATATATATATATATATATATATATATATATATATATATATATATATATTTATATATATATATATATATATATATATATATATATTTAAACATATTTGATGGTTGCTGTGATGCATTAATTATTAATAACAATTTAACAACATTTACATGTTCATTGTTCTCTGATGTTGGTCAGGTGACATGAAAAACAGTCACATGCAGGAAAACAATTCAAATCTGCAATATGTTTTAGTAAGTGTTTTGTTTTAATTGTATTTAGTTTTTTTATTTTAATATTACATTTTTAAGATTTGATTCATTATTAGCTTTTCATCAGCTCACGAACCACTTGCAGTTACCTCACAAACCCAAGTTGGAGAAACCCTGCTATAATGCATTGAAATATATAGGTTTCATAAAGGAAACCACCAGCGTTAAATTACAAAGTTCCCTAATTGTGTTTTATTGTTTGGCCTGTTTTAACCTGATTCCCTCTGTAGAGGGCGATAGATGATAGTCTTGATGTCAGAGATCAACAATCTCCTTATTACAAACCTATTGACAATCCCTTATTCAGTGCAAGACACAAGGACCTAGCATGAGTAATGCAAGTGTGTAATTAAATAAACCACTACAGTTGTAAAGTAATGTGTCCTAACACCAGTAGGCTAATATGTGCTTTTATTTCATGTCTTGCTGTTCTGTTTCATCACTGGCAGATGCCATATGCAAAGATGAATCTAAAATCGGGTCGTCAATGCTTAATAAACAACTGCCAGTCTGTCATCAGCAGACAAATCAAGCTGCTAAACTTGTCTAAACTTGAATTTGTCTTTGTGTTAAGATACATTCATAGAAAGAGATGTAATCGAATCAAATGAAACCAGTCTCTCTGTTCACTTTTAGGCTTTATATCATAATAATATGTAGTTTTACATAAACTCAGGAGAAAGGGACATATAGTTAAAACAGTTACATTGTTGTTAACAGGTGACAGTATCTCTCATTTCTTCTGATCAGTGTGCTTCTTCAACTAAGCACTATCTATTCATCTGGGCTTTCTGTGGGGGATTTATAGTTTTGGAAAGTACTGGATTTTTACACACACACACACACACACACACTGACAAGTGTTTGTAGAAAGCTGTTGCAACTTCTGTCAAATGAATGACAGGGTTAAAGTTCCAGCAGAGCCTGGATTTCCACAGATTGTGTGTGAACATGTCCATTATTCTGCAGAAAGGAATGAAATGAGTGTTGAAAGTAGATGATAACTCTACACTTTTTGATATCCTTTGGTGGACATGTAGAAAGCACGGCAAGAATTCCACTTGTGTGTAAATCTGTTAAACACTGCAATTAGTGTCTGTGTAAGCTGACACTTGGTGACTGCATACTGCACAAAACCATATGCAATGATAAAGCTTTCTGCAAAAACGGCATTATGCACACACGGCATTTATTTCAGCTAGTGGTGCCTGAATATTTGACAATTTTAATGCAGTTTTGTGTAAATGTGTCTTAATGATTGACCGAATGCGTGCAAAAAACAAATATTTGAAAAATATTTATATCAAAAAAATATCACAAACAATTGTGACTTTATAATGTGACATCCTGTTCATCCTTCAAGCTTGAAATGGAGGTTCAGAAGCTCAATGCATTGTGGGTTAGTGTACCACAGTCTGCTCAGGTTGTATATTTTGGGTATTCCATGTATATTGAATTTTAAAATACAAAAATAAAATAGGTACTGAGCTTTTATGCTCATATTAAGTCCACAGCAATTATTTATATAGTAAAAATATAGTTAGCTATATTTGATTTGGTTTGTTGACAGCAGGTAGATCTTCTCCCTCATGCCAGGCATGTTTTATCTTTGTTGATCAGTTTCCGCGTGTTTCATCAGCCTTGTTGATCCATTGCATTGTTTCGCAGGAGAAAGAAGCGATTATGTGATAACAATGAAAACATTCTACAGAACCTATGCTACAGAACATGAATTAGTTTCTTATTCAGTTCAGATTTCTTTTCTTTTTTTTCTTTTAATTTTTTTTTATATATATATATATATATATATATATATATATATTTTTTTTACAGATTTTATTATTGTGTCAAGTTCTTGTGATTTATGCATATTATTGTCTAAAAGGTTATAAAACTAAACAGATGTTGAAAGAAAACAAGTCAAATTCTTTTGAGATGTCATCATACTTTTGCTTTCGTTATGACAGTATTCTTGCCACATACATTACACATACTGTTCAGAAAACAAAACAGGGATGGGCTCTGCATGGATCTCAGGAGGTTTTTAAATGACGACCTGCTATTTCTAGGTTTGTTATGATTTCAGAGAAAAGTAGTTGTTGCTTGAAACCCTGAAACATCAAAAGAATAATACAATGTTTGAGATCTTTGTTTTCTTAAAAACCAGTCATGGCACTATTCAGCACATGCCTTGTTCTCATCAGTAATCCAAAGTTTGTCTTTCTTTAAGCTATCAATTGTAGCTTTATTTAGAAATTGTTTTGATCTGCAAAACAAAAATGATCTTACTGGTTAATCAAAAGCTGACTGTCTTTGTTATTCTCAAGCATACATTGTATCTTGAAGCATTACAGCAAATAGCAAAAAATGGTCAGTAAAGTACATTTACAAGAATTTAACCCCTTTACACTTTTGTTCATTATTTGAAACTGTGTCCCAAACAATATTACACAAATAATATACCGCTGATATAACCAAAATCATGTTGTTTTAATAATTCATGCAATTAAAAAAGGTTTTAGAGCTGTAAGAAGTGCATTTATTAATAAATGACTAGGTTATAGTGTTGTATTATAGCCATAAATTGAATCATCAACTAGAAACAAGGTGCTTTCCAGTCAGAAGCAGATATGCATGTTTTCTCTAAAGATTTTGAGATTATAAAAAATATGCATGTCTGTCTACATTTCCCAGAAATGTACACAGATGAACTAGAGATTAATCTGAGTTCTTTAAAGTCAGTCCATATGTCTTCTGCATTCCATTCCAGCTTTTTCTTGAACTTTAAAATAGCATATTTACTAGTGTAAGGGAACGTTTGTGTTTATTTATTTATTTATCCATCCTTTATTTTTCAAGGAAGGTCCCATTGAGATTATAAAAAAATTTTTTGGCCAAGATGGCCATAACAAAATTTCCCAAAAACACACAGACACAAAACACATTATAAACAGACAATACAAAACAACAATCATAAATCCACAGATTAATTAAAATAATTACACGAGTCATTTCACACATTTCTAAAAAAAAAAAATATGGAAAGAAGGAATTATTTCCAAGGGAGTGATGGCTTGAACTTTGAAGATCTGGTGGTATAATTTCCCACATGAGAATAAAAGACTTAAAATTTAATTTTAAACAGTCATATATTTTGCTTCGTTTTGCATTTAAATCCAATTTCAGTATTCAAAAAATAAACGGAAGAAAAAGTAAAAAAAAAAAAAATTTTAGATTTATGTTTCAGATTTAAATATACAAATAATATTTAACATTTGGATTTAAATTGAAGATTTAAACAATAAATACATCTAAATTGAATCAGTTAAATGTGATGTGATGATCTCAAACGTTTTTAGGAGATTCTCTTGCTCCATCTAATTTCACACAGGCACATTTCTTAGAAAAAGAAACTTAAAGAAACCGCATTTGGGAAACAATTGTTGTAATGCAATTAGTTGTATGGAAAATCCAGAAACATCAGTCAGCCTGTAATTTCCCTCACTCTGCTCCACCTGCATGCAAGCTCATCCCCTTTTCCTTTCTCTGAACCTCACGAGTGCAACTAGTCAAACAGGCTTTTGTGCTCTGCGGCACTCTACTTGGATCTTAAAAGCCAGAGTCACAAATCAGTCTCAGCTGTGTTTACCATAGCAACTTTTGCTGGATTTCATGAAGCAAACCAACAATGAGTGAGTATAATCGGTCATACTAACATAAAGGTGCCTCATATAATGTAGGTTCATTGGTTTGTCAGACTCACTGTAATATTAATTTGTATATTGTCTTGGTCCGATGACTTTCAATAAGGACCTGACAGGCCGAAATGTGACCCTCAGCCAAGGAGGACAACTCGCGTCCAGAGACACCTCGTCCTTTCTGAACGGTTTGGTGTTTCTCAGCCGCACTGTTAAAGTGGAAGAAAAGCTGTGTGTGCATATTGAGGACTGCACCTCGCAGTGGGATGGAGCTCTTCGTGTGGGTTTCACCAACATCTGCCCACAAAGAAACAATTTACCAGCTACTTCAATACCAGACCTCAGGGACGCACAGGGATACTGTGTTGTGCCAGTACCTGAGGACTTGTCTAGGTGCGGTGTACAGATTCAGTTTTGGATAAACTATGCAGGCATGGTTATTGTGCAAGAGATAGGTGGGGAGAAATATTACCTCAAAGCAAAAGGACTTAACCTGAATAATCCGCTTTGGGTTTTCATTGATCTGTACGGGAGCACAAGCGCCGTCCGCCTTCTGAGTAAGTGTGAGAAAATAACTCATTTCAGTTGTCTGAACTGCTACTTGAATATGTTAAAATGCATAGAATCTTTTGTAAAACTGTTGAATGTGCTGTAGGATCAAGGAGGGGCAGTCGAACCTCATGCCCAGTTTGTCCTGAAGACAGTAGTTCTGGCATCAACTGGCCAGCAAGAGCGGTCGAGCGACAAACATCAGAGGAAGAGCATAGTAATAACCAAAAAGCAGGTGAGAATGGTTTCTTAAGACACTAACTTCAAAAAAGAATCATCTATTAAACGACTTTCATCTCTGTAGTTTTAGTATCTAGTGGAGTGTTATCATTGACCTTGATTCCATTATCCTTAGAATCCAGAAAGGTCCAGAAAACATCATCTTACTGGAAACCGAGTCTCTTTCTCGTACAATATGCCAATCAGACGACCATCCCAAGCCCCAGAAAAAGTTCAGAACTCACAAGAGCTGGTTTAGGTACATTATCAGGCTCCTTTCAGCCTAAAATACATCACCAGCAATGACAGTTCTCTATAGTATAATCAACACCAATTTGAACGTTTTTCTGTGTTTGCTTTTTTTAGGCATATCTGTTCAGGAGTCAAGAGGGGTGGATCTAAACTGGACTTGGCGAGAGCTGAATCTCTTCATTTGCTCCAGATATCCTTTGGTCGACCTGGATGCGATTGGTTTCCATTTTGCAAAGACTGATAAACGTGGACGACTTTGCAGATTACATTCAGACACTCTCAAGAAACTAAAAAAGGAGCTGGCTGACAACATACTTTATATAGTTCCTCAGACAGACATTATTCTAAATGAGGTAAAGTAGGAAATTCTCATTTAATTATTAACAAATAATTAATAAACTAAGGTGAATTTTTAAGCATGACTGTTCTTTGAAGGCACTTTTTTTTTGCACCTGAACCTGCTAGTTGACAATTACTTGACAAGACCAAACAATTAAACTGCGCTATTAATTGTTCACAGATGACCACCAACACAAGATCATCAGTCATGTATGCAAATGCTTTCTCACCATCACGTTCTCCTCCACCTGTTCCTGCACAACAGAGACACCGTCTGACTTCAACCAGCAGCTTTCTGTCAGATTCAAGCCGAAACTCTTCAATGGTAATGCTATTTATTATGATGTGCTTTCATATTATTTTACACAGAAATACACACAAGTTTTACATACACCTTAAACTGGTGTACAGCATTGACATTTAGATTGGTAAGAAAGCATAAGGCATTATTTATGTCTTGTCTAGTTACTGTTCCTGTAGCTCAAGTGGTAGAGCATTGCGGTAACAAGCGCAAGGTTACGGGTTTGAATCCCAGGGAACACATGTTAGGAAAATTGTTAGACTGAGTGTCATGTAAGTTACTTTGGATAAAAGCGTCTGCTAAATGCATAAATTTAATTTAGTTTATCTCTTCAACAGGAGGACATGGACTTTATCTCTTTGCTCAGAGAGTTTCAGCACATGCATCTCAGTGGCAGTGAGAATGTTTCAGTTTTGGTTTCTCGTAACAAGGTGCTGCAGAGTGCTAAAGATTCTGTTTCCAACTCTAATTTCCCTTGGACCAAAACCCCTCTCGTGACGTTTAATGGCGAGGGAGCTCTTGACTGTGGAGGTCCACGGAGAGAGTTTTTCAGGTATTCCTCATACAAAGACGAATACATATTCTTCTTTTCTGACATATGAAACATGCTCTGTATGTCACAGTTTGACATCTGTTGTTTCTCCTGTACCCCTGCCTCAGAATCCTGATGATGGAGGTGCAGAGCTCTCTGGGCATCTTTGAGGGGCAGCCTGGACACCTGTTCTTCACCTATGACCAGATGGCGCTGGAGGAACACAAGTATGAGTTGGCGGGGAAGCTGATTGCGTGGTCTGTGGCTCATGGCGGGCCAGGACTCAAATCTCTTGACCCCTGCCTGTACCAGCTGATGTGCACCCAGGAATGTCAACTGGTAGACTTTGACTGGCACCTTATACCAGATGCTGACATTCAGGACAAACTGCAAAAGGTTTCCATCCATTTCTTCATTAATCTATTCATCTCCACCGTTCTTTAACTGCAAGACCTCTAATCATTTTATCTTTCTTTCTTTAGATTACATCATGCAAAACAACGGCAGATCTCCAGAGGCTGCAGACAGAGCTGGGCGACTGGATCTGTGATTGTGGTTTCCTTGGAATATACAGACATGGAATTTCCATCCGAGATGTTCCGAAGATTTACTCCTTTGCAGTTCGACACTACATATATCTAAGGTATATATAACATAATTTTTTCTTATTTTCTAGATGAAATGATAAAAATAACTATGTTTTTGTCAAAGTAACACTCATTTGACAGTTAGTTCTTGTCCTCTAGACGATCTGATTGTTTGAGCTAATAGGCCTATTTAGTAATGTGTTATTTAAATTCAAGAATGGGCATTTAACAACATGTGTTATTTTTACAGAACATCAAATATGATTCATCAGTTCACACAGGGACTGAATGCTTATGGACAGTTCTGGGATATGGTGAGAACTCATTGGGTTGAGTTTCTACCCATCTTTACCAACATGCATGAGCCCCTTTCCAAAATCACATTCAGAGACTTATTCCAAATCCACTGGAGTAAATCAGGGACCAAGAACAAGGAGGCTGAGGAAGAGACTATACACTACTGGGAACTGGTGCTTCAGATGATTGAAGGTGAGGTAACTAGTGAATGAACTGTGAAATTAATTGTAAATATTTGTCCATAAGTGTGCTTGCAATTGACAGTTCATTTGGAGTTAAGCTTATCATTTTCCCTCAACAGATAAAAAACCAAAAGGTCCGGAAAATGACTTGCATTTTGAGGAAATATTGGCTTTCATAACCGGAGCAGATGAAGTCCCGCCACTTGGGTTCTCCCATAAGCCCAGCATTCACTTCTACCAGCCAGAGCAGCGTGGATGCCGTCTACCATATGCTAACACGTGCATGATGGGATTGTTCCTGCCCAGGGTCGTAAAAGATGAAGTGGAACTTTACAGGATGCTCCTGAGATCAATCAGAGACTCCGCTGTTTTTGGGAGAACATAAACCTATATATAATTCTCCATTATAATGGGCATGGTCACATCCATAATATATAGTTACATATGTTTATAAGCTTTATTTAATAATTTATTCTAATATTTCATTACATAAGAAACACTTACTTTCAGTTATTTGTATATTCTGTATATTTTGACATAAAGATGCCAGATAAATTTTTTTTATAGTTGAAAAAAAAACTATTACTTTTTTTATTATGATTTTCATACAACTAAGTCATCTTGAATAAACTGTGAAATAAATAAACTGAGTGTTTCTCTGGTATGGGTGGGGAGGAGATTAAAGATAAAAGAACGATTCAACAAATCAACATTGATTTCATACAGTGTTAACATAATAATATAATAACCATAAGTCTATAAAACATTTCAAGCAGAAAAAAACAATGTTCCGTCAAACTGTAAGATATGTACGTGTACGTGAACAAATCAACACGTGATTTACTGCATTTCGATCCTCAATAAACTTTCGACGTTCCTGATAACTTTCAGTTCGCTGCATACTAGTCACGTTGCATTTTACGACTATTTGCAGATCGAAGAGAATAGGACCTGTCAATCTTTATTCTGTAAACCAGTTTTACCCAACAAACCTGTGCAGTAACACTGTCTACCGTTTTTTGAGCAGTGGTTTTGCTTTTTTTTCTTACCATGTCTAAAGAGGAGATGCTTCAGTAGCCGAATAAACTACTTTTGCAAGGAAACGGCTTATTGCTCGCTAATCCTCAATGTGTTTCCCATTAAAAATCTTCATTTTGGAATTAACTACTTATGATATTTAAAAAAGTGTTTTGTTAGAGAAGTCGATGATGACTGTCAAGGCTGTAATGTGATTGGTTTACGTAGCACACGTGATCCATGTTGACGCTTATGTTTTCTGCGGCTACTGGGCATGCGCACATCGATATAGCTTATTTTTTGTAACACTGTACAACAATAATTATTATTTTTTGATCATTGTAAGGGGTAGGTTTAGGGTTTGGGTAGGTGTAGACGTTAATAAATCACAATCTAATAGGTAGAACATTAATTTCCTTGTTCGTCTCCGGTCGGAGCTGTATGCCTCCCAGCCTTAACAGTAACCCGCGGCGCTTTCTCTTAAAAGGCAGTCTATTCCATGAAGCTCATTCTGTAGGAAAATTACTGACTTGAGATCTAATGACTCACATAAATCCGTTTTCACTCTTTCAAGGGCTCACGAGATAAGTAAACTATTCATTTTGATAAACCATCACATGACTTCCCTGAAATGCCTGAAGAATTGCAATAAAAGAAAGACGAGCTTTTAGAAACTGATTTTATGTCAACCACAGCTCTAGACTAATTAAGAATAGAGTTAGTCTTATTAATATTTTGATATTTCAATAAGGCATATACTTATATGACAATTAGGCTATAGGTTTTAAATTAAAACAACATCCTATTCAACTGCAGAATGCACACTCAAAATGCATGAAACTTTTCTCACATTCGTGAACTGAGCTTCTGTTAATAGCCGAGTAAATTTATTTACTCATGGAGCTTATCTTTGTAGATAAGCTTCACAGATAAATACAATCTGTATATTTTATGGACAACATCAATAAATTTTAATAGGTAGGCTAATTTTCACAACATCATTCACATCTTCTGAAGTGAAACTAACACATGATTGCATATAATGATAAAGAAACATTAGAAGGCATCCATTCTGTTGACTCGCACGGCACAGTAGTTTTACTGACAGACGTGCCCTTGACCTGTAGCAACTTGATTGCAAAGCTCTAAAGCAGTTCTGTTCTCAATGAGCTAAATTAGAAATGCTTTGTGTGTGTGTGTGTGTGTTTGTTATATATATATATATATATATATATATATATATATATATATATATATATATATATATATATATATATATATATATATATAAAATCCCCCAAAAGCCAAGTCTTGTGAGATGTTCACGATAAGCATTGGTTATCAAAACTGGTGAACCAGTACCAGGGACATGGGTGCCCAAAGCAGGGAGTTAAGGCTAACCTGTCTACTCTGATCACACAGAAGATACTGTAGCTGTAGATAGCTGAAAAACAGGAATGGTTTGTGGAACATGACAAATAGTTCAAAGTATTGCCTTGGCCTCCAAATCCCTCAGATCTCAACCCGATTGAGCATCTATGGCAGGTGCTGGACCAAAACATCCAGTCCATGGATGTGTCACCTCTCAACTGGCAGGACCTGCTGCTAATGGTTTTGGTGCAAGGATGCAGTGCATCGACATATAAGAGCTGTTCTGGCAGCATGAGGGGGATGTACAACATATAACGCAGGTGGGTTTAATATTGTGACTGATCCATGTATGTGCACTGAGCTTTTAATAAAAAATAATAATAATATTGCTGTTAATACAGAACTGATCTTCTCTTTGTTGCTATAGTTTTTACTGTCCAGTAAAGGCTGCAGAGATCTGATGCATATATTTAGACACAACAGTATATCAGTGAAGTCTGATTTTGGCAGATGGAGTCTCTGCATCCCAAATGTGTTCAATAGGAGTTCAGGTTTGGGTTTGGGCAAGCTCTTTCCTACCAACTTCGGTCCACCTAAATTGTTATGCACAATTCTACACTTGGTTTTGTGCACCTGATAGTAAAGGGTGTAAATGGAATGTTCATTAAGTATTTAATTTATGCGTGACAGTTTCAAGTTTCTGCCCGAGGAAACTGATACCACATGACAAAAAAATTGCAATCATTTTTTGTGAGGAGGAACTTAAATAAAAATTAATTTAAACAAAACAAGTAGAAAGGCAAAATCACTGTTAATTATACACTACTAAACAATCTTTCATTTTATGAGCCTTCTCAATACCATGTTTTATTTGACTAGTTTTTATGTATTACCTGATAAATTCTTGTATTTAACAAATACTTTCAGAACTAACTTACTGTGAATACATCATAATGCAGCATAAACTTTAATGTAAGCTTGAATAAAAAAAAAAAATAGATATTTTAATAATTTCTAGATTTACCCTTTGAAATAATTACATAACAAATGGTTATAGTTGTCATAAAACGAGTGAATGACTGAATGAGCATATCATAAATGTACTTTATTAACTTTGACACAAACACTCAAACTGAAAGTGAAATAATAATACAGTGTGTTGACTGCTTATGCAAGCAGCTTTAAACCCAGCAATCATCAAAACACAAAGTGGCCTATCTTATTACCTTTAGACACAGCAAATATGCTTACTTTTACAAAACAGCTCGATAACTCATTGAAATCGAAAAAGTGAAAGTTCACACAGAATTTAAACAAAAAGAGTTTTACTCATTGCTTGACAAATGTAATGTTAACTGAGTATTCTTGAATTTCAAGAATTGACAGAATTTCTGCAATGATAGTAAGGAAAGCACAACAGTTTCTTAAATTACAAAAATCAAAGATGGATTAAACAAACAAACAAACAAAATAAATAAATAAATAAAAAGAGGAAAAGTGAAAGCACTAAATGAATCACCCAACTGCTTTCTTTTGTTTTCCAGTTTGTATGGACAAAAACATATGGCAAAAATTTTTTATGACTAGTAGAAAAGTCCAACAGCTGTCAATTGTCTTGCCGACGAACGGAGTCTTCCCCAAGGTAACTTCCTAGGCTCCGCCCCCAATCGTCCCCTCCTCTATCATCATCCTATCAGGAGAAATGTTCAGCATTAAACCACAACACCTGCTTATAAAACCAATATTCCTCTTCCACTTATATACAAAAAAACAGAGCTACAGAAGAAGACATATTAAGAGCTGTCTAAGAAAACAAGATGACAGAGAAGAAGAAAGGTAAGATGATGAAAGTTGCAAATGGAAACTTAATATATCTTATAGAAAAAGGAGATGTCAATTTGAAAGAGGGTTAAATTTGTATTTGAACATTTTAACTAGCAAGTTAAAATGTATTTTATAAAAAAAATATATATATATATATATATATATATATATATATATATATATATACAGTGGCGTAGCCAGGGGAGGGGCCATGGGGGCACTGGCCCCTCCTGAAAACTGATTGGCCCCCCAGTGTGCCCCCACCCTTCTACTTGTCTGTCACTCACAAATTCAAATTATAATCTTTCAGTTTAGTAAATAACTCATGATTGCGTCGCGATGCTTCTCAACGAGAACCAAGAATAGCGAGCTGCTGTTTTCCAACGAAAAAAGCACCTATTTTAAATAGCTTATGTTTTTCGATTAGTGAGTTATTGCAGTGCAAGAAGTGTTTGGTACTAACGTTAACGTCTTTCGGTGTTAGACAGACCAGGTTCGATGACGATGTTATCTCCTAGAGTAGACCAAGATGCTAATCATTATATTTACTATGCTCCTCTGATGCTGAATGTAAAAGGGGTTTACTGCGTTACGATTTAGCCTACTTTTTTTTTCGGCCGAACGCGCCGATATAGGCAACAACGCAATTTAAAGCAATGGTTTAAAAAAAACTATAATAGCAATTCTAATAAAGTCATTACTGAATCATGCAGTCGATTAGCGACTTTTTTCACTCAAGTGAGGTGACGAAACAAATCGTATGATGTTTATCTAACGCTCCACACTTGAGACTTTTTTTTTAAAGTCTATATGCGTGAGACACATGCAAAAACATCGTTTTTTTTTACTGGTCAATTTTGAGATTTGGGGCTGTTTGTCTTCAGTAACATGCCTTCTTTCAGACTTGTGGTGAAAAAAAGTCCAAAATAAACATATAGGTCTTTATTTTTCTACACCTTTAGTCTATTTGCGTCTGTAGATTCCTAATAAATTCAGTTGCCGTTCTAAATCACCATGGTGCTCCGCGATTGCTGTCTGCACCCTGGAAAGCTCTCTCTCCCTCCCTTCACAGAAGTTATTGACAAAACGTCATTTGATGACACCCAGAAACATTCTCAAAAAAATCATACATAATTATTTAATGCATGATTAAACAGCAAAATAAATAACTAATACTAAAATAACACTGGACTAATTAAGCTATTCTAAACTGTTTTATAAGATCCACATATTTTACATGTTAAATTAAAGCTACCTTTTTGAACAAGGAGCTTTCTAACAAAGTATGGATATATGATATTTTTAAATCAATATGCTCAAGATTAATTAGCCTTGACATAAGTAGATTTTGTTTATTCATCAATGCAAATTTACTGCAACTGCTGCTATGCAAATTGAATGGGATGTGGATAATAAACAAAAACATATAATGAAATTATATTAAATTTATATTAGTTATATTAATTAATTGTGTATTTATTTCTATGAATTATTAATGTTATTCTGCATTTATATAAATAAGGCTATTATATATATATTATATAAGGCTATTATAAATAAATTATATTATTATTATTTGTGAGTTGTACACTATTCATACATTGGATAATTTTATTTATTACAGTTTTTCTTTCACTTTTGTAAAGTGAAAAGTTAATACAAATTGTATTAGATTTTTTTTTAATTTAGAGCAGTGAATAACTGCTATTAAAATATAATAGGGTATCACTGTTTATTACTGATTTTAAAGGTTACTGAACTCTTGAAATGATTTGGATATACAGTTCAAACAACACAAGATTGGCCCCTCTGTATTAATCGTGGCCCCTCTTGTGCCCCCCAGTTGAAAAAATCCTAGAATCGCCCCTGTATATATATATATATATAACAATGTTAACAAACCAGAATTTAAAATAATGCATTCAATTTAATCTAATGCATTAATTTATATTATATATAAATTAATTATATTATTAATTAATTATTATTATATTATAGTGTAAATATCTA
Source organism: Carassius auratus (assembly GCF_003368295.1). Classification (NCBI taxonomy): domain Eukaryota; kingdom Metazoa; phylum Chordata; class Actinopteri; order Cypriniformes; family Cyprinidae; genus Carassius; species Carassius auratus. The sequence goes on from NW_020523638.1 coordinate 982,800, forward strand.
ACTTTTATTTGCCGTGGAATTTTGGAGTGTATTTATTTAGGTAATATTTATTTTAGTTTAGTTTATTTTAAGTAAGTTTTGCGTTTATAATATTTCCGATTATACGTGTGATGTGATCTGAATGTGATGCAGAAGGTAACTTTCCGAATATAATGATTTAGACAGTAGGCGGCCTCTAGTGGCTATAAACATAGTGAGTTGGCCAGCAGCAAGTTCCACGAATCGGTTCGTTCGAACCATTCGTTTCAAAGAATCAACTCAATTAATATAATTAATATACCGTTATTGTATTAACAAGAGTATTTATTGACATTTTATGTGCCTTAGTTCAGGTCGTTCCAGACGTGATTCTTGTCAATAAGAACGTAAATATATTTAGCATTTACATCAAATAAACACTACAAAATGTGATTTTTAATCTTTTGGCTGACTCTATTTAATGTGTGTAAAACTGTCACTTCGTAAATATGTCAAATAAGTCTTAGACCGAATTTGTTGTAAATTCATTGTGGATTGACCATAGACTGTGGCATTGACGGATCTATTAGATTCTTGAGTCGTTTGAACCGCTTCAGCTCAAAAGATTGATTCCCGAATCAGACGCGCGGGAAAGTCCCGCGTTAACCACCGAAGTCCCAAAAGAGATGAATCAAAAGAGAGAGCCACGCCGCTTTAATGAATCTCTAATGCCAGATTTCTATCTTTACTTTTCTTCCAGAGAAAGAAAGGTGTGTGTGTCACACGCGGAGGAGCCTGGATGCGATTTCTTTCCACTCAGACGTGAGAGGTCGTCTGATAACGCTGAGTGACGGAGGCCGCCGGGTGACGAGGGACGTGACTTCATTCTGTCACGGACTGACGTTCAGCGCGCGGCCGGTGGAGAGAGCGGAGAAGGTGCGCCTGCGGGTCGAGCGCTCTGACGGAGTCTGGCACGGAGCACTGCGGGTGGGATTTGCTCATGTTCCCCCCGAGGACACACTTCTACCCCCTCTGGCCATCCCAGACCTGACCGACTCTCCTCTGTACGCGGCGGTGTTAGTTCCCGAGCACTTATGTCGCCCCGGCTCAGAGCTTCAGTTCTGGCTGAAGAAGAACGGCAGTCTGAGGATTCGATGTTCCAAGGGAAGAACACACACGGTACCGACAACCCTGAAGCCCGAGTGGCCCTTCTGGGCGATGATCGACGTGTACGGGCAGACCACGGCTGTCACGATGCTGGGTGAGGATTCAGATCTGTCCTGTTCTGAGGCGGTTAAAGGGATACTTCACCCAAAAATAAAAATTCGGTCAATATTTACCCAGCCTCAAGAGTTTCTTTCTTATGTTAAACTCAAAAGAAGATATTTTGAAGAATATCTGGGGAACCCAAACAGTTGACGGTAGCCATTGACTTCCAATTTATGAAAAAGAAAAGCAAAATAAACCCATACAGGTGTGAAACAACTTGTGAGCAAATAAATGACAGAAGTTTCTTTTTTGGATGAACTATCCCTTCAACACACACACACACACACACACACACACACACACACACACACACACAGACAGGTCTGGTTTTATTATCCTTGTGGGGTATATTCTATCTCCCCCAACACCTAAGTAGTACATAACAAATGGTTATAGTTGTCATAAAATTAGTGAATGACTGAATGAGCATATCATAAATGTATTAACCTTGACTCAAACACTCAAACTGAAAGTGAAATAATACAGTATGTTGACTGAAAAAAAAAAACCCACTGGTATCTTAAATGCACATTGACATTGATCTAAAAATAATTTTTTAGAATCATATTTTTCCTCTCAGTGATTTCATGGATACATTGTGGCCTCTATTTTGAAAACCCCCGACCTAAACTACACCTAAGCCTCATCATAAATATAAGCTTGGTTGTTGATTTTTTTTTGTTGTTTTTGCCTAACCGTATATGATCTGTTTATTTGTGTAATAGGCTCCAAAAAGAAGCGCTGGATCTTCACCAGTAAGTCCTGTCCTGCTCACACACACATCAAACTCACTGAAAATAAAGGAACGCAGGAAGGAGAGAGACACGTGAGCTTGCTGGAACAGAGAAACCTGAGAAACCATCAGCTTGATAACACGGGTAAGAATCAGACCAGCACACGGCAGCTATATTATGGTCTAACACACATACATGCAGCACCTAAACTCATCTCTTTCCCTGCTTTAGATCATGAAGCTTCAGACTGTGAGGAGTGTGTGGTGTGTTACAGTGATGTGGCAAACTGTCGTCTGAGCTGCGGTCATAAATGTGTCTGTACTCCGTGTGGGATGAGGGTTCACATGATGTTTGGGACCTGTCCTCTGTGCCGTCAGCCCTTGAGCAGTCCCATGAGTGTCCATCCCAGTTCAACTAACAGCCATATTGTTTGTTGAATGTATATTGAATGTATTTTAATTCCATAAGTGCAGCTGAAATGTACAGATCTGTCACTGCACTGTGTAGATGTTGTATTTTTTTGTACACTCATTTAAGTCTCTTACGATTAAATTCACAGAGCGATGATATATTTGTATTCAGAATCATATTGATTATCTATTTTTAAATGTATGTTTATACATATGCTGAGGTTTTCTAAATCTGTAATGTAAATAATATGCTGTATGTCATGTAAATGTGTATGTAAATGTTTTTAATTTTGTATTAAATACATTTTATGTGAACAGTTTCTTTGATTTATTTTAGGTCTTGCGCTACTGCACTTTTCCGCCAGGTGTCAGTATTGAAGAGGAAAACAAACTCAGCAGCAGCAAAACAACAACAACAACAACAAAAACTTAAGAAACTATCATTGATAGTTTGTTTATTAAATGTTTCCCGATGGTCATGCTCGGTGTTCATCTTACTGCAGGGCTGCAGAGAAAGTCTAAATTTAAAAGTGTTTGTGTTTTTCCTCTACAATATAGTTTAAATAGGAGAAGAAGAATCACGTATTTGGGCTTGAGAAATGCAGTGTGTACTAATAAGTGAAAGTGCTACATTTGGTTTAGTTGATTTGCGTAGATGGCTGCCTGTTTGATATTAAAGTCTAGATGTTAAGACCATAGTATACATAAGATTTCAGGGAATATTGAGAAATGCAGAAGAAAATAAATGCTTATTTTGATGCTAATTTCTGAAATGGTAATACATAATAATAAAACCATTCAAAATAGTACCGGGGCTAGTTGTCACAAAGGGTTTTTGAGTTAAAATTGAGTTAAAAGTTAAAATTTGTTGCATTTCTGTAGCCGTGGTTTTGTATATTTATTTGAAACAACTAGTTCAGAATTCTCTTAAATTAATGATATTTGTTAATTCTGTCCTCCAAATGTTTAACATTTTGTTGAGTTTAGACTGGAGCAGGTTAAATGATTAAATGCACAAAGTCTAATGCAGATCTTTGGTGTTTTTCTTCCTTGTATCTGCAGTGGGCAACAAGTCCAATGAGTTGGCCATCAGCATTTAATCATATACACTCCAGAAACTAAGTTATAAGGGTGGGAAAATAATAAAAACAGGGGGAGCAGAGAGGGAGAGTGAGTGGGACATGACCTTTGGTTGTTGATGACTGTTAAATATTTATTTTGGACAGCAGAACAGAGCCCGAGGAAGACAAAAAGAAGTGAGGGAGGGTTTACTTAGACACTGAGTCAAAGCAGAGTGCCTCAGGGAGAGGGACAGAGAATCACACACAGAGAGCTGAAGATTGCAGCTCAGTCTGATGAAGAAAACAAACATCCTGTTCAACAGCAGATGTGCAGCGCGGTACGTGTCCTCGGGTCACTATTAAACACTGTCTGGGCTGTTCTGTATGTCTTACAGTAGTTTATAATGTACTTTACTATTCAAAAGTTTGGAATCAGTTTGTACAGGTGCTTCTCAATAATTTAGAATGTCAAAAAAAGTTCATTTATTTCAGTAATTCATCTCAAATTCTGAAACACGTGTATTCAATACATTCAATGCACACAGACTGTAGGACCTTGGTTTCCAAATGAAATACAAAACATGCTCTTATCTAAAAAGAGTACTTTGGATCACCTGGCAACAGTCCAGTTCTTCTTCTCCTTAGCCCAGGTAAGACGCCTCTGACGTTGTCTGTGGTTCAGGAGTGGCTTAAAAAGAGGAATACGAAAACTGTAGCCAAATTCCTTGACACTTCTGTGTTTGGTGGCTCTTGATGCCTTGACCCCAGCCTCAGTCTATTCCTTGTGAAGTTCACTCAAATTCTTGAATTGCTTTTGCTCGACATTCCTCATAAAGCTTCGGTTCTCTCGGTTGGTTGTGTATCTTTTTCTTCCACACTTTTTCCTTCCACTCAACTTTCTGTTAACATGCTTGGATACAGCACTCTGTAAACAGCCAGCTTCTTTGGCAATGAATGTTTGTGGCTTAACCTCTTTGTGAAAGGTATAAATGATTGTCTTCTGGACATCTGTCAGATCAGCAGTCTTCCCCATGAGTGTGTAGCCTAGTGAACCAAACTGAGAGACCATTTTGAAGGCTCAGGAAACCTTTGCAGGTGTTTTGAGTTGATTAGCTGATTGCCATATCACCATATTCTAATTTGTTGAGGTGAATTGGTGGGTTTTTGTTAAATGTAAGCCAAAATCATCACAATAAAAAGAACCAAAGACTTAAACTACTTCAGTCTGTGTGCATTAAATTGATTTAATTCACGAGTTTCACAATTTGAGGTGAATTACTGAAATAAATGAACTTTTCCACAACATTCTAATTTATTGAGAAGCACCTGTAAGTGTGAAACATTTATTTGGTAATTTCATTATCCAAGCATGCATAAGATTTATCAAAATAAAAATATATATATATATATTTGTTTCAATGGCATCTGCCTGAGAGTCTTCTCTTGACTGTTACAAATGAAGCTGGTGTTTTTGGTTTGTGCTGTTCAATGAAGCGTCCAGCGCTGAGCACCAGTGGAGTCTGTTCCTCAAAATAAAGACCCTGACGTGCTCCCCATCTTCTTCTTGTGCATCTGGGCCATCCACAAGCTGGCTGGATTCAGTTTGCTTTCTTTCTCAAGACAGTCATGCAGCCTTTGTCTATGAAAGATGAAAAAACATATTGTTTGGTCATTTATAAAAATATAGTCAAAATCTAACAAGAACACATACAGTGACCTGCAAGAAATGCAAGTATAATCATAATTGATCACCTAAAAATGAGTTAATTAAGCAGTGCAATCAGTTTTATATGATAATAATAAGAAAAGTTTTTGAAGTACCAAATCAGCACATTGTTATTATAATATTGTTTTTGTATGATAATGTAAGAGGTTTTCCTAGTTGACTTGAATAATAGCTGCTCCATTCCAACTTTTGAATGGTAATGTATTTAAAGTAATTGAGCATCTTGAATGACTCTTCATTTATATGAATGATTGTTTTTTTGACCCAGTCAGCCGTTAATTGCCTGTTATTGGGAGATATGAGGAAGAGGGTGGTGTGTGTACATAGGGATAAATAATCTTGTTTACGTCAAACCACCTTTACCTGGAATTAAACTGATAAAGGATTCTTCAGCAGCGTGCAGTACTTTTTATAATAATGTTTTATCTAACAGATCACTGGACAAAAACGACTTAAAGAATTATTACCAACAAGTCCACGGGTTTCTCAGGAAGTGGCACGGTCTGTGTTTTAGCAGTTTGACCTCAATTTTAAAGTTAACCTCAACTCTGTCCTCGGTTTTTCAAAACTAGCTCTTCAACAGAGGCTTGTTTTAATATCTCTGTATGAGCTGATTACTTTTTTTACATAATTGTCTGTAGTATGTCAGTGCTGGTCTAAACAGTATATAGTCTTTAGTCAGGGTTATACCATATTTACACTCACCGGTCACTTTATTAAAGGGGACATCGGATGCCCATTTCCCACAAGTTCTTTAGGGTGTTCATGAAATGTCTGCAAAATACTTTGGTTAAAATTCCTCAGTGGTCATATAAAACAACACCCTTAAATATGCTTATATGGGACAGTCTGTCAGGCATTTTAAAATGCATTAAATTCATTGAATATATCTGACTCATTCATGAATCTAACATCACCACTTCAAGGAAAACAGGCGGATGCCAAGATTTGTCTTTGCAACCTTAGACAGTAATTTTAGGTTGATGTTGATGTGGAGTGCCCAATCTTTGCCGGTCAGCCCAGTTTGAGTATCCTTTCATTTAATGCACACAAGGGCCTCTGAACCTCATTGCCTGTGGAAACAGTCAGAATGTGTGCTGTGTTTGAGTGGGACATCTCATGCTCCAGCAGAGGGCACATCTCAAATTCAATGTACGTGTGTTGCTTTGTTACTGACAGTATGACTGGACCGAAGGAAGCAAGTTTCCAACCTGTGATTGTTTGAATGACCGGTAGAGCAGACATGAAGAATTGAGATGATAGAAGGTCAGACACAGAGAAAAAGAGCATCTGTCCTCTAATGAACAATGAACTGATGTATTTGCAGATCAAACAGGCCATCTGTGTGTGTGGGAAGGGAAATGCACTCATTTGTTCTTTTGATTTTAACACAAGAGGGTTTTTCTCCTCCGCCTGCATGGGACCGTCTATTATTTCCAGCTGTGCATGTGTGTGTGTGTGTGTGTGTGTGTGTGTGTGTGTGTGAGTATGGGATGGAAACTATTACAGAGCTTTGGACTCGTTAGGCACAGAGAGTTTTATGTATGATCCTGGCTTGCCCAGAATGGGATATTACACACAGCCAGAGTAACACACACACACACACACACACACACACAAAGGCTGAGTCACAGAATCACAGTACATTGCAAACGTCCTCCCAGCAGAAACAGAACCGCTGCTCATTCCAGAGAAAAGTCTCCTCACGGTAAATACCCATCTTGTAGATCTCTTCAAACTTCATGACTCTCTTTTACTTAACTGTATGCTTCTGTTCTCCACTGCTGCTCTCTTTCATGTTGGTTTGAAAAAGTGATTTTGAACATGAATATATATATATATATATATATATATATATATATATATATATATATATATATATATATTGCTGTAACATTTGTGGAGATGCATGCTGGGTCTCAGACTGTGAGGGTTTTTCAGGGTGTGAAATGCCAAATCCAGATACTTCAAGTTCAAGTCCACTTTCAGTGCTTGTGTGAATGAAAGAGAACTGATTTTTTTATTTATGTATCTTAGGCCTGAGCCTGATCTGCTAGATTCCTGTCAAACACTGTTTCCCATGTGCCTGCTTGACAATTTATTCCTAGTCATTTATTCCTACAGTAGACACAGTCAGTCAGTAGCTTTTAGTGCCATTTATTCTAGGAAAATCACAATAGTTGTTCAATATTTGAGTACTTTTAAAAATGGTTTGTTTGTGTGTGTGTGTGTGTGTGTGTGTGTGTGTTTACTACTACAAAGTTCAGAAATGATTTTATTTTTGCCTCTAAATTGGAAACTTTCAATTGAAGATAGTCAGTGGCAGAACGATAAAAGACGCAGAAAGAATCACACATCTTTATATGTGCATGTCGGCAGCTGAATTTACTGTTTAAAAGATAAAATCAAAATACGTAAATAAATAGTAATTAAATAAATATGTGCCAGCAAACAACTTTGCAGCAGAACCATTTGTTATATATACTGAAAATAGAGCATCTAGAGTTTGTTCTTTGTTCTTCTGGCAGTTCACACACACACACACACACACACACACACACACACACACACACACACACACACACACACACACACACACACACACACACACACACACACATGCATTTCTTGCTCTTGTGTTTTGTATGCTGCTATTTTATTTACAGAAGCTCATCTGTGTTTCAGAACCTTCAAGCGTTGAGGTCAAAGACTCTGCATCCCTATAAAAACTATTTTTTATTGAGTGTTATATATCAGATCTATAACAGTGCAGTCTGGGTCTTGTCAAGAGTAAATATTTACCATTGTGGTAAACCTAGCTTCCTCTTACGCAACACTGAGTCACGCCAGTCGTGTTCAGCAGTGCTTAGCTGCCATTCACAGTATCCATTGAGCCGCTGGTTACATTTAGTCAGGACTGGAGCAACTTGTTTATGCTATAATGCTATAAAAAGATTAAAAAACTGGCAACCCTCCAGCAGTAAAGACCCCTGGTTTAAAGAAACCTGTACATTTGATGTGCTTTCTTACTCTTTGTTTGGTCATAACGTATCTTTAGAACAGAACTGAACTTTGTCCAACAGAATAAAAAGAGAAAGAGAGAAATAATGAAGAGATTGATGAGGTTCTTTCAGTCCAGTAATCATCAAACTGGCAGACACAGATATCTGCTCGCTGCTGGAGACAGAAGTGCATGCCTCCACTCCTAGTTCATCATTCACTCTCCATTTATTTCTCTTTTCTCAGTCTCACACACTCCACTTTCAGAGCAGTGTAAGAACAGTGTGTTCTGCTCTCCTTTCGTCTGGTTGCACATCATGCTTTCACATCAAGCTGTAAATATATTTTCTCCTCTCCTCTGTTTTGCAATAGTCTGTTTGCTGTTTGGCAAAAATGCTTCATTGCAGACACACCAACACACACACACACACACACACACACAAACACAGGTATACTCATGAACTGTGACAAAAAGAGTTCATAAATCATAACATCAGCTCAAAATGAATAGCATAGTTTATCGTCTCATTGTTATTTCTGGTTGATCATGCCAAATTGTAGCTTACATAAAACTTAAGTCTTGTAAATCAGAGCATCAGTACTTTGCACTGTATAATGATCATCCATAATCACAACCTTTAGCACAGTTCATAAGACATGAAAGGACGTAACATTTGGATGTAGTCAATTCCAAATCGATAAGGTTAACAGCTGTAAAATTTTGATTATGAGCAACAACATGATTTTATCTGTTTTGAAATGATTTTATTGCTATGTTTATGTTAGAATCGTTTGCATTCTAAACTTTTGTAGATAGTGGTTTATCAAAGCTGACTTATCTGCAAGGTATATTCATGCATTATATATAATCATCACATAAAATGATTATTTTATACAATTATTTTTGATATATTTTTAAATAACGAATTATTTTTAGCATTCAGCAGGGAAGGTTATTTTTTTTTTAAGTCACAGTAAATACTTTGACATTGTCACAAAATATTTCTACTTCAAATAGACATAGATGTATTTTTATAGCCTTTTATTCAGCAAAGAATCTAATTTCTGTTTCAACACTTGATAATAATAATAGTTTTTTCCTGAGCAGTAAATCAGAATCAGAATATGAGAACGATTTCTGAAAGATCATGTGACACTGAAGACTGGAGAAAATACAGCTTTGCATCACTGGAATAAATTACAGTTTACAATATTTTCACATATATTTTCACTTATTTTAAATTGTAATAATATTTCACAGTTTTACTGATTTTACTGTATTTTTGGTCAAATAAATGTAGCCTAGGTGAGTGCATTCAGGCTATACAATTTTTTTTTTCTAACGTGCTCCCCTGGGAATTGAACCAACAACCTTTTGTGCTGCTAAAGCAATGCTAAATATATATATATGAATATATGAAAATACCCTAAAAATCACGGAATTTAAGCTTTATGGTACCTTTTTTCAATTAACAGTATATATTTATTAATTATACATAGGCAAGTAAATGATTGCAGAAATTTCATTTTTTGGGTGATCTGTCCCTTTAAGGATAAACACTTCAGGGGCTTTGTGAAATCTCAAGGGCCAGTAGTTTGAGACCCCTGCTTTAAATCTTACACTTTCTTGACAGATCTCAGAATAGGACCTTTCTCAATTCAAGTCCTCTGTTTATTAGTCAGTGATTTGTTGTTAAAGAAGTTCTCAAGCCTAAAGTCACGTTCAGTCCTTCTCTGCTTGCCCATGTAAAGCCAGACACGCATAAGCAGTGGCTCGTAGAAAAACAGTGGGGTGGGAACTCATGGAGGACAGAGTGAAATGAGAGGAGGGACGTCAGGAGGTAGATGAGGTTTAGTCTTTGAATTCGTCAGCCGTTAACCCTGTGCTGTGAAATATCACCTTATGGGCACAAAAGGCTGACTGCCTTTTCAAATGCCCTTTAGTTAAGGCAGCCAAAAGTGACAGTCTGCACACAGTCTGTACCTCACCATAGCAACCCTTGTCAAGCAGGAAGTCCTGCAGTGGTGGAGCGAGTAAGAGAGAGAGAGAGAGGGAGCGAGTGAGAGAGAGAGAGAGAGAGAGATAGAGAGAGTGCATGTGTCTGTCAGTAAGTGAGGGGGACTTAACAGAGGTGAAGCAGACGGGAGCTAAAACCAGTGTAGAGAGAAAAAACTGACTGAAAGCAGATAGAGAGAGGGAAGAAAGTACAGAAAGAACAGGCTAGACCTGAAAGGTTGTTTTATACAAAGCAGACCAAGGAGCACTTTGGGAATTGTGTGTGTTGTCTTGGGAAATCTGTGCGTGGCTGCGCTGTCACACACCACACAAACCGGTGAGTTGATTTTTTTCCCCATCTGAGAGACTATTACTGTAAAACAGTCAAATGTTCACGTAAACCGACTCATTTATTCATGCAGTTATTTAGTTTGGCAGGGTTGTGTTAAAGCGGTAGCCCACAGTCCGTCTGAAGCTGATTCTTAACTCTCTTTGAAGGATTAAGGGTCTTTGGTGGGATTTGGGGAGTTTTCAAAGCAGCGGGAAAGAGCATAAACACTGCAGAAAAGCCAAAATCTGGAGTCCCATGTGGTGTTCTGCTTTCTTATTTCTATGTTTACATTAAAGGTAATTTGGTTTTGAGTGTCAGGACTTCATTGAAACAGCTGGATGTTGTTTTGCCTGTACTAAATGTACCTGTTTAGAGTGATGAGTTTTGTTTGACATTTGATTATTATAGTCTGACCTCAAATTCATTTCATTCATGTACAGAGGGTGTTACTTTATGATTTAAGGCATTACATTTTAGGCCTTTTAAGTGATGTTGACTAGGGATGTATCAATAAGGAGGGCTAAAAGGGGAGCTTATAAAATATAGACTATACTATTTTGAAAAATAAAGTATTAAAATAAAAGGAATTACATTCTTATAATGTACACTTTAAAAACTGCATTATCATTCTGAGATGTATTTTAAAAATCAACCTTAAAGTGTCATGAAAAGGAAATTCACTGTAAATTCATCTTATCATGAAAGATTAATCTATGCATGTTTAATTACTTTTTTAAAACATTTATGAATTCAAATCAAAATTTCATAACTGGATCTTCCAGTGTAACAACAAACTTTTCTTCTTTAATAATGTAGTCTGCATAAGCCGCCCCTTTCCTTACAATTGACTGCAAAGTCACATCCGATGCAGAGTCCACACCCTAATTTTTTCTTCACTAATGCAATGTGTTTATGCTGTTTAAGAAAAAATATATATATATTTTCCACATAATGTACATTATTGTTGCTCCTCTATACCCCTACTTTCTGAAACGCGTTGATTTTTACAAAGCTCATCATTCTGAAAAGCGAGGTGTGCTGTGATTGGCCAGCTGTCCAGTGGATTGTGATTGGCCCGAATGCCTCAGGCGTGTAATGGAAATGTTACTCCCCTTAACATATTGTGATGCCATGTGTCCCAGTGCAACCAGACAAATTGTTTAAATATGAAAACATACTTACAGGTTGTGAGTCAGAACAGGAAACAACATCCAATATCGGCCGATACTGATAAACTAGAAAAAAACGTACATAACATAACATAACTGATATTATGGTACCAATATACTTTGTGTCCCATAGATTTATGAAATATGATATGATATCAAGATAGCAAGCTAATATTAAGACTATTTGGTATAATAAGAGGTCAAACTGCTCACATATTCCCATAGCTAATGCTAATTAGGTTTAGAGTTAGTGGTTTTCCCAGAGTGCTCTTCTAGGCAATGACAGACAGCTTAATCTCATTGAATATGACTTGCATTTTTACACGTCTGTCTGGGTGTTTCCCACCGTTGTAAGGCAAATGAGAGCAGACTTCATTGTCAGCTCCAATAGTGTGTGTTTCAGTGACAAAAGCATGGAGGAGGTCAGTGTGTGACAGACCAAAGGCTCTCCTGTCAGGACCATCAGAAAGACCTCAGCAGCACACACTGATCTCTCTGAGAACATCTCACATGGTACGTGTGTGCTTGAGTGCTTTAGTGCCCATTACATAAGCATGACATATTATGGGGACCCTCATGGTATGGTGCATTTTCCAGCTTCTTATCTACAATGCATATACATAAGGGTACAAAAAGGTCATTTTCTTTACACAGAGATGTCTTGCTGATTAAAATCCTCTTTAATAGGTTCATACAGGTGTTTCAATACCTCCACGCTTTGTAGAGTGTTGTTGATTTTTGAGGGTATATGTAGAGGAGCATATTTTGGCTCATGGATATCAAATTGTTTGTGGGATCCATACCCTCTGAGCGATGGACGACCATACATGGTGATCAGATGGACCTGCTGCTGATGTGTGTATCATGTAATAATGGGAAATTGTAAACAGATGCACAGCAGAGCCTTGTATGGGGACCGCTAGCATTCATCAAAAGGCTGAGCTCAACAGACATGTGAAAGAGAGAGGGAGAGATGAGAGAAGTTAGCAGTGGAACAGATGACAGGGATTTCGAAGGAATTATTGAACTTTGCTTTGCTGTTTTTGTTATTTTTAATTTAAAAATACATTCTCTTATTCCACTATAACATGCAGAGACAACTATAAGAAAGCCAGATTCCACTGTAAATTGGAGTTTAAGAAATCTTTCTCAAAAAATCACCTTAGCGTTTGATGCACAGGTGTTTGTCCTCCATCTGTGGTGTGGATTATCTCAGCTCAGCCAATGAATTGAGTTAGGGGCGGGGCTACCTATTTGTTCAACCAATGGTAGTGGGGGGTGTTCAGGAAACCAGTAAAAAAAAAAACAACATTATTTTTGCAAGTATTTTTCATTATTTTCATGCATATATCATATGATACTTTGTTTATATACTTCAATTTTGATGCAAATGCTAGTGAATGCGTGTAGATGAATGCTTTGCCTTACAAACTATAATTTGATAGCATGCATGAACACAGGAGCTTGACAAATGCGCTAGAAAGATACATTTCTGACCAGTGTCTGTGCTATTTCTCTCTAGAAGTTATGACTGATGAAATCTCTTTAAATCTCCTCAAACAAACACTCGTCAATCTGTTGTTGTTGCGTCTCCAGTAGTTTGTTGTAGCAGTTGTTCCAACGCTATCTCACGACCAATTCGTACGTATTTTACGAGGTGACTTATTCGTACGATTTTATAGGACCCCAGTGACGGTTAGGTTTAGGGGCGGGGTTAGGTGTAGGTGATTTGTACAAATTCATACGAATTGTGCAAATTGTAAAATACGTACGATTTGCCAACAATCGTATGGATTTGTACGAGTGTGGTCGTACGAATTTGTGCGAATAAGCCACCTTGTGAAAAATGTACGAATTGCCGTGAGATCGGGTTGGTTGTTCTGTATCATCTGTTTCTTTTTTTAAGTGTGAAACAAAAAGCTGGGCCAGTGTTTCCATCTTGTAGACAAACTAATTAGTGCAAAAAAGGTCAAGGCACACTTGGAAGCTGCATGAGTGTGCATGCATGATTAGAAAAATTCAATAGACAATTGGGACCAAAGACTTGGATGCTATGTTTTCATGCTGCTGTTTTCATCAGTGGTTGATGTCACACAGTGTGTGACTGTTTTTACCCAAGATCTCACTGGGATCACATCATCTAGTTAGACAAGCAAAAATGTTAAAGGACTGTAAAAACCATACAGTGTGGCCCTCGAGTAAGTGATGCTAACTAGACATGATTTCAAATCTTTTGGCTCAGTCTGAACTTATACTTAGTCTATCTACTCGCTTTTATCTCTTTTGTTTTTATATTTTTAATGCTTTAACAGCACAGAAACAGAAAGGTTTCTCAGCCATTTACCTTTATTTGAAAAACAAAATGGCAAAAGATGAATGTGATTCGTTCAGATGTTATCAGACAATGGAGAGATTTGCTATGTATGAGGATTAATGCAAAATATTCACATTTTCCTTTATGACATACAGTAAAAAAATATATTTTAATTAATATGTAATTCAATTGAATACATTGTTCATTCACCAAAACAACTTAGGGTGTTGAATTTAATTTGTTGCAGATAAAATATCAAACAAAATATCATCTGCAAATGGCTTTTAACCTTCTGTCCTAATGTTTTTCCTATAAAATGCAAAGACATTGATATCTATTTAAGTTTGTGTTAAGTGTCCAAATAGTTTTTGGGGCCATGTGTTCAAAATACTGATTATATAAAGGATGTGAATTTGTGTAAACATATACACTGAAGGAGGCACAGTTAATTACTTATCTTAAAAAGTATACTTACCCTATCTGCTGATATATTTATGTAAACTACATGATGGAGTGGTCATCTTCTCCAGAGCAACAAGAAAACTGCCCACGCTCAGGACATTTTCCAAATGCCTTTGTGAAAATAAATGGAGTTGCAGGACAGTCGTCTCGCTGGGGAATAGTGTGCAAATGCTCTTACTGGACAGTTGGGATTCACCAATATGGTAAAACATGTGTTGAGTTTGAGACACATGGCCTATACATGGCTTCATTGAGTCTGTTAATAATTGAACGGACACTTTTAAAGACTCCAAAGAGGTTATACATGTCTGCAAATTCAGTGTGATCCCTCACTTTCCCATAAAAACAATAAAGAATGGTGATTGTTTGGCCATAGTCACCATCACCTGGGTATTGAGGTGAAAATATGACCAAATGAAGAGTAAGATTTCAGGAATCCTATCTGGATCTTTTGAGTGTCATAGTCACAGCAGATTCATGAATCAAATCTGTTTATTCATTTCCGTGTGTTTTTCCCTCACTTGTATCTCATCTGATTCATTGAAGGGTTTCTCACACTGAAGAATGAATTTGCTATTGTTATAGAGGTCATCTGGCCAAATTTGACTATTATTGTCTGTGGATTTTGACACAGGAACAATGAAATCTTGACAGTACAGTTCTGTCTTCGGCTCAACTATTGTGGCTATTGATAAAAACTCTGTGCGTAGTTGAACCCATCCTGAAAAGAAGAACCGTTTAGCCTCAAACTGACCTGTGCCTCTTTTGACCTTTGATCTTTGGACAATGATGTCACGATCCAAACCGCTGTCAACAAGACAAATGAATCACCATTCCACTCCTTCCCTGATAATAATGCCGTGGCTTGCTTGCTCAACATGCTTTACTGAAAATAATAATATTCTTAATCAGTATTTCCCCAGTGAAATATATCTAAACATCCTCAAGAGATTTTAAGATGGCTTAACAAGCAAAATTATGCAAAGATTTTTTTGCTAATTATTACAGTGCAATTAAGTATAATGTGACTTTTAGACATTAATATTATATTATTTTAATGTACTTTTTTTTAAATATACGTTTATAATTTGAAATAAAGTTCTAAAATATTGTGCAACAGTATATATATACTGTAAATAGATATCATTAATAATCAGGATCAGGGTCTTTGCTAACCTATCAAGTATTCTCTTGTTCGTAGATGAGTTGAAACAAATAGTTTGAAACACGCAGGCCTTGGTGACTATAAACTAATAACAGATTGTCTTTATCTTATCGAATGCAGTCATGTGTATGTGTTCATGTGTGTGCTAAAACAAACTGTCACTTCACAGCTGTCACAAGCATCGTTGCTCTAGCAGTCATTATCTTTGAGGAATGATGTGTATCCTACAGTATATTCAGTTCACACTGCCCAAAAACTCATGATGTCTTGATAACAAATAAATTGGCATATTTAAAGGTGCCATATGCAGAAATTGAGGTAAAAATATCCATAACATGACCTACACGCATCAAAAGAATGAGAAGAAATAAAGGCGATGATGTCATTAAAAAAATGTCAAGTTATAGTGCTGCAGAGATATCAACCTTAATTAGCATTAGCATTACTAGCCCCGGCCCGGCAGGTGTTGTAATACCAGTTTCGGCCGTGGCAGGCGGTATGCGGGCAACATAACCACCAGCCAACCTGCAACGAATACACGAATAACTCGCAGGGCTTGTGGACGTGTACTTGAACCTGATGTCAATCGTTTGGAAAGTACAGCCCACTACTTTCAGTTCAGGGAATAGAGCGGAAGGATAGCTGAAGCCCTTGAAAAGAGACCAACACCCGCTACAGGGAAACAACCGCGCTCGGAAACACAAATCAAATCCGATAAGAATACCAGAGTAAACATCGGCACTGCTTTTAATCGCTGGAGACAACTGATTGACCTGAAAGACATGAGGCTCGACTCCGAACTTGCAAGTTAGATGCTGTTAGTATTTCGCTAGAAGTTTGTTTTATATGTTTGTGTATTTGTTTTCGGGAAGTTATACCATAGAAATGTATCGAAGGCTGTTCGATAAACGTGCTAATGTTAGTGATGGCTAACCGTAGCTGCGTTTGATAATTAGCTAGCTATAACTTAACTTTACCCATTTTATTATATAGGGCTGTGCATGTCTTTACTCATTTACATCTCATCAGTAAAGACGCTCCTGTAATTAGGAGTATATCTCCAGTACGTGTGTTCAGATCAGGATTGCCAGCTTTTCACAACAAATTCTGCCCAGTTGCTTCTCAAAACTAGCCCAATCCCGCTTCCAGAAGGTTCCCCGATAAAACATTGCTTCCCGGGGTTAAAATATAGGTTTTTTAGCAGGGTTGCCTTGGTATAATTCGCATTTTAGGGGCTAAATATCACGTTATTTGTATTGGGGTCATGGGGACATGAAAAACAACCTCCACAGACTTGGCAACACTGGTTGGCATTTACTACACAGAGCCGTAATTCACTGACAATCTACACAACATCGATGTTAAAATCGCAGGCGATTCTTTGTCGATTTTGAAAACGATTTTGTGTTAGTTGTCAGTAGACTAAGGCTCTGTGCAGTTACTGCCGCTCCACCTGAACCAGTGTTGCCAAGTCTGCGGTTGTTTTTCATGTCCCCGGTTTGAAGCAATCCCAATACCAATAACGTGATATTTAGCCCCTAAAATGCTAATTTTACCAGGGAAACCCTTCCCAAAAATTTATATTTTAACCCCGGGAAGCAATTTTTATCGGGAAACCTCCCGGAAACGCGATTGGGCTAGTTTTGGACTAACTTAGTTTTAAGAAGCAACTGGGCAGGATTTGTTGTGAAAACCTGGCAACCCTGATCTGAATGCACATGCTGGAGATATACTTCTAACTACAGGAGCGTCTTTACTGATGAGAGGTGCATGAAAATCGCATTCGATTTTTTGCACAGCCCTATTATCATAACTAACCTGCTCTGTCTAGTCTGTTGGTCTCCGTGTCCTCTTTGCTTCGTGGTTTTTCTGTGCGTGAAAAAATTGATGTGTGGCATGAAAGAGTGTGAAAAGAGTCAACTGCGTGTGTCTCACGGTGAATGCTTGAGAGTTGGCACATTAGTTCTCAAGCAGAATAAAGAACAGGTTGATTATTGCTGTTTAGCGTTTGTATTAATGTATGATGTGTCCCTGTTTGCCTACAGGGACATAAAAAATAAATTAAAAGTGATACGTGGACCAAGGTGTCTGAGATTGTTCATTTTAAGTAAAGGATCCTAATATTTCGTCCACAACAATATTTAATGAGGTTATAACTCCTTGTGGTTAGTCTGCACGAGATCAACAAGCTTGTTTGCTTTGCGGCCGCTTTAAATACAAAATAAGCATTCAATCTATCGTCGTGAGCAGAGCGGCAAGAACGATTTTTGACGCTCTAGACGCCGGCGGTGTGAACGCACAGTTAGGCTTCAGCTATGGCTGTAGTGTTGTTGTGAAAGTAGGGGCGGAGCATAGAGACTGTGCCGTTTCTCGTTTGTTACTCTAGAGTAGACCAATTCACTTTATTGAGGCATACTGCCCCCATCTGTTATGGAATGTGGAGTATGACTTGATTTTTTTTGCCAAACATTACAGATGGCACCTTTAAACACTTACAGCTAAAATTGTGGCCAAAGAGCATCTCTATTAACTTATAAAACCCAGCATAAAACATGTGACTCAGTGTTATGAAAGAGCTGTTCTCATTTGTTTGAGTTGTAGTGCACTCTTTCCGTTCTGAAGTCACTGGATCTGCTGAGTGGACAGGTGGAGCTCATTCACTAATGTTTCACAGGTCAATCACTCATGCCAGAGGCTACAGAACTGCTGACGGTGCCCTAAAAGAATTGGTTCAACCAGAAATGTCATCATTTACTCGTCCTCATGTTGTTCCAAACCTAAAGTATTGGTTTCTTTCATGAGACACAAAAGGAGAATATACTTCAACATGCAGTTACAATTAATGGGGTCTGAAGCTTCCGAGCACCATGAAAGCATCATAAATGTGGTCCATATAACTCATGCACTCTATTCCAAGTCAAACTATCGTTTTATGTGTTATGCATTGATAATCTTGTCCTCAGTGAGCTGTTAACAATGAAAAGATCCAACTCAAAAGAATGACTTGAACTTGTGATAGAATCATATTCCACCAGTAAACCTTATATATAGTGCGTGAGCCATATGAACTACTTTTATGGATATGCTATGGTCATTTTGGAGCTTGACAGCCCCCATTCTCATCACTTTTAAAATACTGAAAAAAAAGACAAGGATAATCATCAAAAAGTCACTGGGCCCTATTTTAACGATCTGAAACGCAAGTGTTAAAGCGCGAAGCGCAAGTAAGTTTGTGGGCGGGTCTCGGCGCTGTTGCTATTTTCCCGGCGGGATAAATGGCTCTTGCGCCCGGCGCAAATCTAAAGTGGGTTGGTCTGAAGTAGCTTCATTATTCATAGGTGTGGTTTGGGCGTATCGTGAAATAAACCAATCAGAGCGTCATCCAACATTCCCTTTAAAAGCAGGTGCGCAAGTTCCATTATGGATTGCTATTATTATGGCGTATTTACATTATGGCGGTTCACAGCCGAGGAGACTGATGTTCTTGTAAGAGCAGTGAAAGACAGAGAAGTTGTGTTGTATGGGGATGGGAGAATAATTAGCCTGAATAATTTGTAAGCTAGATTTATGCCTATTTTTTCACATCTTCGTGGCACACCACAATGATTTCCGTCATCTCATGTGTTAATATTTTTTTAGTGTAACAATTTATGATTTGCAAAAATAACTGTTGCATCTGTGTAGATTACATGAGCAAAGTGTATGCGCGTTGTGCACGCTATACATTATGGTCAAGCATGCGCCCTTAAAATAGCATAATGAACAACGCGCAACGCGCCACTGACTTTAGACTAGGTTTTTTCTGGTCAGTGGCGCAATTGTTTAATGGAACAGCAAAATAGCACCAGGGATTGTTTGCGCCGGAACACGCCTCCTTTTTTGCGCTGAACCGCCCAGGGAGCGCAAGTTCATTCACTAGTTTAGCGACGTGCTTCTGTGGAGGGAAAAGCGCGCTTTGCGCAGGTGCAAAATAGGAATGACACATGCGTCGGTGTACAAAGTCAATTGCGCTGGGTGCAAGATAGGGCCCACTTTTTGGCATGCGGGTGACAACATGAGATAACCTTTGTTTCTGTGTGAACTATCTCTGTATAGTTTATTGTGGAAAATATGATTTCACTTTTCTACAAGTCTTGGATTATGAGCATGTGGATAGTTTGCAGTGCTATTTAAAAAAAAAGAAAGGCCATAAAAGAAAGACATAATATTGTGATTGGGTTGTTAAATTGTTATCTCTAAAATAAAACCAGCTGACAGCAGATGGAAACATCAGTGGATGTGACACAGGAAACGTTTCAGCGATGGTGTCATTGGGAGTATGCACTGGAAAAAAATTGTAACAGCTAAATCAGAAATATCACTGAATCAACCTAAATACATTTATTGATGCCAACAAAACTACATTTTATGGGTTCAGTCAAGTAGAAATAGCTCTTTTAGGTAACAATCGCAAGTTAGCAGAAGTCAGAGGAGGATGTGAATGGATGCTGTTGTGTCAGAGCTCGTCATGGGTCAGAATGAACCCAGATTTGTTGTTATTACACAACATAGATGAATCATAACATTTCAGGGCTATTGCAGGCTGTGGGTTTAGCAGCACAAGTTTTTGATGAAACTAACTATTAAAAACAATCTGACTAAAGCAACACAAGCCTGAATAAGGCATCACTAGAGCTAGATTTATCATGGACATGTGCTAGCGATTCGACTGCAGTAATTAACTTACCGACCCCTGCAGTCTACCAGACATTCATTAAGCAGAGTTTGTGTCCTAATCAAACGGTTTACTCCTCACAGATGGTATGCGTGTTCTCTGCTTGGAGCTAAAGGCCGTAATGCTTTATAATGTTGGTGCCGGAACTCTTAGCGGCTTATAAAAAGCAGAACCCTGATTAAATGTTAATGTTTTTGCATTTACATCTTACAGATTTCCTGCATGCCTGTTCTTATAAAACCAGGTGAAATGCAGATAAGAACTAGATGCAGAGCAGAGTAACAGTGCTTTAACATTTTAGATTGCGCTTTTCCTATGAAGCATGCCAAAGTTTAGCCTGAGAGCAAAGCTTTGGTCTACTTATGTGTAGTTGCAGCCTAAAAGACGTATTTAATTCCCTTCAAGTTGTACCAAATTTGTTCTTGCTTCTGAAGAACACAAAAGACGATATTTAGAATGTTGCAGCTGTTTAAACAATGAGGTTCTAAAACATAACTGAACCCACTGAATTTTATTTGCTGGACAAAATAAATAAATAAATAAATGAATAAAATCACATCTTTTGTATTCAAAAAGTTAGTCGTACTGGTTTGGAATGATATAAGGGTGAGTAAATCATGACAGAATTGTCTTTTTTGGGTGAACTATGCCTATAAATAGACATTCACACACTGTTCAAAGAGTCTTGCACAGTACAGGCTTTCTGAAATCAGAAGCTCCATTCTGATTGGCTGATGTATAGTTTTCCTGGAAGGCAGAATGGAATAGTGTTTATGTAGCACTGAGATCCACTTTACTGTGTATTGTGATTTGATGGCCCTTTCCTGACTTAGTGGACGATTATGTCTGTTTATCTTTAATGGATAAAGGTTTTTTTAGACTTTGAATGCCCGAACTTTGAGTAGATCTTCCACAGTAAATTCTCTGCAGGTGACAAAGACATGGCGCAATAATGGAGGTTCAAAGACGTTCTCAGATATTGCAGGACAGGCCAGCTGTCCCATCTTGTGCATGCCAGTGACCTGTCGGATATCACTGCCAAGTTTACAGGGTCCTCCGCAGGGACATTCCTCATCCCACTCATCCACATCATCCCATTACCTCCCCCTTTCTCAGTTCATACCGGCTCTTCAGGCAAATACATTCCAGAATTGTGTATTGTATACAAATATGCATTGATATGCATGGTTTCTTGAGCAGCAAATCAGCATATCAGACTGATTTCTGAAGGATCATGTGACACTGAAGACCCTGATGTAGTACTGTAGGTGTTATCCTATAGAGCTTCTGATGCAATTTTAGGATGTAAACACCATCGAACACAGTACTGTGTGTCCCAGACAAAAACGGAGTGCAAATCAGGTCTGCTATCCTGCTGTCAGAAGAATGCAACATTTTTGAGTTTTGTAATCTGCAAAAATTGCTTGGAGCGCTCAAAACAAACAGCAGTAATGATGAATGTGTTCTGAGGAGGAATCCGAGCATATTTCACCATCCGATCTCTGAGAGAGACGCGACCGTATTAGGCTGTGTTTCAGGAGTCTTCTCTATTCCTGAGAGAATGCTGTCGGGTGCTGTGCTCTCTCTCTCTCTCTCTCTCTCTCTCTCTCTCTCTCTCTCTCTCTTTCACACTGCTCATTTAGATAATAATGGTCTAAGGAGCCAACAACATTGCCGTCCAGTCTACAATCTCTTCACTCGCACGTCAAGGCATAAATGTTTTGATTTAGAGATTTGTTGTTTCAGAATGCCATCTTTTAAGACAGTAAGTCAGTGGATTAATTAGTCTTTAGGAAACCCTGTATAATTAGAAGTTTTTTTATTGACCTGAACCTAATCAGATGTTTTTCTCAGGGGGAACGTAGATTAGAAATGTTCTTGTGTCCAAAAACAACTGGACCAGTGGTTCTCAACCTGGGAAATCATCAGTGAATCCTGAATTATTTTTCATCATGGTTTCCACAACAATATTAAGCAGCAAATCTGAATCCAACACTGATAAAAATGTGAAATGTTTCTTGTGCTTCAAATCAGCATATTAAAATGATTTCTGAAAGATCATGTGACATTGAAGACTGGGAAACTCAGCTTTGCATCACAGACCAATAAATCTACAATTCAAAAGAATGAGTCCGTAAGATAGTTTGACTTTAGTTCAGCAAGGATGCATTCAAATTATAAAAATGGACAATAATACAGTACATACATTTAAATTTAAATATTTAAAATAAACAATAAACGTACATTAATTTAATGCAAAAATAAATGTTTGAATAGTAGAGTTTTAGAGTGCAAACTGTCTGAATTAAAAATAATAACAAAAATGGCCACTGTGACCCATCCCTAGTTTTGAATGGTGCAGGATGTCCACTGACAGGTTTGTACACATGTATAATTACACACACACACCACTCTCTTTGTTTCCTTTATACATGTCGAGACATACAGTGCAGTAAATCAACACTCCTTCACTCTCAGTTGTACCATTTCCGAACTGGCTTTCGAGTATTATGGGTCTTTCTCTTATTTTGACTAAAGAACTCTTGATATATGACTTCACAAAGCATGCCAGTCTACAACAAAAGCTTTTCATATTTATGCATGCAAAAATAGGCTAAAGGTTGTGCGTGTGTTTCGTCATTGTAAAGTGAACGAATGAATGGCTTTAGTGTTTGATTCAAAGTACTGAAATCTTTACCGTTTTACAAACTGAATTAAATTGACTGCTGAATAGAATGAACATGAATGATTTGTTTGTAACATTTTGACATGTCAAATACATACTAAATGATTCTAAACATTTACAGATGATGAATGGTCTCAACTTTAGATTGGATACTGCAGAAAAATGAACAAATGATCAATAAATGATTTGTAAAGATGTGTAAGTAGGGTGAAGTCAGGTCATTCGGGACACTTTTTTTTCAGATGACTGCTCATAAAGTTACTTATGATTAATAAACGTTTATAAATATTTAGAAATGGTGAAAGTCTCAACTTTAGATTGGGTACTGCAAAAACATTAAAAAAATAATTAATAAATGCACTGTAAAAAATTTCTTGTTGTTTTTACAAAAACTTTTTGGCAGCTGTGGTTGCCAGAATAATTTTGTAAAAATACAGAAAACTGTAAACACATTTACGTCAAAAACTGTTAATTTTACAATATAAAGCTGTAATTTACAAACAAGAAAATGTGAATATAAACCAGTAAATTCAACAACACACAAAATTAAATCTGTTTTGTACCTTGAAAATACTGACAACCACCATAATAATAAAGATGGTACTGTATAAGAGAAAGCCACATGAAGTATCAAAGCTCATCACAAGTAGCTTCACCACAAGCAGAAGTATATATTAACATATAGACGGTGCACATTTATGGAAACACAAAACACCATCATGGTAACACACGTGATACTTAAATAATGCAAAAAACTTTCATTAAGCAACAGAAGATGTAACATAAAGCTCAAATGTACATAACTGATAACAAGAACTATTTAAAAACATGATTATTTAAACAAAATACTTTCAAACGTGGAGTGTCACGCAGGGAATTCTGGGAATATCAGTTTACAGTTTTAGACTGTAAATTATACATTGATTTGTTCTTTTTTTACTTCTAAAAGCTGTATAATTAACAGAATTTTACTGTAAATTTACATTAAATGCTTTGTTAGATCTTTTACAGTTTTTCCCTGTATATAGTACGGGAACTTACTGTTAACCTATTATCAGTTTTTTTCCGTAGCGTTTTTACAAAATTTTACAGTTAAAGTTACACTTATTTTTTACAGTGTGTTGATTTGGTTAAGATGTGTAAATAGCAGACAAATGCAGACCAAATGTATGATCTTTACAAACAGTGATAAAAATATTTTAACATTAAAAGTTTGTGAAGTGCTTAAAAGTGCTTAAAAAGTTATTTTTTTCCCAAACATTTGTAAATATCAAAAAATACAATAAAACATTTGTAAATATCAAAAACAGCATTAGGTTATATGTGAAATAAATTTAAAGACATTAAATGCTAATTTAGCATTCAAAAGTGCATGAACAAGTCAGCTTTTAATCATTGTCAAATTTCTGATATTTTTCATGGTGGAATAGATTTTTTTATTTTTTTTGCGAGAAATTGCAAAATGCAAGTCAGTGCAGGTTTTTTTTTTTTTTTTTTTTTTTTTTTTTTTTTTTTTTTGGGACTCAGAACCCAAAGTTTCTTGGAGGAGCACACTATTTTGCAAAAGAAGTGCAATATAACTTTTTTTTCTCCAATCTCATATATCTCTTTTTAAAATCACTATGTCTCTTTAGGTTCTCTGTAGGTTTAAATTGACATGAGAGTGAATAAATGAACTATTCCTCTAAAGCTGAGTCATATTTCACTTCTGTCAGTGAGTTCACCCTCACTAATTGATACAGTGCATGTAAATCCATGTACTGTATGTTAATAAACAGCACCACTCATGCACATACCACCGCCCACCCCCCGTGGGACCCTCACGTACTGAGAGATCATTTTGAAGCACACATACATAAACACACGCTCAGTTGTTGTTTTCTGTTATGTAATGGAGCTCATTCAAGACTGGTGAGTCATCTGGAGAATGAGAGAATGAGAGAAGAGAATAACCCAACATATAATAATCCCCCGTGTGAAAAGCAGAGGATACAGCATTTATCAAACTGACGGATATTATTATGGTCTCTGGTTCATAGTTAATCATCTCACATGGAAAACACAGCTCTAGGAGCGATTGCTTCACGGTTTCGCTCTGAGCGGGAAACACTGTGGTCAAATGGAAAGCTAAAGTCATACAGTATGAAACATTTCACGTTGGACAGCTCACCGTTTTTTTTTTTCTTTTGTAGAGCTATAGAAAAATATTCTTATATTTGAAACAGTTTTGCTTAAAAAAAAAATTGGTTCAAAGTCTAACATCACTGCGATGAGGAAAAACAACCACAGTTGGCCAATTACATTCAGTATTATTTTATGATTGACAAAATTAACATTTCACAAAAGAATGTTGTTTTTATTTAAAAAAAGCAATCACCTATTTACAAAAATTATTTTTGTATGTATATACTGTATGTATATACATATACTGTATATATATATTATGCACATATACACACAAAGAGCTTCTTAATACATTCACATGTTTAGTCCTGTGAGTTCTGTGGTTCAGAATAAAGCGCTGTTTAGTTCATTAAGATTTAACAGATGGATTGCATCTTGATTGAACACTGATGATTCACATCTGTGATGAGAACAGAAAATGGGCTTGGTATTGATTATTCCTTCAACAGAAAAAGATGCGTAATTAATAAATGAAACAAACATGTAAACGAGAACAGCTTTATTATGAATTTGGCTGTAATACATGTGAACACAGAGAGGAGAAGAGAAGCAAACAGATGTGCTGTTTAAAGGGCTCGAGACAGAATGGAAATGTGATTCAGTGACATCATGAATGTGCTTATTATCACATGATGTCATCTAGCAACTTTCCAACCAGGATTTAGCTACTTTCCATTGAGGATTGTTGGCAAGAGTGCTAGTGATTCAAGTATATGAACATTTATAATCAAATACTGTTGTCGGTTTCAGATTTTAATCAAATAGAAATAAACAATAAAGTAAGATTTCAAAAGTCCTCATGATTTAGCATTTAAAGTGCCTTCATGGGTTCTGCATTGTCAGGAAGTGACGGTATTTTGACTGCTGTTTCTTCCAGGCAGTGAGTCTGAGATCCGAGTGATTACTGACCAGGATCCCCGCAGATGACATGCAGTCTCAGGTAAAACAAACTCTCAAAGCATCTCATGACGTTTAAAACATGCTCTCTGTGTTTCTCAAACCTCTAAACCCGTGTTATTGTGAAGTACTTTGCACTTGCACTTACCTTGGCAGCTCCTGGGCCATTTAGCATCACCTCAAAAGACGCCCTGGCTCCACAGAAAGAAATAGCCCCTTACACAATGATAGGAGGAGAGAAAGACACAGCTATTTATGGACTAGACTTGGATATCCATGAAAAAGCCCCAGTCCCTGTTCCCCAGTTCACAAAGGCATCTCCGTGATTTAACAAGTTACAGTTTCCCCATCTGTGAGAACACAGGGATCTTCCCATGACCCCTAGAGTTCACATGGAGAGAGGGATCACTGTTCAGTTCACAGAGACAGCAGAAGGTGAGGGATGGTGGGGTTCGACTCAAGAGGAAGAGGAAAGGAGGTCAGGGAGATGTAATGTTAACATGCTCTGGTGAACTCTTCATGACCCTGTTGACTGAGAGTCACACCTGAGGGACCTTGCCAAAACAGGGCCCTAGTTTCTACAGTTGTGGTCCCTCAAACTAAGCTCACAAAGGGTCCTTTTAATGTAAGAGGGTTAAACATCTTCAATCTGAAAGGGTGAAGATGGCATGCAGCACTGGTGAATAGGACACTATAAATTGCTTGTAGGTATGAGTGAGTGTGTGTGTCTGTGTGTGAGCCCTGTTGTTCAGGATGTCCCCCTCCTGTGACCCAAAACACCCCCATTCCTGAAGAGGAAAAAGTGGTATGGAGAAGGGATGGATGGAAACTAGATAATGCTAGAAGATCTCTCTTTTTCTCTCAGAAAAGAGTGGAGGTGCATGAGCATCTCAATGGCTCCCGGATCATTTTCTCGGACGAGGCTCTTCCCGGCAGTGGATCCAGACAGCACTTCATGGCTCCGGATGTGACCCAGGAAGTAGTCGTGATCTCTCCTGGTCTTCCTACGCCTCCCTCAAGTCCGTTTCACAACAGTTCAGCCCCCGCGGCGTCACAGCACAAGGCAAGAGCACAGCTGTAACACATTATTCCACATGTGTGTCGATATTATTCATATGCTCTGGGATTCAAAGAGCTACAACCACATTAACAATCCAGGATTCCAAATCTAATTTAAACACGAAATGTTTCAGATTCTGCATCTTTCAAGGACAATATGAAAAAAAGAAAATGAAAATGGAACATATTAAATGTAAAACTTTTATATGTTTTATATATAATATATTATGGTAAATATTACTAAAATAACACTGACATTATTACACACTGATGTGACTGAATGCGTGCAGCTGCATAATTTATATTGTTCTGCCCCCTTGTGGCTTTAATTACAAAGGGCCTCTTAAAATACAGTATGTTGATCCTGTTTACAACAACTTGAATTTTTCTTCTTATTATTTATTATATAGTGTCCCCAAACTAAGTATTTGGACACTTTGAATGTGTTTGCACCAGATAACAAACTATCCCTCCAAGTGCCATGTTTTAGGGTCACTTTTTACAAAGTATAACTGATGTTATGTATGTGTAATATATAACTAACATTTCTTCTCTATAATTCACTATTAAAATGTGATTTTCATATACTGTGTCTCTGACTGCGCACTAATGTTTCCAGCAAGCCGCAGAGGTCAACGGAGGTGGATTCACAACACACAGTTTTGGATCCTACTATGGGCCGACTCAGACAAATGGTAATAAAACATTTGATTCGTTTTTTTTATAATACATTATAAGAATTCATATGTGTTTCTTATTTGTGATTATAAGTATATTTAATGGTTTCTGTGCTTGAATGGAAATAAATCGTAACATTTGAAATTAGAATTGAAAATATTGTATGTTAATATATTATATTATAATTTCGTGCAATTCCACATGTGTAAAGTTGTCATCTCTCTGCCTTTCAGTTGGATTATCCAATGGCGTGATACGGAGCGGAGGTCCTGCCACTTTACCCAGGACGTCTGGCACCCGAGAGGAGCACTTGATCAAGTTCTCTGGAATCGGTCCTGTAGATGAGACAGGCATGCCGATCGCATCCCGATCTGTGAGGCTCACACAAACACTGGAGTCATGTGTCACACCTTCAGTCAGCTGGATATCACAATCAAATACATGGATAACGTTCCTGTTATCTGTGAATTAGCTATGAATACACAGTGTGCTGGTTATCAGCAGAGTTATTATAGTTAACTAAACCGCTATAAACTAAAACCATAAAAAACAAACATTAACTGAAATAATATGTGTATATATATATATATATATATATATATATATATATATATATATATATATATATATATATATATATATATATATATATATATATATATATATATATATATATATATATATATATATATATATAAATATAAAATTAAATGTATTGCATTTTATCTAGAAGAAAATTCAAGGCAACTTTTCATTCTTATTTAAATTTGTATATTAAACTGCTTAAAAATGTAAAATATTAAAATATAAAAAATACAAGAATAAAATGTAATACATATTATATGAAAAAAAAACTCATAAAAATGTATATATATATATATATATATATATATATATATATATAATTACAAGACATTTAAGAATTTTGTTAGATTAATTGTTGAGCTTTTTATTCTGACATTTTAGTTGTAAACAAGACAAACATATTGATTAGAGGTATTTTTTTAAAGAGTTTGTGCAGTTATGCTTTGTGTGTATTTTGAACAATGCATTTTTGTCTTTCCCAACCCTTTCACCAGAGCGTAAATAAGCCCAAGGACTGGTATAAGAGCATGTTTAGACAAATCCACAAGAAACCAGAGGGTATGTGCTCTCCTATCTATCTCTCTCGCTCTGAAACAGTAAGGAAATTCTCCGTTATTGTCTGTCATATTCTGCACTGATCCAGAAAGAATCAAGCTAAAGTCTGGTGGGAATTGTTACTCCTCATTTCTTAAACATTGTTAAACCTTTCACACATGTGGAACTCAATGAGTAAGTCCACAAGTGAGCCTTTGAAAGTGGAACCAGATAAGATTCAAGATACTGCGCTGTGCCTTATACCTTCATCAGTGAGCTAGAAGATACAGATTTCAAACTCACAAAAATGTAAAGAGCACAAACTTCTTATTGTAAACAACAGTGAAACCGGTTTTAGCTGGTTTGGAACACACAGCAGCAGAAGTGTGGAAAAATGACATTCATACAGTGATTTACCTTAAAAACTTCACAAAATCCTCTAGGATATTTGGCTTGAATCCTGTGCTTGATTAATGCACTGAAGTTTGTAGTTTATTAACCAGAACAGCAGCTGAGGTAGTCGAGTAATTATGAACAACATAATGCAGTGTTACACAGCTTGCTCAATGTGTTTTTATAGACACCATGTTTGACTCCGACTCACTGAGCTTATAGAGATAAAGAAGTTAATAGCAGGCTGTCATGTGCTAATCTTACATGGTATCCGGTCTTTAAATAGTATAGTAGCCTAATTTAAATAACATTTTTATCCAAAGAGACTTTGATGAACAGAGAGCTCATTTAAAACAGAAGTGTTTTGTAACATTTAGGTTTTCCTTGTTATTCAGCACATGTACTAATTATAGTAATAACAGTTAATTAAGCCGAATTACAAGCAGCTATCAAACCTAACTCTAACATATAGTAAGTGAATGTTAATTGGAAATGTTCTAATTAATATTATACAATACTTAATTGTATAATAAGCATGAACACCTTAAAATAAAGTGTAACCAAAAACTCTTGCTGATGCCAAACTTACAATTCTACACTATACTTAAAAGATTAAAGCTTAACATAATTTTTTTTATTAGATCATTAGTGTTTTTAAAGATTAAGTTAATTTAAATGCAAATGTCATTTAAATGTAGAAACAGCACAAATAAGCATTTACATAAAAACAAAAAAAGTCTAAGAATTGCCCATAATCAATATGGTAGCAATATATAATGTATTTGTAAATAGTTAGTAAACCTAATATAGCTAATTAGTGTCATATCTTCTAATTTATGTTTTTATGTTTTTACTCCTGTAGAGTCAGAGTTTGACTGGAGAGAAAGTAAGCTTGCATTTTATATGAAGATATTGTAAAATATTGTAAAATATATGAATGTGCTTCAGTTACTGTATGTGTTTTACAGTTATTTGTGCCCGATGAAATTGTTCGATAGGAATAAGGACATTTTTGTCATTTTGAATAATAGTGTGAAACATCTATAAGCTCTCGTTAATATGTCTTTTCTCACTGGCAACAGGGAAGCTGTCATCATCTCCTCCCCCAGATTCTGTCCAGCAGGACCCCTTCACCCTCACCCCTCACGGAGCCCTGCCCGACTGGTGAGAGAGAGAGAGAGAGAGAGAGAGAGAGAGAGAGAGAGAGAGAGAGAGACAGAGAGAGAGAGAGAGAGAGAGAGAGAGAGAGCAAAGAGAGGAGTTACACAGGCACTGGGCAGGTTAAGATCTGTTTCTGCAAGAACCAGTAATGATTGCGTAGTAAAGTGTCCTCTCTCTGTGTGTGTGTGTGTGTTACAGGGCTGATCTGGGCGACACAGGAAAGCACCCAGAACCCAAGAGTATTTTTGACTTTGAGCCTGGAATGAGGGCAGCAGTAGAGGATCGTAGTCAGGTAAGAGACAGCCGTCATTAACCATTACCTGAGCTTTTGACAACCCCTCCATTCAGTTTGTTTAGAAATATATGTAAAACATGCAAAATGGTAAAAAAAATCTGTGAATTTAACGGTAAAAGGCTGTAAAAATGCTATAGTAAAAACCTGTTAAATTATTAACTATACTATATCATATACTATATTACTATATAAAGTGAAAACTGTATTGGTCATACATTTTATGGTAGATTACCATTTTTAAAAGTGAAAAAGACTGTATCATTTACAGTGAATAACCGTAAATTGACATTCCCAGAATGTAGTTTTTGTTGTTGAAATTTCGTCTTAGTTTTTTTCTTTCTAAAGTATTGTTGTGTCTGTTGAAAGCCTTTTTGTTATTGTCTATTGGCATTTTGTTCATGGGATAGACTGAGCTCTAGATGTGATGGGAGATCAGTACAGTACCTCAATAACAGTTACCTCATTCGTAGGTCAGGGTTCAGCATGCCCCCAAAGACGGAGTGATTTAGAAAGTGTTGGGAAGAGTGGTCCTTCTGGCCAGAATCTGAGGGAGGAGATGGTGACAGCTTCCTGTAGGCATTAAAGCCTACTGTATAAAGGCATATCAGTGAGAGCTCATGGATGTTTCATACTTAATAATGTCTTTATTTAAATACATCAAATAGAATTCTTTAATAAAACACATACAGTTTTATCACAGTGTTAAGGTGACCCCTTGATATACTCATATTTTAGTAAATTAGTTAAAATGTATAAACATAAAAAATAAATATTGAAATTAACATTGAACCTACTTCAAATGTGCAACATATAACTCTTTTTTATGTGAGGATGATATATCACGAGGTTAAATGGTGTGTGACTAAGTAAAAATACATAAATACATTTGAAATATCTTTAGACTTCAGTCACAATCACATTACTTCACGCAGAATAAATGTGCAGAAATTGCATCTTCAACAGCTGTGTACAACAGCTTGTCATCTTAGCCGTTCCCTTAAAGGGACATCTTTGTATCTTATTTACTCCTAAAAGGTTCATAGTACCTTAAAGGTACATATGATATGTTCTAAGGTGTACATTCTTTGCCAGCTGCTGCTTATTTTCTGTAATGTTATTTTTCTATATGATAATTAATGAGAAATTTTACGAGAAAAGCTTGTGTGTGCATACCATTTACTGCCACTGGCTTGACTTGACACTACTTTCCCCTGATGTCCTTTCATCCGTCTGTCTGTCCAAAAACAAGGTTTTTCCAACAAACTGTGTAATTTAGAGTATATGAATTTCTTAGAATTTCAATTTCTACTTTAAACTGCACTTCTGCCTTCGATTTACTATCAATATACCATCTAAAATTTCATTTTAAATATATATAAATATATACATATATCTATCTGTCTGTGTATATAATGTCAAATTAATTCAGATTGCACTGAATAACTGGCCATGAAAAGGCTTTCAGTTTGTTCTTGTATAATGATGCCGTGTTGATGGTTCAGATGTGTAGATCAGATCCTTTTAAGATAGAGGTGTTTTAGTCTCAAAGATTTAAAGGGATAGTGGAAATGTGGAATGTCAACAGACAGTAACTAAAAGGCTTTCAACAGACACAACTATGCTTTGGACTGGCAAAATAAAATAAAAAAATATTAAAATTAGAACCTTAAAAACTGTGACAGTCGCTGTTTCTACTTTCACTCTGTTTTTAGCTGATTTCCACATGATCCTACCTGTCTGGAGCGCTTGTAAAATCACAAATTGTGTAACAATTAAATGAGGCGGAACACATCAGGTTTATACTTACACTGGGTCTTAAGTTGGTTATGAAATGGTGTTCAGTTCAAACCTGTAACTTGTACTTGTAGTTCTTAAAAATAATTTTGCATTTACATGCAACTGATTATACTTAATAAGACGACGAGTATGGCCATGTTTGCATGTTACACCTTGTTTTCCTTTATTTGCCTAAAGTCATGATCATCTTATGCAAAAACCGATCAGCTAGAATTCTTCCCATTACCCTGTTTTCGCCTGAAACACCTTAATCTGCGAGATGTCCGATTATTGAAGTGCACATGTGTAATATGTGACAGGAAAGCTTTAAGCACATCCATCCACAGAGGTAGGCGAGGAGAATACTGTATATTGTTAAAAAAATAAAAAATAAAAAAATATAAAAAGTGTTTTCATCTCATGCAACTCAAGCAAATATGAGAGAAGCCTGAGTCTGTGCAAGACCATTTGAAAGACTCTGGGGTTTTTAACGCTTTACTTAACATCACAACTCACATAACAAATGCAATTCTACAAGGAGAAGACATGGATGCTTATGTTCTCACATAACCAGCAGGAAACAACCTGATTTTTGATGCAGTACAGTGAACACAGTTTACATGCATTGTCAGGTTATTCATTTACATGTAAACCAATAAATCGGGTTATTTCAATAAAATGCGTTTTGGTACGTGTCAGTGTATCTGTATGCATTTAAACATGCTCAGTGAGATTACAGTTAGTATTAATATTTAGAATTGTATTTTGTTATATTCCATTTTCGTTTTCATTTTAGTTAATATTGTCGAGTTTTTGTCATTTTAATAGTTTTTTTTTTTTTTTTTTGTAATTTTCTATTTCAGTTTCAGCTTATTTTAGTTCATCAAGTTAAACTAAATGAAAATGAGAAATGTAACCTTGGCAGCTAGCTGAATTACAGTATGGTTTTGAATGTGGCCTGATAATATTGTACTGTTGTTGTTTTTCAGCCTCTGAGGTCTGAGTCACAGATGGCTTCATATCTCAGCCCAGTGAAACCTCAGTCCCAGTCTCCGTCCATAGAGGTGAGAGTCCGTCGAACCTCCACATCAGACATCCATCAGCAGTCTCACTTTCTGACAATCTGCTTCTGGATTCTGGATTCTTTTAGAAATAATTGCAATAGCCTACTTTTACATTTGTTACAGTGTACAATCATTTTCTGATTAAAAGCCTTCAGTCTGAAGATATTTTAATGCTGTTGTTCAGGCGACGCTGGTGTCAGAGCTGAACCGGTTTGAGGCCGAGCTGGACTCAGACATTCGTGGTCTGGAGAGGAGACTGTCCCAGAAGCAGCGGCGAGGCAGGGGTGAGGTACTGACCCGTCCATCTACACATCACACTCTTCATCTAGACTCATTAAACCTCAGCCACCTCCCTGAAACCAGTCTCTAATCATCTATGATCTGCTATCTCCAGTTCAGTACATAAACTACCATTCAGAAGTTTGGGGATAGAGTTTAATGCTTTTGAAAGTTTTATGTTCACCAATGCTGCTTTTATTTGATAAACATAAAATAAAAACAGTAATATTAATAACAATTTTAATGTATTTCAAATAAATGAAAATATAATTAATATATTTTAGATTAATTATTTAAATAAGAATGGTATTGTATTGTAGCAGAACTGGTTTGAAAGTCTTCCTGTCATTCCAGTTCAACTCATTGTGATTTTTGGCCGGTTCATTTCAAACACACACACACTCCTAATACTTCAATTCTGAATTTTGCCCAACAAATATTAAACAAATATCTACTTCAAAGCATTAGAGAGTGAGGGTCATGAAAACAGAGACACGGCATTTAGATAAGACTGGGAGATCATTTGTGAAGTTGTATTTGGCATACTGTAACTGGATCAATCTAAAGCTCTTAATGGCTTTTAAATCTTTTGGACTTCTAGCTAGACTTTAGTCATCGCTTATAAATGAACTGATTTCTTAAAAATTCCCACACCCTTCAGACAAGGTATTAGTCTTAAGCTCCCACTTGTTGTGGCAAAAAAAAAGTCAAATAGTTTTTGTGTGTTTGTGGCCACTGCTGTTATCTTCAGGTTGCTGGATGTTGGGCCTGATCTGACAGCTGTGCATGCTTATCCTCTCTGTCACTTCCTGTCAGACCGAACAGCCAAAGTCTGCAGCCGCCCACTGCTGAGCTTTCGTTTGAGTCACGCCAATCTGTGCAGTGTCTGCTCTTTATATCCCGGCTCTGTTTATTTGATCCATTTCTAGCCATGTCTCTCTTTTTGTGATTCTTAAAGGGGCAGTTCACCCAAATATGAGCAATTTGCCCTTCATTCTTTCCAAATTCCAAGGCATTAATTTGATCAAAATAGAATAAAAACAGCAATATTATGAAATATTATTACAAAATTCAAGTTTTCTATTTGAATATATTTTAAACTATAATTTATTTCTGTGTTGCAAAGCTGAATTGTCTTCAGTGTCACATGATCCTTCAGAAATCACTGTAATATGCTGATGCTCAAGAATTATTTCTAAATATGATTATAAATTGTATTTAATCAATTTGAATCTTATTTATTTCTTTATTCATTCTTTGATTAATTACAATTTCAAAAAACAGAATTTATTTGAAATAGAAATATTTTGTAATATGATGTCTTTACTTTCACTTTTGACTGATAAAAGTATTAATTCCTTTCTCAGCTTGGAATTAATTCCAAATCTCAGTTTTGCCATCACTGATATATATATATATATATATATATATATATATATATATATATATATATATATATATATATATATATATATATATATATATATATATATATATATATATATATATATATATATATATACATATATTGTAATAATATTTTTTGTATTTTAAAAAAATTAATAATATATACTATAACAATGTTGTTTTTACTTTACATTGATTAAATAAATGCTGCCATGGTGAGCATATGAGATTATACATTAAGAAAAATCTTATTTGAATTTTTTTTTAAACAAAAGCAGAAGTTTAGCAGAATGTTCTTGCTACTCTATTCAATACAATAAAAGTGAAAAAGTGCCTTAAATCAGTCTCAGCTCCAAAATTAGCCAAATAAATAAAGCCAAATAAGCAAAAACAGACTCATATTCAAATTGCTGTTCGCTGAAAATCTAATTATTCCTTTAATCTAAAATTAGCTTTGGGGTCAGTGAATACTGTGACTCTAATTGTGTAAGGTTTTATGGCACTCCCTGTGCTTGTGAAATAAACTGTGGAAATCTTAACTGATTACATCATCACTTCTAGCTCATTCACTTTTACAATGTACCCAAAATAAGGAGTGTAGGACCCAGGGGAGTGTTCAGTGCGGCTCTCAGAGCAGGAATGGTCACCGCCTCTTGAGATTACCTCCGAGCTGCTCCCAAACACTCGTTTAACTGTGTCTTCAGAGAGTTCATCTGTTTTGCAGCTGAATGAAACTGTGATTTCTATTTACAGGGATCTAAAGTCAACACAGCAACCACAAGAACAGAAGTGAACAGACAAGAAAACAGGTAAGCTTTTTAGTAGGTTTACTTAACTATACCTCGGAAACAGATGTGTCCCTAAACTAGCCAAATATGACAATACCTAAAAAAAAAGTTTTATTTATTTATTTTTTTTAAATAAAAATTCACTTTTAGATTAGAGTTAGTCTTATTTTTTTATTTTTTTTACACTTTTATAAATGTTTTGTAGTTATAAATTGCTGTATCATTTGGATTGAAGTTTGGATACATGAAACAGGTGGGCAGAGTAGTTTCTTTGGATTGTTTTGCAGAAGTAGTATCTGATAATGAATCAGTAATGATGATGAAATGTGACACATGCGGGAGTAGATTCTCTGGTGTTTCTCTGTCTTATTGAGGTCATATGACATGCCTGGCCTGTCTCCTCGTCTGATTGGTTAATTGTTGACTCTTTGGCCAGTGGCCCACATACTCGACCCCATGCTGAGCTCTTTGTGTGCCTGTACATGTGATTTTCTCGTTCTTTACTCACAAGCTTGACCTTGTTCATCGTGTTACTAAAGAGTTACAGCATTGGTTCAGTTCAGACTGTATTCGACACAGTTTAGATGTGTGTGCATGTCCACAGTTTTTCTGCCTGCATCACTGCTCCTCAAGCAGTTATCCCTCTCTTTATGTGTTTTTGACACAGCAGAGCTATAAAAGGCAACGTTTGGTCCTCCCAGGCCTGTACTTCAGATGTTCATGCCCGTTCTGACACCTTTAACTTCAGTATTTGCTCGCCAGGGGCCCGTATCTCACTGGATCTGACACATTCTTGAGTTCTCGCTCTGTTTTTCTGTGGCATGTTGATGGTTTCTGCCCCCTTCAGCCCCCCGCTGATTACCTCCCCACCCACGAAATGCCATAAATGCCCCTGCTGCTACAAAAAAGGATACAGAGTGAGGACAGTTTTATAGCTTCTCTCTTTCTGGAACGATTAATAACCCCGGGGCTGAAAACCTGTTCACATGGTAACTGTTCCTTGAGTTCAAGAATCGGTATGTTAGCCATTATATCAGATATTTTTTATTAAGATATTTTTATGTATGCAGTATTATCTTGAACAGTATTACGTTTTAAAGATCTCTGGTCTGTCACATTCATAAATATCCCCATTTTGATCCTCATGGCTGAGACAGACCGTCTGTTGTGTCTTCCTTGAGTCTTTATTTTTATGATGTTATTTTTTCTGAGCTCTCTGTTCTTCATGTGCGTATAAACGAGGAAATCCTTCACAGTATTTATTGATTTATGTATTAGTTAAATGTAGAGCTGTTAAATTAATGTGAATAGCTTAAATCATTTGGGCTTGGAAGATAATGACGAGTGTTTGAGTTCCTTTTAATTGCATATTTTGGTGTTTTAGTAAATTTGTGACATTGTTGAGATCTCCTCTGAAACTCTGTAGACACATGAGCTTTTTTGGGGAGTTTTATTTGGAAGAAAAACCTGAGAATTCATAAAAATTCTAAAAAATTATAATTGGAAACTAATAACAGTCATTTTGAGGAATCATGTTAATATATTAGGGCCTAATAATAAAACCTTGTATGTGTTTTGGCTGTCCATTTAAATGACAACGTCATTTTGGGGGCCTGAAAATGCTAACTTTTGAAAACAAGTTTTAAAGTGCTGTGTTGGATCTGTGTTTACTACAAAAAAATGTATTTGTGAAAACAGTTATGTGCATGTGTATTATGTGTTCAGTCTATAGGGACAGTAAGCGTGCAAGTGCAAAGTGTTTCTTCACAAAGTGACATCCCCATCTACTGGCCTGGCATGAATATTACAATATCAAACTTTTCAGAAACACAAAAGAAAAACTTTCCTCTTTCCTCTTTTTTTGTACAATCATTGTCGTGTAAACATATCATATAATTTCAGCTTCACCCTTTACTGTTTTTTTTACAGTGCTTTGCTTCTGCAGTATTTAGCATAGATTTGTCACATGATTATTTTTGTTTTTCTTTTCCAGCTATCCCATAATCCCCTGCTCTGTAAAGCAGGGCACAACAGCGGGCTTCGTGCATTCTGATGGTAAGATATAGCCACCTTCCTATTTCTTCTCTTTCTTCTCATTTCCCAAGGCTGCTTCACATTTTGCACGGTTAATACGAAGTAAACACATTTCTGTGAAATTAGAAAAACAAATGAACTAAGTCACTGTTCAGCAAGACTTGAAGCGTGGAACAAGCAGCAGGATGGAGGTCGTGATTGCAGATTAGATTGATCCAGTAGTTTTTCCTGGAGATTAATTGAGTAAGACTCTGCCACTGTAAACACAATAACATGTGCAGAGCTGGAGTCCAACTGTCTTGAGCCAAAGAATAAAAAAGAAGTTAAATTTGATTAAATATCTAAATTATTTTACTAATATACATTCAAAAGTTTGTGGTTAGTAAGATTTCAACATTATTTGTTATGTTAGGTCACACTTCACTAGTAAGTTTCATCTGTGTGTGACGACGCTGCAGACCGTGGTGCAGTGCAAATCCGTGAATTAATGTTCCAAAGTTAAGTAAACTTCAGTGAGTAGGGAGCAATGGACACTGTGTAGGGAGCATGTCAACTGGAACACAATTGATGCACAGAGCTCTCTTCTAAAGAGCTTGTTATCTGAATCAGGTGTGTTAAATAAGAAAGA
Source organism: Carassius auratus (assembly GCF_003368295.1). NCBI lineage: Eukaryota > Metazoa > Chordata > Actinopteri > Cypriniformes > Cyprinidae > Carassius > Carassius auratus. The sequence continues at coordinate 1,021,557 of NW_020523638.1, forward strand.
CATGCTGCTGCAGAGAGTTGAGAACCACTGACCTATAGGGCATAAACGTGCTTGAAGTTGAGGAAACACCCAATAATTGCAAGCAAACATGGACAATGGATACAATTCAGATTTTTGTTATATTATGAGCCACTATCTCATATCTGATCTTTTTTTTTCCACTACAGATCCCATAACATCATCAGACATGGATTTCCCTCCTAAGAAAGAAGAGAGAAAGGTACAGTGTTTGATCTTTTTTTTCTCAGCTGTGTTTGAATGCAAAGTACGTATTTTACACAGACTTTGAAAAAGAAAGCATGTTTGTCTACACAGATGAAAGCAGCGCGAGTGAAATTTAACTTCCAAGCACAGTTGCCAAAGTAAGTAGAAACCAAAGACCCCGCCGCACACATTTCATTTTTCCTAATTATTTGCCGAATTGGCATCCGTCTATGAAGGATATGGGAAAGTCTGATCCAAGATGAAAGCATTGCAAATGCCACTGTGATTAAAATAAATGAAAACAAAATAATAAATGGTTCCCTGATTTATTTATTATAGTTCATTTAATAATGTTTGAAGACATAGCCATTATTATTATTCTTGACCTCTCATCCATAGGGAGCTGACCTTACAAAAAGGTGATGTAGTGTACATACACCGGCAGGTGGACGCCAACTGGTATGAAGGAGAGCATCATGGGAGAGTGGGGATCTTTCCCACCAGCTATGTGGAGGTATGTCCATGTGTATGCAAATGAAACCCTTCACCCCATCTTTTCACTTACACACATTTCTATGTTTTCTTTCCAGATTATTCCTCCAACAGAGAAGCCTACGCCAATAAAGTCTCCCACCGTCCAGGTGCTGGAGTACGGAGAGGCCGTGGCCCTGTTCAACTTCAACGCTGATCTGCCCGTGGAGCTGTCCTTCAGAAAGGTGCCAGAAACACTGCACATCTGCACCATACACTACAACTAATTAGTCGAAAATATTTGTGACCTCTTTCATTTGTTTTAATTGTGTGCTTGTTCGTGGTTTTACAAATTGCATTGATCAGTTAAGTAAAGGCCTTGATATACTCATGCCAAAGTCCTTTTTTGTTAATTTAGCGGTAAAAAGAAATTAAAAAATGCCTTTGCAGTGGTTTACTGTTTGTGAACATCCGGACCGCAACCACTTTGAGGAGAGCGGTGTGTGCTGCACACTTCCCACTCAGTAACAAAATAATGCCGTGAGAAAGCAGCAGTTAAGAAAGCATCTGATCATAGTGATGTGTATGCTTGCATGAGCAGTCACATTTCTTTATCTAGCACTCAAATTTAACAATTTATTTAATTTAGATTAAACATGAACTAGATAAAAGCGGGCCGTTTGTTTGCATGCTTTAATATTTAAATCCAAAAGCAACTATGTTTTACTATAATAAATGATACATTAATCATAATGAACTTATTAGGATTGAAAATTTGTCACAAAGAAATAAAACATTATGAACATAGCCTGCTTATTCAGCCGAGTCTGTTTATTTGTAGTTCTTTTACACTTTTTGTGCCTTGATGATCGTAAAGAAATCTGCTTTGTAAATTATCTGTATTGTTCTCATCATTACTCATAATACTTGAAAATACTCATTGGTTTCCCCCTGCTGGTGGAATGATGTAACCTAACAAAAGAGTCATGAAATTAAGAAGTGAATGAAACTGAATGAAACTTTTAGTCAAAATGAGTCCCTGGAATAAATCAAAACGAACATTGCTAGATGTTGAAGAGAAGGTTTTTCCAAAATTACTGTCATAATACATCCTGTCATAACTCCTTTCATTCCAAACCTGTATGATTGTACTTCTATTCAAGAGAAGATATTTTGAAGAATACTTCAATTGTTGGGAAACTTTCCCTTTAAGGCATTGGTACTCAATCAGGAAGTCAACAAAAGTCAATTTAAACAAAATTGACAACATCTAAAAATCAAGATTTCTTATTGTAATTCATCCCATAAACGACATTTATTTTTATTTAGAAAGGCAAGGATTCCTACAGTATTGGGGTAAAAAAAAAAACTTGGATATAAATTATCCTTATTTTAAAACTCTATCTAGAAATAGAAAAGTCATGTACATAAATACAACCTTAATATATAAATTATATTCCTTTTTTTTTTTTTTATCCTTACTGTGAACTATTGTTCCGTAAACCTTGAACAACTGAAAGTCATGGAGCTTTCGAATATTTCTGTAGACCGTATGGTGGTCTTGGAGTCAATTATTATAATTTTCTTTTTTTTTTGGGGGGGGGGGGGACCACTGTTTTGAGTCTAGAGTAATTGGGTAATGAGTCTTAATCATCTCGTGTAAATCAACTCTTTTTGGGATCGACTCCGTCCTAACCAACACTGATATGTAGGATAATGGCTGCCTGGAACAATTATAGTCAATTTCCATAAATGATACTTGTTAACATCAATATACACAAATATTTGACCACAGAATGTTAAAGTATCTCAGAGACCAGTGCTATCTGACACCCAGCAGCTTCAGCAGCTTTCTTCTCTCTGATGTCTGTCTCAGGGCGAGGTGATCTCCATCACTAGACGTGTTGATGATCAGTGGCTGGAAGGTCGTATCGCCGGCACCACCCGCAGTGGAATCTTCCCCATCAACTACGTCCAGGTCAACAAAATGCCCCGCACTAAAAGCAGTGATGACTTTCCATCTTCTCCCACTCTTACCCCAGAACCTCCCAGTCCCAGCCGACCACAGCACTCCCCTCTGTCTCCCTCGTCACGCTCCCCCGAACCCCAGCTTTCTCCTCACAAACACTACAGCCAATCACGCTCCCCTCTGACACACGCACAGCCCACCTCAACACAACAGCCTTCAAAGCACTTCCAGTTCTCTCCTGGCCTCACTTCACTCATGAGCAACCAGACCGGATCTCTGCACGCACACCGTCCACAGGAAAAGGACACCAGACCACCCGTGTCACCCTCCAATCATGTGCTGACATCTTCACAGGGTCCGGGACTGCCAGCCAACACCAGCTCGCACCCTCCGTACATCACCCAGGTTTGTGTAACAACACCATCTATTCATGGATGGCCTCAGGTTTTTACTAAATATTTTGTGGTAAATAAGTGTTTTATTAAAGCTGCGGTAGGGAACTTTTGACGCTCTAGCGGTTAATAAACAGAACTGCTTGCTTCTTGTGGAAGAACATCGTAGCCGGAACTACTTCTCTCTGTTTATGTCTATGAAGAATCACAAAGGTACTGGGTTACTCCGCCGCGGTACGTCCGAAGCAATCTAAAATAGTCCGAATATAAACACTTATTATAGGTGCACCCTAGTGATTCAGGACAAGCCAAAAACACGGTTTGGAAAATGGATTCATGGTGTACTCGCTTATTATATACATTTTTCTACATGTTGAACACAAACAAAGTTACAGACCGCAGCTCTGATTGGTTGTTTCTTAATGGGAGCGCATGACTTTCTGCAAATGGCAATAGGACCACTGGGAGGAGCCAGAGGAGCTTGATTTTTTCACAGATTATCTGTTTCATATTCTACTGTCAGGACATAATGACATGTTTAACAAATATGTAAAAAATATATTTTTTTACAAAAGTTACCTACTGCAGCTTTAAATTTGAGTTTTTGTGCATTAGGTTTTTTTTTTAAAAAAAGTTGTGGTTGGTAAGTTTATATATATATATATATATATATATATATATATATATATATATATATATATATATATATATATATATATATATATAATATTGTCACAAATGTTTATTTGTAGATTTCATGCATTTTCAAAGTAAAGTCAATATTAGCTGAACACAAGTAACATTATAAATATGTGGGGAAAAAAAATGTGGACATGAATGAGTGTGAATACTTGAGACTTGTTGCATATTTTTTTTGTGGGAAAAAAATCTAACTTTAACAATTATGTTTAGGATCGGACCAGATCACAATCACCGAAGCCCAATGCAGATGTAAAGTTTCCTTCCACATCACGGTCTCCTGTGAACATGGGTTATTCACCACAACCGTGAGTACACAACATCGATCATTAATACTGACCGAATTCAAACAGACAGAAATATCATTTATTAGTTTTATGACTGTTTAAAGGGATATTTTAGTAAAAATAAAATTTAAACCTCTCTGTTTACTTGCCATCTTGCTGTGAATCTGCAAGTCATGAGGTTAAGAATGACACGGAGAGTAAAATATGACAAAATGTACTATTGTGTGAACTGTCCCTTTAAGAATGTAGAAACTATCCTGGGATAATCCAGCTACTGATTTCACTCTTCACCCTTTGTCATTATTCTTTATTTTTATTTTTCTCTCTTTGCATTCAGCTATAAAGCAGTTTACAACTATAAACCCCAGAACAGAGACGAGCTGGAGCTGAGAGAGGGAGACCTCGTTCAGGTCATGGAGAAGTGTGATGACGGCTGGTTTGTAGGTAAGCTTGCTTCACTTTTCAGTTTATTCCGGCCAAGAACTTCTGACTTGAACGAGATGTAATGCGATCAACCATAACAATGCATTATATATTGGTACCCTATTGATTTCATTTTATATTTGATAATATTATTGCAATGCCTAAATTGACTTCAAGCATCAAACTTTTTGTGTTATTTTTAGTGTAGTTGTACTGAATGCATCTTTTTAAAGATTTTAAGAGCAGTGTCAGTGCCAGAACTGTGCTGCCTTCTATTGGCCAAGTCTGATATTACAACAGTTTAATTTACCATAATGTGCTAGCAAAATGGTTGGTAGCTGTTTTGTACCAGAGGTTTTCTTGCTTAAATGACATGGCATTTTTCTTTTCCTGTCAGGTATGTCTGAGAGGACCCAAGCTTTTGGAACATTCCCTGGAAACTATGTGGCACCAGTTTAAGAGCTTCCACCAATCCTCACGGACACTACAGACTCAACCACTAATCAATGCCAAGTACTGTCTGTCTGCACTGCCTCTGTACACGAAACACAAAACCACTGCCCCCTTCACACACAACAACTTCCTTGACAAAGCATGTGCACTGCTCTCCTCACAGACGCTGGACACCGCTGGGTTTGACCACTCACGTGATGAAGCCACACTGCATTACGCTTTGAAGATCCTTACATTTATTTACAGTTGTCCACAATTCTATTCACGTTATCGAAGATGACTTCATTTTAACTTCTTTGTAAAGTTTACCTCCATTTTGGTTTCAGATTTGTAGCAACATTGCCCTTGAACACTACATATCCTGAGGATCTGGATGGGACACCTAGATAAACTACTTTATTTTATTTTTTCATTCTCATCTCAGTTATTATTACCCTTTTTGCACTGGCTTAGCTGATTGCCACATCATAATAGAAACACAACCGCAGTTTTCACAATCATTATCAAGTGTCTGTAAGCGCTAATGCAGTTGTCTTAAAGTGTTTTTGTAACAAACCAAGCATGCCATTCTCTTAAACTTTAGGAAAGGGAACGTGTTGCCAGTTTCAAACTCTTTTATACAAGTAAAAGTCTTCTGTTTAGTGAAAAAACAACAACAGTATATGATATGAGATATATATAAATGACTTAAAACCATATTCAGCTGAAAATGTTAATGCAGGCTCAGTCTTCAGGATCAGAAGAACATCATGATTTGCATGTTTGTATGTTTCACTCACACACACACACAAAACCTTAAGCAGTATTTTGTCTTGTCTTCAAGTAAACATTACTAAACAAGAGTCATTTACTTTAAGGGACAAAATTGTATAACGTAAGATTTCAGAGAATACAGTATATCTTAACTTAAGCATATGTATCTATATATATATATATAGTGCTTACAACAAGAACTAAACATATATACATAAGTCATGAGCTCTTATGATTATGCAGGATGCAAATGACACTTTAAAATGAAGTCAGTGTGTGTTTTTTATGTCAAAGAACATGTGCACAGGTTTTAAGACAGGAGCCAGAGTTTACTGATGGTTTATGTTGGCTTTAAAACTGGTTGTGGAAGATGCCATCATTAACTCACTTTGTCTTTGTTTTTAATTTTCTGGGAACTGAAGTAGCTGACTGCATCTTGATGTACAGATCATTGAATCGTTATCAGACAGTTATCAAATAATGGAAAAAAAGATAATATATTTTTATTGACACAATATATTGGTACTCACAGATTTTGATATTGATCAAATAAATAATGAAAAACATCAGTGTGCTTGTTACTTTCACTCTTCGAATCAATTATTTATTTTCTTCATAGTCCAGTCTGAAGAGTAATTGTCTTGCAGCACCTGCTTCAGTAAAGACTTCTGCTGCTGTCTCTCATTAGTCAACGCATCTATTTTTATGAAACTAATTAAATAACCAGTCTTGAGAACATGATTATTTTATTTTAATGCGAATTTAGAGTCTTATATTTAAACTTCAATAAATAAGGCTTTCTCGTCACCTCCAGCAGGTGGCGCACTGGCACAGAGTGTTATAAATATTCGCTTTTAAAATCATATTTCTATTTCATCCCACCTACTCGGACACGCCCCGCGTCCCCCCCCCCTCGCGCACCCCTCGCCTTTATTTTGACAGCAACACGTGGCGTGTGAGTGGAGAGCATCATCATACAGCAAAAACATTCTCGGGGTAAGGTCGAAAAAAAACAAAAAACTGGGCGGTGTGGGAATTTGGTCACATGGAGCGCGCAGCCTAAAAACTGACGCACTGAAAGTGTCTGAGTCAGGTTTGCTTTAGAAAGCGGACAGAGCAACTCTCTCCGCGCTCACACAGGACGCGTGCGTGTTTTTGACGTCACCCGCACAGGTGCCACACGCACTGTTGTGATTACTCCTAACCGCGCGCGCCAACGTTTTACCAGGTAAGTGCTTATTTTCCTTAATATTATAACCAAATATGCAGTGTTACTGGGCTGTATTTGTTCAGAGGTGATATCAATATCATCATCGCGTAAGAAGCATGGCATCAGTTCAGCATCCTTTAGTCTTTCACTCTTACTCATGCACTGGATCCAAGTCTTCACTGAAAAGCCTGACTCCGGGTGACTGCCCCACGCAGAAATGAGAGAACAAATGACTGTTTCAGCGTGTTTAAGTGATGGAAATGATCTAAAGTGTCATCTGCTGTAACCCTGCAGCTCAATTCAGAGGAGCGTCTATTCCAACATCACACACTTTCAGTGTGATACTACTGTTTACTGTTTTCAAAGCACATTTTAAGCAAGACGAAAGGAACCAAACCACTGTAGATTAAGGAAAGTTAACTAGACAAAAAGTAAAATTAAAAAAGGTTCAGACATTGTATTTATCATACTGCCACAAAGACCAAAGAGAACAAACTAGGTGGAATTTAACTCTTTGGTGCTCTTCACATGGCAGTCAAAAATGACAGATTTATTTGACTTATGTATTTTATTTTTATATATTTTATTTTATATTTTAATGTTATATTTTATTGCCTGTTAACCACTTTTTGAGCATAGACCTTAAATGGAAATTTCCAGCTTAAACTGTCATAAGCCTTGAATGCTTTCGAGCACAGCCTTTTTATTTTACTTTACTTGGCTAATTATTGCTGAAGCTAAAGTGAAAAATAAATAAATAATAGAAGTTAAATTATGAAAGATTAACAAAAACACTATTTTAATGTTTCATTGTCTTCATTTGTAAGTTGCTTTGGATAAAAGTGTCTGCTAATTAAATGAATAAATGTAAATGTGACGTTTTATATGAAATATATTTTCCAAAATATGTTTTATTCTAAAACTGCGAGAAAATCTGAGTCATAAACCTAAACAAGTTGTGTTCCAAATTTGAGGTTGATATCTCTGAAAACAAGCTTTCAGTAAGATCTCGTAAGGGTGCTGTACCAAAAGTTTTTCTTTCGGGACCATTTAACCTTTTTTGAACCAAGCTCTTTGTTTTCTCTTAGCACACGGCAAAACCTTTACTAGGTTTCATACCATTCTGCTTAAAAAATCCAAAAAACCCCGATAATGTTTCTGGATGAAAAATGACCAAAGAGCACTAGAAAGAGCACTACTCCAAATAAAACTTTTTAAATTGGAATGAAATCAGATTTGAACAGATGAGAGACCAGAATACATTAGTGTAATTTACATCATTAAGAGATTAAGTAACTGGAAACACTTGAGTTTGTGTGCTTATGATGCTCAAAAATGTTGTCTAGGCAGGGCAGCTCATTTAGTTTTAAGATGCATACTTCTGCTTGATAGTAGCCTTTAAATAGACTGGGATTCATAAGTGCATGTACAGTACATGGTTGTTTTTGAAATTTTTAGGGTATGCAATGGATTTCATTGCATGCAAGTTGGGGTTTTTTGCCCCGGGACGGACTGGAATGTTTTGGATTCAGTTATGCAGAATAATGTGAAAAGTTACAGATTAAGGCGTCAACACTGTCCAGACACAAATGGCCAGACTCAGAAATTAGTAAATGTCTGACTTATCATAAGTTACTTTAAAAAATGCCCAGGTTCTACCAGTTGCTCCTTTATTGCTGCTGTAGCACAGCTCTCTGCAGCTCTGAAGTGAGCAGACTGCAGTTTCGAGGCTGGGCACTGAATGTGAATGATGACTGAGCAGTACTTTTGAATTGATGTTTCTGTCCTCACGTGTCTGTGCATTGACCAAACCCATTGAGAGAGCTTTTGTACTTCTCTATTGTCTCCACCTGTGCAATCCTTCTCATCTCATCCCCCAATGCTTTACGTCCATCACTCCAAAACACACATTCTTCTCATTCATGTTTACTTTTTGTTTGTTATAAGATTTACTGGCACTGTAAACAATAGTGTGAATGTTAGTAACTGGGTTATTGTAAACAAAACTATTAGATAACTGAAGATTTGTTTGTTAATTTAAATAAAGCTAAAATAAATGAAAAAAAAAAACCTAGATGATGATAATAATAATTAGAGTAAACCTTATGATTATTAAACATTTTACCCTATAGCACTAAAATGACTAACTGAAAATGATAAAAAACTTGTTCTGAAAAATTAATAAAAATGTCAAAAGCACATAACAAAAATGAAAACTGAAAAAAAAAACAAGCTCATTCAAACTAATAATTAAAAATATAAGAGTATAATTCTAAAATAACACTGGTCAGAAGTGCGAAATTAAAAGAAAAATAGCAGCATAGTCTTTTACATGTTTTTTTTCATCAATGTATTTTACAACAATTCAAAGAACAATGTGTAACATTTTACCAGCTTTTAGACTTATTCACTTTTATTAGTAAATCAAATATTGCACTAGATTTTATAAAATTATTGTGCACCTGTGATTTTTCTAGAATCTAGAGTATCTTTTGCTGCTGAATTATCCACTAACCTAGTTCATAATAGTATTTTTTTGTCATGGATTATGATTATATATTTTTTCATTTGTTATTTTTCATTAAAATAAAGTTGTTCATATGTGGTAGATTGTGTTTTACACACAAAAGACTGATGATAAACACAGAAGTATAGAAAGAAGTATAGAAATTCTACGGTGATTCAAAAAGAAAACTGCATCGGTATCGGCAGATACTCAGAATTTTCTGTATCGTTTCTGAAAAAGTTGTATTGTTCAGGGGTGCGCGATAAATATTGTTCGATAATTAATGCGCATCTCGTCAGTAAAGCCGGTTCTCTAATCAGCGGTAAATTCCATCAGGTGGGTGATTTCACATAGAGCCGCTGTTACTACACAGAGCCATTGTTAACTGACTAGACGCGCAAATCCACGTTCATTATCAGCGTTTATTTGCGCATCTAGTCAGTTAACAACAGCTCTGTGTTGTAACAGCGGCTCTTATGAAACCATGCACCTGATGGAATTTACCGCTGATTAGAAAACCGGCTTTACTGAAGAGATGCGCATTAATTATCACATGATATTTATCGCGCACCCCTAGTATTGTTGGATCCCTAATAACGGTATTGTTTTCAAAAACTTGCACTTTAAAACCCATTTTCCAAAGTTTGTGTTTTTAGGGCCCCAAAACGCATTCGAAGTTCAGCTCGTGTAAACATCCCCTGAGAATGAAGCTTTCTTTCTCTCTGTATTCAGATATACCCAGAGTGCTAATAGGCCATGGAATACATAACATCCACAAACATGTCTTATAATTGCACATGTCTCTCCACTAAAACCCTGTCAGCTGCATTTATGGTTTTGATCATAAATGTTCATCTAGACCACAAAATAACATCCCATACAAAGCAGCTATTCCATACCGTTCTATATTCTGATGGTTACTTCATAGTGGGAACCAAGCAGAAATTCTTTTTTTTCTAAAACCACATTTTTGTATGCTTTCAGGATATGCAAAGTTTCTAGTCTTTCTCTGGTTTAGCAAGAATTTGCACAACATGCTCAGATACACAGGAAATTGCCTGCTCTGATATGATCTGTTGTCAGCTGTTGATGATGAAAGAGACTGACTGTCTCTTTCAATTCATAATTGTGTGCACATATTTTCTTTTATCTGCAGAAGAGGTTCCCAGGCAGAAGTATCCACCGGCGGTGCACAGGCACGCATTTGTTTTGGTTCTGAAGGTCAATAATCCATTTCATACAAAAGTGTGTTCACAGTACGCATGAAGCGTGCAAGTAATTTGGCAGCTGGATATGATGTCATGCTGCAGGACTTATATTTTTAGATCAATCACAAATAATTAATTACGAATGTGAAAATATGCCATCTACTCCATCTACTTTCCCTTTGAACAAACCAGTTTATCAAGTAAATGTTTGACGTTTATGTTCTCTTAACGTCACCTTTCTGTATGAATTCGCAAGTTGCATTAAGTGCATTAAACTTGATCTTCCGAAGGCGAGACACTTCTTTGCACAAGCTCATTTTTTTACTTAACTGTGAAGTTTAATGTGACTGCATCATAATGTGGGTTATTAGCATAATAAATGCACAAACCATCTCCTTATAAGGTATAAGGGCATCACATAGTGACTGTCACTCTGTGCAAAAAGCTGCACCCTCTCATTGAGGATGAGGAGGAGTGGTTGTGTTTCTCATTTCTAGTACTTTCAGTTGTTTGTTCATCTCATTGTTGGATTTCTGTCTCTTACCACATTTCCTGTATGCTGTCTTTCTGTTTTGTAGCAGTTAAAGGCTGTCTGCGTTCTTATTTAAAGTCAGTGAACAGGATAATATGGTAGTCGTAATGATGGCGTATGTCTGTCTGCACCACAGTTTCTCTGTTCAGGGCAAAATCTACCCCATGTTTTCTGTTGAAATTAAGGCCTAAAACTTATGCTCGATTGCAGCCATACTTCTGACCAAAAACTGGGTCTTCTCTAACCACTTCCTTTGCAAAAAGTCACGGCAGAGTTTAACCACTGCTTCTCGTTGCTATTGAGTCGGTTCAGATGAGTCCGTTCTGAAATACAGATAAGTGCACTGTTTCGGTGACTGTGTCTGGAAAGCTCAAAGGAGAAGCCTGCACACTGGCTCTGGACTGAGACTTCATCTCTATTGTGGTGAGCTCATGTCACTGTTACTTTTCAAGAGGTTTGGATTTATAACCCTACATATTAAACTTTAAATTACAATTTGATTCAAATGTAACTTTTAATGTTATTTAATTGAATTTGACCGTTTTAACTTGATTTAAATCAAACATTTTAAGTTAGGTTTAAATGTAATTTTGAATTGAACTTTCAATGTAATATAATCTTTCATTTGACTTAACTTGGAATTTAATTTAATGTTTTAATTTGATTTAAATTTAATCTTTAATTGTTATACATTTTTTATTTGGATTTAGCATTAAATTGAAATTTTAATGTAATTGAATTTAATAAATTGATTTATATTTTAACTTAAGTTTAATTAAATTTTTTTTAACTTGGTGTTATATTTATTCTATAATTTGGTCATGTTGAATCTACCTTTTAATGTAATATAATGAATCTTTTAATTTGATTTAAATTCAAACTTTAATTGTATTTAATCTTTATTTGGATTTAGCATTAAATTGACCTTTTTAATTCAGTTTAATGAATTTAATATCAATTAATTTCATTTAGATTTATATTTTAACTTTTAATTTGGTTTTATTTAACATTTTTTAACTTTTAGTATAATTTAATCTATAATTTGATTTAAATGTCACATTCTGTTTAACATAAAGCAAATGAACTATATGTAAATCAAATAAAATAGATTTTAAACTTAATGCGGTTTACTCATTTCTGAAAACATCTTAATGACATTACTAGTATTGGTATGAACTGCTGAAACGTTGCTATCGTGACAGTCCTGTGTTATTCTATGACTTGTAAACCAGAGGACCACCATATGAGCCTATTAACTAATAGTTTTCCATTTAGTTTTTTCCAAGCTTTCTGTGGCCCGTGGGTAAGAACGTATCATACTTGTCAGAACGCAGAGCTTGTGAATACCTCCTGCTCTTGAGTCACGATTGTAATATCTTGTTCTGTTTCTATGACAGCCAAACATATCATACATAACATGTTGAGATGTTGAGCTGCTTCACATAACTCCCATCATAAAGCTATAAATACCAAATAATATTGAAAACTGACGGTAATTAGCCACCACTGGAATGCACAATTGTATTGATCCATTCAGTGAAATTTTCTAATAACACGCTGTCCATTATTCAGACTGAGCTCATGTCTTGTATTGTTCGTCTCCACCCGGTATCTTTTGCGTACTTTTCTTCTCGTCGTGAGGTGTTGTTTGGTGTTTCTTCATCAGCAATGGGATGGAAGGTATCAATGATGACTCCCTGTCACTGAATGTGATAAGAATGTGAGGAATGTTTTATTCTGGCGTGTGTTAACCAGAATGGGGAGGAGTTGTGTTGCTGTCCGGACTGGGTGTGTGTTGGGCAGGTGCGACACTGTTAAGATCACACATGGGAGTGGATCATGGGAGAAAAAGCATAGTATGTTCTGTAGGCATGGCGTGTGCAGCAACACTGTAGGCTCAGTGTACTGATTTATGACTGTCGGCTCATACTTTGAATCCTTTTGATTGTAATCCTGAAGCGTTATTTAAACTCCGAACACACCCTGGTTACTTTATTTGTGGCGTAGACAGTTAAAGACATTAGCCGTGCCAAGGTCATCTCCTTTTGAACCATTTCACTGTTTTTGATACAAATTTTTAACTTCCTTAGCAAAAGTTAATGTTACTGATCCCTCTTTTGTTAAATGCTAATAAATAATGGTTTGTGGTCATCTAATAATTCTCAAGTAAACGTTGCTTCGTGTTTTTTCCAGTAATAATAATAATAAAAACAAAACAAAGAAATTACAAACAACAGAACAATTCATGCAATATGAGCAAAAACATGAATTGAAAAAAAATTGCTCTGCAAAATAAAACTTTTTATTGACATGGTCTTAATTTCCCATTGCATGATTGTCAAGTGTATAAAATAAAGTAAATATGAAATGACGTCATATTGCTCAGGTTCTCCCACAACCGCTGACGCACTGTTCCGTATTACCCAACTATATACTTAGATTTATATGTTAGTGACTTAATTTATCTTACATCTACCCACATTCCCTTGCATAATTTGTCAATGGCACTGTACATACAAAATACTGTTTAATGTCACTTGTCTATTGTGTATTGTTTTTACATATTTATTCGTATTTGCTCATTTTTTTAAATTTTTTTTGCTACTGTATCTTGTCACTTGTCAACCTGTCTGTGTACTGGAAGCTTCTGTCATTCCTTGGCAATAAAGATTCTTGTACACAGTGTAATTTTCTCCATGCTCGAGCAGCTGTAATGACAACAATGTCTCTCAAGCAGTGCTGCTGTTTTGTAGTTGGATGTAATAGTAAACATAATGCCGTTTTCACACCACAAGTGTAAGTGGTGTTTGAGCAGTGCATATCTTTTAACAAATGAGCGCATTCACACCGGGAGCAGCGTCACTGAGTATACAAAAAACAGAAGAGAGGGGAGGGGGGGGCAGTAGCTCATTATCATTTAAAGAGACATGCACCGAAACGGCTCACTGTGCTCAGTTGTTTTTGATGAAGTAAAAAGTTGTTTTATACAACCTTTGAGGAATGTTCGGGCATTCGATGCCCCCTATAATGTTCATTGAGTTGTAGACCACTCACTAAAGGCTTAAATTAAATTTTTTTTTATTATTCTTGTCCATATTTTCAGTATTACTAGAATAAGAAACTGTCCACTTCCTGAGATGTTTGAGTGTATTTATTTATTATTAGAACGGTTGGAATTCATTTAAATCCAAAATGCTAAAATAAAAACGGCTATAAAAGTTGTCAATTGTGAACATGGGTGAAATGAATGTGTGTGCGTAATATCTGATTCCTCTGTATTTCAGGAAGACTGAGCTGTGGAAACATCCTGGCTATTTTAGAGCTGTTGGATGACGTTGAAGAGTGTGTGTGTGTGTGTGTGTGTGTGTGTGTGTGTGTGTGTGTGTGTGAGAGAGTGTTCAATATGCCAATATTCCAGCCACATCTGCAGTTTTGATCATGTCCTGTAGAAATCTTCATTCACATCTTCCACCAGTTTTGTTTAGATGCAATGCAAAAAAAACAAAAACAATGCCTGTCAAATGATGGCAAAGTTTGGGAATATAGCGTTGCACAGGCGCACAAACACCCACTGAATACATTTGCTTCATTCAAAACTGTTTTATATCTGCTTCTGATATAATAACTTCCCACATATCTGAATACTGGAATTGGCGTCTTCTCCCACATTACTTTTGGAGAACAACTTTTTAGTACATGATGAGTCATTCAAGGTGTTTTCTATGTGGAAATAAAATAATTATTCAACCTTATTAAAGGTTTCACAATTATTCCAGAGACTAACCTCAGGGTAAAATTGCGCACAGTACATTTGCTTTGGCTAAACTCAACTCAACACTAACTAAACCTGTTTGTTTAAACAGGATGATCATACTGTGTTTTGATATTAGAGAGCTTTTTGATAATAACACGAGAAACCCTTGCAAAATAGGAGACAATCCTTAAGTTTGAGCCTGGAATGCTTTCTGATTTCTATATGCCATGGAGAAGTTTGAGTGGTTGCAGGAACAGTGATTGCTGCACAACCAGACGTCCTGACATTTCTCAAAGTACTGGATGTGATGCTTATAGTGAATATCTAGGGTTCATTTCAGTTTCAGTATCCTCATTTGCATGCTATTTCAGTCAGAGAGCTTCCTGGCTGATCTTACCGTCTGGTCACACAGTTTTTACTCTGAAGGAAGCAGAATTATTTTCTGCATTATTTTCATGACAGTTATGCAAAATGAGCAGCATTTTTGCATCCGGTTTTCTCAGTCATGGAATGCAATGCACTGCAAAAATAAAAATATATTAGTGTTGTCAAAAGTACCGACCGCAATACCAGTCAGTACTGTAATTTTAAACGGTCAATTTCCTGTTTAAATTTGGGCACTGTTGAGGGGATTCTTAAAGACCACTGATTGGCCAGCCATTGTGTTCACGTGCTCAACAGATATGACTGTGATTGGCTCTCCATGCTCTTTCACGAGCGATCACACAGATGCACACCTGAAGTGAGTGTTTGAAAGCCTTCAGTGGATCCCGAATATATCTGCACATAGAAAGATCCACTGGATTTACAAAATGTGTTTCAGCATTGCATCAACTACTGATGAACATATATTTTTATATGAATCATCACTCAGTGAGGTTACATAGTTATGTTTCAATGTCTATGAAAGGCATTACAATTTTCATGTAATCTACCCAGAGAGCAAATCTCAACTGCTTGTTTAAATCATCACAAAAAAAGGAAGCTTTAATTTGCTAAATGCAATGGTACGCTGTGAAGATATAAAGTATAAACAACACAAACATTGTGATTTTTCCCGTAAAGTTGCTTTTTCACAATGTGTATTGTGAACGGTGCAGTACAAAAATGTTTTACTTGATGATTGTTTGATTCATGGTTCACTGGGATTCGATTCAAGCATTTTTGCAAAACTTGAAATGATTCAGTACACAATTTGATTCAAATTTGAATGATTGTTTTATTCATTACACCGTTGGATTTAAATCAATTAACTGATTCAATACAGTATTCCAATTAGGATTACTTAGATTCCTCCATCCTGTATATCTTCTGTAGCCTTAATTATTCTGGATGTGAAATTCAAGATGCTAAAACATATTATTAGTACTAAAATAGGCTTAATTTTTTTAAAATAAGTAAACGAAGACTTCTTAATGGGTTTAGTGAGTTTGTACTGTTTCACTCTCCTCTTTGTAGTGATAGGTGCTAAAACCTTATGTTTGGCACGTCAGGCTTCACTGGCTCAGAAATCCTTTGACCTTCTCAAGACTAAACTGAGTGCCAATGTACCATACAAAAAAGACCGCTTTATGCATTCTCTTTCACAGACACCAACACCCATTCACTTGGACGTGAAACTGCTGTAACTACGCAAATGTTTTTTGACAGTCTCTCAGCCCTGGCCAATTCCTGCCCAGAATATTTTGGGTATGTGAGTGTAAAAGGTCATTTTCCTCATGATGTAGCTCACAATACAGACCTAGAGGCATTGCTTTATTGTAGGGTTGATTTTGATTTGGGATGCACTAAAATAACCATTGCAATTTAAGTCAAAATGCCATTAAACTGTACTAAGAAAGACAAAATGGGTTGAAAATATAAGCAGAAACCGATCTAAAAACAGAAACCTAGACTTTGAAAAGACATTCATTTCTTGTTCTCACCATTGTTACAAATATTCTTGAATATTCTGACATACTACCTTAAAATGGTGCAAGCTAAATATTTTCATATAAATTTGAACTTTGTTTACATATTTCCATACATATCTACATATTTGTATTGACTTTCTGCATTCCTGCAACGGAATCAATTTATTCAGACACTTTTGTAAATTGCATTTAGTTTAGACTAGTGTTCAGGATTTGTCTGAATAACTTGATGTTTTCGTGAGCGTTTTTAAACTGAGGAAAATAAATCATAATATTCAATTTATTCAGAATCATGCAGCTCTAGTTTCAGTTTTCATTTTAAATTCTGTATTTCAGTGCATCACTGATCCAACACTTTTCTAAAGCCGTGACTCATTCACATCAACACCACGCGTTCCATTCAGATCCTGGATTACTGGCTTTTCATCTGAAACTAGTTGACCAAATAGTTTACATGCCATTTTTACAGTTCTGAGGTAGAACGCTCTCACTGTGAGTTGTCTGTGAAAAAATGCAAGGTGAGGGAAAGTTGGCCAGTTTGAACCAGTAAAACTAGTCCCTGTCAGCCCTAACCTGTGAGCTGTCATGGACTGATGCTGACTGGAACAAAAAGTTAATAGCTATAGGTCATGCGTGTTGTTAGGAAACATTTGTGCAGAGCAGACAGTTTTCTTTCATTTTGTTAATAAGGACAGCAAGCGGATCAATTTATCCAATGTTTCTATGCAGTTAGCACAGCTACTATATATCTAAATGTGTATAACCAGTTAATGGGTTTGCCAGTTTTCCGTTCTGCCATCTCCTTTAGTTTCCTCTTGCTGAAGGAAAAGGAACTCACGCTAATGGTCTTTTGGCAAACGCCAACAAATGTCAATATGGACCCCTAAACCTTCCTTTTATTTTTGAGATGCAAATACTTTCACTTTCCCAGTCAGCCGAACAATGTCTATTTTTATCTTGCAGAGCTACAGTACCCTCCCTGCCTTTCCTTCCCTTAATTATAAAAAAAAAAAATCACTGAAAAAGGTTCAAAACCAGGTCCAAACTCTTGATCGTTTGTTGTGGATGAGACAAGTGCCAAAATCCTCTCCTGTTAAGAAATTAAAATACGTGGGTAACACTTTATAATAACATTAATTGATAAATGATTCATTTTATATAATGCTTAACAGATCATTAGTTAATATAATCAAATAGACATGAGAATAAGGTGCTTGGTAATGTTTACTAATAAACATATTAAATATTCCCCGACGATTAACAGATCATTATTTCATGTCAGTTAAAGTGCTTACATTAAGCTTGACATTAATTCACATGATCATGCACATATTGTGTGAGGTTAGGGACAGGTTTGCTGCTCTGGGTATGTTTATGTGTTGATTTAAGGGGTCTGAAGTGTACTCTTACAGTTTGATTATTATAAGTCAGTATTTCCCAATCCTAGTCCTGGAGAACCGCCAACACTGAACATTTTGGATGTCTCTGTAATCAAACACACAAGATTCAACTCATCAGTTCATTAGTAAAGACTCTAAGTCCAACATTTTTGCATGTTAAAAAATAAAGGCGACCTCATGTTATGTCAATCACGTTTATACACTGCCTCTGAAAAAGAATAAAATTCAGATCTGTTTTTTTTTTTTTATTATAATTTTTTATTTTTATTTTTTTAGTTTTTGCATCTGAAGCAGAATGGCGAATAGTTATTGTGAAGTATTACCAGTCATTCTAATACGCTGATTTGCCACTCAAGAAACATTATTCATTTTCAGTATTTACATTCACAGTAGTATTATATCAGTATTAAAAACTGTTGTGCTGCCAAATTTGTTAGTTGAAATTTATTTACGTAAAATAGAAATCTTTTGATAACATTAGAATTGTCTTTGTCACTTTTATAAAAATTAATAATTAATTTTTTTTAAAAGCACAAATTTCTTCTTTGATCATTTATTGAATAGTTATAGAAAATAACAAAATTGTTTTGTGATAAGCTTTATTTAACGCATAACTGAAATCAATATTTTTTTTTTTTGGGAATCTGATTAGTCAATAAAGTGTTCAAACTGTATAACCGTAATGGCTATGATGTCCCATTATCAGGGGCCATGTGTTGCAGCAGGATGGCACCTAATTTATTTGTTTTTTTCAAGTAAAATATGGAACGGCATCGAAGCACTTTTCTTATGGCTTAATTAATATATTCAAATCAATTAAGCAGAATTTCTCTTCTACAATCAGAGCAGAAAAGTTCAGTGATTCTTTGTGAATCTAGTAAGGTTCTGTTGTGTTCAGCCGATGCTAATAAAAGCAGCAAGGACTCCTCACTAGCATGTTGGATTAATTGAGGTTCTGAGGGGAGGGAAATGTGGCTGCAGCCTCCTCTGTGATTACATAAAAACTCAACGACTCTAGTCTCTAGAGCCCACTGTAATTAAGAGAGATCCTCCCGAACAGAGACATCGTTAAGGCTGCTAATTGCCTGGAGAGCTAATGATGGGGTAGATTTGCATTCCCTCCGACCAAACTCTCCAAGAATGCAGTGACATCCGTAGCCTCAACTGGGTCACGCTGGGTAGGGGAGACAAACGGGTGTGCGGGTTTGTTTGTCCCGTGTATGGAGCCAATTTCAGGCTTTCACACACGTTCTCCTGTTGATATTAAATTCAGGACAGCGTGACACAGACGCTGACCTATCTACAGTGTTTACATGGCCAGATTCTCTAAATTCTTTCTTTAATTACATCATTATCAGGGCTGTATGAGCCATACGGCCTTTTCAAAACACAGTTGGTATACTGTAGACGTACAATAAGTCTGGGTGGTATGACACTATATGCTGTGTGAATGGTAGAGATCATAGTCAAATGTTTGTATTTCAGTAGATTTATGTTATTATTAGTCCTGGATGAGTCCTTTACATGTGAGAGTGAGTAAGAAAGAAACCGAGGTGTGCTTGAAATGTTTTAGAAAGTTATATTTTTCTGCTGATAAGATGTTTTCATTGCTGATATTAAATTCTCATTCTAGCGCGAGTTTAAGCACTCTCATTTAACATTTTGTGTTAAGTTTGTGTAGTGTATGACTGAAAATAGTTCTGATAATTTAAGCGTTTGGTGGATCGGCTCTTGAATGACTGAATTTTTTTGATGTATACATTGACTTTATTTTTATCATTGTTGCGTAAGAGACTATCAAAAGGTCATTGCATTGAGACTATCAAAGGTCAAATCAGGGTAAGCAAGCAGACCGACAGGGAGAGATAAAGGCTGGAAACCTAATTTCAGTATCGGAGGGAAAACAAACTGTCCACACCTGAGAACAGTAGTTTTACAGTGCATTTCCAATCTGAGATATTTACAGTAGCTATAAAACATCACAGATCATGTGCTGACTGACATCAAAGGCATTTTCAGACGACACTTCATGCTGACAGCAAATAGTGTTCATTTTTGAAGCTTTCCATCAGAGAGTCCAGGCATGTTTAGCTGCCAGTTAAGTAGTTCATCATCACCTTGGTGAGATCTTTTACAAGGCTGCTGCAAGCCAGTGCTTAAAGGGATAAAGATACATTTAAGCCACATTTGCACCCACATATCCTCCTGTATCAGGCAGCAGATCACGGTCTGCACTCCCACTGATAGTCGTAGTGTTGCTGCTCATTTGCATCCCCAGTTGAATAATGTACCAGTTCCTCTTTAAAGGTGTGTGTGTGTGTGTGTGTGTGTGTGAATTCAAAGAATTTAAAGTAGTTTTGACCTATGTCTGGTACATGGCTAATTTCTTCCCCAGTTTTCTTTAAGTAGATTTAAGGAACATTATTTCACAGATAGACTCAAACTTAACTTGTATTCATATTTTATTTTTTAAAGCATTTATTTATTTACAGTGACCGAGCAAAAGGGAAATGATTGTGGACTTGGTGGCTGGTATTACTTATTGCTATAAGGCTGCACGTGAGTAGATGAGTGTTGCTATCAGTCAAATATTCTGACGAATAGTGCTCGGAGCTGACTCAGAGCTGGTTCCACCCTTTAGATGGGTTGAAGCACATTGCTTCATGAATGTGTACAAATCAGGCTTCAGGGTCGAAGTAAACAGAACTTTCCCATAAGCTTAATGCAACACTTGTTCCCTTATCTCAGGGAGTGTTTTTTTGCTATTAAAGTACCAGCATTGTGAATGTTGTAATGATTTAATTCACTTTTATTTTGGCACCTTAAAGGCAGGCGTACACGGTGCGATTTTTGCTGTCGTACAAGTTTTTTTTTTTTTTTTTATCGTGTAGAAATCGTATATGGTCGCGGCTCGTATTATGTGCAGGGAATTGCGAGTCGAGCAGTCGAAATGCTATCTGAAGTTGACCAATCACGAACTAGGAAAACCACAGAAGAAGAAAGATGAAGATGGCAGCGCCACGGCGAATGTGGACTTTTGACCAGGAGGAGTAACTCTAATAACTCTAGTAAACTCTATAAACTCTGACAGGAACATCGAGCTCTTTATGAGGTTTTTAGCAGCGTGCACCATGCTTTTTAATTCTCACTCTCTCTATCTCTCTCACACACACACACACCCGTGCATATGTAATTTACGGGGACTCTCCATAGAAGTAACGGTTTTCTATACTGTACAAACTGTATATTCTACACTACCTCTATCCATCACGGAAAAATGCATTTTTAAAATTTCAATGAATCACTGTTAATTTATTTTTTAAGCCATTTGGTTTGCGAGGGCACAGGAAGTGTCCTCATAAACCATGTTTATGTTGTAATATGTCATTATAGATATTTGTGTCCCCATAAACCATATACAAGAACACACACACACACACACACACACACAGACGTCTCGGTTTCCTGTTGCAGAAAAAGAACCTGTATGTGTAGGAAACAGTCACGAGTCGCATCAATAATTTTTATGCAGTTATCAGAGGGAGAGCAGTTATATTAGGCGTGTTCAACTTGAAGCAGCGCTGCATAGAATGATCGCTGTATGACATCAAAGTACCGTGAGAGCGATTCGAATGCATTGGATATGTGTGCTCTCTTATCACTCTCATGGTACTATGATGTCATACAGTGTCCTTCTGTGCAGCGCTGCTTCAAGTCGAACGCACCTATCAACTTCGTGCGACTGCATCAGAAATTGACTGGTCGTAAAATCGTATCGTATATCCCCTCGTCCGTACGATTTTCAGATAAACTCACTGGTGACGTGTGCGTGGACATACGATCTTCCGACCATCCGAATTCGCACCCTGTACGCCCGCGTTTTTGAGTTTCTGATCACAATGATGGCACATTTCTTTCAAAAATATAACCCTTTTAACCAAAATATTAAACTGGTGTTTTTTTTAAGAATCTCAAACTGACTCTAAAGTTGTTTCTCGCATTTCTTATGGGTGCTTCAGCTTTAAAACACACTCCAGGACTGTCAGTCATGTGGCACCTGTCTATGATTCCTGATTGCTACAGTGTCTGGGTGTCAGTGGATTTGAGCTGCAGTTATGTGGAATAGGATGAAAGGTTTTCTGAAGACCAGGTGAAAGCAGTTTACCTTTCAACAGCAGCCAGTGGCTCTGAGATTTGGAAACTATGAAACACATCTGTGGCATTTCAGCTTGATGTCAAATTAAACTTGACCGATGCTCTCTTCACCTGGGGGGTTTCCATCTTTTTTGCCCCTCTTCTCACACTCCTTTTTTTTTTTCCCTCCCACAGCACTGAGAGCATTGGGCAGCAGCCTGTAGTCACATGATGCCTTTTACAGTGAACCTGATTGGCCCGTCCCCCTGGGGATTCAGAATTTCTGGAGGGCGAGACTTCAAGAAGCCCATAACAGTTTCCAAGGTAATTTTCATCTCTGTTGACCAATCTAGAACATGCTTCACATCCTTGTTTTGTTTTGGGTTTTTTGCATCAGTGATTAAAGCAATGATGCCTCATACCTAAACGCTTGATGTCTTTCTTCTCACATTAATCACTGTTGTCTACCTGTTTTGCCCTCTGTCACCTTGACTACTTCAACCAAACAAGACCCGTATAATTAGAGGAAGTTCCTGGTCATTGTGTTGCATTGCAAATGGTCAAGCTATTGTGTTTTTTTTTGTGTGTTGTTTTTTAACTACTATTTTTTCCGTACAGGTATTCTCCATTCTCTTTTCAGAATAATAGAAAATATGCTGAACTTATGCAAGGGTGTGCAAGAGTTAGATTTAGGCCAAGCATGAATCATTGGGTTCCCCTTGGAATAAAAAAAAAAAAAAAAAAATATATATATATATATATATATATAACAATGTATCTACAGTAACAAGAAACAAAAACTCAGATGCATCCAAATGATTATTGTAAAATCGAGCATCGCGTTAGTTAAGTCAGGCCACGTTAGTCACGCTTGCATCAGCTGACAGTCAGCTGTTCCTGACGTGTATCAATCCAGTCTTGACACCTATCACCTGTGGTCTATTTAAATTCCCATTATTCAGTGTCTCTCAATCACATTGCTGCTTGCAATTAACTCCCTCCTCCAACCACAACTCCACCGACTGAACCTGTAATCCGATCTAACTTTGTTCCTTCTTACAGTCTCTTCATTGGAAGCAGTCTCTATCACATTTTGTTTACAACTCATGTAATTGTGAATTGTAATTAGGTATGATTATAATTGTTCTGTACTGTACCCCAGTGGGGTTTGTCTTGCTGCTCTCCCCGCTCTGTCCAAGCATGGCTGCATGGACAGGCGTGTGGAGTGTTGCCCAGAACATAACCATACCGCCAACACTAACTGTATGCAATTATAATTCTAATAAATATACTTGACGGAAGTGGTCCTGATTGAACCATTTTTAATTAGGGTTGGGTATCGATTGGGTTTGATATGATACCGGTGCCATTTCGATACTCTTAAAACTGTACCAGTGCCTAAACGTTGCCTGAACCAATACTTCTATAAAAATAAATAAATAAAAAAAAGCCAAAAAACATTAAATTAACATTAAAGAACATAGAATTTAAAGATTTAAAATAAATACGTAGCATTCACACGCTCCTTGGATGCTCTCATTTCCCTAGCTTCCCTTGCTCTAAAGGCGGGTGTACATGGTGCGATTTTTGCTGTCGTATGAGTTCGCATGCAATTTTATTTTTTTCCTCCAATCGCGTGGAAATCGCGTATGCTCGTACAGTATGGTCGCGGCTCATATCATTTGCGATGAATTACAAGCCGAGCAAAGTGGCTTACGAGCACTTCCCGAACTCCCGATCATTTTTAAACATGTCTAAAAAGTTCGTGAGCTATCGGTTTGAATTCATGACATGTGTGCTGTTGAACGAGCCGATTTGTTGATTTATCTGAAGTTGACCAATCACGAACTAGGAAAACCACAGAAGAAGAAAGACGAAGACGGCAGCGCCACGGTGAATGTGGACTATTGACCAGGAGGATAAACTCGCTGGAGTCTGAGAGGAACAGCGAGCGCTGTATGATGTTTCTAGCAACGTGTTCCAATGCCTTTTTAGTTCTCTCGCTCTCTCTCTCACACACACGCATATGTAGTTTACAGGGACTCTCCAGAAACGTAACGGTATTCTATATCCCCATACACTACCTCAATCCATCACGGAAAATCAATGTTTAAAATTTCTATAAACCATATACAAGAACACACACACACACAGGGTGACCAAACTTCCCGGTTTCCTATTGCTGAAAAATAACCTGTACGTGTAGGAAACAGTCACGGCTTATATCAATATTTTATATGCAGTTATGAGAGAGAGGGAGAGCAATTATATTAGGTGCGTTCCATTTGAAGCAGTGCTGCATGGAATGATCACCTGTATGACATCAAAGTACCGAGAGCGATTCGAATGCATTGGATATGTGTGCTCTAGTTTTAGAATTTTTATCAAAGATAAAGAAAAAAACAATTTTTTCATGAAAATAGTTGAGGTAGGTGGCATGACCTTAAACTATAAACAAAAAAACTAAAATGTTGGGTTCACACTTATTTAACATGAATCTGGTCTCTCTGAACAGGTTAATCGGTTGGCTTTTTTGAGTTCAGTCTTTCAACACTCAGGCATTCGTGAAAGAATCTGTTGTACTTCTGCCACCTAGTCTGGAACCCATTTATTTTTGTTTTTCATGGGCTTTGGGACAATTTTCAGACTGAACCAAAACAGTTCCTCTCAAATAAAATAGTTCATTTCATGAAAACGAATTCCATGTTGTGATCCAGAAATACACCACAGTGTTTCTAATTAAAGGCATCTAATTGAACCTTCCCTTTCAGATCCTGGTCATGTCTGCATTATAACCCAGAATTCCACTGAATTTAAACCTAAACCACTTTAAAACACTGAGACTTTAAAATTTATGGCACTCATTATCCTTCTCGTTTCCCATTACCACACTGATTTAAATGCCCTATATTAAGGGATAGTTCAGCAGAAAATGAGAATCATCATTTACTCATCCTCATGTTGTTCCAAACCTGTAAGACTTTCATTTAGATTTGATACACAGTTGAAGATTATCTTTATGAAACCTAAGAGAGATTACTGTCCCTACGTTGAAATTCAATGCAGTCAAAACCTTTATGCTTCACTGTCTAGGTCTAGTGTCCTCAACAACCAATATGTGAAGAAAATGAGAGCTTAATAGTGTCCATGCGGTGCAGGAGACCTTTGGCATTGAGAGGGGTTGTAAAAAACACAGAATAGAACAGCACGGGGTGTTTTTTTAAGAGGGCTCCAAAGGGCCTCATGGAGAGACAGGTCAAAGTGTAGTAGCAGAAGTTTGGCATGGGCACAAATCTTATGCTCCCCTCTTGTTATTGCCTTTGTCTTGCCTTTCTGACTGATCCCTCAAGCCTTTCACGTACTTAGTTTCAAAGTGTTTCAAACAGTGTCAAACTGTCTCCCCAAAATATTCCTATAAAAATTGATGCAACCGAGTTACTGCATAATTCAAATTCTGGAGTGAAGTACGAGGGTACGCGCTCGTAGCATGGTCACGCTCCACGTGAAGTGAGGCATACTCTGATTACATGAGACATGCTCCATTGTGTGTCTCTGTAGCAACAGTTAATTGGCACTCGAACAGGTCCTCATACATGGCACCTCTGCCCCTCTGCTTTAAGCTAACATCAACAACAAAAGCTGACTGGCACTCTGCAGGGCCTCTTTTTTTGGGTGTTTTGATTCAAGCTGAGGTGTTGCTTTCCTCTTCTACTAATGAGGTTGTGGTCTTATTAACTACGGAGTCTTGAGGGGATTCTAAGCTTTGCTCAATTAACAGCAACACTTGTCTTGTTGTTTTTAAGATTTCTGCCAACTTTAACACCACTATAAGTAAGCCATTGGTTGGTTGATGCTGTAAAAGTTAAAGGTCTGTGAAACATTGCTCTGTTTGACACAGCAACATTGACTCAACCAGTATAGTCATATTTTTTTGCCAATTAAATTTGCACACTGTAAAACACAAAAAATCACAAAGAAATTTTAATAAACCTTATCTACACTAAGAAGGTACAAAACGAGCAAAAAGTAGATTAAGCACAAAACAAAAATTTACCCCAATTTATTGTTTTTTTTATTAGGCCAAAGACTTTGACTCTACAGTATATGAACCGTTATTGTATGTGGCTGAGTTCTGATTTGTTGAATGTTGTTTTTTTGTTTTGTTTTTTTTTGCAAAAAGGTGAATGCTGGCAGTAAGGCAGAGACAGCCTGTCTTCAGCCTGGCGACATCATCGTGCAGATTAATGGACTCAATACTGGCGATATGCTGAATGTAGAGGCACAAAACAAAATCAAGAGCTGCACAACACAGCTGCAACTTCTCGTAGAAAGGTGAGGGTGCCTCTTTTATTTATCTACATAGTTTTTTTTTCAGAGATGTACACAAGTGCATTAGTACTTAGGGCTGTGCAAAGAATCGAATGCGATTTGTATATCTCCAGCACGTGCGTTCAGATCATGGTTGCCAGGTTTTCGCAACAAATCCTGTCGTGTTGCTGGACTAGTTTTGAGAAGCAACAGGGCAGGATTTGTTGTGAAAACCTGGCAACCCTGATCTGAACACAGGTGCTGGAGATAATACTTAATAATACTAGATGTGCATGAATATCGCATTCGATTTTTGCACAGCCCTATTATTACTGGTCTAAAATGAAAGTGGCCATATTTGCAACACCTTCTGGCAGCCATATTTGCAAAACCATTTTCTATCTACTTGTGGTGAAATAATGAAATCTTTTTTTGACAAACTCACATTTAAATAACATCTTTCAAACTAACAATAATATCTGACATGCACTTTCCAATAAATATGGTTTATTGTGCTGAAATACAGTAAAAACAAAAGTGGTTAAGTCATAGCGCATGTGCATTCCAAAGCGCACGTCTCAAGACGCTTGACTGTTTCTTTGGCATCCAGAGCTTTGAACGGCAGCTGCGGTGACTCAATGACTCTATCAATTGACAGTTGGCTCTTTAGATATTTAGAAGGTGGACTTCTCCCACCATATTATTTCACTTTCTCGGATCCGTAGTAACATGAGTGAAATGTCTTGATATATAAGCCTATAGTCTTTGTTGAAATTCGGTAATGGCTAAATATGTTCAAAGGAGTTAAAGTTTTATTCCACGTGGTTGTGCTGCCATGTGAATGAAAGAACTTTTCATAAACACTTTCTAAAAGGCATTGAGGTCCAATGAACCCAAAACCGGTGTGAACGAGTGAATTACAAAACCATGTTTACATATTGAACAATAGTTTTGCAACCAAATGTTACATGGCTATAATGGAAACTTGTCGAATGAGAGAGGCTCATGATCCCAGTGCCGTTTCAGTTTCGCTTTAAATTCATTTTTAGCTTGACTTGACTTCCTCTAGCCTAATTTGTTTTATTTTAAAGTTTAGTATCTAATATAGTTTAAGATCAATTTCTCTCTCATACAATTACTTCCTCTTTCTGCCCAGGTTACTTTTCTCCATGTCAACTCTAGGGTCAAGGATTCTTCAAATGACAGTTGTTTTCAGTCGATACATTTATCAATGTACAATCATTCGTACGATTAGATTGACGGCATATGGATGTTTCAAGAATCACACATGAAACGTCTTAAGTTGACTTAAGTGCACAGATCTGCGCTCATTTCTACATTAGATGAGGCCCACAGTTCTGGCCAGAAACTGTACCTTTGCTCTCTCACAGACGTGCACTTTGAGCTCGGTGTCCATTTGAGTACATTTTTCCCTTCTGACCTCATTTCTCTGATCAGGCCAGAAACAACACTGGGCACACAATGGCACTCTATTTGTGTGTGTGTCTGTGTGTGTGTGTGTGTTTGTGTGTACTGGAGGAAGAGGGTGTGTGCCTGCCCTCTTCTAAGTTCATAAGTATCCTGTTATCTACTTGACCCTTTAGTTTTCAGGACAATCAATCTACAAATAGAAGTGCCTACAGTATGTACATGTAGTTGAGGAGGGAAGTTGGCTTGTGTGTAATTCAGTTTGAAGAATTGGAAGAATTATTGGCATGAACGAGAGTTTCCTTAAGCTGTTTTGTAAAGTGTTTCCACTTTTAGTGATTTGAAAATATGGCTGGAATGCCGCAGTACATGTGGTGCATTAAGACACTCTGATGCAACATCTGAAGAATTCAAGTGTAAAGTCACAAGACGAGAAGTCACTCTGGAAGTCATGTTGTAATGCAGAAGTCGTTGCAGTGAATTTTGCTAGGAATGTATTCATTTCGCTTTTAAAACAGCGTTTCCTCAAGTTTTTTGAGTGAGGTATTGAGTATCGACCAGAGTGAAAGCAATTTGGGGCAGGATTTTTATTCTCTGGTTTGATCTTATCTAGCAACTCAACA
This sequence comes from Carassius auratus, assembly GCF_003368295.1. NCBI lineage: Eukaryota > Metazoa > Chordata > Actinopteri > Cypriniformes > Cyprinidae > Carassius > Carassius auratus. The sequence goes on from NW_020523638.1 coordinate 1,050,224, forward strand.
GTTGCTTTGACAGATCTCTAGGGCTAGCGTCACTTTGTATATTTCTGTAGTGTAGATGTGCATCAACAAGCAAAAAGTCTGCCATGTTATTTTTAACACATTATGTCTGTGATGCAAGTTTCAGAAAACCTGTTCGAAAACAATCTTCATCAGAAATAACACACGCTTTGAAACACTTAAGTGATGAAAATCTACTTTTTTTCTTCTCCCCAACACAAGTTGTAATCCATAATGCCATCCCAAACAAAACTGGGTGGGTTCTAGAACCTAAATCATGTCAGTACTTGTGCAAAAAGCATCAAGTGTTTCAAAGCAACTGCTAATTTATGCCTATTCTGCTAGAGCTCTGTGAACACGCAACCTGTTCTCATTTTAATTGTCTGTTTAATTGCCCATCCAATTAGAAAAATAAGGAGCCAGAAGTCAAAGGATTACATACTGTAGATAAGCTTGACATCAGGTTGTGTGTATTCTGTGGAAGTTGCCTCTTGAATTTGTTTTTATTTTTGTGTGTATATTATATGTGCACCAATGAATTTGGCTCAGACATTTGTAACTGCTGACTCTATCCCCTTCCAAAAAGCATAATTTCAGTCATAGGCAGTGGTAGGAGGATGCTTTGCTTAAGCGTCGCAGTAAAACAGCTCATTAACAGCAGTGAAAGAGCTTATTTGGAAAGACCATCCAATTCTCAGACCTCCATCAAACTCACTGACTGTTTAAAGTGCTCTTAATGAAGTGTGTGTTTCAAAGGTCTACGATGAATTTAGTTTGAAGCAGAAATGGTTCAACAAATAAACCAGATCACATTAATGGCAAGAGTGAATCCATTTCCTTAATTGGTGAGCTTTTTCTTTTCCTATACAAATGAAAGCCTACAGGCACAGTGGGTGTTTATATAACCCAATATTCAAGAAATAAAATGATAATAGTTTCCCGAAGAGATCTTGGCACACTGAGGAATAAGGAAAGCTAGTCTGACTGAAGTATCGTGAAGACGTCGAGTACCGGCTCTGAATCAGGCCCTTGTGTGGCATTCCTTCCTCATGAAGCTATAAAGAGCTTTCTGTACCAAACATATGCCAGGGATTAATTTTAAGATAAATAAACGTTTTCAGACATGTGGCGCTTCCTGGTCAGGGGTTCTGCTGATGTCTTTAAACAAGACCGTGTTGTCTTTTCTCTGCCAGATTTCATCGATTTACATTAACGCTCGGTCAGCCTTCTGCATTTTGTTCAATGTATTGCTGTCCGCAGTTCCAACAGAGGAAATAAATGGCAGTATTGAGGGGATTCCAGTCTGCTTGGGTCAGACTGTCAGATTTACTTTTGAGTTTCATAATAATTTGAGGAATTATTTTCTTTTAGTTTATCCAGCTCCCTTATCTAATCAACATACTGTATCTGACGTCTAAAACCTGCTTGTGTCCACTGTTTTATGCCAGATGTATCCAGAAACGAACTTATAAAGCCATGCTCAAAGAAAGCGACCCAAATAAACTGCAGTTTTGAGGAAGTTTTTAATAATGCATTTTAGTTTGCTAAAATGCATTGTAAAATAAAATCCCTTGAAATTATGTTTGTCTCTTTCCACACAGACCTGCTCCTCCCACTCCTGGTCAGACCAATGGAATCACAGAGCAACTGGTTGGCCGCTTCCAGGTCAGTAAAACCAAAAAAGCAAGTATTATAGGAAAAGTTCATCCAAAAATGAAAATTGTCATTGACTCACCCTCATTTCATTCCAAAATGACTTAACATCTGTGGAAAAAAACCCTTTTTTTTGGGTCCATATAGTGGAAGTGCAGAGAAAAAGTTATGTTATGCAGGTTTAAAATTGTACAAAGGTGAATGATGACAAAATCATTTACTTTTTTTGGGGGGGGGGGGGTTAACTGTCCCTTTTAACAGCAGATGTTTGGTAAATGAAAAGAGACCGTGCTTATGATCAGTAGCTGAAACAATTATATTAAAAATAAAATATTTAGTTTTTCAGGCATAATTTCATATAGATGTGTTATTTATCTATAGGTTTGTTTCCCTTGATTCTGAATGTTTGCTTACATTCTTGTATATTATATGTTACATTATACGATATTTCACACTAGACCGCAAAAGTTTGGTGTCAAAATAGAAGTATAAATATATTTACATTTATAAATAATAATAATGATTGATATTAGAACATTTATAATGAGATGTTTCTTCGGCAGCCAATCAGAATATTAGAATGATTTCTGAAGGATCATGTGACACTGAAGAATGGAGTTATGATGCTGTAAAGTCAGCTTTGCATCACAGGAATAAATTAAATTAAAAAATATATTAAAATAGAAAGCAGTAATTTTCAATTGTTATAATATCTCACTATATTACGGTTTTACTTTTGATCAAATAAATGCAGGCTTGGTGAGAATGAGAGACTTCTTTCAAAAACATAAAAATGTCATAGAAAGTAGAAGCATATCCTTATTTACAAACTGTTGCTGCAAGAAGCGACACCACCTCAGTGCATCACTGTTGCAAGCCTGTGGTGAGTGTGCTGCCCTGTACTGCTGGCCCGAGGCTTAGTGTTAAGTTCTCTTCTCAGATTGCAGTCGAGCACGCCTGGTATCCATTAAGAGAAGATGAACATCAATCTGCTTATCAGAGATTTATAGTTTGTCAGGCTGAGCTCAAATAAGACATCCGAGTCCGTGTTTCCCACTTTTTCATTTTCTTTACAACAATAATTCTGCACGTCTTTAGCCATGACATGTGAAAGGAACTTGGGAGTGTTATAAATCAGACAGAGTTCCTGGCTTTTAAATGCTAAAGGGACTGCTGACTTGTAACAGATACTATGATTGGAAGGATTGTGAGCCCCACAGGTCTCGTAGTCCTTCCTTACAAATCGTGTGAGAACTTGTGAAGGCGACACACATGAGAGTTTAACAATAAGTTACCACATAAGAAAAAAGTATTTAACGTTTAATGACAGAATTTGTGTTGTTTTAGATTTTATATTCTTTTTTTATGTTTAAATAAAATAAATAAAATAAAATATGTACTTGTTGTGGTAAGTGAAAAAGACTATTTAATCCAAAGTGCTCTTTTGGTCAGATCAAACTCCAGTATCTGTTATTGAATTGTGGCTCTGGTTGTGCAGGAGGCTGTGCAGGTGAGTCGAGATGAGAACCAGAACTACCGAGAGTACACCATCTCCAGCCCAGCGTCTCTGTCCCCTGGCCCGTATTCACCTGAGCTGCCGTCCAGCCCCGACTACAGAGGGGGCAGAATCACACCCACCAGTAAGAGGTACGACTGCACAACTGTACTGCTGCTGGATTGATGCAAGGACATGGATTCTGTTTGTACAATGGGATTGCATGCTTTACATAATTGCATAGATGTTTGGTTTGGCACCTTGACACAGTAATGCTTTAAATAAGCAGCCTATGATCTCTCTGTGGTCTGTTAGGGTTATTGATGATGTAAAGAAAAGATTCCATGAAGATTCTGTGAAATTGTGTTCCAGCACGCAGCGGATGTCTTCAGAACACAGATACTTCATACTGTACCTTTAATGACTTTATTACCTCCGATGTTCAGCTGTACAAACAGAGAAAGTATTTCTGTAGAAGTGTTTAAGAAAATATTCTGCATTCATTTAGAGAAGATTGTATGTGTTGGATGACTGAAATGATTTGATATTAAGCCTATCAGCAAACGTTTATTTTTATTATTTTTTTGGAACAAAAATAGATATTTAGCAGAATGTACAAGCTTCTAGGTTATATGTGATGAAAGTGGATGGGGAGCACAACGTTTGAGCTCCAGAAACCCCATAAAAGTCCTTATGATTTCTATTTGTATGACAAGTCTTATGCAACCAAGTTTTTAAAGTCATTATTGACTATTCATTCTTTGGAAGCTTTGCTTGACAAATTTGTTCATTCTTCACTTTGGTTTTATGGAAAAGAACAGCACTTTTAGGTGAACATTTTTAAGGTGTAAGTTACTATAAAATAGATGCAGTTTCAGACTGACGAAGGGAACTTTGATTAGAGCTGTCAGTTATGGTACAGGATGCCTTGGGACTCCTCATGAAGTTCATAATGTTCATAGTGATGATCTTTTTCTTTCAACTGGGGGGTTTCCTGTAGGGGAATCTGCACAAGGTTGATTCAGAGGGAATAGATCATAGTTCAGCACTTATCTACAGTCTGTGTCCTGAGGCCCTACACACACACACACACACACACACACACACACACACACACACACACACACACAGATGCAAATCTCTACCTGTTCTTCTCAAATTTAACTGTGCATGTCTGACCTCTGCCCGACTGCAGCACATTCCACATGTCACTGCTGGTGAAGCTCATTTGATTAGATTTAGTGATGGATTATGACCAGATTCATAAATTATGGATTAATCAGGCAGAACTTGGCAGATGCTTGCATTACAGCACAGCATGATGCTGAGAAACTTGTTTCTTTTGATGTCTCCTGCCCAAACAATACGTAAACTGTACAGTATAGGATTATCACTCTATGATTGCTTTTTGAAGAGGAGGTATTTGATTATATTGATAAAATGCTACAATTAAAGGGATAGTCACCCAAAAATGAACATTCTGTCATTTGGTATTGTTGACTAGTGAGGCATATACTTTAAGATTAATAAAGAAACATTTCTTATGATGACAACAGTTGTGCCCCTTCATATTTTTGTGAAAAAATCCAGATTTCTCAGATGAATAGAAATGTCAGTATTTATTTGAAATAAATATTTTAATCTTTTGTAAAATTGTAATTGTATTAACTGTCACTTTTGATCAATTTATTGTGTCCTTGCTGAATAAGTGTTATTATTATTATAAAAAAAAAAATCTTAACTCATTGGATGTTACGTATTTTCATCTTAACACATCTGTATAGTTTCACATTCATGTTTGCTTCTGTTGAATTTCTTGGTCCATTTCTAATTGCCACCAGGATCTGTACAAATAAATAGATAAAAATAAAAACTCCAACTGCTTGGCTTAGATTCATGTAGCTGCAACCCATTTCTTATCAGTAGTTTGCTTCAAAACTTGTTTAAATTCAATATGAATTCAGAAATGTCCCATGATCTGCACTTATTACGACTACATGTTTCTGTGTTTTTCAGCCTCCAGCTTCATTCTTGGTCCTCAGAGGAGAAGAACATACAGAGTCACAGACTGTCCCGACCCCTCTCTCAGGTACAGAGTCACTACCATACAGTCTAAACCCCAAGAACACATAACAGATCTGAAGCAATAAATCCTGCATGGACTGGTTTGACAGGGGATCTTTTGTGTTGATGTATGACCCATTGAAACAGAAGTCAGGGCGGCACATTCTGAAGAGCTCGCTCTTATTTTAAATAGCAAGTAGCCTTTACACACATGAGATCTGGAGCACTGATTGCTGGACGTCTTTTGTTGTGGAAACCCGAGGGTACGACTTGTCCCGGTTTCAATTAGTCATGAAAAAGACAATAACACCATGTCCTAACCAATTGTGATGTGGCTAGATATAACCATATTTGTCTGAACCAGCCGAGACACAACAAGCAACAACCCCCAGAACATTTTGTTGTTTGCTTGATTAGCCCTCACGTTGTGTTTTGGTCATTTTGACCCCGAGGGGATTTACTTTTTTAACTACAAAATGCTAGCTAGATATCACATTGGACTTAAACCTACAGACTTTGCTCACATGAGGTTTAACAACTTCCCAAAAAATCTATAATTTGTGTACTTTTGGGGATTTCTTTTCTCCCTCTTTATTGCACTTGTGGTCCAAAATAATCTCGAAAACTTGTTTTTTCAATTAGCACAGGAATGTATTTCTTTTTGGAACTTGATAGATTGTATGCCTCATTGATCTGAGCTTATGCGCCTCAGTTTTTTGAGTGAACATTGCCAAAATTGTCCACAAATAATGCTTGTTTTTCACTCAAAAACTTAGGTAATACCATTAATCAGTTCAAAAATAACATGCAAAACCTGTGCTAACTGAAAGAAAACAAGCCAGTGGCATTTATAATTAAGGACGATGGGACATTCTCATTCTGAAAACTATTTTTTGGACAAAAATTAGCATATGCACATACAAACAAGATGACTGGTCTATTTTTGGTATGTTTTCTTGGAAGATAACTTGTGAAGGTATAGTTACAAGAAGGTACAGTTTTATACTCCATGTGGATCAGTACTGAACATATTACAGGTTGTCAAAAACGAGCAAGAGAAGTTGGAGAGATGAGGGCTGGTAAATCTCAATGTTGATGGGATCTGCAGCGGAACATTGATGTTAGTTCTGCCTAATGCATCTGAGAAGCTTCCATATGTGTTCATGTTCGGCGGACATGCTACATTGAGTCTTCGCACGGAAGATGATTGCTTTGCTCGGCTCCTGAAATGCGGCTCATAAATCTCTTTAGTCTCTGCTTGTATATGACTTCATGGGAAAAGCAGGTTCTCAGTGGCACAAATGAACTCCGATGCCGCTTATGGATCGCACTCTCAGGAAATGAGATCATGATTTCCATCCGATATTATACCGTTCGCAATAAAAGGGTTAGCATTTCATTTTCATAGTAGGCGGTGAGTACATAAACTTTGAAAAGGTCACCTTGCCATGCTTGATGTTCATGGGAGCGCAGCCTGGAAATGGTTAATTTAGAGCATTATTGAAACAGTACGGTTGACCTTTCTTGTAGCTTATTTTAACCTTCATTATTGTATGAGTTATACAGCTTTTGTAGCATCTTGGAGGATAAAAACTGGAGAATGGGCAATAATCTGAAGGAAAAGTGCTCCAAAGCCAGTCCCAAAAGCTAAAATTGAGCAAAGTTGTGGGAAAGTTATTGCGAGATATGTCAGCTATTTAGCAACAGGCTCAGTCTCACAGAAGTTTCTACGAGGCAGATGTCAGAGCAGGAAAAAACAGGCAGGACCTTTGATGGCTGAAGACATTCCAGTCATTTTATCAGTGTTGTGGATGTTAAATAAACACACATTCATGACACAGCTTATTAAACTCAATAACATCCCAATTCCCCTGTCGGAAACGCTCGGCCCTTTTAAAGAGCAGCGTTTGAAGGCTTCTGAACGAAGCTCATAGGAGGTCTGGGAGAAGTCGGCATCATGACAGTGACACTGAGCACTGGCCTTGGTCAACAAAAAAATCTCAATATAGATGTATTAGGCTGTGAGAATGTCCATGCAAGACTAGGCGGGGAGAAAGAATGAGAAGAAAAGTTCATCCAAAAATGATAATTCGGTAATTTCCTTGTCCTCATGCAGTTCAGAAGGAAATTTATCTTGTTTGGACTTTTATAGCCCTGATAGCATGGATGTTTTAAAGACATCTAATCGATGGGAGGTTTCATCCGGACTTCAGTCGCTGTCACACATTAGAAAGACATTCAGCAGACGTTTGCAATATTTGTGATTTATAGAATGTATGTGAATCTGATTTTCCTAAGATGTTTTTATACAACACTTGGAATTAATCACAATAGAAGTAAAATTGTAATATGCCTTTCATAAGTTTTTCAAAATAACACTGTAACAGTATAATAATAACTGCAGTGTGGACTCCAGTCCAGAAAAGACATGGAAAGAAGACCCTCTCAAGACTAGAAAATGTGGTTCTGGACTAGGAATTGTGAGTTTAGGCCAGTCTGGTCCAGACTTTAGTTCTGTAACATTGAATATAAAAGGAAAAAAACGTTTTTTTTTTTCCCCTGCCTTTTTTCTGTCTTGTTTTGTTTTACATTTTATCTTGTGATGTTCTTTTTTCCCCCGTTGCTTGTGATATAGTTTTTTTTTTTTGTCTTGTTTGCTTTTTTTTTTTTGTTTCGTCTCTTGTTTTATAATGTTTTTTTTTTGTTTTTTTTTTGGTTTGGCTTGTTTTTGTTTTAGTCCTTTTGTCTCTATTTTGTTTTCTTTTAGTTTTTTTGTCTTGTGATGTTTTTTTCTTTTTTTTTTCTCATGTTTTGTTGTTTTGTGAAAAGTAGCTGTGTTGGCAGTGTGGGTTAAACATTGATATGGAGAAAAAAAAAGGCTTTCTTTTTTATTTTGCAGTTTTTGCTTTTTTGTGTGTTTGAGATATTACCCCCCCCCCCCCCTATTTTTCTTGAATATGAATATGTTTGTCTCTTCAGAGTTCATACCACATTATATGACAAAATAATTGCAATATGATTTTTGTTGGCCCAATCTTGCAGTCATAATCATATATTTTCTCACAGACATCCCACCAATGCACAAGTGCGTACAAGGAGAGTGTGGTGTAGACGGAGCCTTAGACTCACGTAGGCATGGAGTCCATGGCAGCTTTCATTCACGGTTCGCTTTGTTCAGCGTCACGTCCCTTTACTGCCGACACCAATCTAGTCCGAATTAGGGTTGTCACCTTCTGTTCTCAATCTCTCTCTGCACAATCTAAACATACTTCTTATTCTTTATTCTTTCTCAGGCTCTCTCATAACACATTATATTATGGGGTTCAGCGGTATCTGTTTTTTAGATTGTTTTAGTTGTGGAGTTAGTGATGCCAAACAATGGATTAGAAATATAAGGGAGAGTTCTGGATCTAATGATGCTTAAAGGCAGGAACAAGGAAGTAGCCAATGAGGTGTAGCAGTAGGGTTGATTAGCTGCCACGTCTGTGGTCAGAAATGCTGGACACACAAACATGCACATAAACAGTCGGTTTGCTCTTTACTGTCAATGGCCTCCGAGTCTTTCATGTTCCTCTGTCATGAGGGTCTGTAATGGGGGACTTTGGTTTAATTGTGGTGTTTGTTAGATCCCAGAAAACCACTTTGGTGCCAGAGATGGTTAGGATCTTTCCCTCACATATTTCTACTGGAATTTTAAGATCCGTTCAAGCTCTCTCCTCGTTTTTTATTCTTAAATTGGTATCCCTTCAGCCCTGCTCCTTCCGCTCTTCTTCTTCAGGGAGCACTTGCATTCTTTTACTCTTAGTTGTCTCCAGCACTTAACAGAGCGTCTTGGCAAGGATGTGTGTGTGTGTGTGTGTGTGTATGTGTGGTGCCTTTTATAACCGCTTTATTTTGGAATTGTGTGGCACGATTGCTAAAATGTTTGATTCTTTTTGTGTGGTTTGGCTGTGGAGGTTAATGGAAAGCACAGTGTGTTCTCAAAAATGAGTTTTCTTTCTTTGTACTCAGTGCAAGTACTTGCATGTTCCCAGAAGTCATCAGGTGTTGTTTGGATGGACATACTGTAAACCAATGCATCTGACACTGAAACCATAGTTTAAACATTTATTTGTTGTAGTTACTTTAATGTACTTAAATACAGTAGCTTAGGTGATGGTTTTATTTAATTATTACATTTTAAATGTAAATTTACAGTAAATGCAATAAAACATTTATTTTAATGAGTTTATAAACCAATAAAAAACTGTATTTGAGAGGATGGTTAGACAAAACCTAGTTGTCCTCTTTTTCTACTATGGGATTTAAATACACGATTCTGATTTATTTTGATTTGTTTTGTAATATTAATAAATTATTAATTTCAAATTTTGCTATGTTTTCTCCAGGTGCCAGTTGCATAAACATAGTTACCACATTAAGACTAACTAGCAGTTAAACAAGGGGTTATTAGCAATGTTTTCAGATTCAAATATCCATTTTTAATACTGTGCATTTATGATGTTGCCATACCTGAATACACTTTAAACAACTGAGCTACTGTCACGCTACTGAAAAACTTGCTGGTATTGTATATTGTAGGATGGTTGCGTCTCTACTTTTAGTGAGTTACTCCACTACACTGTCTGTCACACTCATACTCATGTATACACACATCTATACACCCGTTGTACCTAGTACAGGGGGTCTTTTTCCCCCAATGGTCCTCTGTGATCTTTGTAAAGTGTGGTTCAGGTAGAGGTATAGTCTCCAGAGAGTGAGTTAAGAGAGGAAAAGATAGCAGGAATATCCATTAGTCCTGCATCATGGGGTGTAGGGTATCCTGGGAAAAGTGGCGTGTACAATAAGGGCTCTGATGCAGAGCGCTCAAGGTGTGTGGTGTTGGTTTTCTCGCCCTTCTGAGGCACAGGCCCGTCCTTGTACAGCCGAGCCTGGTGGAGATAGGCTGACGAGGGTTTATTCATCACGCATGCTGTCTTTAATTTTTACTTTCTCGCTCTCTCTTTCTCACTTTTGCCTTTTCACACCGCTCTGTTTGGTCAGACACTCCACTCCTCCCTCCTTGCTTCCTGGCAGCCGTTCAGGCACAGAGACGGCCATTGAACCACTCTCCTCCTCTTCTCTCTCTTTTGCTCTTTCCCTCTTCGTCTTCTCCTTGGTTCTGTGAGAAGGGTGATAGACGATGAGAAGGTGACATGAGACACATAGAAAAGGGTTATAAGGAAGGAGGAAGTCTGATCATGTTTCTGTTGAAAGACTGCACAAAGTGTTTTTAAATCCACTTCCTGTGCTATCTGAAAAATGTTTTCTAGGAGCTTGAACATAATGGTTACAGCACAGGTCCTGTGTATTTATTTTGGCACCCATATTGCCAGGTTACAGTGTTCACACTGGCCACATGAGCAGAGCGGTGCTGGAATTTGAGTTTTTGCAAAATAAACCTTTATAAAACGTATTAGTAAAGGCGAAAGTTCACAATTAATAAAGGTATTGTTCTCTCAAAAGAAAGAATTGCTTAAACAAGTCATCAGTAATTCAAATCCCACTTCTGTGACAGCTACACATTATGGGCCGACACATTTGCATAATGCAGTATTTCCCATATATTGATTTATTTTTGGCAGCTTGCCACAATATCAAAACTGACCGTCACAAATAGATTTTCCAAAAATCTATGCTGGCAGAGAACGAATTTGCATTTTCAATCAACCCATCTGCTGTTTTCTTTCAGACCATTGTGAAAATTGACTGATGGTTTTGCACCAAAAACACGCAGAGCAGAGTTGTAAATGGTGAGTGTAAGTCTGTGGGAAACACTTTAATGCCTGCTTATGTTCTAGGTTTGCTAGCTACAATCCATTTGACCCTGCACCAGACAGCCAGCAACTTAAAGGGTTAGTTCACCCAAGAATGAAAATTTGTCCATCTTCTACTCATCCTTTTAGCATTCTAGGTATATGTGACTTTTTTTCTTTCTGAATATTCCAATCTGAGTTATATTAAAAATTGTCCTTGCTCTTCCAAAGTGTTTTTATGAGATAACTATCCAGATTTCAAACTTAACAAACACATTTTTTCTAACATCTGCTGATTGTGGGATGTGGAAGATGTACAGGCGAAAGATGGAAGATGTATGCGTCGTGCGCCTCTGGAAAATATAGGAGCAAAGGAAAACCAGTCTCCTCTTGGCTTATTTCAAAATCCTCCAACGTTTTCTTTACAAGTCCTTGTTTTGTGCTTCTTATTTGTGACCAGCGTTTTGTTTTGTTCTCTCTCCATGCTCGTCACTTACCATGGAGCGCTGACGTTAATGGTTTAAAATCTGGATATTTATCTTACAAAAATGCATGGATTCGCTACAGTGTGCCTTTATTCAATTCACCCCCTGGAGCCGTGTGAGGGACGTTTTATTACAGATGTGTGCACTTTATTTCATGTCTTCTGAACTGTTGACAACTAACACCCGCTTAGCCTGATTGAGAGGCTTGGAAGAGCAAGGACAATATTTAATATAACTCTGATTGGATAATTCTGTAAGAAGAAAGTCACTTACACCTTGGTTGCTTCGAGGGTGAGAAGATGATGGATGTATTTTCATTTTCGGGTGAACTAACCTTTTAACCTCCTGTCTGTAAGTAGACTCGCCACAGTCCTGAATGAGGCAGATGAGTGTGGTGTGAGTTGTCTGCAAACCTCAGGAGCTTGACAGATGGGTCTTTTAGATGTACAGTTGTTGATGTAGAGGGAGAAGAGCAGTGGGGAGAGAACAGAACCCTGAGGAGCTCCAGTGCTGATCATACATATGCTGGATGTGAGCTTTCCCAGCCTCACTAGCAGCTGCCTTTCTGTCAGGAAGCTGCTGATCCGCTTACATCGGAGGTGGGCACGGAGAGCTGCATTAGTTTGGGCAGGAGAAGGTTTGGGATAATGGTGTTAAAGGCCAAGATGAAGTCCTCAAACAGGATCCTCACAAAAGTCCCTAGTCTGTCTAGATGTTGCAGAACATATTGCAGTCCCATGTTGACAGCACTGTCCACCGACTTGTTTGCTCTGTAACCAAACTGCAGGGGGTCCATGCAAGTGTCCAGTAATGTCCTTCAGGTGGTCCGGCACCAGTTTTTCAAACAGTGATCCAGTATATTACTGTCAATGCTGTCTCATGTGTGATCTGATCAGCGAGTTTCTGTAATGCTGAGCTCTCGCGTGTTGCGGCGGAATGCAAATACTCACGACAATGAACAAGCAAAACTCCAGCGGCGAATAGAATGGCTTACATTTAATGAATATCGCTTCTAGATCTGAACAGCACATCTTCTTTAACACTATTACATCTGTACACTACCTTTCGTTGATGTAAAAACATGTCCCACTGCCGTGCGATTTCCCAATTGATTCTGTGTCACGATCTGCTCTGAAACATTTGTCTGGGAGAGCAGGAGGAGTTCATCTGTTTGGTTGGGTAGAGAGCGGAGATTCATCAGATGGATGCTAGGCAGCGGCGTTCGAAATCTACGCTGCCTGAGCTTCACGAGTGTACCGGCTGTGAAGTGTCTGAACAGCGCTGCTGCTCCACCAACTACAATGTCCAGCAAAACGTCTGAATAAGCGCAAACTGGTGAAATATCGGGTGCTGTGTACTGCCGAATGTCCAGCAATTTGTCTCTTGTGAAACTGATTGCAAGGATATAACTAAAGACAGGACAAACTAACAAAAACATAAAAACAACTGCGGACGACACCACGGAGGCTTGCCATGCTTGGCGCCATCTTGGAACTTACAAACACATTATTGCATATTATACACACATTTATATATTAAACAATACGACATGTAGATGTTTATGTCTTAGAAACTGGTTAGTGGAGGACACTGGATATTTACTAAATGTTTGCTAGAAAAGCACTTACGACAGCTTTGTTTTTAGATGTCACCAAGGCATAAACAACATAATACTCACAGTAGCTCAGGTGATATTATTGTGCTAGCTTTCTCGATATGTATGTAAAATATACAGTAAATATGTAACTTTGAAAGTTTAGGGTTCATTTATTGTAAACGCAACTTTCAGAATCTGAAATCTGATTGGATTCATTGCAATGTATTTATCAGTGTGAAAGCCTGCTTTTGTATAATGCTGTAATTTTGCAAATGTGAAGTTAAGCTTTTTTTCTACTAAACTGTGAAGTTATTTAGTTCAGCACACTAGGTTTTGAAACAGCAAGAAAACTGACCGAGTCTGTTGAATTTGTGTAACATTTTGGGGTAAATCTGAAATGTCACTGCAACTGAAAACCAGCAGAGAATGCAGTTGTACTTAAAAAAAAAAAAAAAAAAAAAAAAAAAAAGTACTTTCTCCTATAGAATAGAGTCAGTGCCATGAACCTTGTAACCATTAGCTGTCATTTGGGAATATCCATCTTTATTGCACACACATCTTGAGGACAAGAACAGTAGTAAAGATAGAGGAGTGTTCAGTCTATTAGGATTTGCCCATGCTTTATCGTGCTGCTCTTGGGAGAGAGATGTGCAGCCAAACCTAAGAGTGGTTTGGCAATGGATCACTCCTAGTGCCTGATCGCCTAGCTGGGTTGCCTGTGATGACTGTTTTATGGTTGCCATTGTGGCAAGCCTCATCCTGTGAAAGGTTTAAGGGTTCAGATATAAATAAGCAATGCAGTACCTGTACACAAACAGTGTTTAGGAAGATGCTCTGAAACTGCTTTCCAAGCTTCAAGCAAATTTGATGTGGTTAAAAATGGATATAGTTATGTTCAAAAATAGCTGCAATATAAGCTACTGTGTAAAGAAGAGCATTTAACTAACTTGACTGAAGTCATCTAATCACAGTATATTTTATCTTTTAAATTCGTTTCTTTACACTCTTAAAAATAAAGCTTCCAAAAGGGACTTTTCACTGCAACGCCATAGAAGAACTGATGATTTAAGGTCATGACTAATGTGTATTGTGCATCTTTCAGCAAAACGTGTCTTTCTGTGGCTTAATTAATGTATGTACGATTTAATATAATAATAGAGAGCTATTATAGATCATGCTTTCCCTTTACATTTTCTCTATTTTGTCAAACACAGTGTACTTCAAACTCATAGGAGCCACTTTGTTTCTTTATTGAAGTAACCTTTTGCCTGTTTGGTGATTTAGATGAATTGTTTTGGACTGCTGTGTCTTGAACTGAACGCGACATATCTGGTGTGTGATTCCTGAGTTGTTCTAGACTCCAGCAAGTGCTGCGCTTCTCGTCTGGTGTGTCCGCTTTCAGTCTAAAGAACATTTTTCTACTGTAAAGAACCTATAGTGGTTTAATGGATGTTAAAGGTTCTTTATGGGACCATATGTGCCAATAAACAATCTTATTTGCATCTAACTGCAGCTGTGGTGATGCAATGACTTTATCAGTTGGTATTCGCCTCTTTTATTTAGAAGGGGGACTTAATTCATCATATTGCACGTTTGCTGTGGAGGGGAGATATAATGCATGTTTATAGTGCATATTCAACAATGCAGTTTTGATCTGGAGCAACTTAAAGTCAGATGCGACTTATTTCTTTCTGCGAAAGAAAGTATCAAAATACCAGAAGAATATTAAAGTTTACGTTCATATCACACTCATTTCCGTTGTTAAGGCCTTGTCTCTCATTTGTTTTCACTCCCTGTGGTTCAGTGGCAGAATACTGGCATGCTCATTTTCTTTTCTCTCAATAAGTTGAGCTGGGTGGAGCGGCCCTGCTCTTATAAATGTGGGCTCCCCTCCATTTAGTGCTTGGTGATGGCAGACCGTCCGCTGTGTTTGCGGGTGCATTCGTGTTTGTGCATGCTGGAGTTCATTCACTGGGAGGTGTGTCTCACTGGAGCACTCGCTTGCTGTCTCTTCCTCAGAACACAAATAAAGGCTTGGCTCGCAGCGGACGATCGATCAGTTGCTGTTCCAGCCTCAAAACAAGTCTCTTTCCCGTCAGCTTCCTCTCTTCCTTAGACTGCTCGTCAAGGAAGATTTAAGATTTGCTCTTCCTCAGCACAGATTAAAATCATTTTTGGCTAGGTTTGTCACCCCCCCCCACACACCTCTCTTCCTTTTTCTCGCTTCCTCAGATGTTCCAGAGAGACAAGGTGCTATTTCAAGTTGGACTTTAAAAACATAGGGGCTCTGTGTTGAACCCCGTTTAAAAGTCTGTTAGACACAATTAGTCTGATTTTGATAAGTATAGAGGTTTATCACCAAATCAGAGTTTCCATGCAGGCCCATGGCAATAGATCTTGAAAGACCCAAACCTGCCAGGGTTTGTGGTGCTGCTTTTGCCTGTGCAGAGATGAGGCCTTTTTTAGAACAGTTTTACTGAATAGAACTGAAAGGCGTGGCAACATTCCACAAGGCGTCATGGTAACCAAGAATCACATCAGACTCTAAATATTGTTCAACCTCACCAAAAGTGAACATTTAAAGAGGCACTTCACAAAACAAAAACAAAAAGTGAATTCACTCTTTTCTCTAAAACATAAATATTTTATTTTTATATAGATGTTATATATTTTTTTTTTCTTAAATTGTGTTGTTTGATCCCCAACATTCTTCAAAAAATATTCTATCTGTGGGAAAACATCAGGCCTCACTTAAGGCCCTTTTTTATTGTCATTTAAAGAGCCCAAATTTCTCATGATGGCTTACAAACAGTCTGCATTACATCATTTGTGGCAGGAGAACAGTCCAAAATGTCAGTTCACACCATCTGTGTGTAGCCAGATTATTGTCTGCGCATCTGGTTTGCTAGGTAGTGTGCACCTCCAACACATCCGTCTACACTCATGGTCAATAAAGAGACTTTGAATGCCTTGTGCACTGAACTACACTAGAAAACATTGTGAGCTCAAGCGGTTTCCTCAAAACAGTGACTGACCAGAACAGACCATCTTCAATCAGAATGACAGTTAATGAATATAATGACAAGAAACAGCATCAGTAATTCTAAATCAGAATGGAAGAAAACAAGGTTCAGGGCTCAGAAAAAATATATATTTGTGACGTTAACATCTAAAGCCCACCCCTAGAAACAGAATTTCTGAAGTAAAGAAAGTTAAAGAAAAAAAACCCAGAAGGCAGGCAGACACAAAGAAAGTGATACTGAGACCAGAGGCAGAGAACAGGAGACAGGGTTCATCCAGGTGTTTCCTATCTAGCAGTGGTTTATAAAGCTCACTAATTACTCCATAAACTCCATCATCTCTGTCAGGCAGCAGGGCCCACGATGGTTTGGATGGAGATCATTATCACTGTTAGCATGAGTGATACAGAGACTTTCTCAGCCGCTGGGCCAGACTTTATGCTTTAATTCAATGACTCAGTGTTTTTCTTTAGTCGTTTCTTTCACGTTCATCCTTCATGCTGCAGACCACACATCAGATCTTGCCTCTGTTTGGACGCATGCCCTCTTTTCACTTGGATAAAAGCATGGTTATGGACAATTACCATTTATATCATTCAAAATGTATATTATTTCAACCTTTAGGACCATTTCAGGTCCCTCTGTTCTGAACGTACACGTGTTAATATACATGTCATGACATTGTACTGACATTTAACATGCTTCAAGCTCCTATGACTTGCATGAAAGTCCTTAAAACAAGGAAAAATGGCTGGAAAAAATATTAACTCCCCAGTTAAGGACAGCCAAACCGGTAACCAGTTTTTGTCACTCAGTTTCCCACTTTCTGGGGTTGGATTCGTATGTGGGAAGGGGGTTGGGGCCGTAATAATCTTCATGATGAGGTCCACAGCTTTAACAAGGTTCTAATGAATGCCAGATGCCTAATGAGTTTGATTCCCGGCTACAGTTGGACCACTTTAACACTCTTCATTAGAAGTGTGTGCTAGTATTGTCCAGCATGCTATGCACTCTGAGGCTACTTTATTAGGGAGCACTGCACCGTATGTACAAGAACAGCCTGAATTCCTTGTGGCGTTCTCAGAGGAGTTGAAATTGTTCTCGTGTCAATTTTCCATGTAACCATTTCTGGCCACACAAACTCAAACATCTCGGTTCACCTCGTTTACAGCATGATGCTTTAGTCTGCTGGCAGTATTTATTTCTGAAAGTGTAAACCGTAAAACAGGCTTCACATTAGGGAAAAACTTAGCTTTAAGTGTGGTCTACTTTTGGAGTGTTTTGAACCCTACATTTAATTCATCACTTTATGTTAAACATTGTATCAACCAGAGAAGTTCTGGCACTTTTTATTCTGGGTAAAATTATTCCTTACCCAGATCTGCACAGGACCACTTTGCTTGAACCAAGACCCCTCAACCTTTTTAACTCCAAGTTCCCTCATAGTCCAAGACAATATTCAAAGACCCCCGAAGATATTTCTGGTAATTCTGCTGCAAATTTTTATTTTGTTTTCTTCTTTGCAGATAATAAAATTCCATAAAGACATTTTAATTACTGATTTTTTACATTTTACCAATACAATTACATGAATTTTGAAGTAACACATGATTTTAAAATGTTTTTACAAAAAAAAAAAAAAAAAAAAAAAAAAACATTTTACACATGTAAAATGTGTATTCATTAAAAAATTCTTCCAGGTCTAAAAATCCCACTTTTAAAATTCACTTACACATCCAGATTTTTAGAGACTGTAATAACCCAGAGGCTGGATTCACTAAAAAATTTAAGAATAAAATTCATCAATTTAATTTGTATTCCAAGAAATACTTAATAACTCTTAAAGACAATCTTTAAGACAAAACCTAATAAGATTTCAAATAGCATAACCTCCAACTGTAGATGCTTTAATTTAGAATAGTGTGATGATTATTATGGTGATATGGATACAGTCTAAAAAAGCTGTGTGAGATCTACAGAACCCAGTATAGCTGCCATCAATTTCTGTATCATCACAGATAAAAAAAAAATTTTTCTGCATGTGTTTGTTGCAGATGTATGACGCTGCATATCTTTTGGTTTATTTTTGAGTTGATATAATATTTGTTTCAGCTGATCAAACTTAGCATTGTGCTGTGACACTTGGGTCAGGACTGTGTCATGGTGTCTGGAGTGGCATCACGCAAACACATGCTAAGAATTTCTCTCTCGTTGTCTCTGCTTAAGTATTTGTCTACACATGCTGAACATCTGCGTCTGATGTACTTTTAGTAAATTTGTGTGTACGTACACCACACTCACACACACATCACACACATCTGAATGAGATCGGTCACATGGTTTGTATCTGCCGATTTTCATAAGGTACACTTTTGTACCTTTTAAGTACTAATATATGTACACATTAGATACTGGATAGTTATAAGTACATTTACAGTACCAATATGGAGTCTTTGGGTACAAAGGTGTGGCTTTCGATTAAATATTTGAGAACCATTGATCTAGGGACTTTATTTTTTAAGAAACGTATATCTTCTAAACAAATTTTACAAGCTTAATGAAACTCTGGTACATCAGGTTGATCCGAGGACACAAGAAAATATAGTAATACATTTACAGAAGAGGTGGATCGATTAAATAACAAGGAAATCCTCATAACGCCCATTTTCCCATCTGTTTTGACCAGTGATTAATGAATATTTTTTTCTCCACTAAAAATGCTAAACATGGTCAGTAGAGGATATTCCTGTTCCCACAGGGAGCACTGATTAATAAAAGCTGACATTCTCTTTACATCAGAATCAGTTTCTCCATTCGTCTTGCGATGATCCTCCCTTGAGTTAAACAAACGTTACTTGCAGCCGGTGATGATGTCATGCTCTCAAAGGCCTTGTTTTCTTCCTTTTCATGTTTTTTATATCATTGTGATGCAGCTTAGTGGTTAAAGATCTGGGTGGGTGAAGCCAAGTCTGTAGGTTTAAACCCCACAGAGGTTCTGAAGAGCTTTTGAGAAACGCCCACCATGCATTGCTCCAATCAAACCATTCAGTATTTTAAAATAAAAAATGCTGACTACATCGTCTATAAATCCTGATCGCAGTAATAGATCTTCTCTTCTCAGAACAAACTCTTTACATCTCCACAAATCTCAGCTGAAGGCTTGGCTGCGGCGAGCGTATTAGACCCCGGTGCCAAAATTCAAAGTGCACAGTGTTTATTTTTCCCCCTGCGTGTGCCGCACTGCGTCCTCTGATGCATATTCATGCCATATGCACCATACAAAAATGAATCATGCGGCGGGAAACCCCAAAATGAAATGTTACGGCTTGCGTGTGGGAGGGAGTTGTCATGCACATGTGTGTGCCGCGAGGGTGCTAAATCAAAATCCTGGCAGCATAAGTGCGGTTTTTACATTATTATCCTAAACAAACCCGTGGCACGTCACTATATAAAAAAAAAAAAACAGTGCACAGTGTGTAGCTTTGGGTAGAGAAACCGTTATAAAAAGCAGGCTAGATCTAGTCACAGGCAATTGTGTGCCAATTTTAGCATGGAAAAAGCAGAGACTGTGTAAGAAGAAGGGGGAGATGGACCACTCACAGAAAAATGAACAAGAGAACTTGTAAAGCTCAAAATAGCATCTGTATGTTAGGAAGTACCACATTTCAGTGTAAAAAAAAAAAAGGGCCAAACACCTTTTTTATGGTGGTGAGGTCTGTACTTTTTTCCAATTACAATACACCGGCACAGCTAGACCAGCCTGAAATGTTTTGAAAAGCACCTCTGCATTGTCCTATAAGATGCTTAAATATATACTGAAATAGACCAATATTGGTGGTAGTTGGGGAATTAATCTGGTACAGACTGTTTGGAGAAAAGCAATCTTTTCATTTGTTGTTTAGTCGTAGTATAAGTAGGATGTGATGGTTGGTCGGTGTGGCATTTGTCCCGTTCCTCCTCCACTGTGATTGGACAGATAAATAGTGAAGATGAGCACTGTGTTTTACCAGAAGCTGAACATTTTTGAACTCTCGGCGCACAGGAAAAAATGCTAAGTAGATGTTAAGTGCTGCTGGTGTTTTAAAATACATAGAGACACAGAGCTCCCATTGAAAAGCATTGAAAATTGTTTTGCCCCCAGAAGAAAAATTTTGACAGACACAGCCTATAGGGGTTGTGAAGTACCACTGTTTTCGAAAATGTATTTGTCCATAACTAATAGTCATGAGCTGAGGGTCATCACAAGCAGCACCACCTTTGTGCTCCTTTACCATCTGTGCACTCACCACATTTTAAACCAAAGTGCCGCCTATGGTTTTGTCGAGAGTCTGGTGCGCGTGAATGTTTGTGTACGAGCAGTGCTGTCCTTGGGATGTTTCAGGTCTTGATTACAGTATACAGATGAAAGCTAATCAGCCGCAGTGACCTGTGCCAGCCAGAGGAAAGACGTGTGTGGATGTGTGTGTTTGGGCTGTAAGGAAAAGCCTGTGATTGCACATGGACTTCCTTTCCTTTTCTTCTCATAACCTCAGTCCAACACAAACACAGCTTACATCCTCACACACACAGGGCAAGAAGGGAATGCACCCCTTCCCAGTAAAACAACACTTCACCAACACTATAAATGGTCAAGCACAAAAGCGATTGACCTGTTTGGATCTCAACTGCATTTCATTGCTCACTGGACAGACAAGATTGATTTTAAGTCAATTAATGGAATGGCTAAAGCAGTTTACCTTCTCTTCCCTCCACCCCCAAGTCTGAGTCTGTTATTTTCTCCCGTTTTGCTCTTGTTTGGGTTCGATAGCATTCCTGGCGAGCTTCTCTAGATCTTAACGGTGTGCTGTTGTGCTGCATCTAGAAGCAGATGAGAGTTGTGCCAGCTCGGTGTGTTACAGCTGCAGGCACCGAGCGCCTCATTTGAGTCTTAACGCTGTGTTTGGGGGGTTATCTTGTCATCTACATCTACCTGGGGCCTGGAAAATGCTTGCTTTTTTTCACCAGATCCAAGTTTTGTTCAGCTTTCCTCTGTCAATCGGTGACGGTGGGCTCTTGTGAAGTCTCCCATCACTGGATCTTAACAGCGTTCCGTAGTACAGACTGTTATTGTAACCATTTTGCAAGATGTTTAAGGTTTTAGGGTGTGAAGATTTTAAAGTTAAAAAGGTCAGTCTTGTGCACTTTGAGAATTCAAAATTAAGAGCTCCAACCCATTTACAGTTAACAAACTGAATGGAATAAAAAGTCTTTGCATTGGATTTTAATGGACTCAAACAAGTTTTTAGTTACTACTAGTAGTAGTACTACTACTAATAATAATGCATTGATTATTTAATAACAAAATACTTGGCCATCATTGTTCATTATTGTCTGTATGATTTTTGTCATTAACATTGTCAGATTAGACTTAATTTATTTATATACTATTTTTGACATGAAACGTAAGAGTCGGTTTATTTAGGATTAAGCATTTGTATAAAATTAAATTGTGCTGTTTTAATATATTTACAGTTATAGTTTTCATGCATGTTGTTTCAGAGTGTACTTTTATTTATTTATTAAATTTAAAATGATCACTTGGCTGATGATAAAATTGGAAGAAAAAAACACACTTTGTACATTGAAGAACAGCCATATAGCCATCACTAAAGCTTAGAAACAGTCTAAAGATCTTCTACATACTGTATGCTTAGGAACATGCTACAAACCCATTCATAACTGCTTGACAACTACATAGCAACACTAAAAGTGGTGTATTTTGCACAGGAAAATGAGCACCCCACTCACTTCCATTTTCTTCTTTTCTCTTAAATTGTTTTCCATTTCCTCTTGGCAACGCTACATCAAAACTCAAACCAGTTCACACTTGGCCTGCATAGGTTTGTGATGGAGAAGTCTTTGGCATTGCCCATGGCTGGATGTGTGTGAGGGGAAAGCTTGATTTCATTTAAGCTGACTCATTTAATTCAGGGTTTGGTCAGTTGAATGATGCATCAAGGAAGAATTCAACGGATAGGGTCGATAAGCATTAACACTGAGAACTAGACTTGGAAAATATGTGACTGGTGTTTGCACCATGATGTTAGATGATTCAGACTCTTTTATCATCTTTTTGTGATCTCAGTTGTTGCACTAGATGTGGTTCAAGTCGACTCTGTTCAGAACTATACAATCTGATTTTGTTTCTGGTTCTGCTGCTGTCAAAATTTTGTTTGTTTCTGGTTTTCGTTCCTATATAAATGATAATGATAAAATCCTGAGTAGAAAGCCTTACAGTATGAAAGCATTTCTCAACTATGGACATGCAAATGCAAGCACTTGTAAACTGTTCCATGAAGCTCTGTTGAAAGCCTGGATGCCTTCGATGCCATCCAGCAGAAGTTTAGACTGCAGGAAGCTTTTGTTTGGATCGAGGGATAATGGGCACTTTCCTTCTTACAGCTTATCCAAATAAACGGATCCATATTTTGTCTCTGTGAAAAGTTGAGAGCAAAGAGTGTGTGAACCGTAACAGTACTTCAGGAAATATTACAGGATGTCAGATTGTGTTCTCCTTCACAGACTGATGCTTTCCTTTTATACGACTCCTCCTAGTGGTCAATAAACATCTCTCTCTACTGCCCTATACTAACCTTATTAACCTTAACACTGAAGCACTGAGCTGGACGATGACATCACTGGATTCAATGATGAAATGCCTTTTTGCTTTATCGACAAACTATTTTCCTATTTATTGCTGTTCAGTTGCTTTGTCACAATCTGTCTTGTTAAAAGCACTATATAAATAAAGGTGACTTGAATTATTTATTAAACCATATTTAGAAAGGGTTCATCATATGCAGTTGCCTGTCAATTTTACATACACACACAAACACCAGAATGAATGCATGCATGTGTGTGTGTGTGTGTGTGTGTGTGTGTGTGTGTGTGTATACATTCACCCAAACAACATCATCAAAAATGATTCTTGTTTCTTTTGTGTAGTCATATTTAATAAAGTTTGTTTAAATTATATCTCATGTTTAACCGCCATAGAGACATCAGAGCTAGAGGCAAATATTTGCTCTAAGCGGGCGGAAATGCTCTTGGCTGTACTTTTGTGAAATTTGATTGATTGAAGCCAAAAAGCCCCAGGTGGAAGTTGTCATTTGAAGCTGGAGGACAGACTCTGTTTAGTTGAGCTGGTGTCAGAAGAGCTGCCCAAGACAACATCCATCAGCAGTAGGGCCAAACATCTGTCACTCTCATCTGTTTCCAGCAGACATGCACGGCCATCAGGAACTCCCAAGACTGGCACGAAACCCTCTCCGCACAGCTGCTCCTCATGTAAATGTAGAATGAATGTGAAATTGATTGTATTCGGAGTCTCTGTGGCCAAGATTCCTGCTAAGATCACAGCTGAGATGATGACAGATCTGCATACTTCCAGCTTTAGTCACAATTCGGTTTTTCATCGATTCGTACTGATGTATGGGAAAAGCCATAAAGTGTTTATGAGTGTCTCTCAGTGTCTAAGCATCTGACAATCCTTTTCTCCTCATCTGTTTAGTTGTCTTGGTCTCCCTGTCTTTGTTCTGTGTCCACATTTATTATTTTTGGAAGTTATTTAGAAGTTCCTCAGAGTTTATCAAATCATGTTATCCTGAGGAATTTGTCTGTTCGAAGTCTGTCTCTAGAACTGAATGCATACACCCTTGTATTTCATTATTTTTTTCTTATCAGCTAATGCAGCTATTTCCAGAGTATTCTATACTAAGTGTTGTGTGTCATATGTGTGGGATCTGCTCATTTTCCAGTCAGGAGCACTTTTGTCCTGGAATAGGAATATCATGATCAAACATTGTAGATTTTGGTAAAGTGTGATTCATGGTGTGGACTTTTAGTATTATGGGTTTGGATTTGGTATTGAAGGAAAAACGTTAATGTTATTAGTAATATGATATAGAATATTATAGATCTAAAATAAAATGATTATATATGAATTTGTTAATGGCACATGTCAACATGACTTGAAAATTCACCTATTTTTGTTAAATGTCATTGATTTTATTATGGATTTTCCATGTGTTTTTTAAATCTTATAATATTTACTGTATTTTTAAGTCTATATGACTATATATAATTCAAATCCGGTCACACATTTAAGTTGCATCGGTGTATCAATTATGTGAAATACAGATAAATTAAGCACTTAAAACATTACAAATGCTATAAACATGTATTCTAGTTCTCATTCCACAACAAATCATATACAGGAATGAGAAGTAACATTAATTATAAATGCCAAACATTAGAAACATTAATTATAAATGCCAAGGCTTAACATATTTATTTGAAGTGAAGCTGAAACTACCAGCATGAGGGAAATGTGCTATACAAATAAACCTGGACTGACTTACCTCTTTCATTCATTACAAATACATATATTTGAACTCCGCGCATGACTTGCATGCTCGATATTAATTGCAAATATTTAAGTCAGGCATATTTTAGATGATAAAAATGCTTCTTGTATTCTTGGAAAATGTGGCCATCAACAATTCATAATCTTCTGTTAATATACAAAAACTATGCTGGATTTCTCCAATCATTTATTCCACTTAAACCCCGCCCCATTCCTTACGGACGCATCTGCCTCAATCCAGTCAACAACCAACAGATAAAACCAAGATCCCACTCTACATTTTTTCTTTCAGTAATCTGTTACTCTTGGATGTATGTCACAAAACAGAAGAAAAGATCAGGCGCTTTTTCATCATGACTTTAAATGACAATTCCTGATGTTTAAACTCTCACTCTGTTCTGGAGTGAATTTCACCGTTCTCACACAGATATATATGGCAGCTTTTCTGGCCTCTGGACTGTGCTCACACACACACACACACACACACACACACAAGTTTGCTCAACCCCAGACATCTGTAAGCAGCTGCAGGTGCCTCAGCAGGGGGTATGAGACAGAGGGAAGATCCTGGGATTTTTCAGACATCTGTTAAACACACACACACACACACACACACACATTAAGGTTTGATACGGCAGACACAGCAGACAGACTGCATTATCCTGACACTCAGAAACTGATGTGCTGTGATTTGTGTGTTCTGCAGGAGATCTGTTCTGTGGATTTCCGCAGTAACTCGGTGTCCAGCCGGACTCCAACTCCTCCTGGACGATACTCCCCACACAGCCCCATCGAACGAGAGGTGCCCATGTCCCCTCGACGCAGGTACATATATACACACATCTGCCTTGAGCAGATGCTGCTTCTCCTGTCAGATCACACACAAAATATTTTAAATCAATTGACAATCTAAATATATTTCTTATAAATAATTTGCATATGCCAACAAACAACTTGCAGCATTTATTATTTTAAGAAAGGCTCCAAAATGGAAATATTTTTCGACATTTGACTTAACCTTGTAAACAGAGTAAATGGTTGAATAGAAATGACAAAAAGTGTCTTTAGAGAACAGACACACATAAGAAAGTTAAGTCTGGTAACATGATTAATTCCAATTTTTTTGTTGCGTTTTTAAAAACCATTAGAAGCACTAAATTAGTGCATTTAAAGTAACAGCCCTGCAGTTTATTTTTATCTTCCGCTGATAGATTTTACATGAACATTTCTGTACAGCTGCGTGATTCTGCAGTGTGATGTCTTTTTGATTCTGTTTTTTGAACAGATTTATTTTGGCTCTTTATGTCCGCTGTCTAAATGAGTCACAACATGGCTGGTGTCCCAAAAATTTTCTTTTTCTTTTTTCTCTTCTTTTCCACTTTGTCTTGCTTTCTACAAAAAGGATTATATCATTTCTGCAACCTTCTCCCTCTTCTGCACACCCATGATCCCACCTCCATTTTGTTCAACCAATAAGAACATGTCAAAAACGAGTAGCCACACCCCTTTTCTACTCTAAACCAATACGAGGCAGCCTGAACTCACACCTTTCAGACAGAAACTCTCAACTTTCTTATGTCTCGTCAATACTCGACAAAGAGCTGTGTGTGTGTGTTTGCTGTAGATTTGGATGTGTGTGTGTGTGTGTGTGTGAGCAGTTGTCACCGTAGGCTCTGTTCTTGTTCCAACAAGAGTTGAATTAGTTGGATAGGAATTTATCTTTGTTTGCTCTTGAGGTAAGTCCAAACTACTCAGGCATCTTCCTCGAACTTACAAAGCAATGACAGTCTAGTTTGCAGGGGGAGAAGAAATATTGTAATGTGAGTCTAGCGCGGCGCTCTGTAATGTAATGATGCTGTGTCGACTGTTTCACTGCTCCAGCTGAAGCCTGTTTAGCAAGACTGTAATAACTCAGCTGTGGGGGGTAAAGATGGATGGAAGGTTTTTTTTTTTTTTTAAAAGCATGTTTTGAAGCTTTATATTGTACTGCCACAATAATCTTTACATTTACAGTACAGTACTTTGTTCCTCTATGGTATAACCCACTCTTTGGTATCAGTGGAAGCTGTGCACCTATAAAAATGTTGTTTTAGGTCCTGTGGATTGAGGTGACAACCCTGTGGGGGAACTGAGGGGTACTGGGAGAGTTTTCAGGGGTCTGGTTTCAATTTGAAGCATGTCTCATTGAGCAGCCAGCATCGGTGTTCCTAGATGTACACGTAGAAATGTACTTTTGTCCTGCACACACTCAAACAGTCATGTCAGCTTTGACATGTTTGCTGTTATGTGGCTTTCTGGTGACAACCACACCCAGAAACTCAGTTAAACATCATCTGATCAATCTCTGATTGTGTCATTTTCCACCCTTGTTTCACATTGCAGTAATGTGCAATCACTTCTTGTCAGGTTGAGAGTTTTGTCTGATAGTTTCGTCTGTTGGTTAATCATTTCTCAGCCCATGTCATGGCCTTTGTACACAGCAGAAATCCTGATAGCACTGGATTGACAACAAGCTGCACCAGCAAACTATCACCAGTCCACTGTGGGGGAAAAAAGGATCTGCATTCCTCATAACAAGCAGTTAAACTGGGTCAGAACAGTCCAGAGCAGCAATACCTGACACCTTAAATTCAGAATAAAATAATTATTCTTGGTTAGTTTAATTGTCAGTCCTGAACAAATGCACTCACTTCACCTCACCCTGCTCTAAGTTTAATATGTCATGCAGTTTCTAACAAACGTGATCCATTTGTTATACCTCCACTGATGTGCATTAAGAGTCTTTTTGTTTATTAAAAGTTAAAAGAGGGTATTAAGAATCATAACACTTAATGAACAAATCCTATGTACATTACTGTTCAGAAGTTTGGGGCCAGTAAAATTTTAATTAAAAAAAATAATTGTGCACAACTTGGCTGCATTTCTTCGATTAAAAAAATGCAATAAAACAGTAATATTGTGGAATGTAAAATAATTGTTTATATTAGAATATATTTCAAAATGTAATGTATTCCTGTGATGTCAAAGCTCTTCAGTGCTGCGTGATTCTTCAGAAATCATTGTAATATTATGATTTGCAGCTGAAGAAACATTTTCAACAGATTATCAAAAATGTGCCGATTCATATTTTTGTGGAAATAATTATTTCAGGGTTCTTTGATTAATAGAAGGTTTAAAAGGACATCATTTTGTAACAAATGACTTTTACAGTCACTTTTGAACAATTTAATGTATTAATGTGTAAAAAATAACATTACTGACCCCAGCTTTAGACCAGTAGTGTATGTGTGTGGTTAAAATGTGAATTACCCTCATATGTCTGTATTTTTTCCTTTAGGCTGTATGGCAGTCGCCCAATAGGTGTAAAGCAGTAATACTGTAGAATGCCAGTGTGTGAGAAAGCGCTGTGTTTATGACCGTGCATAAAAGTGCAGCTGTTAACCTCCCAATGGATACTACTGTAACTGAACTAATTTGTTTACTGGACTTGTCATTATAAGACGCACACGCACACACACAGTTTCTCAAAGCCCCACTCTCATATTCTACCTCCAGTCCTTTCCTTTCTTTATTTGTCATGACATCATAAAGCTATTCAAACATCAGACTTCATGAAGTGTTCTGTTATCATATCTCTTATTACACTACAAAAGCTAGTGTTGTGTTTTAAGGTGGTGTCAAATTGAATGAAATCTCTTTTTCTCTTTCAGTTCGGACTTTGCCATGCAGAGGTTTGACAGAGACTCGGAGGTGTTCAAGATGATTCAGGAGAACAAAGAATCCCGCTCGACTCCTCGCCAGTCCAACACTTTCAAGATGCTGCAGGAGGTGCTGGAGGCTGACGAGAAAGGTGAGACGTGTGCACTTTTTTTTCTTTCTCCATTCAGTTTGTCTAAAACAATGCTTGTAAGACAGCAAATACAGAGTACTTTGTGAAATTGTTGTCTTCAGCTATTCCATGAGCAGGTTTTAAGCACACACTAGCATCTTAAAGCCCATTAAAGGTGGGCTTTAGGCACAGACGATGAGGGCGGTGGTGGAAGATAACGGATGTTGCTCCAGGTGCTGGATGTTTTGTCTTTATGGTGCATGATTTATTTTGTTTTCACAGAGGGCACCATCCCGTTTCCAAGCAAGCTGTCGCCCAGCCCCTCCAAGACCACGTCTTCTGTTGCTGGTGTGCAGAAATACCACACCTGTGAAAAATGCGGCACCAGTATAGTGTAAGATAAAACGCTGGAATCCCTCAGTTTCTGCACACACTCCACTGAATGTCCTCTGCACAGGCATGCTGGGATTGCATAAGAGGTTGAGCCGGTAACTTAATGAAAGTGTTGTGTGACGTTTAGCCTTCAAGGAATTGTCATTCTCATCACCTCTTCGTATTTAAGTCGATGATTGAGTACGATTGAGACAAAATCATCTCAGTGGTTATTCATTCGTATTATATTACCCTGTGAGAATTCCACATCAACACCTTCATTAGGTGAGAGAAACACCTGGAGGTGGGCGTGTCTTGACAAACTCTTGACCAAACCAGCTGTTTCCAAACCTAATGAGCTGCAAACCTAGACAGTCCTTAAAAGTGCCTTATACACATTCCCAACAGGAAGACTGTTCCAGAAGGTACCAACTTTTGACCAAAATCTAATTTATTACTGTACAAGTACTCCAACAATGCACCTCATGAAGTTGGATGACAGATTTAATAGAAGCAGACAGAAAAGCTCAAGGATAAGAGTTTAGTTTTAGATGCGGAGAAGACAATCCCAGAATGTACTGAGGTGAGTGGGGAAAAAAAAAACATAATGGTACCTGATAAAAAGACAGCCATCAGTTAAACACGGACCATTGGCTGAAAGTCTTGATGCGTATAGCACGCAATATTGGAAACACTTCTGGAGTTTCAAAGTCTTCAGATTGGTTGAATTATACAGGATTTCTGGGAGATATGTGTCGTGTTCTTTAACATTCTGCCTAAAAACAAAAATTCTGTGATGCCGAACCCCCTCATGGAAGAAGAAAGCAGCTGTGACGATTAGCGCTTATCAGGGTCAACTAAACACTGGATTTTCAAAAGTGTGTGAAATGTCAAGTTTGCGGCATAGACTCTTTAAAATACATCCGAGAGTTTTACACACTGGTCTGTTATTGTGGCACATTTCCACACCCCTAAACATGATGCGGCACAATTAGTTGCGTTACCTGTCAGTCTTATGCCCTCTTGGGTGGTCCTTGGCCTTTCAAAGTGCCCAGGGTCCCAGACCTTCTGCTGTCAGTCTGAAGTTCTGGCTACGCGAGACTAGAATAAACTTTACACTAGGTTTTCAAGGTTTCCCCGAACACAACAACACAGTTAAACAGAAACATGCGCACTGTTGCTAGATGCGTGACAAATTAAAAACAATATGTTCTCAAATATTATTAAACTATATCAAAAAAGTGTGATGTCCTCCAGCTGGATGGAATCAAAGTCTAAAGAACTCATGATTTAGTTGCAAAAGTTGTTGTATTCCAGCATTTAGAAGATAAAGAAGCTAATTGGGTTTTGAAACCGAGCTGTTGTGTTCAGTGACTTAAACGGTTCTGTTTCTCCTTCCTCTTTCAGCACTCAAGCCGTGAGGATCACAGACGACCGCTTCCGTCACCCAGAGTGCTACACCTGTACAGAATGCGGGCTCAACCTAAAGATGCGCGGCCACTTCTGGGCGGAGGACAACATGTACTGCGAGAAACACGCCAGAGAAAGATACCAGGGTCCCGGCAGTAACTATCCCTCCGTCGTGTCCCCACACCACTGAGACGCCCGGTCCAGCGCCCTCCTGACACCACCTCCAGCTCCTCTGGTTGGCTGCGAGCATTGAGAGGAGAAGACGGTGATGTCATTGCAATGTTGTCCAATTGGAGCCAAATTGAGCGTTTGGCGTAATGTCACTTGAAGCTTTGGGAGCCAGCACTGTTGTGTCCTCTCCTCCAGTTATTATACACCCCTCAAATAGAGACTGTAAGCTTTGATCTGTTGGATTTGGAAGGGGCGTCTGTGTTAGTGCCTGCTATTTCGAAGTCAACATATTACAGTTGAATTTCTACATTTGCCTGCCAGTTCCACGTGTTGTATTATGCTTTGAAAACAGCTTGGTTTTCAATAGACATTTATCTTGGGTTTATCTTTAATAGTCTTTAATTTTTTTTTTTTTCTAATTTGTAGAGCTTTTCCATATACCGAGACTCAAATGGTGAGATGCATCAAGTGGGCATCAGCAGCGCTAATGCACACAGGACTGGTTTCCTTAATGTACTTGTGTGTGAATAGTTGCAAACAGCTTCATTTATTTCAGCTTGCACTTGTTAATGAAGGGTTTAATGATTACTTGGAAGTGATTCTTAGTTTGATATATATTTCTCCCTTCATAAAAATAAACTATTATCTACAACAAGTCCTCCATTCACACAGAAGCATGCATTTAGATCTCTGCATAGTTTATATGCCATTTGCATTGTATTAAATAAGGGATATCTAAGAAATATGTACATTTAATGTTTCTCCTTAAACTGTATGTGGACTAAGTGGAGGGTTTTGCACGCACTTGTTTGTGTTCAAGGTTGCATGTTTCATTTGGACTGTGTTGTGTATTTTCGGGTGCGAGATGATCAATCACACTCTGGTACACTACAAGAGAAAGGGTTTATTAGAGTGAAAAAAATTGAAACATTTGTGGATCAACTATGTCGGATGAATCATGAAGCCTCACATTGTGTTTGTAGGGTTGCCTCTCTTTAACTTTTCCATTTCAAATAAAAAACTTTCTGATTATCAGTGGATGTTTGAATTAATTGTCTGTTTAGCTGTATTAGGGTATTTTGGTCACATCACATTAATTAGCGAATTTTTTTTTTTTTTTCAATTCTTACCAAAGGAACTTATAGTTTAAGTTAACTCTGATATTTTTCTCATTAAAAAGACACCTCAAGCGTTTTTTGAGGTGCTTTCTATCATTCATTTACTCCCCATGAAGCTCGCTCTTCTGTTGAGCACAGAAGTGCAGCAATTATAGGATGCTTCGCTATTTAATTATCTAATTATCTTAAATGCTTTAAAATGTCAATAAAAAATCGAAACGTGAAATAAAATAAGCAAATACTATTAAAGCATATGAAAGAATAGTCAGAATGGTCAAAGGGATAGTTCACCCAAAAATCATAATTATGTCATTAATAACTCACCCTTATGTTGTTCCAAACCAGTGAGACCTCTGTTCGTCTTTCGGAACAGAGTTTAAGATATTTTAGATTTCGTCCGAGAGCTCTCAGTCCCTCCATTGAAGCTGTGTGTACGGTATACTGTACATGTCCAGAAAGGTAAGAAAAACATCAAAGTAGTCCATGTGACATCAGAGGGTCAGTCAGGATTTTTTAAAGAATCGAAAATATTCTGGTCTAAAAATAGCAAAAATTATGACTTTATTCAGCATTGTCTTCTCTTCCGTGTCTGTTGTGAGAGAGTTCAAAACAAAGCAGTTTGTGATATCCGGTTCACGAACGAATCATTCGATGTAACCGGATCTTTTTGAACCAGTTCACCAAATCGAACTGAATCATTTTAAATGGTTCGCGTCTCCAATAAGCATTAATCCACAAATGACTTAAGATGTTAACTTTTTTAATGTGGCTGACACTCCCTCTTTGTCGTTTTTACGGAGGTCTTACTGGTTTGGAACAACATGAAGGTGAGTTATTAATGACATGATTTTGATTTTTTGGGTGAACCATCCCTTTAAGTTCCAGCCAAACATCATCACCTCAGAAAGATCAAAGATGATCTCAAATGACCGGTAAGTGTACAGTCAGTAGATGATTGATTGAAGCTATCAGCAAGAAGACCCTGTGAAACATTGTTAAAAAAAACTTTAGTTGAAAACTTGTGGGATGCCATTAAAAACGCAGTTTCTGAAGAAAACCCCTAAAATTCACAGGAACTGTGGAATGTAGTTTGTTCATCCTGAGCCGAAATACCTGTTTCTGGGCTGGCCGTCAGAAGTTGGTTGACTCAATGCAATGTAGATGCACAGCACTTATCAAAACACATAGGCCTATATAAATATTTCATATTTAATGTTATCAGGTGATTTGTTAACTGCTTTTAATTGATTCAACTCTAAATTAAACATTTGAACTTGGTTTGTAAAGGGTATTCTATGAATGTCTGGCCGGAGTTTTCGTTGCATTCACACTGTAGCCTGCTGAGGGTGTGGTGAGTGACAAGCTTCGAAAAAGTGAACAATTCTGCGAAGCAGCTAGGTCAATTCAAGGTTAATTGAACATTCAAAATGTCTAAAACTTCCAAAAGAAGCAGCAAGACTCGAGCAGTCCTCCGTGAAGTTTTACCTCGCGAGAGAGAGCTCTTTGTCTGACGGGTTAACGCCGAAATCACGGTTACACCGCGTTGACGGGATCTGGAGAAAATATTAAAACAAATCTTTCAATTAAAATATTAATTAATTAATTCAATTATATATATATTATAATAATAATTTATTTATTAATTTATGTTGGGATATTGTAGAAACCATTTAAATTTGTAAATGTTTTACGTTGTATATTTTGCAACTCAGAAACTGTACAGAAAATTCGAAGTATTCTTATATTTTTAAGAAAAACGACAGAGGTCTATGGGACAGGGTGCAAAAGTTTATGTATGTATAAACAGGAGAACGTTTGACATCTCAAGTCACCAAAAAAAAAAAAAAGGAATTTTGTGATTTTGTCTTCAACCGCTAGATGGCAGTAGATGTTTTCTTGTGGGCTTCTTTGTCAATCATTACCAGCTATCTACAAACAATGAACCGAGCTAGATCATTAGAAGATAAAGCTAAACTTGCCTTGTAATACGTTTTGCAGTTTAGTAGTTGATTCCAGTTTAGTTTGTTACTCTTTCACTGGTAAAAACATCCAAAAGTATTGCAATGGAAACGAGTCAAACATGAAGGCAATCTCTCAGTCGTATGAACCATTTTAGTTTCATTAATAGAGATTTTAAATAAGCCTCTTCAGTTCATTTAAGTCTTACTCTCTCATTATAAAACTACCCAGCATATATAACCAGCGCCAGAACAATTAGCATTGTTTGTCGGAGATGAATAACCTGCCTGTGCTGTTTGATATTTTTGGACACAGGTTTCTCCCAATAATCAGTCAAGGTCACGGCTTGTTATCTCTGGTATTTTGTTCATGTGTGTGACGTCATGCTTGTTTCCAGACATCGCTGTAATTAATCTTTCCCCAAAATCCCATTAAACAGAATCAGCGGTTAACACTAAACACAGGATCTGTGCTATGGTGAACAGGGAAATGGAGCAATCAGACTTTTGTTGGACTGATTCCTAATGGGACACGCTGACGGAGTGGCTGATGTACATTCAAGTGGTCCACACTTAACTCCTGCTCTCTAACCTCATTTCTGAGGCCCAACTTTTTATGAGGTGTGTCAGATATTGGCCCACTTGCACATACTTGTCTTCATGGTGTTTAGTGTCACTGTAGAAATATCCTAACACAAAAATTCAAATTCAGGTTGAAGTCATTGATTATCTATGGGTGTTTCTGCAACTTCAGGCATTGCTCCTGGGGGCTGATTAAATAAAAATGAACAGAATTTAGCTTTGAACATTTTTTGTTATATGAAGATAACTGAAATGTTTTCAAAAAAACTTTTTTTCTTCATCAGTTGTTTTTTTTTTCATGAAATGGAAAATGGAAATGGAAACTTTTTTAAAAAAAAGTAAAAAATAAATAAAAAGGTAATTGCTAATTTTTAACTCACGATTTTGACGTTTATTCTTGCAATTCTGAGTTTATATTTTACTAGTCAGACTTTTTCAGAAATTGTTTTGAATTTACACCTCGCAATTCTTTTTCGATTCAATTAAAGGTAATTGCAACTTTTTAATTTTAATTTTTTAGTAGAAATTATATTTGTGAGATTTATTTTTTATAATTTGTGATTTTTTTTTATTGTATTTTTAGTAAAGAAAGACAGAAAGACAGTTCTCCTGTTTACTGATAGTGCTCAAAGCCTCTGAGGAAAGGTGATAGAGATGCTCGCCTCTGAAACATTACCAGCATTGACAGAGAGACACCACAAGGTGGCGCTGTACATAAACACAGGCCTGCTTCAGATCAAGTAGATATCCTTTAATCACAGGCCAACTATGCTTTGAAATGAACTCACAAAGTATTCTTTATATATTTGTTGGCTGTGTTTTTGTTTTTGTGCCTTTCATACATTTGGTTGTGTTTTTCAACCAGTATTAAATCTCCCTGTGGATCGGAGGCAGATAGTGACCTCATCAGAGAAATGACATCAGCAGGGGTCATTACCTTTTATCCCTGAGAGCAACGGTCTCTCTCACGCATACACACACACACATGCACGCACGCACGCACGCACACACACACACACACACACACACACACACACACACACACACAGTGTCTGGAAGTAGTCATTAATATTGCAGTAGCTATCTTTGATATTATATGATTATATCTGATTTAATGTCAGTGACATGCAGTGGAAGTGGAATATATCAAGTGTATTTCATATAATAATAATATATGCACTATAAGTTTGGGCTCAGAATTTGTTTTATGAAAATAAATTGATACTTTGAAGCTATTAAATTAATAGAAATTTTTATAAATTGTAGTAATGTTTCACGATATATCTGACTTCTTTTAAAAACATAAAACAATAATAAAAAAATTATAAAAAAAAACATTTGAATGGTTGTATGTATATGTGTTTATAATGTATGTATAAATATATATATACATATATATATATATATATATATATATATATAATATGTAAAAAGCATATGTATTAACATTTATTTATTTCTCAACTCTTTAAAAAATATCAATTGTATATACACACACTTTCATACAAAAGTAATAAATTAAAAATTCATTAAATTAATTTAAAATTGTAGTAAGTTATATTTACTTGTAATACAATTGTATCATATAAATATACAACTTATATATTATGTAATATATTTTAATTGTTAAAATAGAATTTAAATTCAAACTGTATTAAATTTCACAATATTTAAAAAAACAAAAATCATTTAAAATCTTGACCCCATTGTGTGATGATTCATGTGTGCGTATATGTATGTATATATTTATGTAATAAAACTAGCATCCTTATGTTAAAGGCCGAATAGTATTGATAATCTGTCGAGTCTGTCAATATCTGTGTTATTTCCTTCATGTGTTTGTCTATTGTATTATTTTCACTCTCACTGCAGACTGAGGCCCACTTCTCCGTTTCTATTCCTCTTCTTTATTCCACCTGGAATGGACTCCAGATGTTGGAGGAGAGGAAGATACTGCTTGCTCGGTGATATGAGCTAGAAAAGAAAAGCAATGGAGGACCAGGAGGGAGTAAGAGAAAGTGCGCGCGAGAATGTTGGAAGGACATAAAAGTTTGTCTGGATGCCATTAAGTACAATTTGATGTAATGTGCAGTTTGGGACGTGACGTTTTAAATGGAAACTGCGTAGCAGATGAGGAGGGTTTGGGGGTCTTGGAGGTGGGGAGGGAACGTGCTCGAAACGTTATTTAAAGTGCAAAGTAAACACACCTCGGTTAGTGGCGCCGCGGTCCACGTTTTCCCGTTTCCGGAAGCCATCGGAATCGTCTTTCCCGCAGGCCCTCATTCCGCAGCGCGGTATCGAGTACAGCAATAACAAATGTGGGTTTGCACGATTTTAGCCAGAACACAGTGCCCCTTTGTGCGAGCGGGCAGCGCTCACACGTCTGAACCTGTGGCACAGGACACGAACGTCAACCTCAATTGAAAACCTCTATCCATTTACTCCACAGTATTTTCAAACCGTGGCCTCGGTCTGTTTTTTAAGCCCAAGCTACGGTTTCCTATTTCTCTGCTTCTTATATATCAAAAGGGGTCGGTTTTAAAATTAAAAGTTGCCGTTTTATAATAAAACAACACTGGATTTTAGCTCCGTTGGAAGCAAAAATGGACTTACAGTATGAGTATCAAAGCCCCGAGGAAATGAAGTCTCGTGTGTGTTGGGAATTTTACAGCATGGCCCATAAACATCCCGGCGGTCCATATCTGGTTCCCCTTTCCTCTTTTCCTGAGCTCTTTTTAAAACATTTGAACATTTATGCTGATGGGAGCATTTTTCCCTAGCTTAAAAATGCCCGATAAGAAGCTTTTAGTAGCAGATGAACAGACACAGATTGTTTGTATAATAATGACATACAGAATTTGCTAAGAAATCTGGGCTCTTCAGAATAAGCCCGAATCCTTTTGATTCTGTCTGTGGTTTTCTTTTGGTTCGTCTGAAGGTTAACCTCAGCCAGTCTGTGTATACTTCACAACACATGGCCATCATTCACACATTTTGTCTTAGTGGGATGCGAGCGTTGAAATATAATTGGCTGCCGCTCACTTTTTGGCTCAGTTTTGGAGTCCACAGTTTGTTAAGCAGAACTTTACTGGAGCATTTAAACCTATTTTTATCAATTCATAGTCTAGCAGCAGTGTAAACAGTAATAAGTAAGGGAGGATATAGTTTTGAAAGCTATTCCAAATGGGGAACATTAATTTTTGTGCTTGGGTGTGCATTCAATATGCTATAACATGTTTATAATACTGTAATAACACAGTAATTGGTAATATGTAAGGCTCTGCTATGGGTGTGTGGTTCAATATTCTATTACATGTTTATAATACTGTAATAACACAGTAATCAGTGATATGTAATGCTCTGCTATGGGTGTGTGGTTCAATATGCTATTACATGTTTATAATACTGTAATAACACAGTGATTGGTAATATGTAAGGCTCTGCTATGGGTGTGTGGTTCAATATGCTATTACATGTTTATAATACTGTAATAACACAGTAATTGGTAATAAGTAAGGATCTGCTATGTGGGTTTCATTTCCTCAGTCATGCATTTATAAGGTGTTGATACAGCTGTAAGTATAAGTCATACTGGTTTCTTTGGGGAAATACTACAACAAGTTGTATTTGTACCACGAGAAACAATCTAAGCGGCATCTGTATATCTATAATTCTTGATCTGTTTCCTGGATTTATTAAATTTCTCCTCTTTGGTTCTTAGACCCCATGCGCTCTGTACACATCTCAGCCAAAGTCTGATTCAGGCTCCTATGGTCCAGTCGCACGCAAAGATCCAAGGAGGCACTGACAGCCGTGATGACTGATCATCTGGGTCATAGAGCCTGATATGTATGCAGCGTTAATCACACGACTGTGGTCAAGTCTAAAAGGACATCTGTTTGTATTATAAAGAGAGATAGAGAGACAGAGGAAAAGAGTTTTAATAGTTATTAAAGACAAATGACAAATGCTGCTGTTCTTGAGGAATTCTTAAGCTAGACATTCCTAGATATTGGTCATATAGTTAAAACCTTTTCAAAGATGCTCTAGTTTTACATTAATTGTTCATTTTCATGTATGATCTACACCACTGCTATTGAAAGTGTGCAAAAAAGAAAAAACACATTTACAGAATGACCTTTTTCACCTAAAATAACTGATAAATGCAATAATAATGCGAATAAATACTTCTAATCTAGCTGTCTAAACCTGGCTTTGTATATTACAAATATAATTGGCTCTTTGACAAATTGCTTTCATTCCTCTTGTGTAAGTTGCTTTGGATAAAACATCCACTAAATGCATTAAAGCTGCGGTAGGGAACTTTTGACGCTCTGGCGGTTAATAAACAGAACTGCTTGCGTCTTGCGGAAGAACATCGTAGCCGGAGCTACTTCTCTCTGTTTATGTCTATGAAAAATCACAAAGTTACTGGGTTACTCCGCCGCGGTACCCCCGAAGCAATCTAAAATAGTCCGAATATAAACACTTATTATAGGTGTACCCTAGTGATTCAGGACAAGCCAAAAACACGGTTTGGAAAATGGATTCATGGTGTACTCGCTTATTATATACATTTTTCTACATGTTGAACACAAACAAAGTTACGGACCGCAGCTCTGATTGGTTATTTTTTACCGGGAGCGATGGAGTTTCTGCAAATGGCAATAGGAGCACTGGGAGGAGCCAGAGGAGCTTGATTTTTTCACAGATTATCTGTCTCATATTCTACTGTCAGGACATAATGACAGGTTTAATAAATATGTAAAAAATATATTTTTTACAAAAGTTCCCTACAGCACCTTTAATATAAATGTGTGTGTGTGTATATATAAAATAAATAAAATTCAATTGCAGTTTAAAAAAAAATTACATTGTTATTTATACTATACTATTATATTATATTATATTATATTATATTATATTATATTATATTATATTATATTATATTATATTATATTATATTATATTATATTATATTATATTATATTATATTATTTATTATGAGCCTATGCACTGAAATAACTTGTTGAAGATTTCTGTTTTCTTTCCTTTATTTAGATTTTTTAAGCCTATGCAGTTTTATTTATTTATTTATTATTACTATTATTATATTTGTTTATTTTGGTATCTTTTATAAGTAACATCTTAGCACCAATGATAGACTTGGGATGAGAAAGAATAGATCAAACACACACACACATACATATACATGTATCTATGTGTGTGTGTGTGTGATCTATTTAAAATTCTCTTGCTCATTATACTTTACTACTATAATAATAATTTTGACCAGCATAACCTGGAGACTGTCATAATGTTAGTATTACCATAAATAGATTGATATTGGTGAGTGGTGACTGTAAAGTGGCTGCACTAGGACCGCGCGTCCCCGGGAGAGGAATGTGCGCGCTGAAGCTGGAGCTGAATGTGAGTGTGACAGGATGGCAAAGGAAAAGCGCCAGAGTCCTGGAATTAAGATCGGGACCGTTACTTAAGTCAGACTGCGACTGACAGCACACGGACCCCGGAGAGCCTCATGTTCGCTGATGCGCGACCGGAACTTTATGACAAATCACACTGAATTTCGAGAAATACTCCTGGGAAAAGTATGGACAACAGTTGCTTTGAGGAATTGTAATTGCGGTGCCCCGAAAGCACACGAGTAACAACTTAACTTTCCTTTAGAAAGGCGACAAAGTGCCATTTCGTTTGCGCTCGTCACATGCGTAATTTTTTTATTTGGGACATGGAGGAAAGAAAATTCATGATGGAAAAATTATGACATGATGGATGTATTTTACTGCATCAGTGACAGGAGTGCTGTCATGTTTTAACAGGAGTGAGAGTGTTCAAACCTTTCTAACGAGGTGATATATCTGTTCATACTCGGAAAGGAGTAACTGGTCTTCATTACTGTCTTTCTCATCACTGATACTTTAAGTTATTTTCAGCTAGATAAAACCGTGCCCTGATGTCATGGGCTGACCTGGGAGCGCGCAGTTGATAGTGAGGGGGACAATGTCGGGACCCTGCGTCCGCATCCCGTTTTGGGTTCGTGTGTTTCTCCTGCTGCTGCTTCACAGAGTCTCTGCAGGCTGTCCGGAGCTTCTTTCCAGCGGCTGCAGCTGCGCAGAGGACCGCGGTAAAGCGCACGCTGCGCCCGGCGCGCGCAGGAAAGTCAGCTGCGTTGGGAAAGAGCTGACCGAGACGCCCGAAGTCAGTCTGCTTCCCAACAGAATCGTCTCTCTGTGAGTATTTCGTTCATTTCCACTCTTTAGCAACACTTTATTAATGTTATAGCCTGCATGTTTCATGAAACAACAAATTAGCTACTTAATCACAATGATATTACCGAGTCAATATAATTACATAAAGATCGTGTTTGTGTTACATTTGTGACCCAAATCTTCATGACATGGTTTGTGCAGCACCTGGGTTTATAGAAGGATATGTGTCTTTGTTTGAGAATAAAATCTTATAACTAAACTTATGAATAAAATTCTCCAAAGAAAGAAGTTTCAAGTAACTCTTTTGGAGATGCAGGACTTAAGCAAATGAGATTGCATGAATGATTGATATCGCAATGTTGTACAATAACATGCATGACTGATATGGCGTTTATCAGACAGTGTATGCATGTACCATAAGACCAGCAGGTGTGACAGCAACAGTGGGCATAATGATTTAAACTGATATTAATAGACTGATAAAGACAAAGTTCAGACACTTTTCGATTGCAAGATCTTATTGGACAGCAGCTTTGAGCAGCTGTCAAAATGTAACTCTATATGGGTTAAAGTCCAGGGTTAACTGTAACCATTTCTCTTTGCATCTCATTGATTATTACGAATATATGCACCATCTTTTGGTATAAATAACATTTACAGTAAAATCTATATTCTTATACAGTATACACATCTCTCTGCTGCTGTAATGCATTCATGTTG
The DNA here is from genome assembly GCF_003368295.1 of Carassius auratus. Taxonomy (NCBI): domain Eukaryota; kingdom Metazoa; phylum Chordata; class Actinopteri; order Cypriniformes; family Cyprinidae; genus Carassius; species Carassius auratus. The sequence goes on from NW_020523638.1 coordinate 1,091,124, forward strand.
CACTGATTCTTTTAAATCTCAATAATAATATTTGTTTAAAGTGTGTATTTCATAACTAGTTTTACAGTTGGCCAACCTCACAGCCATAATACAATATTTTATGGTAGCTACAGTATGTGCTGTTACAACATTTGACTAACATCAAAAGATAAAGTATAGAATGAAGTAAAGATAAAGGTGGAATTCAAAACTTTAGACATAAATATTTGACATTTAATGTCCAAATCATTTATTGATTTTTTGGTTTTGAATAAGTGGAGCTATCACACTCTTCCGAGACACATTGTTTACATGCTGTACTCGCAGCTCATTGCTCCTTTACCTGTGTTTTCCTTCAGCAAAAGATAAGAGATGATGTGAGAATTATGAGCAGGCTGAAGCACTGAAGACTTGTCTTGTATTGATGTATTGTCAAAACCCTGTCATTTTACACATGCCTTTCATTTAAAAGAAAGGAGGTGTGCTTCACAAACGCATCCCTCCCACCCCGTACACGCACACCCTCAAGCTTTCAGCTGACTTGGCCATGCTAAAGGAGAATAAAAAGAAACACATTTCACCCCCCCACCCTTGCACTTTAATGGCCGTCTGTCTCCTTCCTTTCCGAGTGCTGTAATATCCCAGTCTGTTCATAATGGACCATATTCGTGTTGTCTGTGCAGGAAGGAAGCTAAACCCACTCCAAAGTGTGGCTTTATCTAGTTATGACCTATTGTGTTATTACCTGTTAGTCTTGATGACTATTATAGTACTTGAGAGCAGGTCTGTGGGTGTTTGGGCGCCTGTACGAAATACTTGTCGGACAAAGTATGCACTTAATCCCGTTGTGAGACAAGAGAGATCAGTCTAGAGCTACATGTATTTGTTTTGGTGAGGAGAGCGCTATTTTTCGTCTGTTTCTTGACATGGACGCCCATGCAGCCGTCCAACGTCTCTGGTAGTATCCGCCTGAAAATTGGTGCGGAAAAGCAAGAATTAAACACTCGCCGCTTCAGAACTCTTACGTTCCCGTGATGCCCTTTAGCTCCCCTTCCCAGCGGGAGCAGAATACGCCTACACATGGCTGTTGTAAAAACATAAACACTAAAAGCGTTCGAAATGCTACGAACAAGCCCAGGAGAGGAGTAAGCAGCCAGGGGATTGGTCCCCTCGGAGGAGGAGGCCCAGGGTAGACTCCATTGAAAGAGACTAGTGGTTCTGCTTAATAACCGCTCACATCTGCTCAACACATTGCCTCTGCGAAACCAGAGGAAATGGACTGAAAACAGATAGGAAGGGGGCAAAAGTAGATTGGGTTGCAGGCGACAGAGGCGGTTGGAGACAAGCTCACATGAGCTTTTGCACCTCTTAACATCGTTTATTTGTTTTCCGAATATGTGGAAAGCCCACCGTGTGGCACTTTTATGAGGCTTTGTGTGTTAGAAGTAAAGTATTCATAGTCTCCTGCCCCCTGAAGGGAAAACGAGCAACGGATAATGAAAATGCTGCACTCAGCACTAGTTTAGTTGGGTGTTTTTCAAGGTAGTTTCTCGGGATTGTATGTTTGGCATAGTGCCAAAGCCACTATGAGGAAATTAAATTTACTCGGTGGCCATCTTGGCAACTTTTATTGCTCCTATCTGCTTGAATGGGAAAGTGCTTGATAAGATTTCATATTTCCAATCAGAGAGGTTTGTCTGTTGAGTTAACCTAGGACCCCAAAGCAATTCCATTGGCCGATCTGTTAATGTGGACTTTATTTAGTGCCTTATAGGCCTCATTTACACTGAAGTTCTTAATGTCCAATTCTGTTGACTATATCAAATTTTTGGACGACCAGCTTGCATCTTCTGTTAAATGTGACTAATAGTCAATATCTATGCAATTACACTTACACTTTACATTTGGAGAAAAAGCTAAAGGTAGATGTACTGACCCGGCTAAGCGTCCACCTGAGCTGACACCATTCGCCATTGTCAATGACATTCAACTTTACCAAAGGAGTATCTGATCTGTCCACTTACATCGCAGAAGCAAAAGCTTGTATCCAATCAGATTTATTTTCACATAGGAATGATGCCTGAAACCAATCTGTGAATATCAGAATCCATGTTGTTTTTTCCTGTTTACATGTTTGTGGATCATATCTGATCTGTGCCACATGGGAGGGAAAAAAATCGGAATTGGGTCACTTGAACCAATGTAGCCATAGAGTGCTGCAGGGATGTTGTATTTTTGTAGGCCAAAACCCAAGAAAGAAGCTAGCATTTTAGCACTCTTTTAAAAGGATTCAATGGTTTGCCTGATTTTTTTTATGACACCAGCATATTAAGCAGTATGATTTATCCCATTCATTTCTCTATGAGGTGTCTTCTTCTTTCACCTTATACAGTCTCTGCCAGAACTGTGCCAGGCAGAGAAGGCTAATTATGGAGAGTGCAATCAGTATTTTGGTATGATAACTTATATCATAAAAATCATTCATGTTTCAGAGGAATTAGACACTGAGAAAATCCCTGTTACAATCGTTTTCGCTCTAACTGTACATAAGTGATAGTGTTTTCTTTGATATGACCAACCCTAGCTAAACAGACAGCCTCAAGAGGTCAGAATGGGATTTCTGGGGTCAGTCATTTTGGTAAAGGTTATCTCTTGGACCAGCTGCAGGCCTGCAACACAACATCTGGCATTCCTCAGCTGATTAAGTTAGATAAGCAGATGGCACCCCTTCATCTGATTGGTGGAGAGGGAAAATGTGGGGAGTGACTTCAGTAATTACCCCAAATTGTATTCTCCTTCTTCATTGTTCATCCATAGAACGTAACATGAATGAATCAATGAATAGTAGCAGTGCACATCACACACTTAAGTCCAAATCATGCTTTAGTAATCGTTTAAATGTTTGGGATCAGTAATAATCATAATGTTTTTTAAAGAAGTGTCACTCATCAAGGCTGCATTTATTTGATCAGAACAGTAATATTGTGAAATATTAACAGATATTTTATTGACAGTCTTAATTAGAGAGAGCACAGCGCATCGAGGAGGTATTGGAACATAACATGAGCTAGATTTAAACATTAAGCCCCAGAGCGTAATGTGTCGAGCACGTGTGCTAACCGCTAGGCCACAGCTCCGACTGATTCTTCTCTTTCTTTACTCCCCACGCTTCGCCTCTGCCCTTCTTTCAAATATATTTCAAAGTGTAAATCACCCGAAGTGCTCGGTTAGGAGCAGGAGAGATGCGGTTTGTTCAGCGAGAGCATTTCATTGGCTGTTCGTCAAGCAGCGCAGCAGAGGATTTGTGGCTACACCTCTGTATTAGAGTTTAACTGCTTTGACCTCTGCGGGTAACTGATCGCTCTTTGTGAGTGTGTGCGCTTGTGTTGTTTGATGCCGTTCCACACCTCAGCCTTCTCCAGGTTTCCATTACATCCCAAATTACTCATAAATCCTCTTTGCATTAGCATATAACATTGGCGTACACAAGTCATTTGGTGCTACTTTGTGGTATAAAACCCAATATATTTACCATAAACGGCTATTTTTCCACTCTCTCCCCCTCTCTGTGCGAACGCGCCCTCTCTTTCCTCTCACTCTCTTTCTCCACCCCTCTATCATGAGTTCATCCATACACAGTGAGTCTAAACCTAAATATTTAGCTGTCCTGGTAGGAAACTGCCATGCCTAAACTCTTTCCAGATGTGGGGGAGAGCAGTGCGCTGTTTCGAGCTAATTATGTGCGGCTGCACAGTGACTGAGTTGATAGAGGGGGAGGGAGACCGAGAGAGAGAGAGAGAGAGAGAGAGAGAGAGAGAGAGAGAGAGAAGTGGAAAGTGTGAAATAGAGGTAGAGATCAAGGAAAGGAAAGAAGACGAGAAAATGAGGCGAAGGAAAGTCATTTAGTTGAATGTTTGTTTATCTGTTGAGCGAGAATGAGATGGGAATGAGTGAGAGAGTGTAATAAGAGCCGAGAGTCTCAGTATTGCTTCATGATTGTGCATACATGAGTGTGTACAAATGTGCGTGTTTATATACACTAACAAAAGTTTGGAGTAATTAAGAGGTTTTTTATTTTTTATATTCTTGAAAGATCCTCACAAATGCCAATTTATTTGATCAAAAATACAGTAAAATGCTTATATTGTGAATTTATTACAATTTAGAAGAACTGTAATAATATAATAACTGTAATATTGTAATAAAGTGTAAAATGTCATTTATTGCTGTTATATTCATCAGCCATTACTCCATTCTTCAGTGTCAAATTATCCTTCAGATTAAAAATTATTATTGTTGCTTAGTAATTAATAATGGTCTTTGTTGTCAGTAGTTTTTGTTGTCCTATTTTTGTGGAAACTGTAACATAGACATAGTTTCCACAGAAGCCACACCACAACTGTTTTAAAGATTGATAATAATAGCAAATGTTTCATGAGCAGCAAATCATCATGTCAGAATTATGTATGATAGCTAATGTGTGTAGTTTTTCTGGTTTAGAACAAACACTATTTGTAATGTCAACCTTTTTTTTTTTTTTTTTTTTAAATGTGCATTATAAGTTTTTGAGATTCTGCAACATGAAATCAAAACTGACATAAAACATTTAATCATTATTTTTTTCAATTTTTTTTTTTTTTTGTGAATCAGTCAGGGGTGCTTGTTATTCCACAGTGTGTTTGGATTCACAAAATACAATAAATATGTAAATAGTATATAAATAGTCCCAGCTTTAGACATAACGCCCATGGACCGCCCACACTCTCTTCACTAAACATCTGGATGCATATTGCACACTAAACCGAAAGCACTTTTGCAAAGTCAGAAGTCCAAATCCCATTGGGTGACTTCTACTGGTTATCCAGGAGCCATGTGTGTGACTGTCTTCAACAGTCCATCAGGAAAAAAATAGCATTTTACATGAGCAATTAATTACATGCTAGATTTCAAAACTTGCACATGTGACACTCATTGCTTCCTTTGCAAACTATCTGAAATCCAGTGTTAACATGCTCATATGAAACTGGTTAGAATGCATAATAGAATGTTATTCAAGACTTTTCTTTGAGGGAATTATTTGAGTGCAAAAGAGACATTTTTGCATGATTACCTAAGATATGTGAAAAAAAGAATAATTTTCCAAGCTGGGCTGTCCCTTTGCCAACATATAAAAATATTCCAGTGTAGGGTTGGGTATTGTTTGGGTTTTTTATGATACTGGTGCCAAATAGATACTTAAAAAAAAAATACTGGGGCCTGAACCGATTCCTAAAAAATAAATAAATAAATAAATAAATGAAACGATGGTGGAAAGAATGACATTCTAATTATTTTTTTTTTTAAATGTGATTTTTAAAACAATATAACAATTTTTTTATAAATAAATAAATCCTGAATACCGAAATAAAACATGGATTACCATATGTCTACTTCAAATTTTGAGAGAAATATTATTTTCCTATTTTTTTTAACGCCCCAAAATGATGGGCTGGCTATTATTATATGTTTTTTTTTTAAACCCAACACATTTAATGTCTGTTTCATTCATAATGATGATGTTCCAAGAAATCCCTAATATGGACAAAACATCCACAACATAGTTGTTGTGCCATTATTTACTTTAAATGTCCTGCTAAAGTTTATGTAAATAAAATAATTTAACTAAGTGAGACCTTTATGCTTATAACAGTCTAATAAATCTATGATCAACTTTTCTATTGCTAATCGTGATATTGGGGGAGGGACATCCTCATTCGACAGTGTATTTGGTTGCACAAAATTGAATACACACCCCTGCGAACAAGATGAGTCATAAATATTTTTAGCGTGTTTTCCTAGAAAAAAAAAGGTCTGCAAGCTTTAAACATTCACTACTGAAAGATAATTTTGTCTTTTATAATTCATAGTATAATGAGTGTTTGTTTCACAGACCAGAGTTGGTTCAATGATCAAGGTTATTATTTTTCAGTAACAATGGGTGTACAGTACAGTAAGTGTTATTGCCACAGTGGTATTTTGCTGGCGGTTCGGTGTGCTCGTTTCTTTAAATTTAGCTGACGCTAATCTCTCCCACATGGCCAAAGAGCACACATTGTTGCTCTCCGTCTTTAACCGTAAAACTGTGATAATGTTTGGACAGTTATGCGCCATATAGCACTTTCTTGACTCAGTGTTGGTCCACTGACTCAACAGTCGTAAAATCAATGTTTGTTCAATGTCGTATCAGCATTCTCTTGCTCATATGTGAGCGCTAGCGTGCATGTGTGTTTTCAATGGCAGTAAGAATGTGGGTGTGAGCTGAATTGGCTGTTGTGTGTGAGTGAGTGTTTATAAAGCTGTTTTGGGATGCCAATGATTCCAACTACACTGGTGACCTTGAGCCGCAGCCCCCTCAGACAGCTGCATCGAGTTAATGTTCATCTGTCCGTCTGTGTCCCACTATGTCTATTTTTCCAGACTGACATGATGAACTTTGGAAAACGGGAACTTTATTGTGTTGTGCAATCATAACTCAGCATCTGTATGGATGTATGCTAGCGGGTCTCCTTGAGGTCAGAGAGTGACGAGAGGGGAGTGTGTTTTGAGAAACCTTCCTGACAGACATCCGGGGAATTGTGTGGAGGGGCGTCCTCGTAGCGCCGGCATTCAAGGAGGGTTTATTTTTGTGGGAAACGGCGAGGAGAGTAGAGGAGGGGAAGGGAGGGGAAGACTGCACGTGTTCAGAGAAGGGGCGGTGGTCCGCAATAAATCAAAAAAGCAAACAAAGACCCAGACACTGGATATCGTGAGCCTATCCCATCACACCTGCCCCTGCCACACACGCTTTGACCTCTGACCTCTATGCCGAGTCTAGGTAGAAATCGGCGCTGTTTCTGAGGAAAATCTTTCTCTGTGGAATCATTAAGCAGTTATGTGTGCTGTTTATTTGTGTGACCGCTTCGGATGGGAATCTGCGGATGAAAAATCCCCCAGCAGTGTCGTGTTCGGCTGAGAGCGAGCGAGCGAGAGAGAGATACTCCTCCCGGTGCACAGTGGGAATCTCTGTTTGGATAGTTTTTCCTTTCACTCTACTTGACTTAACTGACTCCAAGAATTGTTGAACTCTCGCTCTATCTCTCTTCCTCCTTCCCAGTCCACAGACTTTCATTCTGATCTCATTTCTTTTTTAAATTTGTGCATATCTCTGTCTCCAGCTGTCTCATCATAGTACTAATGGTGGTTTGTATTTCACGGATGTGTGTTATTGTATTGGTGTTGTGATTATGATTTTGACTCATCTCACTAACTCAAATCTTTTGAGTCCATTCACCAAAAAGATTTATTCACTGATTCGTTCAGTGGCCCTTTCAGCAGGTTACGTTGTTTTGCCAGAAGAAGTAACAAATGCGTTTTGAGTCAATCATTGAATCATTCACTTAGCTGAAAACTCAACCGTTTTATTTTATGCATTTTGTGAAATAGGCAGTACTATTGTCAATTTCAAATGTATGTGTTGGCTAGTGCCATAGTCTGTAGTGCAAGGAAGCAGTCTGTTTTCATGCATCAAATAGAAAAGTGAACATTTGAGAACAATTTGTTCACTTTAGTGATTCATTCCAAAATACTGATTTGTTCACCAACAGAAACACCACTATTACTGTGCACGGTATATTATAAGTGTGAATAGTATAATTCAGCAACAGTGACTCTAAAATGATACCATGATTCTTAAAACGCAATGGTTTTATTGTGTGATGCTTCAAATCCGTTTTACTGTTATTATAATTTTTAGGGGTGTCCCCGACTAAGGATTTTCATAGTTGAATCGTAATTTTCGAATGTTGCTGATATTCGACTGATAGTCGAATCATATGTTTGGGGGCGGGGCAAAATACATTGAGTCAAGTCAGACATCCGACAGTCATAATTACTGATGTTAGCACAAAAAGGGAAAATTTGTAATGAAAACGGGGTAAATAATGTTTTTATGTTTTGATTAAAGATAGTTAACACTAAACATCAGCGTTTTATTATAATGGTGTTCTCGTTATAATGGTATGAGTGTGACAGTCCATTCATAGTTATTAATATTCTGCTTTGTTGTTTGTCCTGCTCATGCTGCGCTGTGAAGAGATATCACTGTTGTACTAAAATGAAGTGCTTGACTCAAAACCAAATACATCTTATATCAGGTAAATAATATATTGACTATATATGTATACACCGGCTGAAATGTTTTGAAATCACTTGTACCCTACCTGATCGAAAAATTCTGCCTGTGTGAGTTTGAGTCTTGATAAAGTTTAAAATCCCTGCCACCAAGATGCTCCTCTGTCGGTCACGGATTATGGAAAGTGAAACATAAATCTATAGGGGTGGTTGGATTTATTCACGCACTTTAAATTATTTATTTGAAGCTTCTTTCTTTTCAGTTTCTTATTCACAGCTTTTTCATAATAGGCTGCATGTTAACTTATTGGGAGAAAACCACAAGTTCTATGTGAAATCAGACATTTGAGCGCTCACATATAGTCAGAATGGCAAAATCATAACAGCCCGCGAATATTCGACTGTGAGATTTGTAGTCGAATCAGGCTCCTCAAATCGAAGCATCGAATCGTCGACTATTTGGGGTCACCCCTAATCATTTTTATTTAATTTTAGACACAATATTCTAACTAGGCAATCCATTCGATTAGACACACTAAATATGAAACTTATGTGACATGACACACAAGATTTCATTTTTGATGTAGTAATGAGGGTCTTTATTTAAGACTACTACATCAGAGTGTCCTATTGCATTTCTGGCTGTCGATAGGTGCTGTTGAGTTAAACCCAGATCATATTTAACCCAGAATATTTCTTTAGCACACCCTATAACATTGTTTATTCACTCTTATGGACAAAAACACACCACAGAGCAGCAATTGTTGGTTGTCCTCCACTTGACCAGTGGCCTGTACATAATCATAAGCAAAAGTCCAGGTCCTTTGTGTTTACAACGAGCTCGTCCTGCATCCAAACCAACATGGTCTTGTTATCTGGGTCAAACCATGAACGCACACTAACACACAAACTTGTTCCCAGGAGTACAGCACATTTTCATCTGTGATATGACTGTGATGGTGGCCTTGCGTGTTTAACATTGTTTAGAAATAATTGCACATTCCAAAGACAGCAATTAACATTCACTGTACTTCTGAAGTAGCTATAGTAGCATTTCTAGTAGCCTCTCGTTAAACCGCTCCACGCACATTGCTTTATTTTTAAATGCACGCTGTCTTTTTATGGTTACATATGGTGATATCTTGTACCCTGCAGTGGCTTGTATGAGCTGTTTATGCACACATGTATTTTCTGTTAAAGAGAGAGTGTGTGTTTGTGTATACGAGAAGGGCGTTCATGGCCACAGCTCCCAAAAATAGTGCATCATCTTCTGCTCCATAATTAGAGAGTGTTTATAAAACCTAGATTTTAATTTTAGGCTGTGGAAAAGCCGAACATATGCACACAAACGCACACACTCACACATACATGCACCCGCTTACTCTCTCTCTCAAACACACACACACACATGCACACACACACACACACACACACATGTGTCTCAAACACAGTCTGTAATTTTGAAATAAGCAGGAGCTTGTGGACCACTGGGTTTTCTGGCCTTCAAGGGTCACTTTTAACACACACACACTCTCACATACACATCTTCGTTCAGTCTGCGATTCCCAGAAGCTTTGAAAGTGAAGTGTTTTCCATGCTTTGATTGTGAGATCTTTCATTTTGAGTGGAGTGGCACATATTGGGCAATATTCAGTATTGTTAATTCAATAATGTATGGGATTTTTTTTATGTTGCATAATTAATATTTATGAGCAAAGCTGTTATGTTTTATATTGTGTCGCCATTATTTGTATGCCCCTGGCTGGATCTACATCATCTGATGTGCTGTTTGTGTAGAGATGAGAACAGTACATGCTTTATGTGTCCGTATCTGAGAAGGATTTCTGATCGTCTTATGATTCTTCAGAACTCAGTCAGCAAACAGTTGCTGTACAATTACATGCGTCCTGTTAACAGCTGACAGACTTAAAGATGGATGGGGTGGACTTGGCCAAATCTGTGTCTTTCTCTCTCTTTGTTTCTTTCTGTCTCTGTTCCTGCAGGCTGCCTGCACAAAGACATGCATTCACATCTCAAGATGCATTTAAGCACTAAGTGCTCATTGTGCTCAAGGCTTTCGGACAAACTATGTGTGTGTGTGTGTGAGACAACACTAAGATGCAAACAGTGATTTAACAGACTGTAATCAAATATTTAAGCCTGTCAGTCAATTCAAATATCAATGTGTAATAATAATACTGAAGCAAGAATAACACTGTATGTGGAAATGTAAAAGACAAAGGTAGAGCTGAGATCTTTATTTACCTCTCTTACAAAGGTTATGCATTTCTCAAAACAAATCTTCCATTCTCATGACCATGTCTTTGTTTGGCTCGTTGGTGATATTCAATACTTGTGACTTACTCACAAGGCTCAGTGGTAGAGCATTGCAAAAGGTTGTGGGTTCAATTCCCAGGGGAACACATGTTAGGTAAAAAAAATCAATAAATAAATGTTCGTCGTAATGCACTGTAAGTCGCTTTGGATAAAAGTTTCTACTACATGCATACATTTAAATGTACTGCAAAACAGATATCACTGAAATAGGTCCCTGGTCTTATAATATATAGTGTGTATTAATGTTTTCATAAAAATAACAACAGCATGTTGTGTCAACTAGATATTTTTATTTTATTTAATGACGTGAAATTGTAGCAAAAGTGACAGTGACCTAGCAAAACTTAGGCCTAACACTTAATAAAGGACAACTGACACTGAAAACAAATAAAGAAACAGAAAATAGTATAATGAAGACCAAGTTTCAGTGAAATGCAGTATTTTCACAATCCTCTATGATGCCTGTAAGTCCATCATTATGTGTATTCTGGTGTGATTGTAGAGGCAGTTTCTCTCTGCAGATGACGAGGTTGTAGGATCTGACGTCATCTGAAAAACACAATTGAGTTTAGAGTTACAGTGTGCCTCCTTCCATGTGTTTATGTAAAAACAATTATGTTTATGAAGGCCAAAAGTAACAATATGCTCCATGAATTCAAAATATTTGTTACTTACTTTAGTGGAGATGGGGAAAGAAGTATCCTTAAAAATGGACATAATATGAGCCCTTCACAATGTTAAAAGAAAAAAAAATATACAAAGCCAGGGGATAGCTTTAATATTTTGTGTGACCAAGTATGTTTATGCATAAAACCAAGTAATAATTACATTACATTACATGTCATCATTTAGCAGACACTTTAATCCAAAGCAATTTACAAATGAGAGTAATAGAAGCAATCAACATGACAAAAGACCAACAATACATAAGTGTTGTGACCAGCCCTGGTTAGTCTAACGCAGTACACATACTGTAGCAAGTTTTTATCTATTAATAATTGTAATTTTATATAATAATTTTAATAATAAATAAACAGAATAAAAATTGATAGAAAAGAAATAGAATAAATAGAACATGTGTTAGAGGGTAATTTATTTATAATAAAGAAAACCCAAGTAGATAGAATAGAAATAGAATAGAGAGTTCTACTGTTAAATTTAATAAAAAATTCTAACAATATGTATTATAAATTCAATATCTCCATTACTTATTTAGTGGAGAAGAGGAGAGAAGTATCCTCAGCTGAACAGAGCTGAACAAAAAACTAAAAAGAGAAAAGAACATGTTTGTTCCGAAGCCAGTTACAATTTTAAAGTAAAATTTGTATTTAAATGAAAGAATGAAATCATTTACCTGTTCAGAGTGTGTTGACAGTCTGTGCAGCTGGATCAGTGACTACGTTTACAAGCTGTTAAAATTCGGGTTATGGTCGGGTTAAGGTCACTATTTGGGTTTCTGAAACATTCGGGATAACACGTTTACATGCGTGAGCAGAGAGAGTTACTCCTGTATACATGGAATGTGTAATCAGTCGCCAATATCCCGATGTAAACAGCGACGCACTGTAAGCGTCAGGAGCGTAAGACGCAATATGCGTCATTTCTAATTGTTTTTCCTGTATCCAAAGACTCAAAAGAGCAAGATTCCTTGCGAATAGAACATGCGCAAAACACACATTTTGATGGGGATATGCCGAAACGCGTTTACAAGACCAAATATTCGGGTTAGAAAAGGGGTACCCCAGGTATACGGCATATCCGGGTTTTTGCCGATGTTTACATGGCCGTGCGCGACCGGGTTTTGAACGGGTTATTGGTTGCATGTAAACGTAGTCATTGAGCTCCAGAAAATCACTAATGAGAAGCTTTGACAGTAACTTACAGATATATAAAAACAAAAAGGGTGTGAATAAAGAATCCTAAACTCTGACACAAAGAACCATTTCAGCATCAAAGGGTTCTTCAGGATTATATGGTTCTAAATAGAACCGTTACTAAATGTAACGAACCTTTAAAGGACCATTGATGATTCAGCATGTGATGCAATATTAAGTTGATTCATTACCCATTTTGATTTTGTCTTTTGTGTACTTCTGACATAAATTAAGATGCTCTTGCTGAAGCATTTCTGCTGCAAAAGATTAATTAATGATGTAGGTTGTGTATCAAAGTTGTGCTTTTAGTGGATGCTAGATACGATTTTCCTAATCTAGGTATTATTGTAAATTGTTCACTGTTTACATTGAATTGAGCAGCTACACACTCATGCACACAGACACGTATATTTGACCTTCCATACTGAGGGTAGATACAAGGTACTCGACACACATCTCTACTTTTCTTGAGTGGCTTTTTGCTGCAAAGTGCTCGTCCAGACAGCCAGCCTCCAGCAGCACTCGAGCCCCAGCGCAGCGGAGGGGATCTGGGCTGGACGCTGGAGTAGATGGGGGTCGGCTGGAGCTTCGGAGGCAGCAGCCGTAGTGCTTGAAGAACTCCAGAGAGAGAATAGCTGCCCTTTAACAAAGAGCAGAGCGGCCGGCTTCTGTTCAATCACACACAAACGCACAGTGTCACGCTGACAAACACTTTACAAACACGCAAGAACCAGGGAGAGTTAAAGACGTGTGTGAATAAGCAGACACAAACACACCCAAAACACATGAATCGAAACAAATTTATACACACAAAGAGGCATGTATGCATACACACTGATAAATGCGTCTACACGCACACACACACACACACACTTTCTCTCTTGGCTGGTCCTGCTGTTAGGGCTTTGTAATTGGGCTCTCAGGCTTCATTAGTTGCAAAGCTGAAGGGACCTTTTCCTCCCTCTCCCTCCCTCCCTCTCTCTCTATCTCTCTCTCTCTCTCTCTCTCTGTCTGTCTGTTTTTCATGTATGGATTTTCTCTGTTCTGGCTGGTTCCCCTCTTTCTCTTTTCTCATCACTTGTTTTTTAAGAATCTGTCTGAATTCTCCAACAAAACAGAAGTTCATGTCTTTGATAAATTCCTCATTTTATATTTCTCAGGTTGCTCTTTCATAACCTTTGGCATCTTATCTGTATATACTGTATATATATGTATATATATTAATTTTGAGCCTGCTCTTTTCAGTTAATCAGTTAAACTGGGTTCGCAATTCAGTGTGACAATTTTGTTCACCAATTAGGGTTATTATATTGTTAACTAAAACTAGAAAAAATTATAACATGTTAATAAACAAAATTAGAAGTGTTGCTTAGACAACTAAATGTAATGTTTAATTTACAGTAATGAAATTATAATAATGTCTTAAGCTGAAATACAAATAAATGAAATTTTAATAGTAATATTAAAATACTAAAGCTAATAAACTGTCAAAGCACATAATGTAGCTAAATACTAAAAATTTAACTGGATTTAAAATGAAAACTAAAAATATAGAAATAAAAGCTAATTCAAAGTCTAAATAAACCTGTGATATAATATAAATATGATAAAAATAATACTTTGTGAGTCAACACCAGCTGACTGACTTGTTGAAAAGAGAACAGTCTCGTTCAGGAACAGAGAGCTCCTCTTCTAGAGTTTGTTCTGACACCTACAGTGTGCACAGATAGTAATAGCATTAAAGTGGAAGAAGTTACTTTATTTGCTAACAGATAATGAGAAAATCAGAGCAAGTAACAGAGCAAAAACAGGATCTTTGTTTTTTTTAAATCCTTGCTAGCTTTAAGAAGCCACATTGTTCACTTTTGTAACATAGTAATGTTGTTTGTTCATCACCGTTTTCCCTCCTTTCTCCTGACCCTTAGAATTAAACTGGCTGTTTTTTGCTGCTGTACCTTTAAGACGTCCTCAGGAGGAGGCTGCAAAGATTCAGATTATGAAACATAGTTCACAACTGCAGTTATTATAAAAGAACCTGTGACCACATATGAGAATCATTTATTAAGGTTATTAACAATAAATGTAGCTTTTTACTGACTTATTGTGATTTATCGCATTGCTGTTTTCTTTTTAAAGCCACAAGAATTTACAGAATTTACACTTTACAGTGATTTTATCACAATTAAGGAGATTTTAGCCACTCTTACACATTTAATAATTAATGTCATAGAGAATATTTTCTGTTTAACAGTTTGGAGTTCTAAAAGGTACTGTTGACAGAGTTGCTATATGATGTTCGAAGGCTTTAACAGTTGCTTAAAAAGCCTGTGTTGATCCGAGAGCATTACAGCAGGAGGACATGAGCGAGACAGAAGGTTCAGTGAGGTTAAGGGTATTTCAACATGCCACATTTGCTAGACAGAGTACTTTCTTTTTCTGATAACCTCCACTTCAGCGTGGGGCCTGTGATAGGACACACACACACACACACACACACACACACACACACACACACATTGTGTAGTGCAGAGACTAGTGGCCCCACTTGAGCTTAGAAACCCTCAGTCAGACAAGAGAGATGCAGGTTCTCTATCATCCTCCTCAACTCTCACTCCCTGTACACACTCATCTGTCTGCACCGTTTCATCACTCCTCCCCTCCTCAGCCCTCCTCTCCCCTTCCTTCTGATGAAGCATAATCTTTTAACATTTGCACATTTATTCTAATGTACACAGCATGGTTTTGAAGATCAGTATTATCTCTCATCGTTGTCATCATATGGCAAAAGAAAATAATCAACGCTATACTACATCACAAAGATTATTTGGCAAAAGTAGTATCTAAAAACAAAGTAACGGACAACAATATACATTTCCAGATGGAAGCAATGTCTCTCTTGAGCTCATTTGGGTTCCTTAACGCAAATGTGAAGTGAATGTAATGTAATTAATATTAAAGAAGTAAAGGCTTGTTCACACTAACACAAATTCAGTCTGAATTTTGCATGCAATTATGTTTGTTAAGATCAATGCATAACAATAAATAATAGCGATTAAAAGTTCTTTATATGACATCAAATACAAAAGTGCAATGACGAGAGAGCCAGTTCTGGATTCTTCCTCTGCTAGTCACTGATGCTTAGCATAATAGAATGTTTATGAGCCACAGATTCATAATTTTATGTAACAGCAGCATCTCTGCGCATGTGACCAAAGGCGCAGATCTTATTGGCTGGCCGGTTTTCTTCACAGTGCTGTGGAAAAGACATTAGAACAGCTCTCTGGGAAAAAACAAAAAACAGATGCATTAACAGCCATTCATTCAAATTAAAACAGAATTTTGACTCTGAATATTCATCTTGGTGTGAACTGACTAGGGATAGTTCAGCCCCCCCCCCCCCCCCCCCAAAAAAAAATTAATTAAATAAAAAATAAAATATTATGTCATCACTTTCTCAGCCTCAGGTTTTTCCAAACCAGTATGAGTTTCTTTCTTCTGTTGAACACAAAATAATGTATTTTGAAGAACGTGTGTAACCAAATAGTTTAGGGAATCCATTGACTTTCACACTTTGCAACTGTTTAGTTATGCCCACATTATTTAAAGTAAAGCTTTAATGCTTAACAGAAGAAAGAAACTCTTACATGTTTGGAACAAATTGAGGATCAGTAAATGATGACAAATTTGTCATTTTTCTATCCATTTAATAGTCAGTTCCACATGCCTTTAAACTGAAAACCATATTAACATGTAAACACTGAAACTGAAACATGAATACATATTGGACTAAATCCACAAAAGTACATAGTTTGCACAATAATTGATGTTGTAATTAGCTTTATACAATATATGTAAACAGGATATGTTTATTACACTTGTTCTATGATCTTAAGATAGTAGAACAGTAGTGTCAAATGAAACATGGCGTCTCCTCTTAGGCCTAGCAGTAGTTAGTAATGTGCTGTAGGCGTCCTGGGCAAAGTGGAGGTCTTTAATGGGAGCTTGTTGGCATTTAAATCCCACTGTGTGACTCCTATCCAGACTGTGGTTGTTCTGTTTGGCTCCAGAAGGAGAGAAAATAAACTCATATTATGAGACGGTCTCAGAATGACGCTGAATTACAGTTCAAATTCAACGCAAGAGAGCTTTCAACTAAAAAAGGTATGTTGAATTTTGGGTTGGCTGCTAATGCCTTTAATAGTTCTCTGTTGATGAACAATCTTGGTTAATTTAGTTGGTCTCTTAGTGACTCTTCGTAAGGAAGAAATAGATGAGAGTCTGGGTTCTTGAGAAAAAGAAGTGCATTTAATTGTGGGGAGTATGCACTTGTAGTGTACTTCAAATCTTATAAACAGCCTATATATTTTTATATACTTTTTAAAAAATGATATACTGTTTAAAAGTATGTATTTATATTAGGGCCGGAACTTTAACGCATGAATTGAGATTAATTAATTACACAAAAAATAACGCGTTAACTAAGATTAATTAATTACAGAAAAAAAAATTCCCGCATTTTTAATAAGTTATTTTTGCACCGCGGAACGTTTCTCACTGGATGAGTTTCGGCGGACCGATTATACTGAAGCACCAACTAGCGTTTGCTTATCACCGCAGCACATCGAGCCTCAAGTATCACCTCAACGCAAAACATATAGCAGCTAGCGTGGACTTTACACTTTATGTTGAACTGTGTATTATTTTGTTGGTGCAACTGGCAGTTTATGTTGAACTCTTTATTGTTTTGGCCAAGGTTATTGAGAGTTGGACTTAGTATGTTATGGCCTCTGAAGCAACAGAGAGATGTTTTCTAATAGTCAGTGTTTCCAATGTTCTGAATGTAATTGACAGTATTGTGTTTTACTTAAAAAAAACAACACTTATAAGCTTCCTGAATTTATGAAATGTACTATTTCTAAATTGTTTCTAAATATGTTATTGCTACACTTCATGGCAAAAATTGCACTGGTCTGCTAGACTTGGTTGAACAAAAATAAACAATATTTTGTTGCTTAAGCTTATGTATTCAGTCATTATTCAATGTATACTATAAATCCATGTGAAAAAAAATTACTTCTCACTGTTCTCAGGTCAAATATTTATATGCGATTAAAATGCGATTAATTTCGATAAATTAATTACAAAGCCTCTAATTAATTAGATACATTTTTTTAATCGAGTCCAGGCCCTAATTTATATTTATAAACTGTACTTGCAGATGATATTCTTTTTATTTTTAAATAAAAGATCACTTAAGAGTATCTAAAGTGAGACACTTTCATGACTATGCCTCTTAACACACTTAAAGGGAAAGTTCACCAAAAAATTCTGTCATTAATTATTCAGCCTCATGTCGTACCAAACCAGTAAGACCTTTGTTCATCTTCGGAACCCAAAACAGACTGACCTGGAAGAGAAGAAATTGTTGTTATTTTTGTTTTCTTTGCGCACAAAAAGTATTTTTGTAGCTTCATAAAATTAAGTCACATTACGTGGGCTATTTTAATGATATCCTTACTATCTTTCTGGGTCTTTTACGTTTCAGCTGCATTGCTGTCTATGCAGGGTCAGAAAACTCATGGATTTCATAAAAAATATCTTAATTTATCAACCAAAATCTTATTGGTTTGAAACAACAAGAGGGTGAAAAATGAATGACAGAATTGTAATTTTTGGGTGAACTGTCCTTTTAAGAATTGAATGTATATAAACGTTCTAATAATGCCCAATAAAAGGGTATTTTTAATAATAATTTTAAATCATTTTTTGTCATGCATTAAATAAATAAACATGCTGATATGTTAACTGACATATTAAAGTACATCAAAAATGCTTGATTGTAATTTCAACTTTAATATTATTCAATTTCACATTTAAGCGTTTCAAAAAACGCTCTTAGGTTTAACTAACTGCCTTTAAAATTTATTTCAACTATAAAACATTTTATAACATGCAATTAAGTGTCCAAAAACATTACGTTTAGTTTGCACTTAAGTATATATTTTTAAAGTATGTTATTTTTGTAAGTACTTGTTTTAAAAGGTGGCTAAAATACACTTATTTTCCACAAGGTTATAACATTGTGCCAACTGACTTGTTGGTGTCTTATGATTTATATGTTTAAAAAATGTAGGATGTCATCTGATCATGTTCAGGATGTCCCAGAATAAGTTATTTTCCTTAGTATGAGTGGCAGAAGTGAAGGCCATTTAGCTGTCCGAACGACAAACAGATATGGTCTGTTGTTTTGTCTCAGAGGCCTTGCGGTTCAACGAGACAAATTGAGCCAAACCACAGAATGGGGAGGAACTGCTGTCTCTGAGGACAGACTCGTCCTTGCCAGACTGTGTCACGTTGTGCTGCCACACCACAGCAGCAGGGTGTAATCTTATGTTCTAGGTACATTTTCAAGCTCATCTGGATTCTGAGTCTCACTCAGGATGACACTTGACATGGCTCACACGGCCTCTCATAATGCATGAAGGGACGCATGAAGACGCTTTTGTCCCTGATGCAGTCATTTCTATAATAATTAATAAAGCACACTGAGTGGGATCAGTGCTCTGATGACTGATGGTGTATATCTTTCATGTCACTTCAGATTTGGGTTATAAGCTTGACAGTAAGGAGCTTCAGACTGTGGTCTGATTTGCGTAGATTAGCTGCTTCTCTGAAGTCTGCTGTTTGAAGGACAAAGCCAGTTCTGGAAATGGCCAGTTAATGTGTGTCTGCTTTTTGTCACATCTCTCTCCCCCATTCTGCTTACTTTTAATGACCCATTTCTTTCTTTTTGAATCCTTTTATATTGTTTATTTTTAAGAGTAGCAATATTATCAACATGCTCTGTTTACTTGTTTCTCAATCCTAATAGTTTTTTAATTGTGGCATAAAGTACTCACCCATGTGGAACTAAACCCATATGACTCTCTTTCTGCCAAGGAACACAATCATGAATTATTTTGTTATTATTTTCCCGTAAGGGAATAAAAATGGACCATAAAAATACTGGTCCCCTTTGACTTTAATTTTATGGACAGAAAATACTTTTTTTAATATATATATCAATTTGTGTTCCATATGCAGAAGAAAGAAAGTCATAAAGGTTTGTAACAACTTTACTGTATCTCTCATCCTTTTACTGGACTCCTGTCCTGTTTTCCTCATTTCCTTGCTAACTTTTATTTTCCTCTTGTTTTATTGTCCTTATCTCTTCCCCTCATTCTGTCGTCCACCTGCTCTTGCTCTCTGCCCTGTCCATCACACGGCAGAACAGGAAGCGCTCTGGGGTTGACCTCTGACCTCAGTCAGCCAAGCTCTGTATAAACAGCTCATTTTCTTCACTTCCTGTTTAGCTGAACAGGAGCACCGCCTGTTTTAGTTTGTTTACAGAGCGGGCCGCTTCAAGTTCTGGTGTGTGTGTGTGGGTGTGTGTGTGTGTGTGTGTGGGTGTACGCAGCATGTTTTTCAGTGTGTATTTTCAAATGCATGTGTCAGTGTGTGCTGATCCCTGCCTGCTGTTCTATTGAGAACAATACAGTTCGTTTCCTTACCTAAGATCCTATGGAAGTCTGTTTTCGCCTCAAAGAAGAAAAAAAAATACAGTATATATATATATATATATATATATATATATATATATATATGTAAATGGGTTTTCAAATCTCCCAACTGTGACATTATTTCTCACAATTGCAGCTTTGTAACTCACATATGACTTAATATCTTATGATTGCAACTTTATAGCTCACAATCATGACTTTATAAATATTAAACATGGCTTCATATTTCATAATTAACTATATCTTATGATTACTGGTACATTACGTTGCACAATTGTGACATGACTTACAAAATAACAACACACTGTATATCAAAACTGTGACTTTACTTCTCACAATTCTGGCATTATATTTAACAATTGCAACGTTATATTGTTATTGCAACCTAATAACTCAAAATGAAAATATGACTTCATATATCACAATTGTGACATTATTTCTCACAATTACGGCTTTATACCTCACAATTTTGACTTAATATCTCAAAAATGCAACTTAATTTCTCACAATTGTGACTGAAGTCGATTAACGTTTATACGCGCTATTAGGCATTTTCTCCTGACAACCCTGAAAAGAACTTAAATAACACTTTCAGTTTTAATCGTACAGATAAGAGCAACACATCAATCGAATCTGTAAAGGGTCTACTTTTTTTTGCATACAGACCTAATAACAACAAAACTTTGTGCCCTTATAAAATATAGATAACAAACAAGGTGCGCTGTCTGCAGCCTTTGTCTGCGCTGATCTTCATTTAGACACGCATCATTAAAATGAACTGTAACTCCGTGAATACTTAACGAAGAGACATGACAAAAATATCTATAGAAAGCCTGAAATGTCTATTTTTAAAATAAACAAGTGCCGCCGAAAACAAATATTCTGTGATAAAGTTATCCATATAAAGACAACGCGATGTCCGTTTTTCATGGCTCCCTTCATTATCTTCTAATGAGACCACGCCCCCGCGCTGAACGCGCTATTCAGATTCTAATGTTTCACTGAAGCGCACGCAACAGAATACGCCCACACAACAGAAGACAATGCAGAGAGACTGTTCTTCAAGTTTTTTATTTATTTTACTGTTTGCTTCACGATGAGAGGAAAAATACATAATTCACCCCAAAAAGATGTGATGTGGTTGAGGATTTGAGATTTGGATTTCCTCAGAAAAAAAAGAATGAAGCACTTTATTCAGCAGAGATCATAAACATGAGTAAGTCTTTTTTTATCTATTTATATACTTGTACTAATTTTCACATAACGTGTAAACATTTTACTAGTTAGACTTTTCCAAATTATAATTCCTGACTAAATATATAATCAAGTGAAATATTATGAAGTTTCAATAACAATGTACTATACTATACAATTCTAAAGCTTGATGTAAATAATATAAATCTAACAAATAAATGTAACTGTAACACATGTAACACAATGCTGTTCTTTCAATTTATCCCCATAAAAAACCTGAAAAAATATTCTCAGCTCTTTTCAACATTAATAACAACAACAACAATAATAATAATAATAATAATAATAATAATAATAATAATAATAATAATAATAATAATATTGATAATAATAGCACTACATTTTTTTGTAGAAAATAATTTTGTTAAAAGGATTTCTGAAGGATTGTGTGACTCCAGTAATGATGCAAAAAAATCAGCTTTGAAAGTCAGCTTTGATTGTTCCTAATGAACTGTTTAACTGCTCCCCCAAGTGGATATTAAATTATGTTGTGGGATAATTAAATATATTCTAAATAAACTACAAACATAAAATGATATACATTTATTTTGTCCTCACATTCTTTCTTGTAACTCCTTCCTCTCAGTGACACAAGCTGACTAAGAGGCAAATTATGCAGCTCATTATGCAGCTCATTATGCAGGCCTTTGTCTTCTCAGTTGTAATTCACAATGATGTTCATGATAGTTGACGCCTACTCGCATATGACTTTTATAAACAAAAGTGTCTTAGAAAATTTAAATCAATATATAGTTTTCTGTGAGTGAGTAAACAAGATGATTTTCATATCATTTAGAAAGAAAGATTCTAGGCTACAAGCTCCAGTTCTCAACAGTCCTGGGAACCAATGTTATGTATGTGTTTTATGGCCTTATTCAAGTGATTTAACATTTTTAGTTTTTCATTAACCATGCATTAAAAAAATAAATAAATTATGTACATACATGCTGCTCACATATTATTATAGCCCAGTTTGTGCTGATTACAGTGAGTTTAGACTTTACCCATTTAGATGTGTATAAGAAACTGAATAAAGCACAAATGTCAGGGCATGACAAAACTTCTCCAGGCCCAAAAAATACCCTTAGACTCCAGAGGGTTAAAATTCGTGTTTGTCCATTATAATATGACTTCAAAGTGCTACTTTATATCCCACAATCTGACTTTATTTCACACAAATGCAACTTTATATCACAGTATAATTTACAGTGTGGCTTCAGCTTCACCTCAATAGTGACCTCATTTATTACTGAGACAGAAACAACTTCTGTAAGAGCCACCTTTTGGAAACGGGCTTCACACAACCAAAGTTTAGTTTGACTACATGTAAAAATCTTAACATGTTCTGTATGTAACATATAATGTTGTATTGATGATACTCTAACATATACATACACACTCACACAACACAGGCAACTTTAAGCAACCCAAGTCCTTACGTGACTCCTAACCTCCACACATACTCACTTTCTAAATGGTTACTGACTCATTACTATCTATAACTCTATAGTTTCTGGGTCCAATTAACCAGTTTGTGTTTTTGCCAGTGATATCTCTCAGTCTCTCTCTGTATTAAATTATGCTCTAGATCTGTCTGGTTTTCAGCTTTTATCTTGTGTCTGGCTTGAGTTAGCTGACGGTTCATGTGCCCGACCAGAGCATCAGGCGGGGTAGATCAGGGTCAAAGAGCTATTTGAAGATCTGTTCGGCTGGCCGTGTCCCAGTACGATGTGTCCTGATCCTCCCTAGATCCTGCAGCAGTAGGACGACTGCAGTGGGTTAGTGGTTTGGAGTAGTCACCCTCAGTAATGACCTGACAAAGGCAAGATGTCATTTTCATTCATTATGAACCAAAACACAGAAACTCACTTTTGGGACACTTGTGTTTGTTCTGAAATAACCTCTTTAATATTCTTTAATTACATGGCAGGATGTAGTTTAGCTGTGTGTTCATCCACACATGTGCACATTTGCGGGAAGTCATTAGCGCGGTTGCTAGAGTTAGCATTAGTCATACAAAAAACAGCTGTCAAAATCTGTTGATAGGCTTTGGGTGTAGCACAATGTTATGCAGTAACTTAGTAAATATTGCATTTTGTGAAGAAAGCACAAGCTTAGTTGGAATAGTTACTATATTTGCCACCTTTTATTATTATCTTATTAGCACAACACTACAAAGGTGGCAAATATACCATATTTTCCGGACTATAAGTTGCACTTTTTTTCATAGTTTGGCTGGTCCTGTGACTTATAGTCAGGTGCGACTTATTTATCAAAATTAATTTGACATGAACCGAGAGTGAGAGGGCGCTTCTATGCTGCCAGAGATGCTGCTCAGTGCTCATGTAGTCTACACTGAGAAGCATAGAGCGCCCTCTCGTGGCTGTAGACCGTAATGTTTTCTCTTGGTGCTTGGCTCTAAATAAATGCGACTTATAGTCCAGTGCGACTTATATATGTTTTTTTCCTCATCATATGATGTATTTTTGGACTAATGCAACTTATACTCAGGTGCGACTTATAGTCCGAAAAATATGGTAGTAACTATTCCAACATTGACAAAAATGGCATATATTTTACCGTATTTTTCGGCCTATAAGTCGCATTAGTCCAAAAATACGCCATGACGAGGAAAAAAACATATATAAGTCGCACTGGACTATAAGTCACAGGACCAGCCAAACTATGAAAAAAAGTGTGACTTATAGTCTGGAAAATACGGTAATTGATTTAAGATAAGTTTTCAAAGTCTTAACGTAGTTCTTACAAAATTTGTTCAGGGCTCAACATTAAGCCTTGACATGCTTTGGACAAGTAAAAATGGTGTAAATGTAACCTAGTCTAAAGCAATTTTCTCATCAGCGTTCTATCAGTTCTTACCTACATTTGCCTGTTTGTGAAATTGATTTCCAGGACATTTTATTATTATTATTATTATTTTTGCTATTACCAAATGCAAACTTTTTCTTAACTAAACCGCTGGTAAGTGGCCAAATGTGACTGCCTTAAAGAGTGAGTCATTGATTCATTTATTCATAAAAAAAATTCAAACTGTAGATTCATTCACAAAGGAAGCAAACGTCTGTCTTTATAAATAAGTCATTGAATCATTGACTTATCCCATTCATTCAAAACCACTGAATAATTCAGTAGCAAAACACCACTTTTCATTGCTGTGAGATGAGCGGATGTTTTGCTGATGTGATCTTTGTTTGGAACTATTTTTGTCAGTTAATATTGTGTCTAGAATTCACTTAATATTTCAGTAAATATTAACTACTTGTTTATTGAACTGTTGTATAAAATCAGCGGTACATTTACGATGATGCTGGTGTTCGAGAAACACTTTAAAAATCCGCTGTCTCAGACAAGTATGTCAAGTTCTGAACTTGATTTTGACTAGCACCATGCCATATTGCATTTTACATAAAAGGTATATTTGCACTCAATAAAGAGACTGCCTGTTTTTATTAAATCTGCTCATTAACTTTTGTGACAAGGCAGGAAATAAGATGAACCAGCTGCTGGATTGCAAATGGAAGCAGACATACACTTTCTCTCAACACACTCGCATACTGCAAACACGTTCTTCAGTCCTGACTGGTTACACACTTCCTGCCAATAAGGGGATAATACAGCCAGTTACGGTCTATTAGGCTGTGACACACTGAGACAGACGAAAGAGTAACATGAGTCACAAAAGCACGCTTTAGAAAGTACCAGTAATGACATGCAATTATACAACGGATAATTGCAGCTCTAAAATCTGATTGGGTAAAGCCAGGTGTACACTAAACATGTTTAAAGTCCTTTACAATTGATGCATGTATGAACGAAATGAGTCAAATCAGACTGTGGAACATCACCAGTCTGTTGGACTGATGTCTGATTTTGGTCATGGTGTTGACTGTGTGCAAGCCTGGAGTGTTTGAGTCTGATGTGGCCAAGCAAAACAGGGCATTTGTACACTGATGAAATGTCATATTATGCTCTGCCTGTGAAGCGAACACTAATACATTATCTTTATTGTACATCATATAGACAGACTAGTACATAGTATTGCTCTCATGGTACCAAACGTTCAGTAGTTAGTACCACTACCAGTAAATCAAAATGTAAGATTATTAACACTGCAATTCAGATTTAGTCCCATATTTTAATATGGTCACTACCTCCATTTAATCATGACATTAAGATACATTCCTGGTCCATCAGTCCATGGGCACCAAAGAAAATAAATGCTTGTCTTTGTGATCTTTATTCTGAACATATATATATATATATATATTTATGTAATTGAAAAAAAAAAAGTTTTTTATTTAATATTAAATTGAATATATATATATATATATATATATATATATATATATATATATATATATATATATATATATCAATGTTATTATTAGCATAATAAATGAACAAGTATCTTAAAAACTGTTTAATATTTGTAATTGTTATTTTTACTTCACACATTCATTTATTTTTTATTCTTATTATTAATCCAACATTTACAATGCTATTTAATTATTTTATTCTAAAACTTTGAATTTTGAACCAGATTTTGAATTCGACTTCTACAACGTCATCTTAGATGTTCACTTTTTTCTACATTTTAAATTCAAATTTCTTATATCTTGATGTTGAAAAAGTAAAGTGAATGTGCATGCTGTTTGTCAACTATTCAGTTATTGAACATTAGTGTCTTTTTCATATTGCTGTGGCTGCTATTTTAGAAAAACTCTAAAAAAATCACTTTAATGTATGGGCTTTTGTGATGTATTGCTTCCATAAATTTTTTTAGGATAGAAATAGATATGACATTTACATAACAGCCACATTTGTGTGTTTTTATGTGTCCATATCAGCCATAAACCTAATCCAAACCTGTTTTCCTCCTGAGCTTTACTCATACCGCCATCCAGAAGCCCCCTCTCTCTTCCTCTCTTCCTTCTGATAAGACTCTGGTCTCAGGCCCATTACCCAATGGCGAAAGGGATAATTGTCGTGGAAAGAGCCGGGTGTACGTTTGATGTGGACCTCGACTTCCTTTTGATGTAAAAATGAATCCTCTGTGATTATCAAGATTATGGCTTCCTCATTCCCTCGCCCCTTCCATCCCTCTGTTAAGCCGTGAAGATTAATTGGAAACAGCCCGGTCTGATGGCAGAAGCTGACGCAGAATGCTTCTTCGTGGCTGTCGGGTCGATGAACTTGTGTTTGGGCATCATACTGACATTACTCACACACTCTCCATCTTCCTCTCTTCTATTGCTGTAAAATCATGTCCTTACAGATACACTATTAAGAGTACATGTTATATCAGTGTTTCTAAGAGCATTTCCAATATATATTTTTTTTAATTA
Source organism: Carassius auratus (assembly GCF_003368295.1). Classification (NCBI taxonomy): domain Eukaryota; kingdom Metazoa; phylum Chordata; class Actinopteri; order Cypriniformes; family Cyprinidae; genus Carassius; species Carassius auratus. The sequence continues at coordinate 1,117,641 of NW_020523638.1, forward strand.
GCACTTTTATTCAGCAAAGACACATTACATTGATCAAAAGTGACATTCATAATTCTAAAATATTTCTATTTTTAAAAACGTTTTGTTTTGTGAACTTTCTATTAAGTAAAGAATCCTAAAAAAACTAGGCTATGATTGGATATATGTATACTGAATTTAACGTGTTTACCTTGTGTAGTTTTGTTCATGTTTTTTGAGACTAATAAGTCTTTTGAAGCCATAAAGTTAAAAGTTAAAAGTACCATTTTCCTTCAGAAATGTAATCAAGTAAAAATACTAGTAGTCAGTTTAGATTGCACTTGAGTAAAATCCCCCATTACTTAATTTGTATTGGATGTCAACAACCAAAGTTTTCTGAAGCATTTTCTAGTCTTTTACAGTTATTTTGCTATACTAAATGCATAATTTATAATTGCATTTACCACACATTTTCCCACATTTTTTGCTGTCCACAAACCATTTTTTTAGTGTGGATCACATATATTAAATGAATTACATTTATATTTTATTCTTAACTGTTTTTAAAACAGATAAAATAGGTCTCCCAAATGATATGTAGGTGCAATTTGAGTTCAGTACATAAATCTTTGAACTACTCAAACGTACATAATTATAAAACTTATTAGCAATGTTCGGTCAGCCTACCCTCTTTAGAAATGCAAAAGTGTCAGAAAATGTAATAAATTATTAAGAGTATTTAAAGATCAAAATAACGACAAAAGCCACACCTCCAATTATGCAGTCAATATAGAGTTCAAAATACTTGTTACAAATAATAATAATAAAAAAGACAACCATAATTCTACACCCAAATAAACAATAATACAATTCAAATTCCACAGGATAAATAAAACGGTTAATACATCTACATTAAAAAAACTATAAAATTTCATCAGTAAATAATTTACCGTATTTTGAGTCGCATCAGTCCAAAAATACGTCATGATGAGGAAAAAAACATATAAGTCGCACTGGACTATAAGTTTATTTAGAACCAAGAACCAAGAGAAAACATCACCGTCTACAGCTGCAAGAGGGCGCTCTGTTTTCAGTGTAGACTACAGGAGAACTGAGCAGCATAGAGCGCCCTCTCGCGGCTGTAAAAGGAAATGTTTTCTCTTGGTTCATTTCTCTTAGTTAATTTCTCTTGGTTCATGTCAAATTAATTTTGATAAATAAGTCGCACTTGACTATAAGTCGCAGGACCAGCCAAACTATGAAAACTTATAGTCCGGAAAATACGGTACTAATTAAATGATATAAAACAACAACAACAAAAACATCACATCAATAAAAACGCAAGAAAATAGTTTTCCATGATATCTCCCTTTATATCTTATTTTATTGTTTTGGTTTGATAGAAATGTAAGTTTTGCAGTGTGACTTCTATAGTCTTACTATTGTCTTTGGTGTATAAACCAGAATCTAATGCTGTGGTCTTGGGGGTTTGTAGGCAATAAATGAAGAATATGTGTGAGAGTTGGCGAGCGCTTGTGTCTGAGATGCCTGGCCATATAAGCATGCTTGTGTCAGGGTGTTTACTGTACATGCGTGTTTTTGTTGGACATGCGCGTGTGTGTTTTGGTTCGGGGTGTGTGTTGGCGAGGGTGTGTGTGACAGAGTGTGTGAGCGAGGGCTGTTTTCATTGGATGCACGACTGGATTTCGTTTTATATGGCTGTCTGTGAATGTGTGATTAGTGGCTGTCATCACGATGACTCATTTCACCTCTGCTTTTGCATTTCTTCACAGAAATCTGAGCAACAATCGCATCCGCGTCCTGAAAAATGGCTCCTTCACTGGCTTGTACTCCCTTGAGAAGCTGTAAGTCAACCTCTTTCTCATCATCATCATCATCATCATCATCTTCGTCACCATTGCAAGGCTTAGTGGTTTCTTTGATGTGTGTCAAGGGTTGGCCGTTTTGATTCACTGCGGAGTCAAAATCTAAAACATTACAATGATTCTGGTCTTTATAATAAATGCAAGGTATTTAAAGTGTACTCTGGAGTATACTTGCAATGGTTCCACTTTAGCAAATTCAATCATACTTCAGTTCCCCTTTAGTCAGACTTCAGGGCTATTACGCACAATTAAAGTGCATTTAGTACAAATTTAGTTGTTCCAATTTAGAAGTATGCCAGTTTAGTATACTAAAAGTACAAGTGCAGGGTATTTTCCACTAGGGCATTGATGCATAAACAAAAGTACATCTGATTAGAAAAGTAAATTGAGACACTGACAGATGAAGTATAATAAATAGAGTAGCCAAGTCTTCTTCTGTCTGTTTTTGGACATGATGTCCAATGACGAATGCTGTCAAACAATCAAATGATTTCAATTTCCTATAAAATTGGACCCGACACCTCAAATTATAAGTGATTATTATAAGCTTACAGTTGCGAATCGATGTAAGGTAAGGAGTCAGTTTTGAACACTGATGTATTATGCACATACTGGAGATGTACAGTTATGTACTCAAAGTTTCACACTGCAGTTTTAAATACAAGTGCAAATTATTGTCAAAACCAAAAACATTTGACTTTATTTTCTGTGAGGGTGATGCTCTGGTAGGGAGGATGAGCCGTACACGAGACTATCACTGAAGGAGTCTCATTACACCTCCATATATCACTGTGTGAAGAACTGCTCAGATAATAGAGGAGGCTGCCCGGGAGTGAAGGAGGAGGAAATATGATGTGTTGCTGATTGACCTGCAGTATCGGTGTATGATACTGACAGCTACAGTAGGCCATATTATTTTAGCTCCTTTGTAGCTGTACTTTGCATATATAAAAATTGTAATATGGTATCTTGGCTACAAAAACAAACAAAAAAAACAATAATTTTAGTGTGTTTAATAATCAGGTGTGTTTGATGTGTGTGTGTGGTCATTGTGGTGTGCACGTGTGTGTGTGCTCGTGATCATGTGTGCACGTGTGCAGTGATTAGCCATGTGTGTGTAAGACAGGGCAGTTCTCTGTATGTAGGTGTTTGTTCGGGGTAAAAGGATCTGATTTGCTTGTTTTTGCAAGTGCAGACAAGACCCCCGGGGAGTTGCGGAGGTCAAAGGTCAGAGAAACTGGAGCCATGGCTGCAAACAGGCGCTCGTACCTGGGATTGTAGTTAAACCGGGCTAGGATGAGGGGGAAGGCCTGTTTTCTTTTGTTACATATTTGATTGGTAAATGAGATGTTGCTGTTCCTAGATCATCTTTGTCTAAGATTTAAAATAATTATATTAATGTGGCAATTTTGTACTGTTTAATTCAGACATTTAATTCAGAATTCATTCATTAAGCTCATTATTGGCCTTATTGTGACGTATCGTTGAAACTATTTATTTATTTGGAAGTATTTGTAATAGTATAATTATAATATATAATATACAGTAGTATGTATATATAATATACACCAGTAAAATTATGTAAAACTATGTTTTAAAACTATGTTAATGTGTTAATAAAACAATTACGACGGGTTCTGGAGAAATGCACACAACTAGAAAAACAGGTTTGTACAGAGCCCCGCACATGACATGCAAGAAAAAATATCAGGCTAAATCTTGTGCACGATTTACTAATTCGTTCCCTCACTGTACTAAAACGTGCACACGATTACTATAGCGTTCCCTCGATTTATAAATTGTGCGCACGATTTCCTAATTCGTTCCCTCACTGTACTAGAATGTGCACAGGATTACTATTGCGTTCCCTCGATTTGCTAAATCGTGCGCACGATTTACCAAATTGACGGAACGCAATAGAAAATCGAGGGAATCCAATAGTAAATCAAGGGAACGCAATAGTAATTGTGTGCATGTTTTAGTACAGTGAGGGAACGAATTAGGAAATCGTGCGCACAATTTATTTATTTTTTCTTGCATGTCATGTGTGGGGCTGCGTAGGTTTGTAAAGGCTCAAAGTCAGGATGAAAATGATGATTATTCACTCCTCAGGATTTGTAGAGTTTGTAGGAGACCCAAGTTTATAATTGTACAGTCATGGCCAAAAGTTTCGGCAGTGACATCAATTTTGTGTTCTGCTTTTTTTAAACATGTTTCTGTTATGTACTGAAAAACAATAAACATGTTGCTGGTCATTTTGTGTCAAGATCAAAAAACAGTTGGCCAACTAAGCGGTTGCACTTTATTTTACAGTACGTGTACTAACATGTACTTATAGTATACTTACAGTGTATTTATCTAAGAAAGTTCTGGTAATACAAGGAAACTACATGGGGTAGGGTTAGGTTTAGGGGTAGGTTCACAGTTAGTACCTAGTTATTACATAGTTATTGTAATTACTATAAAAAGTACATAGTATGTACATGAGGAACAGGACTGTAAAATAAAGTGCTACCAACTAAGCTTTTAGCAAATATTAAAAATGCATCTGATCACTCTGCACAATAATCTAGAAACAATGTGAATGACTTTATATGTTAAAAAAAGAAAAACATTAAATCAATCAGAGGTGAGAAAAATCGATTTATTCATTTATTATTATTATTTTTTAGAAAAAGCTATTCATGTACTAGAGAGTTAAAAGTAAGTAATAGGTATGCATACTTTTGAACCATGTACTTATAATATTTGTATCTCCAAAACTGAAAACACATTCCTTATGCAGTAGGTCTGTAATAAAAATGACACAAAAATGGTATGGCATTGTACGTTTAGAAAACCATGTAGCTTAACTGCTCTCTAGGCTCCTTTTTAGGAAGCCTAGAATCCTTGGCTACTAGAGTTCTAATGATGCATTCCATTCAGATGTGGGATATTCTTTCCTAGTAGATATCACTGACATCCCTCTGTAAAGACGTTCCATTGCCAGACATTCTGAAGATGATTTATAAAGAAACAAATTGCAATGCAACCATTTGTTTTGGAAAGGTGTTTCCTAGCAGCCAAATTGCAGAGAATAATTGATGTTATGCAGCGACGGCATTTGTTTTTCAGGCGTATGATTATGAAGGCAATAGTTAATTTACTGGATTTTACTCTCCTGTACATTATTCCATGTTTATGTGATGTCACACAACCACAATCACATTTCTAATTGAGAAAATCCAGACTTTCCAAACTGATTTCCAAATCTGATTTCGATAGTTGGTCAATTCCAACTTTTACAGATGACTGGAATCAGCATGAAAACCAAAATAATGAAAAACAATAATTATACATCATGTCGTAATCCATTGTGGGAAAAATTTAGCTCAGTATTAGTGAATATGCTTTTGTGGTTAAATCTTAACCCTTCTATCACAATCAGGTCAGTTTTGACCCGAGAGTCAAAAAGTAAAAATGTCCCTGGATTAAAAAAAAAAATAATAATAAAATAAATAACTCTAATGTATTTTTACGAAAAATAAGTTTTGACTTTTTTGAACAGCATGAGTTAAAAGAATTTAATGAAATTCCGTTTAAATCAATGTCGTTAATACTGATAATTATTAGTTATATGTTCTGATACATTTCATATTATAATAAATTAACAATTCTCATGAATGTTGAAAAATATGTATTTTCCTCACATTATGCTGTTTTATAACAAAGTTCGGGAGGAACAGTCGCAGTTCATTAACCTGATTAACACAAGTGGAGACCAATCAGTAATCAACTCATGACAAGGTATAAATAACAGCAGAACCTATCTCTGTTCATTGACAGTTTTCAGCATCCCTCCTCCACCCCATTTCTCCTCACTTATAGATCCATCTACTCTTACCACAACCGGGGGGAGTACTCTGGGTTCGGGCCACATCCCGAGCTCGGAGCCCTCCACCCGGACAGCACGCCAAATACGCATAAACTTACGGTATTAATATACGTAGATGTGAACTCGTGAAATAGTGGTTTTGCTGATGTTCTTGTCCAATTTGAAATTCCAAAGAATTTCTTTATAACAGTAAATAACGTATAAACAAGAAATCACAGTAAAACACAGTTACATTCAAAACCGAAATTGTTGCACATTGACACATTAATGAGAAGTTACTGATCAGACCCAATGTGGTTTTTAAGCTTTTATGATATTTTAAGTTGTAGGTAGGTTGTGACTGGTTTAAACTGTAAATCTAAGTTTCACCAGATCAGAACTGACCCTGGAAATGGTTATTCAGTTTTTTAAAGTGATAGCAGGGTTAAAAGTTAAATTTTAAGAAAACCACATCTGTAGCTAATGTAATGATTTTGAATCGAAAATGAGAGGCCATTTAAATGTACTTAAAGAGACTGTTTCCTGACACACTTAGGTTTACTTGTAAAAAGTGCACTTTGTAATGATGTCAAATTCTAAGTTACATTTTAAATCATTGTTATAATAATGTTTTATCAAGGTCTAAAACAGTACACTTACTTTTTTTTGATTTTTCAATTAACATAGCACAGAAGTAACGGTAGCACTTTATTTTACAGTCCTGTTCCTCATGTACATACTATCTACTTATTATAGTAATTACAATAGCTATGTAATAACTAGGTACTATCCCTGAACCTACCCCTAAACCTAACCCTACCCCATGTAGTTACCTTGTATTACCAGAACTTTCTTAGATAAATACACTGTAAGTACACTATAAGTACATGTAAGTACACGTACTGTAAAATAAAGTGCAACCGAAGTAACTGTAGTGTGTCATGCACTATTACATTTTAAAGTTAATATATTTTAAATGTACTAAATTGCAACTTCATCATTACAAATATATGACACATACTGGTCTTTAAAATAGCTTTTAGTTCAACACAAATGCTCGTCAGTTCATTCAGCAGTACACTTTTTTTATGACAATAGAAGTCATTATGAAATTACATATTATTATTATTTTTTTTACTTAAGTCCAATTTAAGTGTGGCTCTCTAGCACTCTAAGGTTCAGCTAATTGCATTTATTTCAAATGTAATCTATAATATTTTATTTAACAGACAGTTACGTTTTTAAAAACATTACATTCAGTTCCCAAGGGATGTAAAGTTTGAAGTACTAGTAAATACAGATTAGTTTGCTTATGTGAAACTGATTATAGCTGATTGTGCAATTTGTAACAAACAATTCCCAGCATGCCCTGGGTCTCAGCCTCCTGCGGCGTGACAGGCCTGCGTGATGTGTGTATGTGTACTATTGTTTATTCTTGATTTAATTCAACGGCTTGTTGTGTGTGTGTGTGCACATATCTCTGTTCATTGTTTCCAGCTTGTGAGTGTGTGTGTATTGCGTAAAATGCTGCTGGGAGTTTATCTTATCATTTGTGCAGCAGTCATCCAAGGACAGGGTGATCTTACTGCTCTCTCTATAGCCCAAAAAACTGCTGCCTATGTCAATTTCACGTCTAGGAGTGTTGCTATATTAATATTAATCACAGATCTGACTGCTGACACATTTACTGTAACTTTCTTCTTTTTTCTTCCCGCTCAATTCAAAGGGCGTGTTATCAGCGAAGCAGTATTTCACTGAAGTGATGTCAAAGCATTCTTTATCATGACACATATGTTATTGATATGACACGAAAGAAAACTGCAGCACTTCATCTTTCTGTCTGGCTGTGTTTTCTCATCCCATGTGTTGTGTGCTGTGCATCCTATTATGGAAATCTGTCTCAAACTGTTCTGGCGTCTCTTAAAGGGTCTAGATATTGTCCAAACAGCCATCTTCTTCTCTGTATACCGTATATTCCTAAAACGTGCATCCCTGTGAATTCACACATGACAGAGTGAAATTATGGAAAATAATCCCCCAGATTATTTAATTTAATTCTGAAGTGTCAAACTCATTTTAGAGAGAATCCAATCATTTTTTGTCTATTTTTTCATGAAAATTATCCAATATTACATATCTGTGAGTGGCAAAGTGAATCTCTAGGATAGCTGTTAATGTGAAATCAGAATCCATCTTTTCAGAGGTGTTTTTAATCAGTGAGATGACTCTCAGGTGTCAGTGTCTGCCCTGTTTTATGTAAAGAACGGAGGTCTATCAAAGTCTGATCATGTTTGTGGAAGTGAATCATGGCACGAACAAGGGAGATCTATGAGGACCTCCGAAAAAGAGTTGTTGGTGCTCATCAGGCTGGAAAAGGTTACAAATCCAGATCTAAAGAGTTTGGATCTGTTTTGTGGATTTGTTTGTATAGATTGTGTACAAATGGAGGAAATTCAAGACATCTGTTACCCTCCCCAGAAGTGGTCGACCAACAAAGATCCCTCCAAAAGCAAGACTTATAATAATCTGCGAGGTTTGATCCCAGGGTAACTTCTAAGCAACTGAAGGCCTTTTTCACATTGGCTTATTTTGATGTTCAAGAGTCTACCATCGGGAAAACACTGAATATCCATGGTGTGTATGGCAGAATTGCAAGGAGAAAGCCACTGCTCTCCAAAAAGATCATAGCTGCCCATCTGCAGTTTGCTAAAGATCATATGGACAAACCAGAAGTATATTGGAGAAATGTTTAGCGGATGGATGAGACTAAAATAGAAATGTTGGGTTTAAATTAGAAGCGTTATGTTTGCAGAAAGGAAAACAATGCATTCCAGCATAAGAACTTTAACCCATCACATGGAGGTAGTGGTATAATCATGGTTTGGGCCTGATGTGCTGCGCCTGGGCCAGCACGGCTTGCCATCATTGATGGAACAATGAATTCTCAATTCAAAAAAAAAAGCCAGGACATCTGTCAGTGAACTGAGTCTCAAGAGAACATGGTTCATGCAGCAAGATAAGTCACTCTACCAAAGAACGGACAAAAAAGAAGAACAAAATTAATGTTTTGGAATGGCCAAGTCAAAGTCCGGACCTGAGTCCAAATGAAATGTTGTGGAAGGACTTGAAGCAAGCAGTTCATAGGAGAAAACCCCCCAGGATCACAGAGTTGAAACAGTTCTCTACTGAGGAATGGGCTCAGATTCCTACGAGCTGCTGTGCAGGACTGATCAGCAGTTACAAGAAACATTTAGCTACAGTTATTGCTGCAAAAGTGGGTCAGACCAGATTCTGAAAGCAAAGATTCACATACTTTTGCCAATCATATATAAATGTAACACAGGATCATTTTTTTCTCAATAAATGTATGAAAAAGAAAAAAAAAATTTTTCTCAATTGTTTGACTGGATTATCGGTAGCACTTTATTTTACAGTCCTGTTCCTCATGTACATACTATCTACTTATTATAGTAATTACAATAACTATGTAATAACTAGGTACTAACCCTGAACCTACCCCTAAACCTAACCCTACCCCATGTAGTTACCTTGTATTACCAGAACTTTCTTTGATAAATACACTGTAAGTACACTATAAGTACATGTTAGTACACGTACTGTAAAATAAAGTGCAACCGGATTATCTTTGACTACTTTCAGGTCTCCGATCCATTTATGAGTAAATGAATAAAAGTAATACATTACTTTTAAACAGTTGCATAAAAATAAATAAAAAAAGCTTCTTTCCAATCTACTCTGACCATTAAGTAAGCTTTAAAAACAGGACATTTGGAAGATATCACAGTTATGGCATGTTAACACAGATCCAGTCATATTTATATATCAATGCTGCACCTTGATTAACACTATATTGAACTTGAGATAAAATAATTATAGTGAAAAAGTTGTATTATTGTTTTTATTGAGTCTACTTCATCATAATGTGCCATTTTGAGCTTCAACCGCACATCCAACAGGTGTGACACAGCTAGCATGATCTCTCTGCAGTGTTCACACTCAGACATTCTGAAATGAATTTCCTTCTGTATGCGTCGCTCTATATGGACAGCAGTCTGGTGGATTTACAATATTGCTGGAGGGCCGGAGGAGAGGCCAGCGTTGGTTCTCTGGTAGCTTCTCACAAAGTCCTCCCTTTCATTAAAGCAGACCTCCTCAAAGAAAATAAGTCCTTCATAGCTCTCCAAACCACCCAACGAGAGCGATGTTCAGCCATGTTTGTGTTATACCCTTATAGAACACAGCGGGCTGATGTAGGAGGTCGTGAAGGCCGCATGTTAGTGTATGTGTGCGAGTGTGTCTTTGTGTTGTCTTGGCTTTCTTTCACATACTCACAAGCCTGTTATATGAAAAGAGCAATTTTCACCTGAACCCAAATACACACACTCAGCCAAACCCACGCTTTTTCCCCTTGATCTCCTAAATTAAATTTTCCACCCAGCGCCGTCCCTTAAAACGGCACACAGCCACATAGACACGTACACACACGCATCCTGTAATGAGGCTGGCCCCTGCTAACGAGCGGCGACCCTAACGAGTGTGCGAACAGATCACAGCGGCCTGTCCAGCACTCATTTGAGCAGAGCTAATGAGAATAATGAGAGAGAGAGAAGGAAGATTTACACGCTTATAGAGTGAAGAGGATGAGAAAAAGCAGGTGTAAAATGTGCTTACATAAACAGAGGAGAGAAGGGGAGAGACCTCCACTCTGTTATGTGTTTTCTGTCTTTTATGTAAAGATTTGAAATGAAAAAAAAAATAGATAGATGGATGGATGGATGCTTGTTTATTGCGAGTGTCCCAACCCTGTCCTTCTGATTTAATGTGGGCTATTATGATGTGTTTGGAATCAAGATTAACATTGTTTCCAATGTAGGTAAGGATATGACCTTATCCAGAGTGGGAGCTCTCGGCTCTCGAGCTCTCTGTGTGTGTGTCTGTCACTGTTGCCAACTCTTGCGAGAAAAATAAGCAACCGCAGCTTAAAAAACAAGGCCAAAACTTTTTTTTTTAATGGTTTATAATCATCAATATTATTTATTTTAAATTTTTTATTATCAATAAATGAGCCTGCAACATATTAAACTGAAACCACTCTTTTATCTGAGAAACACAAATATAATTATTTACTAATTATTTACTCTTTGTATTAGTATAGGACTATTTGTTTTTATATTAAAGCCAGTGACAATTAATAAATTACAAAAACAATGAAAAAAAAAAGAGGCTAAACAAAAGTCATATTTTCCAAGTTGAAAAAACCTGGGATTTTTTTCACACAGCTTTACAAAAAAAGAAGCCCAAAGTCACTCTTAATACGTGGACTTGGTAACTCTGGTGTGTGTGGGTGCATGCGTGCGCTGGCCATTGCTAGCTCATGGCCCTCTCATAAAATCTGAAGGGTAGTGGCAGTGAATTTAACCATCTTTCCCCTAATAAACGAAGCTAGAGAAAGACAGATGTGGATTCAGTCAGCTTCTTATGTGATTAAAAGTCCAGCAATCCTGCACTGATTACTCCAAGATTAATACTTTAAAGAGAAATAAATAAGAAATAAAAATAAATCTTAAGGACATACAATATGTTAATTTCTGCATTGGTGATGTGTTTAAATTTCAAAGATGGTTCACAACCCATTTTACTTCCATAATCTGACATATCCTTGTGAAAAAGGCTCAATATACACTTAAGTATAATATTAAAATAAAATTCAAAATATGAAGTTATTGAAATAAAAGGCCATTTAAAGGTATAGTCCACCCTAAAATGAGAATGACCCCATGATTTACTCACCCTCAAGTCATAGGTGTATATGACTTTCTTCTTTCAGATGAATACAATCAGAGTTATATAAAACAATGTCCTGGCTCTTCCAAGCTATGTTATGGCAGTGAATGGATCAGTGAAGGCCAAAAAAAGTGTATCCATCCATCACATAAAAGTACTCCACGTGACTCCAAGGGGCTAATAAAGGCCTTCTAAAGTGAATCAATGTATTTGTGTAAGAAAAATATCCATATTTCAAACTTTATAAACTGTAATCTATAGCTTTTTTTGTCATTTGTGTGTTCACAAATCACAAAAGAGTGATGTTCCAGTGAATGACATGGGACGTACTGTAGGTGTACACCTAGGATGGCTTAATTGAGAGTAAATCATGGGGTAATTTTCTTTTTGGGATGAGCTATCCCTTTAAGTGTACTGCTTTTTTTGCACCAAAAAAGGTCCAATAGTTGTAAAAAAATATTTTACGTCCTTAATTTCACACTCAATTTAAGGGGAGTTTCCTTTCACAGAAGCTAAAGTAAAATCTGTGATTGGCTAAATTTATAGCACATTGTGTGTTTTTATACTCAATAGGGCAAATGCTTTGATAGAGCAATATACATTTTAAAAGTATGCTAAAGTGTGTTTCTTTTTCACAAGGGTGTTTTCAAATTGAAAGGACACTCAATGAGAAATAATGTGGGTGGACTTAATTTTATGATTGGGTTGTAAAAAGTGGGTGTTACATATTACAATGCATCTAGGTGGTTGAAATATGAGGGAATATAAAAGGGATATGTGATGTCATTGCATTTCAATCAAATATTACAAGAAACAATTTTTGTGTGTGTGTTCTTGGGATACCATGCAAATAAAACAGTGCATAATAAACCAGGAATGTGAATTTCAGTAGCTATTAATTTAAGGTACATTTAAATTTGATATTGAATCTAAAGCTGAACTGTGCAAATTCGTTTGCGTAACTTTCAACAAATGGCTAATTAACTTGCAAAAATAAAACGTGCAGTTTTGAAAGGTGAATGTTTAATGCTCTCTCCCCTCATCTTTCACTGGTCAGCCAAATAGATAGCCCCGCCCCCAAACTCATCCCATTGGTTGAGCTGTTGCTGTGTCAGATAGTTCAGGATGCTCAAACAAACAATGTTTTGAAAGTACCACAGTATTTACAAACTTCAGGGACATCTTATCTCAGTATTTAAAACTGAAATAGAAGAATGTTCCTCAAAGCTGAAAAAAATGACACACTTCAGCTGTAATATCATAATACAAGTTTGACAGAAGTTTGACTACATGGTTTGACCGGACTAGATAACCTCGGCCTCACTGTTTACACAAATACTCCTCAAAACTCCTCCACAGCGCAACAAAAGAAGTTCTTCTTCCAGAGTTCATTTGAAGTTCTTGTTGAGATGTTGAGGACTGAACATTCAGTTGCTGGAGTTGTCTCAGGCTTCATATCCAGTAGCGTTGTGGTGAAGAAAGTGTTAAAGGAATGGGACAGAGCAGGACCAGAGGAGTGTGTGAGGAAGAAGAAGGGGGGCAGACCGCTGGAGTTGATAGACTCCAGATGTGACTATTAGATAAACTCGAGGCAAGGGGTGTGTTGTGAGTGTGTGTATGTGTGTTAGTGTGGGTGTGTTTATGTTGCTTGAGGGACCCAAAAAGCGTCTGAGCTTTTCACGAAATGCAAAAGCAGGATGGAGTGACAGAGCGTACATTCACACTGAAAAATCGCTGAAAGAGCAGACGAGAGTAGTTTTGGGAGGGCATTTTTACTGTGTCTGTCGAATGCACAGCTGAACTGAATTTACAACGTTCTGTATTTGTTCTCTGTTTCCTTCTTTCACATCCACAAGAAATCCTTTTTATTGTGCCCATCTAAAGCCCAGATTGACTGAATCTCAAAGTGCACCCACATGCAGCCGTGTTCACACATAGCATGTCATTGTCCTGGCTTCATTCAGTCATATTGTGCTCTGTGCTATCAGACAGCTGTTTCTTTGTGCTCACACTGGCCTAGTGACAGCGCTTCAGTGCTCTGCTCTTAAAATATTGTGTGTCGGCCCAACATTAAGCGCTTTCAGTTGATAATAGCATTTTTTTTCCAACACATTAATAGTTGAACTTATGCAAATTGCTGCAGAATTTCTGTAATTGTGTTCAAGTGTCGTTTTCCGGAAGTAAAAATCACATTTATTTTCTACCTATGGGTATTAGATTGTTAATTGATGGTATATTCTTATTGTGAGGCCTCATTGTTAAAATCTACATTACCCACGATTCTGCAATGAAATCTCCAGCAAATACATGCCAAAAGAGCTCTCAGCGAATGTGCAGTCCCATGATGCACTGCAAATGACCTGATAGAGTCAGCTATCAAAATATTTTGATTTTATTTTGGACATGACTGAAAGTGATGATATCAGAGTTGGTTAAATGTATTAAATATAATGTATTTTCTGTGTGTGTCAGTCTGTGGGTATCAGATGAAACACATATGCTCAGATTGTTCATGCTCAGATAATGATATGAAGTAAAACTGGATTTTGGCATTAGTTTGCTTCTACATTTGGGTCCCTTCAAATGATTTGACAGCAAACAGCCTTCCAGAGTCCAACTGAAGCAACATCCTAAAAGCCCAAATGCTCCTAATGTGCCTAATTTATTTCTGGAGGAGCACATTCTCCAAGCACCGGGTTGAGCAATTTTCCACAATTCCGGTCCCAACGTTTATCTTGGCGTAATACCTTCCTTCTGCCATTGAACAAATATATAATCAACATTAACCACAGAAATGCAACTCTTCAAAAGTGCACTTCTTCTTCATAGGTTTGCTGAAAAAATCATAAAGGAAACAGCTCTTGAAAAATGCTAGATATTTCAATCTAAAAGGGTCTGTCCTGAATTAGATATAAATCTGTAGTGATTCCATTTATTATATATTTATAAAATGATGACATTGACGTATATTCTCAGATTAGGTTTGTTTCAGTATATGTACATTTGTTTTCAAATGGTTGTCCATTTGCAATCATTTCAGTACAAAAAAAAGTGAAATGTTGACTCAGGATAGACTGGATAAAGGAAAACTATTCCAATAATTCGAGGAAGGAGAGGAAAAGCAGGAAATGAGTTGGAAAAATAAGAAGATTTCCTGTTTGGGTAGGAGTGGGTCGACGTTGATTTCATAAGGACCCCATTGTGTAACAAGCCCGATGTGTGTGTTAGTGGCCATTACGGGGTCACTTCTGCTCCCCCCTACTCAGGACTCCAGCGGTAGGGGAAAAAACAGTGTTTAAAAAAATAGAGAGAGAAAGGAAACGGTAAAAATAAATGAAAAACAACCTCTGTGCAGGAAATGACATGTGCCACCAAAATGTCTATTTCCGCTATTTGCACCTAAATCTACAAAGCAACACACCTCACCATATTCCTCCCTGTATCAATGTACCAGATCGCTACACTACATTGCCTGGAAACCAGCCTAATGAACTATGCAACTTGTCGGAATTTTTTTGTTTTGTTTTACTTCTATAGTTAAATACAGTATATGTTAAAAAGACCCGTAATTATCAAATCATTGTTTGTTTTCATTATTATTATTATTGTTTTGGTGGCTTTTATGAGGAATTTTGCCACCATGTGGAATTCAGAAGATTAAAAAAATTAATTTATTATTATATTTTTAAATCAGTGTCAGTTAGTATCATTCAGCAATGTAAATAAAAACAGCTACTTTTATTATTTTTTTTATATTTTTTTATTTTTTTTACTCACAGTCAGTGAATGTAAAGTTACATGTTTTTTTTTATATTGTACCATATTTTTGTTTTACATATTTTCTTTGCTTCAAATCAAAGTTTTTAATACTGTGATTTAATCTCAGAGCTGCTTGGTTTAGTTCAGTGAGCTTTATTGAAGAATGTTTTGAAATCCCAGCACGACCACTGAAAAAAAGTGCAAACCAATCTCAAGAAACGCATAACTGTTTTATGAGGAGGCGATTTTGTATGAATTTGTACATGTGATTTGTACAGTACATTTATTAGAAAGTAAGTAACTGTGAAGTTAACCGTAAGTGAGTTGTAAGCAAATTGAATAAAAATCTGAGCTTGTACAAATTCATTTAAATTATCCATCTATTTGCAAAAGGTAAAATAATTATGAATTGCCATGAAAGTGTGTATCCCACATCTCCATGAAGAGTTAAAATACTGCAAAAGCTGTTTCAGTTCAGTGACTGAAGTGGGTTGTAGGTTTCCCATCCAAACATCTGCATATCTGAACACCTATCATCATGTTCTTACATAAGGTCTTACTAAGACTGTCATAAACCATGTGCTGGGGAAATTATTCAGCAGACTCTGGCTTACACTCTAAGTGATTTAAAGACACTGCTCAAAAATCGTTCTTTATAAATCCTTTGTGAAGTTCACGAAGGGTTTTGGATCCCAACTGTGAGTTTTAAAGACCCTAGGAAAGCATTTGATGAGTGCAGTTTTCTGTCTTGTGTGGATGCATTTCCTGTTGAAACAGGAAGTTGGATCTGGACGAATCAAAGACATGAACATGATTTGCTATTTGCTGTGAGAAAAGCCCACTTTAGCCCACTTTTAAAAAGAGTATATGGAAAGAATATACTTTAAAAGAATATAATTAAGTGCAAATGTTTACAGATGCTTAATTGCATGTTATTTGTAATTAAATGAAAATGTGTTATAGTTTAAACATCAGCTGGACTTAAGCTTTCTTTTTGATTCACATATGTATTGTAATTTCATAATTTCTTCAATCCGAGTCAGCAACAGTTTTGTCCAGAAAAGTAGGACAGTAAATGTGAAATATGTAAATGTGTTAACATCATTTTGTGAGCTTTAGGAATATACTACCATAATAACAAACAGATTTAGAGCCATACAACTTCAGATTTCATGAGGTCTTTAATCACTCCAGCCGTGCTGACATTGCGGTTCTGCAGTGTGTGTGTGTGTGTGTGTGAGAGAGAGAGTGAAAGAGAGCTCTCCAGACTTTAGGAAGAGATCGCTCCCTGTTCCACATTCCCCATCTGAGCGATAAGAGAGTGTCTGAGAGCCGTTGTGTTGATCTTCACACACAGAGAGCACACTTTGCTCTGACCTTCACTCGAGCGGTGTGTGTGTGAGGAAACAGTGGGTAGAGTCTCTCTTTTCATCACAGTGCTAATGAGGTTTAGGACACGCTAGCCAGGAAACAGCTATTGTTCCCCGTCCAAGAGCACTGCTACTGGCACACACACACATTTGTGAGCAGGTTCATTCAACAATTCACATTCATAGATTGAAATACTCTACAATATGTCCTATTTACCCTGCTGTGGCACTCTTTTGTCACTGGAATTCAAACACGTGTATTTAATAGCGCATAACTTTCTCCTGCGGTCACTTTCTCACCTTCTACCCCTCCGCTTCTCTCCGTATATTGGCTCTGATAGCTATTAATGTGTCAATCACTCAGTGGGCCGTACAGATGTGACAGGTCAGCGCTTTACTGAATTCTGTCGTGCCGGTGTTAATGTCTTGGTTCCCTGCAAATATATACAGCATATCTGTTATCAAAGCTGTGTAATGTTCATGTTTATACTCAGCACATGACATCATGCTGCGTCTTTGTTTGCTGTAGTTTTAGCACCAATAGAGCTTTATGGATGAAGGACATTAAGAAATGATCACTGATTGGTGGATTGCCTGGATCTACATACTGTTGGTATATGTGGTTTATGGGGACTCTCCATAGGCGTAATGGGTTTTATTCTGTACAAACTGTATTTTCTATTGCCCTACCCCAACCCTACACCTAAACCTAACCCTCACAGGAAACTTTTGTGCATTTTTGGATTTTCAAAATAACTAATTCTGTATGATTTACAAGAGTTTTGAATTACAGGGACACTAAAAATGTCCTCATAAACCACCTCCTCATTGTAATACCTGTGTCATACCTATGTCATTATACTAATTTGTGTCCTCGTTAACCACATAAACAAACTCACACACACACACACACACACACACGCTGTAATACATATATACACATGCATATTTTATTTAAATGTTAATTCTAATATACTGTCTGTGATACAATATAATGAAAATTAATAATTTAATAATAAGTATTATTAGATATAGAGGTATTACTAGAAATAATATTAATATTTATGACAGTATTTATTTCTAATAGTATATAATTACTTAAATAATTAAATAAATAAGTAATTGTTATTTAAATTAGTTTATTATATAAAACAGTGCTTGGAAAATATATATATATATATATATATATATGTGTGTGTGTGTGTGTGTGTTTGTTCATTATATATACTGTACACCGAAATTTCTTAATAAATATTAAATTAAATAATACAAATGAATGTTTCCATATTTTTTGAATTCTGCATACTGTGTAAAGCACAATATACTTTATAATACACATGAAATGCAATTTATCATTTATCAATCTTTTTTTTTATAATACATATATCGTCTAAACTTAATGTCATGTAATCTAATTTCTAAAAATGAATGAACTGTGATGTTGAACTGCAGTGTTTTATATGGTTTGATTTAAAGGGGACACTGGGCACAAAATTTACACTGTCTGTCATTTTCTCCACACTCGAGCAGATATTGTGACTACAATGTCTCATAAGCAATATATGTGTTTTGTAGTTGAATGCAAAAGTGAATATAAAAGTCCTCATTTTCTCTCGACATCAGAGCCACTGAAGATGCAGTGGATTAGGAAGAGAGAGGCGGGGTGAGCAGTAGCACATTATCATTATCATATCATTATCATATCATAATGGGTGACTGTGAACAGAGCTGTTTTTGACAAGGTGAAAAGGGTGTTGTTTTACATGACCATTATTAAACTTGAGTTGACCTTTATAATCCTTTTAATTCCCTTGTGGCTAAAAAACATTAATTTATCAGTATTTAGTGTGTGAATCCATATGTTGATGGCCGAATATGCTGATAAGTGCTTTAGCAGATGGACAAAAGCAAACACAGAGATCTGGGCCTGGACAGAGGCGGCATGAAACACTACCTTCAAAGCTTGTACTGGAAACAAATATTTACGGTTTGGCTCATGAAGGTGTAATTTCACTGTGGGAAGAGTCACTTTAAAAGCCTCCACTGTTTAAAGAGAGCATCTCCTCTTTCTCTTCTGATGTGTGTCTGTTTTCTCTGCTTGGGGGATCTGACTCCGTTTTGAGCCAGAGGACCAGGTGCGGTTTGACGTATGGTTTAAAAATGCAGGAAATTTCTTTCTTACTCCAATAGAGACAGGACAAAAAAACTATGTTGAAGGCAGAAAAAGGGTCTTGTGGTCAGTGGCATATAAAATGTGTTTCATATTTTATTTCATGTTATCTTATGCTTATACAGTATATGAACTGGTGGTTTTTGGTCTCCAGTAATGGTTCACATACCGTATACAAACATGCAATTTATTTTCCTTCAAAGCACATATACATATTTATTCATCTTATCTCTTTTATTTTAGTATATTGAATACAGTAACTGGAACAAAAGAAAAAAATGAAGGAAAGGGGGTTACTGTTGCTACACACAGAAGTGTAATCCATGGGAAATCTACTCAGATATTAGATTATAACTCTTGTAAGTTGATCTGCTCTAAGGTCTCTGTGTTTGTCTGTTTCTCAGGGATCTCAGGAATAACTTGATCAGCACCATCATGCCTGGAGCCTTCCTGGGTCTCACAGCTCTTCGCAAACTGTAAGTACACCTGAAAATCATAATCTTTTATTATAACAGGACCCCAGTTACACACTTTTACCAATAATATGACAGTAATTGCATTGACTTTCACTTACAGAACTGTTAGGGGACATTCACACAGAATGTGATTCTAATAGTTTCCCATCGGTTTTCAATGTAAACGCTAGACGGACATGTTTGGCTGTAGTGCGGTTTCTCTCAAATGATGGCGTGTTTTTAGGACAGTGTCAAGATAAAATAATTTCAACTTTTACATGCAGTGGCCACTCATCAATGTCAGTTCCTGAACTGTGAACCAATCAGCATTGCAAGATTTTGTTTACAGTAGCATTTTGGCTAATGTTTTATTACATAGGAACATGGCTGAGAAGGCACTTAAAAAACACACACATTCCTGAGCACTGCATCTCGTGTTTTTAGATGCAAAGATGTGAACGGCTCCTTGAACAGTTTTTCTTCTTTTTTTTCAAACTGAGTGTCAATTCATAGAGTGTGATTTGGTGCAGATGTAATATTGGACTGGGACATTGGAATGAAATATATGTTTATCTATAAGTAGCTCACATGTTCTTAATAGAGAGAGTAATTTATCCTTTAAATCAAATCTTATTTTTCCAACGTGTAGCATGACAATTACTATTAGAGCACACACATGCTTCAAAACATATGTGGACACTTAATCTGCACTTAAAGTGTGTCTGTCTTTTCATTAATAAATTCATTAACAGTGCAACAGTGCAAATGTACTTTTTAAGTAGGAAGAAGTGTGTTTGGTTCACATAATAAATACATACATACAAATAAAGACATGTATTGATAGTGGAGCATGTTATATTACCTGTCATAGTACTTGTCCTACTCTTCAACACATTGAAACCAATTGAGTAAAAGTCAGAAACAATCAAACAAACTACCAGTCAAAATGTGGAACAAATACATTTTTTATGTGTTCGAAAGAAGTTTCTTAGGGTAACTAAGGCTATATTTCTACTGTTTTCTTCATTGCTAATTATAAGAAATGTTTCAAAAGATCAAATCAGCATATCAGAATGATTCCTGAAGGGTCATGTGACACTGAAGACTGGAGTAATGATGCTGAAAATTCAGCTTTGCATTAAAGAAATAAATTACTTTTTATACTATATTGCGATAAAAAAAGTTATTTTAAATAGTAATAATATTTTTGCAATATTACTATATTTTAATGGAGAGACCGGAGAGACAGTTTTTCAACAAATAAATAAAGCCTTGGTGAGCATAACTTTAACTATTTATAAACTGTGGTGTATAGCTGGTATACAGTATCTTGACTGTAATTGAACTAATAACAGTAGTAATCACTGATCATCAGTAATAACAATGCATCTGATTCACTGTAATCTGTATAGTGATCTATCCAGTAACCGAATTGGCTGCCTGACTTCAGAAGTGTTCCAGGGACTAACCAACCTCACAAAATTGTAAGTCATTATTTCTGAAACAAATATTTATTGGACCGCAAAAACACAAAAGAATTGTTACTGTGCTGCAGAGGATAACATATATTTGATCGTTTCAGCTTTTTAAGATGATTGTAATACTGTGTATTAAGTGGATATACACAGTATCTATTGCAAATGATGCATTTTATAATGTTCTTTTCATATTTCATTATTGTGAAATCTTTTGTGTTCTTCTATAATAGAAACATCTCTGGAAACATTTTTTCCTCTCTGGACCCGCATTTGTTCTTGGAGTTACACTCTCTAAAGCTGGTGTGAGTAAAAGTCATTGCTCTCATGGTGCACATGCTCAGAAAGAGATATTCCAGGGATTTCTGGCATGCTTATCGTCAGTGATTGTTTGATCATTTTAGAACAAAGCTAAGATTGTGTGCATATCTGTCTATATTTCACAACTCTATTCCCTAGAAGTGGTTAAACTACTATTAAATGAAGACTAGTTCTTTATCAGGTATGACAGTATAATCCCATAATGCAGCTGGAATGAATATACTGTATCTGATCTCACCCTGTTCCCATAACCATTAGAGTCATGATTAGCACTTTAGCATGACATGAAGTAGACCTAAAAAATATTTCTGAGGTCACACTTAAAATGTGTAAATGTCTTTGTATTAAACAAATAAAATGCCATGTGATTTGTCTTCTTCTGAAGAAGAAGGTTTATCTGATTCTAACCTCTGATTGTCTGCTAATTAGGAACTTTCATTCTGATTTCCTGTCATGTGACTGCGGTCTGCGCTGGGTGCCAGGCTTTTTACGCAGCAGTTCTGCTCGGCTTGGGGACGAAACACTCTGTGCATATCCCAGAAGACTTCAGAACAAACCCCTGCGTCTCCTGAGAGAGAATGACCTCAGCTGTGGTGAGCAAAATTAATATAAACCTTATACAAAATCATGTTCAATTATGTTCAATATATACTGTATTCTAATGTACATACACGTGACTGGGGATAGTTGTCACATTTTTTTTTATTCTATTGAATATTTCTCAGGGTATTTTTAGCAAAAGAAAAAAAAACGAAATAAAATATTAATAATAATAATAAATCTAAACCATTGTTTTGGATAGAAAATGCATTATTATTTTGAAATATGCTTAGATTATATTATTATTAAATATATTACATTATTTTATTATAACATGTATTTATTCAATACATATTATTCTTATTTTGAATAATAATAACAGTTATTATTATTGCTAGTATTGAATAATAATTACACTTGAAATTTCTAGTATTTAAATTAATTGTTTTAACTCAGCTATAGCTTTGTTTTGAACAAAAAATAAATAATAATATATTTTAAGTACATGTAGCAATTTGAATTCTTACTGTGGAGGATAAAAATTATTATTATTACAAAATATATGCATATACAGCGGAACGCATCTCTGTGTGAACAGGGTCTTAGTCTTTGATCAGTTTGCTTTTTTGGCTGAATTTCAGTTTTGCTCAATCTTTGTGTCTAAGCCAGCTAAGATCAAATATATTTGCTTAAGAATCCCTATTTCTCTGACTTCTGCCACAGGGGTCTGATTATATTTCTCAGGGAATTTCTGTTAAACCTCATCTCATCTTTCTGTTAGCCATACACTGCATTTTTGGGCCTCAAACTGTGGCCTGTTACTGTTTTAATATCAGCTCATTTCACCATCTCTTCCTCCGCTGCCCTTAAACATATTTATGTTGGCCAGCACATAGCTGTGACCGACAAGGAAAGATCCCTCTGTACTGTAAGTTTGCAGTTGTGAATACATGTCCTCAGGCCTCGACAAGGGACTGATTCACCAAAGCTGTTTCACAAGAAACGCTGATTTTGAATGATTACACATCAACAAAACACACAAAGAGCTTTTTTACACGTACAAGTAATACGATGAATTTGTTTCAGTTATTAACAGAGTTGTTTAATGGTGCGGTCTATTAGGAAAAAAGATGAATACAGAAGAAAGCACATAAATATTTTTTGATCCATAGAAAAGTGAAGGTCTAATCTTCTTGCACATAATGCAATATGGGTCATAATAAGTTAATCTAAAATACAGTAAAAACAGTAATAATGTATCAGACTAAGATTTGGTTTAAGGACAAAAAGCTACAATAAATCTTTGTTTAAGCAGCCAGTTAGAATTTTTTTTTTTTTTCTGTGAATGTAATGTTTATCTTTGAAATGATTTTGCTCCTCAGAGGGTCCGCTGGAGCTGCACACGCTGTCTCTGTTGCCCTCGCTGCGGCAGGTCGTGTTTAAGGGGGACAGGCTGCCTTTCCATTGCACTGCTTCACTGGTGGACAAAGCCACTTCTCTTCACTGGCGACACAACGGTCATTCTGTCACCACTGACCCTACCAGTGGAGTTCACCTGGAAGAGAGTGTACAGCATGACTGCACCTTCATCACCAGGTAACACATACAGAGACTAAGCATCATTTAGCTATATATGTGATTATATACTGTATACTGCTGGTCTTGAATACGTTTGATTTTTATTGTGATTTTTACTATTTTCATATATTTTAAAATTTGATGCAAGCAGTAGAAAATGTGTATGTATCTTAACTGATTATTAGGCTACAGCTGTTTGGTTTCTGTGAGACGCGCAGAGGAGGATCATTTAATTTGCGATAATGCTGTGACAGAACAGGTTAACATTATAGTTAATAAGCAATAAACAGTATATTATTACTGTTATACCATTATGTAATTTTTTTAGTGAGCTGATCCTGTCAAATGTCCACGTTGAGGCGAGTGGTGAGTGGGAGTGTGTGGTGTCCACGGACCGTGGGAATGCCTCGCGCCGTGTGGAGATAGTGGTTCTGGAGAACAGCGCCTCCTTCTGCCCGGAGCAGAGAGTGACTAACAACCGAGGGGAGTTCAGGTAAGTGATTTGTCCTACAAATTTAACTATGGTTTAGTAGTTCTTATCTAGAAATGTATGGCAATATGTCACCTGTTCCTGTCTTTGGCTTCAGGTGGCCTAGAACTCTGGCTGGCATCACCTCCTACCAATACTGTCTGCAGCTGCGCTACCCCTCTTTAACTATAGGGGGCGGCGTGGAGCAGAAGAAGGCTTCACGTAACTGTGACCGCTCTGGACACTGGGAGGATGGAGACTACTCTCAGTGTCTCTATACTAATGACATGACACGGATCCTGCATACCTTCATACTGGTTAGTGTCAGTCTAGGGTCTTGTTTAAAAAATGACTATTATCCAAAACAAACCACTTTGCTGGTTTGGTTGTATCTTACTGATAGGTCTTTCAGGGTAGCTTGGGGAGGGGAGGTATCCGAAGCACATCAACTTGTCTCTGGGGTTCCTCAGGGATCAGTTCTTGGACCCCTCCTCTTCTCCATTTACAGTACACAACATCACTGGGTCCCATCATACAGGCACATGGATTCTCCTACCATTTCTATGCTGATGACACACAGCTCTATCTTCCATTTCAACCAGATGAGCCAACGGTAGCTGCACGGATCTCAAGCTGTCTGGTGGACATCTCGGCATGGATGAATGAATATCACTTACAGCTCAACCTAGCAAAGACTGAGCTTCTTGTCTTCCCTGCCATTTTAACTCTACAGCTTGATTTCACCATCCAGTTGGTTCTTCTACAATTACCCCATCAACTTCGGTCAGAAATCTTGGTGTAACCTTTGATGATCAGCTGACCTTCAAAGACCACATCACAAAGACTGCTTGATCTTGCAGGTTTGCATTGCACAATATAAGAAAGATCAGGCCCTTTCTAACTGAGCATGCTGCACAACTTCTTGTCCAGGCCCTTATCATTTCTAGTCTGGACTATTGCAATGCTCTTCTGGCTGGACTTCCATCAAGCACAATCAAACCTCTAGAAATGATTCAGAATGCAGTGGCACGACTGGTCTTCAACAAACCCAAATCTCCTTGCATTGGTTACCAGTTGCGGCTCGCATCATGTTCAAGACTTTGATGCTTACATATAGAACAGCCACAAGCTCAACACCACTCTACTTCCACTCACTATTACGAATCTACATCCCCTCCAAAAGTCTGAGATCCACTAGTGGGCGAATTATCAGTTTAATTTCTGCTTAATATTCCACAATAAAAATACAGAAATCAGAAATACTTTCAGAAATCATTCGAATATGATTTTGTTAATTTTATATTCATTGTTAATTCTGTCCTTCTCACTCAGATGCCCATCAACGCTTCCAATGCTGTGACTCTGGCACAGCAGGTACGTTCATACACTCTGGAAGCCGCCGGTTTCACAGACACGGTGGATGTTCTTTATGTGGCTCAGATGATGCACAAATTCATGGACTATGTGACAGAACTCCATGAGGTTAGTAGAACATAGTATTCAGCAGTGCATATATTTCAATGCATTTGTGTCCTTACATAAGCATGCACTCCATCATCCCAGCTGTCCGAGCACCTGGTTGAAATGGGCAGTAACCTGATGCAGGCAGATGACCAGATTCTGGTTCGAGCTCAGAGAGAGGAGAGAGCCTGCAGTTCAATCGTCTACACACTGGAGAATCTCGCCTGGCCTCAGCTGCATTCTCAAGCACAGGACTTCTCCAAAGTACGCTTTTAATCATGGCAACTTCACATATCATATTTTTATTCAGCTAGGCTGCATTAAATTGATAAAAAAAGGACCAAGTAGGCCTTCAAAAAAAAAAAATTGCTTCAAAATAAACACTGTTCTTCTGAACTTTCCATTCACCAAAGAATTCTGATAAAATATGTATCATGGTTTCCACAAAAAAAATGAAGCAGCACAACTGTTTTCAACATTGATCATACTAAGAAATGAAACTTGAACACCAAATTGGCAAATGTCCTTTCTTTCCTAGAGTTCAGGTAACATTGTGATGGAGGCTCACATGATTCGTCCAGCTCATTTTACTGGCATGAGCTGCACGGTCTATCAGAGACGAGAGGGGGCAGGAGGGAGCCAGGGGCATGATGGGATTGAATCTTCCCTTGAGCAGCAACTGCGTTTTCGCTGCACCACAGGAACACACAACACCTCGCTGAACGCTTTTCATCTCAAGGTTTGTCATGGATTGTGTGCAAGTGTACACTTATGAGTAGATGTCATTTTGTATATATATCTAATATGTCTGCGGTAAATATGTATCAGCTTATTGCAATTTTTATCTAATTGCAATTAGCATGCAGTTTGGGACCCAGAATCATTACATTAATTTCGCACTTGCCTTTATGTTGCAGAAAAAAAAAAAAGATTAATGTCATAATCATTGGTATCTATCATTTTGCCACTATTATTATTTTATGCATGTAAAAACAAGCTTTTAGCCATGGTCTAATCACTGAAACCTACCGGTTTTTGCTTTAATAAACATTTTTGGTTGTCTGTGTCTTGTTTTTCTCTCTAGAACGCAGTGGCTCTTGCTTCAGTGTCTCTCCCTGCATCTCTTTTTCCACCGAATGCTCCTCCTGACTGTAAGCTGCAGTTTGTGGCTTTCCGCAATGGAAGATTCTTCCCATTTACCAGCAATTTTACAGGACATTTGGACCTTGCACGCAGACGTGGTGTCAACACTCCAGTTATCTACGTTGGCCTAGGTGGGTTGATTTCGGCTCAAACATTCAAGGGATTGAAAACGTTCATAAAATTTTAACAGTGTTGTGAGTAGCTGGTTGTATACTGATGCAGTACAGGCTCTTTGGGAGAAGACTCATAAATATTCAATTCAGGATAGTAACTTTTCCCAGAGCACAGATGGAAACTCTCTCCCTTCTCATCTGTCAGATGGATGTAGCATGTGGAACCAGTCTGATCCCATTATTGTGTCACTACGACACACATCACCTGGAAATGACCCTATTGCTGCCCACTGGAGCTTACAGGTGGAGCATCATGGGAGATGGAGTCTAGATGGCTGTCAGCTGGCCCATAGTGATGCGTCCACCTCTACACTGCGCTGCTCTGTGCTGAGCAACTACGCTATACTTCAGGTAAAGATTTGTGTGCTTTGTGAAAAAACAAAACAATGCATGAGAAATATCAATTGCATATTTCAAAATGTAATGTGTTATATTTTATTCAGAAGTTTATAGTATCAACTTTTTTTTAATCAATTTAAGAATGAATTGTTTTCCAATCTTTTGTGTGTACCATATATTTTCACTAGCTTAGCTATATGCCAACAACAATGGATTTTAATGTTCATCTAGGTCTGTTTTTGATAGTGAGGTAATTTGGTAATCGATGGCCATTGTTTGAAACTTCTTGGCACTAAAGAACCCAGTACTGACCAAAGAGCAATTTCTCTGAACCTTTTTTATGAGAAGAAATATATATCCATTTCTCCTCACAGAAAATGTTCCATTTAGTTAAATGCTTCATTACATTTGTTACTATCAGTATCAGCAGTATTGGCCTAGAAGATGGCATCAGACCGAAAGAAATGGCATTTCTTAGACTTACTCTTTTTTTTTTTTTTTAGGTATCCTAGTCATATAGCTCGGCTACGAAGTCGTGTGTATAAATGTTTTAAAAGATTCTCTCCATTTTCCCTGTCAATGTTTCAGGAGATGCCAGATTTCCCAAGTTCATCTTCGATTCCAGTGGAAGTGCTCCATCCAGTGATCTACACCTGTACTGCAGTGCTGCTCCTCTGTCTCTTCACCATCATCATCACCTATATACTGCATCACAGGTCTTAGTCTCACTTTGTTAAAATGCCACATATACAGTATACTGTATGTAACAATTCTGAGACCGAAAACATAAACTATACATTACCAATATTTTGTAAATACACCCAAGAACCCAAATAAATCAGTCCTGCAAACTGTTGCTACAAGGTAACGCAATTCTATAATGTTGTTGCATGATTTGTTATTAATGGATAGCCAGTTAAATTAGAATAATATGTGGATGTCAGCATACTTTTGGCCAAACTGTGAAATGTCTCTCTTTTTTCTTTTCCTTTTTGCCACCAGCTCTATCAGAATCACCAGGAAGAGTTGGCACACACTCCTAAACACTAGTTTCCACATCGCAATGACATCTGCCGTATTTGCTGGAGGCATCACTCTGACCGGCTACCCGACTGTATGCCAGGCAGTAAGTCCCCATTCCTATATCACATATCAGCTTTAATTTGGCATTGGCAAAAAAAAAAAAGTACACATTACTTCTACAAATTATATATATATCTGTTTTATGTGCTAATGTATTTATTTACTATTTATATTTTTATTTACTCTTGTGTTACTTGTTTTACTCATGTATGTATATGTTTGTGTCAGGTGGGGATTGTTCTTCACTACTCTTCTCTGTCCACTTTGTTATGGATTGGTGTTAGCGCCAGAGTCCTCTATAAAGAAGCCTTATTAAGGACTCCACAGCAACTAGAAGGAGAAACTGCTGTACAACAAACCCAGCGGCCCATGCTCAGGTTAGTGAAGCCATCATGGGGGGCTGGAAGCATGAGATGGTTAATAATGGCTTGATTTTGTAGATGTATCGTTCACATGCACACTCAAATATCAGATACCTGCTTTTTGTCTCTATAATTAGGCCCCAGTGCTCATAAAACTCTCAACAATGATTTGTAATAGGCCTATCTGGACTGTATTTGTTCTAGATAGAGATGTGAGGTAATTTTATCATTTAAAGGCCTTTTTATTGCCATTGTTTTTGTCCAAACACCTTTGAGAAAATTCTAGTCTGGATTAGAGTTGTTCCGATTCCGATACTAGTATCGGAAATATCTCCGATACCACAACAAATTCTGGCATCGGCATCGGCGAGTACATGAACCCATATACCGATCCGATACCATTTTCTTAAAAAAGACCTAGTTATGACCGCAAGCTTTGCCTAACCGCTGCACGGTTCTTCTTCGCTGCTCAAAATGCATTAAAAAACACAGGAAGTTGTGCTGTGTTGCCACAAGCAACCCCTGTTTAGAGCAGCGAAGAAGAAATGAAAACGCGTTAGCAGCCCTTATCTATATATGACTGGATCACTCATCACATTCTAAACTGCCAAAACACAGTGAAGCCGCTACTATATTATAGATCAGTGGTTAGCAGTATGTCTCTGTAGTACCGGTAGTTACAGACTCTCAAGTATATTCAGTACCGGCAGCTGCGTTCAGTCGCTTCCGTGTAAGTCAAAGCGCAGGGCTCCAGACAGTAGCCGAATATATACTAGTGTCTGTGAATATTAAACTGCAAAATACTATTTAAATATTACTCCCGCAAAATCTACATCTCTGTGGGTGACTGGCACAGATGCGCGAGAGCTCGCTGTTTTGTAGTCTCTGCTGTGTGTCATGAGGACACGAACGCATAAACCGTCACTTCATGAGAATTTACCGTTTCATTTGAGAATACTGTCATATCATAAACACAGACACTCAAAGATCTTCATGGCAGCCCATTAAAATAAATGTTTGGTTTACATGAGTAAATTGACAATATATAAAGCTACTGTTGTAGCCTACAGTAATAATAATACGTCTCTATAATAATAATAATTATGCCTAGATGGTTGCTTGTTTTTTACTTGTTTTGTTGTAAAGAGATTATCTGATTAATAGATCTTTTTTGTTGCAGTTTTTTTATACAGTTATATTGTAAAACTTAAATACCTTTTTTAGTTTGCGGTGTTAGATTTTTGGCTGCATTTGAAGTTCTTTTTTGCATAAGAAAATAAATAATACTGTCAAATTCATGTTAGATAATAAAAATACTGTAATAAATACAGTAGTTCACCATGTATTTGTTCATGTTTTATTGAGGGATCTGTCTGAAGCACACCATAAAAAAATTCTAGCAATTTACACAGGGCTAGTAGTATATACAGCTGTATATACAGATATACACCCAGGTATCGGATCAGTACTCGGTATCGGCCGATACCCTGAGCCCAGGTATCGGAATCGGTATCGGGAAGAGAAAAAGGGTATCGGAACATCTCTAGTCTGGATTAGTTTATTTGAATAAAACCACTGCAGTCAGAAGTTTCACTTATACTTTGATTAGCTAGGTAACAGTTAAGTATACTAGCTTAGCATAGCGCTAAATGGTAAAAAAAGTTATTTGAGGCGTTGAGGAAAGTGGATAGGATTCAGTGGGGGATGGGATCTTGAAACTGATTTCACCACACAACATTATCTCTTGAATACATGAGTTTTATGATAGATATGTAATACATTTTAAATTCAGATTTCATTCTTAAGAAACAATACTGTTTAAAATTCTGTAATTTGTAACAGTGTGAACATTACATTTGATGACAACATTAAAAGTTTCTTGTCATCATCATCATCATCAAAGGAAGCGAATGGGTTCCATCAGAACTCTTGCAGTATTCAGAGTGGTCGTCATATTTCAAATCAGTCATGAACATTGACATTTTTATGGGCAGATGTCATATTGAATTAGCACTTCCTGAGTAGAAACTATTGATAGACATTTACAGGAGCAAAATGGGCTTTTGAGAGCAACTGAATGGACCACCATGATGTAAAAAACTAATCAAAGACCACCATTGTCCAGATAAAAGCTGATTCCCATCTGCTCTTATGGAGAGTCAGAGAAAAAAAGAGAGCAAATGGGGGAATGGAAAGAGAGAAAAGTGGACAGAGACGTTGTAAATCAAACGAGGGATAGGACTAGTAAAGGCTAACTTTCACATATCTGAGAGACATGCATGCAAATATATTCGTTCCCTCTAGTCTGTGTTCTCTGTTTTTACTCTAGACCTCCGTGCTCTCCACATCCCCTGGGGAGGTCTGGCCAGATCCCACGCCTGCCTCCTGGGATAATTCCTGTTTCCCCTCTCTCCTACACTGTCTGGAGCCCAGACTCTGCTCTTTACTGACAGACAGTGACAGAAATGCCTAATCTATAGACCACACAAACATTTTTATACCAGGCGAAGGGCAAAGGCCAAATGGAACATCTGTAGGAAATATTACAGAGAGTAGCTTTACACCCGTTTCAATTTTAGAGCAATTTCTTTCTAGACTTATTTCTAGGCCATCCTTTATTTCAGTCAATGCAATACTTAGCTTTTTTATATGATTAATTTTGTTAACATGGTTAGCTCTTGTAAAATGACCACTAACACTCTTCTGTCCTCTATCTCTGTTACCCTCAACAGGTTTTATTTGATAGCCGACGGCGTCCCACTCATCATATGTGGTATCACTGCAGCTGTAAACATCAGTAACTACGGAGACAACATTCCTTAGTGAGTACCATGATTGAGAACATTAGAAAAACTAACTTTAAAATGTTCTATAATCAACAACCTACATAATGTTAACATTCTAATGCTGATTCTTGATAGCCTCATATAATATATCCTATATATAACTGTTCATATTTATATATCACAGCTTATATATATGTGTATATATATATATAATTTTTTTTAATACTTGAACTTATTTTATGTCATATATATATATATATATATATATATATACAGTATGATAGATTTTTTTACAAATAATAAATAAATACTTTTACATTACATATGTTATGATGAGTTCTTACTTGTTGAAACTTAAAGATTGCTAAGCAAAACAGGCATTTTATGAGAAACATTTTGAAAAGATTAACCCAAATATCCCCCCAAAAAGATTTCATTTCAGTGTTTGTCATTTATGCGACTGCAAATACTGCAAATCATAATTAGGCCTGAACAGTGATATTTTTGTTAGGAATTTTATTGCGCTTTTGTCACATACTGTCACATACAGACAGATTGGCGACTTAATATAAAATTAAATTGTCTGAGGTCATGCAGAGTTTTTTTTTATTAGTTTCTGTTCTTTCTCTAACTGTCTGATACTTGCTTCAGATTTATTACACATGGTTTACAGGCTCTTTAAAAAAGTATCTGTTTCACACAGAGCTTGCTTTGTGTTTCTGTTATTTGACTAATTGCCGCCTTTGCCCTCTCTGACCTTTTTCAATGCTTTTGACCTTTCGTCAGCTGCTGGTTGGTGTGGCAACCCAGTTTCGGGGCGTTCTTCATTCCAGCTGGACTGATCGTTCCTGTGACATGGATCTACTTCCTGTGCACTGCTGTCTGCCTGAGGCGCCGAAACATCCAGGAGTCCAAAGATCCTCCTTGCTCCGCCTCCATCCCCTCAACTTCACCCGAGAGCCAACCGGCAATCAGTGGCAGCACCAGCCTGCTCTCGACAGACTCTGTGGTGGGCCCAGTGCATGCTGGGATGACAGTGGAGGACCAGTACTCACTGAAGGTCCGGTGTTTGGTGCTGGTGGCAACTCATTTCGTGTTTGTGGGGCTGTGGTGTTGCGGCGCTATGGCTGTTTGGCACGTGGATAGAGAGCGGAAACTCTTTAGCTGCCTGTACGGTGGAACGGCTACCGGATTAGGGATTTTCTTGGTGCTCCATCACTGTTTCAAGCGTTTGGATGTCCAGGCAGCGTGGCTAAGTTGTTGTCCGGGTTACGGTCGCTCCCAGTCCATGGCAGCTTATTCCCACCCCTGCACTGCAACCGTAGGCGTCCAGAGTGCCTCGGAAAGGGGCTCCCAACTTTTTGTAGGATGCCACCCACCGACGGACACCAATAATTACTCTTCTTCTGCCAGGTCATCATCTACTCAAAGTGGAACGACGAGCATCGCTGTCGGGCCTTGCAAACTCACCAACCTCCTTCAAGTGGCTCAAGACAATGTGAATAACGCCGCCCGAGCGCCAACGGGAACTAATACCAACACAAGTACAAGCACGGAGAACAACAAGCCAGCCAATAATCTGTTGCCCAGTCTACTACCTATCCAGCAGCCTCAAAGGAGGAAGGCTTGTAGTAGAACCAGGGGTGGAAACACCCAGTACCATCACCGGGGGGACGGCAGGGGGCATTACCGCCTCAAAGCTCTCAGGGCAGGTGGAGGAGGTAGCATGGGTGCTTTGGGACCTTCTGCGACAGAGCAATCGAACATCCACCATCTACACAAACACGCTTCCAGTGAGAATGGAAGTCTACGGAATAGCCATTCAGAGGGTCAGAACGGCCTTCTGACCAATGGGCGGCACAGAGGGGAGGGACTAGCGACGAGCCCTTCGGAAGGTAGCGATGGAGGTAGCAGCGGAAGTAGAAAACCTTTTCCCCTGTTGCCTTCGGTGGTGAGTAGGTCCACCATGCAACAGAACGCTCAACATCGCAGCACTAGCAAAGACAATCTTAAACTGGCCGCCGCGGCTGAGAGAGAGTCAAAGCAGAGTCCGTTCCCTCTGAATGTGACATCAAATGTCACTGCGACGGCCTTGTTGACGACAGTTTCAGCACCTAATGGAACTCTGAAGGGATCCGTGGTGGAATTGGACTCTAGCGGAACTGACCAATCACAGGGCTCGGTTGGTATGAAGAGCAGGGTATGGAAGAGCGAGACAACTGTATAATAATGAGCTGCAGGTAGAGCTGAAAGACTTTGAAGGTTTCTTGAACTTGTATGTTAGAAGCCAAAGCACGGATTTCTTTCTCCACAACCTAGATGAAAAGACTAGTTTAAACCAAGATGATTTTGGACACTTTTCAGCCAAGCTAAACATCAGCTTGGATTGGCTGGGATACCGGCTTAACCAGCTAAGGCCAGGAAACCTGTCAAACAGTGTTGTAGAATTCAACATTGGACTACTGCCATCATATTTTTTTTTTTTTTGGTCTTTCTGGGCATTTGGGCTCGGCCTTGACACAGACACAGATTCCGGTCTTGAGTGCTGCAACACTGTGGATATGTTTTGTGGTCTGTGTTGACTCACACATGTCTGCTTTGTCTCAGGACTGGAGCACACGGTTCACATGATACTGTCACGAAACCAAGCCTCATTCAAGACCTATCAAGTCACTGTCTTGACTCGGACTAAGACTCGTCAACACAGATTTCAGACAGAGTCCTGTTTCGTCCAGTTTCACGTACTACAACACTGCAGCTTAGGCTGGGTCAAGCTGGGTTTTTCAGCAGGGAAGAGAAACATTTGGTTCCTGTTATGATGAACCACCGATACTTGTAAGCTTTGAAGGTGTCCTGTTGTCTTTGAACCGTCCAACATGCTAAGAGCTAATGCTAAGCATGCTAATAAGGAGAAGCTGTGTGTGAGGCCTTTTTATATGAAGAGAACAAAAGGGTGTGTATGCAAAACCTGACTCCTCTTAAAAGACATTGGAAGAGTTGGTTTGACAAAATATGCAAAATGGTTTTGATTGCTTTTGTTTGCCTGTAAACCACTTAATCTAACAAATTGTTTGAACATAATGAATCTTTTAATATTGAATATGCCAAGGGATTTGAACCTTAAGTTCAGCCATTTAGCTGTGTTTATCTTTATCTTTCTGACTATGCATATCGATCAGGATGGAGAACCTGTTCGCCTGTTAAGTTTTCTTGTTCAGTCCCTTTATGTCTTTGTCTCTTGTGTGTTCATGTTTTTATTCACGCTATTTCATTTACATGTCTGTAAGAATGTACATTGTGTTATGTATGCATTGTTTGACCATTACAGTGTTAATTCAATTCTCTGGCACTAATAAGCAGCTTTTATGACATCAGTCCCACAGAAAACAAAGACTTGCCATTGATCCATCCTTCCCTGACATTTCCATCCAATGCTTTACTGGTGCTGGGAATGTAGTTCTTGTTCTTCTGATGTTGTTCAGCAGAACGTGAACCATTGCATTCAGTTTTTTGTAAATTGGAACTATTTGGAAAACGTGGCTTAACAGTGCCCTCTATTGGGCCATTTCTGCCATGATCAAATGCACTGAAAATGAAAGCTGTTGATGGAGAAATGATATCAACAAAGTGAGGGCTGCTTCAGATGTCACTCCAGAGTTACTAAGGGATTGATAATGAAGGGCAAGTGTTTGTCCATACAGTACATGTTTTGTTCTGTTGTAGTACCATGTGTAACATGGGCTGTTTTAGCACTTGGTTCAGGTTATGAAGAGAGCATTTGGCATATTCTTATAAATAATAACACATTTATATTATACATATCAGTATTAATATTGATGTAATTGTCATTATGCAGTTTTATGATATCAGTATTTTACAGAGGATTGACTTAATCAGTTTTATAAACTCTGTTTTTTGTCTAAAAGCACACCAACAATCAAAGCTGGACTTCCCATGCATTTTTTTTTTTTTTTTTCTTCTGCAGATTATTATCATACATAGAGCAGGTTTTGTTTACTAACAAGCACTGTTCGTCCCACAAATGGTTAGCGAGAAGACCTACTAATCTACCTGGAATTGTTAGTCCTCTGTCTTAAGCTTATGCAAAGTTCTGAAGAACCAGGAATTTGTGATAACAAATAATTATTTTACTTTTACTTTTGTTTTTCAAGTGTCCAAATGTCTTTTTCTAATGAAAGCAAAGAATGGACAATCCCAACCGCCCCAAAAAGGGGAATTCAGATCTTTGCACTGACTGTTTTTTTTTCCAAGGCCCACAAGCTAACAGATATTGACTGTAGTGCCATTATTTTTTTGATCACATCATGATGAAGTCACAAGCATTGCCCGTCTTTAGCTTTAGCTACACTTTGATTAAAATACTATTATTTTAAAGTGTTTTCAGGGATATTTTTATGCCAAAGAAAGCTTACTGTAAGTATGAGCTTATTTGACATTGTGTAGCCTCCCATTTGTCTTTTTCCCCTTCAAGCCAGAAATCTCCCTCAATATTGTTAAACATTCAAAGACCACGATAAAGAACCATTGCTCCTTTTTCCCCAAATCAAAAAGGTTTTAAAGTCATGTGTTATAATTTTGTGATTAATGTAAGTTCGATTATGAAAGGTTATAATCACCATCATGTCATTACAGATAACACATATTCTATTTAATTTTGTTTGTTTATGATTTCAGTTGCTTTTGGGGCAAATTTTAATTTCAAATGCCAACAACAAAGAATGTAGAGAATAATACATGGAATTTGTGGCCTTCTCAAAGTTTGTCAAGTGTATGTAATACTTAAAAACAAACAAAATTTTTTTTTGAATGGCTTGTTTGTGCATAATTGTTTCAGGTGACTGTGATATTTGCATGAATAATTTTCTTTGGGTAGGCCCAGAGCTTCCGAGGGTCAGTATAATTTCAGTGTTATTCTAAACAATGTTTTGATTGTTATCATAAAGTTTAAAAGGGAGATTTCAATAATAACATGAATATTTATATTTTTTGTCACTCTCTTCAATATGAAAATGATAGAAGCATTTTTGTGTCAATTTCAGTAATATATTTTCTATAGATGTTAAGATTGTGCCTTATCTATGACCTGATGCAAAATAAAGGTTTGGAAAAATGCCATAACGTCAAAATGACTTATTTTTATGTTTCCTAGAATGTATCAGATGTGATTTAAAGAGACAAATCCCAGCCCATGTTTTGCTTAGGCACGTAACTTTTGTATCTATGTAATATGTAAATCGGCATCCTCCACAAGAAGTGAAGCCAATCAAAAGTGAGCCTCGCATTATTGACACATGCATCATCCTATCAGAGTGCGGTACTCTAGAGATTGGGCGGGACAAACACATCACGCTAGTAAACAACTGATAATATTGACCTCGGTAGCGCAGTGGAGGTCATTTATTGCAAAATAAACGATCACATTGATTTACAAATAGCAGGAGACCGAGTCAATCTGAAATATGAATAATCGGCTTCAAAACTACTACTCATACTGTCGTATTCTATTTTGGTCCTGCTGAAGTAAACTGAGGAAACGTTAATAAGGAGATTCTCCAACAAAGATATTCTGAGAACAGTATTTTTTAAATTTCGATAAAGGTAAATTCTGACGTGAAGGGTTATGTTAGACTACGACAAAGCACGGATATTTAATCGCTGAGTCAGCTTCTGATTAGTTATCTTTTGCTAAACATCTCGCTGATACATTTGTAGCAACCAAGTCGTCTACTGTAGTAAATCAGAGGTTAAAAGCTGCAAGAACACATTGGTGTTTTTCTTAATCCGAGATTTAAAAGACGTTATCACATGGTTATAAGTGTGCTTATTATCAAAAGCTCTTCTTTAAATAGTTTAATGAAAGGATGAAGTGATACCTGCATCACCTGAGCGCTGGGTACACAGTGCACGTCATACATTAGGGGCGGGGCTTAAGAGAGCTCCCAAACAGTTAGACACAGGAGCCAGAGCGACGCACACGGCAAACACCGAGCGGGCTCCGGAGAACAAAGCGCAACTGAGAATGTCTTTGGGTGACCAGCAGTGGTATCCCACCAGCGTTCAGGTAACGGTGCTTAAAGCACGAAACCTGCGGATCAAGGGCAAGAATGGCACGAACGACGCCTATGCCATCATGCAGGTGGGCAAGGACAAGTTTTCCACGTCGGTCGCGGAGAAATGCGTGTCTCCCGAGTGGAAGGAAGAAGCGACGTTCGACCTGCCTCTGATCCATCAGGGGGACGCGGAGCGGGGCACGCTCTACATCATCGCCATGCACCGAGCCCTGGTGGGGCTCGACAAGTTTTTGGGACAGGCTGTCATCAACTTACTTGACCTCCACGCCAACAGATCACGCAAAAAGACCGAGTGAGTGTCATTGAGTCCTACAGGGAAATACTTTTGTTGTGTGGGTGTTCGAGTTGTGTCAGAAACATTCCCTTATGAGTTAAGCATTTTAAAAGTTTAATGTGATATGCTAACCAAACAGCTAGTTTGTTTTGGACTTATTTTTGCATGGCCAGGTTTCAGTACACCGCCCTTGTAAAACAACGTTGGGCAAACAACTTCTCCTGAGAGTTTCTATGAACATTATACAATAATAATTATTTACTTCATAAACGAATGATAACTGATAGAGTTTAGTAAAACTGAGTGGGGGGAGTATATAAAAAATATATATTTTTAAATGAGCTGTTCCGCATGGTCAAAGAAATGTTTGGATGCAGTCTCATTTATTTTTATTTAATTATTTTTAACAAAGAAGTGTTTTTCCCACTCAGTATGAGTCAACATGATTAGGGTCATAAAGATTATGGCCAAAAATAGATTGTACATCTTTACAACTCATTTAATTCAGTGAAGGAATGAATGATGTAACACACCAGGATGGTTTCAAACATATAAAACATTTTAAACACAAACAGTTAGTTTAGAATATCTGTGACATAGTTGTTGTGATTAAATAAATGTCAATTTTGCTAAGATTTATTTTGATAAATAAATTAATGACAGGTATAGTTATCAAATATACATATACACACACACACAATCATACATACATATAATATTCCATGGACTTAGTGTTCTTTTCACACATTTTCAGACTGTCCTCTTCTTGGATTTGATATACTTATTAACTATTAATGTTGAAATAGCAGTGGATTTGTCTGAACATAATCAACTTCATCGTCCATCGATACAGCCACAGCAGCTGAATGTGTTTTTTTTCTGCTAATGCATTTGCATTATTCCCAATACTGTCCTTTCATATTTATAATGTGTTTTATTGTGTCCTTTGATTTTCTGCCAAGAACAAACAATACATGTCTACTGGACCGCTTCGGACGCATCAGTCTAGCCTGATCAGAGCTATCATGAGGGCTGTCTTGGGGTGCTTTAGTGTAGAAAAACCTATGAAAGTCTCACATGTTTCTAGGTTTTGAGCTGCCAGCAGGATTTTGTTGTGATGAGGTTGTTAAGGTGTTCTGAGTGTTGCTCTGTGGTTGCTAGGGTGTTGCAACTATAACCCAGATCTCCTTCATATACATTTTACAAAAGATATGTTTGTTTATAAATTTATTAGAAAAAAAGAATTGTCACCAACCCTGAGTAATAATAGTTATGTTATTCATATCATAAATTACAAGAACTCTTTCCATGGGAAAAATATAAATAGGCACAGATTTTAGTAGGAAACAGAACACACATTTTGAACATTATTATTATTATTATTATTATTATTATTATTATTATCAAATGGTTTCAATATAGGATTTGATAAGCTTGATTTTTCTTTAGCTCTGTGGAAATGAGAGCTGCTCATATTCAAAAACAGAAGGTGTGTGAGTTTCACTTGATTTGCATATTAGGCCGGCTTGCTGATTTGTCCAGTAGACTTCCTGTTAGAGAGAGAGAGAGAGAGAGAGAGAGATGTAAGTCAAGTGTAAAGGCTGTGTTTTTGCTTTGGGTTCAGTCATAGGGGCATCTTGTGCTTTGGCAGCTGTGGCCTTCGGTGTTGGAGGTCCTGCTGTTCGTCCTTGTCGTGTGGCATTGGTGCTGCAGGTTGTCAGACCCGTTTGATTCACTGCTCCATCAGCGTCTGCTCGTTTTTATTTTTCCATTCGTACTCATTCTGAAGTGGATCACACATGACTTGACCAAGTTTGCTATGTGTTTTGCATTTGTATGCTTTGTAAAGCACCCATGAGAAGAACAGAGAATTCAATACAAAAATAACATGTTTATTATAATTATTATTTTTGTGTTTATCACTAGATTACATTACAATTACATTACCATATTTTATTATGAGACCCTCATGGTTAAAAAAAAAGAAAGAAATGGCAGCATTGATGAGAGTGAACTCAACTTCATGTAGAATTACATTTAACAGAAAAGCTTTTTCACTCTCAGACTGTGGTGAAGTGCTTTTTTTTAAGCCAGGACTATTCTTAGTATCATAATTGGGCTGAGACAAAAATGTGTGTCTCATGAGCTCTTTTAAGTCATTAAACCAGTCACAGGACACACATTATTATCAGGAGTGACTGGATGCAGCTGATCCTTTCATTTTTCTTAGGTCAGTTCCTGTATTTTCATCAGATGTGTTCCTCTGACAAATCATAGTTTATCATTCCAAGCGAGTAGTTGGGACTAATAATAGAGTAAAATGTGTCCAGCACAATCTCACACAACCAGTCCAACTGTATTAAAAAATAATGCCATTTTGACATTCCTCTCAGTCTCCACCCATCCCAGTCCTAATGACTAACTGACAGGTATGAGAGAGACCCAAGGCTGGGCTGATGGTGTGTGACTATGAACATTAGTGTTTACTTTCCACCACCTGTAAGAATAGTGTGTGTGTGTGTGTGTGTGTGAGAGAGAGCACTGTGTTCTTTTCCTGCAGTAGATCTGGTTTATGCAGTTTAGTTATTAAAATACTAGTCCAAACTATAGACACTAGAGATACAAGGTTAATCAAATTCATAATGAAAGCATATTATGGCCTTTTGAAAAATAAAACGTTTCAGATGGACCACACTGTGTGAAAGCTTGTTTTCACCATGGACATGGAATAAAAAACAAAACGTTTAGTTGCAACTTTTGATCTCACAATTCTGAGTTTATATTTGAGTTTATAACTGACATTAAACCTAAATTTTCAATTGTGAAAAAAAGTCAGTGGTTAGATAATTTATTTTTATTTATTCTATTTTTTTTTAAAGTATGTAGCTTTGAATTATTAAATTGTGAGAGAAAAATTTAACAAAATATGTAAAAAAAACATATAATGTATAAACTTATGATGATGATGACTTTTATATATTATTATTTTAATTGTAATTTGTTGATGATTATGTAGATTATGTAGTAGTAATACAATAGTACATTTATTATATTATATTTTTTAAGATTTCTTTTTTTCAGTGTTGGTTCTTGTCCAGTGGAAATGAGGGCTGCTCTTTATTCAAATACAGAGAGCAGAATAATTTTCTATTATTTGCCTTTCACTTTGACTTCCTATTATGGTTCAGAAAAGAGAGAGAGATCTGTCTATTTGCCTTGGGTTTGGCCCAGTTCACATGCTTGTCATCTAAAGCAGGTGTGTACTGTAATTGTGAAATATGTTAATAGTTATGGCGTGACTTGAAGCCTACATGGATCCACTCAAAGAGAGTAAAAGTGGAATGCAAAGCTTCTTATGACGTAATGGGATATTCATGTAAACATTTAATATGTGTGAGTATTTCAAGCAGGTGTGTTTTATGTATCAGTGAACGACTTCATTAATCATGTCTCTCACAGATCTGATCAGACTATCAGTAATCGTTCAGTGCTTGTGTCTCCTGAAGGTTTTGTTCTTTCTCTTCCTGTCATCTGTCTGTCTATATGTCTTTGTGATCCAAACTAAACTTCACAAATACGAGTACACAGACTTAAACACAAATAATTGTTCAGTAATCATAAATCGAGGTAAAATGTTCACTTAATCGAGATTTTGATTTGAGGTCGTATCGTCCAGCCCTACAGCAAATATACAGTAATATAATAGTAAATCTGTGGATAATATTATGATAAACCATTTTCTGATTCTGTTTCATGAGGAAAGATTAAAGTGTATTAATGGAAAGGCTTAAAGGAATAGTTCAGCTAAAAAATGACTATTTGCGGAACATTTACTCAGTTTGTTTCTTCATTAGAACAGATTTAGCATTGAACCACTTGCTCATTAATGGATCCTCTGCAGTGAATGGGTGCCGTCAGAATGAGAGTCCAAACAGCTGATTAAAAATGACACCATCATTTCCAAATAATCAATTAATGCCTTGTTTAACTTTAAACTGTAATTTCTAATCAAAATAGGAGTCAATAATTCTGTTTCTCCAGTCAAAAAAGTCCACCCCCTGTTCTCCTCTCACATCCAAATCCACCAGCATGTTTGTTCACAACCGTTTTGGACTGTTTTCATGCATGCCGTGCTGATTTCTCTCCTTTTTTAGACCTCTTTTTCACTTTAGAAAGCAGTATTCGAGAACATTTTGAAGTTAAAAACTAAGTCTTACACACAAGTAAACAGTCGTAGTCCAGATTACTGTTGGACGGTCTGAGAGCGAGTACATCAGATAACATTGAGATGTTGACACTGACTCTGCATTCCAGTATTATGCCATTAAAACACAAGCCATCTGTCTGTTTCTTCCTCTTTCTCCCTCTCA
Organism: Carassius auratus; assembly: GCF_003368295.1. Taxonomy (NCBI): domain Eukaryota; kingdom Metazoa; phylum Chordata; class Actinopteri; order Cypriniformes; family Cyprinidae; genus Carassius; species Carassius auratus. The sequence goes on from NW_020523638.1 coordinate 1,159,363, forward strand.
CATACGTCTACACATGAGGGATTGAGTTCCTCGAGCTGGCTGGTGTCGTGTTACTGTCCTACTTCAGGGTAATGTTGATATGGCAGCTTTGTCATTGAGGTGCGTGCCACTGCCAGCTGAAAAAGTTTAATAGAGGACAGTTGTTATTATTTGATTTTATTAACTGTGGTATTAATAGAAATATTTTAATAATACTCATTTTAAAACCATTCTGATCTAAAATAAATATGCCATTTTTGCTAAGGCTGTCACGTTTTAACATCTCTCCAGATTTCGACTCTCTGATATCAGTTACTGAACACATATGTTTTGTGTTAGTCCAGGTCCATGTGGATTAAGCTGTGGGTAATTCTCATCCTCAGTGGATCAGTTTTCTAATTATTTTGCTGTGCTTTTATCTAGGCCGACTTTCCCAATGTCATATGACCTCTAAAACCCTTTATAAAATGGTTTGTTATCCCATAAATAAAAGAGCAGCTGAAACAGAAACCGGGTCCGTGGTTTAGTGTTTCTCTGTAAACATGGTTTTGTGTACTTGATACAAATAAAAGGAATCGGTGAGGACTCATGGTTCCTGTTAACCCGTGTGCTCCATTCACACCCAGGTTAGGTAAGGCTAAAATTGAAATGAATTACATTTAAAATCACTTAAATTAATTCTGAGCTGATTAAAGTTTTATAAATTTTATTTCTCAACTCAAAAAATTCTTTCAAAGATTATTTTTTCTTGAAATGCTGAGTTTTTTTTTTTTTTTTTTGACCAGAATCCTGAGTTTTCGCCTTGACCTCACAATCCTATTTTTTTTCTGCCAAGGAATATGTGAGGAATATTATGAAAAATGTAATAGATTTTTTTTCTCACCATAATTGTTCATAAAATGCCGGGACTGAATGCTGACCGCTAGTAAGCTCGCTGATACTCGTGTTTTAGTCCCTAAGAAAAAGTATAACAATTTTATAAAAGTAGATGAAGGCGAGATGAATCACTTAAACTAAACAAATAAAACATTTCCTCTTCATAATGGAACCTGGATGAAATAATGTGGCCAGTGTTTATCTCTGAAGAGGAAAGCAGGCTGTTCCCGATGGTTCCCTTCTCAGCCAGAGTTAATGATTGCAGCTGAAACTAGATTAAGAGCGGCACTTGTTTGTTTTTGACTGTGTGAACAGATAAAGCCTCAGCTTTGCCGTGTGTGGGGGGTGTTAGTTTAGCTCACAGGAATGCACAGGATGAAGTCCTTTCGTCTGAATGTTGTCAGTGATAACAAGAGCTTTCAGACATGACGTTTGGATCAGTTCCTGAGAGCTGTGAGAGAATGATATCAAAGCATGTGAACGTGACTATAAAATGGCTTTATCTGCAGAGTAAGAGAGACCGGTCTAATAATAGATCTCTCTTTTAGATGAGATGTTCTGTACTGAGTTTGTGAGGCCTCTGTTGTTCACTTTTTTATCTTGAAATAACTTTCTTATCTAATCCCTTGAGCTTCGATTGCTGATAGGCACGATTTCCCGTTAGTCTTTCTCCACCCTGAAACTACAGATTTGAGTTTCCTGCTGTGGTTTTGAGTGTAAGGTCCGCTAACCGACTGATAGTCTGTGTTTCCTGGCCTTGGGCTTCTCTGTAGTCTTTCCCATTTTGATGTGATTCCAAGTATCCTTTTAAATGATAATTTTTTTGAACTACAGTCAGTGCTATTCTTTAAGAAAACCATAAGCAATAACCATGAAGTGCAGTTTTTCATTAGAAGTGTAGTTGCAGTCTGTGGAAAAAACTTTCATCCTGTGGGGGTCCAAACAGAAATGCTTGGAATTGAGCTGCGGCTGCTTCCTCTGAGCACATGCCATGTTTAATCAGATTGGTCTGGTCTGTTTGGTGTCAGTGTGACTGTGGACTCATGGTTCCTGTGCTCAGGTGTCTATTATGACAACAGATAATGTTCATGATTACACTGATCTCCAGAACTCTCCCACCTGCTGCTCTGCTGAGGAAATGCAGGCTACACAAAGATGTTTTTCATTTATTTTATCAGTAGATAGGCTTCTGTGTTGTGTATCATTTACTGGTACAGGGTTCAATTCCCAAGTGAAATTCCAGCCTTTCTATTCATAGAGTAATTTAGTTTTGAATCCACTAATCCATTTTAAACACAGAATGATTTTTGAAATGGCAAACAATTTTGAATTACAAAATATATCATACCCTTTACCCCTTTAATCACATTTGTGCACATTTGGGAGAATGTTAAATGTATGTATTACACTACTCTAGGAATATTTAGTTATATGCGGTCAATTTCAGTATTGTGTATTTTTTTTTTTTTTTTTACTGTGCTCTTCTTTATTTACAAATAAAATAAAAATCAGTATTTCTCATCTGTTTATTCACTTAAGTGAGTAGCCATGCAAAAATCTACAACCAGCCTGGGTTAATCTGTAGGTGTTTTTTTTTTGTTTTTTTTTTACCTCAAAATTTTTTTTTGCCTTTTAAATAGACAACAGACAAAAGAAAGCAAGGCATGTGTTGAATGTTCCCAGTAAGGCACTTAAATCACAAATTACATTACATGCAGTTTTATTTTAGTGTTATTTATAAATTGTTATATTTTTTTTAATAATTTAGGTTTTAGTTATTGCAGTTTTAATTTTTTCTATTTAGCTTTAATTTATTAAACTTTTTAGTATTTTTAGTACTTTATTTCAGTTCCATTTTTTATACATGTGCATATATATATATATATATATATATATGTATAAACAATAAGATTTTAAAGATTTTTTTTCATAAAATATTTTTATTTTTCAGCTTTATTTCAAAGGCTTTAAATAAGATGAAAATAATTACATAAGCTTAAATTAAACGATTATCCTAAAATAAATGTAAATCGTTAAAAAAAACAGAGCTCAACTGTCCTGCAATCTAATGAAGAACTTGTTTGATTCTTTTTGCAGCTGGCACAAACTGGTGGATAAGAATGGGAAACAGGAGAAGGACCGAGGGGAAGTTCTTTTGGACATTCAGTTCATGAGGAATAACCTGACAGCCAGCATGTTTGACCTCTCCATGACAGACAAGCCTCGCTCCGGCATCGGCAAGCTCAAGGATAAAATTCGTGGCAAGAAAAAAGACGGCCTGTCGGATTCTGCCTCTGCGATCGTGCCCTCTTCAGTGGGAACAGACAGTGAAGAGGAAGGAGAAGGCAGTTCGGACAATCCTAAGAAGAAATCAAAACTCAAATCCTTGTTTGGACCGAAGACAAACCTCCACAGGAATGTGTCCCAGTCCATGTCAACCCTGGGCACCCTGCCTGAGAAGAACAGTTCACTCACCAGCAGCAGATCCTCCGGCCTTAATGTGGACTCTCCTGATGGTAAGGTCAAAGTTATATAACCTGTCCAAAATGTTTTCCCTGCCTTAAAAATGATACGTGATATGCCACCACTGTGCAAGTACATTTGAGACCTCATTTGCATTGCAGTTACATATTGATCTCTTATTTTCTCTTGCAGGGAAAAAGAAGTTTAAAATACTCGGACACAAGCGCACTGAGAGCTCAGATAGCAAAGTGTCTCTTGGCCCGTTTTCTCTTCTGAGCCGCTCTAAACAAAACATCCAGGATCCGAATAATCTCTGTATCAACGGCAGCCACGTTTATGCAGAGGAACAAGAACCTAAAGCTAATTTAGGCTCCACACTCAGTCTGAACAGCTCAGGAAAGGGTTCGGTGGAGGATGTTCGCAAATCCCACCAACGAAATATTTCGGACCTCTCCATCGACTCACTTAAAGGCTTTAGTATCCCCTCATATAAGCCTGAAGTGCAAGACAAAGCCTCTCTTGATAGGAGTCATGTAGAGATGGAGGAGAAGGGACGGAAACCTGAAGGAAGAAGCCTGCAAGAGATGCTGAACCAACAAGTAGATCAAGAGCAGAGGAGGCAGCAAGAACGAGAGAGAAAACAAGAGGAAGAGAGGAAAAGCAGGCTTGAAGAGCAGGAGAGGAAGCGCAAGGAAGAGGGAGAGCTGCAGAAGAAGCTGCGTGAGGAAGAGATGCAGCGAGCTGAGGAGCAGAGGCACCAGGAGGAGAGCAGAGTAACCGAACGACTCTCCTCTCTCTTCGGCATTGGAAAGAAGAAGGAGGAGAAGAGAGAGGAAGCTACGAATGAACCCAAACGTCTAGATGCGCCGTCCACCACAAACCCGTTTGAAGACATTCCCCTGACCCCGGATACTCCATCCTCTATCCCAGAAGAGAGGTCCACGGACTCACGGAGGGGTGTCAGGACCATCCTCAGCCCGACACCAACCGCCAGTGCTTTCCCCAATCGCATCGCAAAAGTGTCCGCGGTCAAGCCAAGGTGAGTGCTCATTTGCTTGAATAACTTCCTCCGTCCTGTATCTTAATTTCTCCAAGACTGTGTATTATTCTTGGCTGGATGATTTATTGCTTATTCACTAAATTATTCATTGGTTTTGTTAGCAATGCTGAGCAATGCTGTGATGATTTTAATCCACAATTAATTGAGCGTTACATTTCCTGTAGAGCATGTTAGATACGGGTCTTGTTTGGTTGACCCTCTACCACGGTATCTACTATATCTATATTATGAAAGTCAAAAAAGCATATCAGGCAACACAAAATTAATACCCATTGCTCCTGGTGATACATTGCAATCTTGTGAAGAGAAATGATCAGTCTGTGCAATAAAATTACCATTATTTACTACGTTTCTTTAAAGGGGGGGTGAAATGCTCGTTTTCACTCAATATCCTGTTAATCTTGAGTACCTATAGAGCAGTACTGCGTCCTTCATAACTCCAAAAAGTCTTTAGTTTTATTATATTCATAAGAGAAAGATAGTCTGTACCGATTTTTCCCAGAAAAACACGAGCCGCTGGAGGCGTGACGTGTGGGCGGAGCTAAAGAATCACAAGCGCCAGTAGGCTTTTGCGTTGAGAGCGTTTGGAAGCTGTGACATTACTGTGAGGAAAAAAACATCATCCAAAACAAACCATGGCTAACAGTCAGATTCAGCGTATATTTATAATCCAGAGGCTGAAATTTAACAAGAGCAGCATCAGCAATGACGTCTCTATGTGGTATGTACTGAAACTGTATATATTTGCTTAGCGGTTTTGGAAAATGACCACTTTGTCGTCTTTTTTTTTTTTTAAGCTGTACATGTGTAAAAGTGCAGTTTAATGACAACGTCACATGTTGTTTACTTGATGTGCTTACGCGCTGATAGCTAAGTTAACAACACAGAGATATTTGAAGCAGTTTTACTCACCCCCTGCGGTTCCAACACATGATCGTGACCCTTTTTCATTGGGACTGCATTATCCTTAAGAAATAAACGATACGCAAATCCGGCGTCAAACTGTGCCTTGTTTGTAAAACAAGCATCTTCGAAATGCAGGGAACAAACAAAAACACTTGCACAACTCCGTTGATGCTCTGTAAAAATAAACTCCATCCACTGGTCCCTTAATGCTGGTTTTTTTTTTTGGTAATCTGTGCAGGGTTGTCTTGCCCTCGCAACCAAAAACACACTTCTTTTGTGACTTTTCGCGACGCTCTCGCTCTGATCAGTGAATGTCTGTTGTGCTCTCAGTGCTGTGCTATACGGGAGCACGCGCTCTTCCTGCAGAAGTGCACTTAGGACCCATATAAGGAAATTCTGCTCCACCTAACGTCACACAGAGCCATACTCGAAAAAAACTTTCCGAAACTTGTGACAAACCGGAAGGAGTATTTTTGGAACAATGTCGATGTTTAGCATGGGAATCCAACTCTTTAACAGTGTAAAAAGCTCAGTATGCATGAAATAGCATTTCACCAACCCCCCCCTTAATTAAATTCTGAAGCCAACTTCTTTAAAACCACAAAGACTGCTATCCAAAGCACATCCACATTAAAATAAAATTTAAAGTTGATGTCAGCAGGGAAGTTTTGGAGGCCTCCTGTGCTTGTGGCCATTATTTGTGTTATCACAGACAGAAGTGACTTAATACATTTGAACGGCATAAAAGGTGTAGGCCTATATAAAATAATATTCATACTAGAGCTGCACGATTAATCGTTAAAAGATCGCGATCTCGATTCAGACACCCTCTCGATCTCATTTCTAAAAGACAACGATTCCCCGAGTCTGTTAAACCTTTGACAAAGTCTTACCGGATCATTCAAATCCGTGCGCGCGCACTGCCGCTGACACAGAGAGAGCTCTTACCATGTTTGGTTAAGAAACATCTTCACAAACAGTCTTTTCAACTACACAGTATTATATCTGTCTTACAGTCATTTATATTATCACAGAAATACTGGGATAAAGTTTATAGTTTAAATATAAACATTGATGTCTATATGGCAGCGATCAAAATATAACAAATCCCCTTTTGAAAGTACTGCGCTTTAAATAACGTTTGTGTCGATTGCATTGTTTCACCAATAGGTGGCGACAAGTGTCTTAATTTATTTGTCAATGAATTAATTTTTCATTCAAGAGAATCGTTCAAAAACGCTGATTCATCCAGAAATGAAACAATAAACAAGGTTTATGAGTGAGTCGTTGAATCAGTGATCTAAACAACTTTTTCATCATTCTAATATTAAAAAACTGGGGTTTTAAATATATTATATATACACTACCAGTCAAAAGTTTTTGAACCATAAGATGTGTAATGTTTTTTTAAAGTCTCTTCTGCTCACCAAACTATATTTATCTGATCCAAAGTACAGCAAAAACAGTAAAGTTTTGAATTATTTACCATTTAAAATAACTGCTTTCACTTGAATGTATTTTAAAATGTAATTTATTTCTGTGGTGTGCAGCTGTATTTTCAGCATCATTACTCCAGTCTTCAGTGTCACATGATCTTCAGAAATCATTCTAATATGATGTTTTGCCCTTCAAAAAAAACATTATTATTATTATTATTATTATTATTATTATTATTATTATTATTATTATTATGTTGAAAACAGATGAGTAGATTTTTTTCAGGTTTCTTTGATAGAAAGTTCAGAAGAACAATAATTGTGTGTAATAGAAATATTTTGTTATAAATGTCTTTGTCACACTTGATCAATTTAAAGAATCCTTGCAAAATAAAATAATTAATTTATATACTTGTGATACTGATAATGTTAATAGTAATAATAATAATAAAGAATCGTAGGAGAATCGTGATCTCTATATGAGATCAAAAAAATCGTGATTCTCAATTCATCTAGAATCGTGCAGCCCTAATTCATACAAAAATGAACACTATTTGACATTTAAGAATTGCCTTGGCTATTTAACCTTCAGTACGCCTGCGTCTGTTGATTCAGTTGTTTTAATAACAAGTTCAGAAGCAAAAAAAGGCATTAGAGCTGGTTAGTTTGATTTCATTAAAGTGGAGTCGATACATATTTCTGTTTATTATTTTCCATTATTATATTGGTGCCTTAAATTTAAATGATTAAATACTTTGACCTTGTATTCAATAATAAAAAAAAATACTTAATTGTTTAACAAATATTTTACTATTTATCATAATTCTTGCATTATACTTTATTTATTTTATACATCATTCCTGCACTACTGTTCAAAACTTTGGGATCATACAGATTAATTAATTAAGAAAAAATAAAAAACTTTTAATCCGCAAGGATACATTAAATTGTTCAAAAGACATATTTATTAAAATATTATTATATATTAATATTATATTATATTAATAAATATTACAAAATATTTTTATTTCAAATGACTGCTGTTCTTTTGAACTTTCTATTTATCATCAAAAGAAAGAAAATAGTAAACAGTTATATTAAACCACAATAACATTTAGCAATATTACAGTTTTTACTGTATTATTGAACAAATAAATGCAGGAGCAAAGGAGACTTTTTAAAAACTGTATTAATGACACCAAACTTTGGAATAAAAGTGTACATTAAGATCAATCTACTTTGTTTGGTTCCAACAAAAGAGAATATGTAATATTTGTATGTATATGTGTGATACACTCTCTTATTTATTAAGATAATTTTAACGAGAAATTGTTTTAAGCAGAATACTTGAGTGTTTTGTTTTTTATGCTACTTTTGATAAAGCAAGTGGTTTTTAGTAGACATAATAAGTTAGTAGAAAGATGGGACCTTCCTTCAGTGCATGTATACATTAGCTATATTACCCAGCTCTAATGTTTCCCTAGGGAACTGTCTGAGCAATGAGCTCCCCTTGAAATCCAAGTTTGTTGCGTTTCTTTTAAGCATTGTAATTTTTAAGCATTCTTATTCAGGAAAGATGCTAAAGGAATAAAGATGTTGAGGTTTGTTAGCTATATTAATTTCATCTGCACACATGCTGAGGCTGCATGCTGAATGAGAAGTCAGGCTGCTCTGTAATGCAGTTAGCATCTAGCCACCTGAGAGCAGAGGAAAATCCAGGCTGAAACTCAACTCCTCTCACCTCTCTCTGCTCCACTGCTCTTAAAGGGAAACACCTTTATTTAGACAAAGCCTCCTTGTAAAAAATTACTTTAACAGATGGTTAATAACAGAAAATGTTAACTAAATTGCACACACATACAGGTCGAGAGTAAGGGCACAAAAGTTGCTACAGTGTCCCATTGTGAAAGGGTGGTGTGAGTGGGGGTTGTCATGATGGGATGAGATCATTGTTTCTCGGTTCGATGTGAGTTTCATAGCCTTGGGTGACAGTGGAACATGTTGAATCATGGTGATTGTAGTCTGTTTTTAGTGTGAAATTAGTCTAGCCATCATTTATTCACTTCTTCAACACCAATTAATACCTATTTATAAACTCAACTTACAAATAAACAGCTCTTCTAATTTAGTTGAGTGTTTATAAAATGACCAAAAATAGACAGTAGAAGTAGATTGTGTAGAATTTCACCTGATCCACCTACTTCAAATATTAAATATAACCTAATGTATATTTGACTTTACATATGGTAGTGATTTTATGATCATAAAGTGTACTCGGCATAGGTTTTATTGTATCAAATTATTTGCATAAGTTTCACCTTAAGCAACTTACCTAACCTGTTTGGCCAAAGGCATGTGATTGGTTGAGGAGGAAGGAATGTGGACTGGATTCCTTCCTCAAATGCTGATCTTCTGGTTTGGGGTGAAACAAGTTGCAAAAGATGGTGAGCTTGTACTCTTCCAGACAGTGAATAAGCGAGATTGTCTTAGGGAAAAAGTCTCAAGGATTGCTTTTTTTTAATACTGGGAGTTTTAGGATTTTAGGAAATCTGTCTTGTGAATAACTAAAATGGTGAGTAACTCTTTTTGCAAAAGCTGAGAATTCAAATAGACTGGAATATGGTTTAGTTGTGTTTGTTTCTGTGAAACTTTTAGATTGGGATGCGTGGTGTAAATTTCCTTCTATTGATTTGTGTTTAAAGACTTGGAAGAAAAAAGAGATTAATAGTTGCATTGTTACATTAATAATAGTAAACATTTTTAGTACAAATTTATATATATATTTTATATTTATATATAGTTTTATATGTGCCAGATACAGACACAGACACATTTGTGTCACAAGATCTTAGGAAATCAACTTAAAGTAACTAAACAAAATGTGACCTTTTTGATTTACTTTAATAATAAGAAAGACATTGTTTCTTTTATGTGAGGAATGTTCTGTTCATAAAAAATGCGAATGTCAGGCATTGAGTTAGGATAATATATCTAGACAGGGGAGTCATGTGCTGTTTGTATTCAATGGATTTCAGTTGTAGTAGTCATCCCCAGAAGAAACAAATAGGAAAAGTTAATGGATTGTAAGAGCTGTTTTAGCCGTAAGTTGACCATTTTATGTTTTTTGCTTTTTGGCAGATTGGCTCTGAGTGTACTGCCTGAAACCGATATTAGCCATTCCCAATCCCCCTCTGACTCTGTAGACACCCAGACCACTATCCACGCTTCTCCACTTTCCCCATCCCTCTCTTCTGATCCGCTTGAGTCGTTTGGTATGTTTTCTGATCTTCATTCTTCTCTGGCACCTGATAAACCTCCGAGAACTTTCAGTGAGTTAAGTGAGTCCAGCATGGAAAACCTCTCAGCTCCCAAATCTGACAAGAAGCGTATGGCTCCTCTACCCCCCGGTCATCTTGGTGGCTCGTCTAAGACTGAAAGCCATCCAGAACAAGCGCATACCCAGAGCTCCAAAGAAAGTCAGAGGCCTGATATTCCTCTCCCGGACTATGAAACCCTCTTTCCTAAGAAGAGGCATGGGGTGATGGGTCAGACACGTTGGGACCATCTTATTGCAGAGGTAAACCAGAGAAACTGGGACTTCTCTGAAGAAATGAATGTAGATGGGCCTGAGAGGGCGATGCCAAAAAAATCTGTGATCTTAAGGGACAGAGCCTCAGTGAACCTTAACCAGCACCAAAGAAATCATGAGGCACCTCCCCCTGCCCCCACGAGGCACAGAGAGTCACTCCTTCTACCCAAAGCTCCAGCTCCTGCGCCACCAGAACCTTCCGTCGAGACTAATGTCCAACATGGTCATATCAAAGAGTCTTTATATGCTACTGTCAATAAGTCTGGAAAATCTGCTAACAAGAATATGGAAAACAATCCACCTCCCCCTGTTCGTAGTCGATATGTGCCTCAGGAGACCGAAAGGAAGTCTCAGACTCCTGATGCCATTACACATCAACTCCCTCAGTCAAAAGAGAAGCCTACGCCAGCAGCCAGATCCATACAAAATGTGAATTCAAAGACTGATGATGTGGCTAGAGACATGCCTTCGATCAAACCCAGACAACAGTCATTAGTCAAGGACCCAGTCAGACAAGTTCAACCAGACAAGCAGGTTACAACTAAAGACATGACATTAGAAAACAACATAGATGAGAAACCACACAGGGGCCAAAAGGGAAACATTTCCACAGATGGGTTTGTTGAAGTAGACCTCCTCAAAACTGCTGAAAATCAAAAGCAACTGGTGAAACTGGCTAATGAACCTGAGGGGAAGGGAATGATCGCTCTTGATCCATTCCCAAGTGATAACCTACTATCTAAAGATCCCTGGGCTTTACCAGAGCAGACCACCACTGAAGATGTCCTGTTCACTAAGGGTCCAAAGCAAATGAGAAATCCTGAAGATCGGAAATCAACCTTTGATAAAAACGATAGCAAGTCTGCAAACAAAGCTACATATGATCCATCCAAAAGCACAGCACCGAAATCAGAGAATGGAAAACAATCCCCCAGCTTCACCGAACAAGCCAGAGCCACATTTCAAAGAAGTTTTTCACTTAAGAAGAAAAATTCATCTCGCCAATACACAACTGAAAAAGCTGGTACAGAGAATACTAGTCTGAATAGATCAGTTTCTCAGACTTCACAAGATGCCGAAGATGTTGAGCTGACTGTAACCAGTGTTGCTCCACCAATCAGAACTGATCCCACCCTAGTAACATCTGAATCCCCTATGGGGGGCAAGAGTACTCTTCGTGCTTGGGTCTCGCCATCAGAGGCTCAGCCAGTTGCGCTGCAGAATGCTAGTGGAAGTGCAGTTTCTAATTCAAGAAGGTGAGAAAAGTTCTCCCGACCCCTACTAACAACTCCTCTAACAGTCTGTCGTCCCTGTTGTGCTAAACCCATCGGCTTTCAAATCAACAACTGCTATTTACCCTGAAGCTAGCTGAATCAATCTCTGGTATTGCTCGATTAAAGGGTAATGTTTTCTTCAGGATTCGTTCGATTTGTTGCTTAATGGTTGGTTGCTCCTTCTTGGGATCGTGAGGGTTGGGATTGTGAGCATGGGGTTGCTACTGATTGCTGTTATTGGTCATTCAACATGTCATGGTCTTGAGGGACTAATGAAAATGCAACAAAGGCCATGTCTGTTTTGTTATGTTTATATGTTTTGTTTTGGAGGCAATATTAGATTGTCTTTACAATGTGCATATTTGCTGAAACTAGATCTATATGAGAGGCTGTAGATGTGAGATTTACATTTACAAAAATATGATGTATACAAGACAGGTACATGATCATATACTCACATGGAGGCACGAGTGGTGGGCATGCATTTGAGTTTGTTCTGGAGATCATATTGTTTTGTGGGATATTTGTATCACGCATGATTCTTGATTGCTTTACCACAAAGGTGCTTATGATTGGGTTTTACATTTCTCTGCTGTACTTTTTTTGATCTTATGATTTTGTTGGGAATTACACAATGGGTGAGTTTGGAATGGTTTACTAACACATGCCTGCTTACTACATATGAGAGAGTATATTTTTTGTACTGCATACATTGTGTTAAAAGTTATGTAGTATGCCTAGGGTGACCATATGCGCCGTTCATACGGGACACGTCCCAGCCAGGATTTTAATATTGCCTAAAATATCCAGGTTTTGGCTATTTGTACTGTGCAGGTTGATCGTTGTGATACATTCATGAGAGCTATAAAGAGCAGAGCAGACGGCTCCTTATGCTTTTGAATCGCTTTTACGTGTATGTTCGTTCGTTTGACTTGAAGGATTATGGCGCACTTTGTTTTTGTTTTTTTTGTTTTTTTTTGGATTTGTGCGCAGCGACGCTTCAAGACAATCGAACGAACAAACACGTGCGCATATTTTCATAGCTTTGATTGTTCCCTCTAGATCTCACCTTCTCACACGCAGCCCCACGATTGGTCGACTATGTACAATACCTGCATGTTATTGGTCAAGCTGCTCTGGATGTTTAAGGCATTATTAAAATTCTGGCTGGGACGTGTCCCGTATGAACTGTGCATATGGTCACCCTAAGTATGCCACAAACATTTTAAATTATTTGTCACTTGACGCATGATTTATATTACAACATTGCATGTTTAACTCAGAAATTGGTGTCTAGTCATCATTTGGGAAAAAATAACTTAGATGCAGTGGTTTGAATTTCTTACTGTTGAATTTTTTGGCAGTCATTAATAATCTCTACTGCTCAAACACATTGTATTGTGGAATGCAGGATCACATGCCGTGTGCTCTAGTTGTATACTGCACATTTTCACAAATGTAGATCAGGTGCATACAGAAAAATCACATACCCAGTACTGAATTCTTTATGTGAGAGGAGTAAAAAAAATTATGCCTTTCCAAACATACCCATATCTCTTTAATTCAATGCTATCTTTAAGGGCCCTTGTTCACTTCAATTGAGTTTTTTTTTTTTTTTTACTGTATATCCTCCTCTTGGATGAAGTTACATGCCGTGGTCATCAGTCAAGTTTTCATGTTCATGTTCATTGCACTAATGTCCGTCTCTTGTATCCCAGGCCTCACCCGGTGAAACCCATGAGCACTGAGAGCCAGTCTTACAGTGTGATTGTCGGCAAAGACCCAAAGACTATCACCATCAAGGAAATGGCTGGGAAGTCAAAGGTACAGTCACTTTCCTAGTTATTTTCTGCTCCCTATTTGCACACTGAAGAATCATAGTTGTAAAGTAACACAAGTTAAAATATGGGAATAAAAAGTTATGTTTAAAATCAGATAATAATATCAGCTAATCCATAGTTTCAGATCATGAAAAAACATCAGTCAATGTACACAGACTTTTCATTGGTACTGTATATCAGTTGACCATATTTTTCCCCTCCTCCTTTATTTCGCTGCATATCCAGAATGTAGATAGCGGTGCGTACACTCAGCTCACACAGGAGGAACTGATCACACTGGTGGTGAAGCAACAGACCGAACTCTCCAAGAAAGACGCCAAGATCCTGGAGTTGGAGGAATACATTGACAACCTGCTCGTTCGTGTCATAGAGGAGAAACCGGCCATCCTGCTTTCACTTAATTCCAAATGTTAGGGTTCGATCCTATCATTTGATGTAACCGTGACCAAATCTCAACAGTGAGACAGTTTAATTTTGTGGGATTTGGCTGATACAGCCAGAAGGATTTCTCATAATCAGTTTAGTTGCTTGAGTATTTCATGAATGTAGAGTAACTGGCATAAGCGCATTCTGATTTCACCACTAATATCTTAAAAATAACTTATTTTTACAGTGTACAGTATAGTATATCAAATCCAGCAGGAGAATGGCAGAATTCTGCAGTCTGTCAGATCATCCTTTAATAACTGGATGCTGGGGTTTTGTTTCGTTGGATCATGGTACGAGCTCCTCCTGAAATGCTTCCCAACAACAAATGCATTCATTTTGGTTTTGGAACGTTTTCTATGCATCTTTCCATTTGAGAAGGGGCTTCTTAATGCTTTAAATCTTACAGTAAATAAGCTTGTATCTGCAGATTTTCTTGACTGCAGTCTTGAGTCTTGATCAGAATACTTCGTTAGTGTTGATGCGGCCTTATGTCTGTTGGGTCTCAAATTAAGGTAATAATCCTCTGGCTATTTACAAATGAAGACAATAAGCACTTTTTACTTGAACGGGGTGTTTAATTTATGAAGGATAGTGTTTTTATATTAACCAATTCTGTAAAATACCATGTAGAATTACCTCTGTAGAAAAGCCTTAATGAAGAATCGTTTTTCCTGCCTGTATGTACACTTCTGCTCATGAAACGCTTCTGTTCTAACACTTCTTCTGATAATTCATTTTATAGCCCTGGTCAATATTGACTGTATATTTGCATTTTTTTTAGTTGATCTGGCAGTCAGCTGTTGAATTGCTGCATGTTTTCTGCTACATGTCAAACTGCATGTTTGTAATGAATTTGACCAGGGATTATTAAGCATCCCTTGAAGACTTGATCTCAAACTCTTGATCAGCTATGTACACACTGTGACTGCAGTTCGGTAATGAACAAGCAATAACTGCGTCTGCAGGATTTTCTTTCCCGAATTTCAGGTAATGTGACACTTTCATCAAATCAGGATCTTCTGCAACGGATCCTGTAGCCTGTAGACGTCACTGTCTGCACAGTGTTGCTGAGATCTTGTCTCCAGTGAAACCAAAGATCTGTGATGTAAATCTGAAGACTTACCTTACAGTACTCAAGTTCTGCTTCAGTCCCTTTTCCATTTTTTTACTACTACTTCTTATGTTTTAACCCTGTGGGGAGAGAACTGTCCCTCCCACAAGGATGGAGAAAAGAACTTGTAAAATCTTGTATTTATTTATTTGTCATTTAATCTTAAGTTGATTCAGTTGTCTGTGTTGTAGTTCTGTATTCAGTCATGAGATCCTTCATAAGTAAGAGCATGTTCATTCAAGTGTTCTCAATCAGTTTGAGTTCACTGAAATGTTCACTGTTACCAGATTCTGCACACTCAGATCCTTTGTCTGAATTTATATGAGAAGCCTTATTAATTATTGCTGATGCTGTGGATATATGCACAAGATCTTTTTTTAAAGACCTGTGCCTTCTCTTTATATTCAAGATTCTGTGTCTTTAAGACGTGGATATATTGGTTTGTTCCTTTACTTCAATACTTGTCAGAAATGTAATTTTGATTATGCCTTAATACATTGAATAAATCTTAGCTAAACCTATAAAGCCTGTTTATTTTATTTTATTATTATTATTATTATTTTTTTTTTATATATAAATATGTAGTTTAGTTAATATTCTGAATTACAAAAAAAAAAAGATGCATCAATAAATAAATGAAACATTTTGTCATCATTCACTCAACCTCATGTTGTTCCAGACCTGTATGACTTACTTTTTTTCTACTGTTGAACATAAAATAAAATATTTTGAAGATTTGTTGTTTTGTTTTGACAGTCTTTGTCCATAGTCATTCTATGGGCAAATAAAAACTTTACACTTTTTTTATTATTATTAAATTCTTAATCAAGATATCTTAATTTGTGTTCAAAAAAAAAAAAAAAAAAGAAATAAAAACTAAAATGACATGTCAGAATTGAAACGAATAAATGACAGAATTTTTATTCTTTCAATGATTGATTGATTGAATGTTTTAATGAACTTTCAGGGGAAATTTTTTTTATATTTAATTTCCTGTTTTATTATAAAGCTCTATAGATTGACAAACATATTATGCAATTCATGTGCAATTAATGTACGGCTAAGCATTCCTCAAAAGCCTGAATCGTGATAACTCAGATTTTAACATGATTTTCCCAAAGATTTATAAAGATAATCAAGTGAAATTTTCTTCACTCCAGTAAATTCACTCCGAAATATTGCAACAAAGCCTATTCTTATATACAAAATGTATTCCCATGTTTTTACAGCTATACTAAAAAGCCTTTTACTTGCTAAAACAATATGAACTCTCAGTTGGAAGACAGAAGACATGTAGTGAATTGTGTAAAACATGTTTTCAGCATGTTGATAATTGTAAGGTCTTGGAAATACAGAATGCGTATCAAATATTATACAGAGTTAATAACTATACAAATGAATTCTCATTAATAAGATGAAAAGAGATTAGTGTGACTGATGAGTAAAGTTTTGTCCACTACATGCCAGTAGGATACAGCACAATATATTCTCTTACTAGCAGCTCATAGCCTTCATCATTACAGGTGCGCTGTGTAGAAATGCTATATTCATTGATTCAAATTGATATATGCAAACAGTATGAGCCTGGTCACTCAGCACAACTATCAAAACATCTCAAGATAATTATATCACATATCGACCTAGTTTCACAGACAGGGTTTAGGTTAAGCCAGGATTAGGCCATAGTTCAATTAGGACATTTAAGCAGCTTTTATAAACGTGCCTTAGATAAAAACTACTGGTGTGCATCTTGAGACAAATCAATGGCAGTGACAGATTTTAAGATCAGTCTGTGCAAGTTTATTTCAGTTTAAACATCCCAGACCTGTGTTTTTGTCTGGGACAGGTTTAAGCCTCGTCTGTGAAACTGCTGACATATTTATCAGATTATGTGCAGATGTAGTGATATCTTTTACATTACGTTCTGTGTGTAAAGTGTAAAGTTTGTAAGACCAAATGGATAGGGAAGGAAACCAAACAAAGAAAACAACTTCAGATTGAAATACGTGATTAGTTCTTGTGAAATTAGTGAGGTAGGTCAAATTCTAAATACAATACAAAACCTGATTTGTGTGATTTATTAATTGTTTGAAACAGAAATTCTGTCAATAAAAGGTTTGCAGGTTTCATTTAAATCTGTCATTAAAAAAAAATCTAAAAGTGTTAAAGTGTCTGTGTTGTACATATATATATCTATATTGCTATTGATTTATTTCTAGGTTTAGTGTTAATTATTTTAGTACATCAAGTCAAACTAAATTAGTAACTACATATACATACAGTGGGGAAAATAAGCATTTAGTCAGCCACCAATTGTGCAAGTTCTTTTGGCCCATTCCTCCATGCAGATCTCCTCTAGAGCAGTGATGTTTTTGGGCAACACAGAAAAGATTTTCTATGGGGTTGAGATCTAGAGACTGGCTAGGCCACTCCAGGACCTTGAAATGCTTCTTACCAAGCCACTTCTTTGTTACCCAGGCGGTGTGTTTGGGATCATTGTCATGCTGAAAGACCCAGCCATGTTTCATCTTCACGGCCCTTGCTGATGGAAGGAGGTTTCCACTCAAAATCTCACAATACATGGCCCCATTCATTCTTTCCTTTACACGGATCAGTCGTCCAGGTCCCTTTGTAGAAAACCAGCCCCAATGCATGATGTTTCCACCCTCATGCTTCACAGTAGGTATGGTGTTCTTTGGATGCAACTCAGCATTCTTTCTCCTCCAAACACCACATGTTGAGTTTTTCCCAAAAAGTTCTATTATGGTTTCAACTGACCATATGACATTGTCCCAATCCTCTTCTGGATCATCCAAATGCTCTCTAGCAAACTTCAGACATGTACTGGCTTAAGCAGGGGGACCCGTCTGAACCGGCAGGGTTTGAGTCCCTGGCAGCGTAGTGTGTTACTGATGGTAGCCTTTGTCACTTTGGTCCCAGCTCTCTGCGGGTCATTCACTAGATCCCCCTGCGTGGTTCTGAGATTTTTGCTCACCGTTCTTGTGGTCATTTTGATCACGTGCTTACCTATTGCAGATTCAGTCTTCCCAGCATGGTGCAGGTCTACAATTTTGTTTCTGGTGTCCTTTGACAGCTCTTTGGTCTAAAAGTGGCTAAAGTGGAGTTTGGAGTGTGACTGTTTGAGGTTGTGGACAGGTGTCTTTTATACTGATAACAAGTGGAGGATAGAGGAGCCTCTTAAAGAACTTAATTTTAAAGTTACAGGTCTGTGAGAGACAAAAATCTTGCGTGTTTGTAGGTGACCAAATACTTATTTCCCACCATAATTTGCAAATAAATTAAAAATCCTACAATGTGATTTTCTGGATTTTTTTTATACATTTTATCTCTCATAGTTGAAGTGTACCTAAATTACAGGCCTCTCTCATCTTTTTAAATGGAAGAACTTTTAAGTGTTTAACTGGGGGTCTCTGCTCCACCTCTTGACCTAAAATACCCACCAACACACACACACACGCCAAAATACATTTGTTTGGTGTTGTCAATACTATTTCTCCATTTAATAAACCTTGTAGCCTAGTAGTCCCTTAACATTAGAAACAAAAGATAAGTCAGAGTTATTTTCAGTCCGGGTGTAATGTGTCTATGCACTGAGCAGCATATTCTGTGACGTCTGTACACTAGATCTGAGACCTGGGAGCTCAACCTGCAGCTTGAGAGACCAAGAGCTGAAAGTGTGTTAGATACTCATTTGTAGGGTACTGCTTGTTTGTCTTCATCATTTTTCTGTCATCCTCCTTGAGAATCACTGGTCTATTATTGAATGTCTTTGATGTATTGGGATGGCAGACCATTGAAAACATCACTATCTATCACAGAAAGAGATTGAGTGGAGACGGGGGAGGACTGAGGTGGTCACCATGGAAATACTTCCTCTTTTTTATTGTTTTGTCTTCTGTTACTGTAGTTCATTTTCATTTTCGGCTGTTGTGTTGAGTATATAAACATGCTCAGGCCGTTTCAAAGGTTACTGACTGCAGTCGCTTTATCTTTTCATCACGTCATCCCCCTACTGTTCACACACATTGCTGTTTCTTTGAGTTCGAGACCATAATGGTGGAATCTTTAGTGCTTTGAATTAAAGTTAACAGTAACATGATACCGTTTACTAGATTTTAGTGTTTTTTTGTTTGTGCACATTTTTATTTTCATGTGTCTACTAACATACTAAAGCACATGTAAAGTAATTGATTGCAATGGTATCTGTTTATATGTACATGTAAAGATGAACTTACTGTTAGTCACTTACCTGGGACAAAAACACACTTAAGCTCAGCTGATTACATTTAATATCAATTTTAATATATATCATTTTCATTTAATTGCAAATAACACGCAATTGTGTCCAAAAACATTATATTCTGTACTTCACTTAAGCATCCATTAACCATCTCTAGCACAAACAGTAACATCTGGAGGTTTGTACAGATCATTAAACCTATGAATGAGCAATAATCCTTGGTTTTCTTTTGGAAAACATAATGTTACAGAGATATTCAAACTGTATTCATTTACCTGAACAACAAGAAGTTATTTGGTTTATCCAATAATGTGTCTTTATGTCCAAATATTTCATTAATCTTAAATAATCACTCCATAGTGAGGACACTTTATTGACTGATAAGCACAAAATATCATTTTTTTTCCCATCTACATCAATGCGATAATAATGATTGTCTTCTTACTGGGTTTCAAGCTTCAGTACAAAACACCCACCAGTCCAGACTCTCTTCATTCATTAAAACAATAAGTTTTGTATTTTTTTCCACACTTTATGAGCACGAGAAAAACAATTAAGGCCTAAAAAGTTCTGCAAACTTTTAATTAGTAAAAGTTTTGAATATTTCATACAGTACTTCTAGGCCATGTGTTCTTTTCAAATATTTGATCTGTTTTGGTGTAAACATATCTTCAGTGACATCTTGTAGAAACACATGCAGTTTAAACAATTTTAATCCAACCGCAGTAAAACAAGCTGTGATTCCCTTTTAAAGCTGAAGCATTTGCTTTGCTTTGAAAGCTGGATATGTTTCTGTTTCAGTATTTCTAGTGACTATTTCTCTGTAAAGAGACCAACATCCAGTTTCCTTCCAAGATACTCCATATTCAGATCACAGACAGCGTGGTGAAATCTTGTGGCTAAATCTAACAGCTTTCTCACACGGCTTGCACGTCCAAGAAATACCATCTGTGTCCATCTAAAACAGGATGCATGTGGAGAAACCTTACAGATGGTAGAGTTCTGGTCAGGCCCGATGTGAACACTTTGGTTTCCGCAGATTTCCAACCCAAGTGTTTTGCCAGCCACGGTGGTCTTCGAACTAACTCGACGTGCTCTTTTTCTGTCAGAGGACCACGCTAGCGGTGGCACAGTTGTTGGCAGGAATCCCGATGCCAATCCGCCGATGACAGGTGAACATCTTGCGCAGTTCGGCTCTGAAACGATCGTGCAGCCATGCATATAAAAATGGGTTACAACAAGACGAACTCATTCCACACAAGTGACACAAGAGCTGGATCAGAAGAAAGTAGCGCTTGTCGATCAGGTCTATATCAATATCCCGTAAAACATTGAAGACGCTTATCGGCAGCCAGCAGATCCCAAAAGCGGCGACGACCAAGGACACCAGGCGAAACGTCTTGCGCTTCCGAGCCCGCTGGGCTTCTGCTTGGCTCTGGGTACGATGACCTGGCACCACACAATTGCGAAGCTTCACTGAAATGCACAAGTAGGAAATGCAAAGAGCGGAGAGAGGAAGAACGTAGGTGATGAAGAGTGTGCTGTAAGCGTAGGCTAGCCGCTGTTTCTCCTGACCCATCCAGAACTCCTCGCAGATGGTAAACCCTTCATCTCTGAACTCCACATGATACGTGTGGGCCACGGCAGGAGCCACCAGACCACACGACAGAATCCAGATCCCAGAGAGCAGATACGTGCAGGCCAGAACTGAGATGCGCTTCTTCAGTGGATGAACAGTAGCGTAGTATCTAGAAGTTAAGACGACAGTTTTAGGGAACAGCAGTGATCTAACATCTATATCTGATGCAGTTTTTTGTTCTAAATATTCATTTATTAAGAAGTACATTCAAATATAAACAATGACTTCTCTTCTACCATGAGCATGTGTTTAATTCCTGAGTTAAAGGGATAGGCCTACTCAAAATGAATATTATCTTAATATTTACTCACCCTTGTGCGGTCCTTGTTTCAGGCCAAATGATCAAAGTTTAAAAAGATTCAAATATTAGTGTTTTTCTCACACACATCTATCATTGTGCTTCAGAAGACAATGATCCATCAGCTGCTGTTCAAAGCATCAACTTTTTGAGGATGAGGTTGAGAAATTAATGATGAGAACATTTTGGGTGGAGTATCCCTTTAAAACCTTTTTTTTTTTTTATTATACAAATTAATGGAGGAAATGATTGAAAAGAGAACCTTTGTAAGTAGTTTGGCATGGTAATTCTTAGCAATAAATAAATAAAAGGCTGCATTAGAATTTTCATTGCAGACCTTAATGATGAGTGTCAAGTTTGTACAGCATGTCGATAAACCTTTTAAAATATCAGAAAAGTTGACCTTTTGTATATGACATGGCAAGTTTAGATCAGGTATAATGCCATGTGGCGTGAAAACTAGCTAAGACTCAGCAAAGAATTGATTCTTTAATTACAAGAAAGTTGAGTTCTAAAAAGAGCTACAGCGGGGATTAAATGTAATTAAGTTTCCCCATAATTTAATGAGTAATGAAGACATTAGTTTGCAGCACAGCGGAATGGCAAAAAAATGAAAGGTCTTACTGATCTTTAAAAAGTATGTGATGGTATTTAAAAAATGGGGCGACGTCGGTCTGTCTAGCCTAGGGAATGTTTAGATAGACTAACAATTATAAAGAGCACCACTGAACACTAAAATGTGTTTCGTTTCAAGGATTTGATTAGTTAGGGAGTTTTGCCTGGCTTAAAATGATTCTTTATCAGCCTGATTTATTGTTATAATCAACACTATCAGTTGAAGTTGTTTTTCAGTTGTTGTTTTTTTACAAAATGTACTTGTTAAACTGGATTTTAGTATTTATATTGACATTACTGCCCAGCAATGTTGGAAACACACAATCTCTCTGTCTACAGTAATCAACATTTAAAGTGGAAAAATGAAAAAAAGTTAATCAAGGCTGTCCTGTGACAAGAATACATTTTGGTTTTAGGTTCTAGAACAACTTTGATGAAAGGTTTTGATCCACTTCAGAAATGTTGACTACTGTATATTATATTCATGTATATACGCACAAACACAAAAACTGCATTCGCAATAAGAATCACAAAATCTTAATTCGTTTTTAGAATCCTCTTTATGTG
Source organism: Carassius auratus (assembly GCF_003368295.1). Taxonomy (NCBI): domain Eukaryota; kingdom Metazoa; phylum Chordata; class Actinopteri; order Cypriniformes; family Cyprinidae; genus Carassius; species Carassius auratus. The sequence goes on from NW_020523638.1 coordinate 1,181,707, forward strand.
ATTACAAAAAAAAATGCATGGTGATTTATACATTTTTAGGCCTTTTACTTGATGGTCACACCTCATGACTTTTAGTCATAAAAAAAAGAAAAAAATATATATATATACTGTACTGCATACTACAAACTACTTAATTTCATACTATTTCTAGGCAGATATTGCTAGCTAGATTCTTAAAAGAAGCTGACTATTGGTCCCAATTTAAGTTTGATAGTTTTGTGTTAAGATGTAAAGACAACTTAATAACATGAAGCAAATACAAGATTTAGCAAGTTGATGTTGTAGAAAAGAGAGCTGTAAGAAATGGGCTTAAATTAAAACCTCTATGAACTCTTTTTATTCACTTTAAGGTGAGCAGGGTCTGTTTGGATGTTTTGCTGCAAAAGCTAGTTCTTCAATGGATGCACATTTCCTTGCCTCTGACCCAGCCTGGATGAATGGGTCTGCATCCAAACGCACCGATAATATCAAGGACTTTTAAACACAGTATTCATGTAGGCTTCACCAGACCATGTACAGGAGATGATGGCCTAGTCCTAAGGTAAATGGATTCTTAATGCATCTATTATGCTACAAACCAACAGTTTTTAATTTTCCTTGACTATTGTGCAGCAACATCATCCATCACCGACTCACTTGCCTATGCAGGAAGGGAAGTGTGAAGGTTAAAGGCTGTACGAAGCCACAAAGTGAAGATCCACTATGAATTTATTTTTACAATCAGGGATAAGAAGTCCTGGTTTCTTTTAGGTGTCCTTGGTATTTCACATATGGCAGCATGTTGACATTACTTTAGCCTTCCAGTGTTGTGTCTATAGAATGTGTCATTATACAACAGTATGTCACAGAATATCATGCGTTCTCATGGACTTTTTTGATAAAAGTACTATTTACAAATGAATGTTTTATGGCAGCACTTACGTGTGTCTTGTTTAGTTTTTTTTTTTAAACAAATTTTTAAACAATAAATATTAAATTGTTTTTTGCTGGATTTGTATGCTGAATTTTCATACAGTAGTCTATGGCTGTCAATGTCTTGGACAAGGACAAGCTATTTAGCCACTTGAAAATCTGCAAAAAAATAAATATAAAAAATAAATAATGAAGGCATGGTAAAAAGATTTCCAATACATTTTTATTGTGACCTTGCTACAGCAAAAAAGAAAGATGAAATCTGTTCAAAAACTATTCAAGCTAAAAATCAACTCTAAAAATGGCATGTTTGAGCAAATACTTATTTGTCGGCAGATTAGAACATTAAAAGAAGTTATCTTAATTTTTCAGATTCCAGTCATCTTATGATCACCTACGCTCCATTCAAACATGTGGCAGAGGATTTACATAATCCATGCTCTACAAAAGCCCTGGAATGCTCGTAAAACATTGATGGAGTAATGAATTAGTCACACAGTCAAGAGCCAGGTCCCTCAATGCGTCACTCACCTGTCCACCCCGATAGCTGTCAGTGTGAAAACTGACACGTACACAGTCACCGGCTGAATCAGGAACACCAGGTAGCACATGAATCTTCCGAAAACCCACCCGCGAGGATTAAAAGCATACGCCAGGGTAAAGGGCACGCAGGTAGCACACATCAGCATGTCGGAAAACGCTAGGTTACCGATGAAGAAGTTGGTCACGTTGTGCATTTTTTTGGTGTGGCAGATGACATAAAGCAGCAGGTAGTTCCCAAAGACGCCAACCAGGACCACAAGAGCGTAGCAGGGGATGATGAGGGGTTTAAAAGACTGAAGGAGCTCCACGCCAACAAACTGAGGACTGCGCTTCGATGCGTTCGTCGACTGCAGCATGACTTCGTAGATTTGGCCCATGCTGGAATTCTCCATGGTGACATTTTCCAGGGAACACGTGGGCTCAGGAGTGCTGAGGCGTTTGCCACCGCTGCCATCCATGCTCACAGCTGGAATACTGCTTCAAGAGACCTGAAGACTGGCTGTTTTGGCACATTAACAAAGAAAGAGACATTTTGGTTAGCTTTCTTTATAACTCAGCTCCTTTTTAAACCATTAACAGATGGATTGAGATGTCTGTGAAGAGTGAGTAAGCCACAGTTGAGCGCGACCTGTGGAGGCGTGTGCTACCAGGCACGCAGTTCGCACAATAAAGGTGCTAGTTTGTCTTGAAACTATGCTTGGCTCATATAATGAAGTGACTTTTTTAAAACTTTAATGAGCACAGCTACAATATTTCTCAAAGTTCCTGTTTTAAATACCGAAACCCACTTTCCGCACAGCAGCACTTCTGAACATTAGAGACGCAGGCGACGAATCCAAAAGCCCTTCATTACAGCCTTCGGATGGCTGGTTTCTGAAGAAGGCCACTCGTACAAAAGAATCAGGCTTGAGATGTGTGTTTCTTTCAGTGTTTGCTTAGCCTGGGTGGTATTTGCTCGATCAATCCAAACAGCAGTAAACAGAAACTTGTAAGGACACTAAGGGCTTTAATGAAAGCCAGCATGATTTGAGTCAAAGATGCAATCACACATGGCTGTTGAAATGCAAATGAGCCTCATTCACTCGTGCCCTCTAATTAAGTGAGTAGATGGTTCATAGATTAAGCATAAATGCTCTTTGGTATTTCCTGTAGCAAGCTACCTCAGAAGCATTGATTGTGTTTGCTGTTTTTGTCTCTTTACCAATCAGTCAGTTGTTGTAAAAGCAATAGATGATGACTAAATCATTTCTGTTTTCAATCGATATGTCATCATTTTCAGTCAGGGTAATTTATTATTATTTTGTATGTGTGAGTGTGTGTGTGTGTGTGTGTGCATGCAATTTATTTCACATTTGACATATTCAAAAATACCCATTTGACAGAAATCAATTGTGGCCCTTGAATCACACATGCATCTGACAAATGAAGCACCAATAACTCTTGAATTGTTTTTATGGACAAGACAGTACTAAAATGGCCATATGTTCAGCGCAGATCATTTTGAACAGCATTATGACCTGAACACCAGAGACGTCTTAATGAATTAGCACAAATCTTCATTAAATATTCAAGGGAGAGATTGAATAAATATCCCCAAGGAATAGAATAAATTAACAGGCACTTACCGGATGAGATATGGAGTATTTATAATCCATTTTCAGTATTTGAAATGAAGTGGCATTAAATGAACATCACGGTAATCTTTAAGTGACAGTTTAGATTTCCTAAAGGCTGAGCTAGTGTGATAGTTTTACTCTTCTTAGTTGACTTGTCACTTGTTTGAGAGTATTAAAAACAAAGTTGCCATGGAGGTTTTCTTGTTTAAGACACTTTAGCAAAAATGGGGATTGCTTTGGAAAGTTTATTTATTTTCAGTAATTAATTTTGTATCTTTTAAAGCGCAGATTCACCTCTTCGCATCATTACTCATAACTGTTTGCTGAAGTTTTATTTTTTATTTTTTACATCACTTGTTCACCAATGGATCCTCTGTGTTCTGTCAAAATAAAGTCCAAACAGCTTGAATTTTAGATAAGTAATGTTTTGAAGTTAAAACATTTTAATGATGTATTTAGTTTATTACAAACATGCAACTTTTCCTTTCACAGGAAGTTAATTGACGGACTGGAATCATGTGAATTTTTTTATTTGTGGATTTTTGTGATGTTTTTTCAGCTGAACTCTCATTTTGATGGCACCCAAGTGATTCCATGGAAATCTGTTCAGATGAAGAAACATTCATCTACATACTGAATGGCCTGAGAAGGACCACATTTTCAGCAAATTTTCATTTTTGGGTGAACTATTAATTTAAGCTATTTTAGACCTAATATCAAGATGTGTATTGAATGCTGAAGAAATATTTGTGAGCTCTTTTTTTTATCTGTATTTCTCAGGTCTAATTACATGATCAGACTGAGCAGAAACTTGCAATAATGTCTCCTTCTGAATTGCACCCAGGCTAAACAGCTCTTGATATCTACATTACGAATAAACAGACACATGAGGTATATGTTATTCTCAGCGTACTGTGAGTTTCTTTAAATCATCTGGGCAGTGTCCCCTCCCTGTGGGTGCTTCAATTATGTTCAGCCGGTAAAAACCCAGACTAATGGCACCACTGACGTACTCTTTAGTGCTAACGTTACAGCGAGAGTCCAGGTGAACAGAGCTGAGTCAGTGTCTCTGGTTTGCTGTACAATGCTGTCAACAGATTTTATCATGCAAAATAACTGAAACAAACCAACAATTGCAGAACCATCCTAATAAAACTAGCGACGGGTGATGACTATGGCTAAAATGTTAAATCTTGACGATAACTGATGTTTTTTGCATTTGATTAAAACTCATTGAAAAGGTGAAACAGCTGTTGGTTCTTTAAGCACATCCAGAAATGGATCGTGGTCAAACATTGTTTTATTTAGACCTGTTGTGAACCCTGTTTTTGTTCAGTTGAATATCACTTTCACAAAAGTCATACAAACGTTTCTGTCATTCGTCAACATCAGCTGTCACTGTTGCTAGGTGACAAGAACAGTCCTCTATTGGTTAGCCTGTCCCATTTAACAACACTCGGTCTGATTCAGCTAAACCTTAAAAAGTCTGTCTTTCTAAGACCTGAAAATAATTTGCTTTGTTCCTAAACACTTAGTATTGAAGTATTGAGTATTGAAGCCAATCAGAAGATATATGGGGATGATTAGGAGGCTATGATGGGCAGAAGCCAATGGGTGAATTTGGCCAGGATGCTGAGGATCACACCTCTATTCTTTTTCGAAAGACATCCTGGGATTTTTAATGACCACAGAGAGTCAGGACCTCGGTTTAATGACGGTATAGTGTCCCAATCACTTTTGGAGCTAGGACCCACACAAACCACAGGGTGAGACCGCACGGGGTGAGTTGAAGTATTTGAACTCAAAGCTTCTGTGAACACAGCAGCTGCTGGCAAGCTGCAAGCTCAATATAGACGGACATTTGAGGGATACGGTTCAGTCAAACCACTTATTATACAACATTTCACCACATAGATAATTATGGCAAAGGATATTGATTTTAAGACAAAATAAAGGTTTTAAAATCTTTGAGTTCCTAGCAAACGTATAGTGCCTTCTTCAGTTTCCCGGATGAGCCTGTGTTATCAGCTTTTATTGAAGGATAACATACCTCGGAATGATGTGACTGACCCCCAATCAGAAACAAGTATACCCCCCAGAGTTGTGTATATATCAATGCATTTTAAAGTCAGAAGGAATCAAGGGTTTGTCCGGAAAAAACTCTTGTAATGCACAGAGAAGAGCAATTATACAACATTTTAATATGAAAATTCATTATTTGGTTTTTAATGCCAATAAATAATGTACTCACTAGCAGAATCAGACACTTCGTCTTTTTATATAACATATGGAAACATACGATCTGTTAGTCTTTTAGATCGGATTGCATTCGCACTACAAGCAAACCACTTAAGCAATCGGGCCGAGACCACCTTGTTCAGACAAACTTGAACTGATTATTTCGGCGTGGGTCCGAGCATGATCATGAAAATGGGACAGGTTCCGAAACAAATAGTCCAAACAAGGCAGGTGGTGCTTCTGATTTGGGACACTGCTCTGAAGCTAAAAAATCTTAGCCTGTGCCTTTTATGCAACTTACAGTTTCTACTAAAATCTGCAGAGTCACTCTGACTTTCGTTAACTAGTTGAGAACTGTTAAGTTGAACCTGTTCCCACTGGAAAACAAGTATTTTAGAAAGTGGTGATTTCATATGACTTCATACAATGTGAATTGTATGAAAACGTACAGTTTTTACAAAAAAACGTAAACCTGAAGGTCCACTCCTAAACATAACTGTCAGTGTGGTGTATGACGTATGGATGAGATTGTCCAAATTCATGAGCTTGTTTTCTATTCCTGTTCTGTATTCTGCAGAAGTCAAGTGTTTTCCAGCCTTACGATGCAGGAGCACAGGAGGGCAGTGCTGTAAGTGTAGACTGAAGTGTATATTGGCTCGATCCATTCCTACATCAGCTGGATTTCCCAGTGAGTTCATTAGATCGAAACATACAAATCAGATGTAAAAGACAACCTGCATTCAAAAATTTGAAAGTGTAATAGTTTTGAAATTGTAAATGATGACGGATTTTTATTTTTATTTTGTGGGAACTCTTCCTTTTACCTCTATAGCACAGCTCTGACAAAGCTGCTCTTAAAGTGTCTTCCTAAAGTGACACCTTTCCTATATCCTGACACATCTGCTGCACAATAAATCTAACACTAGCAGTGAGTCGGATGAGTTTCCAATGATCAAATATATAACAACATGCATTGTTAATGCAACAATTCCTCTCCTCAGATCAACTTTTGTTTTCCCTTTAAATGCAAATTAAATCGATCAATTGATTTAGTGTCAGAAAAGACCTTCTCAAAGCCTTTTGTCTTGCTGAACACATTCAGTTCCGTTTCAGCAGCACCTTGCCATGAATCAGTCTTACAGATTTGCCTCGGAAGGAAGGAAATGAAAAACAGCAATTCTTTTGTTAACCAGAGCAGTGAAGTAAAGCAGGTTTGATTTTCACTTTACTTGACAAAGCGACATGTTTGGTATATTGAAATTGATCAGATGGACAAAAACAAAACTTTGTAATGCCATATCCTGTCAAAATAATAAGTTATGTTTTATACTTCTTTGAGCAATGCCTTAAAATAGACTGATTATCTCCTAGAGGAGAAGGATTTGAAAAACAGCAAAGATTAAACTCCACAAGTCGCTTAATTCAGCTGTCGATTTTCTGGCATTGTGTTTAATCATTTCAACTTCTCTAAAAGCCAACTGCTCTCAAACGCTCTCACTGAAACATATTGTATCGTGAATCCAGGTTGGAAATCTGCAATCTCTATCCTGCCAGGTGTGAAGCTTTGATTCATGTTCACAGTCAAACTGCCTCTCTGACACACACACACACACACACACACACACCTACACCTTTCAATGAAACTGCTGATCCAGTACACAAATAGCCTATACAGGATAAATTATGAATTTATGAAGCAGACTAAATCATTCCCTTGACAACTGTTTTTTGCACATGGCTTTAGTGTCTTTCTCAGATATTACAAAAACGGTTAATTTCAGTTGGATTAAATATATATGTTTGCATTGAAAACATGCCAAATTCTTTTCAGCAAAGTATGTATGTATATGAATTAATGTGTATGCACATGTAATTTAGGTTCTATTTTTGAATGAGCCCAATAATAACTGCAACAAACTGTATATGCCTAATTACAATAAACAATCGTATAAATAAAAGTTAATCTAAAGCAAACGGCGGAAAAACGGTAATTTGTGTTACATATGGCTTACTGGAATGTTAGAGTATTTACAAATATTTTTAACCGGTTGATTGAAATGAACTGTTCAAAAGAAACGATCTTCAGAAACGAGTCGGATTTCCCTTTATTTTGTCGGCTCACAAATGGTTAACTGAAGTACAACGACGAGTTATTCGTTTATAGAGGAGTTTTGAGATCTTCTGTTTCATTCATAAGACGAATAACAGTGGACTGCAGAGTAAAATAACAGCTTAATATATTAACCAAATTATGCGTCAAGTAGACTTTTACCAGTCATAAGGGGAAAAAAGCACTGAATCCGTTCAGTTGCAGATTTGAAACATACTTTAATCAATTTGTATTAAATTCTATCTCATTACTTAGTATGATGTCAGTGCAGAACTCCATTTCAGATATTATTATTAATATGCAGTTATAGCCAATACCACTGATATGTATATTATTGTATTATAGGCTACTATAATTTATTTATTTTTACAAATTGTTGCTGTTTTTCAAGTGCGTCTGAAATTTTGACTATTTTAACTTTTTCACCACATTGTATATCCAGTCAGAAGCTCACGAGAAATGCATCAATTATTCTAAGCATAAGACGATAATTGAGACGTCTCACCTTTTTAAGCAGGGATGCGGTTTAGCTGATCCTCGTGGACGTGCAGTCTCTCAGTCAGCGGACGCGCGCGCCTGCGTTTATGATGAGATGCGCTACCGGACCTGGGTGAGAGCGTCAGGCTCGTGTTTCCCAGAGGCGGGGTCAAGTGTGTGTGTGTGTGTGTGTGTGTGTGTGTGTGTGTGTGTTTGTGTGTGTGTGAGAGAGAGAGAGAGAGAGAGAGAGAGAGAGATTTTGAGTTGAGGTAAAGTAAAAAAAATGTGTGCACAGTATCCATGAGCCAGATGTGATTCAGCTAGTCTTGTTTTTTTTTTTCTATGCCATAAATTACACGTCATTACACTTACTTATATTCTAAACTCATGTGGATATTTTTCCTGGAAGAAATTATAAAAATTAGTAATAATCATTTATTTATTTATAAAAGGCAGGCTGTTCGTGAGCTGTCATGCTCCAAAGAGATAAAAAACATATAAAAGCACCATATTGTCAGACTCTTGGTTCCAGCTGTGTTTAATTATCCTATTTTGCCCTTGTATTTAAACCCTGTGTTTCTAAACATTATCCTGATGTGTCGAGTCCTGTGATCCCCTGCGTCCCCTTGTAAATAAAACCCTTTTGATTTCTTTACTCAGTGCCTCTCGCTGTGTTCCTCGTGTGTGCAACGTGACACATATGGCTCATGCACTATATTCCAGGTTTTCTGAAATAATATGATGGCTTTATGAGAGGAATAGACACATTAAGCCAAAAGCCCCCTGCAGTCAGGGTAAAGTAGGTTTATGGTTTATTGGATGCAAACAGATGCAGTGCTCTAGTGTTTGACCACATCTCTCTCAAAATGTGCTGCACTTCAGAGACTCAGAGGTGAGCTGAACTCGGGGCTCAAAGTGTAATTTAGAAGAATACAATATGCTTTCTTTGCACTTGATCTCTTGTACATTTTGTTGACTGGCAATTCCACTGTAGTCTTTGAGTTACCTGGTCAAAGCTTATCAACGAGACCAGGAAGGGAAAAAAAATACTTTTCTCTTCTGATTGTTGTAGTCCAGACGTTAAGGGTTCAAGGTTTGGCTCAAGTATGCACAACAAAACTTTCTACAGATAATGCACACCTTTTTGGAGTCTTTGGTCACTTTTGCAGGCCTTGGAATTGAAACACAAAGCAGCTTTCATTCTGTGATTAAACTGATGTGCTTGACTTACACCTGATAAATGTGGGAGGCAATGCAGTCAGTCACTGCATACAAATAACCTCTGTTTTTAGGAAAGGCTGCTATCTGAAATATTTTTATAAACAAACAGCCTGCAACCCATTTGGAAGGACTTGGTTGCTTGACATGCAATTATGGCTTTTGATTTGTGATCATAATTATTTACACAATAGATGAATGGAGAAAGACCTTGGTATGGAGAATGTGTTGACAAGATTCTTGTGGTTAGTAAAACTGCTCTTGGATGAGATATCAGTGGTAGTTAAAATGTGATAGTTTATGTAATATACTGTATCTACAAAAAATAACTATTCTCCTTTGAAAATGTGTGTTCAGATCCGGAATGTCTGTCTCTGTTTTGGTTTGTCAAACCCGTGCACTGACAGTTTACCCAATTGTATTCCGGCACCCCTGGTTGCCAGGAGGCGGAAACCACACTTTCTTTCATTAATTGTCAATTGTGCTCCTTTCTGTTGGTGTCATCAATCTTTCAAACTACATGTGTGTAAAGTCTGAGGAGTTGTGGCCTAATGGTTAGAGAGTCGGACTCCCAATCGAAAGGTTGTGAGTTTGAGTCCCTGGCCGGCAGGAATTGTAGGTGGGGGGAGTGCATGTACAGTTCTCTCTCCACCTTCAATACCATGATTTAGGTGCCCTTGAACCCCCAACTGCTCCCCACCCGCCGCAGCATAAATGGCTGCCTACTGCTCCGGGGGTGTGTTCACAGTGTGTGTGTTATCACTGTTCTGTGTGTGTGCACTTCGGATGGGTTAAATGCAAAGCACAAATTCTGTATGGGTCACCAAACTTGGCTGAATGTCACGTCACTTTCACTTTTTTCAAATGTTTATTTCTTAGAATTTTGATGATTATAACTGACAACTAAGGAAAATCACAAATTCAGTATCTCAGAAAAATTTAATATAACTTAAGACCAGTACAAAGAAGGGTTTTTAGAAATCTTGGCCAACTGAAAAGTATGAACATGAAAAGTATGAGCATTTACAGCACTCAATACTTAGTTGGGGCTCCTTTTGCCTGAATTACTGCAGCAGTGCAGCGTGGCATGGAGTCGATCAGTCTGTGGCACTGCTCAGGTGTTATGAGAGCCCAGGTTGCTCTGATAGTGGCCTTCAGCTCTTCTGCATTCTTGGGTCTGGCATATCACATCTTCCTCTTCTCAGTACCCCATATATTTTCTATGGGGTTACGGTCAGGTGAGTTTGCTGGCCAATTAAGAACAGGGATACCATGGTCCTTAAACCAGGTACTGGAAGCTTTGGCACTGTGTGCTGGTGCCAAGTCCTGTTGGAAAATAAAATCTGCATCTCCATAAAGTTGGTCAGCAGCAGGAAGCATGAAGTGCTCAAAAACTTCCTGGTGTACGGCTGTGTTGACCTTGGACCTCAGAAAACACAGTGGACAAACACCAGCAGATGACATGGCACCGCTAACCATCACTGACTGTGGACACTGGACCTCAACCAACGTGGATTGTGTGCCTCTCCTCTCTTCCTCCAGACTCTGGGAACCTGATTATCCAAAGGAAATGCAAATTTTAGAACATATTGAGAACATAACTGTGGTCCACTCAGCAGCAGTCCAGTCCTTTCTGAAGCGAGATGCTTCTGACGCTATCTGTTGTTCAAGAGTGGCTCGACACAAGGAATGTGACAGCTGGAACCCATGTCTTGCATACGTCTGTGTGTAGTGATTCTTGAAGCACTGACTCCAGTTGCAGTCCAGTCTTTTTGAATCTCCCCCACATTTTTGAATGGGTTTTGTTTCACAATCCTCTCCAGGGTGCGGTTATCCCTATTGCTTGTACACTTTTTTTCTACCAAATCTTTTCCTTCCCTTCACCTCTCTATTAATGTGCTTGGACACAGAGCTCTGTGAACAGCCAGCCTCTTTTGCAATGACCTTTTGTGTCTTGCCCTCCTTGTGCAAGGTGTCAATGGTCTTTTGGACAACTCAAGTCAGCAGTCTTCCCCATGATTGTGTAGCATACAGAACTAGACTGAGAGACCATTTAAAGGCTTTGCAGGTGTTTTGAGTTAATTAGCTGATTAAAGTGTGCAACCAGGTGTCTTCAAAATTGAACCTTTTTTCACAATATTCTATTTTTCTGAGATAGTGAATTTGTGATTTTCCTTAGTTGTCAGTTATAATAATCAAAATTAAAATAAATAAATATTTGAAACATATCAATCTGTGTGCAATGAATGAATATAATATAAGTTTCACTTTTTGAATGGAATTAGTGAAATAAATCAACTTTTTCTAAGATATTCTAATTATACAATATGACCAGCACCTGTACCTTTAAGTACTAAAAAATAATAGTGAAATATAAATGAATTCAAACTAAAATTACATAAAAAAAACACACACACAAAAACAAACAAACAAACAAAACACTAAAACTAGAATTAAATGGAAAATGTAAAAAGAAAAAAAAACTAATAAAAGCAATACATTAACTCTAAATAGCACTAAAATACTAATCATGCCATACAGTATCAGACAGCACAGAGACATTTTTATTCAGGCTATTAATTGGTATACAATGTGCAAACACCCAGAAAAAAACACCAAACATATGCAGACAAAAATGGCACATAAAAAAAAACAGTGTTTGTCTCTTCGGCAGCATGCTGTGCGAGTACAAATAACATTTGACTCATGACCGTATTGTTATTAATTATAACCCCCGAGAAAATTGAATACACACTGCTACAGTCCATAAAGAAATAAATGATTCTGCACAGTGGGGTTAATTATTCCAAATAAACATATAAAGAGTAAAAGGCAGCTGTGGATTAATATTCATGCCCCTTCCACTAAATCCCAACTCAACAGCCAGAGTTTACAGTTTGATGCCCTGCGTTTCAGTTCATGCACTTCTGCAGTGGGAATTCACAGATTCTCTCAGTGTAAGAGTGATTCACTACATCAGTTTATACAACAAGTCAAGCAGTGTCAGACTTACAGACTAGACAGATGAAGGGATAGATAGATAGATAGATAGATAGATAGATAGATAGATAGATAGATAGATAGATAGATAGATAGATAGATAGATAGATAGATAGATAGATAGATAGATAGATAGTGTTGCCAAGGCTTTTCACACATATATGTAGCTGTGATGAATTGGCTTTGGTTGCGTGTATAATTAGAAAGGTCTTCACAGATCCAGAGGGAGTGAATATGTCATTATTCTGCAGGTAATAAGTATCTTTGCAAGACCAGTATATTAACACTCAGAAGAGAGGAGCGCAAGGCATCTATTTAGGCTTTCACGTTAATCTCTGGAAAATTAAAGTACAGGTTTATATTGCCACTTCTCTTTTAAATGACTAGTTTCACTTATATTCACACATATTTCTAAATGCATTTATTTGATAAAAAATACAGTAAAACTAATACTACAAAAAAATAAAAAATAATGAAAAATAATGAAAAAAAAGTTACAAAAAAAAAACAAGTTTATTTTATTTTATTTATTTACACACACCTTACAGGTGCACCTTAGACACATCATCAGTGTTGTGTCCTGGGGTCATAGGGTGTTTCAGGTCTTTCATCATTGTACACCCTCTCCCAGGTGACTCAGCCAGGGGTGATCAGTCCCCTGCTTGTGTCCAGGTAGCTTGCGTGGTCCACAGATCGCCCCACAGCCATCTAGATGCCTTGTCAGCAGCATGATGTTTCTGGTGGCTTTCTTCTTCTGCAGTCCCCTGATTCCAAAGAGCCTGAGGGCCCTGCCAAGCGACTGGCTGGCAAACCATTGGCAGCGAGCCTTGATGGAAGGTCTTCCATCCCCTGCTACAGCATTCACCTGCCAACTCCTTGTATTTGGCCCTCTCCTGTTCAAATGCCTCTTCCATCCAATCTTCCCACAGCACTGTCAATTCCACTAGAACAATCTGTCTTAACAATTCTGAAATGCAGACCATGTCAGCTTAAAGGGTTACTCCACCTCAATATATATATAGTATCCCTTTAAGTGTGTCATGTCACGACTTGATTTATCAAAGTTTATGGTTAGAGGCAAGCCCTGCACGTCCTGACGCCACTGTCCTGACACCAGCACACTGTGCCGCAGCCGCTCTTCAGCCTGGTCAACTGTCTCCTTTGCCTCCACTTTCTACCCATCCTCACCTCTATGCTGGCCAAGGAAACTATATTGTCAGTGGATTCTCTGTACAGCAGCACCTCTCTTGCCAGGGAACCCATGAACTTCTCTGACAGTCTATACTGAGGGGGAGTTGTAGCTTGTTTTTACTCCTGTACTCCTGTCCCGCTATGGTGCTGATGCTGTGAGGGGGACCCAACCACCTACACAGAGAGTGGCTGATCTTCCTCTCAAAGCCCTCAGCGGTGGTAAGAGGACATAATAAACCAGCAGTGGCCAGAGAAGTCAGGGCAGGATGCCATGCTGGTAAATCCAGGCTTTAGACTTCCCTGGGAGCCTTGATTTGTCCACTGCAGCAATTCAGGCTTGCAACTCTTTTCTGGTTTCATGAAGTATGGCTGTGTCCCTAAGTGTGCTGTTGAAGACTTTTCCCAGACTCTTAACTGGCTTCTCTGTGTTTGATGGACTACAGTTTAACTACAGTTTTCACAGCAATTTAAAATCAGTTACAGTTTAAAAACTGTTTTCTATTTTAATATATTTTAAAGTGAAGTTTATTCTTGTGATCAAAGCTGATTTGTCAGCATCATTACTCCATTCTTCAGAGTCACATGATCTTTCAGAAAATGTTCTAATATGCTGGTTTGCTGCTCAATAAATATTTCTTATTATTATCATCTACGCTGAAAATCATTGTGCTGCTTAATATCTTATTGGAAACCATTATTTTTATCTTTGTTCAAGTTCAGAAGAGCAGTCATTTATTTAAAATATTTTGTAACATTATAAATGTTACTTTTCATCAATGTAATGCATATTTGCTGAACTGTAGTAATTTCTTTAAAAAGACATAAAAAAATGGAAGTTTTTATTTGAATGGCATCACAGTGTAATTATTTTATGAGTCAAAGGCTTTTAAAGCAGTTAAACGTGGTTGTTTCCGTTTTGCTTTAAGTTATTATTATCCCTTTGGGAAATACATGGTACATTTGCAGGGCCATTAATATGCCAGAAATAGAGTCTGTGTGTGATTATGGGTACACTTAAACTGGTCACACACAAAAATGTTTCACTAATTAAAGCAACATTTTCCACCCCTGTTCCTGGAGGCTCAACCAACACGACACTTTTTGGAACACGAAAGAAGTCATTTAGAAAAATGGCCCAAATTGGCTCTTTTCCATACAAATAAATTGCAGCTGTCAAATTGTCAAGTAAGATTTTCACTGATGAATGTTCAGTGAGTAATCAGTCTGTTCCTAAACAGTTATTGTATGATTTCAGAAGATATGGAACATTGCAGAGAATAGTCATAATGCTTTTTAATCCATGACTGCCCACTATACTTTGAAAAGAGCAGCATGAACATTCATCAGATCTTCTTTGTTTGTCTTTCAGGGCTGTAAGAATGTCAAACTGGTTAGAAATGACATGAAATGCCCCTTTAGTAGAAGAACAAGCAGACAGGAAGACTGTACAACTCCATTATCAAAGTTCCTGTGTTCAAATGCCATCAGTCTGACCTTCGAATTACAACTGGCAATGATAAATTGTATTAAACATCTAACCTTTGTGTTATCTGGACCCTCCTTGCTACTGTGAAGAACAGATATATTAAAACTTGGCACAGTAGTTCTCACATAACATTAAAGCTCCAGACACTTTGAGCCATGGCGCTTATGTGGGTGTTGCAGGTTCGAGTTCAGCATGCAATATGCCCAAATTCAATTCCCTTTCTCTTTTCCCAATATTTTTGTTTGACTACCCACTCTGTCTTTTGAATAAAGATGCAAAAATAAAGAAAACCTAGTGCAATGTCACCTTCAGCACATCTTTAGGCAATGCCTGGAGCAAACATGCTCAACTCTTTTTGTGAACTCTTTGGTTCAGCTGGTTTTCCCTCAGGTCTGTCTCTCATGCAGTAAAACCCCAATCCCATTATTGTTGAAGGCTACCTTTTGTTCTCGCTAGACAAAACTGGCAACCGCTGTGCTTTTTCCATCTAGACTTCAGTGACCTCAACACTCACTGACCAGATAGATGGCTTCTGAGATTTCTGCTAATGAATGCCTCTGGTACAGAGAGGTCAGAGATATAATATATATTTTTATGAGCAGCAATTTAATCCAAATTAATTTCACAATGGCATGAGCACACAGGTGAAGGTTAGCAAATTGTGATGCCTTCAATTAATTTCTTAAATGTCTCATGAGAATGCTTATATAGTTTGCAGATTAATGTAGTAAATGAATGCTTCTCACCAGAAAGATATGCTGGAAAACTTTCTATTAACATTCATATATACTGCATATAAATAGAGTGACCAGGGATATTTTCCACTGGTTATTTTTCACTCCATTGAATATTTCTCAGAGTTAGATTCTTTTTGAACAATTATTTCTGTATAAATGCATAACTTTCAGTGTTGACTTCAGAAAGGCTATTTCCACATGTCTACTGTTATTGGCCAGAATAAATATAACAGTTCTGTCAATCAAAGGAGAGGAAGAGAGAGAAGCAGTTGATAGAATTCTTGATAGAAAAAAGAATATAAAAAAGAATACAAATAAATAAATACTACCCCAAAGAGCAGACACAGCACAGGTTAATGGCAGACATGGAAGTCAGTCACGCCAGGTAATTGGTATTTACTCATTGAAAACATTTTCTGCAAAAACATTTTATGTAGCATGTTCTATAACACTTTCAACCTGAAACGTCCATTGAGTGCTGCTCAAAGCATGTTAAGTTTAACATGAAAGCAACGAATGTGAATCGGGCTTGTCTGTTGTACTTATCGCAGTAGTTTGGAAATAAAATATCCAGTGAGCTGTGCATAAGGTTAATGCTCTATCATTAAAAATAATGTTAACCGAAGCAATCATGAGATAGTTTCTGAAGCAACCATTCCATTTTAGCGTGTTTCTTCTAGTCTTTGAGGTCTTTTATCATGACTGTGTTTCACTGCATCGCAAATGCAAAGCTGCACCAGGTGCACTTCAGAGCAAGTTTACCACACCAGCAAAGCCACATGGAGCTGTTTATGTGGTGCAAACATCAAAATGTATTAGATTAAGTGTTTTGAAGTCGTAACATAGCCTGTGATGGGCATTGGGGAACCTGCCAATATGGCTCCTTTATAATAAATAGTTTGTTTTTCCATATTTTTGTCTTGGATTAATGTAATGATAACGGGTTCTAATGATTTTTAGTGGGAAATGATGCATGTAAAAAAGGAAAGAGTTCTTTCAAGTGATGATTGGCTGGTGGTTTAGTTATATAAGTAAAAGCTTCTTCCTAGCAGTTAAACACTTAACTTTTTGATTGAAATACTTTATGTATTGTTTAAGTCCAGTGAAATGATTCGTGTTAAGTTATAAAAGTGAGAACTGTCAATATCTTCCTTTGATGACATTCTCAAGGTTGATCATCAATGTCTTGCCATAACCCTTTGCGCGCTTGTTTCACTATGGCTCACCATCTGAAAAAGTTCTAGTCTATTTACTAAGAGCTGTTCAAGTAAATTCAAAGCCTTATTCAGCACATAGGATGAATGTGCAATGTCACGCTCGACTCTTATGCAATCATCTGGAGCCTACGATTGCAGTTATATCAATTCATTTTCTCCTTCTTATAATGTGTTGTTTCTATGTTGCAGCATGTCTTCACAGTATAGTCACATCAGGCCAAGTGTATTGCAGCAGATAGAGAGAAATTAAGTAAGTGGAGTGTATAATTATGGAGAAAGGCTTTTTGAAATAATGAGTTAATTGTGGATCTATAGTTAAATTATGAATTGACACAAGGTTAGTCATTTGAAAATAGACCCTGCCCTGGCACTCAGTGTTTCTTTTTAGTTAAGTCATTTAACTACACTGAAATAGATTCACTTTAGCCTACTGTACACCACGAAGCTCTGCTTGAACCTCTGTATCCAAGGAAACATTCAACTGGAAATTGCACTAAATATGCAAAAGTAGCAGCACATTCATTTCCAACAAGAAAACAATCAAAAAAAAAAAAAAAAAACTTGAACTAGAACTTGGGAAGGGAAAAGCAGTTATTAATTAAGTCTAAATTTTATGCAGCTAGTCATCTTTCTGTGTTGTTTTTTTTTTTTCTTTTTGAATGAATTTAAAATACTGAATATTCTGAATTAGTTATCAGTCCACCTTTGTTGCGCTGACAAAATTGCGTATGGATTTTGGCTGGAAAATCTTGCATTCAAATTCACGGGCACAGCTAGAGGGAAAAAAAACTCTAATGAGGTGAAGACTAATCCATCTGACGTTCTCTCTGAAGTAACTCACACTTGTGCTGCTGCCTCAGGTTGTCATGCATGAGACCTTTTACCAAGTGATTCATTAGCTCTCAGAGCGGGATGATGAGTATGAAGTACCTCTCGCCACAAATACATTGTTTAGCTTTACCACTAGAATAGCATGACCCTGTTTGAACCTCTTTATGTGTGTTTATGTTTTTGTAAAGCAAGAATAGAATGTCCATGAGTTTACAAATGACATACTGTATGATGTAAGTATCTTTTGCAATATTCTGAAGCACGGTAAAGTTAAATGAAAGGGATTTTTCACTGTTGCAATATTTTGAAGCACAGTAAAGTTAAATGAAAGGGAAAGTTCACTCAAAGTATCACTTGTGCTGACAGTATCCGAAAACACTTCAAGTCAGACTCCAGATCGTGTTGTTCCATGCATGCCACGGCACACACACCACCTGCCTCCTGTTTTACAAAAATGTCCTGTTCTGTTCCCCCACACAAGAGGGTTTTGTGCTTTTTTTCAGTGATCACGTACATGGCTGCATTTGATCATCTGATCGCCCCAGCTGGTTAAAAATGCATGACGTTATATGTCCTTGCTATTGGCTGGGTCACAATGAGCTTTTCTCCTTTCATTCAGACAGGTCTAATTTGAAAGAAAAGGAAAAAATTAAGATACTGTCAGTGACCGTGAAGCACTGTCAGCCTCCCAGAGATCAGAGAAGACCAATTCAGGTTGAGCTGGTGTAAGCCTGATCTGAAGAGGAAGGGAACAAATGTTGTGTAAGTGCCACACAGGAACGTTTTGTCGCTGTGAGCGATTTTATTCAAAGAGCACAGATGGAGAGATGTGAAAGAGAGGACTGATTAAAAGATTCCTACTTTTTTTCCTGCCTTCCCATTTTTTTAATTGTTCTTAAAATAAGAAAAATAGACAATTATTTAACATAATTGTTCGAAGCTTTCTCAGATCCCAGCTTGATGCATTAGCTCAGCCAGAAAAGAGCATTCTGTCATTTAAGTCGTCCACGTGTCATTCCAAACCTGCATGACTTCCTTTCTTCTAAGAAACACAAAAGAAGCCATTTTTGTCAAATGTCTCAAGGCTGCTTTTATTTGTTTGTTTTTTGGAGCCCACTGACTTTCACTGGATGAACAAAAAACAGTTCAAAGATTCTTCAGAATGAGCTGAGGCTCCCTGTTTGTCTGACCAATAGCAGATGCATGAAGGATTTAAGAAATTGTGGAACTATATTCTTGCAATTCTATTCGGTGGATCTGTTTGCAGAAGTTGTGCAACAGAATTGTACAGAGTTGGATAAATCTCAAGTGAGAAGTTTGTTGAAATATTTATCAGCGCGATTTTCTCTTTATACATATATTTTTTACATTCTCAAAGCAGATATAATTAAAGTTTTAGTATATTATTGTTCCAGTAAGAAAAACATAGTTTTAGACTCAATACATGTAGTTGATTTGTGCAAGCATATACACACAAGAGCATGAAATGATTAATACATAAAACAATAAAACGAAAAAGATGAAACGGCATAAATGTTCAATATTATAAATAATAAATGAGTTTGAATTGGTAAATACTCATCTCATTTAAAAGTCTAATATGGGCAGTAGGCACAACTGAGTTTCTGAAATGACTAAACCGTCAAAATTCTGCATCAAATACCAGAGGGTTTTAGGATATTATACTTTAAATATAGAATAGGGCAGATATTATTTTCTGAACTTGCTTTAGTCTGCCCATATATTAAGCAAGCTGCATTAAACAGAGCAGAATGAACATCTACGGAAGTAGTATAATTGTCCTTATGCAGATTTCTAAAAGCTACTATTTACACATGAATGGTTTCACACAATTTTCTTCCTGCATAAGTTTCATGAATGAGGCTCATTGTCTGGATGGATGATCTTCTTCCTTTCTATTATTGTCATGCCAATCTGCCATAGTATCCAAATTGCTCTAACAGTCAGTCATTTTTTTTTTTTTTAAATGTGTAAGTTAATGTGTAAGTTAGTGGGCTGATATATATGGCTGATATATGTTTTAGTCTTATACGTTCACAATCATTTATCCAGATTTCACTTTTTCACCCCTGTTTCGGGTCAGGAGGGCTAATTAATTTGTCTCCAGCCAGTGCCAGGAACATTCGGACGTCTTGCCTCAGTTTAATCACCGCAGTACAAACCCACAGTGAAAGAATCAGCTTCCCCGCTGTTTTCTGCTAATGAACGTCCCGTCGTCGTCAATTATGCACGAGTTTAAAAAGGAGCGAATGCGTCTCAGTTGGGGCAATGTTTGGAAAAGATCATTAGCTAGTTCCTTTCTGAAATTTCAAATGTTATTCGTTCGTGAGAACATAACTGTAATGGATTATTTTATGAGTCTACTGGAATATATCTGCGCATTAGCTTAGCTTCAGTCCTCGGGGCTTAGCTGAGGATTTAAGTACGGAAGAGCCATTAATCCTCACCGCTAACAAAATGTGTAAATGTTTTCCATGACAGGCGATGATAAGGATGAAGGATGATTTCATTTGGCAAAATTACT
Organism: Carassius auratus; assembly: GCF_003368295.1. Taxonomy (NCBI): domain Eukaryota; kingdom Metazoa; phylum Chordata; class Actinopteri; order Cypriniformes; family Cyprinidae; genus Carassius; species Carassius auratus. Next base: position 1,201,828 of record NW_020523638.1, read on the forward strand.
TCATTCAGGCTTAGGCTGAAATGCAAATCAATATGTAGATGACTGTTTCGAGCTAATTCATGTCGTAAATGGCTTTGTCTGACATCAAGCTCCAGTGTTTTTAGCACATATGTGCTAGAAAAATGCCACATTTACCCTGGGAAGGGAAATACATTTGCAAAGTGCATTGGTAGATGAGTGTTTCTCTGAGTATGTTGTTTTCCCTGTTTTCTGATTGGCTCTTTGAAGTATTTGCTCAATTTGACCAGCTTCATCTGTTTGATATGCTTCGCACCTACACAGGAAACTCTTGTACAAAGATCATCATGTTCAATTCTCCTCTCAGCATGAGTTCAAACTGAATTTGTACAGCAGCGCACCTTTCATCGCTGAACCGTGAATACACACGGAGAACATGGAGTCTGAGCGTATAAGTAGAGCGTTAAATGTGACCTGGAAAATGTCGGATGCAATCTTCCTAGAAGATCAAAGGAATCGCAACAGTCCCTGCTTGTTTTAAGGGTAGAGGCTTATTTAGTCATAAGGTGCCTGTCAGTGTAAATTTCAAACAGTGAAATCCGCTTCATCTCACTGACATTCATCACTGATAAAGCCAGCACCAAGGTTAGTGGCTTGACATTTGGATGTAAGAGACAATATTCTGCTAGCGGCCTTTTAACCATCCTGTGATTCCCTGATGCAATCCAGCCTCATTAACTGTATTCTGTCAGAGGTTCGTCCTATGTTTTCACAGAAAATGTTATTATGCACATAGCTAATGTCCCTAATGCTGCTTTGCTCTTATGGTTTGTACTCACACGTGTCCTTACAAAAGGAGTACATTGCGTGGCTTTTGTAAAAAAACCCTGTATCAAAGTGAAATGTGCTTTAAACAAAGCCCCTTAAATAATATTTTGATGAAACTTAGGTAGGAGTTGCTTTTCATGGATTCATGCAACTTTTGCCCCTTTCAGAGAGGCAGTTTAGTCCCTGTAGGGTTTGATAGTCAGGTGTCATTGTTTCCTTCAGTCTTTAATAGCTAGCCTCTGGTTCACAGACCATTTCAATCAGGACTCCCTCAAGAGAGATTGCTTCTTCACAAATCAATATCCACCAATTTACCTGCTGGTTTTAGCTTTAAAGCCAATATAGGAGTAGCTGAGTGTAGGTGAGTATCTTTCCAACATGTATTATTTTAAAGACAAAGGTTATGTCAGGACAGATCTGGTTCACAATCAAGCCATTTGATCACCTCCAGCATGCTTCTCCAATTATAATTTATTGGGATGATGGTTGAGAAGCTGCTGGTGGCTGATATGATAAAAATCTGACAGTGAGGAAAATGATGGGAAAATTGGAGAACAGGCACAGGTCCATTTAAGTCCAGGCACTTGGTGTTCTAGATAATCAGTTAAAACTTTGACTCGTTGTCTGCAAACTGTATAGTGAACTGGAGACGTGAGGCTGCGAGTCCAGATCACGGAGTCAAAAAGAAACGGTTTAAAATTGAAGCATTTTCAAAGACATTAAATCCAGACTATAGTAATCCATAGTATGCATAAAAAATATCAAAAAGTTAATCACTCCTGCATATTTATCCATAGCCATATTTTTTATTATTGGTATGGTCTTGAGATGTATTTAAATTATGCTTTGTAAATGTACAAATCTATTCATTTTCAATGAATTATTGAATAGCACACTGAAGTTATAATCAAGTACTGTATATGTGCTTTTTAGTCAACACATCAAAATAAGTGTACTTCTTTAAAGCACTGACAAAATACTATTTAAAAGTAATGATTTAAAATGCACTTAGAATTAAAACTTTTAATTTCACACAAAAGTTGGCCTTTTATTTCATTAATATTATATTATCTGCAAGTACAATTTTTTCTATATACTTCTATGATTTGAAGTACACTACACGTGCAGTACAATTAAGTGCACTTCTTTTTCCCAAGAATAAATCTTGGTAATTAATTCTTAATATGTGCGCATAATATCTATTTTATTTTATTTTAACAGGCTCTGTAATTGTGCACTAAGTTCTGTCATAATTAATCTAAAGCTAGAGCTAAATGTCATGATATTAAATACAATTCACGTTTATTTGTATAATGCTTCTCATGATACATAGTTTCAAATCAGCTTTGCAGGATATTTGATGTTTCTACAAATTGAGAAGCTACTGGACATAAAAAAAAATATCTGGTTACAAAAATCTGGCACAGAGAGGAAAATTATGGGCAATTTGGGGAACATGTTGAGAAAGTTTTAGGATAATACAAATCATGCAGTTAGTTAATATAATATGTTCAAGCAGAAACAATGAACATGAATGCATGTTGTGATCATGATAAATATAATGTAAGGAAAATGCAGCAGTTGTTTTTCCTGTTTATTTAGAGTTGGTGTCCAATCAGGAGCTTGTACAGTCTATAGAAACTGAAAAATTAAATACAGTAGCTGCTGTTCATAACATTTCAAGCAGAGAATGATAATATGCATTTGCAAAGGACCCCAGGGCAACTACTAAGCAATTAAAGGTCTTTCTTACATTGGTTGATTTTCATGAGTCCACTATCAGGAAAACACTGAACATCCATGGTGTGCATGGCAGAGTTACAAGAAGAAACCCACTGCTCTCCAAAAAGAACATTGCTGCCCATCTGCAGAATGCTGAAGATCATGTGGACAAGCCAGAGGGCTATTGGAGAAATGATTTTTTTGGCAGATGAGACCCAAAAATAAAAGAAGCGTTGTTTGGAGAAAAGAAAACACTGCATTCCAGCAAAAGAACCTAGTCACATCTGTGTAACAAGGTGGTGATATTATCAGGGTTTGGGCCTGATGTGCTGCATCTGGGCCAGGACAGCTTTCATTGTCATTGATGGAACAATGAATTCTGAATTATATCTTCAAATTCTAAAAGAAAACTGAACAGAACAAAACAGAACAGAACAAAACAGAACAAAAAACAAAACAAGTTTTGAGAGGAGTGAGGTTTTCCCACACAGCTCTTACGAGCTGGCCTCCGTATAGTTCTATACTAGATGTGAACATTCATTTTTTTTTTCACAAAAACAGATTCAAAATTCCTCAAAATCAATAAAACTTTAATAATGAAACTCATAACACAAACCTGCATTTTTTTAAATATGTTAAATAACACAAATATCCCATGTATTTAATCCCATTTTACTAACCAATGTCTTTGCTGCTAACCTTCTATGATCCAGTTCAACCATACTACGAAGCGAAAATGACAATAAACATAACATAACATTTCTATTTTGTTTTTGATTTAGTTTTTTATTCCTGAAGAGTGATTAACAGCAATAGCAGCACAGGTGACAGGTTTATTTGAGTCTGAGGGAATGAAAGGGCTTTTACATTTACCAAAAATGTGATCTATATATTATATTATAAAAAATAAATAATGCCTTGCCCAGATGAGAAAGAGTAACACAAAAGTAATTTAATGCATTACATAAAGTAGCTAATGCAATTTGATACTTTTTAGCGAGTTACACAATATTGTAATGCATTACTTTGAATATTAATTTCTGCTCTGCTTACAGATGTCATTGAAGGATATTGTAAGGATCTTGACTATTAGGGCTGCTTCTTTAAGCTGTTGTTCGAATAGGAAAATCCAATAGTTAGCCTTATGTTAAGCTATGGAAAGAACAATAATAGTTTCTGAATCTATTTTGACTATGATATGAGGGTGTTCTTTGCTCTGCTTAGGTTTTTAAGTTCACAGATTGTTGTGCATGTTGATCCAGATACTTCAGGGAGACACAATGGCCTGCACAAGCAACTCATATTCTGCTGTATTCTCTCTGTGTTTTTGTGCACCTGGAGGTGAAGGGTTGGGCTGGGGCAAATCTCTAATGGGTTTGCACTATGACAGTCATTAATTTTCTTCATTGTTAACCATGTCAATGAGCACCTGTGAAATGGAAGCACAGGAGCATAATACATCCCCTCTCAGTCTGTATTATCAGATACACAGCGCTGTAGCGCTCCTCTAATTACAGGACACACGGAGAGAGGGAGAGAATGTGGGTGAGACTGGAAAATCAGAAGCTATTATGACTCATATCTCACTATCATCTAGGTGATCAGGTTTATCTGAAAAGAAAAATCCTCTTTAACAGTCAGAGATAAGGAAACAAGATGAAAGTGAAAGTACATATATTCATTTTATTCTCAGGACACTATACTATTTGTACTAAAATGTCTTTATTTCTGTTATTATTATTTAAATGATTATTATAACAAAAAAATATTTGTTGTTATTTCATTTAGATATATTAAATGAAAACTGTGTGCTGTGCGGGATATGTTAGGTGTCTGAATAAAATCGGAGGTCATGTTCACTGCCTTAAAAATATACAGTTTGGAAGATTGCAGCCAATCATTTTTCAGCACAGCTTTTGATTGTGCATCAGTACTAGGAAGATGATAATGATTTCAATAAGGGCTCTGTAAAGTGTTATAGTTTGCAATGCCCAGTTTCTGGATATGACCAGATATATGCAGTAAATGTGCTGCTTTTCTTCCTGGTGGAAGTTTTTTTTTTTTTTTTTTTTTTTGCTCCATTGGAGACTTTGGAAATGCAGTATATATATTATCTAAAAATAAGTAATATACTATAACATTTTAACCCAGCTCTTTTGGACTTCCAATTCTGACAACACCGATGGATTTCTAAAAAGAACATTATAAATTAAAACAAATTTTATTTTATTAATGACAGAGGGATTGCATATTTTTAAAAAAATCACACGTTTTGTTTATTTATTGTTTGCAGAAATGGAAGCTTTAGCCTAAGTTCTGCCAGGAAGACTCAATCACTTCGTCATTAATTACCTTCATCATTATCCAATCACGTCTTTATACTCCTGTATAAAAGATCGTACTTACACATGTTTGAGTTCGCAGATGCCAACGCGACAACAACCGCAGATTCCGACGCAATTGTACTTGATCAAGCTGTTGTGTTTATTCATCTACTTGCTGTAATTAAGTTCGTGGCCCGCAAACTATAGAGTTTGAAGTTCCTCTAAGATGCACACGGGATCGTTGGCTTAGCTCCGTGTGGCGGCGATCATCTGCAGTCGTTTGTGTTGGATGATTTACAAGCTTTTCTCGGCAGAGGATGTGAACATTGGCGGAGTTCCGTGTGCTTCCAGGCCAGGGTTGCCAGGTTCTCAAAACCGCCAGTTACTACTATTTATTAAAAAAAAAAAAAAAAAAAAAAAAAAAAAAAAAATAGCCCAATCGCGTTCAAAAGGGAATTATCGGTAGAATTCACATTCTAGGGGCTATATATAACACTATCGGAGTCACCTCAAACCCAGGACAGAAAAGGCATCCCAAAAAAAAAAAAAAAAAAAATACGGTCTTGGCAACACTGGTGCTTTCCGAGATGTCGCGTCAGTGCTGCTTGGGTCTCAACACCTGAAAAGACTTTGGTCTCAATCAACAAATATTCATCTGTACGCTCACGTGAACCTGCACGAATGAAGTCTCTCCGGACCAGCAGACAGAATTAAGGCTGCCGGTCTCTTCGGCATCTCGCCTCCATCACTTCACAAGTCTACAGCATTATAAGTATCATTTCGTTCTATGCACTTGCGGCGCCTGGGCATTAATTTATTCTCTGCAGGGATTTATACTTACACGTTCAAATAAAGCACTGGGCGTTTCGTGCTCGTTTATCTAGCAGACTTGCACAGCATAATTAAGATGTTGATCATAGTGCATGCAATTTTCTGAATAACTTCTTCGTAATGAGGCACTTTAAGGCTCATCATAAACGCTACAATCTTTATACTGATAAAGATTTTTCGCATTCTTATTTTAAAAAAAAAAAAAAAAAAAAAAAAAAAAAAGCTCTGTCTAGCACACTTGAGATTCGCTGTTTTAATCCTATGCTTTAATATTTGTTTATTCAGTCTTTCATTTGCGTTATTCCTGAAAGTTCATACTCTAATGGGATTCTATGGTTGCAGATGCAGGGAACCGCTGCTCTCACCTCATCTTTACATGGCTTACTCTTGGGCTAGTGAATTATGAACACTGGATCTACCAAGCTGATGCGTATGTGGACCCTTCTTTTGAGTCGTAGGTAAGATTCGGCTCAATGCTCAGTCAGCAGGCATATATTACTCCACGTGACACGAGTTGCTGCTGACCTTATTTCAGAGTAGTGACATATCTCCAGTTTAAACCGAATATTAATTAGCAGGCATGGTTTGTTTGCACTCCTGGTCTCCGTCTCAAGGCGCGGTCACACTAGACTTTAAATATGCGAAATTATTTCGAACGCCACTGCGAATATGGGCGGGAGCAAGATAAAACAGCCTCCCCTCAATTTTCACAAGATGGATTATTATGTTTCTAGCACTGTGTCTTTTGCAACGGCGTCGAAAGCGTTTTATACTGTAACGTTACTCTGTATCTCTCTATAAATATATACACCCTAAGGGGAGGAGGGGGAGAAGAAAGCGAGAGAGAAAAGAAAAAAAAAAAAAAAAAAAAAAATTCATAAAACGTTGTCATTCCAATGTATCACCTGTTCCCGTCGACACTACAAACTATGCAGTTTCTTTTCTTTTATAAATCTTTTAATGTATTATACAATAGGACGCTGCGCAACAGCTAAAGTTATATAGCGCTTCCTTTTTGAATTTTTGTACAGAGGTCATGCAGCAATATATCGCTCTTCTACTGGTCCACATCCTCACGTTATGCAATTCCCTGGTCAGAGTTCACCAAACTTGAACTTTGGAAGGCAGCGAAATGCAAAATTTTTCGCATAAGCTTGCGTTTCCGGTCCGACGCATTCGCATGTGTATGAATGGAAGTCAATGGAGAGAAAAGTGCAGTGTGACCGCCCATCACTCATAACTAACTAACGGCTGGAGGGGCGCGTTAAGTAGGTTCTGCTCATGCTGTCAAACTGACGTCATCAGAAAAATTATTCGTTACAGGGTGGAAATATTCAGAATTTGATAAGATTGCTAAGACAAACAATGTTTAATTGTTTACATCAAGATTAGCAATGTGTGCTAGTAAGCTTAAGTCACTTCGATTTATGCGTATTTTAAACTTAACCTCCGATACCTCAACTTAATATTTAAAAAAAAAAAAAAAAAAAAAAAAAAAAAAATTGGGGAGTGACAGTTAAGGGGTTAAGCTACAATCAAGGCTTGTTTATATTCGCGCATCTACTGGTGTTGGTTCATCACTCTTACTCGGCTGTTGCGGCTTTCACTTTACACTTTTAAACTTTCAGACAGCTGTGCCCTCAGCCAACCCGGATTTTTCAGTCTGCCCTCCGTTAGCAGACATAATACTAAACGAAGTGCTTACGTCAGCTGGAAATCACATTTCTAAGGTGTTGCTCCCTCTACAATCAAGCCTACACGTTTGCATGGTCCGCTTCTAATGTTTTTCCTTCCAATTTTGCGTTCCTATTCTAATTTCAACCGTTGCTCCTTTCTTGTTTTAAAAAAAAAAAAAAAAAAAAAAAAAAAAAATCGCAATCTTAATTTCTCTATTCGCAGACTCCTTGCCAGCATCTAATCCACGCTAAATTGTATAATCTAATTTTTAAGCCTTTTGGTTATTCCGTTCTATTACTACTTGAGGGGTTAGCTAAATCTTCCAACAAATTAAAGACAAATGTCTGCCTATTACCCTGCCCATATTGCAAAATTAATTACTTCCATCTGCTACGGCCTTCCTTCGAAGTACCTCAATATTCTTCTGGAGGCAGTGGTTATCTGCCTTCTACAGGTTATGCTTCCAGGGGAATTCACTTCAAACCAATCCATTTGATCCTGCTCGTGGCATTTCCTTCAGATCTATGATTCGGACCAAAAATTCTTCACACTCTCCTCAAGCACTCTAAAACCGATGTGCAAGGTTCTGGTGTCACCTTAACAATTCCAAAATCAATAATCCTGTCCCTTCTCTGCATGGTGAAGTTTCTTAAAAATCCGACCTAGAATTTCTAAAACGCACCAGCTCTATTTTTTCTAACGGAGCCCCCTTTCCAAGGCTGTTTAGAACTCGCTTAACCACTGTTCTCAAAGCTGCAGTCTATCTACTGGCCATTCATTCAGAATTGGGGCAGCTACTTCAGCAGCTGAATGAGGGATCTCTACATCAGCTGTTAAGATCATGGGCAGATGGTCTTCCTAAGCATTTGAATCATACATCAGACCTGATTCAAAACCATTATTGAAGCTCAGCAAGCTCTCCTGTAACTAATCAGGTAAATTCATGCAATTACTGGTGGTGGTGTTACTATATCTGTATGGTCTATCAAGGCCTGTACATGTCTGGCCTTTGTGGCTATTTCTGTATGGTCTTTCGAGGCCTGTCTGTGTCTGCCTATCGTGGCTATTTCTGCACGGTCTATCGAGACCTGTCCGTGTCCGGCTATCATGGCTATTTTTCTGTATGGTCTATCAAGGCCTGTCCCATGTCTGCCTATTGTGGCTATCTGTGTCTGGCCTATCGTGGCTATTTCTGTACGGTCTATCGAGGCCTATCTGTGTCTGGCTATAATGGCTATTTCTGTACGGCCTATCGAGGCCTGTCCGTGTCTGCCTATCGTGGCTGTCTGTGTCTGGCCTATCGTGGCTATTTCTGTACGGCCTATCAAGGCCTGTCCGTGTCCGGCCATCATGGCTATTTTTCTGTACGGTCTATTGAGGCCTGTCCTGTGTCTGCCTATTGTGGCTATTTCTGTATGGCCTATTAAGGCCTGTCTGCGTCTGCCATTGTGGCTGTCTGCGTCTGGCCTATCGTGGCTATTTATGTACGGTCTATCGAGGCCTGTCTGTGTCTGCCTATCGTGGCTGTCTGCGTCTGGCCTATCGTGGCTATTTATGTACGGTCTATTGGGGCCTGTCTGTGTCTGCCTATCGTGGCTGTCTGCGTCTGGCCTATCGGGCTATTTATGTTGGTCTATTGGGGCCTGTCTGTGTCTGCCTATCGTGGCTGTCTGCGTCTGGCCTATCGTGGCTATTTATGTTGGTCTATTGGGGCCTGTCTGTGTCTGCCTATCGTGGCTGTCTGCGTCTGGCCTATCGGGCTATTTATGTTCGGCCAATTGGGGCCTGTCCGCGTTTGCCTATCGTGGCTGTCTGCGTCTGGCCTATCGTGGCTATTTATGTTCGGCCTATCGGGGCCTGTCCGTGTCTGCCTATCATGGCTATTTCTGTTGGTCTATCGAGGCCTGTCTGTGTCGGCCTATCGTGGCTATTTCTGTTGGTCTATCGAGGCCTGTCTGTGTCGGCCTATCGTGGCTATTTCTGTTGGTCTATCGAGGCCTGTCTGTGTCGGCCTATCGTGGCTATTTCTGTTGGTCTATCGAGGCCTGTCTGTGTCTGCCTATCGTGGCTATTTCTGTTGGTCTATCGAGGCCTGTCTGTGTCGGCCTATCGTGGCTATTTCTGTTGGTCTATCGAGGCCTGTCTGTGTCTGCCTATCGTGGCTATTTCTGTTGGTCTATCGAGGAATGTTTGTGCCTGCCTATCGTGGCTGTCTGCGTCTGGCCTATCGTGGCTATTTATGTACGGTCTATCGAGGCCTGTCTGCGTCTGCCTATCGTGGCTAATCATGGTCTATCGAGGCCTGTCTTGCGTCTGCCTATCGTGGCTGTCTGCGTCTGGCCTATTGTGGCTATTTATGTACGGTCTATCGAGGCCTGTCTGTGTGGCTATCATGGCTATTTATGTACGGTCTATCGAGGCCTGTCCGTGTCTGCCTATCGTGGCTGTCTGCGTCTGGCCTATCGTGGCCATTTCTGTTGGTCTATCGAGGCCTGTCTGTGTCTGGCTATCATGGCTATTTTTCTGTACGGTCTATCGAGGCTGTCTGTGTTCTGCCTATCATGGCTATTCTGTTTGGTCTATCGAGGCCTGTCTGCGTCTGCCTATCGTGGCTGTCTGCGTCTGGCCTATCGTGGCTATTCCTGTTGGTCTATTGAGGCCTGTCTGTGTCTGCCTACCGTGGCTGTCTGCGTGAGGCCTATCGTGGCTATTTATGTTGGTCTATCGGGGCCTGTCTGTGTCTGCCTATCGTGGCTGTCTGCGTCTGGCCTATCGTGGCTATTTATGTACGGTCTATTGGGGCCTGTCTGTGTCTGCCTATCGTGGCTGTCTGCGTCTGGCCTATCGGGCTATTTATGTTCGGCCAATTGGGGCCTGTCCGCGTTTGCCTATCGTGGCTGTCTGCGTCTGGCCTATCGTGGCTATTTATGTTCGGCCTATCGGGGCCTGTCCGTGTCTGCCTATCATGGCTATTTCTGTTGGTCTATCGAGGCCTGTCTGTGTCGGCCTATCGTGGCTATTTCTGTTGGTCTATCGAGGCCTGTCTGTGTCGGCCTATCGTGGCTATTTCTGTTGGTCTATCGAGGCCTGTCTGTGTCGGCCTATCGTGGCTATTTCTGTTGGTCTATCGAGGCCTGTCTGTGTCTGCCTATCGTGGCTATTTCTGTTGGTCTATCGAGGCCTGTCTGTGTCGGCCTATCGTGGCTATTTCTGTTGGTCTATCGAGGCCTGTCTGTGTCTGCCTATCGTGGCTATTTCTGTTGGTCTATCGAGGAATGTTTGTGCCTGCCTATCGTGGCTGTCTGTGTCTGCCTATCGTGGCTATTTCGGTTGGTCTATCGAGGCCTGTTTGTGCTGCCTATCGTGGCTGTCTGTGTCTGCCTATCGTGGCTGTCTGTGTCTGGCCTATTGCGGCTATTTCTGTTTAAAAAAAAAAAAAAAAAAAAAAAAAAAACTTAAGAAGTTTAATCTAACGTCATTTATACTGGTCATGCTAACTCTCTTTCTATTTCTTCCAGGAACCTTAGGATTCACAACTGGTGGGTATACTTCATCTACTTTTTGGGGGGAAGGCTGGCCCCGTCTGGAGGTCTCATAATCCACCTAATTTTGGGGGTCTGCTGCGCCCCTGCCTTCGTCTTCAGGCAGGAAATGCAGATTCGCTACCCTCGGATTACGAACCATGGACGGGGCCTTCCGCCAAAGAAATTTATAATTGTGCTCGCTGAGCTGTCAATAAATGTATGCTTCGTACATTCCTCTATCTCCCGAGTCTTTCTGGTAGAAGTACAGTCATAGGTGTACAGTGATAAATGTAATAAATCACCCAGCACATCACAGAGTGTAACGGTTTAAGGAACCCTGTTTCATTTGTCTGGAAGCTAAGAAACCACTGAGCATCAGAAGCCATTAATATCACGCTATCGATTGTTACATTTATTGAGTCTGTTTAACTGAAGCAGTTCAGAAGCTCCTGAACTGTGGAAGTTGTCCAAGTGCTCATATTGTCTTTGTGTGCCAGCTGTTTGAATTGACTGTCAAGCAGCTGTTGCACATGTGAAGACTGAAGTGTCAGGGCAGCTCTTTACCAGTATAAAGGCTTACCTTAAATAGCTATAAAAGAACTTTCAGCCATAACCTCACTACAAGTGACAGATTGTACTGGTAACAGAGCCAGCTGACATTTCTGCTAGCAGACTGGTAAAATTTTGCTTTACTTATGTCTTTTCTACCTCACTCTGCAGTTCGGCTCTTCAGTCAATTCACGTCACATACACACACACACACACACACACACACACACACACACACACACACACACACACACACACACACACACACACAAAACAGTGTCAATGTTGCTTTCAATTAAAATTACAACTTCACTGTCTACTGTAAAGTAGCTCTTCATCATGTCCATGCTTTTATTCGTGTCTAAACAGAGAAAATCAACAAGCGAATATTTAAAAGAAGAGCTCCAGAGCACATATGGAAGCGAGCTATATACTCCATCTACGTTTTGATCATGTTCTGAATCTGAACCGGACTTAAGGCACTATTTTAACGATCTAAGCTCATGGTCTAAAGAGCTAGTTTAATGATGGGGAAATGGTTGGCCTGCCCAGGCATGGTCTAAACTGGGTTATCCCTATTCTCTTAATGAGTAATGGGCGTTTTTTGGGCATAACGTGCAATAAACCAATCCGACAGTAGTCTCCCGTTCCCTTTAAGAAGCAGTTGTATGCAAAGACTTAATGGGTCTCCAGAGATAAAATGGAGCTGCTTGAGTGCACTGGGAATACATTATGACATATAGGCATTTTTATATTCATGTATCCTGCACAACAATAATCTTTTACATTTTAACCTTTTATTGTTTAAAATGTAAAAACTTTTTGCGCTGCTGCAATTATGAGCATGAATCTAACTCTCTTTTTTTTTGCCCCACTCTGTTCTTTCTTTTGAGATATTGCATGGTTAGACATTATAAAATAAAATATTCATGGGGCCATGAAAGTTTTGCAAAAATGATCAAAAAGGTAACTTAAAAAAAAAACTTAAAAACTTTGTATATTCTTGTGGTGCCATCTGCCAAATTGTTGTCAATATGATATTTCCCAGCTGCTCTACAGTGATTAGTCACGTGTATGGTTCAGATGCTTGGCTTGATACAGCCAGGCTGCAGAACTGAGTGTCCATTAGCAAAACATTGTAATTACTCTATTTTGGATTTTTGTTTACCAGTTTGGACTATGAATCTGTGAACGACCCCTTGCTCTGTCAAACTGACGATTATTGGATTGTTCTTCACAAAAATTACACTCCCTGTATGGGAATCACAAACAGAGTCTCTGTTTGACAGTATGTCAAAGAGCTGGGTTAAAGACCAGAGAGCAGACTCTGTTCAGGGCTCTGGAGTCCATCTGACTAAACGTCCTGTAGCTTTTACTTTAGTCACTGGTGAATCACAAGTAATTGTAAATGTCATATTTTAATTTTCTGTCAGTCAAAATAGGTTGTCAATGACATTTTGACTTTCTGTAGGTTGCTGGGTTTTAAAAAAAAAACTTTTATAATTATTATTATTATTGTTGTTGTTGTTGTTGTTTTTCATCTTATTCAGCATGATGCATTGCATTGAACAAAACAGTAAAGACATTTATAGTGTTACAAAAGATTTCTACTTCAAATAAATACAGTTATTTTAAATTGTAATAATATTTCACAATATTGCTTTTTTAACTATATTTTAGTCAAATAAATCCTTGAATGGCCTTCTTTCAAAAAGCATAAAAAAATCTTCCCATCCCAATTATTTTGTACAGTAGTGTACTGTACTGTATCTAGAGCCTGTTTCTTACACAAAACCATCATATGGCTTCAAAAGACTTGGAATATTGTGCATGATACTATGAGCTACTTGCGTGGTTTTTTTTTTTTTAACCTTGAAAGCCACAGTCCCCAAATATTAAAATTGAATGGCAAAGAGCGATCAGCAGAATATTCAAAACAACCCCTTTTGTGTTCTGTGGAAGAAAGGAATTCTTACAGGTTTAAAACAACAAAGAAGGTGTGCAAATGATGACAGAATATTTATTTATTTTGACAAAATATCACTTGTATATCAGTGAAAGGTTCTTCGCACTAATATTTCTTGTTTAATCCTCTTATGAATATGGTCCTGCACTTTCATGTACATTCTACTGAATAATTCAACGTATTCTCAGAATGCTCTTTACAATGCATGGAAAATCTTGACAGATCTGTGACAAGTCATTGGTGAAACACATCCAATTCTGAGCAAACAAATCTCCTCCAGAGCTCAGGTCGGCTCAAAACATCAATGGACTCTCATTGAAAAAAGAAAAATGAAAGCGATGCACTATGTTTTCATATATAAACCTCTCACGACATAAGCATATTATTACCCCTCTGCTCGAGACATGGAACACAGGTTAAAATGTGTAGATGTTTCTAGTTGCCTGGTTTGCAAAGAGCGCTCTTTCACTATAGTAGAGTGTTTCTGTGATCTTCTAAGAGCCCTGACCATGTTGCTCTGAACTCATATCTCAGCCATGGGTAGAAATGATTGAAATACCTGGGTCCTTCTGCTCAAGGTCAAGGTATTGCCCCCTACAACGTTTTCCATCACTTTTCCATCATTTTGTTGTTCATCTTATCGATTTTACATCCGTCCATTTAATGTCACATTTTTGGTTTATTTCAAACTTATCACAGATGACAGAAAAAATCTAAAAAAGGCAGAATGGATGTTTGTGCTATTACCTGATTTTGTCGAATTTAATTTAACACTAGTTTATGTCACCATATCAGCGATGTCGTGAAAGACATGCAAGATTCAAGTGTACCAAACACATTTCCCTTCTCTGAAAGTCCACCAATTCAAAAAGTTCATAAAGACATTGTAAACTTTATCCATATCATCTGGTTTGGTGCAAATTTAGTCCAAGAGTGACAGAAATCTCTCAGGATTAATTAAAAATACCTTTACTTTTGCTGTCTGGGAAGCAGTATTATTAATTCATCCATCCATCAATCAACCCATCCAATGAGATTAAAAGGTATTTTTTATGGTTCTAGTTTTAGTTAATGAACATATCCCTGCCAGGAAGCTCCATATGTGATTTTTGACAGGAATGAAAATGAGGCTGGGAGGGACAGAATTAGTTGAAAACAACATGAAACAACATGAAACAGTTTTGCAAATTACATGTGATTTTTAGGCAGTGTATGCCATTGTTAACACTCACCTCAAAGTCCAAGTGCTGCTGGACTGTATAACTGTTGGAGCACTGTTTAGCCAATTAAAATTAAACATCATAATAAACTAGTATAATGTGAAATATTAGATCAAAAGGGCTTTTGATTCAGCAAGATAAAGCACTTATGATTCTCGAACTGGATTTTGAATGCAAATCACATAGTTAACCAGAAAAAGATTTGCTTATGCTTGTCAAGAGCTGTGAATCATCCACCAAGAAAAGTAAACTCATGTGGAGGAAATAGCTGTCAGAACTGCAGTGACTGTTGGGCTTCACCAGATGTATTTGGATTGTATTGAACTGTCACTGTGTGGGCGGCTTGCTGCTGCTGTCCTTGCTGTCATTTACAAAGAAAGCAGTAAATTATCAGCGGAGAACAAATGCAGTACTGCCGCTCCCTATACGCAGAGTACGCAGTTTGCACAGGGCACCAACACCCGGGGGCGGCACCTTGCTCAAAAAATATATAAACATGAACATACATTTTTTATAATTGTATATATATGTATGTGTGTGTGTTTTATGTTTTACACGGAGATGCAGTAGACAGTGACATGCGGCATTCCCGCATCTGCACCCATGCACCACATCAGGTACATTCATATCCTGTTTAACTTTTTTGGCTTTTAACATCAGTAACATGTTTTACCTAAAGTTTTAATGTTGGTAATAATTTAACCACTAGCAACGTAACTAATATTCTATTTGAATTTACATGTTCCCTTATGAAAATTAGCCATGGTTTTACTAGAAAGAAAATCATGCTTTTGGTAGCCATGGTAACCACAAATTAACCATGGCTTTGTTACCTAAAATCAGTCCCAGCTCCAGAATGAAATCAGTGAGGGTGCTTCTTAAATTAGTGAGGATGCTCTCTCTTTCTGTAATATATTTGTGCTTATCGCTCTCTAGCACCCTTGTAGAACTGGGCCTGCTTCAAAAAATAGTTTACAAAGTAGTATTAGCATGATATATTTTTCGTAGTTTTAAAAACAAACCTAAGCCAACAACAGCCTTTAAAATGACTTAAAATGGATTATATAAAAACAATCATGTCAAGTCAAGTCAAGTCTGATTTATTGTCAGTTCTTCCACATGTACAGTACATACATACAGAGAATTTAAATTGTGTTACTCTCAGACCCCCGGTGCATACAGATAACACTAACAGTAGAGCCTAAAAATCTAGAACAAATATAAAATACAAAATACAACTATACAATAAGGGCATGTAAAAAAAAAGAATAAATAAAGCATGCAAGGCACATGGCAGATAGAGTGCAAACCAGTGAAGTGAACAACCGATGCAGATAAAAAGATTTTAAAGGGACAATAAGTAACTTTTTAGGTATTTTATTATCTAAAATCAATATTTTTATTCATAAATATGCCCTCAATGGTGTACAAATACCTATGCCAATGTTTAAACTAATCCTCGTAAATGAATAATTTATTATCTTTATATACATGGGACGGGTAGGTCGACGGAGGCTTCCATGTAGTTCCGCCATCTTGCAAAACTATAATAGCAGAGAGGGACAAAAAGTACTAAGCCAACGCGTTTCCACAACGCGTTTTCGGTCAGAGCCAGAAACGCAGGTGCAGAGCAGTGAGAGGCGCTTGAAACTGCACCGGCAAGTTTAAAAGTCTGGATTGCATTCTTATTATGGACCATACATATGCCGCGCCACAGGAGAAGAAAACATCGTCGCCAAAACAGTCAAAAATAGAACGTAAAAGGAAACGTGACCGTAGATTACCGAAAACAAGAGTTAATGTCGGGGAAGCTTTTTCTAGGTGGAAAGAGCTAATGCTGGATAAAGATTTCAAAAGAGACGCTGAAGTGGCCAGTTTTCTTCTCGACAGGTAAGTCAGTGTTACAATCTATATTACAATATTTTTTTTATATCTAACAATGCATATAATTCAGAAAATATAACGAATAAAGAAGACATAACTACTAATTACAATATTTCATGTTTTCCACAGTCAGTAATTCATACTGTAACATTCGTTTGTTTATGGTCATGTTGCAGTTTGTTTGAAATAACACACCTGTTCACCTGAAGGAAAACTCGACGAAGTGCTATTAGAAGACATCCCGTCAAAGCTTTTTGGTACATATCGCCTACCGTAGATGCAACGCGCATTTGAAAAAGCGAGGCGCTGGAGAGCAAAATTAGTTTGAATGCAAAATACAATTTCACCACTAGATGGGAGTAATTCCTACTTAGTGTCCCTTTAATGCAAAAATTATTCAGTCTGACTAAAGTGACAAAGGGCTCAAAGAGCAGTTATTTTATTTAAACTGACTGATGAGGTAGTAGAATGATGTCAGTTATATGCTGAATGAGGTAGTGAGCAGACCAATGCTGCACAAAGTGACTGGTGCATGTCATCATATGTTAGTTGGAGGGAGGAGTGGAAGGACATAGGGATGTGGGATCTGGGGGGGGGGGGTCATGGTTCTGTGGTGCCTTGGGCAGAAGAGGGAAGGGGGGGGGGGCATGTTCGGGAGCAGGTTCAGCTACCTGATCTCCTGATGGATGAAGCTGTCCTTCAGTCTGCTGGTCCTGGCCTGGAGACTCTGCAGTCTCCTCCCTGATGGCAGCAGACTGAAGAAGCTAAATGACGGGTGGGTGGGATCACCTGCAATGCAGAGGGCTCTACGTGTGAGTGGGGGTTCCATAAATGTCCTGGAGGGAGGGGAGAGAGACACCAATGATCTTCTCAGCTGCTCTCACTATGCGTTGTAGAGTCTTTCGGCAGGACGTGTTGCAGTCCCCAAACCACACAGTGATGCAGCTGGTCAGGATGCTCTCGATGGTGCCTCTGTTGAAGGTGTACATGATGGGGCTGGGGCTCTGGCTCTTCTCAGTTTTTCGGAGGAAGTAGAGATGCTGCTGTGATTTCTTGACCAGTGCTCCTGTGTTTTCAGTCCAGGAGAGGTCCTGATGTGCACACCCAGGAACTTGGTACTGCTCACTCTCTCCACAGTCGCACCATTGATGTTTAGAGGAGCATGCTGAGTGTACGCTCTCCTGAAGTCATCAACAATCTCCTTCATCTTCTCCATGTTCAGAGAAAGACTGTTGTCACTGCACCACCCGGCTAGGTGGCTCACCTCACTCCTATAGTTTGTCTCATCTTTGTTGCTAATGAGACCCACCACAGTCGTGTCATCCGCATACTTAATAAAGAGGTTGGAGTTGTGTGATGGTGTGCAGTCATGGGTCAGCAGAGTGAAGAGGAGGGGGCTCAGCACACATCCTTGGGGGGCCCCAGTGTTCAGTGTGATGGTGCTGGATGTGTTATTGCCGACCCGTACTGCCTGAGGTCTTCCAGTCAAAAAGTCCAACAGCCAGTTGCACGGCGAAGTGTTGAGCCCCAGCTGGACCAGTTTGTGAATGAGCTGTTGTGGGATGATAGTGTTCAATGCTGAACTGAAGTTTATGAACAGCATTCTGACGTATGAGTCTTTTTTGTCTAGATGTGTGAGTGCTGTGTGGACAGCAGTTATGATGGCGTCATTGGTTGAGAGATTGGACCGATATTGCAAAGGAGAGTGTGTAAGTGTACAGGGAGGGGGTGGGACAGACTTGATATGGTGCATGACTAGCCATTCAAAGCACTTCATGGGGATGGGAGTAAGTGCAACAGGACGGTAGACATTGAAGCAGGATGGAGATGGCTTCTTCGGGACTGGAATTATGGTGGTAGCTTTGAAGCATGTGGGGACAACAGCCTGACTAAGTGAGATGTGAAAATATCTTTGAAGACATCAGTGAGTTCCACTGCACAGTCTCTCAGTACACGCCCAGGGATGTTGTCAGGACCCGGAGCTTTAAATGCATTGATCTTGCTAAAGGATCTCCTCGTGCTGTTCGGGGTCAGCGTCATCACATTGTTGCCGGGAGGAGGTGGAGTCTTCTGTTCTGTGGAGCTGTTTTGTTCCTGAAAGCAAGTGGAGAAGGCGTTCACCTCATTCAGCAGAGAAATGTTGCTGTCACAGGTCCGCGGTGGGGGCCTGTAGTCCATAATGGTCTGTGTCCCCTGCCACAGACTCCGAGTGTCTCTGCTGTCGCTGAATTGATGGGCTGTCTCTTAGCCTCTCTGATGCCTGGCTGTTCTCAGGACCACCTCATCTCCAGCTCTAAAGGCATCGTTCCACATCTTCAGGAGTCTGTAGACCTCCCCTGTCATCCACGGCTTTTGATTGGCTCGGACAGTGATGGTCTTTGTGACTGTTATCATCAGTACACTTGTTGATGAAGGCAGAGACAGTCTCCGAGTACTCTTGGAGGTCTGTGGTGTTATTGTATGTGGCAGCCTGCTTAAACATATTCCAGTCAGTGGTGTCAAAACAGTCTTTTCGAACCTCTGACGACCCTTCCGGCCACACTTGAATTTGTTTTTGAACTTGTTTGGTGACTTTAATGAGCAGTCTGTATGCAGGCATTAGCATGACAGTGATGTGGTCTGAGGCACCGGGCTGGGGGAGGGCTTTGTAGGGTCCTTTCTATGTGGTGTAAACAAAGTCTAAAAAAAAGTTATTACCTCAGGTTGGAAAGTTAATGTGTTCGTCTATTTTTGGAAACACACTCTTTAAGTCTGCATGGTTGAAATCCCAAGTTATGATGAGAAAAGTATCATGGTGGGCTGTCTACTGCTCACTGATGTGCTGGTACAGTTCATTTAGTGCATTGCTCCTGTTGCTGTTGCTGTTGTTCGGAGGTATGCCATTACAATGCTAAGGTTAGCTGACTTGTGTGGATTAGCCGTCAGCCTAGCCCGGATACCTCAGCGCTTACCCTTCTTCTGCTTCCTCTCACAGCACTTTTTCTACTTCCATAATATTTTAGGGAGGGGATCACAACAATACAATTCTGCTTAGGATAACCATCTGACCAGCAGTGGCCCTGAACAAATGCACAAGACTATTCGAGGAAAAAGACTATTAGACCTGACTATTGGGTGTAAGGCACAAAGGCACACTGATACCTCAAAAGCATGTAGCCCCAGTAATGTCCTTTGATTAATGTTAAATGTTTTGAAATCCATAAGAGGTAAGTGTAAGTGCTGTGTTAATCCCAGGTAGAATTGTTTGATCAATTCTGACTTCAATGCAATTTTGTCTTAGAACACAATAGATTGTCTGTCACTTTTAATATGGAAGTCATCTTGTTCTGTCACGATCTGACACCTGCGTATAGCCTCTGAAACAGCTTTGCTGGGTTGTGGGCAAGTTTTTTTTATTTTTTTATTTTTTATTTTTTATTTTTTACAGAAGATAATAGGAAATAACATGGTTAACTATTTGAACACTGTGGACACTAGACACTTTTCAAGTGAACTGGACACTAGGCACCCTGGACATTTTTATTTTATTATGATACAAGAATAAAACAGACTATTTACTTGTATTACCCAGTGGCACTACAAAAGGCAAATGATCATGTTCAATTAATATATAATAACTTAAATAAATACTTTACACAGGCTTGAAGTACTTTTGACCGTATTTTAGCGAAAACAATGTGCCAGAATTGTAAGCATTAATAATAAGAAAGCAGGTCCTATTTATTATTACATATTTATTTTGCATTAGCATGACGCTGCAGTTTTACAATACATGATTTCCACTAACGAGAAACGGTAAAATGCTGCAAATTATTTTTTCTTATGCTTGAAATGTACACCTTTACAAAGCTTCTCTTGAGCATGCAAAGTTAATTTATGCTTACAGTCTTATGTACACTTCCGCAACCCTGCGTATGCACATTTTTTAGGCCTTATTTTACCCTCATAGATAACCATATACAGGTTCGTAGCTGGTGTTAGTGGGGCCCCGGTGCAGGTTGTATCAGTGGGCCATGTTTGAAATTGTTTAATCTGTATATTCGTTCTGTTTATTTGTTTGTGCTAGTATTTACACAGTGTTTAAGTTTTTTAAGTTTGTAGATACAGGTCCAGGTCCAGAACCCAAATAATTAAATGTAAAATAGCACTGCATGATTCAGTGTAAAAATTAAATATACAGTCAACCAAACTGTATTCAGACACCTTCAACATTTCTCACATTATTACAGTTTATTTGTTATAGTTTAGAAAATGGTAATAAAAGATGACAAGAACTCAGAGTTAAACTGTTTCAGAACAAATTCATCTTGATCATGTCAGATAACTTTGATATGTAATGGATAACAATCAACCAAAACTTCAGACATCTGTTAGTATGACAGTATTTACACAACTATCAATAGTTTGTTGACCAATTACCAAGCAAAGATTCATTATGTTCGGTCTGTGGTGTGAAAAGGTTGGATTAGTAATAGTGAAAAAAAAAAAAAAAAACACGTAATCTAAACATGGTCAGGTCAAAGTGTCTAAATAATTTTTGGTCCCAATATTATTATTATTATTATTATTTTTATGTATATAGTTTACTAATAGTCCACTGTGTGAATAATGTTTTGGGTATAATATGCCACAGCTCGCTTTATTTTGCTATACTCACTTTAAATAAATTAGTTATGGTGTCCTGCACCCAATATATATATATATATATATATATATATATATATATATATATATATATATATATATATATATATATATATATATATATATATATATATATATATATACACACATCAGAAATTATATCTGGTGTCTGAATAATTGTTGGTTTGACTAAGCATTAATTCTTGATAAAACTACAATGTAATTCAGTCAAGAGTGATTTCCTTTCTTTCATTTTCTTGGATAAACATTAAAGCAGTAGCTAAATTAGACGTGGTCACTTTAAGAGACGATGAACGCATCGAATATAATACACATCCAATTTTTTTCTCAACTGTTTACTTTCACTTAAGAAATAATGTTTTGAATACTGATGTGTCAATATGGTAAAGAATAATCTTCTGAGTGTTGTATGAGAGAAATGTGAGAATGTTGATTGATAAGTGTTCATCACACTGCAGTTGATATACAGATGTACTTTTATTTCTTATGAGTTACTTCTTTCGGCCCTATCGAAAACTGTCATATAGATATATCACAACAAATAAAATAACAAATAGGAAACCAGCAATGTTGACTGCAGGTCTGTCTACATTACAGCCTTTGGTAAAAGTTAAGCCAAAGAAAGTTAAAAGTTTCCTTGATTAAATTTGGGGTTTTGTAGCAGTTTCAGTGTGAAGTGAGATCAGAGTTTAGAACTTAAGGCTTGATGTATAGATTCAGCAACATAGTCCAGGTTACGGCTGTTAATGGCACTAACATTCAGACACCCATTGGGTAACAAGTAGATATGTTTCTTCTGAACCAGGAACTCAACCTGTTGAGCTGATAGAGAACATGAAACTGATTATTAACATCTTTCAATTATGTATTTAAATGTATAATGTTGTATTGAGCTCCCCATTGTAATGTTAGCACAGTTTCGCTGGACTGCTAGCTCAAAAATATGGAAGAAAGTTCCATTATAATAACCATATCCATGTATTATATACAATTTATCACTCACTATTGAGTCCAAAACAGCAATAAAGCCCTCCAGGTTTTATTATGTGATCCCAATGCCACGGACCACCCAGAAGCCTCAGTCTCTCACGCAAACGCTCTCGGATTAGCATGCATCGTTCAGCGATGGCCTTCACACTCTCCTGCCTGAAAAAAAAAAAAACCTTCAGAGTCATTTGCTGAATAATAAAAAGAGCAGTTTTTAATTTCAGCACAGTTTATGCGTGAAGAAAAGAAAGCCTTGGGCATTTGTTCATCTCAGAATCATAATCACAAGTGTAATGTTCAGATCGAGATGTTCTTAATTTGCAAAGTAACCGATTTCCTAAAGCAAACGAAAAGCTCATGATCAAGAACAAACTAATCTGTTCTGGCATATTTGATGTAAAGAGGCTGTGACAATCAGATTTTCTTATACTAAAGAGTAGGATTTTAAAGGCTGTTTATTCATGGCCACATACATGTGAAACATGTTTGTATACTTAAGCCACACTTACAGTGTATGAATGTCTTTGCATTATGTGACAAAATCCCAAACCAAATGGAAGAGAAAATAAAAGAAGCCATACTGCATACATCTACTAAAAATCACCTTCACATCAGCTTGATAAAAATGACAGCAAAATAGTTAGAAAATTCCAGTTATATTCTGGAATATATTTCTGCATAGTTTGATATATTGCATGTACTATAATTGAATGCCATTCATATGGAAGTTTATTTCTACCATGCAGATGTTTGTTGCACATGTCACTTGGTTTCATACTTTGTATGTACTGTTATTCATGCACAGTATGTGTGACTTAAGCATCCAAACACTTTCTGAGGTCACTACTGTACTGTATATGTTAGGTAATGAGTTTCTTCAAATTAATAAATAAAATTCTCAAGTTAAAAGGTTTATGGCAATACACAATGCTGCAAATAAATAAAAGAATATAAGTAATTTTAGAGCCAACAATATACAGTGGCTAAAGAAAATAATCACCCACCTTTAAAATAATCACATTTTGTTGCTTCACAGCCTGAAATGCAGACAGTTTTTGTTTTATCCAGCTGTATTTACTCAGCACAACTTATAACTGCCAAGTAAAAGATATAACACCAACATAATAATAAAGAATCACCCCCTTCCTAACATTGTCTATGTTTACATTCACAACTTTTGGTTCAGTCGGACTTAATTCATTCATGACATGCACTCTCAACTGTATTAGAAGAGGAATAAACCACCCCCTTCAAGCCGATCAAAATTTCATTCCGATTGAGCTCAATCAGATCAATTGAGGTGTTTACTGTGAAGTTTATTATTAAAGAAGTGGAAATTATATGGTTCGACACAGACCCTTCCTGGATCAAGATGTCACTCCGAACTGGATGAAAATGTCAGGAGAGAACTGGTCAGAGAGGTGACCACAAGGCCTACAGCAACTCTGAACAAAGAGTGGTCAGTGTGTGTACGTGACCACAATATCAGAAATTCTCCACAAATGTGGCTTGTATGGGAGGGTAGCAAGCAGGAGCAGTTCTGCAAAGAAAAGTACAGGGAGATATAGCAAAGTCTAGATGTGCAAAGTTAGTAGAGACAGAGACTTATCCTAATAGACTTGAAAGATGTAAATAAAGCAAAAAGTGGTTCAACAAAAAACTGAAACAAGGGGTTGATATCCTTTTTCCAATTCATTGATTGTTTTATTTACAAACCTGGTTCCAAAAAATAATGTTGGGACACTATACAAATTGTTAGTAAAAAAGTAATGGAATAAATTACAAATCTCATAAACTTACAAATCTCATAAGCTCACAATAGAATATAGATAACATATCACATGTTGAACGTGTTGAAAGTGAGACATTTTGAAATGACATGCCAAATGACAAGGACAACCCAAGTTGTTATCAGCGCTCAGTTCAGAAGCCTGCATCTCTGATGGTATGGGGTTGCATGAGTGCGTGTGGCATGGGAAGCTTACACATGTGGAAAGGCAACATCAATGCTGAAAGGTATATCAAATTTCTAAACCAACATATGCTCCCATCCAGACATCGTCTCTTTCAGGGAAGACCTTGCATTTTCCAACATGACAACGCCAGACCATATAATGCATCAATTACAACATCATGGCTGCTCAGAAGAAGGATCCAGGGACTGAAATGGCCAGCCTGCAGTCCAGATCTTTCACCCAAAGAAAACATTTGGTGCATCATAAGGGGGAAGATGTGCAAAAGAAGACCTAAGACAGTTGAGCAACTAGAAGCCTGTATTAGACAAGAATGGGACAACATTCCTATTCCTAAACTTGAGCAACTTGTCTCCTCAGTCCCCAGACGTTTGCAGACTGTTATAAAAAGAAGAGGGGATGCCACACTGTGGTAAACATGGCCTTGTCCCAACTTTTTTGAGATGTGTTGATGCCATGAAATTTAAAATCAACTTATTTTTTCCTTAAAATGATCAATTTTCTCAGTTTAAACATTTTATATGTCATCTATGTTATATTCTGAATAAAATATTGAAATTTGAAACTTCCACATCACTGCAATCTGTTTTTATTCACAATTTGTACAGTGTCCCAACATTTTTGGAATCGGGTTTGTATGTATTCAATTTTTTTATTATTATTACTTTATATATATATATATATATATATATATATATATATATATATATATATATATATATATATATATATTTTTTTATGTTGGTGATATCTTTTACTTGCACTGAGTAAATGCAGCTGGATAAAACAAACTGTCTGTCTTCATTTCAGAATGCAAAGCAAAAAATTTTAATATTTCTTCACCCCCTGTAGTGTACACAATGCTGAACTAGCAACAAGCTAGAACAGAGGTGAAATGCAAAGAACATACCAACGTCAGAACATTTTAATCATGTCAAAAAAGCATGAATGTAGGGAATAAGTCTCACCAGTCAACTAGATGAGCAGGATTACTTAATACGGTGGCAACCACCCTGGCCCCTTCCATCGGGGGACAGGACCAAAGCGTCTGAACGATTTTCTCAGCTTGAGATTGTACAGCCAGCAGGTTCTGCTTTAACACGCAGAGAAGATGCCCCACTCTCTCGCCTGTCAATGTGAATATCCAATATAATTCTAGCAGCCAAATATGATTTACTCATGAGTAAATTACTTTTAGACATGTTTTTGGAGTCATTTCTAAACTATATCCCAGTTGGTAAACACACCATAAAGGCCAAAGTTGTAAGAAAAAGACTGAGCGCAGAGAAGTTCAAGCCCCAAAGACACGCAGTGACGAACAGGCCAGGCGTCTTGTTCAAGAGAACCACTGCACAAGCCTTGGGCAGACATCAAGAAGAATGGAAATAACTGGCGCTTCTAATCGAGAGAAAGAGACAGAATGGGATTGAAAGACTGACTTTTACTTAAAAGGGGCTTCATTCAAGGAACCATTATATGTCAAATGCTACTCATCCACTCTATGGCTATTAGTGATAAAAGCTTGAACTATGCTATATATAAACTAATCATGATGAGATCAAATCCATTAATGGTCAGTCTAGTATTAGGGTTCAACGGGTCTAAAAGCACACCAAGCTCATAGGCAATTTTGATTTTATTCTCCTTTAAACCATTAGATGGCACAAAAACTTACAAACACTTTCCGAAAAACAAAAAAACAAAACAAAAACAACAACATCCATATATGCTGTGAGTTTTCTATTAATCACATTAATTATAAATGACAATATTTATGATGAAGTCATTATACTTAACAATTTTACATTCATATCATATAATAAAATATTAGTTTTTCTTCAGTCATGCACTTTATCTGCCTTAAGGTGTGCCTTTAGCCCTGTTGCATACATATGATAGCATTTATTAACCATAACTATTTGTTTACTTGTTTTAACAAAAGTGCATAGAGACTATGAATTATGGATAGGAAAATGTGAAAGAAAGTGTTTAAAACCTTCAGAATGTCTCTCATTCCCATGGCGAGACGTTTAGTGAAGCTAAAGTAAATTTAATCTTACCCTGAAGGGTCTAACTAGCCTTACACAACTGATGATGAATCTTATTGAACTTTCTGACTCAATCGGGAAAGAGTTTCTAAGCTTGATTTTGTGTTTCATTGTGAAAGCATACCACCATGACCTCAGCCACGCGTTTCCAGTCCTCCTGAGAAAGTTCAGCACCGGTGGGACGGTGGCCTGAAGCAAACAGGACCACCAGACATTGTTCTGGAGCATTCTCCAAGTCACGCACCATGTTTTCCACACACACTCCATTGGATTCTGCATCCCAGAACCGGTAATATTGCACATCTTCGATTCCTGCTGCCTTAAAGATGCCTGCCAGTGAGTCTACAAGAAATTATACATTAAGAAATTAATACATGTGCTATGACATATGTATATTGCATATTCAAAATTAAACATTTTGTAGGGTTCAATCTTTAGGTTTTTTACTGGGTAGGGTTACATCAGCAATTTTAATTAATTTATTTTTTATTTTACCCGCTTTAAAAAAAAAAAAAAAATATTGCAGGAAAGTGGATCTCTTGGGATCTCTACATAATAGAACGAACTCTGAATGTCAGGTGCACATCTTGTACCCACCATCACAGGGTGAGGAGAGCAAGATGGGTCCACTCCAGGAAGAACTTGAACAGTAGCAGGATCTCAGTAACTCAGCACCCAGATGCACTGCTCCAGTACATCCAACTGTTTGGACACCAAATACCTACCACATTGCCAAAAACATTTCATCTGAGTGGGTGATTTGGAAACTAAATCTAATCCGCAACACATGTATTTGCCAACCGCTTTTTTGTCTTATCCACCCCCTCAGCAAGGCTCAAATAGCCTTTAATTAACGCAAAACTAGAATTGTGTTGATCCTATACAAGATACAATAATCATTGATTTAACAAAAGTGGACATTTTTAGTATTATTATTCCTGTTTCACTTTAAATGAAAACAACCAAAACAATTAATAATGTGCAAAGGCATGTCAAGAATTTTAGCAGTTCATTTGTGCAGATCGCTTAAAAGCAGGGTCTACAGATGTTTTAAAAAGTTTAAATACCTATTTCAGTCATAAAACTGCAACATCGTTTACTACATGGCACAAGCTGACCGGCCAATGAGATTGCTTGCTTAGTATTTAAATAGTCTGGTTCAGCGTTCGTTGTAAGCTGTTCCTGCAGTGCAGTTTCTCTGAAAACCTCCACCTCCCCCAGCTCCACCTGTCTAGAACTGGTACAGAATTTATGCTCACAGCAATATGTTTGAGTGTCTGTTGGCAGTAAGTCCATACTTGATCTGCAGCGTGCATTTAGTGTTTTTGGTCTTCTAATCTGCAAAGAGTTAATACACTAAACCAGTAATATCAATTAATAAGCTAAAACTGTTCAACAGTTTTCATGACTTGAACTACTTTTAACTTGAGCGCAGCAATTTTTAGAAAACCGTGTCATGTGAGACAATTGTGAAATGTTAGAAAAACATGGAAAAAGTAGTGCGGTAAATACAAAAAACACTGCGTTTGAAATGTGTACATGTAAATGATACAGATTAATAATCAAAGATACATTTTTTTGGAAGTTGCATTTAAAATAAAGTTGGCTCAAACATATGTTTGAGTCTACAAACTCTAGAAACTTTTTTCTGAGAAAGACCAAATGTCAAATTTATTTATAAAAGAATCCAAAATGTCAAAATTTATGTTTCATAGGTTTAACAACCTTCAGTACCCCCTGGGGTACGCATGAGCCCTGGCAGGAAATCATTGCTCTGCATTCCTCGTTTTAAATCATGTGGATTTGCTTGTTCAATCTGCTCAAAAAGTTCAAGGTTGAAAGATATTGGTTAAGGTTTTATAAGGTTGAAAACTTGGCATTGATTCAGTTCTATAATTGTCTTAACCTGAATATTAATAGTAAAGTGGTCACTGGAGGTTAGTTTCTATTCGGCATGAATATTTCCATTGTTTGACATGGGTGACTAATCCATTTGCGTCATATCATCTCTGTTGTT